>NW_027256884.1:100758911-102191411 GCF_029215685.1 Pituophis catenifer annectens | reverse complement strand
CTTTAGAATATCTTACACCTATAAATTTTCTAAATGAATAAATAAATAAAATAAACCTTGCTACAAGACATACAATCTGTCCACTCTTTTTTTCCTTTAGGAAAAGCCTTAATACCTGGCTATGTTGGGGGCATGGGGCTCTGAATGAGAAACTGTTGGGTGCAGGTGGTTTGTGTAGTGACAGGGAAGGCACCCTCACTTCTCCAAACCCTTCTTTTTGAGTTTGTTTTAATTTTTGTAATTTTAATCTGATTTTATATTTATAAATGATGGATGTTTGTGTGGTTTGTTTTGCTCTGCCACTCAGAATCACCTTGAAATGTGAGATGGTTGGCAAATAAAGTTGATAAATAGCTAGACAGCTAGAGAGACAGACAGAGAGAAAGAAAGAAAGAAAGAAAGAAAGAAAGAAAGAAAGAAAGAAAGAAAGAAAGAAAGAAAGAAAGAAAGAAAGAAAGATGATATAGATAGATGATATAGATAGACAGACAGAGAAATAGATAGATAGATGATAGATAGATAGATAGATAGATAGATAAACAGAGAGAGAGAGAGAGAGAGAGAGAGACAGACAGACAGACAGACAGACAGACAGACAGACAGAGTACTTTGCTATAGAGAGCATGTTCTATTTTGCTCTCTTAATAATTTTCAAGGTGAATGATAGTATTTTAAGAGTGTAGAAGTTCTTTCCAATCAGTCCCAATTTTATAGTGCTGCTTTTTCTATCCTTGTTTTCTTTCCTGCTACTAAATGTTGGTTGAAATTTTTTAAAGATTAATTGAAATACAGATACTCCTCGACTTACAGCAGTTCATTTAGCGACTGTTCAAAGTTACAATGGCACTGAAAAAAGTGACTTATGCCCATTTTTCACACTTACGACAATTGCAGAATCCCCAGGGTCACGTGATTAAAATTCAGATGCTTGGCAACTGGTTCGTATTTATGATGGTTGCAGTGTCCTGGAGTCACGTGATCAGCTTTTGCGAGCTTCTGACAAGCAAAGTCAATGGGGAAGCCAGATTCACTTAATGTGTTACTAAGTTAACAACTGCAATGATTCACTTAACAACTGTGGCAAGAAAGGTCCTAATATGGGGCAAAACTCACTTAATACATCTTTCACTTAGCACCACAAATTTTGGGCGCAATTGTGGTTGTAACTCGAGGATGACCTGAAAGAACAAGCACATATGAGGAACTTGTTTCTACCATACAGTTGATTGTATGATTTACAGCATCTAAAATATGCAGAAATGTCCTCCTTCCCCCCACATCTTTTTCTTAAATGCAAATGTTGTCATGCATCTGGACCTGATATGTACAATTCTGTTGCCAGTTGACAAATTTATATAGATAAACAAGTTATCGAGTGGCTCCACGCATAGTGTGTTAAGTTAAACTTGCTGTTATTGATACCAACAAATAAAAACAACAACACCGCAGACTTAAATGATATTGTTGCAAAAGTACATTATCTATCCAGAATGTATCTTTGTTAGCATGTGATGCTTCTTTTAATCTTCCAGCTGTATATGTTCCTCTTGCTTTCAAATATAGCTTATTTTTATAGGCTGCCATCAAACCTGGGTCCCTTATCTTGTCACTGTGAACTCACTGGAGAACAGTATTGATATCTTGCTCTAAATCTCTTCGGCTAGAATATGGGATGGTTTGAAAGTGTATTATTAGACTCTTCAAATTGGTTCTCTAAATGTGCCCCACTATCAGGAGTGATATTCCACCCTTTAACCTGAATACCAATTATCGTTAGAAAAATTAAAATGGAATAGACAATCAGGATTCCCTCTTTCTGTTTCTTTTTATATTGATGATTAGTGAACTAGGCAAATAAAATGAGAGAGGTAAGGGGAAGATGAGTAGGTCTCTGTTTTATTTTCCTAGACACCATTGTTGTTGTTTAACCGTCACCTTGTCAGAAAAAGAAAAAGAAGAATATTTGGAGAAGTGGAGATATTGATATGGACCTCTGGGGACTGGTATGGCATAAATAGATTTCCTCCTTGGCTTAGAAATTTATATGAACCACAAGAAAACCAGGGGCTTTAACAGCTCATCTCTAATTTGAAGAGGATTTTTTTAATGAGATGCCAAAGTTCTTGTTGTTATTGGAGAACTTTATAAGCAATTCTGCTCACAGTGGGCAGTTCTACTCTATAAATTTAACATCAAGCTTTAGGCCGATAAAGAGACCGAAATAGATGCTAATTGGAAGGCACATATGATGCTTTTTTTTTTTTTTTTTTGGTTAATTGAAAAGTCTAGGATTCAAGGTTAGGTGTCATGAAATTTAGTGTTCTCAAAAAATTATTGCGACATCTACAAGGTATTCAGCAACACAAATATATTTGATTACAAACTAAACTAGTTGAATGCCAGTATGAATTCATGACCCTTCTATCCTCAATACTGGAAGTTGTAGCTCATCGTAGAGTTAATATTTCGTATTTTAATATTTCATAGGGTTTTGATAGGTTTTGATAGCTATCCAATCAAATCAGATGTGACTTATGAATTGTTAGAAGAATTTTCTTGGTTCAGTTCCAAACCAGGTAAATAGACAGGGCAGCTGCTTGAAGAAGAGGGTAGTTTATCTGACTGCATGATACTGAATGTAGCAATCAAAGATAGATTACAGAGTTTGGAAAGCTAAAAACAATTGGCCTGTTTATAGTAACATTGGACTTTGATTGTGAAGTGATGGATTTTGATGTGAGGTACTTTAAATATACAAATTTAAGATGTTCCTATCCTATGGACATCTGAAGTCTAGAGAGGAAAATTGTCCCCTTACCTGAGGGGGATGAAGATCTTAGATGTGTTGATAGTCTCCTACATGTGGATTCTTTATGAGGATTTCTGGTTGGAGTATAGTGCTTTGATAAAAGACATCTCTGAGGGGATTCCATTTTGTGGTGCCAAAGAAGTGCATTTAATCCTACTGGTCATCCTGGCTAAAAGGGGAAGAGACGTCACCAGGACTTTTATTTTCCAACAGTATTAAAACTCTTTGCCTATCACAGATATATCAGTGGCATTGCAAGCCCTGATGAACCATATTTTCTGTCCTCTTTTATTCAATTAAATTATGCCAATTGTTCTTTATCAATGTATAAGAAATTATGAGCTGGGATAGCCATAACAAAAAGTCAGCCAATGGGAACTGTTTGGTGACTAAGAAACAAAATTTGTTGTGAGCCATGGGAGATGGCTCGGAGCCCTCGCAAGAGCTGCAGGGGTATTGTATACATGCATCATGTTTTATATTATTGTATATAAACAAGTTTCTTCTATAAATGAATCCTGCTGAATTATTTACTTGTGTGCTGGTTGGATTGCTGCAAACTCTGACATTCTTTACTATAGTTTTCTGCTTCCCAGGCCTGTCCATTGCAAAATTTGTTCCACCTTATTTGATTACAAGCACATTGTTGAGTTTCTCAATATACTCTTACTTGATTAGGTTCTCTGTTTTGTTTTGTTTCTGAAATCTGTAGTTCTGAATAATAACAATATTTTGTTATTGGTTCAACTCAAACAATTATCACAAGAAATTGTTACTCTATGAGCAGCTTAATTGTTGTACTGGACTTGTATGCTGTAGCTAAAGAGCTACATGTGTTTAGTACAAAAATGTAGCTAGCTAGGCAACTGTATTTTATTCATAATGACTTGTATAAAAAGCCAGTTGCTCAAGTGGTTAAGACACCAGGCTAGAAAGCAGAAAGTAGAGACCTATAGTCCGCTTAGGTATGAAAGCAGGCTGTATGGATTTGGGACAGTCTATCTCAGCCCAATTCACCACACAGGATTATTGCTGCAGGGAAAATAGGAGGAGGAAAGAGTATTACTATGTTTGCCACCTTAAGTTATTTATTTAAAAAAATAAATAAAGGTAGGACAACAATATCTTTTAAAAAATCTATTATTGAATTGAAGTACAGAAATATAATAAAAATTAAATTAAGTACAACAGAATTGATATATATATCAATCCAGGTTCGAATCCCAGAAGGGTATGGCTAACTGATGAGAGCTAAATAGCTTGAAATAGATCTATACTAGTATCCCTTTATTTCTTTGTCAGTAAATATAAATTTAACACTAATATTTATATTTATATTTATATTTATATTTATATTTATATTTATATTTATATTTATATTTAGATAGATAGATAGATAGATAGATAGATAGATAGATAGATAGATAGATAGATAGATAGATAGATACAAAATAGTTTATTGTGAAAGTGACTGTCTGAGGGTTCCTGGATTGGAGCTGAAAGGCGAAAGGGAAACAGTATGCTCCCTCCCATATTGGAGTAGACCAGGTGCTTCGACAGAAAAACTGTGTGTGTGTGTGTGTGTGTGTGTGTGTGTGTGTGTTATGGGGAATATCTGTATTTCAGCAGGAAATTGGTTCCAGAGGGCAGATGTCCACATAAAAAACATCTGCTTCGTGATATATGTAGACTCACACTGCTGAAATGACACTAACCCATCAGCACTTGAGCTGCCAGTTCTCCAGGAGTCACTCCAGGAAGACTCAAGGTAATGGGGTTATGAATTACTAAGATATCAGACATCACACTTCCAAAACAGCTAACACTGATATATCAATGACAGATGATTAAAGACATTCTTCCCCTAATCCTAAACCCTCCTGATCTTAGCTAGATCCCAAAAATGCAATAGCAACGTGAAATCACAAACTGTTCATTTGAAAGCAATGCAACTCCTATCAGAACCAGTGGAGAGGATTATCAATCACCAAATGGTTTCAAATGAAAAGTGCTCTATCATGTTGGGATTTAATTTCAACTTGCTTTGTCCAATCTAATTTGTTATGCTTTCCAGTCATTGGGAAAAAAGATACCCCATGAATAAAGGTGTTAGACTTACCAAGATAGGCCCAGGATCCAGATCAGTAGTGAGTTTCAATTTAGTTTGCTACCGGTTTGCTCATGTGTACATATATACTCGCATATGCCTACAATGCTTCTGCACATGCAGAGAAGCGTCCAGGCAGGTGGGTGGAGCTTCCTGCCACCACTACTAGTTTGCTTGATCCAGGGTGAACCAGTAGCAACCCACCACTGATCCAGATCACAGATGGGTGAATTGATGTTGTAAAAATCTTGTTTTTTATTTTCCCCTAAGTCCATATAGTTGAAAAAATCACTGATAACCTCATAGGTCATTGCCTTGATTACTTCATTTGGCTCAAATAAATGCAAGCAATTTTGAAGGAAAAAAGAATAGAGAAGAACAATTCATCTTTTCTCAGTAGAGGGCAGCTTACCTTAAATAACAGGGTTAGTTAACATTCTGTTGATCCAGTAAAAACAAATACTGGTGCATCATTGCCTTACCATCAAAGTGTTGGCCTGAATATGAGGGCATATTTATTTCTATTTGTGTTTATTCTTTGATTTCTATACTTCAATTTCTTTATTTCCTGGAAGTCTTCAATAAATAAGGTGAACCTTCCAGAATCTGACATGCATTTGTTTGACCTGATATGCACTAAGGTTTGAGGTATAAATTCTTGAGGTATCCTAAATCAAAAATCTCTTTAGTTTGTTCTTACAGTCCAGTTTAATACATTTGCCTCCAATCATCTGTGGAGCAATGCCCCTAGTAAAATCCAAGTTCCTTATAGTATCATTGCCATTGGTTCCTTCTTTTCCTAGTAAAAGGCTCAAAACTCCAATGGAAACACACCTTTCTCATTTTTGGACAATTAGGACAAGGTGATTATACCAGATCCACATACCAGATCATGGGGAAATCATGATCTTATCACATGGAGACTGTAGCACCAAATTGTTAATCCTCTGTCTAATAGCCAATCCAGCGCCTACCATCATATCTTTCCCTGCCAGGATCTGCTTCCAGTATCCCCTTTCTGAGGTCCATATCCACTGTTAGTAACTGTGGTTGGACACAAGTTTAAAGGATTGCAATGTCCTTCTTGTCAGAAACTTATAAAAGTGTGTAAGGCTCGTCAGCCAAACTACTTTGCCCACCAACCCTATTTCCTAATATTCTCAAACTATTAGTTGTTAATTCTCCTCTTTGAAGTAGGTTGAAGTTAATTTTATTTGACTGTATGCTGGGATATAGTGTTATTTCTTAGATCAGTTTTATGACTGCTCTCAGTGATAAATGCATTAAAATTATGACAGATTCATTGTCAGGCTTACCTGAAAGAGTCCTAGGAATGGACTCTAGTAAATGTGCTAAGCATATTTTAGCTGTCTTCACAGAGCTAGTGAAGTTCCCAGTAGAGAAGAGAGCAGTTTAAATTAATGATATGGAGAGCAAATCTACAATCTAAAAGCATACTGATCTGTGTCCTCAGTGCTGCATTGGAATTCCATCCTAACATTTAACAAGTTTTCAGTAAAAGCAGAGGAATGTCCATAGGACAAGCATCAGCAGTCTGATCCTCCAGATGATGCTAACTGTAATGTTAATTCTCCTGAGATTAGTGGGAATTATACTTCTGCAATATCTGGAAGGCATCCCATTCCTACATTAGGCAAAAGACTACCTTATTTTCTGTATTTTTCACCCACAGAGAGCCCAAGTGGTCTATGAAAAGGCTGCAGGCTCACAGACCTGATGAAATAGGAATTTGAATGAGGATATGAGGGGCAAATATATCTCAGTCTGCTATTGTGTGTGTGTGTGTGTATGTATGTATGTATATTTACATATGCATATACTGTATGAATACACACACATGTGCCTGTATATATATCTATATATATGTGTGTGTGTGTGTGTGTGTGTGTGTGTGTATACATATACGTATACGTATACGTATATGTATATGTATATATATATATATCTTTAGTCTCCTTAGTCTCTTAGATATAAAGATATATCTATCTTTAGTCTCCTTAGTCTCCCAATGGGCAGCAGAGTGTTTGCTGGCTGCCAGAAAAAAAAAAAGCCTAGAAACTAGTGGATTGTGATTTCACTGAACTAGGGCTGGTTTACGTAGGAAAATCTGGCTAAAGAGAAATACATACATACATACATATATATATATATATATATATATATATATATATATATATATATATATGTATATGTATGTACGGGACCGCCTTCTGCTACCGACAGCCTCCCACCAGCCAGTACGCTCCCACAGGGCGGGGCTCCTCGGGGTGCCGTCGGTCAGACAATGTTGACTGGCGACCCCCCGGGGGAGAGCCTTCTCAGTGGGGGCTCCTGCCCTCTGGAACAAGCTGCCCCCGGAGGTATGGAGGATCCCGGACTTGCGCATCTTCTGCTGTGCCCTGAAGACTTTGTTATTCCACCAAGCCGGGCTAGCCAAATTTTAACGGTTTTAAATTTTAAATTGCATTTTAATGGGATGTTTTTAATTGTGGGCCAAAGTATTTAATCTGGTTTTAAATTGTTTTTAATTTTTATATTTATGTATTTGATCTTGGCTGGTGTAAGAGTGAGAAATAACATCCATGGGATTGGGAATATCATATATGAAAAGAATTTTGAAATTATGGTTGACTAGAAATAAAATATGAGTCAACAGTTTAATCTCTTCTAGCAAAATATGTACAATTTTAAGCTGATCAATAAAAGTATAGCTTTCAGAGCAGAGGAAGTTATGATTAAACTTTATTCTGTATAGATAAAATCACATCTGATTTTTACCATGGTTACCATGTCCACATCTGATGTGCCTCTGTGTGTGTGTGTGTATTTCAGTGACAGTGAACTAGATTAAATGAAAAACAAAAGTTCCAAAGTCATCCAGCAACAGCATGAAGGAGTAGAGATTAAAACCTGAATGACCCTCCTAACTCCTTTGTATGTAATTGTTGACTGCCTGCAGACTTCAATACTTTGAAACTAGGTGTATTTGAAAGAATACTATGGGGTGAGGGCATTGTCAGATCTGTCTCAGACAATCAGTTACGGTTATCATCTTTTTTGAGAAGGAAAAAAGGCTATTGTGTTTGCATTCTTTCTTTTAGTTTTGTTGTGTTCATAATCTTTTTTTCTCCTGCTCTCCTCTTTTCCTGGCCAGTGCAGTGAGGCATATCTGACATGTAAAGATGCTATTAGAACCAATTTACTGTCACAGGGTAAATATTACATTGTACCTACTTCAAAATATCTGGAGAGGGTTCTTCTTTCCTAATGCAAGGAAACTTTCTTTTTCTTTCTTTTATAAAGTTAGGAAAAAGGGAAACAAAGAGAGAGATATTTATCGACACTCATGGGAATACCAGTTCTCAGAAAATTAAGAACAACCATTTGTAGATATTGTTTTTTGCAGGAGTGGGGGAAGAACAGCAAATAAATTTTTTATTTGCTTTTTTAATTTCTACATTCTTTTACTCTTGGCATTGGACAGAAAGGACTACAGACGCCCCATCCTAGCTGGGTTCCATTATTTTTACATCACACTATAATTTTCCAAGGGTTTTTTTTTCCCGTTAATGTTTTAATTATAATACGGCTGCAACAGCATATAAAAGCTCAAGGGGTCTTCTACTGACTAATACAAATTTCAGCACAACAGTATAGCACAGAATAGATGCTTCTGTGTGAATACCAATGATACGGTATGCAATTCTTCAGTTACATTTTATATGTTGTTCAGAGGAAAAAAATCTCACGGAACTCTTTAGAGTTTATTTATGTTGACTTCAATCAATTCCATTCTTCAAGTCCACAGGGAAATAACCTGAATAGACAAAATTAAGAAGCACCCTCTTCCCCTATACCCTTGCAGATATCCTTCCTGAATTTAAATTGCCCTTTTCAACCACAAAAATTGACCCTAAAAATAATCATACCTCAACACAAAACAGATAGTTCAGCCTCAAGAATCTCCTGTGGGCTTATCTCTGCAGCACCATACATTATTATGGGATATGGTCCTAAGCTCACAATGCCTCTGAAAAGGTTAAATTGACCCAGAAAGAAGGAAAGCAGAACAAAGAGGACGAAAAAAATGACAAAAACAAACTCTGGTGGTGTTACTGATGGTAAAAAAAATGAAGGGATGAATATATAGATTTCTCAATACACAGTATTCAGTTATATCATGAAATGAATGTAGTTCTGTTCTAAATTTAAATTCAAATTAAATTCTTTATTTGAGCAGTCCTAGGTTGAAAAAAAAAATGCAGCAGCATTCTTGCACCTGCACTGAAAGGGGATTAATATTTTACAACTTCACCATTTGCAATCAAACTGTGATTTGAGCAGAGGGGAGGTTTCACATCACATCACTACCAAAATGCTAGTTTGAGGGGATATTGGCATGGCTTTATCATGTCAGAACAGAAGGCTTGTGAGTGTAAGCCCTTGGCTCTGAAGAGGCAATCTTGTGCCAAATGTAGGTGTCAAGTTGTAGTTTTTGGTCTGACTCATTATGGAGACAATTGCCACTGGAAACATAAGCAGCAGATGTGACTTTCTTCAGTTTTGTGTTCTGTTTCCCATTTCCAGATTTTTAGACATGCTGGTTAGAAGACTTGCTCTGGAAATTTCAGGCCTGTTTACTGTGATAATCTTCATGGGAACATGTTAGCAATGGGACTCTAGTTCTTTCTAGATACTTTCTACAGGTCAGCATCTTATATCTGTGGACAAAAAAGCAGCAGTAACCTCCTTTATTAATCCCATAGGGAAGTTGTCCCTTTATTTCTGTCCTCTCTGTAAAAACACAGGAATACAATAGTAGTGTGCTATATTTAACTGAACAGTTGATTTATCCAGGATTATTCCAACTCCTTAATTGCACATTGCTACTTTCCCTTTCTTTATTCTTCAGTTACTCTACTGGGCAGGGGGTCTGGAGGGCAAATGTATTCATTATGTTCCCAGCAAATAAGATATGAATCACACTGCAGGGGACAAAATTAAATTTACAGTTTCCCCTTCTACATGTCATAAACTATTGATTTAAACAAGAGAGAAAGCCACAGTAAGAAGGAACATCATTGCGGTCATTTTGTTGTTTTCTCTGATTTCTGGACGGGCTCTTGGTCAGTAACAGGTGGAACATAGAGAGTGGGGCAGTTGCTGAATCTTTAGTTTCTCCTGCCCTTTGTAGAACTATTGGGAAAATCTAAATTAGGAAAAGGGAAATAAGTGGAACAATTATACTTACTATTTATTTATCATGTTGTATGACATTCATTTGCAATTTTTGTATAAACAACATTTATAGATTTAGATTTATATTATTTATAGATCAACTATTCCTAATAAAATTTGCATTTTCTATATACCATATTACAGAACATATGCGCTTCCTTAGGGAATTGAAATTATTGTCACAAGAGAATTTAGTTGTCAAGTATTCTAGTATACTTTTTCCTGCCAGTGTAATTAAGTTCTTTATTGCTCAAGATGGATGTTAAAGGAACGTCTGAGCTGCCATTTAATTATAGGAGGAGTACACAAAATTTATGTTCAATAGGATTTAAAAATACTGTATCTTTAATCATTCTAAAATTGTACAATTTGTTGGGCTAGGTTTCAACTGATCATTTCTTTAAGCAGCTCTTGGTACATTAAGGCTATTTCCTTCTCATGTTTCTCATAAGAAAATTCTTGAAAAGACAAACAACTGGAGATGAGCTCAGGATTGGATATGATGGCAAGTCCCAACAGTGTCTTTTCAGAAGGCAACTTTCTGCTTTTTCTTTGAAAACATCTCATCCAAAAACCTTTTTCAGCTTTGACTGGATGGTGGGCAATGGAAGGATTTATACACCTTGCAGACAGCTGGTCATTTGTATTCTTTTAGAGAGTTGTTGAGGCCACCTGGAGGTTTATCTGCATCATCATTTGCATTATCTGAGTAGTGCAAATGGATGTGGAGCCTTCTTGGAACTGTTGAAAGAACTGTGTTGTAGACTGGAGATAGATGATGTTGTATCCCTCCCCCTCTTTTAAAAGAGGGCTGTTCAATTTTGACATAGATGGCTTCTTTGACCCCTCTTTCAAACCAGCAGTCCTCTCTGTCCAAAATGTGAACTTTGTTGTCTTCAAAAGAGTGGTCTTTGTCTTTTAAATGCAGCTGAACTGGATGGCAAGTGTGTTAATTTTGTTTTTATTTATGACAATTGGGTTGGGTTCAACAGATACATGGAGAGTGGGCTGGCCTCATTCATTTTGTGTTGTAAACTTTGGTTCTCAAAAGTAAAAAGTTCTCCACCATATTGGCTAGGTTTGGACCAGAGGTGGGTTTCAGCAGGTTGTGAATAGTTCTGGAGAACCTGTAGCAGAAATTTTGAGTAGTTCGGAGAACCAGTAGTAAAAATTAAGACTGGCCCCACCCCCATCTATTCTCTGCCTTTCAAATCCCAGATGATCGGGACGAAATGGAGATTTTACAGTATCTTTCCCCTGCCATGCCCACCAAGCCACACCCACCAAGCCATGCTATGCCCCCAAGCCACGCCCACAGAACCGGTAGTACAAAAATTTGAAACCCACCACTGGTTTGGACACATTAGTTTAGGCTTAAATAGGGCTGAATTTAACATGTTGTGGGAAACCAGTCATTGTTTTTGCACTTTATGTGAATCAGGCTATCACATCAAGCAAGGTTTATTGGTTTGGTCACTCATGTTATGTGAATGCAGCAGTTAAAATTTCCTAGTTTGGATTAAGTTTTCAAATATGTGTGAATCTAGTCACACATTTTAAAATTAAAAGAAATAACTTTTATTGGGTATTTTTCATATCCATTAATCATAAGAAAACTGAACTGATCAAAGCTGCCCCTAGGGAGTTTAAATGAACCTGCTTTTCCATTGTTGTCCTATTTTTAAAAAATATTTGAAGGAGAACAAAGTTAGCACAAAATAGTTCCTTCTCTTCTCTGATTACTGGTGTCCATCGCAATGCAGAAATCACAATCCATTCCTGAAAGCAGGAAAACAACAGGCCAGCGTCTGTCAGAAGGACATCTTCTCCTTCTGCATTTAATTGGTAGCATAAAACCTGATATTACAACGCTGCCTTATCCACAAAAACTGGCAGCAAATGCAGGACAAAATGCAAATGGACACTCAGTACTACAATCAGCTGAAAGAGAAGAGGTTGTTAAAAAGAAAGGCTAGGATCTATTTACACAATGATAAAAATTCTAGCATTAAGAATAATTAACGAAGCATATCACAGATTTAAGAAATTTAATGCTAGCTGCATTTTAAAAAAATAGAAAGTGCTTCCCATTGAAACAGGTGAACTGAAGTTAATTACAGGTAGTCCTCGACTTACAACAGTTTGCTTAGTGACAGTTCAAAGTTACAAGGGCGCTGAAAAAAGTGTTATGGCCGTTGAAGCATCCCCATGGTCACGTGATTTACATTTGAATGCTTGACAACTGACTCACATTTATGACAGTTTCAGTGTCCCAAGGTCATGAGATCACCTTTTTCAACCTTCTGACAAGCAAAGTCAACAGGCAAACCAGATTCACTTAACAACTGTGTTACTAATTTAACAACTGCAGTGATTCCCTTAACAAATGGGGCAAGAAAAGTCATAAAATGGGGCAAAACTCCCTTAACAAATTTCTCACTTAACAACATAAATTTTTGGATCAATTGTAATCGTACAACAGTTGAGGACTACCTGTATAGCATTTCAATATTTTAACTAAATATTACACCTGATGCCTAACTCTTCTGGGGTTAAGGTGGGTACTATAACATTTAAAATTTAGCCTCTCTAGTGTCACATAGTTTGAAAGATGAAGATATTAAATATTATATTGATCCTGGTTTAATATGCCTTTCACATATGTCATAGATCCTGCTGATCAGGAACAGGTATTTCTGTTCATGGAAATGACAAAAAAGTATTTTATGCAAGTATTTTTGAAACATAAAAGGTAAACCAACTTCCCTGTGTTTTAGAAAAGTTATACTGAAATTATTTAAATAAATAAATTACATAATATGTAATTTATTATAAATTATAATAAACTTTAGGTCAATTATAAATGACCTAAAGTTCTGATATCCTAATGCTACCCATGTGAATTTAAGAAAGAAATATATGGCAAAATTGATAATCAGGAGAATTGAACCTGTGTTCCTGGAGTTCAGGCAGTTAGAGTTAAGGAGGTTCCCCTTCTCATAGAGAGCTTATAACTTACATTCTGCTAAAATACTTTTAAGTTAAGTTGACTAGAATCTTTTAAAATAAATAAAATAAGTAAATAAGTAAAATAAATAAGCATCATTCTAAATACATAAATCAGTACTGAAGAAATATTATTCTTTACAACATTTATTTTCTCTCTCCCGATTATACTCACAGGATTTTTTTTAACTATCTGTTCATATTAATATCAATATTAATAAGATGAACCATTTGAAATATTTAAATTTCAACTAGATTTTTCTTGGAATAATTTTTTATGTTAGTTAAATGAATTTAACACCTAGTAAAACTCCATTTCATACAACTATCCAGAGCTAGTGTAGAACTAAAAGGGAGTACAGTGGTACCTGGTATTCATCGTTAATTGGTTCCAGGACATGTGATGAGTACCAAAAATGACAAGTACCAAACAATTTTTTTCGCATAAGGAATAGTGAGGCACTAACCAACTGACACAAAGTTCTAGCTTGTGCATCAAGAACCAAGCAAACAATGAGTACTGGGACAACATTTTCTTGTCAAAATGCATTGAGTACCAAATTCAACAAGTTTCAAAACAGTTGAGTACTGAGGTACCATAGTATATGAGATTGATTCCAGTTATTTGAATAACCTGATAATTAGCAAACTTTCTGTTATGCAAATATATGTTTATAATGAACATCCATACAGAAATGACAAAGAAACATAGTACATACTCAGCATATAATGCTTATGTTTGATTCTAGCCATAAGGGAAACTAATAGTTCAAATATGAATTTAAATATTAGATAAAGGACATCCTTGAAGACTTCCGTACAACATTTTTATATATGAAGAAATAATTCAATTTATAATATCCTTGATAGAACTATTAGAATACTATAGTTTAATCCATATATATCTCTATATCTGTATATACTGTATCTATATATAGATATAATATGCCAATCATTAATTTAACATCTGAGGATTGCCTCCTTGTTATAAAGTCAGATTATGTAGGATGAATTGATGAAAATATTATAGTTGGCCATCTTCACGTCAGAGTTGCAGTCAATATTTGATCAAGAAATTGGATAGTAACTTGAACAATTAGTAGAAAGTCTACTGTCAGGTGCAAAGGATCAGGGCTGTACCTTAAATTGCAGGACAGAAGATTTACTCAAGCAAATACACAAGAATCTAGTCAGGTAAATGGTCAGCACTTTGACCAGAGTGACAAATTTCACCCATAGATGAATGGTATCTGAGCAGGAAATGACTGGTTTAGGGAAGGGATCCTAGTGGATATCTTATTAAAAGTATTCTGTGTAAAACAGGCAAACTCTATGCTTGGAATAAATAGGAAGTATTAGTATTTACTGAAAGTAAAAATGCCAATATAATAGTGCCGTTATGTAATATATTGTGAGATATATTTAACATGAGAGCTTGATGTGGTGTGGTGGCTAGGGAATCAAGCTAGAAATTGTGAGATCATGAATTCTAGTCCTATTTTAGGCACAAAACCACCTGAGCAACCTTGGACCAGTTATCCTATCTCAGCTCTGGGAAGAAGGCACTGGCAAACCACTTCTGAAAAACCTTGCCAAGAAAACTTCAGGGACTTGTCCAGGCAATTGCCAAAAGTCCCAAAAATAATAATATAAAGCTGAAAGAGTTGGAAAAAAAGTAATTAAAATAATCCAGTGAAGAGGGACTTAACATTTCATAGATAATTGTTTCCATAGTCAAACATAGAGTTTTGTTTTGTTTTCTAAACAGTCAGTTGGAATCTGCCTTCTTGATAATTAAACCCATCGTTCTATTATTTGATGCTCTGGATTGAGTGAGATCCTTTCAAGTATTTGAAGAGTTTCAAATTTCCCATCATACTAAAAGCAAAATGTGCCTAGCTCTTTCAATCTTTCTTCATAGGATTTAATCTTCTAGTTCTCTGTTCATTCTCATTACTATTCTAGGAACCTGTTCCAGTTGCTCAAAATGTTGTGCTAAGAATTCTTCAATTCAATGATTTTTGTACAAAGAAGTCAGGGTACTGCCTGAGCAGTCACAGAATCCTTTTGCCTTTGACTGATAAACTTCCTTGAACCATCTGGAGAGAATACCTTTATATAGTAACAAAAAGGTAAAGGTAAAGGTACCTTTACCTTTATATCATAGTAACAATTTTTGTTTACAAAATTCTGCATTATTTGCTATATTTCCATGAGAGGATTAGCATGGCGGATGACAAACAATAAACCAAGAAAGGGAAAATATGAGCCCTTTCAGATACTTTGGCATTTTGACCAACAATCTATCTGCTACTATTCCTTAGCAGGAGGTTGGACTAGAAGACCTACAAGCTTCTTCCAACTCTGTTATTCAGTATTATAACCTGACAGCAGTCATTGAGTTGGGCTGTAAAATTTTGTATCATTTTAGCATATTATCACTTTTCAGTCCTTGAATGTACATTTTCTGCTTACTTTCTTCATTTTTTTTTTCAAATTATCATTCACAGTCCTGGCAAAACAGGAGCTTAGTTAGGATGTTTTCATCATGTTGTCATTTTTATATTTAAATTGCAATATATATGTAAGCAAGGCTTTGTGCTCAGATAGGTTGTTGTAATCTAGGTTAATGATTTGATTTATGAGATTACTTAAACTTTATTCCCAAACCATGAGAAATTCCACAGCAAGTAGTACCCATGTAGTGATACTTAGTATGGACATACAGTATTCCTCCATCATAGATAGCAGATTGCAAAGCAATGTGGATGTTAGCAAACTACCAAGATTATGGAACCAGCTAAATCTGACAATTCAGCACTGATAATAAATACCAAATCCAGTCAAAATACCTAGCTAACTTTGCAACTAACCATACTAACACTAAAATGATTCACTTGAAACATCTATAAAAATTCTCATGTTCCAGTAATGAAAGTGATTAATGTGGCAGTACCAAGGGATAGTAAACTAAAAGACAAAGAATTGGAGAAGATCACAAGGTATCAAGATCTGAAAATGTAAATTGACAGATTATGGCATAAATCAACCGTGACGATCCTAATGGTTTTTGACATACATGTTGATAAAATTTTCATCTGTGAATTGCAAAAGACCACATGTTTGAATATACACATATACTATGCTGATACATTATGACATCCTGTATTCTTAGGAAGAATTTGATGCACATGAAGACCAACAATAGCTAAAGAACTGACAGCAATGACTTCACATTGTTGTGAACAGAAAATAACAACAAGAAGAACTTTTAATGTCATTGAATTCATTGAAAAAATAATGACTCAGGCATTCAAAAAGTGTTACAGGCAAAAATAAAAAGACAAGATGACTGAACTTTCAATTGCACACCTGGGCACGATTTGGAGAGGCAATTTAGTGACACCATAAATGGCAGCTTTTTAGAACAGCTTTTTTTGATGCCTATGGGGGAGGAAGTATCTCTTGATTTAATACACTATTGTACTTACTTTTCCTGCAATGAAGTGTTCCTTAGGGTAAAAGAGAGATAGGATTCAGGATGCACTGAGTAAGTGGAAGTGGGGCCTATTAGAAAGCTTTTGCAACTAAAAATGGATGAAGACTGAAATCTAAATGCCTTAAGTATTGACACTTCTAGAAACTTGGAACTGCATTAACTGTTTGAACTTAAAAGGAATGCACAAAACCACGGAAGGTAATAAACATGTACTTATATTAAAAACTTTACTTCCATGATAATTTAGTCTTTTATATATATTAAAAAGGTACAAATATCAAAATGGAATGAAAAAGACTTACCGAATAAAATATTCAAGAGGGACATGGATTAAAAAATAGATCAATGTGTTCTTTCTTATATAAATATTAACATAGCACTTTATTAGAACAAATCTGAATTTGTTATCAATTCATCACAGTCTTTCTCAATTTATCACCTGTTCCTGATAGAACTAAATGTTCTAGTTTTGTGAATATCTTAAGAGTGTTCAGAATGTGATGTTCTCATTCATTTGTAGAGATAATAATATCGTTGTACACTCCAGGATTGTCATAAGGATTATTTAGACTGTGAATGATAAGCATTTGGATGCTCTTTAAGATCCATTGGGACCTTTTGAAGCTCAAAGACATTGATGTAAAATCAATATGATTTACATATTTATAGGACATTTTAATGGGTAACTTTCTTTAGCTCACTTGAAAGAAGATTATCTCTGAAATCAACACTGCATCAAGAAACTGCAAAGTAAAAGTCTTTGTAAATGTTCTATAAATGTTGGCGAAGGAATAGAAGATAACTTCATTGGCAGGCAGTATATCTTAAAGTAATAAGCTTGCATTTTAAATGAAAATAAACATAGGTTAGTGTCATATTAACCTCGATTCTGCCATTATTCCTCCTCCTCCTCCTCCTCCTCCTCCTCCTCCTCCTCCTCCTCCTCCTCCTCCTCCTCTTCCTCCTCCTCCTCCATAGAAAATTCACCTTCTCTCTCTTTTCTTAGCTACACATGTGCCCCTCCTTTCTTTATTAACATGGCCTTCTCAAAAAGAAATCTTGTTTCAGTAACCTCTGAGAGTTCTCAGAATGTCAACAAACATGTAGATAAGGGTGACCTAGTAGACACAGTTTAATTGGATTTTAAGAAGCCTTTTGACAAAGTCTTAACCTCCAGAACAAACATCACACTAATGGGATAGTAAGAGTGACCCTTTTACTAATTAAATTACAGAGTACAAAAGATGAATAAATGAGCAGTTCTTGTAAAAGAAAGATACTAAAATATGGGACTGTCAAGACCTACATTGGGCTTTCTCCTTTTCCAATTGTTTTCAATTTGTTCATAGTGTAGGAATACGTAACATAGTGGCTACATTGGCTTATAACAATAGATTTATAGCAATATAATAGAGAAAAGGGTTCCGAAAAGAACTAGAAGGATGAACATAAAAATGGCCAATAAGCAAGCACATTGGGGGCCCAAAGTATCCTGCTTCTGAAACATTATGAAAGGTCTAAGTTGGCAGTGATTGACTTGGAAAGAAGTGTTTGGATTCTGCTTTACACTAATCAGCTATGTTAAACAGTGTATAGTTACAGTAAGGAGAAACGGGAAAATCTATATTGGACAAAGCGATCAAATAAAACTAAATGTGGTATCTTCATTTATAGCAATGCCACAACAATGCTTGGAATACTGTGTTTAGCTTGGGCCAGTGTTTTCCAAGAAAAATATTGTATCTTTAGCTGAAAGACAGCTAAACTGGCCATGAATTTGGAGAAATTATTTTGTGGTAAATACTACATCTGGGGCATTCAATAAAAAAGGGGGAAAATCCTAGACTGTATGAAAGTACATTTGACATAAAGGATGAAGATAGAGAATCATTCTTCACACATTTTCCTAATACTAGAATAAAGCTGAGCACAAATACCTTTGAAACACTCCACCAAATCTGTGGCAGGTAAATGGGTGAGTAATTTATCCAATGGAAAAAGAAATTGTGCGGTAAATTTTCAAGGGCAGGATACCATTTTAGCCACAATGAAGGATTTTATTCATTCATCATAATGTCAATAGGGTTTAATTGAAGTATAAAGGGCCAAAAACTGCACAGTAGTCCACATGATGGGTTGTCCACATCCTTTTAGTTGCAGCATGAGTAAATCTGGCTATAAGCATTTTTATAAGTATCTTTTATGAAATGATATTTTTAAAAGAAATTCTAAAATGCCTTGTTTATTCTTTGAAAGACATATGCAAAAATTTCTCTTTCATTAAGTGAATAATAATTGCTTGTTCAGTAAAAGTAAATCTTTAGACATTCATGAAAATCTGGTTAAACTTTTAATTTTCTACTGCAGAATTCAGTGATGACAACCAACAAGGGTGACAGTAAAGAACAAAAAATGGAATATAAAGCTATGGGGAGATTATAAATTATCATATTAGCAGTTTATCTAGAACGGATGTCGGCAACCTGCGGCTTTAGAGCCACATGCATCTCTTTGGGCCCTCTGCTGTGGCTTCCTGTCCCATCATGGCTGGCCCTGCCCCTTGCCTTCCCCTCCCAGTCACTCCTCGCCTGGCCTGAAAAGGTAAAGGCAACAGTTAGGGATGGAGAAGCGGCCAGGGCTGATTCTCTGGTACCTCACTCTTGCTGGAGCTTCTTCTGGCCCCTGTTGGTACTCCCCATAATTGCTTGGGGAGACGTGCAACCTGCTCTCTGGCCCGAGAAACTGATCCAACCCAGCCATGACCAACACCGGCCTCGCTAACATGAGGGCTGGTGCAGTGGGAATGGGATTGGGGAGGAGGGGATGATGAAAAGGTGGATGGGCCCGCAGCACCCAGCCATGTCTTTAAGAAGCTCAGGACAGCAGGAAAGGGGGGTGGCCCCACCGAACCTTACATGCCCACCCCGGGGGTCAGACTTGGAGAAAGCCAGAGGGCCCTCGCCAAAGACACTCACCCATCAACTGGTCTCCCCGTCTCTCTGTATTTCTCTCTTTGTGTGTGTCTCTATGTCTGTGTGTTGTTGTGTGTGTGTGTGCATGTGTGTCTGTATCTCCCTCTCGCTCTCTCTCGCTCCCTATTTCTATGTGTGTTTCTCTTTCTCTCTCGGAAAGCCGGTGAGCTTTCCTTGGGGCTCTTCGCTACTCCTTTTCTTTCTTTTTTTTGGAAACTTTCTTCTTTTTGACTGAGGAACAAGCACCAGCCACAGTGGAGGCTTCCCTCCTCTTCCTCCCCACTCCTTTTCCTAGGGGGTCTAGAGAGTTTATGTGGCTAGAGGGTCATGTGACTGGGTGGGAGTGAGTGACATCTAGTTGGCCACCTCACCCAGGTTTTGTGGCTCCCGGTGTTTTCTTTTCTGTGGGAAATAGGTCCAAATGGCTCTTTGAGTGTTTAAGGTTGCAGACCTCTGATCTAGAATACAAGGCAGTATGTCTTTGAAAGACAGTTATGGTTATATCACATTTGCATTGGAATCTGGTGGCCATTGTGATTAACAATACTGAAATAAATATAGTGAAACTTCAGTACTCATCTTTAATTGGTTCCACGAGACGTGACAATTACTAAAAGTCATTACTGCCAAATAAACCATGTAACTAATGCATGACCCTTCATTTCAGCTGGAAAGGATAGCAAGTTATGAGGCAACCAAAAACAAGTTCTAGCTTGCAAATTGAATACCAAACAAACAATCACTACCAGAGCAAAATTGCATCAAAATGCATCAAGTACCAAATTTGATTAGTTTTGAAGTAGTTGAGTACTAAGGTACCATTGTAGCTCTTTGGGCTTGGTCCCAAGTTTTACTTTAATTAAACTATTCTTCCTTTTTTTTAAATTTTGGCTTAATAGAACATTGAATTAACCTGGTCCTGGCTTTTAAATTAATGTTTTCATATTTCTTGTAGAAAAAAAATCCCTGAATACACACACACACACACACACAGAGAGAGAGAGAGAGAGAGAGAGAGAGAGAGAGAGAGAGAGAGAGAGAGAGGAGGGAGGGAGGGAGAGAGAGAGAGAGAGGGAGGGAGAAGTATGAAAGGAGGGAGAGAGACAAGACATGCAAGAATAGTGATATTATTAGCTGTAACACTGAGGAAATGATTGATCTTGCCGGCTTTAAATAGAGGATGAAGAGGATTACATTTTGTCATTTTAATGATTTTAACTACTTAGTCAATTGAGTTTCCTAGATAACTACCAGGTCTGTGCAAGGTTTTAGGAGGGTACTTCATTTTGTTGAAAGTTTATATGAAGCACTCTTACAAAGCCTATTCACAAAAGAATTCCTATTCCTGTAGCACTAAAAGCAATGTGAAGTGGCTGCATGGCTTTGATTTGCATTACTATCACCACTTGTCTAGCACTTCAGTGGTTTGAAGATGTTTCTGTGCAGTTAAATGAGGCTAAACTGATGGACAATAATCATATCAGTTTGTTGGGACAAAGCACTGCTTTGGTAAAGAACAGCCATCTCACACAGGTCCTCATACTACTACTGCTCTTGTACATACATTCCTTGGATCATCTCCAAATTTCACACTTGATCATTATGTGAGGCTTTAGCTCTGTAGGTTCAGTGCAGTGGTGGGTTGCTCCCAGTTCAGTCCGGTTCTATAGAACCGGTATTAAAACTGGCGGGAGGCTCCGCCCACCCACCACGACATCATCATGGGTGATCTCCTAATGCTCCCGTTGTGAACCGGTAGTAAAGGTAAGTAGAACCCACCCCCGGTTCAGTGGTGGACATTTAATACTTCTCAGAACTTCACAAGCAAAGCATGACACAACATTTACCTCTTTGCAAAGTGCACCATGTCCAATTTCTTTTGAGGACTATATTTTGCCATTCTGAAGTGATCTTTGCTGACAATACTAAGACTGGATAATTGGAATATGCTGTAGATTGACCTGGAAACTGCAATTAAAGCACTATGCCTCAGCCAGGTTTTCTTTTTAGATAATGTTTATTAAAAGAACATGTTATAAAGATTTAAAGCATAAAAGAAAAAGAAAGAAACCATAAGAGGGTAAAAGTAAAAGTGAAGGATAACAAAAAGGAGAGGAAAAAAAAAGTAATCTAAGGAATCTTCTTTGTATCAGTTACAAACAATTACAATTGCCTTCTTTGCATAACATCTTCCCATATTACATGTCATGTTCCTTTTTTCCCCATATGCAGACCTTTTTAATCAATAAATTCCAAAATAACCAGCTCATTTTATCCAGCCAAAGTCCATAAAGGGTTTCCAATCTTTTGTAAAAAGTATTTAATCAAATAAGTCAATTTGGCCATTTCTTCAAATGCAGCCATCTTCACAATCCATTACTCAATTATTAGGGTTTCTGTGGTTATCTGTTTTGTGCATATAATAGTCTCAGTACAGGTACCATATATGAAATCAATGGTCCATGAACCTTTTCTAGTTGACTGTCCACAAATCCTAATAGGAAAAATTCCAGCTTCATCTGATAATTTTTAGAACTCGCTGAATCACCCTATGTATTTGTATCCAGTAGCTTTTTGCTTTTCTGTAGTGAAATGAGCCATGGTGGTTAAAATGCAATATTGCAGGCTAATTAAGTTCTAGTCTCACCATCTCAAGCTTGACTCAGCCTTCCATCCTTCTGTAAAATGAGGACCTAGATTATTGGGAGCAATATGTTGATTCTGTAAACTACATAGAGAGGCTGTGAAGCAGTATATAACTGCTATTACTATTGCTACTTTCCACAAGCCCCCACACATGATAAAATACACCTTTCCAAAGTGATTAGAAGTACCTTTATATATCTTAAACAATTTCTGTGTTGCCATATACCAATGGTACATCATTTTAAAAAAGTTTTCTTTTAAATTGCAAGATAATGTGAATTTCAGACCTTTTGGTCATATTGATTCATTTGAATATTGAACCAAAATTATTGGCCCATTTTGCCATGCATTCTTTAATGTGCTCTTCTTTTGTTTCAAATTTCCGCTAAAGTTTCTGTATTTTAGTAATCACATTATGCATTCATTCACAATTTACTTTAAAATAATGCTATTTTTTAATTCCTGGTATTTTTTATCTATATTAAATCTTTCTCTTAATTGTGCATGAGAACTATTGAAAATCAAATGCCTCTGCAGTCAGTTCTTCCCTTGATTTCATCTCAAGCTTTCTGTCAACTTTGAAATGGATCGGGACTGTTGCAGCTACAGTATTTTCTCTGTTTCTCAGCTTAACACACTTTGGGGTTGGGAGGGAGCTCTGGAATGTCAGAGCAGACATCAACAACTTACTATCTCGTGGGAACCAAGGTCATCCCAAAGGTACTGGCCACAGACTGGAAGAGGTTACCAAGGAGATGCCAGAACACCTAATTGGACAATGTGACCTATGACAAGGAGGGAGGAAACTGTCTATTCTTTTACTATACTGAAAGCGCGGGAAATAACCATAGCTGGTTTTTCAAAAGTGCCGAAATGATGTACTCAATAAAGCAGTTCTTTAAGAAAGGCAATACCCTGTTTTCCTCAAATTAAGACATCTCCCAGTAGTAAGCCCAATCGGGCTTTTGAGCGCATGGCAATAAGGCCAAACGCTTATTTCAGGGTTCAAAAAAATATAAGACAGGGTCTTATTTTCGGGGAAACACGGTAGTCTCAGAGTTGCTGAATTGGTTGTGTTTATTACTCGGAACTTTGACTCTTTCCATATTCCTGACTAACAAATCTTAATAAGTTAACTATTTGCCTTTACCTGCTATTTCTTTTCTATAAAATGCTTCTTGAAATGAGGCCAATGTAGCTATTTGGGGCATAGCCTGTCTGTGTATCTATTCCATATTTGGGATATAACATTCCTAATATAATGATTTTTAAAATCTATATTAACTTTGTCCTACCATAAGTAATCGTGCCACCCAAGCCTCACATTTAGCTTTCTGAACTTAGTACGGGATTTTGATTATTCTTCTGCAGTTTCCTGTTGAAAGCAAAACCACCCAACTTCCTTTTTAAGAATCTGTTTTGATTTATCTTTTTCTCTTTGCCTACCGTTATCTCTTAACCTTCAGTAAAATGCTAATCTCCATAGCAACTGTGTATGAGTGTGTAATTGAAACCTGAACCAGGAAATTTAATAATGATAATCCCTACAGTCATGTCTGGCATGGTTAACTGGATCCCATCATTGTTAGACAAGGCAACTTCCTGATGGCTTTCCACAAACCTGTTTCCAAGTCCATGGGGAAACTAGCAAGAACTTGCAAATCCTGGGTGGCCTTGCAAGCAGGCCAGTATGCAGATAAGTGGCTACTACCATGTGGTAGAAGGCATGAGTGCAGTGTGACAGAGGCTTGGGAAGGTTTCATGGAGGTGCATGAGTTGCAAGAATGAAAGCAAGACATAATGTGGTTTGGGAAGAGTGCATGAGGATGCATGGGGAGGATGACACTTAGTAGGGTGCATGACGATTTGAAGGATGTGCAAGGATGCAAAGTAGACATGGTGAGGATTGCAGAGTTTATAAGGGTGTATGAGGGAACAAGGGAGGCATAGCAAGGGTTGTGGAGTGTACATAAGAGTGCGAGGAGGTACATAAGAGTGTGAGGTGATGCTTGGGGAGAATGCAGGAGGTGTGTGTAAGTGGGTGGTAGGGCACAAGCACAGGGGATTCAGGGAGGGTGCAGGCATCAGGGAGACTTATGCCAAGATTTGTGACCTTCCCTACTGGCTTCCCCATTGATTTTCTGGGGTTGTCAGCAGGAAAGGTTGAAAATGACAATAACTTGATCACAAGGTGCTACAACAGATTGTAAGTACAAGTTGGTTGCCAAGCATACACATAGTGATCATGTGACACTAGGGATACTGGGAGAGAGGAAGATTAATTGTGACCACCATTCCTTCAATGCCTTTGTAACTTCAGTCACTGAACAAATAGTCATTAATTCAAGGATTATCAAAAGCCTTAGTCCTCCTCTTTCTATTGCATCTTGGAAAATCTTATATTGAGCCTTCCACCCCCCCCACCCTCCCTCCATATAAACATTCTGCCTGTTTTAAATGAGCTGCAGTAGCTGTCAATTTGGCAGTCAAATTCTATCATATAAAACCCTAAGTGCTTAGAACCTGGATTCCTAAAGGACCACCTGCCAGTTTACGTACCTGAGTATCCACTAAAATAACTAGCAATGCCCCTGATGGTGCCATATTTGCCAGTATTTTGTTTTGGCAACCTGAGAGGATACCCCCAATGCAGACATCAAAGTTGTTGAGATTTCCATTCCATTCTGGTTGGTTTGTTTGTTTGTTTGTTTGTTTGTTTGTTTGTTTGTTTGTTTGTTTGTTTATTTTTCGCATTTCTATGCCGCTCACTCTCCGAGGACTCTGGGCAGCTTACACCAAGGACAGTATACTAAATAGCATATTGCCCCCAACAATCTGGGTCCTCATTTTACCCACCTCGGAAGGATGGAAGGCTGAGTCAACCTTGAGCCGGTGATATTTAGTACCATGCCTTTTAAACTTTTAGTGCCCACTTAAGACATATCTGTTCAATGTGTTGTTTTATCAAACTTATAGCATTGTACATTCTGATCTGGTACATGATTGTCATATATCTTAGTTCAATGATGGCGAACCTTCTTGGCACCGAGTGTGCACATGTTTGGGCCGCAACTCAGAAGAGGAGCTGCCCAGGGCACATGCGCATCCCAAAAATGAACTTCTGGTTCCAGCTACTGAACTTCTGGTTTCAGCCAGCTACTCTTCCGGGTTTCTGGTGCGTATGCGCACGCAACAATCAGCTAGCTGGTGCGCATACTCATGCAGGAAAATGGAAGACCAGCTGTTCTAGTTTCTGGCACTGCCGCATGTAAAAAGGCCAGCTGATAGTTGTGTGCGCATACGCACCAGAAACCCAGAAGAGGAACAGCGATGCCACATGTGTCAGGCAACATGGATCTGCATGCCACTTCGGGCATGCGTGCCATAGGTTCACCATCAAAGTCTTAGTTGATGCTTTTGAGCACTTTTTTTAATATAAAGAAACTAGAAATGTGTTAAGCCCACAACAAAGCTTGAAATCAAGTTGAGTAAAGATAATTGTTGGTTTGTGGCATAGAAATGCTATACATGCATGCATGCATGCATTTAAACATATAAAATAGTTTGACTTTCAAATAATATGCTTATCAATAATTGACATCAGCTTATGTTAGTTTCCTTAGTTTTCATTTTAGCTTTTCCATGTTCTCCCATTCTCCTTTTTGCTTAGGTGGCTCTTAATGTCTTCTGTGTTGCTCAGCAGTCTCTGACTTACTGATCCTTTCCTTGTGAAGCTAGAACAGCATTTCAATGGCCCTTCCTGTATTCATATATTTTGGGAACAGATGGCTATCTTTTCTGTTCTGCCTATAGCTTTCTCTTTGGATTTAGTTTTTAGGCAATGAAAAATTAAGGAAGGACTTATCCTTTTGAACAGCCTGGTATGGTTCAGCAGCAAAGTGGCAGCTCTGACAAATTCCATATTATAGTCTTCCTCATAACTGACCTTCATCTTTCTGAAATATAACTGATCCATTTTTAGTAATCATTTTTACAATTCCAGTGTCTGTAGGAATAAATTTCAAATCAACTCATAGCTGTACAAAAAAGGTCACAAAGGCCATAAATTGGTTGTCAAACTTTTCATCCAAGTGATATCTGAACTGGTTTCTTAGGCTTTTGTTGGTTCTTGTCAGTTCTTATATATTGTACTTAAACTTCATGCTGACTAGAAGATCAAAAGTAGAATCATGCAAAGTTGGTGAAGCGCTTACTCTTTTCCACTGGTGCTTATCTGTTTTATTCTGCCATTGTGTAATTTCCCAAATCAATTCTCAGACTCAACAGAAAACTCTTCTGAAGCATAACTCATTAAGCTTTAGTGCTATTTGAAATAAGAACCTTGCATGCATGAGGCCATCAAGTTTTGATATTGTCTCACCAGGACATTTTTAAGGCTATTTATATCACAATAAACCCTTTATTAGATTCATCAATCAAGAAAAGGCCAAGTTTGAACCTGGAAATAACTTTTCCTTAGTCTCATCAATTCGAAACATGGGAAACTATGGACACATTATCTTCCATTTTATTTGAAACATCCTAATTGAAATTACGGTTAAGAGCTTATATCTGCAAGAACAAATGAAAGGGGGAACTCTTAATGCATGGATCGAAAATGCAAACAATATAACTCAAGATAGTTCAATTCCTCTAGAAAGCAACATGAAGTGTTTGCTCAAATTACATAAGAAGACTTCAAGATTAAAAATACGAGCATTGATTTATCTGTTTAGATTAGTAGACATCATAACTGCACAGTATTATTGTACAGATTATGTGAGGTAATATGAGGTACTGTCTTTTGTATCTTGAAAAAATAGAGAAATTTTATTCTTTAAAATGCCTCTCTATATAGACTTATTCTGGTGGCTTCTAAATAAAAATGGCAATATCTTTATATTGAATAAGAAAATCTGCCTTGTCCAGGGGTGGGTTCTGCTTACCTTTACTACCAGTTCATAATGGGGCCATGCACATGCACAGAAGCTTCCTGATGACATCGGGGTTGGTGGGCGGAGCCTCCTGCCAGTTTTACTACCGGTTCTATAGAACCAGTCCGAACCGGGGGCAACCCACCACTGGCCTTGTCCCTATTGTTGGGAGAACCTAGATTTCAAGATTTTCTAGCAGTCTTTATATGGAATCTATAAGAAAATATGGGAAATAAAATACACACACCTAGATACACTAAGATGATAAGGCTTCAATAAGATATAATCATATAATTTCCATAATAAATAAAACTGAATCAATAAGAGCAATCTATTATAAGCAGTTACTAACTGATCAAGTTCCGGGGGAGTTTCTCATTGCTTTGGGAAGTATGTATATGTTATGATACAGAAATAGTTATGGCGTTTGTTGTTAAGTAGAGAGTATATCATAACTTGATGTACTTTGCTGAAAACCATCTGTTTTTACATCATTTCACAATGCTGTCTGATGCCTTGGTACTACAGTGAGTTTAAAGCCTTGGTACTACAGTGGTTTAAAGCACCCTGTTATTAACACAGCTGCCTGCAATTTACTGCTGGTTCGAATCTCTCTAAGGCTCAAGGTCGACTCAGCCTTCCATCCTTTCTAAGGTAGGTTAAATGAGGACCCAGTTTGTGGGGGCAATAAGCTGACTTTGTATAAATATACAAAAGTATGAAGGCTATTGCTTAACGCACTGTAAGCCGCCCTGAGTCTCCGGAGAAGGGCGGCATATAAATCAAATTAAAAAAAAAAAAAAAAAAAATGCACATTTGTAGATGAATATATTTATCTTGACTAACAGGTGGTATTGATTTGGCATGGCCTATCAGTTCTTATCAAGGCCAAAAATGTTTTTATCAATACTTATCAACAGCATCAATTTTGTATGCTTCTTTTTCGCTCTCTTTGCAGGTTTCACACCTAAAGTTGTTCTTACTTGGAGTAAAGTAATAACAGTAGCTGCTCAGTTAGAGAGAGCAAGTGGGCCTCCATCACCAAAACAACAGGGATTAAGGAATAAAGTGATAGCTTTCATGCAGTTACAGATATTTGATAACTAATTTGTTATCAAATTAATTTGTTTTAATTACATCAGTTAAATAAAACAGATAATTATAAGGACTTTTAAGTCCTGTGGTGCTAAATCAATGTCAAGGGGAAAATGAATCTATGAGAAACATTATATCAATCTAAAGAATATTTGTAGCTCAGGATTGAACTGTGGAGTCCTTTGTGCTCTCTGAGCTTGGTTGTTGCTTGCAGTCATTTCCTTAGCAGATTAGAAAACATCTACTTTGGTAATGAAATGAAGGCAAGCAGAATTGAAGAAACTTCTTGATTGAGGAGACAGATGCTTTCGGGGGGGGGAGTCCAGTTGTCTTTTAAAAACAATTTGGGACAACCATGACCTGGATGATTGAAAATTTCCATATACAATCTTCTTGCTGGTACACATTAAAATCTATAGACAGAGAAGGCATTTAACACTAACAAATCTTCTCATCTACATCTGTAAGCCTTAAACTTTGAGCAGAAAGTTTCCAGGAGGCTACCCTATCAGCTGTTTCCAACCTAATGCTTTCAATTTCTCTTATCTCCTATTAGCATGGCCAGAGTCTGGATGATTATGGAAGTTGAAGTCCAACATATCTAAAAGGCATCAAGTTAGGGAAAGCTGTATCATACAATAAGGGTGTAACAAAAAAGTGTTTTTTTTTTAAAGATAAGAGAGGGATCTGCAATAAGGAATAAAATCTATCCATGTCAGTTGTTGAAGAATCAGTTGATCCTCTTGTCTTGCTTTTCCATGCTCACAACATCTTTTATCAATCAGCTCTTATCTTTTATGTCACAAGGAGAAAAGAAACATCTTCCATCAAATAAATCCTGCCATTTCTTCTTCTTCTTCCCCACTCCACCACCTCTGCTTATTTATTTATAACTGCATCTTCCTTTGGAAAAACTCATTATAGGTGCAAGGATGAAGGTGAATTCAGATCAAAGCTGCCTTGAGGCCTCATTCCCAGCCTTCTTTCTCCTCTTTCTTGCTTGCTTCAAGTTCTTTTCAAATAATTCCTTTGCACAGCTGACAGTGGACAAAGTGACATATCCTTGGTATCCTGAAAACGCAAACATTTGGAAGAGAAGAAACTTTCTTTTTTCAAGTTAGGTACTAGCTATTATATATTTTTACTAGCTAATGTCTTTTGAAATGTTAATGAGCAAATACTAATAAGAAAGATCTTAGCTCTCTTATAACAGTCTGTACATTTATAATTTATGTATAGATATACATGAAAAGACATTTTTAAATGATTGTAATTTTTTAAAAAAATTACAAATGGTAGCAAACACAAATCGACAATTTCTCGTGTGGTTTTCATACTGTATCAATGTATTCAAGGAAGTTTGCCAAGTCACTGGACAGTTTCTCCAAAGAAAATCAAGCATATTAAATATATAGTAGTCAAACACATAATATATGCAATGGTTTTACTGCAGCCTTTATTGACCTGCTTAATTCCAGATATGTTGAATTTTAACTTGCATAATCCCAACTCACTTGGCAGTCCATTAAATGTGTGGGAAAAATGGGGAAATGGTTTAACTACAAATACAGTATAGTTAGTGTAATTTGGAAGAAGTCTGAGATATGAACGAAGGCTAAAAATGATAATAAGAATCACTTGGCAAAAGAAGATAGATGAAAATGGGCAAAGACAGTGGTGATGATAGGTGTAGCAGTGCCAAGTGACAGCAACATCAGGTGTAGGAGCTGGAGAAGCTGGAAAAATAGTAGGGCCTGAAGGAAGAACTAGAGAGAATGTGGAGAGTAAGTGGTCCTAGGAGTATGAGTATGTATGTATATTTAAAAAATCCCTTCTCACACCTATGGATCTTCTTGAGTCTGATACTAGAGACCTGGGAGTTTGATAGTTCTGTGCAATATCGATAGAACCATGGTCTAGTGGTCTAATGCAGGGGTGTCAAACTTGTGTCGTCACAGTGGTGTCATGTGACATGTCACAACTTTTTTCCCTTTGCTAAACCAGGTGTGGAAGTGGCCAGTGCATGACACATCTGGCCCGCGGGCTATAAGTTTGACAGACCTAGTCTAATGGTTAAGGTACTAGGCTAGAAACTAGGAGATTGTGAGTTCTAGTCCAGTCTTAGGTATGAAAGCCAGCTGGGTAACTTAGCCCAATCACTCCCTCTCAGCCAAACCCATCTCACAGATTGTTATTGTGTGGAAAATAGGAGGATGGATATGGATATATACATACACGCACACATACTTTATTGCCCCAGGCAAATCAATTGATTAAATCTTTCTATGATGATATTATGATATTCATGTTTAAATTACATTAATCATTTATGAAGTGGAAACTATACTTAGTGTATATCTTGATAATTCTAGTTTCAAAGTCATGTAGTTCTCCTATCATTAGGCTACATCCAAGATTGTCCCAAATCTCTGTATTAACCCTTTGGTTGGGCAAGATGACTTTAGAAAACCCACTAACAACAACAATCCCACAAATAATGATCCTTAAAGACCCCCAGCAATGTTTGTTTTAGATATTAACTGTATGAGATACTTCCTTACTCTCTCTCATGCTTTTTCTTTGTTTAAAAAAAAAAGCAGTCTTCTCAAATTTTTGTTTGTCGAAACTAAACATACTTAATAATTTTAAACTTTTCTTTTTTGAAGTCATCTCCTAGATGATTCCTTCCTCTTTCCTCTTTTCCTTCCTCCATTTATCCCTTTGTTAGCTTGTTTTGTTTTTTTCAAACCATTTCCAGTTCTGGAAGCATGGCAGCCTAAATTGTATAGAGGTTTGGTGGATATTTTTGTGGCAATAATTACTGTTCCAATGACTAACAGTAGAACAGCTGAAAAGGGAATCTGCCACCTTTTCTCTCTCAGAGCATCAATTGCAGTTGGTATTTCAGAACTTGGCTTTAGATATGGTAATGAGTGTTTCTCCCTCAGAAGCCATTCTTGACAGAAAAATGCAGGAGAAAGGAAAGGAGGGGGTTAAGCTCCTCAAAGAATTGTAGCTGCTAGACTTTTTTTGGTGGGGGGGTGTTATTTTAATGCCACTTGTACAGTGTTAAGGCAAGTGATTGTGCTTTCAGGCCCATGTCATCTGTAGCACTTCTTCCACATTTTCCACTATCATGAGTCCTGCAGCAATCAAAAGATGAAATGGCCCTCTTTTTATCTAAGAAACAGACCAGTTAATGTAATAGGACTGCTTTATGGCATCTCTGATGAATTCACATTTGATTTTCTGCCTTGTTTTTTTGATGTCTTCCTTCATTGATCATTTTTATGTTTATAGAATAGTATCCAACTGTGGGAGAGGCAAGACAGAAAGCTTCACACCTGTCTTTATATCTTCCATCTTGTCTTTTTTCCTGTCTCTGACACTTTCTCAAAAATTCATGTCTCTGCTCTGTCTCATTTTTTCCTTTTATTTCTAATTTCTTTCAGAATTTTCCTGGCATTATGTATTTTTGCCTTTAGCTAATTCTTAGTAGCAGTATCTTGGTATCTCTTGCCTCAAACTCATTTCTGTGTTCTATCTATTACTTTTTTTCTTCATATCCCTGGTTATCATATTGCATTTTATTTGGATTTAAGGACTCTGAATGCTGCTAATCTCTGACACAGCACAGAATGTATCAAATTGTCTCAGCAAGCTTGATAATTATTAGGCATGCAGGAGTTTCAACAAAACCTCTTCCTATCCTTGCTGAGAATAAAGGTAGCTTCAATAATGTACCATATATATAACCATCATTTCCACATATTTAGAAATTCAGAACAGTCGCCAAATTTTAAAAGTGAAAGGCTTTTAAACTATTTTTTAATGGGAAAAGATACCTTATTTCCATTCACAGCCAATATATCTAAATGTCTATATTTAAATCACATCTCATGAAACGCCACTACAGGGTAGATTAAAAAACAAATAGGTATTCCGGAAATTCCCTTATCAAGCCTATATATGACAGTCATTGCTGTGACTGATGGTTCATTGGTTAAATCCACCGGAAAAACAAGAACAAATCTTTCTTACAAAATAAAATAGGGAGAATGGTGACTATACATTTTGTCCCAAATAAGCTTTTCCCCCCACTTCTTTAAAATCTCAGTATTAACATGATATTAACATCACCAAAGAATGATGGAGCATGGCAGAGTTGCCTTTTTTGTTACCATTTCTTTCTCACTTTCTCTTCAAATTCTACTCCTATACATCCAGGGGTGGGCTGCTGGGTGTTCGCAGAGGTTTGGGAGAACCTCTAGCTAAGATTCTGTGCAGTTCAGAGAACCTCCAAATCCCACTCCTGGCTACCCCCACCTACCCCTCCCCTCCCAGGAGTCCCTACATAGCCTGTTTCGGATGCAGGTAAGGGCAGGGCATGCACAAAGTCTTGGGGAGGGCGAAAAATGGGCCTACAGGAAGTTCAGGAAGGCTGGAAACAGGCAAGTTTCCAGCCTCCAGAGGGCCTCCAGAGCTTGGGGAGGCTGTTTTTGTCTTCCCAGAGGCTTGAGGAAAGCCTCCGGAGCCCAGGGAGGGCAAAAAGCCCTCTCCTCTGCTGTAGTGAAGGAGGCTGACTAGACCACGCCCATCATGGCCATGCCCACCCAGCAACTGGGCAGAGAACCCCTTGCTAAAATTTTTGAAGCCCACCTCTGTATACATTTTACCTTTCTTTTATGCAAGAACGAGGCGAGTCAGTGCCTACTATTTTCCTGTTCTCTGTGGTATTTGGCTGTGTTGGATGATTATTTGCTCTCCTTAAACTTCTGAAGGAAAATCACAGACACTTGTTTCCATAGCTAAAGACTTACTCTGAAATACCAACATAATTACACTGTTTAGAAGCCCTTTGGGAGAGTTTAATTTTGTAAAATAGCTTCCTCTAGGCAAGATCTCTCAAAGCTGAGCCCTTTCACACCTGAAATCTTTTTTTTCCATTTCTGCAGAATTCAGATAAGGATCTTAAACGAAAGCAGAAACAGCTTAGTGTCCAACTTATTGAAGCTGCTTTTTAGATTTGGGGTTTCTTTGCAGAGGAACATAGTCCCATTCTGCAGTTATTCAGCCAGTCATCTTGCTGGGAAGGTCAAGCTGAGGAATCTGTCCTAAACATTGAAAGGAATCTAGGCTTTATTCAGAAAAACTGTATTCCTGTCTACAGTATGAGCAACTACTTAACTGAATCTTTTCTGTGGGTCTTTAGCAAGACTATAAGTAGCAGTAAGTAGCATTTTGGTTTGGCCTTATATTTAAGTGCAGAACAATGGGCTGCAATAAACATTTTTAAAAAATCTATGGAATTATAGTATAAACACATACTGAATGTGTATGCACATGCAAACATATTTTTCATATTATCCAACCCCAACACTATTTATTTAGCAATAAGAATATCTGTTCCAGGTCCATACAGACCTCCCAAAAAGAAACATTTTCAATATATTTTTAAACTCTGGGTTTTCAGATGTAAAATGTAGCACAGCAATTTGTTACAGACTACCTTGTTAAGCAAACATTGGAAATATGACAGTAATGAGCAATAATAAAAATTCATTTTCTGAACAATGTGCACATTTATTATCAATTCTTGTGCCTGACAACAAAAACCTTCAGTGTGAAACTGATTATGTTCTGGTCAGTTTCAGGCAGCAGAGTAAGACAGCTAGATGTTCTAATAAATGAATTAAGGTCACAGAACTGAACTTGTTAACTTGATATTAGCATTTTTTTAATAGAATGCAATGCATTTACACTGCAATGTAAAAAAAGAAAGAAAAGGAGCTCAGAAACAGAGAGTTTGTTTAAGTAATCTCTCCACCCAGCAAGGAGGGGGCAAAATAGATCAGGAACAGGACACTCCATCAGAATATTTAATCTGAATAAGACAGAAGCAACCAACTGTCTTCATAACGCATCTTTCTTTCTCAGTCACATGTTCACTTAGGCAACATTTTTTTTAATAACTAACTCATTGGAACAGAATGAAGTTGTTTGAGGAGAAAATGTAACCAAGATACAGAAATAAATTACTGTAAAATGACTAAAGTCACAATTTGAACTAACTTTTTTGTTAGTTCAAGTTGTGACTTTGAAAAGTGAAAAAGTAGACTTTTTGTATTAGTGTAAAAAGTCCCTGAACACTGGAGGCTGAAAAGAAATCTCTGACTGTTAATACAAAAGCCTTGCCAACAGGGGTCGGTAGCAGTGGTGGGTTTCAAAAATTTTTACTACCGGTTCTGTGGGTGTGGCTTTGTGGCTGTGGCATGGCTTTGTGGGCGTGGCTTTGTGGGCATAGCAGGGAAAGGATTCTGTAAAAACTCCATTCCCACCCCACTCCAGGGGAAGGTTACTGCAAAATCCCCATTTCTCCCGATCAGCTGGGACTTGGGAGGCAGAGAATAGATGGAGGCGGGGCCAGTCAGAATTTTTATTACCGGTTCTCCGAACTACTCAAAATTTCCGCTACCGGTTCTCCAGAACTGGTCAGAACCTACTGCAACCCACCTCTGGTCGGTAGGATGAAAGACAGGGAAAAATATTATCCCCACATCTGCAAAAAAAGAATTCAAACTTTCAAAAAAAAAAAAGTGAAACAGAATCATTTAAAGTGAAACAGAATCATGTTCACAACAGTTTTAGATCAACTACAGCAAATCCTTATGATATCACTTATGAAAATTTCCCCATTTTTACCAACATTAAAAAGGTTATTTATTTATTTATTTATTTATTTATTTATTTATTTATTTATTTATTTATTTATTTATTTATTTTTGTTTTAGGAAAGTACAATCTTCTCTTTTACTCTTCTTGGAGTAAAGCTTTTATAAAATTTTTGGAAGTGTTTGGCTGTCCCTTTTCAAAATGATAGAAAGCTGCTAGATTTGGAAGATGTAATGGTTTTCACTAGCTTGGGAACTTTTGGTCTCTACTGTACCAACTAGATTCTTAACAACGAAGATGGCGGTGATGTTTTTTCCTATTGCATCTTTCTGCCTGTAGAGTTTTCAAGGCAAATAACAGGACATGACTGATAAAAATTGTACATAAGTGTTTCCTATGGGTTCCAAACAGAAAAGTATGTGGACATATTATACAGGTAGTCCTTGCTTAATGACTGCAAAGGTACATCTGTGATGAAAAAGTAACTTTATGATTGTGTCCCTTTGGTTACACAATCAAGATTCTGGTGTTTCACAACAAGAAGGTGTTTATGACCATCATTGTCTATGCACTTCACAGCTAACTTCATACAAAGTTAATGGAAAAATTAGCAGAAAAATTGCAAGTAGCTGTCATATTTTTATCTTGCTTAACAATGGACTTGCCAATCTCAGTTGTGGTCAACAGGCAAGTACTATATATTCAACTAGGACTATATGCATAAATATGCATTTATGCATTTTGTTGGTATAATACAAATTATTTGGGTTTTAATTCCTTGGAAATCTGTCAATAGTCCTCATAGGGTTTCTGACAGTTCCTTTCCGTCTTATTTTTTGTCTTTTTTTTTAATTTAAGCATTTCCAATGACTCTTCCAAAGTAACTCCAGCAGGAATGAGCTTTATAGTGTTTTTATTATAGCTTCCTGGATTTCCACAGGATATAATAAAAAGAAGCTAAAAGGTGAATTCTACCTTCTTGTTATTCTTTCCTTTTAACAACGGTATGCTACATTTGATCAGTTGGAAGAAGAAAGCTGAATAGAATAAAAACATCTTTGTATGATTTGTTCTGATGTTGCATCTCACCTTTTCTCGCACCCTTGCCCCCAATCTGTATTGCATCTAACAAAAGAATTTGCTTTCCAGGATCAAACTTTACAATACATTAGAGAATTTGCAAGGCTTGTTTATGCTTCCTAGTGGGAGTCAACATTGTTTTGCATTGAACAAGCAGTGTTTGATCCTGTTTTATTTCTCTTTTTGCCATTTTGCTACTGGCGGTGAAAGTGGCAAGGGGCTGGGATGGGTGGCAGGGGAAGTTGTTAGCTGAATCCTGCAAATATTTGTGAAATAGAAAGATTACAGCCAGCTCATCAGCTCTCATAGTTCTGTGATCCTTCAGGGAAAACAAGCTTTGTGTGGAGGCTTTAGCAGGTTGCATTCCTCTCAGAATAAGGCAGCTTGACTGGAACAGAAAAATGACTGCCATCTTTTCAAACTACTCCCAAATACATTTTACATTACATTTATTTATTTATTTATTTTTTGTTATTTCTGCTAAGACAGAATCTCCCCCCCCTTCCCCTTTGTAAAAAGCATTATTATTGCTCTTTTACAGATATAGTATATTATCTGGTGTAAATTGAAATTGTCAGTATGAGAATCATGATAAATTACACCTAAATTTTACCTAGATTTGACCAGATGGGAAAACTCACAATGTTCTTTTCTTTAAGCTGAAGTGGACTTCAGCACTTTTTCATGTACTTAGTTTTGAAATTGTGCAAATAATGATTATTTGAAAGAAAATGGGGGTTTCAAGAGAAATGCTAGGATCTTTTTTAAAAAAAAATATGTCAAAAGAATATAAAACCATATTTAAATTCTCCTGACTAAATTTAGTAGAACCAGTTTTAAAAATACGTAAATCATCACTCTGTTTTTCGTATCCACATATACTTACTAATTCATTTTCATTAATTTGTTAGGTTCTTCTTCACCTTACTTGGCTATTTCTTAGGCATCATAGAAGAGGAAAATAGTTAAGGAAAAAGGGAAGAGGAAGGGAAATTTATTCCATGTCGACAGAAATGATTATAATAGAAATGTTTTGTTTTTAATTCCATTCAATCCTGTCTGATGCTTGGAGTCTGTCTGGACAAGAGTCTACAGTTTTCTTGTAAAGCTTTTTAGAAATGGTTTGCTATTGCCCAGGGCTGAGAGAAAGTAACTGGCTCAAGGTTACCCAGCTGGTTTTGTGCCTAAGGACTCACTATATCTAGTTTTGTAGCCTGATGCCTCAAGCATTACACCAAATTGGCTCTCAGGAGAAACGAATGCAAAATTGTATGCCAGATCATGAAGCTAATAATGCTGAAAAAGTTGTGTTTCATTCATTCTTATCCACTGATTGTTCAAGATTCACTGATTGATCAGATACAACAGGAGCTCACATGACAGCTAAGGGCAGCAAGCTAACCTGGGCATGTCGGATCACAGTTCTGTCCCCAATATTCTGTGCAACACAGAAAAAAGCAAGACAAAAGAAATACCATTTTCTCCCTGTTCAAAATACACTGTTTGAAACAGCTGTCATATTTTAGAAAATAGGCAGGTTAGTGAATGAGAAAATATGCTATCCCATCTTGTAAGAGTTATAGGAGCTATAAGAGTTATAAGAATTATACCTCCTTCATGTATTTGGATGGTATCTGACTTTGTATGTATTTGTCTAAAGGAAGAAGGAATGAGCGTTATGCTTATCACAAAGTATGCTAAGTGTCAATAAGAGTGGGTTACTCCATTAAAAAGTAAGTTTCTTTGTTATCTGAGTATAAATATGCAGTTTTGACCAGAAATGGGCAATTATTTTTAGCTAAGCTGCCAATCAAAATTTTGACATCTATAATGAAAGCGTTCAGCAGTGATTATCACAATGTTCTTTGATTATTAAAAAAAAACATTTATAGCAGTTTAGTATCCAACGGTTGCTATATGTTGGCTGCCTTGACTTCAGCTACATTGGCACTTAATATTCTGAATTAACCCTTGTTATTTTCTGTCTGAGAATCTTTACATAAATCATTATTAGTTTAGAATTTAGATTATAATGCCCATTGTTACATATGAAGTTTATGTTTTTGACATTTCATGTCAGAAAATTGGTTTTTATGCTATTTGGGTAATGAAATTCTATTTTACTTATTGCACAATCTATCCAAAATGTACTATGTACAATATCATGCATGAGTCCAAAAACATCTTTTTTAAAAAAAAAATACTTAAAAATATATTCCTTTTTTGGTCCTCTGCATTTGTAATTGTAAGAAGATGATTTTTTTTTCATGGAAAGTATTATATTGCATGAAGATAGACAATATTGGAATATCTAAAATTGCTGTTTGAACAATAGGGTAGGGACTGGAGATAAGAGATAAGAAAATAATGGAAAAGAGTAGGACTCCTATCCCATCCTCTTACTCTCTTTATGGCAGTTCTTTTTTTCTTACATTACAAGGAAATAAAGAAGAAATACTTTGGATTGGAGATCTGACCTTATCCAAAGATTTGAAATTAAGCAAAGAGCTGCACATAAAGCTACCTTCGTACCACAAATTATTTATTTCTATATTATTCCTACTACTCTTCAACCTTTCATCAAAACAGATTTAATCCTAAACAGAAAAACAGAAAAAATGCACTACCAAAGGAAGGTTGAAAGGTAAACTTTATACTAAATTATGCATTTTAAAATAGTTCACTATAGTTGGAATGACTGGTTAGGGACTTTGATCTGTGTTTGCTTATTATTCAGTACACAAATTTATTTATTTATTTATTTATTTATTTATTTATTTATTTATTTATTTATTTATTTATCAACAAATACAAGGAAACAAGTAACAGTATAGACATAGACATGGACACATGGAAAAAATTTGGCACAAATAAAAGGAAATAAATAAACAAAACATAGCCATAAACACATAAAACGAGTACATAAAAATGGGAACAGTAGGACAGGGACAGTAGGCACGCTGGTGTGCTTATGCACGCCCCCTTAGGGACCTCTTAAGAAATATGAAAGGTCCACGGTAGACAATTTAAGGTAAAAGGTATAGTGATTAGAGACTATACCTTTTAACAACAAGATCAGGTAGAGTGTTCCAGACATTTACATTTATTCTTCAGTACACAAATTCTACCATTTAACTGACAATCTTTTGCACTTTGAACTGGACTAAAACTAAATGATGGCCCAGTTCTGCAGATAAGGAAATATTTTCAAATAGATGGACATACTTTAACAGTTGTTGAAATAAAGAATTGTGCTCTCTTAAGTAGGATACAAGGCTCCCTTACAATCTTTCAAACAAACTGTCCAGAAAGAACCGCAAGGAAGGAAATGCCAGCTTCTTTGCCAAAAAAACAACAGATTAAAGTCTGAACATGGTTTAGAAAAGCAGAGATCTGTGATCTCAGCAGATAGATCATACCTACATTCAGTCTAAGGAACACTGTAAACATCTGACTTTTCTCCCAAGAAACCATTTGCTGACAAAGAATTTTCTTATCTTTAGGCTCCAATCTTTATTCTTTCTCTCTCAAAATTCATTGGTGTGAACAGAGATGATTAAAGGTGAAAAGTCAACAGCCTTGGGATTAGACATTTCCATTTAGTTATACAGGATGAGAAATGCAAAGCAAGTGAGATGTTGCTTCTTAGTCTGTTGTTAGAAATATGGGAAGCTATTTTTTAAAGTAGAAAATCTTTAGCAGGTGTAGCAAACAAAGAAATTAAAAGTAATAGGCATGGATTTAATATCTTTTTACTTTAATCTGCCTTGGGGAGGAGAGGACAGAAAAGTGACCAAATTTCCCCTGTTCCAAAAGATAAAGTCTCAGCTGTAGAAATGGAAGCAAGAAACATATGCAGCAAGCAAAAATATGATTAGAAGATTTGGGGTTTTTTATATTTTCACTAGTCTTTGAACAGCCCATAAAGAACCCTACTTAAGACCAAGCTTTCTTTAGAGATGACCTACTTATTTTACTCATGATATAGGAGGCAAAACTGTTGCAGGATCTCTGCTTTAAGTCTGTGATTTTGGTCTTATCCAGAATGAGCTCCACAAGGGTTTAGTCCTAAAAGAACTGCAGAAACATTTATTGAGCCCTGAAGAACAGAAAATTATTTATCAAGCAAAGGTCAGTACTGGAATATCACAAAATGTATTTGCTATCACCAGGTATCAAGATGGCTGCTATTTAATGCTTTTAAAAGTATAAACTAGACTTCCCCAACATGATACCTCAGAAACGTTGGGACTGCATCTGCTAGCTAGGAGTCTAGGGCAATTAGGACAATTCTGTCAGAAGATCACCACAGCGGGTCATCTCATAGTACAGTGATGGCTAACCTTTTTACCATCACGTGCCAGGAGGGGGGGGCAGGGGAGGGTCACGTGCACCCACACTGATAATTCTATGCGCCCTGCCCTGCACATGCGTGCGCAACCCCCCTCTCCCCTCCCTGCTCCTGGCACGCGATGGTCTCGTAGGCCTGTTTTTCTTTCTTACCTGGTTCCAGATCCCCTCTATTTATCTGGGAAGGGCAAAAACAGCCTTTCTCACTCCCTCGGAGGCCATCCAAAGGCCTGAAAGGGCCCATTTCCCAACTCCCGGTGGGCAGGAAGTGATGTTTTTTGCTTGTCCAGCCTCCAGAGACTCCTAGAGAGGTTGCTGGGGACAGCAAAAAACATCACTTCCTGTCCCATCGGGAGTTGGGAAATGGGCCATTTCAGGCCTTTGGAGGGACTCCGAAGGAGAGGGAAAGGCTGTTTTCTCCCTCTGCAGATGCATAGAGAGGATCTGGAGCCAGGTAAGAAAGAAAAACGGGCCTTCCCCCCCAGCCCCTCCGTAGGCAGGAAATAGCCTGTTTCCCTACTTCTGGTGGGCCCAGAAGGCCCGAAAATCAGCTGGCCAGCGGGCACATGTGCACCAGAGCTCAGCTGGTGTGCCCACTGATATGGCTACGCATGCCACATGTGGCACGCGTGCCATAGGTTCGCCATCACGGTCTTAGTGGGTAATGACTCATGAATGATAAGGCAATTGAGAATATTTTAAATGGCTCTAACATCTCTACCTTCAGAGACAATATACTGTACTTACAAGTAGAGTTTTATTTGAAAAGACAGACACAAAACAGAAGGTCAGCAGTACAAAGGTGACTGCAAAATCAGAACACTGAGAGTAGCAATATTTATAGTAACGGTGGGATTTGGATTGTGAGGTATGAAGATGTGTTTACTGAATTGTTTTTGCCCTGTGAAGTCTGGTGAAGAGAGGAGAGATGTCTCACATTGCAAGATGTATTGATCTTTTCTAGGTGTGAAATATTTTCTAGGTGTGGAATTTTATGAGGGTCAAGCATTGGGATCTGGCACTGGGGGAGCAATATTGTGATTAGGGATTTTTGTATCTTTGATTTTGCTTTCTGATTGACTCGCTGGTAGTAGTTGGCTTCCTGGGGAGATGTGCTTTGTCAGTTCCAGTCTACATAGGTTATAAAAGTTTTTATAACTTTGGGTCAGGGGAGGCTTTTGCCTCTAGAATGGATGGGAAGGGAGGTGATTCGAGGGGCGCATGGCATTGGTATTTTCTTCCTACAGTAGGCAGGACTGTAAGTTGTGGAAAGCTAGTAAAAGTAGCAAAACATAGGTTGAAAATTTGTCAAACAAAAATAGTCAGAATCAATTATGGGATATTGTGGGAAATAGTAAAATATGATTGCCCGAGGGCCTGGTGAGGAATCATGTAACTTTCAGCAATTAATATAATAATTACCAGCCTTCAGCGAAGTTCTAGAACTGTATTTTACAATGTAATAAATCTCCAAAGAATCTGGGGGTAACACTGGACATATCACTAACCTTCTGGAAAAAACAATACCTGGAAAAAACAGCTGCAAAATTGAAAAAACGCAACAATCATTTGAACAATCTGGCTAGAACGTCCTACGACACTAATGTTAACACCCTATGAACAACAATCTTGTAATTTGGTTTATTCCACAACTAAATATTATGCCAGCATGTGGCTTAATGGTGCCCACACACAAATTGTTGATGTCTAATTCTGTATCATTTCTGGCACATTGTATCTCACCCCTGTGTTATCAGTACTTAACAATATCATACCACCACATATTAGAAGACCAAAAGCTCTGTTTAGAGCTGTGGTCAAGGATGTTGAATAACAAAGCTGTCTCTATTCACTAGGACAATGTACAGCCCATCACAAGATTGAAATTCCATAGGCCAGCATGGAAAACAGTTATTCATGTAACATTTACCCAGTTTATTTATTTTATTTTATTTTATTTTATTTTATTTTATTTTATTTTATTTTATTGGATTTCTATACCGCCCTACTCCCGAAGGACTCAGAGTGGTGAACAGCCACAGAATAAAACTGTATACAAAATACAAAATACAAAAATTTAAAATAGAATAAAAATGAATTAAATAATTTGGCTGAACAAATTTAAAATACCCCATAATTTAAAAACAAATTAAAATTTACATTTAAAAAGGAGAGAAGATTTAGGCCAGGCCAGCTTGATGAAATAAAAAAGTCTTAAGCCCACGATGGAAGGTACGCAGATCCGGGATCCTCCGTATCTCCGGGAGGAGCTCGTTCCAGATTGTAAGTGCTCCCACAGAGAAGGCTCTCCCCCTAGGGGCCGCCAGTCGACATTGTTTGGCCGATGGCACCTGGAGGAGCCCCTTTCTATGGGAGCATACTGGCCGGTGGCAGGCTATTGGTGGTAGCAGGCGGTCCCGTAGATAACCAGGTCCTAAGCCATGGAGCGCTTTAAAGGTGATAACCAAAACCTTGAAGTGAACTCGGAAGACCACCGGGAGCCAGTGCAGCTTGCGCAGGAGAAGTGTTACATGGGAACTCCATATCACTCCACGTTTAACCCCAAGAATGCCTGGAGAGAGTAATGGTCCAAGGTACTTTCTTGGGGCTTGACCTTTAATGATCCCTTTACCAAATCACCTGGTTTTGATTTGCCTTGAAATTAAACAAAATTAGATGTGATACTGAAAAAAGTGCCTCTTCCCTGTATCAGTGGGCATGTTAGATGGTGCTGATATGTAAACTATTAAACATATTGTGCAAGATTTCCCTCTGGTTCCCTTGAAGATCTGCATGAAGCAATGCCAGAGGTGATCACCTGGATAGCTGAATTAAACATCCAGTTATGAGGACACTGCCTTACCCTCATAGAAGTTTTATATATAATTATGTGGACAGTGTATATCAGGGGTGTCAAACTGGATTTATTTGAGGACTGGATCAGCATTGTAGTTCTCGTCCATGGGCCGGTTGATGGGGGGAGATGGGACAGATGGCTCCTGCAGCACCCTGGCACCAGGAGGCATTGCTGGTCCTTTCCTATTTCCAGGCTGGCCCCGTGGACCAGATTTAAGCACCCCGCAGGCCAGATTTGACACCCCTGGTGTATATGTTTACTTCTCTTGTGCCATGTTATCATAGTACATTAAATAATAATAACAACAATAATAAAAATAATAATGATAATGTGTTTTCCAACTTTGTATGACCTGAGGGACTTTATTTTTTCTGTAAGAAACTGCATTGTTATGAGCTTATGTTGTGTCGTTAGTGACATAATTTGACCATTATCTTCTGTGATTATGTGTTTGTACTACTTCATTTTCAAACCATCAGGGTCTTCTCAAATTGACTCTTGCCTTCATAATATGTATCCAAAATATCTAAGCTTTAGCTTCATTATTAGTTCTTCCTTCTGTGAGGGAGTGGCAGTAATCAGCTAAAAACAACCTCAATTACCAGTCCTGGTGCTTTCAAGTTATATAATCTAATAACATTAATGTGATTCCTGTTGACTCAAATATATGTTCTCTGTATCCAACTTGATTAACACAGAATGAAAAATTCATAAAAATATGACAGTTGGTAGAATCTTTTTTTTTTCTTCAGTTCAGCGCATATATGCATATTACCTCTAGATTCTGATGGTGATAATTTCATATTTGTTCAAACCAGGCTAAGCCCAATATCACTTCAATCAAGCCCAGCAGTATTCATAGGCCATTTGGGACATCACATGCTTTTCCCAAATTGTCTGGAGTGTTTTCATACCAGTGCAATGCAGTGCTAAGATCCTTGCTTTTCATATTTTGTAGTGTTGATCGTTAGTCTTCTGGGAAGCATGCTGATTATTTCTGTGCACTGCCTATACACAGCTGGCGCTAAATTAAAGTTAGAAAGTTAAAGAAGCTGCCACAATGACAGTGTATTAATGGATAAGGCAGAAAACTGTAATTATCATTATTTCATGTTATTTTATTTTCCAATGTCTGCTTCACAACAAATAATTAAAATGTATACTAAAAAATAGAAGCAACTTGGAAATACGTTATTTTACTCGTAGACAGAATTCCAAATGTCTCCACATCCTCTTGCAGCTAATTTAGGCTGGAATATCTATTAGGCTGTTGTGTGCCAATTTTTAAATGAATGAACAATAGAAATCTGCAATATGTATCAAAATACATCATTTTACAGGTAGTCCTCAACTTATGACCAAAAATAGGACCAGAATTCCATTGCTAAGCAAGGCAGTTGTGAGTCACGCCTAATTTTATTATCTTTATTTGCCATGGCTGTTAAGTGATTCACATGGTTAACTGAATCCAGCCTCCCCCATTAAAATTTTACATGTCAGAAACTGGCTGGAAAAATTGCAGTTTGCAGATCACATGACTTTGGGATCCTGAAAGTGTCATAAATGCAAGGATCAGTCATAAGTCACTTTTTTCAGTGCTGTATTAACTTTGAACATTCGCTAAATGAATGGTTAAATGAAATCAAGACTACCTGTACTTATTTATACTTATGAACAGTCTAAATTCTATCATATGGTTTTTATACGGGTTTTTCCATGTAGACAGTAGCCAAAATGTATTTTAACACTTTGGAATCAAAATCACTCAAGTTCCTTTTAAGGTCATCAGTATCATCCAAAAAGCTGTCTCTTTTATGTTGTCTCAAATAAACAATTATATATTATTTCCAAATTTGGTGAAACTATGTTACTCCAGATTCCTTGGTTTTATCCATGAGATATAGCTGGATCTCTCAAATTTATAAGAGCTTCTTTATGCTTTCATATAAAAGGATTAAATAAGTTATGGTGATTGCAAAGGTTTTTGGTCATTTTTCCCCTTCGTATTGATTTTAACACGGCATAGTTAAGCGGTAAATTGTACTGTATTTTTGCCTAACTTTCCAGAGTTCCTTACAGCCTGGATAGAGAATAAAGTCTTTTTTAAAATCCTCTTCCTGAAGAAGTAAGTGCTAGAAGATAAGTCATTCACAGATTATGGAAAACAGATTATTCAGATCATTATGTACAAATTTTGAATTTAATTCATTATGACAAATAAATATAAATCAGTAAACCTAACTGTCCATAATTAACAACACAACTATAGGAGCCCTTGAGACAGCAAATTGATAGAACACTTCAGTTGTATTACTACAAGGCCTTGGCCTTCATCAAAATTAAAAGTAATTTCCTTTTCAAGCATGTCTCTCAAATTCTCTTTAGCAAGCTTTATTAAGAAGAGAGAGATGTTACAAGACTAGCAATTGAAGTACTTCTCAATAAGTAACCAGTCTATCACCAACATATAATTGGGAGGGAGGATTTTCTTCATTTTTTTTAAGTTTCTAGGAAACCACAAACTGTTAGGTCTCTTCAGTGATAACAAAGGACTTGGCAGTAACTGCTTATAAAAGCATTTTTAAAAATTCTTATTAGTTTAGGAACTGGTCATTACAAATAGTTTCCTAGATTTCCAGATCATTATTCTTCATTTGGCACATACTGCAACATTTATCCTAATTCTATGGCTAGATGAATTGATGACAATCATTGGAATTTTACTGATTATGGGTGGTTGGAAAGAGAGACAAAGTAATCTCAAAAATTCAAATGTCCTCTAGATATGTGCTATTATAATACATGCATTATTGATGTGATGGGACTGTAAGAGAAGTTATCCATGCTTGTTTTACATTCCAAATGCAAGGACTTTTTAGATATCAATATTTCATTTTGTCATCTCATACAGGTGTTTTATAGAAGACAAAAGCTCCAAGGTGGCCTGGTTAAATCGTTCTGGTATCATTTTTGCTGGTCAGGACAAGTGGTCTCTGGACCCTCGAGTAGAGCTCCAGCAGCTTTCTCTTCTGGAATACAGCCTTCGGATCCAGAAAGTGGATATCTATGATGAAGGGTCATATACATGCTCAGTCCAAACGCTGCACCATCCCAAGACTTCTCAAGTTTATTTGATTGTTCAAGGTAAGAACTCATGTTTGGAAATGGGAGCAGAATTTTGGAAAACTACTATTGTAATGAACAATTCTATTGTGAGATTTATTTTTAGTGTCTTGGGGAGTTGTCTGAAAAATTTATAATAAAGCCCTGATTTGCATTCTTTTTTTTCCTGCTAAGGAAATCCTAATTGAGAAAGAATGGCTGGTTTCCATTTCCTATCTCTCCTTCACTGTTCTGATGTGGCAGTATATTAGCAAACTAGGGTACTATTCACTTTGTCTTTTTGTGTAACTAAACAATCTAATTTTGAAGAGAAGGATATGAAGAGGCACTGAAAATTAAAGTTTGAACTCTGCACAATTTTCTTCCCAAAATAAGCCTTTATGAGAAGTTGGGTCATCACAGAATTGAGAAATGTATAGTGATTATGAATACTAATACTAATATTGCCTCCAGTATATGAAGCAAGTTGCTGTTTAATATTTGTTGCAAGGAAAATGAATGAAGAGTTAATGCATACATATTTCCCTATGGTTTTCCCAGAAATATTTAGTTGGCAATACATTTGTGACAATAATGCAAATATTTTTCTTACACTGTAATACTGTATTGTACTGATTGGTGTGACTGGCAGAAATGATAGTAATTTCTAGATAATAACTGAAATAAAATATTATGAAATATAATCAAAATCACATGAGTCCATGACTTCTTTCATTCATGTATTTTGATTTCAAACTTTCAAGCATATTTTTAACTTTACATAAAGGCATATACATTACATTAAGCTAAACAATGGTTAGCACATTTTGATAAATGGAGCCATCATCGTTGGTAAATGATGATTTATGGCTTAAGGTTTGCATCTTTTCCAACAACTGTGTCTTGATTTGACATGCCATTCAGATCTGAATTTATTAAATTCTGTTTCTTTGGTTTTGTCTGGCAGATTGTCAGCGTAAACACAGTGATATCAAACAATGGTTTGCAATTTAGCAATATGTGTGAATAATGTTCTTTGGGTTTGTTCAGAAAAGCATATATTCAGATTATTCAAGATATAGCATGTCATATAAATGTAGCTAAGAGTTTAATCTGCATAGAGAAAGAACCAGGTTTGTGTGCCAAAAGCCTATGGTTGCAGTTCCTGATATTGTCAGTCAGAAGTTTTAAGCCACTGGTTACATTAAAAAAAACCCAAAAAAACTTATGCTTGAGTCTCCAAAGAGCCACTTCCAGACAGAATAGGTTACTAGGCTACTTAAGCAGTTAATCTGTCCTGGTCTAAAATAGATTTGGGTCTTCTAAATCATATGAGGTTTAGAGAGGGAAAACAGATTCTACAGTTCTGTGGATATTCACTAAGTTCTTCTGTTCAGACTGGAATTTATTTTTGCATAAACATAGAATTGGTTTTTAATCTGCTGGTCTTTATCTGAAGCAATAAATATAAATGATATCATGACCAAATTTCTGCCCTTAATTTGTACCTTTTAAGATAACCAATGGTAAACTAACATTAATCTGCAGGACAAATAATTCAAAATGGGCAGGATATTCTCTTATGCCTGCTAAGATGTGAATGACTGATTACTGATTTCACACTATATTTCACACTATACATCATGTGAAATGCTGACAGAAGGTGGAGATTTATCACAAAGAATATAGATGTCAGGGCAGTCACATGACTACATCGCTGCAAATGACATCCATATCATTTTTAAATTAATTAAAAAGTTGAGAATGTATTAATTACTTAGGATTCAGGTTTACCGCTTATATATTATTCCTTTTCATCTTATAATGCTTTTTTTCTATTTTAATTAAAATATTCCCATATTAGATTCTGAGATTTTCACTTTTCAGTGACTTTGACAAGACAGTTGGTAAGAGTTTCAGATGACATTGCTTCAAAACATTTTTCAAAATTTTGATAAATGAATGCCCTCTGTACAGTGGTACACTAGAAGAAATAAACAGTATAATTAGCTTTTGTGGGCAGACAAATGGGGTAACTGATAAAACTTTTCTAAAATTATCCAAGAAAATAATTTGGAATTAATGTCTGCAGGGCAGGTCTCTCTTTAGTAGCACTACAACCTGAAAAAGCCCAATGGACCACAACTTCTCTTGGGATTTCCCTGAACCATGGGAAGCCAGAGAGTCTGGATATCAAGGAAGAGATGAATTGAACAATGAAAGTTTTTATATTTACATTCATAGATTTCTTAAATGTATCCAAAAGTTAAGAGCAAATTAACTTTTATCAGAAGGGCATTCAGAGGACAAGCATATTAGTAGGGCATTTGTAACTGTTCTTAGCTCTTAGGAATTTAGATAAATACCATCACCTTGGTCTTAAATCAGAAATGAATTGGAAGCTAATGAAGATCACATAAAACAAGCATATATAATCATTATCCAAGTGCAGTCACTATCTTGCTGCTAAATTTTGCACAAACTGGCATATATTCGGAGTGTCTTCAAGGACAGTCTCACCATAATCTGGATGAAATGTTAACAGGGAATAGATTGCTCTGGATATAGCTGTAGTTGTATAACAGCCTAAACTGGCAAAAGTCATCTTTTTTTTAACATTTTTAATATAGCACACAGTATGCTATGTACATGCTCCCAGTACATTTAGATTTCATAGCCAAAGAATGTCAGTAAAGTAGCTGAATTTATCAAGTATAAGTAAAGGTAAAGGTTCCCCTCACACATATGTGCTAGTCATTCCCGACTCTAGGGGCGGTGCTCATCTCTGTTTCAAAGCCGAAGAGCCAGCGCTGTCCAAAGACATTTCCTTGGTCATGTGGCCGGCATGACTAAATGCCAAAGGCTCACGGAACACTGTTACCTTCCCACCAAAGGTGGCCCCTATTTTTCTGCTTGCATTTTTTACGTGCTTTCAAACTGCTAGGTTGGCAGAAGCTAGGGCAAGTAACGGGAGCTCACCCCGTTACGCAGCACTAGGGATTTGAACCGCTGAACTGCCGACCTTTCGATCGACAAACTCAGTGTCTGAGCCACTGCGTCCCTTTATTAAGTATAAAGTGGCATAATTTATCAGATATTTATTTTTATTTCAAAAGTTACACTGGGAATACTAAATACAATAAAGTTGCTTTGTGGAGCCACCCAGAGCCATCTTGTGGCAAGATGGGTGGCAAACCAATTTAATAAATAAATAGGAGGTCCAGTTTCTCAGAATTGTTCCCATTCTCATCCTCCAAACACTGATCCAGATCTATGCTGCTTATCTTACCTCCTTTTGCAAGATGATTTTACAGTGAACTTCATGATTTGGAATTCTGGGTAGAAATGGGAGTGGTTTGCTTTCCACAGGTATCCACTTCCTTGTCCCTCTTGTAAAAACCTGTCCCAAAACACAAAGAAACCGAAACTTGAGTAATATTTTTTCTAGGGATACCAGGAAAGTCTCAAATGGGCTGTAACTTGTTAGAACATGATTAGTCTCAATTCAGAGAAATTGCCACTTCTTGTTAGCTTTAGCTACTTCTGAAACAGCTTGAATGCAGGATAAAATGTTAAATTTCTTTGCTGGGATAGACATATTTTTTCATGTTGGTTCCATTTCACTTCCTCTTTTTAAAAAAATTCAGGATTTTTTTTTGCAATCCTTTTCACTAAATAATTGAAAATTTGGGAAATTTGCAATTTTTTGAAAAAGGAGAATAAATTTTCATTCATATGAGATATAAATAGTTCAAATAAATAATGAAATATATGCAATTATTAAGGATTGGACAAAACTGATATAAATACTATGCAATAGTTAATGCAAATCCATAGTTCAGCATTAGACCAGGGGTCCCAAGCCCCCAGACCTGCAGGGTCCCGATACCAGACCGCACACCGTTCAACACCAGGCCGTCCGAGCATCATGCAAGTGTGCGCACGCAGCTCCACTTGTACATGCAGCAGGCACTCGCACATATGCACAAAGCTCCATTTGTATGAGCGGTAGGCACTCTTACATGCCCATAGCTGCCACTTCTATAGAACCATTTCTTCCCCACCCCCATCGGTCCACAAAGCTGGAAATGTTGGGGACCACTGATTTAGACAGCAGTTCAGAAGATGAACTTGAGAACTTTAAATCTTGTCTTGGACATCTTTGCTACAATTTAGACTGTTAACGGGAATGCTATCCTTGATTTATAATTTGCAGGAGAAGTTCCTCACAGTCATACTAACATGTGATAACTGTCATTAACATGCAATAAACAAATGAATGCTAACCCTTAGTCAAACTGAAAATCAGTGCAATTTCCTGCATTCTTATTGACTTCATTGAATTTCCATTCCTCTGCTTTGCCAGAGTTATTCACAATGCTATTAAAAGGAAATAGTAATTGGTACTATAAGATATGCTAAGAGTGAAGTGCCATTAAAAAGGAGACAAATTTAAAGCAAGATATTTTTTTTTTCAAGCAGGCTTTCAGTTATTCCTCAGCTGCAGCAGCTCTGGCCTATAGAAGCTTTTCACGATCAAAGTACCCTTTGAACACATATGAATAATGCCTTTTGTGACGGCCTTACTAATTGGAGAGATAAAATTACCATCTGCAGAGAAGATGATACATTTTTTTTCCTTCTGTGCTAACCAGCCATTTAATTATGAAGACCTTGTGCCCTTGACTTCCTGCCTATCCAGCAGGATACTTCAGGACTGCAAAAAAGAAAGTCACAGAAACAGCTATGTTGCTCAATGAGAAACATTCCAAAACCATGCACTGTAAGGCCACTATTAGAGGCAGCCACATATCAGGAAAATATATATGATATATATTTGCTGATATATATCAGCAAATTATATATTATGTCTGATTATAGGTAGTGCTCAATTTACAACCATTTGTTTAGTGACCCTTCAAAGTTACAACGGCACTGGAAAAAAGTGACTATCAGTTCTCAGACTTGCAACTGTCATAGCATCCCCTCCCCCATGGTCAAGTGATCAGAATTCAGGCACTTGGCAACCAGCATATATTTATGAGAGTTGCAGCTTCCTGGGGTCATATGATCATCATTTGGGATTTTCTTATCCAACTTTTGACCAACAAAGTCAATGGAGGAAGCCAGATTCACTCAAGGTCCATGTGATTCATTTACCAACTGCAGTGATTTGCTTAAAAATAGTGCCAAAAAAGATCTGAAAATTAGGCATAACTCACCAAGCACCTAACGGAAATTCTGGTCCCAGTTGTGGTGCTAACTCTGTATCAGAGTACCATTCTAGTCACAAAATCTAAAATTTGTTATCTGTGTGACTACATCAGTTGGAATGATCATGTTGTAAATTCTTGAAACTTCAACATGAAAATAATTGCATCCTGGTAAGATTGAACTGTTTTAAACACAGTAGGTCACTTTTAACTTTCCATCCTCCCAACACACCTTTTCCATCTATATTCATGATGGATATATATGGAATTCATAGGGTGCTGTGGTTTCTGTAGGTGCTCTGCAACCATTCCATTTAACCGAGAACATTTTTTGTCTTTCTAAAACTGAAAATAAGGTTTGCAACAAAAGCAATCTCATTTTCTGCTTGCAGTATCTTTTCAGGAAGACAGCTATGTTATCCACCAACCAGACCATTCTAATATACTCCAGTGCGTTTTTCACGTAGATATTTATCATCCAAATAGGTGGGCAACTTTTGGTGGCTAGAATTCATATTAACATTGGCAGGAGGAATGAGGAGAGAAATTGTTGCTTTAGACTGGGTGATGATTCAAGACCAGCATGCTTTGTTTTTCTTGACAGGATTTGGGAGGTTAGCATTTTTCATTTTTCTTTTAAAGTGTATTACAATTATTTGAAGACTTGTTATCTCAGATAATGCCTTCATGTTCTTGCCTTAAATGTTTGGAAGGTATATGGCTGATCTTGGCAACTGTGATTAAAGATAGCTTCAGAACAGGGGAAAAAAAGTTTCAAAACTATATTTCTTGTTATTTCAGCAAGCCTCAGAATTATCTTCTTCCTCAGTATTATATTTTTATTTTTTCCGTTTCTTAGTATGTTTCTATCTTACTTTTTGTCTGGCTCTTCAGTGGAAGCCTCTTCTTTAATTTTATCCTAATAATAATAAACTTGCAAAGGATAGTCATTAAGGTAGGTACTGCCATGAATTTAGCCACCTGTTCTATAAATATATATAGACTTGAACCTATATCTTTAATTTCCAATCCCATAGGTTAATTACTACACCTTCCTGGATCTTGGTTCTATTTCATTCAATTGTTCAACCACAAAATGAGAGATGTTATGACTTTATATCTCTGATTCTTTTTGCAGCCAATATAAGAGTAATTCCACATATATATTGGCAATCCTAGATTCCGTATTTCATAAACAGCTTATAAAACCTTAGGGCACAACACACTTCTTAGACCTTACAGAGTGAAATAGTTCTTTTTTCAATCTGGGAGAAAGAGAAAGAGGGAAAAAAGAGAAAGATTTTATATAGAAGATTCAGAAAGAGTCCCTTCCAATTATGTGATTCTGTGAGATAATGGTGGGATTGTCCTTCAAAAACTTTTTTTGATCAAATACATTTGTGCACCTGTAGTATGAAATATTTTTCCTGTTATCCCCAAATTTATTCTTGTTTGACTCAGTCTGAAGAATACACATATATAGAAAACAAACACAAGAGATTAGATAGCTGGTGTTCTTTTCTGTGCTTTGCCTTATACTATACAATTTTTATATTTCTTTTCACTATAATGTTTGTGAGACTATTGTAACTTCTTCCATACTGCAGAGACAAATAAAAAATTAAACACAGAGAGACAAGCTTTGACAGTAAAATATTGATTGTCTCGTCTTTTCTTCTTCAATTCTTCAGTACCTTTGGTACTAAGTTTACTGTGCTGCTAGCTAATCATTAACTGCTTTCAAAATATTTCATGACTGAATAAAAAGCATAAATTGTTTACTAACATAAGTATATTCTTAAAAAATCAAATTGGATACAAATAAAAAAGAAATATATAAGAAATTGGACCCAAGGCATTGACCAGGAAAGAATTGTTTGGAAAGGAATGCCCTATGTAAAAATAAGAAAATTTCCAAGTCCTACAACTCTATAACTTTCATACCATTACCATATGAAAATTATCTTGCAGGCAGATAGAAAGAAAGGCCAGGCTGACTTAAAATAATTAAATTACTTCAGGTGTGGGACTTCAATATCACTTTAAAAAATCCCTACCGTTATATCTCAATATCTCCTTTCTTCCTTTTCTCAGTTTGGCAAAGGACAATCCAGAATAAAAATGAATGTACTTGAAGGATAACTCAGAGGATTCAGCTGGAAGCGTCACGGCAAGACAGTCCGGGAATTAGCGGGCTCTGATGAGTTCCCCAAAAACCCAGACTGATGAACTGCCGCCGAGGGGTCTTCGGACCGGAACCGTCCTGTAGGGACGGGGATGAAGGAGAGGACCTTGGAAGACCAAGAGGAACAGGCAAGTTCCTCAAAGGTCAAAGGAAACTCTCTACGACTCAGTGGCGGGGGGCGGCACCATTGCATTGTCACAAAGCTGGGGCAACCAGTCTAAGTATTGAGCAGAAGTGGTGAACGGAACAGAATTTTTTGAAGCTGGGTGAGTGACAGCCAACCCACAGGTGAAACAACAATAAGAAAAAAATATTTAAACCTGAAGACCCCTAGCGAAAAAACAGCGGCTAATGAGCAGGGGGGGGGGAGAAAAGAGGGTGTTGAAGCATAATTTTAAAGGGACAAAAACCTGAATAGAAAATTGACTTTTGAACAAAATTATTTGGAAAATAATTTGGAAAATTTTAAAAACTAGAGAAATCACCCCAAGATTGGTTAAAGGACTGGAAAGAAATAAATAAATCCTTCCCCACTTTTCTTTTTCGAATTTTAAGAAAAACAAAAGAGAATGGACAATAAGCCCTGTAATAGAAGTGTTGTATAAATAAAAGAAAAAAGGAAAAATGAAGTGAAAAGAGCTATTTAAATTCGGACTGGATTATAAAACTGATTTGGTATTTTTAAAGCCAAAAAGAACAAGAGAAGCTAGTTAAGATTGTTAATGTAGATTGAAACAAAATGGATACTTGTTAGACAACCGGAAATTGTGAATTGCCGAGAGACATCTTCAGGAGCAAAAAGGAACATTGCAACTTTGTTTTGGAAAATTGTGAACTTTACAGATAACAGTTGTGAGAACTTTTGGGGAGGATTTCTTTGTTTGCAACAACTTGACTTTGGAGGGGGGGAGGAATACAATGGAACTTTTAAAATTGGAATAATACTAACTCAAAAAAAATAAAATGGCGCAGAAAATTAGAGATATGATTAAATCGATTTACTTGTCATGGAAAACGGAAATAAGAGAAATAACGACAATGCTGCATGGAGAATTAAAATCTGAGGACATAAATATTGAGATAGAGCATACGCAAGCTGACAAGGAAATAAAGACAGAGAAGCAAGACACAGAGGCTGAAAATAAAGAAGATAAAGACAATGCGATTAAATATGAAAAAGTAACTGAACATGTGGATAGCAATAATAAAAAGGAGGTTTTTAGTGATTACATTGGGATTAACAATGAAAAAAATAGAGAGGATAGAAAGAGACAAATAAGGAAAGGAAGGTGGAACAGAAAGAATATAAAGAACTTAAATGATTACACTAGAATTTACAGTGAAAAGATAAAAAAGAGAGAAAAAGAGTGGAAAACAACAGGAAATATAGGGCAAAATAGAAGAATCTAGGACTTTGAAATATAGAATGATAATACTGAGATAAACAGTGGGCTAAACAGTGGTGAAATTTAAAAAAAAGAGAAAAGAGAGAGGGAACAATGGGAAATATAGGGCAAAACAGGAGAGATCAGGATTTTAAAGCACAAAAGGAACTAGAACTGAAATATGAATTGTAGTAAGAAATAATGATAAATCATATGATGGTGAAAATGAATTGAATAATAATTGGAATATTATCATTTGTATTTCTGAAATTTAGATAATGATGAGGGTTTTTTTAGAAATATGAATGTTTAAATTGTAATAATTGAAACAATTTTAATGCCTTATGGTAGTGTGTGTAGAAATGATTAAGTGATGATTTGGAACAATACATGGGGAAAGCTATATGATTAGAGGATAACAGCTAGAATATTTTTAAATTTAACTAAGGAAATTGTAATAAATGAAATATCTTTAATTGCATATTGTGGTGAAAGTAGAAATGATTAATATCTACGTTTATATTCTTTTTATTTCCTGTTTGAATATATAAATGAAAAAGATATTTAGATAATCAATTGATTTATATTAAAATGTTGGACTGTATTATTTAAGGAAATGTATGCTATAAAATAAGTGGGTTTACTATTCCTATAAGAATTGAACAATTGTAACACCACGAAATTAATTAATTTGATGCTGGATACAAAAACAGATGACAATGGGAAGGGGTTTAATATACTATAGAATAGAAGGGAAAAATGAAAGTTGGTTAAAATTAGAGATGAAAATGAAGGGTAATATTGGTAAAAAAAAATAGATGAAAATAAATACTATGGCAAAAAGGAGGTATAGAAATTGTAATTTTAGTTGAAAGGACTAAAAACTGTTTAAATTTGTTAACCGGCCAAATACTCCGTTCAGCAAAAATACATTGTATGTTTGTGTAAAAAATAAAAAAAACCTTTTTATATATAAAAAAGGATAATGGGATAAAAATAAATAGACTCAAAACTCTGGGACATGGTTACTTTTGCTGAACTGGTTGGAAATTCTAGAAGATACATTTTTAACTCACTTGATCTGGTAGATGTAACCAGAGTAGAGAAATTGTGAAGACTTTGGTGCTTCCTAAATTATTTGCTTTCAGATTAACCAGATTTACTCCCTGTTTCTATAGTAGTTTGTCCTGCCAGTATGAGTGGGGTTGTCTTTTTCTCCTTGGTAATTCCTTAGTTAGGGCGTTTTTGCTTCAAGGTGCTTAGGGTGAATCCCCACTTATCTGGGCATTGGCTTCCTCATAAGGATGTTTATTGCTCTTTTTCTTTCCTTCTTTTCTTTTTTATTCTCTCTTTGGAATATTGTGTAAATGTAGTCTATTTCTGTATGTGTATTGATGAATGATTTATCTGACTGCCAAACTTCCAGGAATTCTCTACACGGAAAATAAGACCTGTCTTATATTTTTTTGAACCCTGAAGTAAGTGCTTGGCCTTACTGCCATGTGCTCAAAAGCCCGATTGGGCTTATTGTCAGGGGATGTCTTATTTTGGGGGAAACAGGGTAGCATTTTTGGATTTGGCTTGGTCTCGGATACTCATGGTTTCCCAATTGACATTGCATATAAACTAACACAAACTGTGAACATCCTAGAAATAAACCATATTTTCACACCATTCTAAAGGGGCCATAAAAAACTATTAAGGATAAAACCTCACCTCCGCTACAACTAGCAGAGCAAGCTATTTTATATAAACATGGACTCACATTCAGTCTCACTGATAATGTTATCTAGTTCGATAAGGGAATATCAGCAAGCAAACAACTAATCATATACAGCATAAGGATTCCACAATTCAATCCTCAATTATACATAATCTCTTGTTTTGGAGATTAGAGAAAGCTGTCATAGTTCTAAATAATATTAAAATCCAGGATATTTTTTTTTTAAATACAAATTATGAGGTTCCAGGTCCTAATCATTCTATTGCTGATTGATTTCTGGACAGTTTATGGTTGATGAATAAATGACACAACAGGTTGTGTCCCCAACTGATTCCAAGTATGAAATATCTCTTGAGAATCTCACCTCCTTATTTCAATCTCATGCAGTCTTCTCACTTGAACAGATATATATCCATTTATACTTCTGTAAGTGAGAGAAAGTAATATTTGTAGGCTTTTAGTGTCAAAGCCATCATCTCTAATCAAAGCTTGAACAGCATTGCTTTAATACAGCCTTCCTCAAACTGATGCTTTCTGAATGTGTTAAGCTCTTATATTTTTAACCAAGTATTACAATATCTGTAGTCCAACACAGCTGGAAAGCACCTGGTTAAGGAAAGTGACTAAAATGTTCACTTATTTTTCAAGCCAATAGCCAATGTGATTCTTACAAAATGTCAAAATATGATTTCCACTCATTTTTTAAGATATCAGCTATTTATAGTCACATTAAATTCAGGAGCAGAGTGCTTTATTACTACATTAATGGTCACCAAACCAACTCATAAGGAATTATAAGTTCTGCCTAGCTCTGTTTTGCCGATCTTCCAGAAGATGTTGATGCTTAATCATATAAGGACTGATTTGGAACATAATAAAACACTGCGCTGGTTCACACATTCATTCACAATATTTGGTAGCTGCAGTCCATTATAAATGAACCACCGCAGATCAAATTGACCTGTGTCATCTCTAAACACTGTTTCTTCTAGTTGAGTCAGTTTACATGTTCAAATGACAATAATCACAGCAGTCATATAGTCATCTGTATAAATGTAGGCTCATGGTTGATTTATCAAAGCACTCATCCAGAAGAAAAGGGTTTGATGAGCTTTGTGATGAAGTTCTATTTGAAATTGACAGAACATGCAAGCAAGATGTACTGTTTGTGATTGGAGACTGAATGTCCATGTTGGAAATATTAAAGGGGACAGTGTAGTACAACTATATGGCTTAGGAAAGTAAATGAATCAGGAAGCCAACATCAATTTTTCCTATCCCAATTTCTCATAGCTAACAACTGTCTTCAAATAATCAAGACTATATTTGAATACATGAATATCACCAGATAGAATACATGGAGATGATATTATTGATAAAGGATGATGGAGGAGCTTAATTGTAGTATCAAAGACAGAGCTAGGTTCTTACTATAAAATAGATCATGAGCTGCTCATGTGCACATTCCAAGAGAAGAGAAGAAGTAGAAAGTTAACCAATTTCCATAATATAATCTAACATATAATTATCCTTTTCAAGAACAACATCAGGAATCATGCTGAAGTCCTGAATTTAAATGATAGAAAACCAGAGGAATTATGGAATAAATTTAAATAAGTCAATAATGATGAATATGAAAAGAGATTTGTCAAAATGAAAAAAAACAGAAAAAATAAAACTAGATATCTGAACAACCTGTGGAATTGAAAGATCAAAGATAGAAAGATAGCAATCCTGAAATATTGTACAATAGAAACATCAATATCCAAAAAACCTTAAGAAATATTCCCTACTTACAAAAAAAAATACTTCCAATATCAGAAGATAATGTTAGATCAGCACTCAGGTTATTAACAAGCCAGAAGTCAACAGGAACTGATGAAATACCCATAGAAATACAGTAAACAACAGTAGAAGAGTTGATTAAGGTGGTAATCAAGCTATATCCACAAAGCTGGAGAATGACACAATCACTAATATATTGGGAGAGATCAATCTACCTTGATCTGGACGGAGAGAGAAAGAAAAGAGAGATTTTGTAGAATATGAAAACTATTGTATAATATCTTTAATTTTACATGCTAACAAACTGATTCTTAGGCTCATTCAACACAGATTAGAGCCTTACACAGAAAAAGAAATGCTAGAAATTCAAAATAGTTTTAGAAGCACAAGACATTATATCTGAGGTACACTGGATAATTGAAAAAGCCAAAGAATAGAAAAAGAAGTCAATCTGTGCTCCATCAATTTAAAAAGGCCTTCATTTGGGTCAATCATATAAAGCTGTGGACTGTGCCAATGGTGAAATCCATTTTTTTTTCTACTGGTTCTGTGGGCGTGGCTTGGTGGGAGTGGTGTGGTTTGGTGGGCGTGGCAGGAGAAGGATATTACAAAATCTCCATTCCCACCCCACTCCTGGGCAAAGGATTTTGCAAAATCTCCATTCCTACCCTACTCCAGGGAAAGGATACTGTAAAATCTTCATTCCCTCCCAACTCCAGGGGAAGGATATTGCAAAATCTCCATTCCCACCCCACTCTGGGGCCAGCCAGAGGTGGTATTTGCCAGTTCTCTGAACTACTCAAAATTTCCACTACCGGTTCTCTGAACTGCTCAAAATTTCCACTACCAATTCTCCAGAACCTGTCAGAACCTGCTGGATTTCACCCCTAGACTGTACTTATAAAAAGTGTCTCCTTTTCTTCATAAGTAACCTATATACAGTTAAAGAAACCACTGCATGGTCAAACAGACTGACTTTGGGAATAGAAAAGAAGTGTGACTAGTCTGTATACTTCTCTCTTATTTATTAATTATTATTTATTTATCAAGAGAAACTGAATTGGAAAATTCAGGAATTTTCTGAATTCTGAACTGTAGGAATAAACATCAATAAAGTATCTATGCTGGTGACACTATTCTGATAGCTGAAAATGCAAACGAACTGCAAGTTCAAATAATAATAGTCAAGGACCACAGTAATGGGACTAAAATTAAATTCAAGGGAGACTAAACTAATGATAACAGATGGAATAATCATCTTCCAAAATGACAGTGATGATATTGAATTGGTGGGTAGCTTTTGTCTTTTAAAATCAACCATCAGCAGTAAAAGAACAATCAGTTAAGAAATATGCCACAGGCTAGACTTGGTAGAACAGCCATGAAGGCCTTGGAAAAGATATTCAGATGCCTTGATGTGTCTACATCAGCAAAGATCAGAATCATGCAAGCAGGGCTATTCCCTGTGGCACTGTATGCAAGCAAAATTTGGACTTTAAAGAAACTCGGATACAAAGAGTATTGACACTTTTGAACTTTGCTGCTCAATCAATCATGGATGATTTCACAAATGAGCAGGAATCTTAAATGTTCTTCTCAAACTGATAATCAGTTTTTTTGAAACACATCTTGGGTATTGGAAAATTAAGCTTTATCACAATCAGGTGATGTTAATAGTTCTGTGTGTTGATATGTTATAAATAAGATGGTTAAAACATAAGGATACAACACTTTTTAGTGCTTTGCTTCAGCCATCTGTGGCAGTTATGGACACAAAAACTGATTCTGATTCTGCAAGGGGCCATTACTTATGCCTGTGAATTCTTTGTAATAATAGGTAGTTAAATTCCATGAAGGTCAGTGAAATAATGATATCAGGGAACACAAATATGGGAGGGAAAGCAATTAATCTCCATTGCCTAATATTGGAGCTATTTGTCCTGGATAGTTAAAGGGATGAGAATATGGAATAGTTTGCCAATTTTATCTGGCACAACTTGCATTTATTATGCTACATTCTACAAATAGTCCCTCCTTTTCAGTAACCTCCAATGTTGATATTTCTGTTCATATTCTTCTTTTTTATTAATAGTAATCATGCTCATTTCTGTCAATGCTATTAGCAAATCCACAATCACAGATCAATGATTATTACTACCTTCATACAATACCCATGATTATGTGAATGAGCCATAATTTTACTCCCCAATTACAAACTGAAAGATCATAAAAACTATTCTGTCTTGATCAAGAACAAATAATCAGCTAAAAGGTCATTGCTAGTAATGCAAGGCAGAAACAGAATATCAGTTTTTAAACAGATTGGAAGAAAAGTCAACTATGGAAGGTTGCCTAAACACTACAAATACATTCTGAATGTCTAGGATAAAAATAAATAAACTTAAACTTAATAAATAATAAATAAATAAACTTAAAAATAATTTTTAAAAAATGTCTATATACTTTAAATGTTGGCTTTTATAATTCCCCTGGTATTTGGTAAAACTGCAAGGGTGTGATGAGAATTGGAACTTAATTTCTGTCCTTTATTTAATTAAAACTGTGTAAAAGCGTACTGCACAAAATTTGTATTTTTGCTGCCACATTTTGCCAGCACGCTACAAGAATGTCCTTGAAGATGTAAAATGGTTGTGGGCCACACAAATAGCAATAGTACTTAGACTTCTATACCATCCCATAGTGCTTTACAGCTCACTCTGAATGATTTATAATGTGAGTATATTGCTCCCAACAATCTGGGGCCTCATTTTACTGCCCTCGGAAGGGTGGAAGGCTGAGGCAACCTTGAGCCCATCATGATCAAATTCCAGACTGTGGGCAGAATTAGCCTACAATACTCCATTATAACCTCTGTGCCCAGGTCTCCTCCTGGGGGGGGGGGTCAACAACCCCTGGATTAGTTTGATGCAGGTGTTTCTTTGATTCCTACTACCAGGATTTCCTAGCATTGTTCATAGATGGTGGCCTGTGTTGGAATAACAAATAGCTGTTGATCATCTTTAGCTTTCTTTTATGAACAGGTGCCTTCCTTTAAAAACAATCATCCCAGAATATTGAGGGAGAGAAAACAAGGAAACAAATATAAATCAGATCTTAGTCAGCTACTCAATGAGATGTGAAATAGGTTCCAGGACAGATCATACCATACAACCAACTTGTTAGCTATGAAAATATATAGAGGGATATTGTGCTTGGATAACTGAGCTATTATGCCTTTCTATCTAGTGAAAATGTAGAAGGTTTTTTGCATAGTTAATAGAAATTAAATGTTTCAGAGCTATCTTAATGAAAATTTTATCCTGCTAATACAGATTTCTCTCAATGCCTATGGATAGATACAGTCTTTGTTTCAGTTCTTCACAATTGAAAACTAGCTGAATTTTTTCCATAACTTTTATTACAGTACCCACTTTTTTGCTATACAATAAGAAATTGTCCCTTCATTTCTATTGACATTTTTCACAATCACTATTCTTCTTATTTACTGGTTTCTTCTCTTCTGAAGCACACAGCGATTTTTCCTCTTCCAAGAAGGTCTTTGGGAACAATGCAGCAGAAACATAATTTTTGTTCCCAGATGAGATAGGACCAAAGTCGCATACAAGGATCACTGAAATAGTTTATCTGTAGCATTATTTCTGCACATATTTCCATGTGAATGGAAAGTGGGCTATTCAGAATTATAGAATCAGAGTTGAAAGAACCTTAGAAGTCTTCTACTTTAACCTCTTCTTCAGGACAGATATACTCAGAGGATCCTAGTAAAATAACTATTCAACCTTTGTTTGAAAACTTTCAGTAAAGGAGTACCTATAATTCAGGAGACAAGTTGTTCTACTGCTTAACAGATCCCACGGTTATAAAATTCCTCCAAGTATTGGAAGACTGGTGTCATCTTACCCTTCTTACCTCTCTTCTTTAGGCTAAATATATCCAGTACATTTAATAATCATTTTTTTATAGGATTGGCCCTCACACTCTGCATTTTTGCAGGTGTACACTATAGTACTAGTGTACATCATTTCTTTCCCTGTTATTGTCTGTTAAGTGACCAGTTTTGTAACAATTGTTACCCTTAGTAGCTGTCATACTGGACCTTGTCTGATGCTGATGGATTGCTTTTCTGTTACTTGCTGCATGACATTTCTTATCTCTTTTGGCTTGGTATCCAGACTTGATCTAATTGCATCCTTTGTTTTTATCTTCCCCTGTATATCTTTATTTTTACTTCAGTTCAAATTCCATTTACCTATTTCTCTCAATATTTTATTTCTTGTAATAAAATCATGGTTTCAGGAAGCAAAGTTACATAATGAGCAAATTCAGTAACAAGATACTGACAAAACAATTATTAATTGGATCCCTCTTTTCCTTCCATTCCTAGTGTTGTAATATCTATCTAACACAGACCTTCAAGGACTAGAACTTGCACAAGTGCTAAACGTGCACAAGTTGCTAAAGAAAGGTGTGGCATCTCACTTGCCAAGTTGGACCTTTGAGATAGGCCAGTGAGGAAATAGATACCAACTAGAATTCTATAATGTGTTGTTATGCAAAATAAAATTAATTGGGGTTAATATTTATTATTCTCATCATTATTACAATAATAAATGTATTAAACTTGTATTGTATTTGTTTATTGAATAGCCCGAAGGCCTTTTCAAACAAAACAGAAAAGAAAAAGGGAAAAAGACAAAACAGTTACAAAAATAACAATCTAAAAATATATGATATGACATTAAAATTTTACAATATCAGATTTCAATAGCTAAGTTACCAAGACTAGATAACCCAAATAAGATAGCTCCTCTCTAACTCAGCTCATCTTTCTTACAATCAATGAAATTTGTATGTCACCCAACAATTCTAGGTGGTTCACAAATAATTATAGAACAATTGTGATTTTTTTTCACACTTCCTCCTCTTGGTCAAGATTGAGCTTAATCAATTCTTCTTCTTGTCTCTATATTCCTGTACATTCCCCTCATACATAGTTTTCTCTTCAGTCCAGAAATATTTATTTTTTTCACTCCAGCAGGAAGTGGTGTAAGTAGTGCTCCCCTGTAGGACTTACGTGCAAATGCTGCATCTTGTGAATCTTTCTCCCTCTTTGATATGACAAGAAACCTCCAGAACTTTAGCTTACTTTGCCACCTGAAATGTTTCACTAAGTTATAGAATAATATCATAGGTTATTACTACTCATCATTTTATTACTTTCAGATTAGCTTTACATGTTTTGTCATATCTTCCCATAAATAATCAATTGCTTATTATTAATAAATTGCTTGAACCATGGTGGCACAGTGGTTAGAATGCAGTATTGCAGGCTAATTCTGCCAATAGCCAGCAGTTTGATTCTCACCGGCTCAAGGTTGACTCAGCCTTCCATCCTTCCAAAGTCAGTAAAATGAAGACCCAGGTTGTTATGGGCAACATGCTGACTCTGTAGAGCACTTAGAGAGGGCTGTAAAGCACTATGAAGCGATATATATAAGACAAAGTACTATTGCTATTGCTATTGAGCATTATTGTTAATATTTTTAGGTTATGGAATGCATAAGCCACTTTAATTATATACAGTACAAATTCCCAGCAGAACTGTGCCAGGATCAATTCATAACATTTTTCTGACCACATAATGGTGATCAGGAGATCCTCAAATGTCAATGATAACATATACAGTGATTCTCCTCCACTGCATTATATGAAATAAGATAATGGAATCAAATTCTTGTCTTTAATAGCTCTGACATCAGTAATATTAAACTTTCCAATAAAGATGGGTCTTTTCATTACTTATAAAGTTGACATAAAATGTATCCACAATTTACAATACTACACTTGCCTTAAAAGAGTCAAATATTGATATCATGTAATGTACAACCTCCAAATATAATTTAATGGCCTCCGGTATTTGTTGATTTGTATAGTTCTTGCTGCAGACTCACAAAAACAGCTCTAAGATCTCTTGATTGATTAAGATCCTTTTCCAGCCATATATTAGAATAGACATATTCACAAGCAAATGCCTCAGCAAGACAAACAGAGAAGTAAAGATAGCTAGTGATAAGAAATGTGGAGGCTCAAATCCCATTTTGCTATAAGGGAATTTACTGTTTCTGTTTCCCATGTTTGAAATGAGAATAGCAGTACTGACCTTTCTGTCTTAAAGTGAGATTAGCTCATTTATTCTCAACATTTCTAGAATGAATGGGCTAATCTCACTGTAAGACACTCACAATTATTGAGATGAATTGCACAGAAGTACCCTGTAGTATCCTACAGAGGTGTGCTCATTCAGACCCTAAATTAGGTGCAACTTGAAATGTAGGTTTTCTTCAGGCTACTTCAAATAGAGCCTCACCATAATCTCTAATGGGTGTATCAGCAGACAAAGTATACAGACCAAATCCCATACTGCATTTTGACTTAAAAGTGTGAAGATCATTGGTTCCCTAGATCTTACCTCTTAGGTTCTATTAGAAAATCTTAATGTGTCTGCTATCTCTCTTCAACTAATATGCTTATAAGGAGAATGTATAAATGTATAAACCTAATAATAGTGACATTTATTTCTTCTATTTCTGCTATAGCTATCATTTATTCATAACTCTTAGCTCGCTGTCCTATAGAGCAGGGCTCCCCAACTCCCAGTCTGTGAACTAGAACTGGTCCATGGCATGCCAGAAACCAGGCCGTGCAAACAAGCAAAGCTCCATCCATGGGATGCAGGCAGCACACAAAACCATGTCCCTTCTGGTCCACAGAAAAACCTCTCTCCACAGAACCGGTCCCTAGTGCCCAAAAGATTGGGGATCGCTGTTATAGATGATCAAGAAATAGATATATATGAAATTCATCAAGTTAAAGTTGATGGACAAGAGTAAAATGAAGATTACCCTTCTGCTATTCAGCTCTTTCAACAAAGTATTACAAATAAAGTAGCATTTCTTCTTTTCCTCAAAAGAATTGGCAAGCACACTAACAAACAAATAGAAAATTGCAATATAAGCAAGCAAACTTATTTATAATGAATTCTGTTGGGACTATGATTTTCAAGGGAGATGGGAAGGATAAGATGAGGAAATGAATAAAAATAGAAGCTTAAATAAAACAGAATTTACATATTAAATATAGAAACACAGGGTTTTTTGTTGGAAAAAGTAGCAATTTTCATCATATTTTATGTCTATAAATGAAAGGAAAGAAAAGAAAAGAACTGAAATTACTTTTGCCTCTCAGTTCCATTGATCGTGACTTTAGGTTTGGGAATATAGTCTATTTTAGTAGCAATGGAAAATGGAGTTCCATCTGGAAATCAATAAAAAGAATATTATTGTCCTTCTAGGTTTTCCACAATTATGACTACATAGAACATCAGGTTTTACTGAGTAACCTATGGAATTGTTCTGAGTTTTCTCATTTAAACAGGAAAAACAGAATATCATAAATTATATATGTATTTCAACCATATGTTTACTGTTCAGCTAACAGCCTGAAAACTTGTTTAGGATTATAATTTAGTTTATGAGTTCTGACCTAAGAGGTTATTAAAGTTCAATGCTCATTTTAGGAATTATTGCACCTAAACATATTAGGAAGCCAGTGTTTTTCAGCTTCAAGGAGAATGCTATTTCAGGAGTAGATGATTTTCTACTGGCCTGTATACAGAGACACAATTTTGGAAGATTCTTAATGTTGGCCAGCAAGTCTGGGCCCAAAAATGATCAAGTAAAATGTAGGAATGGCCCTAGTTCTTGTGTCTATTTCTCTGCTATTCTTCTTCCATCTGAGGTTGTCTGTAGATGTTTTGCTTTCTTTTTTTTTTCACTTTGGGGGTTATATTGTGCTGGTCAACTTATGGAGGTTATGTCAGGTACAATCAACTCACCGGGACATGCAGAGTTCAAGATAACTACAGTATTGTGTTTTGTTTATAATATAGGAACCTTCCTAGTCTGGCAGTCTACTCCTGGGAATAATTAGATAAGACTCCAAGGAACTTTTGTGATTACCAGACCTTTGTCTTTCAATCATGCTGCTATGGGTTGCTGTCCACAAATTCCAATATTTTTGTTTGAATAAAACTGAACCAAAATAGGAGTTGAATAGCTGGACTTTTTCTTGGTTAAGATCAATAACCTTAATAGAATCAACATAATTTCTGCTTCTATTAAATTGATTTAGAGAAAAATCAAAGGAAGGAATGAAAATAAGAAGTGGAGCTTAATTTAGTTTTAGGTGAGGAAGAGACATTGACTGAAGATGGAACTCATATTATGCATGTGTTATTAGGTATTAAATTTATATTCAATTTCTTAACATATCTCATAAAGAAAGAATGGAAGTGGCAGGCAATATGGGTGGAAATGTGAAAGGACAGCTACTAATATTGAGGTTAGATTATATTGATCTACCTAGACAAATTGTCTGATTTGACATATAGTACCATTTGAGATTGGTTTGTAATTAATGATCTTGGGGGTAGTTTCTGAGATTCCCAATATCAGTCATTCGTTTGGAATGACTTCAGGAGTACATTAGTGCAATAGTAATCAACTGCTATTCATGAGCATTTAACTCTGTCCAAGCCCATTCTTTTTCATTGTTGAGTTACAACACTTGTGCACAAACATCTCCTGTCTCTTGTTATTCTTCCTGTCTCTTTCTGCTTCTCTAAACACAGGGTCTTTGAGCTCTGCCCTTTCCATATAAACTGTGTTTTCCTATTTAATGACATAAACTAATGTGTGTTAACAGATGTCTGAGAGAAAATTAGCTGCAATGTCTGGATCATTTAGAGTTGAGTTGCTGTTCAGAAACACTTTCATAACAGGCTGCAGAAGGTTTGAGGGAATGCATTTCTTCCATACCAAGGTGAAATTGCACAGGCCCAGTTTGAGCCTGCTGCCTCCTGTGAATTCCTGTTTCAAACTATCCTGCTCTTGATTTTAATGCATCCTGATTTCTCTACCAGATGGCAACAACTCTAACAGTTTCAGCCTTGCAGGTGAATCTCAGCAACAGTCATGTCATAGCAAAGCAAACAAACTTGCAGGTGCAAGTTTCTCTTTTATGGAGGAGCTAACATTTATGGCATGTTGGGGTGGAAGAATTGTTCAGTTTTCTAAGGGCAACTGTGGTAAGATGTGAATTTGATTGGAGTAGTGGTACTGAGGAGAAGAGTATCTAGAGAGCCATGGTAGTGTAGTGGTTAGAATGCAGTATTGCAGGCTAATTCTACCAACTGGCAGCAATTCAATTCTCACCTGCTCAAAGTTGACTCAGCCTTCCATCCAGATTGTTGGGGGCATTATGCTGACTCTGTAAACTGCTTAGAGAGGGGCTGTAAAGCACTGTGAAGCGGTATATAAGTCTAAGTGGTATTGCTATTGCTAAGTGATATCTTTTTCATTCTAAAACTACTTCCCCTTTCTAATATTCCTCTGGAGCAATAGTAATGACATGGTTTCAAAGGAGTTTCTGGAAAACTGAAAAAGTATATTTATTTCTTTTGAAAAGTACCTTTTTTAACATTTTAAAATATTTTATATTTACTTTAAATATTCTAATAGTTTCTAGTTATTGCATCATATTTTTTTCTTTTTTGTACACTGCAGTTTTTATTTTTATATTGTTGTAATAGCATGATCTTGTACATGCAGCAGTAGCTAAATAATACCATGAAGGATTTTAGGATTAATGGACAAAGAACTTGAAAAAAAAATCTGGAATTTTACTGTTATATATGTTGACAGCAGCGTGCATTATGAATAAAAATGGAAAAGATACTTTAATTCCCACAATGAATGAATGGCTGGAAAAACTGCACCTATCAGAGATGGATAAATTAGCTGCTTTAATCAAAGAAAAGAGTGCATTCAACTTTGTTTCTAGTAGAAAAACCATTTCTGGAATTTTTACTTGAGATGGAAAAAAAATGAAATGTTGACTTTGGATTTTGCTGATTAGACAAATTTATTTTATTTTATTTATTTTATTTTTAAATTTATATACCACCCTTCTCCCTGAGGACTCAGGGCGTGTACAGCCAGAATTAAAAAACATGGAATACAAATATTAAAAAACAATTAAAATATATATAAATTTGGCCCAAAATTGTTGTAGAAATGGCTAATATATATTAAGTATGTAAAAATAAAAAGCTGAAGCTGCAATAAGATTGTTATTCTATGGTGCTAAAAAGAATCAATGCTTTTTTTCCTCCTTCTTCCCCCCTCCTCCTACACTTCTTTCTTTCCCCCTTTTCCTTCCCATTTCTCTGCTATTTTCATTTTTGACTTGTATTCTACATTTGGATAAGTTAAATAAGATTATTAAAGAAAAAAGCATCATGAAGGATAGCCATGAATGCTCAAATATATCCAACTTGGCTCCAGATCATTAAACTTGGAGGCACCCAGGACCAGAAATCAGGGGGATTCCAGAACCAGCCTGAGAATTAGTCAAGCAATGTGAGAAGAGATTTGACTAGACAGTAAAGAGGATAGCATGTTCTCACATTTCTCAGATGTAACCTAATCTATGGATATTTATATTCAGCTATGTCAGAAGTAAAATCTATAGTTAAGAGTAGAATTGATGATCAGAGGTTCTTTAAAGATCGACTCCATCCCTGGCAATGACACTGGCAATGAGATAAACATAAACGGCCTCCCACCAGCCAGTACGCTCTCACAGAGAGGGACTCCTCTGGGTGCCGTCGGCCAAATAATGTCGGCTGGTGGCCCCTAGAGGGAGAGCCTTCTCTGTGGGGGCACCTACTATCTCCCCCCGGAGATACGGAGGATTTCCAGATCTACACACCTTCCGCCGCGCTCTCAAGACCTTTTTATTTCACCAGGCTGGTCTGGCCTAACCTCTCCCATTCTCTTTTAAATTTTAATGTAAATTTTAATTTGTTCTTAACCTGGGGTTTTAAATTTGTCTTGGGCTAAATTAATTTAATTCGATTTTACTCCTGCTCTTAAATTTTTGTATTCTATGTGTTTTATTTTGTGCCTGTTCACCGCCCTGAATCTTTCGGGAGTAGGGCGGTATATAAATCAAATAAAATGAAATGAAATGAAATGAAATAAAGGATCTAAATAGAGAAAACAGAACTCAGAGAGGATGGGGGGGAGGGGCGAATCATTTTTGCTAATCCAGATCTTGATAATACATGTGTAGAAAATTAGCACCCACCCTTCCCCTAGAAGAATGAAATATTCTAGGAAATATTAAAAAGGCAGAATATTTCCCCTAAAACAGAAATAAAAATCTTAAAGGAAACAGAAACAAAAGACTCCAGCTCCCTGTCTCCAGTAGATATATTGGTGCCAGCTTATCTACAAGACAAAAGACTGAGCCAGTCTGTCTACAAAACAAAAGACCTCAGCTCGAGGATGATGGGATTATCCTTCAGGACAAAGCCATTCAACCACAATAGGAAGTTGTCCTTCATTGCATCACCCAGCAAGATTCAACTAAGCCCGGGACACAGACAACTTCAGATATGACTGCATAGCCCCATGAGCGTCTGACAACCAAGAGGATACATTTCTTGCAAGGCTCAAGAAAGCGTATAAATATATCTCACTCTTCATTCCATGTGTTCAACTGTACCAGGACCATGTGCTTAATTGTTCTGCTCCATTAAACCATCCTTCCAAACAGTCTCCATGTTTCCAGTGTCTTTCTCCCACTTGGAATTGAACCTAGATGGACATTTCTTCCAACACATGCCAGACAAGTAAGTCAGATTTCTGACCAACTAGATTTAGATATGAGTAAACTAAACCTCAATTGGAGACCCGCACAAATTTTGCTGGTTATCTTTCTCTGTTAAGGGCAAACTTGATGCTTCCTTGCATAACTTCAAACCATCACAACTGGAATCTTCTTACCATGCCATCTGTTGTATCCAAATCCCCAATCAATTTCACATGCATATATACTTTGTGAAATCATGATCCTACACTCAATCCCCACATCAACAGCATAAAACATAAACCAAACAATTGGTAGGGGCCTCTTATACTTTTAAACATATATAAAGCCTTCCAATACCTGGGAAAAATGTATTGTTAAAGACAACTTCCCAGTAATGCAGTAACTGTGGATCCTTTCCCCTTCCCTGTCTCCTTCCTACCTATGCAGACAGCTACTAGCTACCTTATCTCCCACTTGAACTAGTCATCTGGTCTGATCCTAAGACTGATTCCAGCAAGATATTTACTAACTACTGGGACTACTGAAGCAGCAAAAATGCTACACCCCGGATGTCTTTTTCACTTCCACAGCATTGATTGTCCTTAGATGAATACTGTACTTAAATTGACCCTCCAACATTAATATCTTAATCCCAGTTTCATTAAAAATAATTTCATAAATTCATGCATACATTTTCAAAAGTGCAAATGTTTATATAACTTTGAATATATGTACGATCTTATTTCAACGCAGAAATTGAATTTATTAATTGTAGAATGTTTACTGATACAGAAATTTAACTCATTAGATCATGGTCTATAGGATAGTTGGATTTGTGCCTGAAGCAGTGAATTGGAAAAGGACCAAGGATTATTGTAGATAGTATCCTCCACAGGAACTCAGAGTTTAATGATGTGGCAAACAGGGCTAATATAAACACTGTGTGTATATAAAAAGGATATCAAGCAGAATTTATATTGCTTCAATACATAGCAGTGTGAGCCCAGCGCTCAAAATTGTGTTCAGCCCCAGTAGTTATGAATTTTAAAGGAGGACAAAAGCATATCAGAAAGAATACATGGCCAGATCAAAAAATTCTTTGGATATAAAATCTAAGGGTAAAATTCAAGCCACTTTAACAGTATGTACATATACAGAAAAAAAATGTACTGAAGGGCACTGAATTGTAAATAGAGGAATCACAAGAGAGGTTGTGAGAAAGCACATTTCTTAGCAACAATTATAGAGCTAGAGTGCATTATTTCAAAATCCTTCAAACAGTGCTAAAAAATTAGTCAGTATGAGCCAAATGTAACTTTTGGTAAGGCCTACCATATATAACTTATGCAGTATATTCAAATGAAAAAATGAGGGCCAAAGCTTATTGCAATATATATTGCAATATATATGCCAGGAGAAAAATGGCAGCATATATAAGCCAAATGTGTTTTTCATCAAAGGCAAAATGTATTTTGTTATTATCCATCAGAATGTTTCAGGAATGTTTCTGAGAAACCTGGAAACAAAATTATTCCTTTTCAGTTTGGAAGAACTAAAATCAGTAGTTGATCACACACAAAGAAAGCTAACTCACTGTCTCTTACCGGTATTTGTCATTGGGAGGAGAAGGCAATTGGTTCACTATTCCTGAAGTTACTTCAGAGTTAGTATAGAGCTGGAAGGACCTTGGAGTCTTCTAATCCAGATACCTAATACTTAAAGTCTCTACAGTACAGTACAAAAGAATCTATCAGGAGTAACTAAGAATTTAACACCTATTCCAGCTCACAGCCAAGCACTGGGAATATCAATCTTCTCTAGTGAAGGCCAACTTAAATAATTACTGTAGCTTGTATTCAATTTCTTTATCTCCTTGAAGTTCTATAGCTCTCATTTCATCTTCCCTAATCAATTTTTACTGTTGATGCATTTAAATAATGTTTCATTATTTTTTTTTATATGTAAGAAATTCTCAAGATAGTCCTCACAATCCTTGCATTAAACAAATATTGCATTCTTGGGCTTGTGCATTTTTTTGTTCTTCTACTTTCATGAAGGAAAGTTGCTTACTGCAAGTCATAGGGCAATACAATATAATTAAGGTTCTCATGAAAATAGAACTTGAACTGGGTAATTTAGGCTACTACATCTAGAGTGAAAACATCCAAATAATCATTACATGTCAGTGAAGACTTAATTTGGCATACCTTAACTGCTATCTAATGATCATATGGATTTTTGTAGCCTTGGTATGGCAGATCTACTTAATTTCTACCATAGAAATTACTTCAGCACCAAGCAGCCTGGAACATTACATACATTATTTTTTATTCAGTTGTGATATGATCTGTCAATGAAACCTCACATTGTTCTTAAGACTCTTGATCTTTAAATTACCTGCACAATTGTATTTCATACTCATACCTTAGCAGCTGATATTTTTCTTTATTCATAAGTGCAATGATCCTGCCATTTGCTCTCTCCTTTCTTGGCAGTGAAGGAATAGATATTAGAAATAGATATTACTCACAAGCATGGAGGGTATACATGTGTTTGCAGTTTTATTTAGTCGTTGAAACAAAATAATTGCAACAGAGTTTAGATAATTAGAAGAAAGAAATACAATTCCTTTTCAGACTACACACATTTTGACATGGGTAGCCACTACTTTAATTATATAAATATATATTTTATAAATATATACTACTCTTTTGAGCAGGTATGGAGTTTAAAACTATTATCTATTTAATTTGTAAAAGTACTTCAGCTTTTTATTTGGCCAAAATATACAAATATCTTTCCTTATAAACAATCCTATCTTATAAGTTGTTTGTACATGCTTCTTCACATATTAGCAGCAGCATACAGTTGCTGGGAAATTCAAGCAGGAAGATCTTGTTATCATTAAAATCTTTATTTTTGACTTCCCAAAGATTCCTGATTAGGGATTAAATGCTGGGTTCTCTGGGTTTGTGATGTAGATAAGCACTTATTTTATTTTTAAGTAACTCTTATACTTCTGATGCTTACCATCTTTACTTCTAGATTAAACATTTTCAGTGGTTTGGAACTTTAAGTAATGAGCTTCATTGCCACTTAAAATAAAAACACAGGGACTGGAGTTAAGAACAAGATGGCGATGAAATGGTTGATGTGCATTGTAGGCTACATTGTGATCACATACATTAGTATATTCTAGAGTGTGTTTGTATATTGCAGAGGGCTACAGAGCAGCTGATTCTTCATAGATAGAACTATGTGGTTGGTTTGTCACTAACCTGGTTTACCACCTGGGGTGCATACCTCAGACTCATTCTTGAGCTGTTTGCTATGAGGTAGCAGAGTGTCACACACACCTATCACTTCTGCAGAGCTATATCAACAGTAGACATTTTACTGGGACAACTCATGAGACAAGGAGGCTTGTCGAATTGATGTGGATCAGACGACTGCTGTATGGGCATTTCCCAGCTGCTAAAGGCCATGGGTGGTGATGTTGGTAAGAGATGCATTTTGCCTGTCGGGACGGTTGGATAGTACACATCTGTTGGCAGCAGTGGGAGCAATAGTACTGGGGACAGCATTGGCTTCCTTGCCTATTTGCTAAAAAAACAATTTTTATAAATAATAGTTTAAAACAATCACTTGTATAAATTTCAATATACAGTCTCAAAAAATCATGCTTACTACTACAGTGTGAAAGAAATTGAAATACCATTATATATATAAACTCTGTGTGTGTGTGTGTGTATTTAATTTATAAACTCCCCATGGTGTTCACCATTTATATGTTATTATTTCAGCTTTTAAAAAATATTTTTAATCTTACTGGTAATGTAAAATCTTAAGATTCAGACTGCTATTTTGGGCATGTAGTTGTAAATGTGGAACCTAGAGAGCTGGTATTTTAAAAAATAGTTTCCAATGTATAGTACTCTATGTATAAGTCAGCTAGAAATTTCTAGAGGCTATTTTGACCAATCAAACATAGGCTAGAATAGAATAGGAAGGTCCCCACTGAGCTATTTCTCAGGAGCAGAAAATTTAATTGGAAAGTGAATTGGGGAGATCAGAATGGCAGTGGCTGAGGGCAAAAAGACAAGCATAATAGCAATAAATGTCCTTTATCACGGGAGAGAAAATAAACCACTCAGACTGAAGACAAACTGGAAGGCATGATACTAAAAAGCACCACCTTTCATTTGAAGCAGTCATTTCACCTGGTTTTCATTTAACTCTCCTACTCAAAGCTTTAGGGTTAGCCAAGTTGTGTCAGATATCTGAAACCTACTTCAGGTCATTAGTTACTGTTCATAAACAGAAGTTCATAAGAGTTCTATCTGCAGGATTTTGGACTGAGTCAAGATGACTAAACTAAAAAATGGTAACAGAAAAATACAGATAGGAACTGGATGGTTTGTAACATGTCCTAGAGAATATCAAACTTTTTCAATCATGTTTCCTGCAGAAGCATGCAAGTATCAGTGCTATTCATCCAGGACAAGGACTTGAGAACCTGAAGAACAATCAAGATGAGGACTACAGTACCAATCATTCTCCTTTCTCAAGGACCATTTTATGTCTTTTTAGAACTGAACCTAATATAATATAAATAAATTCATAAAATGTTAGTATATTTATTATTTTATTATATATGGAATACAAGTTTAAATCACAAAGTGGTCTTCAAAAAGCAGAATATAAAAATGCATTTAATATCCTTCCTTCCCTCCTGTTAGAAATTCTATTTATATAGTCCTACAGAACAAAGTGTACACTGTACAGTCTACATTGGCTTTTCTGCTTAACTACAACAGGAAACCAGAAAGTTTACTCAGAACAAAAAGCCAGAGTATATAACATAGATGCAGATTTATAAACACTGCCATCTACCGAATGGCTGTAGTTGTTGCATAAAATACAAGAACATATATTCCAACACCTCTATCTGACCTTGCAGAAGGTCAGTGTTGTTATCTACAGGGACCAATGACACATAATCCCTTGAACATCTTTACATTCTTCCAAACAACAGCCTCATCCAATTAAAAGCCAACCTGCTTATATTACTGAAGGTTATAGATGTTTGGAGATGAACCTTTTCAGATAGGAGTAACATTCAGCGGTTTTTTGAGGCTTGGACACTGCATTGCATGTGACCAATATTTCCTAAAGATTTTTCTTCCTGGGTATTCTTGGCAATTTCTCTATAAATAATGTTAATCATATTTGATGGTATACATCAGGTGTCTCAAACTCCTGATCCATGGACCAGCACCAGTCCACAGCATGCCAGCAACCGGTCTGCACAAATAAATGAGACCTCAAAAAACAGTAATGTATACCAGCAGCTCTCAACTTTTTGGGCACCAAGGACTGGTTCTGTGGAGAAAGGCAGCACGCAAAACCATACCCTTTCCGGTCCACAGAAAAACCTTTCTCCACAGAACTAGTCCTTGGTGCCCAAAAGGTTGAGGGCTGCTGGTATATATTACTGTTTTTTTTAGTATTTTCCATTTTAAATGACAGAAAAAGATGCCATCAGTTTTCAACAGCTATATTTCTATTTCAGGGTAAGCATTTTGAGCCAACTGATTTTGTCATGCTACTCTCCAGAAATATTATTCTATGAAACAATAGTGGAAGATGAAATCAATGATTTCTAAGATTGGAAATTAATCCCTATGGACAACCTGTTGGGAAATGATTTTTGTGGTCTAATTTTGTTTATTCATGCATGCTTGGAGGAGTTTTTTCCTCCCCAAACTAAGTCTATCACTAGTGCATTTCTAATATTTAGGCATTTCTTCCAAGCTATTCTTCTGCTTGGAAGCTGGGACAGATAATTTTGCATGTAAAGTATGAAATTTTTAAAAAAGGTTAAGTGTACTTAAGCTCCATCAACAAATAAGTGCTGCATTGTACATTTGATTCTGATCAAGTTTGAGTACATTTTTATTCTGAATTATATCTCAAACTCTTCTTTCATTGTTTATGTAGATAGGAGTACTTGTCCTGGCTAGGGCTGATTTTTTTAATCATTCAGAAAAAGACATACCTTCCAGCATTAATAGACAGTGATGTTCTGCTGTGAATTATGAACTGTTTTGCATTTAATTTGTTGTGCTATTAGAGATTAAACTTTTTATATATCAATTCTGCAATATATTCTCTACATTAATGGATATGGACAGTTATGATTGGAAAAAGATAAAACTGAACATCATTGGAATAACCAGTAATGTTTAGCATACTGGATTGAAATGGATGCCATTTTATCACCCCATCGACTTTTTTTAAAAAAAACTAAATAATAATATAATACTAAACTGCTTGTAGTCATAGTAAAAGATTTTTATACATTACAATTTTCAAATTATTATTTTAGTAAAGTAACGTCTTGAAAAAGCTTGCTCTGTTCAAAACAGGATTAAAATATAGAGCTAGGGACACCTGCATTTTTCTGTCTAAGTAAACCACTATAAATTGTTTTATATTGTATTAAGGCTATCTTCTATTCATTGTGTTAGAAAAGGACCATCATATGCAATCCTTTTGTCTAGTTTTTGTGTGTGTGAGTGTGTCTTCTAAAATTAAAGATAGATTTATATTTTGAAGGAGGAATCAACAAAATAGATTAAGAACCTAGTGGTTGCTTCTTTTGCAAACATTCAGGGAAACATAATAGACTCACAAATGTTTTTGAAACAAACAATGTTTTAATGAATTGGATATTATCTCATAAAAATGTCAGAAAGATAGTGCCAAAACTTCATTTTGCTGACAATAGAAATAAGTCTCTCTCTTGAAAAGAAAATATTGATTTGTTTATGTAGATCTGTTCATTGCTTTTAAAGTAGGTACAGATGTTTCAAGCATCTGTCAATTGTGCACCTCAGCATTACCACCTTTCTTTATTGTTACATGCACAGCATGTAGTTGCATTAGTAATATTTTCACTGATTTGACAGGAACGTGCTGATTTCCTCCTTTGGATTATAGATACCAGCACTAAAATTGGCCAGTTGCCTGAGGTTCTTAAGAGATCACTGGGTCCAGACCTTTGAAAAGTTGTAGAAGTCTGTACTATTTATACAGCTCTCTGAACCAAATGTCATCAATTTGATGAGCCTCTGGGAGTTTGCAAATCCTATGGCAGGCTTATTTCTAGAGAAAAACATCTCTGGAGGCATCTACTCCCTGAACACTCATAAAAAAAGCTTGCAGGCATGGTTGGAAAGGGACAGTCTCCATCCTCATTTTGTACATTCAGGTGGAATGAAATCAGTCATGAAGAATGATGCTCTGCTTCCCTCTTGACTCGCCTCTCATTTTTTTGTTATCTTGTGGCATCATGTTGTTTACAAGAAACCAGGCATTTGCTTTTGTTCGCTTTTCACAGTGAAAGAAGGAACATATGAAGTGCAGAGCATAAGGCAGTTGTAACCCAGAGCACAACCTGCCTACGAGGAGATGGTGTAGCATACTAGGGATGAATGCTGAGAGCAAAAAAGAAAGATTTGAAAAGTGAACTTTTTCTGAGAATAGACTTGGTCACTCAAAACAAATTGCTAGCTTGCCTTCAGGTAAGAAAGCATACCTGCCAATCCCACTGTAGCCAATTTACTGCTGTTCCTTTAATAAGTTCAATATTGTGGACTCACCATCTCTTGGCAACCTGAGATCTACAGGTTTTTCAACCTCTGGCATAGAACACTGAGACTCATTACTGAAGTTGGAGAAGAGTCTGAAAGCAATGTCACTTGTCAGGTGCTATCCATTCTCTTTGAGATTTTATGTCTGGCACTAAATGGCTTGTTGCATTTCCTGTGCCTTTGACATTGATGAAAAATTCAATGGGATTCAGTGTCATGTGATTTAAAGATTCATCCCTTCCATTTCTTATACCCATGTACAATGGGTATAAGAGAATAAAGAAGAATAAAGCCAGGTGCAAAAAGAAAAGGAAAATCCTCTGCAGGCTTGTTCTAACTATGATGGCAAGAACTTTGTTGAGGTTACACAACTGGAGATATCAGAAAGTGATTAATATGAAAGAATTTATTTCGCAAAGGAATATAAACATAATTTAAATAATATTGCATAAATAAAGCACTTTTATTGATATTTGGAGCATTATTGTGGTTTTTCAATAAGGACATCCAGTGTTATAAATTCACTGCATTTTCAATCAGATGAGGAGTAACCTACAGACTGACTCCCACACTAAAATTAGACAACAATTCCATGTGGAAAGCTTATTGTGAAGTAAGTAAAGTGTTAGGAACCGTATATAACACTTTTAAATATTAGTAACTATACTATATTAGTATTGTTAAATACTATAACAAAATGCTTAAATAAGGAGTCTTGTGGAAGTGCTTGAGAACCAGTTTGATATAATGGTTAAACCATGAAGCTAGAAAATAGGAGACTTTGAGGTGCGTTACTGCCTTAGGCACAGAGGTACCCTGCAGGGTAACCTTAGACTAAGTTTTTCTCAGCCCTAGGAAGGAGACAATGGCAAACTTTGCCAAGGAAACATGGAATGTGGCAAATGTGCTTCTCTAGGCAGTCTGCAAAAATTGGACATAATTGAACAGAAGGTAAAAAAATAAAGGGCTTAAGGAGTACACAATGTGAACAAGGTATATTTTCAGAACTGGGACATAAATATGTTAGATAAAATTAGTAACATCTGTGGAAGCCTATTGTCCCAAATCTCAGGAGCAAAAATTAGAGCTATTGAATCTGCAAAAATCTGGACAACTAGTTGATGGTAGCAAATAACTCATAAATCTTTCAACATTCCTGTAGTACTTTTTAATAAATTAAAAGAATATTCAGATTATATCCTCTTCCCACAGAAATTATTGTGTTACTTCAGCAACCCTAGCCTTAGCAACTGGAATCTAGTCTTAAAAAATGTTACACTTTTCATGAAAAATTAAAATGATCATGAACACTAGAGAGCAGAAAGACTTTGAATTTTAGGCATGTCTTTACTGACATTCAGTAGCTCTCAGGGCTTTTATAGCTCAAATATGCTTTGCCAAATCTCTAAATTTACCCTATAACTAATTATGTGATTCAAATAGACTTCTTCAAAAGACTTTCATGTCAGGATCTATTAAAAATGTTGTCTTTATACTTATTGTATGAGTCCTAAATTAGCCATATTAATTTGGAGTTTCATTGAAATCACAATTAAGCACTTTAAACTGCCATTAACATAAAACATAATATAAACAAATACATGGAAAGAAATTTATTTTACTGTAGAAAATGAGTATATACACTTTAAAAATACTTAAATGGAATTGAATACAATTCCTAGGAAGTTGCCAAATTGAGGTGAATAATTATTTTCCCTTTACAGCAAACCCCCAAGGTACAATATTTGGAAGGGGAGATTTGAACCAGAAGATTTGTTTTGAGTTATTTAATTGAAAGAATGGTGAAAAATTCAGCATGTTATCACTTTATTGTTGTCAAATTTTTTAAAAAAATCAGAAGAAAGGTGGTTTCTTTCTGAATACAAATTTATTGCTTTCTAACACTACTACTAATGGTCAAAACAAATGGCAGTAGACAAAAGTCAGTGGAATTCAAGATGGGTTGGATCTCTTGTGGGCGTGAAGGGACTTGAGAGTGATGGTGTGCTTGACCCCTCCCTCAGGCTCAACCTAGTCATCTCCTACACCTGTTTATTCTGTAAAATGCATGGTTACATTAATAACAAATCCCTTCATTAATTAAAGTTCCATGTTTTGCAGATTTATTTTATGGTTTGTACAATTGTTATTAAGTGAACAGTATGATTCAGTTACTTGGAATGTGGCAAATATTGTTTTATTGTTTATAAAATTTATCACCATCAATTGCATTGATCATTTATATGCATAGTGATGGAATGATTCAACTTTCTCCATGATGGAATATTATGACAGATTTTGTTGAAATAGATAAATTAATTTCTTTGACTGGAGAAAAGGTATTGTTGACTGAAGCCTCTTAAGGACGTTTTAGGTAAAATTGGGGGGGGGATGAACTTGTGACATGATTTTGATGATTAGACACAACAGATTACAGAAAGAAGAGTAATATAATGTAAACTTTAGAGAGAATCAAAATATATTTGTACTTATAACTGCTATAAAGACTACCCAAACCCACTTTTTATACTTTTTTCTTTCTTTTCAAATTTTCTTTATCTTTTTTTTTGTACTTTTTGCTTTTTCTTTAATTTCTTTCTTATTCTTTTTTCTTCATTACTTTCTGCTAGTTTGTATCAGCTTTTATTTTATTACTTTACTTTTTTGACATTTTATTTTATATTTTGATTTTTTTAAAAAAAACCCAACTTTATGGATTTCTAAAATCTATTATACTATCATTTAAATTATATGATGCTTTAAATCTCTAAGTAGATTTACATAGGATTGTGTTGTAAAATACTTCCAAGCAAGATTGGTACGTACTCTTATCACTAGAATACTTGGGATAATGCTGCATGAAACTCCTACATTTTATGTGGGCTGAAATTGAAATTACAGATTTTATTCCATCTTCAAAACAAACTCTCAGAATACACAAAACATTGGTTTTAAATGTTTTACACATTCTACTTGACTCCGCTATCAATTCATGAGATCCAAAATAAGAATTCCAATATTAAAGGTAAATTATCTACTTTTGCTGAGGATCGAATACTAGAGTTTTTGCTACATAGTAGACTGTCTTTCCGCTCCCTGAAGAACTGGGGAAGATTGGCACCTTACTTATGAGATGGGATTAGAAGTCTTCATTTTAGATCTTAGTTAAGTCACAAGTTCAATAAAGACCAAATGAAATGTGCTGGAGCATTTCCAATGTTCCAGTCATGGGCTGCCTTCCTTTAAGTGGCTAGGTAACATAATGAACTGACAGTGGCATATCTGAGGTTCTGTTATTAGGAAGGAGGCTATTATTCTCTTTGATAAAATCACATTGGAATGTCGAAAAGGCTCATGTGCAGTTGAAAGTGGGAATTAGATACTGTTGCATGGGTCTGCTCAAAGGAGACAGTAGGTGGTTTGGCATAAGACATTAGGCTGAAATATGACTTGTTAATTTCCTGGTTCAATATATTACATGAAGTTTAGTGATTTGGTTTGGAGAAGTGTAATGAATTATTTTAGTATCAATGAATTTTAGCTATTTTTTTTTTAATCTCATGCCTTTAATTTCAGCAACTATTTCCTACTTAAGTTATGCATTTTACATAATGGTGTTTACCATAGAAATGAACAATGTGGTGGTCTGCACAATATATGTATGTATCTATGTATGCTATTCCATTTATTGCATTTTTGTTTATTGAGCATCTATTTTTAAATCACTGGACTCATTGAAGAAGAGCCTAATGCTGGGAAAGATTGAGGGCAAAAGAAGAAGGGGGCAACAGAGACAAGGCGGCTGGATGGAGTCACTGAAGTAGTAGGCGTGAGCTTAAATGGACTCCAGAGGATGGTAGAGGACAGGAAGGCCTGGAGGAACGTTGTCCATTGGGTCGCGATGGGTCTGACACGACTTCGCAACTAACAACAACAAATTTTTAAATCCCCTATGTCAGTCTAAAACTATAACTTTTGTACAACTAAATGCTGCCCATTTTAAATAATGGTATATTCTTTGTCTTAATTTATGTCACCCTCAACTCAAATCTTCACTCAATTAACTCAAGGAGGTAATACATGTCCCAGGCATGCACATTTTCAGCAGCAATTCAAGGAATGGGTAACCTAAACAAATCAGATAAACACCAAGAAAGGAACTGGTGATTGTATTAAATAAAACTAATACAATGTTTCTATTATTTCTCCTCCTCATAATGCAGTGATGGCAAACCTATGGCACTCGTGCCACAAGTGGCACGCGGAGCCATATTGATGGGAACACGAGCTCAGCTCCAGCGCACATGCACGCACCGGCCAACTAATTTTCGGGCCTTCTGGGCCCACCGGAAGTCAGGAAACACACTGTTTCTGGCCTCTTAAGGGCCTCCAGGGGGGTGGGGAAGGCCCGTTTTTTGCTCTCCCCAGCTCCAGAGGCTCTCTAGGAGTTAGGGGAGAGCGAAAACAGTCTCCCCCCCCAAGGACCTCTGGAGGCCGGAAACAGCCCATTTCCTGACTTCTGGTCTCACTTTCTCTTTTTGGGTTTACTTTCCCTTTATAAACCCAATAAACCCATGGTAAATACAATAAAATACCTCAGAAGAAAGAAAAGATAAGCTGTGTTGCTTTTGATTACTTGTAATTACCGTCTACAGTTTTTGAAGAGAGTTACAGAACATTGACAAATCACAAGAGAAAGATTAGCAACTTTAAAAATAATTAACCCCCTCCAAAGATATGCTAATTTGCCAAGTTTACCATATTAACCTTTAGCAGAACTACACTATTTAGAGGTCTAAACCATGACATGCAATAATTATGCTAACAGGAACAATGTGTATACATTTTTACACACTTCCAATTATCCAGTTACCCATTGTGCTCAACTATAAGGTTGGTCATTTGATTTGAACTTAGTGCAACAGATATATTCATTCTTTAGGGCTTAATGTTATATGTGAAGCAAGTTACTGTGGTTTAAACAATACTGCAGTCTGCTAACATGGATCAGTTTTATCAGTAAGTAATTATTTCTTTTTCATCTCAGTTCCTTGCCTTTTTAAGATACCATTTTAGAAGAATGTGCCAGAACTGTAAAAGTCAGTTGCCTGAGATGGAAACTATTACAAAATTGAATATCACAGATGAAATCAGCCTTTGAGGAGTTTAGAAATAGTCTTTGAGGAGTTTAGAAATAGTCTGCTTTTTTGACAACAAAGAAAAGTCAAAGTTCTGTTTCTAGATCTGAAAATGTTGAAGTGGATAAACAAGTATTATAATAGAAATCTGCTAAGAATGTGGCTTACTATGATCAGCCATCTAGGATTTTACAATATGCTAAGCAAGAATCAAACAAACCACTTTCTGGATTGCTACAATGCATGTGATGGCATTGTACAGGCATTGTCACATTTTAATGTGAACCCAACTACATAGGCACCCTGTACAAGCCCCAATGCCATTACATGCATCATTACATCACACAAATGTCATGAGTTGTTCAATATGCATCAGTCATCATTGATACAAATTACATAATTCATATAATTATGTGATGCCATCACAAATAACAATGTCTGTGTGAAAAAATAAGTATTATCTAGGAAGGTTCATATACTTTACACCTTTAGTCAAAATCTTTCAAATGGCCTTAGCCAAACCAATGTTCTCCTAACCTCAATCTTCCATTTGTTGTATCAAACTGACCCTCAGATATTGCAGATTTATTAATACAATTTATACATTTAATATATACCGTATTTTTCGGAGTATAAGATGCACCGGAGTTTAAGATGCAGCTTAGTTTTTGGGGAGGAAAATAGGAAAATAAAATCTGCCTACCAGGTATTCATCTGCTAGCATCCTAAGTCTGATCAGCTTCAGCACATTAGTTTGCTAGTTTTGCGTGTGTGCACATGCTTTTTATCCCCTGCCTGGACATAAAAAACAGTTTTTAAAGCACAGCTGATCTTTGGAGAGAGAAGCAATGAGAAAAGCAGGTGAAGCTCGGAAGATCGCTTCACTCGCTAGTGCCTCCTTAGTGCTGAAAAAAGCTTTAAAAACACAGCTGAGAGTCATAGGGAGCAGGCAAAGCGTGTGGAAGATCACTTCACTCACTAGTGCCTTGATAGGGCTGAAAAAAGCTTCTAAAACACAGCTGAGACTCGGAGGGAGCAGGCAAAGCGCACAGAAGATCGCTTCACTCATCAGCGCCTCATTAGGGCTGAAAAAAGAGCTTCAGAGTATAAGACGCACCCAAATTTTCAGCCCCTCTAGGGGAGGGAAAAGTACATCTTATACTCTGAAAAATACAGTAATTTCTTATATAGGAATTATATAGATGCAATATAATATAATGTTTTAAAAACTTATTTAAATTAAGGTAAAAAAACACACATAACAGCTTGTCAGATATACAGTATATTCTTAGAGTGAATATGACAGGTGATAGAAATCTTACATTCCACCCTGTCGTTTAAAAGCCTTATGTATTATATTATAGACGAAAGTCAAAGCTTAAATCATTTAGAAATAATATAACAAAAACTCCTTTACTGTAGTTCTATCATTGCTTTTTAATCCATGGGAGTGCTGACATCCTGATGCTGGCCTGAATTAAATTTTCCAGGCAGGAGTTCATATAAAGCAAAATTTTATATAATGAAGTATTTTCTTTTTGATTATCATTTTTGAAATTCACTTTAGAAAGAATACATGGTGGACACCATTCAGCACAATGCATTTGCATTTTAAGAATCAGGTTGTTAACTTTTAGCAGTAAAAACTACCCCAAGTCAACTTGATTGACATATTAGTACTGTCATGCTGAGTAAATATGTACGTCTCTATGTGTGTGTGAACATGTGTGTCAACGCCACAATGTCAAATAACATCAATGTATATTTCTAGAATTATTTTGGTGTCTAAGAAAAGAAAAGTTAGGAGGCTGCAATAAATATTTTTTGTGTGTAATATTTCATTAAAATATATATATTAGTTCTTTGTAGGCTGCCCAGAGTCACTGCTGTAAATGGGTTATCATATGAATGATTAAATAAATAAATAAATAATAAATCTATTAAAGTTACATGTAGAAAGTTATTACAATTCCTGTACCTATGATCTTAGCAGCATTTTTTAAAACTTTTCAGTCTTCTGATTTGAATGGCCCCACATTTGACAGAAACAGCTGTTTCAGAATTAGAGTAAAATTATGGTAAACCTAAATTTACATTGCATTGTATAAACTCAACTTTACCCAGGGATGGGATTCAGCCGGTTAGCACTGGTTCAAGCAAACTGGATATTAATTTTAATCTGGTTCACCGAACTGGTTGTTCCAAGAACTGGCTGACTCCGCCCACCCTGTCCGGCCCCTCCCAGGAGTCTTGGCCTGTTTTGGATGCCAGGTAAGTGCAGGGCATGCGCCCTCTGGGAGGGCGAAAAATGGGCCTATCAGAAGTCCGGAAACGGGCCTGTTTCTGGCCTCTGGTGGGCCTCCGAAGCCCAGGGAAGCCATTTTCACCCACCTGGAGCTCTGGAGCCTGGGGAGGGCAAAAAACAGGCTTACCAGAAGTACTGGAAGTCCAGAAATGGACCCATTTCCAGCCTCCAGAGGGCGCATGAAGCGAACCTGTTGTTACAACCACATCAGATCCTAGACATAGTACAAATCAGAATCTAAGGCAGAGTATTCTTTATTCTAGTTATCTAAATGACCACTGTCACATAGTTTTTAATCTTCTGAGAACTTCCCATAAAGAATTAGTTAAAACTAGTGTGGTGTTATTTCAACAGGGTGGTGTAAGTAGAAAGAGAAGTAAATAATTCAGCTGTGAAGCTTTGAAATCCTGAAACCATGATTCACTTTAAAGAACACCAATGCAGTTTTCCTTCTGCTGGGTTCTTTCCAAAAGTGTGGAGATCATTATTAACTATGGCCATACTGTCTAAGGGATTTCGAAGTTGACCATAACTGAAAGGCTGTTCAGGTTTGATGGAGGCTACTGCAAGAGCTTTATGATTTAAATGAACCCACATCAAAATGAGAGATATTGATATTGATATCAGAAGCGTAAATTAGTTAGCATTATCTTTAAAAGTTTAAAAGCTAGAATTTTGATGGAGATGGCTGGGAAATACATCTGCTTTTAGAGCCATAATTTGCTCATCTGACTAATGTTGTTGATACAATTAACAAGAACACTTCTGTTTATGTTTCATATTTATAAATGTTTGATTGGAGATCTGACCAGTTCCAAATGATTAGCCTATCTTATAGTTAAAAATGCTCAGTAAGTGTGTTTATATAAGGTAAAAGAATCATATGTTTTGGAAATGCTGGTATAATTATCATTAGACTCTTGTTATCTTTTAAAAACAATTTGCACATATGAACTAAAGACCTTGCAGATTTTTTTAAAAATATTAAAGTGTGGGAGAAGCAAAATTGAAAAAAGCTGTCTGTTGAATCATGCTATTAGTGCAGAAATAGGATTTCCATCTTTTTTAAACCATTCTTCCTTTTAACAACTATATGGCAGATAGGACAAAGAGCTGTCTAGGCTTGGGATAGATGTATCTAAAATGATGAAGTGCAGAAATCCAAATTACAGTATCCAAGATATATGGCTTTTTAGCCTCTGATTGGACACATTCAGTGAAGGGGAGCTCACCGCCTCAATTGGTAATTGGTTCCAATCCTGCTGCTAAGAATTATTTTCCTAGCATTCAACCATAATCTGCCTTCTTGTAATTTAAGTCCATTATTCCGTGTCCTGCACTCCAGAATGATACAGAACAGAATCTTGACCTTCATTGGGTTTTGCATATTTAACTTGACAGCAAAGATGGATGAACATTTCACTTCCTTTAGTTTTTCATAAGTATTAAGCAAACAGAATGGAAATGCTTTCATCTAAAAAGTTTGTATGTAGAAGCCAAACTGAATGACATGTCCGTTTCTAGCAAGTCTGACCAGCAATTCTGCTTTTCATAAACATAAGCAAACCCCTTACTCTTATTTCCTGTTTCAGTATAATTACTTCATTTTTCTTCTTGATTTTCTGCTTTCAGGAAACTTTCTGCTTCCTTGGTTTATCCCTACATAAGATAATTAATTCATGTTATGTTGCTTGAAAGTTGTTGTAAGCAGTTTTTCTTTTGCATACAAGAATGGGATAAGTCATGCATAGCATGCATCTAATGCAAGGAAAGAAAATTAATTCTGTATAGTGGTTAAAAGACTGGAGTAGAAATCAGGACCCTGTAGTTTCTAGTCATGTTTTAGGCATGAAGTTGGTGGGGTGACTCTCCCTCAACTCTAGGAAGAAACTACTAGCAAACTACTTCTGAAAAATATTGCCAAAGAAAACTGCATGGATTTGTCCGTGTAGTTGCCAAGAGTCAAGACTGACCCAAAGTATAGACTGGCACAAGTATAATGCAGCTGTAACCAAAGAAAAAAATTATTACTCTTTTTATGTAAGGAATATAATATTTATGTACAAAATTGTCAGGGCATTTATTAATCCCATGTTTGGCTCTGGGACTAATTACCCTGGTTTAGAGGAGATGGGTCGTGGCTTATTCCAAATTGCAATAATCTGAAAAGAAACGCGAAGGAAGGTTTCTAATAAAACTCATTTATTTGTTATAAAGAAAATAAAACACCTCACTAACTAAGAAAAGTTAATTGTTACATTTTGGCAAGCGAGGTCTCCTGCCGGTCCAAAGCCGGACCTTGCTGGCAGGAGAACAAAGGAAAGAGTGTGAAGGAATGTGGGTGGATGGACATGCGTAGTAGCTTTTGATAACAATTCTTGGCAAGGTACGGAGAGTCAGATAGTCCAGAAATAATGAGCTCAGCTGGTAAATAAAATAACGCAGTGACATTCCCCTTCTTTGCCAGTTGAGCGAATATCAGTACATCATCAAATAAGGCACATCTTCATACGCAGATACTCGTGTTGAGCTGCTGGAAGTGGTTTGTTGAGCATATCAGCAATTTGATCATGTGTAGATACATATTGCATTTTGACAAAACCTTTTTTCACTAAATGCTTTATGTTTTGGTAACGAATGTCAATGTGTCTGGACCTAGAACCTGTGAAATGTGATTCAGAAATATAAACCACCGATTCATTGTCTTCCATCACGGTGATCGGTCGGATCGGGTGTGTCCAGATATCTGTGACTAAAGCATCAAACCAAGTTAGGGAATTACATGCATCTGAAACACAAGCATATTCAGCTTCAGTAGCTGAACAAGAAATAAAATTCTGTTTACGTACTTGCCAATAAACAGGACATCCATTTAAGAACATCATATAACCTGAAGTACTTTTACGTGATTTCTTATCACTTGCCCAATCAGAATCTGCATAACAACATAATTCTGCATAATCAGTATGTGTTGGTTCTAACAATAACTTCAAATGTTTGGTGTATTTTAGGTATCTCAATAATTTCTTAATGCATGTCCAATGAAACTGTTTTGCCTTACCAACGTGTCGAGATAAGAGATTAACACTAAGTGCAATGTCGGGTCTGGTCCAACTACTAATATATAATAGTGACCCAATGACTGAACGATAAAGTGTTTGATCCTCGAACTCAGGACTTTCTTCTTGTGTCAAGTTGTGAAAATCTGTTTGCATGGGTGTCTTTGTTGTGTTAGCATCTTTCATGTTGCAATGATGCAAAACTTGTTCAATTTTATCTTCTTGTGAAAGACTAAACCCCTTTTGTGTTTTTTTCAATCTGAACACCTAAATAAGTGCTAATATGACCTAATGATTTCAATGTGAAGTATCTCTGCAAAGCTTTGGCAAAAATCTCACTCATTTGCTTATTTGGACCAATATAAACAATATCATCAACATAAACAAGAACTATCTCATATGCATTGTTAGATCTTTTTGTGAACACGCACTCATCAGTTTCAGACTTAATAAAGCCCATTGAATTTAGTTTGTCAGTAAGACATAAATACCACATTAAACAGATTGTTTCAGACCATAGAGACTTTTGTTTAGGAACCAGGTATCCCCTTCTTGCTGTCGGAATCCTGGAGGACTTCTCACGTAGATCTCTTCGTCTAGGTCTGCATGTAGATAAGCCATGTCAACATCAAACTGGAAAACTTCTAAACCAAGGATAGTTGCAGTTGCTAAAGCAATTTTTACATTCTCAGTTCTGACTGTCGGTGAGTAAGTATTTGTGTAGTCCTCAGGATAACGTTGAGCGAAACCCTGAGCTACAAGTCTGGCCTTGTATAGTGACTCACCATTTGGTTTCTTTTTGATTCTGTAAACCCATCGAGTGCCAATGACCTTTTTGTTTGCTGGAGGTTTTGCAGGTGTAAATACCTTAAGTTTCTTTAGACTGTCCATTTCAACCTGCATTGCTTCATACCATTTGTCTTGCTCTGAATCAGGGAGCTGCTTGATTTGTGTGAAATTATCAGGTGGAAGTGTAACATTGCAAATCAAAGGCAAGGGTGCTTTTGTCAGTTGCCAAGAATATCGTTGTGGAGGGATCCCTTTTGTGTCCCTCTTGGAACGTCTCGGGACAACTGTCCAATCTTCTTCTGCTTCGTCCTCGTCCTCACTTTCGTCGCTAGCGTCAGCATCCGCGGCTTGCGAAGACGGAACATCGGGTTGAGAAGAATCAGTGGAATCTTGATCATCAATCTGCGTGGCATCAGCAGTATCATCTCTAGGAAAATAAACTCCAGGATCATTGGAATGAATCCTGGACCAGTCAATATCTTCCTCAAAATTAGCAGATTGGGAAATCACAATTGCATGTTTAGAGTCAATAAATCTGCTCCATTTTGAATTATCATCAATACCCATAAATCTCAGTCTCTTTGCTGCTGGACTTCCTTTTCTTCTTTGAGCTAAGGGAATGTTCACCATAGCATATGAACCAAAAATATGGATGTTTTTAAGATCAGGCTTGTAGCCATACAACATGAAGAAAGGAGTCTGATTTGTTACACTGCTCCAAGTACGGTTTACAATGTAATTTGCATACTTGATAGCTTCACCCCAGTATATCTTACCAAGGTTGGCGTCTTCTAGGAGACAACGCATCATGGTTTGCAGGACCCCTTGTCTTCGTTCTGCGACTCCATTGTGAGCCGGTGTGTAAGGGGCCGAAGTCTGATGAATAATTCCATTCTTACGCATCCAGTCCTGGAAACGCTGAGACATGAACTCGGCACCACGATCACTCTGGATTCTGGCGATGCGAACTTGGTGTTGGGTAGAAACAAGGGTTGCAAAGTCTTTAAAGATCTGAAAAGTCTCTGATTTTTCTTTCATAGGATATACATATCCATATCTAGAGTAATTATCAACAATTGTTAGAAAATATTTTATACCACCAAATGATGGCGGGAATGGACCAACTATGTCAATGTGAACCAAATCAAAAATGCGTGTTGACAGGCGTGTAGCGCGTTTGGGAATGGCTGCTGCTTTGGATTTGGCCTTCTTGCATACAGCACAATCCAAAAACACCTTACACCCCTTTAGATCCAAACCTTTTGCGAACTCCGGCATCTTCCTAAGAACATGGAAACTGGCATGCCCCAATCTTCTATGCCATTTGTGGATACACCTGGAATGCAAAGGTTTACCTGTTAGTGAATTCTCAACATTAACATTTTTATGCGGAACCTCAGGCTTGCTCTGAGCAACCTGTTTACCAATTCTATTTTTGTTGGCTTTAGGAGCCTTAGGAATAGCAACAGGATCTCTCTCTGGAGCATCTCTCTCTGGGTCTGTGCCTTCCCTTTTTGGAGTTTGTATACTTGCCTGTGTTTGTGTTTTAGGCTTTGGCTTTAAGTAATAAACACCACCAATTAATATGGTTTCAGCAACAATATCTCCATCTTTAACTATGTAACTTGCTTTTTCAAGGTGGTGAACTTGGAACTTTAACATTCTAGACAAGTGACACTGACTAAGCAAATTACTGGTTGCTGTTGGTATGTAATAAACATCAGGAATGAATGCATCGAGCTCTTCAACATAAACAGTTCCTTTTCCTTTGACCTGACAAGGATGATTTGAAAAAGAATAAAGTTCACGTAGCTCAGGTTCAGGCTCGTGCATCTCTGTAAAAAGTTCCTTTCTGTAGGTAACATGCAATGCTGCACCACTGTCCAAAGTCCACAGGAGTCGTCTGTCGTACTCTGGATGAGCTGGCAATGAAAGCCTATCGTGACCATATAAAACTCTATGAACAGCAGCTATCCCAGGCAAAAATGGCTATATCTATGCTTGAGCAAGATAAGGGAGATAACTTAAATTTTTCAAAAAGCGCCATATTGTCTTCTTGCTCAGAGCCAAAGACACTCCCCCTGGTGGATTCTGTGTCAGGCCAATTAAGGCAAAGAGCACTGCATACGTCACATGAAAGTCTCCCTGATCAAGTTACACATGTCTTACAAATTAAATCAAATTATAAAGCATAATTCAAAAAACAAAAGAAAATAAACCAGAAAATAAATAAAAGTTAGAGAAAAAGAAACAACTTTACACACATACAGAGAAAGAGTATATCAGATATTTCAAAGGTTGCATAAAAATGCTGGATAATGTTGAATTGTATTCCTAAAATTTGTAGTTTTCAAAGCCTAACTAACTTTGTATTTTTCATGAAAGATGGATTTACTCCAATGGAAAACTGCATGCAAATTGACTTTACCACTGCTATGGTAAATATGATTCTGCATAATTAAAGTTGACTGTTATTAAGAGTTGTGTACTATCATTAATTTAATAATGTATTCATATAAATTTAGCAGGAAGTCAGTGCTATGCATTTCAAAAGATAATATAGGCTGGTATATATATATTCTAGTATATATTGTGATTGCCTAAGAAAAGGTGAAGACATGCCAGTCATGTCTGTACCTGGGGGGTGGGGGGTTGTTCATCTCTGATGCACAGCCGAAGAGCCAATGTTGTCCAAAGAGCTGTGGTCATGTGGCTGGCATGACTATATGCTGGAGGTGCATGGAATGGTGTTATCTTCCCACTAAAGTGGTACCTATTTATCTACTTGCATTTACTTGTTTTATAATTGCTGGCTGATTGGCAGGAGCTGGGCCAAGACCAGAAGCTAACTCCATCATATGGTCCTTGGTTTTGAACTGCCAACCTTCTGGTCAACAAGCCCAGTGTCTTAACCACTTGACTACCTGACCACCTTACCTATTTACTTACTTACTTACTTACTTATTTTCTTTCCATAGCCAGCACAATTTCCTAACAGAGAATACCCGCAAGACTATTTCATGATTGTCTCCACCTGCAATTATAGTTTCTTTGCGTAACATTTGATAGGTATGAATCACATGAAATTACATAGTTAGTTTTTAATTTAATTTTCATAATTTAATTAGGATGTGTTTTTATGCACACTAGGAGACAATTATGCATATCCATGCTATAGAGAAAGGCCATGGAGACAGTGCATGGGCAATCAAAGAAGAAATATTCTATGTACAATTTACACTCCCTGGTGCTTTCAGATATCAGCCCTGCTACAACATAGAATGCTGCCAGGTACTGTGTAGCAACACTTAAATCCATCAGAAGTTGACCTTTGCCATAAACCAATTTTAATTAGCACCTAGCTTCTTATTTTAGAGTAATTGTGATAGATTTAGTTTGTGATGCTTCTTTACATACATACCCTTACCTCTCCTGTTAGATTTTTTTTTAAAACTCCTTTTGGATTTTTTAGAAAATATTTTTTAGCTTTTTATATGATTTGTTTTATTTTGATGTATCTTTTATGGTTCTTATTGTGTATGCCATTCTCCTTATGCTAGACTTTGACTGTAATATAGGTTTGATTTGAGCTGGTGTACAAAAAGAACCTTACATTTGACCTTATACATAGAACGTCAGATAATCACTTAACTGTCCGTAGCTTTGAATCAGTCACAACAAACTGAATCAGAGTCTGTACTTATTGAGCCCACACACAGGTTTCTATCACAGTTGCTTTTCCTCAGTCCTTCACTTCCTTCTCATTTCTCTCTAACTTGTCAGATATAATTAGCAGTTGTTGAATGAATTGATCAGCTAATTTCCTTCTCACCCTTGGATGCATTTAATCCATTAGATGATGATTTGTAGAGACTTGAGCTTTTTTCCTCCTGGAAATAATTCTTTGACTGCTCTATATCAATAATTATATTTACTAAATCACCTTCGTTTCATGATAGCCCAACTAACCTTATTCACGGAATTTTTAACAAGCAGATTTTTGAGTTTTGTTTTGTTTTTTTGCAATTCAGTTGTTTAAAAATCATTCTGCATGACACCTTTTCTTTCCTTTCTAATGGTGATAGCTGCCACCTAGTAATTTTCTTGTTCTTGATAAGAGTTCAATAGATAACATGAACCTCTCCTTGTATTTTATGCAATTATTTATTTATTCTCTGAAATTGATTTGAAATCCTTTTTAGTTGCAATTTCAGTAGTCTTTGCTTCCTACATATTCCATAGGAGTTTTTTAATTGTAATAATTGTAAAATAAACTTTACGATACATTAGAATGGTCGACCAAAATTATTCTCTTTAATATCTGGTAAAACACTTTTGATTTTCAAATATTCACATCCATAAATCTATGTATCCTTTTTTCTCCCCCCCCCCCACCTTTCCAATATTGGAACCCTGGCATCAGGAAGATAAGGATTCACATAAGTTTTCTGTGGGTTTTGAAATCAAATAAACTCTAATAATGAAATTTTCCCCAAATCTCAGATAAATGATGATAAAGTTCTAAAATGATGATAAACTTCTATTTAGCAAACTTCTAGCCTCTCTTGTGCGCTAAATAACAAAAGGCAGTGTGCCTTGCAATACAAGTATTGTTTCACATTGGGAACCAATTCTAAGTATATAGCTTGCCCCTTTAATCTAAATTAAAACTTTAATTCCAACATTTTGCACTACTATGGATTCAGACCATTGGTAGCTATTATTTACTTCTTAGAAAAAGCTAAGCAAACATATCTTATTTCAAAATTTAAATTTTGCTGGCCATTGACCGTACAAACATTATTATTACTACTATTATTATTTCAAAGTATTTGAAATAGTAATAGTATTTGAAAGTATTTGAAATAGTAATAGATATTTCAAAACTTCTTAGAAGTGGTCTGTATGAGACTTAATTTTTCGCAGTGTTTTGTTTAGCCATTAATTTTCCCCAGTGACTGTTGAATCACAGATATATATTTGTGTAGGTGATAAGGGTAAGTAAAAAGTGCAAAGAGAGCTTTTGCTGGCAGTGCTCATTAGGATATAATGCTGCATTTAAATAAGACAATGAGAGACATGTACAGTTTTTATGAGAGTGTATGGAAATAAGAGCACGTAATAATGATAAGTCTGTAAGAATATGAATAGGACACCAAGTTACTATATATGCTAACAGAGTACTACTTGTGAAGCAGTGGTGAGTTTCAAAATTTTTTACAACCAGTTCTGTGGCTTGGTGGGCGTAGCATGGCATGGTCGGCGTGGCTTGGTGGCTGTGGCAGGGAAAAGATACTGTAAAATCTCCATTCCCACCCCACTCCAGGGGAAGGATACTGTAAAATCTCCATTTCCTCACCAATCCAGGTGAAGGTTACTGCAAAATCCCCATTTCCTCCCGATCAGCTGGGACTCGGGAGGCAGAGAGTAGATGGGGGCGGGGCCAGTTAGAAGTGGTATTTACCGGTTCTCCAAACTACTCAAAATTTCCGCTATGGTTTCCTAGAACTGGTCAGAACCTGATGAAACCCATCTCTGTTGTGAAGACACACTGTCCCGAAAATGGAAGATTTTTCTTATTCAAAATGATGCCAGGCTTATACTTGCATAGCACAGTTTCAAAATATTTCCTTCTTTGTAGATCAATGAATTGAGAAATGTTGAGTCCTGCAGATGTAAATCTGCTCCCAAGTAGTCCATGTGTCATCCATCCCAACTTCTTTTTACTTCTCACCCTTCAAAGAGACTATAGATTGGAAAAGGAAGAGTCTCTGAGGGGACTTCAGGGATAAAAAGGAATATCAGTGCTCAGGGTTATTTCTCCATGGCCCCTGAGACACGCTTGTATAACTATCATAATTTCAATTCTGTTATGAGAGACCTCATGAAAGCTATAGAAATGCTGTTTCTACAGTAATGAATTTGAATGAAATCATCTTATGATATTTTTAATAGTAAAAAAAAAACCTGTTAGTTGTTTTCTTGACATTTTTATACTGTAATGCCCTTTTCTAATACCAGGACCACATTTTCCCACTTAACCTAGCTTGTTTGATGATGGTCTGTGTATTCCCAGTTCAGTATTTCATTCTCTCCCTCTAATAATCTCCCCAAGTGATGGCTAGCTATCTCAAATTCAAGACAAGCTGTCTTCGCTGACAAACACAGTTGTCATTCATGCTTCTCACCAGAGGGAGAAAGAAAGCCTCTACTGTGCATAGCTACTGGCTCCATATTTTTTTTTCGGGGACTGGATATGAATCTGTCTGCCTCCAACTTTCTTAGAACATTTGATTTACAGTGTGACTTTAGGGGATTAGAACATAAAGTAGGATGAGATACTGTATTACCTTGGATACCATTAACCTGAAGTATGTATATGTGTTTCAACGACCATTCATAAAGTTAAAAATCCTCAGTGTGTCATACGGTCTAATTCTATGCACAATATTTCCTCAAGCAGTACCTTTTAATTTGGTTTTCTTCCTTCCTTCCTTTCTTCCTTCCTTCCACCCCCCCCCACCCCGTCTCTTTCTTTCTTTCTTTCCTTGAAAGATTTGGCTTTTCCTTTTTTATTATGCCCTGGTGTTCAGCTATCTCATTTTATTTCTTGAATCTTCTTAGAAAATGATCAACAAATAATAAGTTTTCAGTGAGGGGGGGAAATCCACTACCATTATTTTATATGGTCTTTTTCAGTCCAATCAGACTCTTGTGCGTTTATGGTACAGTTCATAGTTTTTTGAAGCTATGCTTTTATTTTATGCCTTTAAAGTGCTCCATGGCTTAGGGCCGGGGTATCTACGAGATTGCCTTCTGCCGCCAATAGCCTCCCACCGGCCAGTACGCTCGCACAGAGAGGGCCTCCTCAGGATGCCGTCCGCCAGACAATGTCAGATGGCGACCCCCAGGGGGAGAGCCTTCTCTGTGGCAGCACCCGCCCTCTGGAACGACCTACCCCCCGAGATACGCATGATACCAGACCTCCGGACTTTTCGTCGGGCCCTGAAAACTCATTTATTTCATCTAGCCGGGCTGGCTTGATCCCATCCGTTCGGTTTTAATTTGAAATTGGTTTTAATTGGGCTGTTTTAAATTGTGGGCCAAAATTATTTAATTACTTTTTAAACTGTTTTTTAAATTTTGTATGCTCTGTTTTATCTCGGCTGTTCACCGCCCTGAGTCCTGCTGGAGAAGGGCGGTATAAAAATCTAAATAAATAAATAAATAAATAAATAAATAAATAAATAAATAAATAAATAAATTTAATATTACAACTCACAATGCTTGGCCCTTATTTTAAAAGTTGAATCTTAGTTTGCCAAGAGCAATATACAATATACATACATACATACATACATACATACATACATACATACATATTATATTTTATATATAATTTACTAAACAGGATTTGCTTTAGTATACAAAATGGCCATTGAGATATTACAAACTAATCATTGGGAATGAAAATCAAAGGTTGTTTTTTTAAGCTTGATACAATCATTGAAAATGTTTCACTATTACTGTAGCTCACTGCTAACCTGTTTAATTAAAGTGTATGTGTTTATTTTGTTCCTTTTTCTTTTTACTTGCTTTTTATTTAAATGTAAAACATACCCTTTTATAGTTCTTTGAAAATTAAGCAAAATAAAAAATAAATGGAACTACACATTTCACCCTACTTAAATTCCCTAAAGTATTTTAGTTGGATATGATAATACTAATTCATGTCATTATTAAATGTCATAACTCACAATGTGATTTAATTTTTGATAAACTGTATTAAGCAATATTACACAGTACCTGTATATATTAAATCAAGATCTGATTATCTCAAGGACTCTAATTTTGTATGTTGACCAAGAAAAAAAAGTTAAAAAGCTATAGCTTTTTATAGATTTTACAGATTATCTGTACAGGGAGTTGTTGTTAGTAGAGTTGCCTTTTGTACTTTTGCAAAGATTTAGCCACATGATTGATGCATTAGTTTTGGTCTATTTGGCTCAGTAATCTATGCAATTTTCTTATCTTCCTAATCACATTTCTACCTTCTAACAGATGGCATTTCCTTTTTTAAGCTGTCTTCTAAAATCTTCAGGTACTATGACAATAAGTCATTGGGAGCTACCCATGTGCATCTGAAGGTTTGGTTTCTGTCTTGTGCAAATTAAAATTTGCAAATTTAATGGTCAGGATTTCTTTATATTCAGGTTCATAATAAAGGCTTACTATTAACTGCATTCAACTGCATTGAAAGATGAACAGATCCCTATAAACAGGAACATCATTGATTTGTGTTTGTGACTTGCTCTTTTGTGTGCATCTGCGCATGGACATACGTGTGTGTGTGTGTGTGTGTGTGTGTGTGTGTACTCATGCATGTAGTATACACACATATATATTTATGCCCTTTCAATGTAACAAAGAAAGCAATTAACAAGTGCAATAATAATGATAGCACAAAAAAGATAAGCCATAAAAATAATTAAAGTCTAGAGAAAAATAAAAGAGGAAGAAAAAAGGTTAATACATTTTACAACAACCTCAAGTCTTAAACATCAAATTAAACCTTGACTACTGAGAATCATATTGATTTCCACGACTTTGGAGAAAAGTACATTTGTATGCAGAAAATTTAAGCATGTCTTCCCTGCAGGATTTTAAGTACATTAGAATCTTTTCACTGGATTACAACAATCCTACCTGTTGTCCACACATAATAAATCCTTTTATAGGTTCCAATCTTTTGGAATATGTTGTAACATCTTTTGACATGCCCAGTATACTAAAAAATAATGGTAAATTAAGATATTTGAAACTACTGAAAGTTTCCCACTTCTATCCCATAATTTTTCATCTGTGAATTAAAATAACTAGATTTTGAAATTTTAAAACCTTTTTTCCAATGATAGCAATAGCAATAGCACTTAGATTTATATACCGCTTCATAATGCTTTACAACCTTCTCTAAGTGGTTTACAGAGTCAGTATATTGCCCCCAACAATCTGGGTCCTCATTTTACCTGACCTCGGAAGGATGGAAGACTGAGTCAACCTTGAGCCAGTGAGAATTGAACTGCCAAACTGCTGGCAGCCAGCAGTCAGCAGAAATAGCCTGCAATACTGCATTCTAACTACTGCGCCACCACAGCTCTGTGATATGAATGTTCAAGAAACTTCAGATTGAACTAAAACATCAAGTCATAAATACATACAGTGTCATTCTTAATAAATTGGCCTTGAAAAACATGAAATGTTTTGAAAAAATTTAATAAGCTGGTATAAAATATTAATATATGTTTTAGCTATGAAGTCCAGAAAATAATTTTCCAGAATTATTAGGGCATTGTATCATATTGTCAACTTCTTATTATAGTTTAAATCACATTTAACTCTTCTTAGCATATTAGAATAACACAACAGTAAAAATTTTAGATTAAAAATAAATATGACATTCTAAATTGTTTTTCTCCTAAAGAGGATCTTTAAATTTAAATTTTAGATTTTTAAGGTCATTTAATACTGTAACAGTTTTTTACAAAAGCAAAATGTTCTTCCAAGCAACTGGATCCCATGCTTTTTAAGTTTTTCATTATTCACTCAATATTATTCCTAAATTCTCCAACATATATTTCATTTTTCAAGATCCACTACAGTGTTACCAATTAGCAATACTTCTATGTTTATATTATATTATTTGTATTCCAAAAACTATTTATTTTTTATTCTATTGACTTTCACCTTTAATGAATTTTCTAAAAAAACAATGTCTTGATTACAGTGCTTATTTCTAATTTGTTCCATCTCTATAGTCATAAGAAATCAACTGTAACACTGGATCATATGTATGGTTTGAGTAAGAAGTTCCAAATAAAAAAAATATAGAATAATTTCATAGGTACATGACGTAATAGTATTCTGTGTATCTTCATGATATGAGGAACTGAAATGCCTATGCAAATAGCAGCAAGTTACATAATGTGGATTTTATTATAAACAGAGTGGGATTAGAAGCTGTGCCCATGCCAACATTAACTTGATTTGTAATAGCTGTCATTTTAGTTATTTTGTTTCAGGCAGCACTTATGAAATTTGGACTTAAATACACATTATTAAAGTAAGTCTTGTAAAATTACAGCTTCTGCTTTGCAGGGACTGGATACTTCAGAGCTACTTATTGGGTAAAGAAGTCGTCATGTATTTGAGTTATGTGTTGTCCTTTCCACTTTATATATGCTTTCAATTCTTTTTGGGGTCATTTGTTTAGTTTGTTTACTGAGATATTCAAAACTGTGACATTTAATTTATTATCTGGTATTAAATATTATCAGGGTGTAATCAGGTGAAACATGAATGATGGATATGATAGACGTGTGTGTGTGTGTGTGTGTGTGTGTGTGTGTGTGTGTGTGAGAGAGAGAGAGAGAGAGAGAGAGAGAGAGAGATTCTTTTCTTTTTTGTGTGTGTGCAAGTTTGTGAAAGTTCATCTGAACTTGTGGCAGTAAGCTATTTTGCTGCCTAAAGGAAAGCACAAAGAAATGTCCTGCATAGTTACTCTACCTAAGGACAGAAAACAAATTTATGAGGCACAGGGCATGTTCTGTGATACACATACTTATGTCCTACAACAGAGAGAAATGGCCGCAGGGGATTCCAAAGGAATACCAGTGGAATATTGCTATTTCCTGCATATAAAACCTAAATAATACTTTAGTCCTTATGCCTGAACACCAGCTTATACTTTTCTTTTTAAATTTTTTAATTTGTTCTTCCACTGTTGTTCTTTTTCACCAGAGAAATTCACCTCGCATCTACAAGAAAACTTTTGCTTGGATTTCTCAGCTTTTAAGATTTATTTTATTTATTTATTTATTTTATTTTATTTATATACCGCCCTTCTCCCGAAAGACTCAGGGCGGTGAACAGCCATAATAAAACAATGTACAAAATAGAATTTAAAAGCAGATTAAAATAATTAAATCAGACCGAATTTAAAACTCTCATTTTAAAACCAATTTTAAAACCCCATTAAAACCAAGTTAAAATCATTTATCCCATCAGAGCGGCTTGCTGGAATAACAGGGTCTTCACTGCATGACGGAAGGCACGGAGGTCGGAGATCCTTTGTATGTCCGGGGGTAATTCATTCCAGAGGGCAGGGGCCCCCACAGAGAAGGCTCTCCCCCTGGGGGTCGCCAGTCTACATTGTTTGGCTGACAGCACCCTGAGGAGGCCCTCTCTGTGTGAACGTACCGATCGGTGGGAGGCAATCGGTTGCAGAATGCGGTCTTGTAGATAGCCAGATTGTCATTAACAAGATTGATACTGAAGTTGATTTGAATATGGATTTTAAAAAGATAAATTACAAGAATGATATGGATAAAATATATCCAATAAAATCAAAGCAGATTATTGGTTTTCGTTTTAAGAGTCTCATTAATCATTTCTTCTTTATTGAAAACAGATATCACTCTGATATTGTTTTCACATTCTGCTAAGTCCTAAAATTGTTTGTTTAATTTATTTTGTCTTACTGTTTTTAACTTTCTCTTAGCATAATAGATAAACACCAGTTATGAGTGCATTCAACAAACCTAATTAAAAATATGTGGCTTAGCACCATATACTGTATAAACTCAATCATTGACTGAATAAGCATCCTGTATAACCCTAATGTGAAATTCACATTTATTAATTTAGCTATTATTGTTACATTGACATTGGGTTACTTTTCCTTCATGCTTGTTGTCAAATAAGAAATTGGGTTGCATTATCAATTTTCATCCTAAACAACTTCTATAGTGGTAAAAATAATTGATTTGCCTTTTTAGACCACACAGTTTTAAGTCACAACAGAAATATTAAATATTTCTGATGTGAAGTTAGCATCATATACAGTACCAACAACCCTTGGATATTGCTCCCAGATGTGACTAAGTGAGAGATTTCTGGAATATGAAATGCAGCTGTTAGATTGAAGAAATAGTGCATCCCTGTTCTGCAGAAATTTTCCTTAATCTGTTTTTGCAACAGAATCCTGGGATACAATTCCAGATCACAGCAAACTTTTCTATAATGATTGAATATTTTTTACCAACATCAGCACTTTAAATAAAAATTCAGAATCTGTAACATACTTGCCCTTTTAAAAACAGTTTATTTTTTTTGGATTAGTCTGTATCACATGGATTTGGACTTTTATTAGATCAATGTTTTGTAGTGAAATTCAAATATATAGTAACAATAATAAGTTTATAGCATGAATCTGAAAGCTATGCATTAATCTACACGTTTTAGCAGGTATGAAATTGGTAACTGAAACACTTCCAATGAGTTAGCCTAAATGTCTTGGTCAGCTTTCAACAATTGAACAGCACTGGTGGATTCTAATATCTTGTATTGACATTTAGAATGATTTTAGTCTTTGCTTAAATTAAATTAAATTTAATTTTAATTTAATTCTAACTTGATGAATCATATTTACTAAGATTAAAAAAAGGCTGTTCAAAAATACTAAGGATTTGTAGATCAGTTTTGTCTATGTTGTAAGCAAGTTCATTTCTGTCCTCCTACTATGTATATGTATATGTGTATATACTACCAAAATTATTTTGCTGTGGTATGTTACATAGTTCAGTACACTTTTTTTTTCTTATCTAGAAACTAAATATATTTTTTGAAAAATTGGCTATTTGAATATTAATAAATTGGGAGGGGGGAAGAATCAATGAAATATTCAAACTGATAAGCCTATATTCTAAGTATTTCAAAAGTTCAATGTTATTAAGATGGAAAAAACAGGGATTTCACCACCTTTGTGTAAAGATGCAATATTTTTTTCAAGTAATTTGAAAACCTACCTTTATTATAAATAAATTATTTAAACGTATCTATCATATACTCTTATGAATTAATTGCTACTTGGCAGAAAATTCATTGATTTAAAGAAAGGTTAGATAATGTACAGTCCTCCATATGTGGCTAAACTGTAGTTCCTATCAATACTAGGGATAATGGATTTTCAATTTAGTGATATCTGGAGAGCTAGTGATATTAGTCAGGTAAGTTTTCCTGACCTAACTCATCTAAAGCCTTAAGTAACTTGTTAAACCATATGCCAATGCAAATACTGACGTATTGCTTACTTCATGTTTAATTAGAATGAATGTAAATCACTCTAATGATAAAATAGAAAAGGACTAGGTTGCCACTACCCTTAGCATGCTGGTTTCAAAGGGAAATATACTTTTAAGAGCCCAAATATCTCAATCTTTCTCTCTGTTCTGTGCTCAGTGATGTGTTTGGCTACACCATGATTAGAAAACAAGACTTGAGAGAGTTATCTCTCTTTTCCTATCGACTCCAGAATTAGATATTGTTTGATTCATACTGTTGCTTTCAGTGAGCATAGCTGGGCTGGAATATAAAATCTAGCATTGTTGGATAAAAGACATAAACAGGACTCTGCACAGCTCCAAGTGGAAGTGAAGCTACCATCTCGCCAATAGGCAAAACTCCAATGTAACTTCACTTAGATTGAACTTCACTTCACTAAAGTTTTAAAATGCTGCAACTCAGAGGCTTTATATATCTGAAATATATATAATATTTGCAACATACGCAGCTGTATCCAGGGGTGGGATCCTACCAGTTTAACAACCGGCTCGCTAAGAGCGTGCTTCACACACTGCACGCATGTGCACAGTTTCGAGAAAACTCACCTTCTGGTTTGCTGCCGGCAAGGAAAACAGCTGCAGCACAGCAATCTACTCTGTCGTGCCGATTAGCGGGGCTTCGGAAATGGAAATATAGGTGAGTATAACGCATCCCACTTCAAAATCGGACCGAACCGGTTTGCTCACAGATGAAGTTGGAGCTAACAGTTCACCCGAACCAGTCCAAAACAGTAGAATCCCACCACTGGCTGTATCAGATTCTCAGATTCCATCAATGACCTTTTTATTAATTGCAACAGTAGGAAGAGTGAAACATAAAGTCTATCCATGAATTGAATTAAAAGCTAAAAGTGGGTTTACTGTTCGTATTCAGTATTGTGTTATTATCAGAGAGAGAGAGAGAGAGAGAAAGGGAGGGAGGGAGGAAGGGAGGGAGAATTCCATCTGTTAGTATGCCATCTCACTGATAGCAATGCTACCTAATCATTTGTTACATTAGAATAAAAATACAGTGTCCCGTATTGAAAGCAACTGCAGGAAGAGGTGCAATTGGCTTCAGTGATTATGGAAAATTTCCCAAAAAACAATCTGATATAATCAAAAGATGGTTATCTCTTGACAGATCCTAATTTACTATTAATTGACATATGATTCAGTGTTTCCAATTCTTTTGGTGGATATGTCAGCTTAGGCAATATCACCCATCTGAATTTTACTGTACAATATTATTGCTAACATCTGCCTGAATCAATTTTATTGTTTCTTTCTTGAAGAAATTGATAAAGTTTTATCTACTATCTGCATATGCAGTTCCTTTGCACCTTGGCTTAGGTTTGTTGTCCCTTTTTTAGCAATTGGATTGCAATTGAGGAGTCCCCATGAATCCACATAACTTCAGTAGCATGGAAGAACGTTTACAGTTTCACCTGATAAATCAATTGTGATAAATCTTTACCTACTTGGAGAAGAAAGACCATGTCTTTATGGTTCATAAAGTGGTAATCTTATTTCAATTATTGTTAATGGGGCAGAACTTGAAGGCAGTCTATAAACTGCAACTGATTTAGGATGTGGCAGTATGCATGGTGAATGGTTTCTCCAGAAAATCCCATGTTTTCCTCAACAGGTTTACATATTATCAGTTACTTTTTAAGCTTACTTTGAGTATCTCTCATTGTTTTTGTTGTGTATAGCAAGTCAGTATTCATAATACTTCTGCCAGTCTTCCTGGCAGTATCACTTCCTGGAGAGAGATATTTTTAACACATATGCAAAAGACAGATTTTTCCATACTCTTCTTCATTACTGTATTGAAGAGATTTAAATCCTTTCAAGACAAAAGCAGAACTTCAGGGACATTGAGATATAAATTGCTGTGTTTGAGCTGGGGGTGTACCATCATCCCACAATTCTGATAAATTATCCCAGAAGCTGGACGAGGTCCAGGAACAAAGAAATTTGCTTTTGAATTCAGGTTCTCTCAGGGAATAGCAAAACAGTTATGTGTTGTGTTAAATTTAATTTATTTATTCTATGTAGATGTTAGAAGCCATAGCTTCTTTGGGCATCTAGGACATTTGAATAGTTTCATATGGAATTTAACAAAATTTCTCTTTAATTTCTTGGGAACTGATGTATAACTTGAAATATGTCCCTTTTTCAAGTTTACTAATATTAGAGGATCAGGACTTCCAGCTTTTCACTATACAAACCAACTGTGCTGTTATAATAGTACAAACTGTGCACTGCTTAAATCCAAGCTACTTACTACTTCTGCTACACAACCAACAACACATTGTTAGGTCATCAGTGGGGTACCTTTTATGGGCTTTGTCACAAATAGCATTTGACATCAAGGTCTTTTTTTTCTTTCTCCATGGTCTCCATATTAAATTGTAAACTTCCAGCAGTCTTAATGCCAGCTCCCAACTTTTAACAGTAAGGCTTAACCCAATTGTTTAACTAAGTCTCTCAATGCTACTGATTTACTTTCTGGTTTTTATTTACCACATTTAATAATGCTCTGCTAAATCCTATGCATTTTCAAGAACTGTTAGCAGATTGTATGACATATAAATCTTTTAAACAGACAGAGATGAAGTACCAGAATATTGCTTATTTTCTTTCTGCCTCTGTTGCTTTACCATACTGTATCATGTCTTTTTAAATGCAAAATGCCAACTCTTCTGAATATTTTGCTAGAACATGGTTTATAAACTTTTTAAACTTTTTTTAGAAAGTCTAACATACGGCCACCATTTTCTAAATCATGACATAGTTAAGGAAGATTTGGCATTGCTGTTCCCATCATGGCCATCTCCTAAGGTTTCTGTTATTCTTATTGTTGGTCATACGGTCACCAAATGTTTAGACTAGATTTTGTATTTTTATATATTTCTATTCCAACAACCCAGCACCTGGGATAGGCACCTAGGATTGCTTAATAATATTAAAGGTATCCTCACAGGATGTAAGCTGTTCTAAGTAAAGCTGCCTTTTGTAATTATTATTATCATAGTTGGTTACACAGTTAGCCAGATATTTTAGGCTGTATTTGGCATTTTTCTACCTATTCAGTCCTTTCCAAAAAATCTAGGATAGGTAGATGTTGATGTTTGATGGTCTTAAAGGTATCATTACAGGATGTAAGCTGTTCCAAGTAAAACTGCATTTTGCAATTGGCTGATGGGATTGAACCCAAATATTATTATTATTGGTATTATCTTTGCCTTTATTTTGCCTCAGTTGTTTTACTTTTATTTTCAGAACTTTGTATTTTGTGATTTTCTCTAGTTTTTTTCTCTTTTCTTCTGATGTCTCCAGGTACTGCAATGTCCACTATCCAAATTTTGTTATCTTTCTTATTAACAATTGTTAAATAAAGCAGGTGTCTGTCTATTTGAATTTTAAGGTCCCAGAGCACTTTAGCATCTTCATTTTCTATTTGTCAACTTTATGGTCCAACCAGTTCTTGCTTGTGGTCAAATGGTATTTTTTGCAGATATACCCATGTACCATTGTTGCTACTTTTTCATGCTATTGTTTGTAGCCAGTCTATGCTATCTTCTTGCAGAAACTAACTCCTGCAAGTTTCTTCAGCTTCTTTTACAGAGGTAGCACTTGCTGTCTGTGCTGTTTTCTCAATTCTGGCTTTGCATGCCTTTCTTATTATATTTTTATCTTGCTTTTATAGACATACACACACATATGTATACATATATACATCTGGTCAATCAATAAGTCATAACTTTCTGGTTTAAAGGTAGAAAAAAAGCCTCCTTGATTTTCTGGCTTATTTCATCTCTACTGAAACTTTCTTGTCTAGAACAGAAAGTTAAATTTTCATTCTAAACTTATTTTTGGTAAGGAACTGAATTGATCTGGGATAATTGCTATTCGTGCATTGCTGTAAATTTATGTTCAGCAAAACAAACATAGAAAATAGAACAAAAATCAAGCAGACTAATGAAGAGGTTTGTGTAGGTTGTTGTAGCTTCAAAATGATGGATGGGTATTAGCATGCATTGCCCCAAAAATCTTGGGTATTATTTTAGGTAGTTACCCAGTGGGATAAAAGTGGCAATATTTTTCTTCATATAGATGTGATTAGCCCTAGGGTATAGAGTGGGAGGAGGAAATTAGCCATATAATCCTATTTACCAGTTCTGGTCCCTCTATAAATCCCCTTTCCCTTTTTATTTCACTTTAACTCAACAGTTACTAATGAGTCCAATTTGCTGCCAATTAGTTGCCCTCAGAAAAGATCACTAATTGTAACAAACAAATGTCAGCTCCAAAAAGCTTAAGGTGTCTGTGCATGTGATGGGCAGCAAAGCCTTCTCTCCCTTCTTTTCATTTTCACCAAGAAGTAATTTAATTTTTTTATATTTGATGAAAAATGTTGTTAATTAGGAGCCAGGGAAGAGGAAATTACAATTCTTAAAGCTTAATTGGGGAGCTTCTGTGGAGGCTTTTATGTCCATAACTTTTTTTTTCCTAGATGGAAGTTTAATGATGTCCTTATCTCCCAAAGTTGAACATTATGAAGTATTAACTAACTCATTTCCCTCATTCATTCAGTGACATCCTTAGAATGCCAGAGGAATGCCAGATTATCAAAACCTCAATGTGTGCTTTAGGTAAAGTAGGACAACAGACTGTGGATGGGTGGGATAGGACAAAAGGGAGCTGTTTTCTTTTGTTTGCATTTATTTTATTTATTTTATTTGTCAAGAATGTATTTGGTAATAAGTATAAATGTGGATTGGATACATAAAATAGATACAAAGAGAAGAAACATTAGGACAGGGATGGTAGGCACGCCGGTACTCTTATGCACGCTCCTTACAGACCTCTTAGGAATGGGGTGAGGTAACAGTAGACAGTCTTAGGTTAAAATCTTGGGGGTTTTGGGATGAAACAACAGAGACAGGTAGTGCATTCCAGGCATTGATCGCTCTGTTACTGAAGTCATATTTTCTGCAATCGAGTTTGGTGCAGTTTACCTTAAGTTTGTATCTATTGGTTGCTCGTGTATTATTGTGGTTGAAGCTGAAATAGTTATTGACAGATAAGACATTGTAGCAGATAATTTTATGAGCTATGCTTAGGTCATACCAAAGGCGGCATAGTTCTAAGTTTTCTAAGCCCAGAATTTCAAGTCTGGTAGCATAAGGTATTCTGTTGCAAGCAGAGGAGTGGAAGACTCTTTTTGTGAAATATTTCTGGACACATCCAATTGTATTAATGTCCGATATGCAGTGCAGATTCCAGACAGATGAACTGTATTTGAGAATTGGTCTAGCAAATGTTTTGTATGCTCTGGTTAGCAGTGTGATATTACCAGAGAAGAAATTACATAAGATTAGATTTACAACTCTTAATGCCTTTTTGGCGATGTTGTTACAGTGGGCTTTGGCACTTAGATCATTAGATTTGAGTACTCCAAGGTCCTTGACAGAGTGAGGGTCATTGTTGTGGCCTGCCAGCAGCCTGCGTGGATCGTGGCTCATCCCGACGATGAGGAGGCTGGTGTGGGGTCACGCCAGCAGCCTGCGCAGCTGGCGCTCGCATCGGACAGTGAGGAGGCTGAAGAGGATGTGGTGCCAGAGGCAGAGACTCAGCCAGGGCCTTCAGAACTCCAGAGGCTCCTTCAAGTAGAGAGAGCAAAGTGGAGGAGCCTGTCCTCAATGCTCGAGCACACAGAGCTACCAAAAGGCAGGAGTGGCTACTCGGGAGGAGGAGGTCTCCTCGAGAGTAAGGTTTGAGGATAATTGGCCACTCCCTTAGCCTATTTAAGTTGCATGCAGTTAGTAATTTCTTGCTGGAAACAATGTGTAATTATTACAGAGCATTTTTGAAGAGTGAGTGTTTTATCGTACCTTGTTTTCTGGGCTGGTTGCCAACCTTTGCTGGACTTTGTGTATTCTTGATACATTATAAATTTGATAAGGACCATTGGTGTGTGTCACAATTCTTGGGAATCCGGAGCTGGGGCAGAACAGTCATCTACAAGGTCGTGTCCAGTCAGTATGTATTTTGTGTTCTGGTTTCTTTTGCCAATGTGTAAGACAGAGCATTTGTTGGTTGAGATTTGGAGTTGCCAATTTTTGACCATTCCGACACAAAGTCAAGGTCTTTTTGAAGGGTAGCAGCATTGTCAGTGGTGTTAAATATTTTTACATCATCAGCGAAAAGAACGCAGTTGCTTATAATATGATAACAAAGAGATCTTTTTGATGACTCATAATAACATCAACTAACATTGATATTAATTAATTGAAAATTATTGCCCTGAGTAATTCTGGAAGATTCTTACTTACTTTGTTTTAGTATGCACTCGTTCAGGGGTGTCAAACTGGTGGCCTGCGGGCTGGATGCATCATGCACAGGCCACGCCCACTTGTTCCGTGAATGGGGAAAAACATTGTGAAACATTATGTGACGGCAACGTGATGTGGCAAGTTTGATAGGTGTATTGTATTCCCACGTTTAACCTTATTTATTGGATAATCTGCTTTAATTTGTCTTTTAACTTTTGTATTTTCTGTTTCTTATTGTTGTGAGCCGCCCTGAGTCCTTTGGGAGAAGAGCGGCATACAAATCCAATAAATAAATAAATAATAAATCAATTAATTCATTTAGACACTCATGCAATCACTAGATGCATCAGTGAGATGCATCAGTGATCAACAATCAGCAGGCAGTTGTAAAGTAAACTGAAAGAATTCTGCTCTTTGTGGCTACATTCATTAAAGAAACATTAAGAAGAATACCATATATCTCCAGCTCTCTATCACATTCCTACCTCCTTGCCTTCCTTTCTATTCTCTCTTTGCAAGATGTACACTATGTTTAAATAAAGTTATCAAAGCAGTAGAAAAATGGAACAGTGGTTTTGCATGGGTGTTACGGCACTAGATGTATAAGTACATATGGAGAAAGAAAGAGATGATTGGAGGCAGCACCATTTGGGTCCAATTGACCTAGTCATGAATAGTTGAGAATATTTTACATATATTAAGTCAGCAAATGATATTAGTGTCCTTGCTGAGAAAAGATGTGGCCTGTATGTGTTTAAAGATCATTTCTTCACTCCTTTGTTCCAAATAAACCTGGTTTTTAAGACAGAGCCTCAAACTTGTTTCCATATTGTATGTCAATCCTAGGATCTTCCATGCCTTTTTTGTTTGTTTGTTTGTTTTTTATTTTTTTGACATCAGTGTGAATGGTTTGTGTCTGAAAAACCAAGCCTTGGAATATTACCTGGACTATAGATGACACATAGTGTTGTTGGAAGTTTATACAAAGCCCTATTTTTGAAACGCTAGGTTGCCATCTTTTATTTAACATGTGTCAGTAACTCAGTTATTTAGCTACAAACAATTCATATTCTAACTTTTACCTGTCTCCCATGAGCAAAATGCCTGAGCTTCTGGCGTGGAGAAATATATAGATGGTATTGTGGTGGAGAAAAACAGAAAAGTCCATTAATTCATTTCCCCTTATATGAATGCATTGTTTTCTTCAGTTTTTATTACACTGCATTTTGTCAAATTATTATAATTTGGTATTGAGGAGATGTTATGGTACAATGTCTTAGGTTGTCTTAACACTGATATAAACCTTGAGATCTCATTAAAACACAAACTGTGCAGTTGTGTGCATTACAGATGGTTATTTCTGTCTTATATGCAAGATAGTATTTTGTAGAGACATAGAATTGACAAGGATCAAAGACCTTCCACCCAACATTCCTGTCCTGCAAAACATTTACTGTAAAATCAAATGGATACTGGCGGTTCAATAAAATATCCACTCACTTAAGAGCAGTTCAACCCACAGTGAATTCCCTTATAATGTGAAGCCTTGAAGAGAAAATAGTGAAAGTCAGAGACTTAGTGGAACAAAGAGACAAAACAATTCCCTAACAAATCCTGAAAGCTACTTAAAGCATGGCTGCTGTATTAAGGGGGAAGAATTGGTGGATGCCAACTGCTTGATTATGGTTGTTCATAGACTGGAATGATGGAAGAAGTTCCTAGGCCTTTGTCCTTCACAACATTTTTACTCTTAAGAATTGTTTTGTCATCACCTTAAGGGCCACTTCACGTTTTATGTGGCATTTTGTTTAGTTTTATTATTAATCTTTAACTTATGTTTTAAATTTTTTATTCATGTCTGAATAAAACAGGAGGGAGGTGGGTGATAACAGCAATTTCTTTCATTCTTAAAAATAGATGCATTTTTTTCCTTCATCAGCAGAGGGTGAAATGATTTTTTTTTTTTCAGTGTTTCAGCACCCTCTACTGCTAGAGGGCAAATATTGCATCTTTTTTCTTCATTTTAAGAGAGAAAAGCATTAGAAATCAGAGTAGGTGTGTGTTTCAATCTTTGGGACATTTTTTAAAAGATGCTAAATGCCCATTTTCACAATTTCATTCCTTGATCCCAAATTCCCTTTGCCTTCCAAAAAGTTTAGTCCCACCAGTTCTGGAAGGTTCTAAGAGGAAGGAAGGAAGGAGGAAGGAAGGAAGGAAGGAAGGAAATGCCCTTGTGTTTTGTACAGTTCACTACCTAGTGAAGGGATTCCAGGTATGAGTAAATCAAGATCCCTTTCCACTTATAGTCCAGATACATTCATCTTTATTCAGAGGTAATTGTTAATTGCTTCATATGAACTGAATTCCAAGTAACAACCAGGTTTAATTTCGAAGATAATGCATACGTTTAAATTTCTCTGATTTTTCAGGGGCTGTGCTTATTTTCTGATTTTTCATAATCAGCTTTCTACCTACCTATCTTCCCATCATCTTTCCCTTCTTTTTCCCTTTCTTTTGATGTCTTATTATTTGTTTTGCTTCCATCCCATATGTACATTAGAAATTTTGGCTTTCGGGACTAATTCATACCGATATCTCGTAGAATGTTTATTTAAATGAAAAAAAAACCTAGTTACTTAATCAAAATAACAAATGCTCTCTTTAAAAAAACAGAGAGGGAAGGGCAAAATTAAAGGGAGGGGCAAATTCAAGGCTAAATTAATATAGCATATAGTAGATAAGAAAGAACCATCAGCATCATAATCCGCTGTGATGATGAGTCCTTCAGCAAGAAGGAAGGAATCACTGAAAAAGAGGATAAGATTATAAAGCAGAGTTGCATCGTATTTTAATTTACTGATTGATATTTATATGCAAATATGGAAATAATTATTATGGATTAATCAGCAATGGAACATTTTTAGCATTATGAAAATGTATGTTGTTTTATGCCCTGTCAAAATATGGCATAATAAGCCCCTTGGTCTCTTCTGTTTATCGTTCTTGATCTTTAACTAAATTTAGAGTGAACTATTGAAATGCACTTATATAGACTGATACATTTAAATAAATATATCGTCGTTTGATGATGATTTTGAAATCATAGATCTCGCTTTTAATTCATTGCTTTGAATTCAGTTTCAGAAGACTACATTCAGTAAAGCAGAACATTGTTACACTCTTAATAAGACAAGTAAATTTCAATATTAATCTTTACAATAGGAACATATAGTTATGCTTCTATTTTATTCAACGCATTGTAGGTTACAATGTACAAACTAATACACACAGTCAAAACTGAAATAATAATTTTGAATAATTCTGTCACTTGCTTAATCCTGGTTCCTGTGTTCTGTGACAGCCTTTCCTTGCTGTCCCTTGCTCTTGAATTATGTACAGTGAAGGAGGTTAGTTTTCTCTTCTCTGAAATGAATGGGATAGAAGGATATTTCTATCTCCGAGCTTAATGCAAATGCAGATATAAATACACAGTGTGAGGCAGAGGTTTCTCAGTTAAACAGTAATCATGGTCTTTAAAATGATATACATGGAAGTAATGAACTTAGGACACAATATATTAAGACAATCTTGCTTTATTAATATTTTAATACCTATGTTTTTTGATATGGTACTTCTACGAGAACAACAGTTTTAATGGAAAATAACCATTGAATTTTATGGATGAGATGCAAAACTTTTTTTTCCACATAAACTCAGCCTCATTTTTTAGGTTTTGGTTGCTCTAACATCCGTAGTTATGAAAACCTTTGAAAGGCTAGTGCTGGCCCACCTGAAAACCATTACGGATCTGCTGTTAGACCCCTTGCAATTTGCCTACCAAGCAAATAGATCTACAGATGATGCTGTTAATATGACCCTGTACTATATCCTACATCTTGAATCTCCAAAGACATATGCAAGGGTTCTCTTTATACACTTCAGCCAGCATTCAATACCATCATTCCAGACATTCTTCTAATTAAACTAAATCAGCTAGCTATACCTAACCACACTTGTAAATGGATCATAAGTTTCCTAACAGACAGGAAGCAACAGGTGAAGCTAAGCAAAATCACATCAGATACCTGTACAATTAGCAAGGAATCTCCCAGGGCTGTGTGCTCTCTCCACTTCTCTTCTCTCTATACACCAAAGATTGCATCTCAAAAGATCCCTCTGTTAAAATACTGAAGTTTGCAGATGATACAACAGTGATTGGTCTCATTCGTGAAAACGACGAATCTGCATACAGATGGTGGTGCCTTGTGGTGCAACCAGAACAATCTTGAACTAAATACACTCAAAACCGTAGAAATGGTGGTAGATTTTAGGAGAAACCCTCCTCTACTACCACCTCTTACAATACTAGACAACACAGTATCAACAGTAGAGACCTTCAAGTTTCTAGGTTCTATCATATTTCAAGACTTAAAATGGACACCTAACGTCAAAAATAAAAAAAAGCACAACAAATAATGTCTTTCTGCGCCAACTCAGAAAGCCCCAACTGCCCAAAGAGCTGCTGATTCAGTTCTACAGAGGAATTAGAACTGTCATCTGCACCTCTATAACTGTCTGGTTTGGCTCTGCAACCCAACAAGACAGACACAGACTTCAGAGGATAATTAGAACTGCAGAAAAAACAATTGCTACCAACCTACCTTCCATTGAGGACCTGTATACTGCACGAGTCAAAAAGTGGGCTGTGAAAATATCTACAGACCCCTCACATCCTGGACATAAATTGTTTCAACTTCTACCCTCAAAATGACGCTATAGGGCACTGCACACCAGAACAACTAGACACAAGGGCAGTTTTTTCCCAAATGCCATTACTCTGCTAAACAACTAATTCCCACAATTCCCAAAGTCAAACTATTACCAAAACTGTATTACTATTATTCTTCTCATCCTTCCTATTACCTATCGCCTCCCACTTATGACTTTAAACATGTTGCTTGTATTTTTACGATTTATATTGTTCTGTTTCTTTCCTAGTATGATTTGATTGCTTATTAGTAACCTATGACTATCACTAAGTGTTGTATCTTATGATTCTTGATGAATGTATTTTTTTTCTTTTTCCTTTTATGTACACTGAGACCATATTCACCAAGGACAAATTCCTTGTATATCCATACACACTTGGCCAATAAAGAATTCTATTCTATTCTATTCTATTCTATTCTATTCTATTCTATTCTATTCTATTCTATTCTATTCTATTCTATTCTATTCTATTCTATTCTATTGGATTCCAAGTATCTTTGATGGATTTCAAGTATCTTTCAGGCAAGGGAAAGAATTTAAAGACCTTTTGGAAGTACAATTATATGAAGTTGTATAAAAATATAATAAATTAAGTCCATCTCACCATACTTACTGTTTTTTTTATTCCTGCTTTTCAAATTAATTCCTAGAGTTTGTCTTAGTTTTATCCACACAAAGAAAATTAAATGAACCTAGTTTGAGTCAGAAAACAGCAGACAAAGTCACTACCCAAGAAATTTTCAAGAGCAAGAGACTAGTATAAGTAGTCCCAGGTCCTCCACATATTATGAATTAAAGTTACCAGAACCATCTGCAGCATTGGTAGTGTCAAGGACTGTGGTGGTTATGATCCAAAATATCTAGAGAGCATTAGGTTGATCTACTTCTTTCTTGTATATGCTCATCTTAAAAATACTATTTAAGATGATTCGACAAAGTTATTTTGGACTGCATACTTATTAGAATTCATCATTGAATCTTAGTTCCTATTCAGAGCTCTATAAGTTGACTCATAATTCTGACAACAGCAAGAGCCATGACATTATATACATTTTCTTTACCCAGCTACATTTCTACAGCCAAATATAATATTATATTTGGCTGTAGAAATATATCATATTGCATCAGTTTTATTTGATTCAGTTTTATTTAGCGAACCATAAGGAGTTTTGAAGTGAAAACTAAAACTAAAACATGAGTATATACTATGTGAAATATTTCACAGCAAATTCCTGAAGACAGAACTATAATGAAAATAACAAGAGGGATCTGGTTAAATATCTTAAACATAGGTACTGTTATTATATTCATTCTTGCAGGTACTTTGATTTCATTTGTGGAAAAAATGTTAAATTAGACATTAAAATGCTCAGGCCCATGTATCAGGTCCACGTACTCCACTCAGTAACATGATTTGGTACTAACTTAAAATGCATTGTATTTTGCAAATCATAAATTACGACTTATTGCAATGTGTGAACCTCAGTCCTTATGTTCAACTAAACTTAAAGCCAGCTCTACCTTTAGGTAGAGTAAGCATAGATAGTATAAATTATTTTGAGATGATGTATAAAAAGCCAGCAAATTAAGTAAAACTTGTAAGGAGCTCTGCAAGAGATCGAGATGTAGGACAACACGATGTGATTCATTCAACGTGCCTAAGGCATAATATGGTTTGACTAATTTTAATTTAATTGCTGTAAAAACAAACAAACAAGCAAACAATTATGGTTCATTCAGTAAGGCATGAATTATGTTTTTATGCCGTTTGTAAACTCTGCTCCTGTTTATTCGTAACAGCAGGATTCAGAATTGTATCTTTAAGACATTTAATGCCACTTTGGATGCCAAAGTGGCATTAAATGCCAAATGCCACTTTAGATCAACTTAAGGCCAATTCTGACCAACCATTTTTGTTCCTGCAGTTCCACCAAAGATCTCCAACATATCTTCAGATGTCACTGTGAATGAAGGAAGTAATGTGACCTTAGTGTGTATGGCAAATGGACGTCCTGAACCTGTCATCACCTGGAGGCACCTCACCCCAACAGGTAGGAAGCCAAGGTTTATACCTTTATATTTTAAATGGCTCTTATGTCTTACATGCCAATTATAAATATTTCAGAACATGACTTTTAACAAACATTTAAAAGCTTCAAACGGCTTTTATTGTCTTACTGTATATTATAAATATTTCAGAAACATGATTTTTTTAAAAAAAATAGTTGGATTGATCATGTTATAAAGACATTTGTACATCTGGCCAAGCAAGTATTCTCTGTGTCTGAATTTGTATATTAGCATCTGCCTAATAAAAGATAATAAAAGTATCTTTTTATTACAAAAACATTATAGCAATAAAGAAACCAACATTAGTGGCAGAAAAAGGAAAAACCTTGTTTTCGGATAATACGTTTGCCATAAGCTTTTGAAAACCACAACAATAGTTTTAGCATTGTGATAATAATTTTTTCTTACCTACAGCATTTGTCTCTTTAAATGATTTATTCTATATTTTAAGAAAGAAAACAAGCTGGGGTCTTCTTTTTTTCTGCCTTTTTATGTGCTTTTTATATATATATATAAAAGAGAGAAAATGTTAGTACAAACTGAGTGCAAATTCAGCCAGGTCAATGCCAGTTTACTTGCAGTTTTAATACATCAATGCTTGATTGTCTTGGAAAGGGAATTGTCATTAGCTGACCCACACACTTAAAATAAATAAGTTTAGATTGTTTATTTTAATATGTCTGAAACATACCAAACCATAAGTTTCCTACTGCAATCAGAATGTGTAAAATTGCATTCTCATGAAAATTTCACACATCATACTAGTTTTTTAGTAAAATGTTAATTCAAGAAGGAAGAAGATTAAATATTCATTCATTCATTCATCCATCCATCCATTAATTAACTAGTTAATTAATTCAATATTTATTTATTTAGATAAATATTTATTTAAATGAATTTCATATTTATTTAATTTTCTTCCTCCTAAACTTAAATAAATAAATAAATAAAAATACATACATACATACATACATACATACAGTCATACATACATAGATAATATGATGACTGTCTTTTAGTAATACTTTTGAATGTTTGTGCTTCACATATTTCAAAATGCTGTAGATACTCTTAAAAATCGTATTCTATGGAATGGCCCAAAGATGCATAACCATAGTTTACAAGGGTTGGGAAAGATACTTAAAATAGGATGGGAATTCCACAGGCCTCATGTGGTCTCTGCCCTTCAATTCTCTTTCAGTGGCGTCCAGGCAATTGTAGATTGCACCCTGAAGTTTGGGATTTGACTTTTGTGTATAGTTTTTGTTGTTGAGGTTGTTGTTGAAATGGACATTTTTCCTTAGTGCTCCAATCTTTGCCCCAACAAGGGGGAAAAATATCTTAAAAGTATGGGATTTTGATTTTAATATTTTGATCCTGCTTATGTTGGTGATATATCACATGATCACTCAAAATCAATATGGGCCCTGAGAGGCCAAAAAATATTGTAAAAAAAAATAGCCCTGGCCAAAAAAACCCAACCTCTTTTTGGAAAGAGAGACAGTTCACTGGAAACATGCTCTGAGAACTCTACCTGCCTATCTCGCTTTCTCCCATGATGATAATAATGATAATTATCCTACCATAATATACTCAAAGCACTCTATAACAACAGTTCATATGCATATTCGTTATGAAAATTGCACACAACAAAAACTTCCATTACTGTTCATGATAAATGTAAAAAGCTTATTAAACACCTCCCTTATCTTTACCTATGATGAAAGGACAAAAGGAATCAAACAGATGCTGTGTCGTAAGAGCCCAAAAGCTCTTTTCACTTTTCTGCATTAGAAATGTATCTGCATTAATGAAATCATATTCATGTTCCTTCTAAAGTATTAAAAATGGCATGATAGATAGATAGATAGATAGATAGATAGATAGATAGATAGATAGATGAGAGAGAGAGAGAGAGAGACAGAGAGACAGAGAGACAGAGACAGACAGAAATTGTATTTTAAATAATGCATATAGTCAAGCATATGGTATTCCCTAATAATACAGCTTTTTGGGAAACCTATCACCATGCATAACAGTGAATAATAGAGCTTATCACTTTTGTTTCTGTGTAGAAAAAGTAATATTAGGGAAACACAACCGTTTTATTTTAATAAAACTGCAATTTTAGATATATGTACTTCTTTTGAGCAGAGAAACATGATTGCTTTGCTGGTAATCTTTGTTCCATTGATGGATAATGTAAGATTCTCAAGATGTTCTCTAAGACATGATTATTGGCTATGCTAATTGAATTGAAATCCCAAACATCTAGAACAGGGATCCCCAACCCCCAGGCTGTGACCCACTACCAGGCCGTGGCCTGTTCAGAACCAGGCCATGTGAGCAGTGGATGAGTGCATGTGCAAAGCTCCCATCAAGCAATCGGCAGGTGTCTACCTACCACTCACAAGAAATTAACCCCTTTCTCCTCCCCCCACCAGGCTGCCAAGCCAGAAAGGTTGGGGACATCACGTTACTTGTTTTATAATTTTTCAGTACTTGTGCTGGAATGATCATTTTATAGTATTCTATTATAAATTGTGTACAAATTCAAAACCTAGACCACTGAAATGTTTCCACATTGAAATTTTGCTTACATTATAGGTGAATTATGGATTTACTCAGATTAATGAGGAAAACAGAATCAAGCCTAGACCATAAATTTCATCTGAGAGATTATCCTTTTCAAAATAAGATAACACCAAGCAAAAAGTGTTAAAAGAACTTAGTCTTGTCAGACAGAAATTTCCAGAGCGTGACATTTATGGAATTATGCATAGAAAAAAAATGAGAACTGTAGGAAAGAAGGATTATAGGAATGGAAGATATGAAAATTACTTTCATTCTGGTCAATTTAAATTATACCGTCCTAAAGCACATTGAAGTTTATCAAATCATCAGTCAAATTTCTGGCTAAAATCTAGAGTAAAGCCACTACGGTTTCTAGAAAAACTGTATTTCCTTTGATAAGATGTGCAAAAATGTGCCTTAGCTCTCTGCAACCCTGCATCTGGGGACAAGGAAACAGGGTGGTAATAGCACCCCTAAATATAAATTCTAAAACAGTTTTTAAGTCTGTATTTGAAATAATCTACTGAATTTCAAGTTCTATTTTGTCACTGTACTGGTTCTCGTCGTGTACTGTGACCATTAATAGTCTATTCATGAGTGCAAGAACTGCCACAGAATGAGGAAACAAATCCAGAAAAATATTTTGAGGCTTCAGTTTAAAAAAAAGAAGCTACAAAATAAGTAAGGAATAGCAAAGCTGCCAAAAAGAAATTGGTACAAAGAAGAATCTAGGCCAAAAAATAACATTGAATGGAGCCAGTAAGACAGAATGTTTCCTCCACTGAATTTTGAAGAGATTATTGCCTAGTTATTTCCTTCTGTTGTTGTCAGTATAGATGTAAATGTGCCAGCCATCCAGGGAGATATGCTTGGATATGTGCTCTTCTTGTCTATTCTCCTATCACTTGCAAAACATAGTCGTGCTTGGAAGTCATATCTTATCAGGCATTTGATCTTCTTTCATAATAGATTTTTCATTCGCTCATTATTTTCTAGGAGTTTTTCCCCTGTTATTTTAAGATGTTTTCCCTGATATTTTATTAGAAGCATAGAAGTGTATTAGAGTAGATCTTGTAAATACATTGTTTCTCTTTCCTCAATCTGGTTTTCCTTTATGTATACCCTACAATACAGTAGGTCACAATGCATTGAAGCGCTAGTGAGACTTCATATGTAGTATATAAATATAAAGGTACAAACCTACACTATATGGTGTTTCATTCTTTAATCAACATATTAATTAGAATACAATATAAATCATTATTCTTGTCCCTATGATAATAACTACTCTTCAATAAAATTGGAACAGGCAATGTGGTTCTCAGAGGACCAATACATCCTGTGAGAAGTAGGTTGGTGTTCATCAGGTTTCTTGTCCCACCCTTTTTATTTCCTTGTTTTGTTTTTTATTGTTTTTTTTAAAAGATTTTAAATAAGAATGAAACTGGCATGCTGCAAAACAAAGCATGCAGTCTTATGTGTCTTCAGTAATGTTTTTGGCCCCATAAAAATCCCACTGGACATGGCATGGACTGCCAAAGATTATCCTGAAGACCAAATTAACATTCTAGTAAATGGGTGATTTGTGATTCATACCTTCATATTGTTTCAGTCAACAATCAGTTTGTACTGGAATCTACATCACCAATGGAAAATTAGTTTAGAGCTATATAATCAAAGGGATCAGTTTTCCAACTGATTGCTTGTTGCTATCGTACCAGCTTCTCTGCTGTGTAGCAATTTTGGTGCCTGAGTTTCTTGACTCTGTGGCTGTTTTGGCAATGGAGTTCCCCAAGCTTTTAGACCAGGATATGGAACTGAAATGGCATTGGCTGGGATGACCTCTGACAGGGGAGCAGTACATCCATCATTGCTCCGCTTGACCTCTCAGTGACCTTTGATCAATCATGGTATCCTTTCTGACTGGCTTTGGAAGATAGGAATGGGCAGCCCTGTGTTGTGCTGGTTCTCCTCTTTCCTCCTACTCCAGTTGGTAGTGATGGGAAGGGGAAGAGATCCAGCCTGTAGCCCGCTCCCTCTATGAAGTGCCACATGGCTAGGTCTTCACTCCCCACTTTTTAAACATCTACATGAGGCCATTAGGAGAGATGGTCCAATGGTCTAGGGTTAGGCATCATCAATATGCTGATGATACCTACATTTATATCTTTATCCCAGGCTGCCTAAATGATGCTGTCAGGGTGGATAAAAATCAATGATTTTTTAAAAAAAATCAAAAAAATCAGATTTTTTTTATTTAAATCAGATTTTTTTGATTTTTATCGGATTTATTTTAATAAAAAACTTTTGGGGTAAAAATCTATCGTAAGATAGTTTTCTATTTAAGATACATAAATAATTTAGTTTATTCAGCATGAAATGGAGCTTAGTTATGTAGCATGAGGCTGTATATTCTGCAACACTGGGACTATCGGTGAGTCAACAGTGGGTCAAAGGAGTAGCAGATATGACAGTTGCTCTTTAAAAATTATGATTTAAATCGAGTTGATTTAAATCAAGCCTTTTTACTAGTGATTTAAATCAACTCGATTTAAATCAAATCCATCCTGGATGCTGTAGATGTCTTGTCCTAATCAATTGCTTTTGCTCAACCCAATCATGACATGTCTTTAAGTACTCGACTTCTGGTGTCAAGGTCTTTTTTACCTTTGGTCCTGGATGGGTGGGATCTAGCCCTGGTGTGATATGGGGAGTTCTTTTGGATTCACAGCTTCTGCTGAAAGAGCAGGTGGCAGACATTACTAAAAGAGCCTTTGAATATTTTGGAATTGTATGCCAATTGCATCCATTCCTGGACTGGGAGACTCTAATCACTGTCACTCATATACTCATGACCTCCCTTCTGGATTACTGCAACATGCTCTTCATGAGGCTCCCCATGAAAAACATTTGAAAGCTTCAGTTAGGAAAGAATGCAGTGGTACAGGTATTAAATGGAGGCTGGTACTTGATACACGTAACACCATTGCTTCATGAGCTGCATTGGTTGTCAGTGTGTTTTCAAGTGCCATTCAATTTAATTTAATTTAATTTAATTTCCAATTTATATTGGAAAGGTATGGTTGTCACCTTTAAAGCCCCTCATGGCTTGGGACCAGCTTACCTAAGGAAGTGCCTTTTTCCAGTTTTTCTACCCATCCAATCCTGTCTGGCAGTATAAGCAAGCTCCAGGTCCTAGCAACAGGTAGTCTTTGACTTACTATCATAATCGAGCCCAAAATTTATATTTCTAAGCAAGAATGTTGTTATGAGTTTTGCCCACGCAACTAAGTGAAACACTGCAGTTGTTAAGAGCCATGGTGGTGCAGCAGACTAAAGCACTGTTAAGTAACACCAGCTGCCTGCAATTACTGCAAGTTCAAATCTCACCAGGCTCAAGGTTGACTCAGCCTTCCATCCTTTCGAGGTAGGTAAAATGAGGATCCGGTTTGTGGGGGCAATAAGCTGACTTTGTATAAAAAAAGAACACCGCTTGGAGGGGGGTGAAAGCCCTACTAAGCAGGTATATACAAAAGTATGAAGGCTATTGCTTAACGCATTGTAAGCCACCCTGAGTCTCCGGAAAAGTGTGGCATATAAATCGAACCAATAAACAATAATAATAAACAATGTTAAGTTAGTAGCATGGTTGTTAAGTGAAACTGGCTTCCTCATTGACTTTTCTTGACAGAAGATTGTGAAGGGTGATCACATGATCCCAGGATTCTACAATGGTCATAAATATACACCTGTTTCCAAGCAACTAAGTTTTGATCATGTGACAGTGGGGTTGCTTCAATGGTCGTAAGTGTGAAAAAAAAGTCATAAGTCCCTTTTTTCAGTGCCATTATAACTTTGAATAGTCACTAAATGAATGGTTGTAAGTCAAGGACTACCTGTAATGTTGGCTCATGGGGACTTGGTAGCAAGCTTTCCGTATTTCAATTCTTGCCCTCTGGATCATTATCCCTCCAGAGATTAAGATGTTGGCCTTTTATAAGGGCTTGAAGATCAGTTTATATGCTCAGACCTGGAGACCTGAATGTATTAATAGCTCTGTTTCCTGGTTAAACACCTATGTATTATAATTTTTCTTGGCTGCTATATATACAGTATTTAGTTTTTACTTGGTTTAAATTTATTTTATGATTGTTCATTGCCCAGAGTCAGTTGTTTGAGGTGGACAAATAAATAAGTCTTTGGGACATGGTTAGCCACTATTATACAGAAGTGATTCCAAGTTACAATACTTTAGCTCCTTTCGTGCAGTTCTCAATTCTAGCGTAAAATGCCCAGAGATATCCAGCGAGTCATGTTGCTTTCTCAGTGGGGTAAGCAAAGAGATGTATGCCCTAATTAGGAGGAGGTGCTAGGGATGTCTCTTCAGATTTGTGTGATTAGTATTGGAGAGAGTAAACACAAGTAATTCACTCAAGCAATATTGTTCAGTAGTGTTCACCAATTGTTGTCCATTTATACTTTTCTTCTACTTTGTGTTCCTGTAACTCAGTCAATTGTCACTTTGGGAACTGAAGGACAGATCAGAAGGCTATTCCTGTTTTTGATCTTTTACACTGCAAAGCCAGAACATGCAAGATAGTTGAACTGCAGTAACTCCTCTAACATGACGCGAATCCTCTTGCCTGATTCCAGTTTATTGTGGACCACTCAGTAAAGAATTCCAAATGTCTTCAGTTTATCGGCGTATCCACCTCACAAACCCTTAGAAGTGGTTTATGGTACTTCTTTCTTTTACCAATCCTTATTACATTACATCATTACATCAGTGGTGGGATTCAATTTTTTTTACTACTGCTTTGGGCGTGGCTTGGTAGGCGTGGCATAGCTTGGTGGGCGTGGCATAGCTTGGTGGGCATGGCTTGGTGGGCATGTCAGAGGAAGGAAACTGTAAAATCTCCATTCCCTCCACACTCCAGGGGAAGGTTATTGCAAAATCCCCATCTCCTCCCGATCAGCTAGGACTCGAGAGGCAAAGAATAGATGGGGGCAGGGCCAGTCAGAGACGGTATTTACTGATTCTCCGAACTACTCAAAATTTCCGCTATCAGTTCTCCAGAACTGGTCAGAACCTGCTGAATACCACCTCTGCATTACATGGAACACCATTAGCACTGAAAAATCATTTTTTTAGAATTGTTATCTATAGTTGCATATATAGATCATAATCACCTTTTTATAACCCTAATCCCCTAAGTGTCCTATTATTGGAATAATTAAAATAGCAAAGATTATCCCAGATACAAATGAAAGACCTGATGGTGACCAATCACCTCCTTACCTGTGGAAGAGACAGTTGAATGGAAGATGTTGAAACTGTGTTTCTTGTTTAAAGGTATTGAATTCCAAGAAATAAAATAGGTGTCATTTTTTTTTCCTTTTTGCTGGCAATTTTCAGCATTTTTATTTCCTCTAGGATGCTATCTAGTGATTACTCCTTTCCAGGTTCTGATTGGCTCTAGTCCTTCTCTGTTCTGGATGCTCTTTGAGGATTAAACCTCTGAATTTTCAGGCCTTTAGAATTGTTTCAAAATAATCCTCTTTAATATTTTCTCAGAGGAACAGCTTTTGCCATTCCTTTTGACTATTGCTTATTTACATTCTCTACATTGTCTTCTTCCTTCTTTTCACAACATTGTGTCAAGGAGTCTGGCATAGGCTGGGAAAGTTTAGAGACAAAGAATCAACAATAGTTTCTACCCTTCAAAAAAAAAAACCCTACTTGTTACACCCCAAAATTTATTACAGTAGAAGAGGGAGGGAGGGAGGGAGGGAGGGAGGGAAGGAAGGAAGGAAGGAAGGAAGGAAGGAAGGAAGGAAGGAAGGAAGGAAGGAAGGAAGGACTATATCAATATCTTATTTTTTCATTCAGCATTTCATATACTCAATGTTATTTTTAGAGTTAGAGTTCTCTTCTTAATTACACGACAATTGGGAAACTCTCAGGGCTATATATAAGTATCGATATTAAATGATGCTTTTATAGTCCTATTTAGCTGAAATAGAAGGAAGTAAAAGCATATTTCTAGGCATGTTCTTTTCCATGATATATTGGGGGGGGGACTTTGAACGGAAAAAAAAATGTAGCTCAGGGTTGAACTGATGAAACATCTGCAAGCAAAGAACCAAGCTCAGGGCGAACCAAGCACTCTACACAGAAGAAAAGTTTGATATTTCTAACTTTTGAAGCACTACTTCCCAAATATCTACCTTACTTGCAGCAAGTTTATTTTCTTTCTTAATTGTGAAATTATCACTGTCAACCATGACACAAGAGCCTGAGGAAGAGAGATTTTAGATGAGGTATGAAGAAATAAACCCTTTAATAATTCAGAAGGCAAATATCAGTCAAATCTTCTTTAACTCTTGGAGGTATTCTAGAAATGAAAAAAGAGATACAATTTATTAGAAAGGACATGAGCCCATAATTCATTCTCCATAACTATTCTGCCACTGTTGTATAGTTAATAGGTGGATTTTGGGATGAGCAGTAATAGAAATAAACAACCTTAACTTTTAGTGGTTGCCTTTATACCCTGGACTAATAGATGTAAAGCTACAGTGACTATCTTTTGTATTGGACAAGACATATTGCTAAGCAAATCTAACCATGACTTTAATGTTTACTGAATCCAGATAAAACCACTAATCCTAAAACCAGCACTCTATAAAGCTGGACTACAACTAAGCTTTAACAAGGTATGGGAGATATGGGTCCCAGGCACATGTTATAATCTATCCACTAAAACGTTAAGGGAAAAACAATCAAAGGTCTTTCAACAATGACTGAAAGAAAGCTCTTATGTAAAAAAAAAAAAAAAAAAAAAAGCTCTTAGTTCAATAATAAAGAAGTGATTCTATGTTTTTCTCTTTAAATTCTCAGAGTGTGTGGATAATATTTTGCTGCCAATATACTTTATGCTCTTCTGGCCCTGACTTTCAGCCTTATTACTTACAGCTGATTTTAACCAGAAGAAAGGAGTAGACAGACTTTCTGAATGTTGTACCAGATATTTAAGCACACCGTTCATTTTTATTCATTTCTTAGCAGAATGAATAAGAGATGATGATGATGATCACAATGATCAAGTACGACGATGTTCACACTGACACAAGGGAGTTGTGGTAGATATTTTAGCCAGATTTGTAGTGTATTATTTTTGTATAAACATCTCAAGACAGTAAACATATCTAATGCTCCTTCTTCCCCTATTAACCCTCAACTAAGTTGAAAGAGAGTGGCTGGCCAAAGTCACCCGGTTGGCTTTCATGCCTAAAGTGGGAGTAGAACTCACACTCTCCTGGTTTCTAGTCTAGTCTAGTTGTGTTAACAACTAGACAATAATTTGTTTGTTTTTGGCTTAGTTGTATGAATTCAGCTACTGTAATAGTTAAACTCTGATGTATTATTTAGTACAAAGGGTACAACTTCTCGAACAATTACTAAACAAACCGGGAACAGTCCAATGTAAGAATCCAGATGACAACTGGGTCATTTGTTAGAATGTATTGACCCATTTTTATGCTTTCAAAATATTGGAAATAAAAAGGGAGCGATATACTGTGCAAAAGAAAACATAAGACTTGCCTTTCATGTTAGGGAAACTAAATTCAGAGAATTTGATGTTCCAAACCAAAAGTCTAAAGGTAGAGACAATATTTTTATATGTTCAGATGGTGTGATGAATGGTTGCTTTGATAGGATGCAGCATCTCAGAAACTGCTTCAGAGACTTCACAAAATGTTCTCCAAGAATTTTGCAGATACTTAACTACTTGGTAAAAGTAGGCTTAACAAATATCTGAGTGCTAGTGTGAGTGTGGGTGTATGGTTGTGAGTGTAAGTAAATAAGAAATTTGAAAGAATTACCTCATTCTAAAGGGCCAGATGTGTTTTACAGGTTTGTAATATAAGACTTCTATGGTCATTATTTAGACCAGTTATTATATAAAACAAAATAAAACCTGAATCATTCACTGGAGTTATACCCTTTTATGTGGATGGTTAACGGTTCAGTTTATACTGGCCATAAATAACTTTTATTGGATTTTTAGTTTTAATAGCCTAGACAGCGTTGCTGTCAACCTGGAGATTACTTGCACATGCCTTTATATAGATCTTTACAGCATCCAACTAAGCATTGTTCTTCCCTTGGGCCAATGGTACAGGAATACGGACACAAAAATATAGGAATATTTTTCCTATATAAATACAGCATATGCTTTTGGATAACATCATTGGAGAATGGAACTCCTCAACAAGGAATAATATTTCCATTGCAATTGTTAGAATCAATCCAAGGATTAGAAGTGATGGCAATGTTCACTGAGTTATAAATCTCAGGTGTTAAACAATGATATTTTAAGAGATTTTAAACCATCCAACTCTTTTTCAGCTTGAATCATACTGTGAGATAATAGAATTTCTTTCTTCTCTGTTGAAGACCCTACATAGCCACATTACCTATTGGGTTCCATCTCCAACCAAGTTGATGACAGATATTCTAAAATACCAGACATAGGTGGGAAAATTAAATTGTTGACTTTGTCCATTATTTCTAAGTAAACATTATATACGGTAAATAATATTTATACTGTGAAGATGAATTTGAAAACCTGTTTAATCCTAATGTTGATATGTATACATTAGAAGAATGTGTCACTAAGGAATATGTATATCATTCTTCTCCAACATGTATCCTTCTGAATGTACTATTTCTTATTTATTTATTTAAAAAAATTATATTGCCATCTACTTGCACATGGTAACTAAAAGTGTCTTACAAGGACTAGGTGTACATGTGTCAAAATGCCCAATCAATATAGCAGCAAGTTGAAGAAGGATTGATATAATTTAGAAGAAGGTAGAATAAAACTTAATAAAGATATGATGTCACTCCAAACTGGCATGACTGCAAATCTCAAGATAAAATTACATTTTAGCACACAGTATTAAAGAAATCAGCTGTGAAATTTTTATATTTGTTTCTTTAGCATGCTGTATATAGTAAAGTACAGCAAGGGACCAATATGTTCTAGAATAATGTCAAAATAGCTCTTCTTAAAATTTTCTTCAGCATTCTTAAATACCCATTTTAAGTTACACAGAGGAGCAACTAACTCTGCTATAATATGGCAAAATCAGCTTATGTATTCTTGTACAATTCAGGCTACATTTCATTTTTGACTAGCCATGATTCACCTGTGAAAACAAAAAGAGGCTAAATTCATTTTTGTTGAGAAAAGAAATTGTGCTGTAAATCTAATTCAAGGTTTGCAGAGTCTGATTATGCAAAGCATAGCATTGTTTCTCTGCAAAATTGAGAGAGACAAAATTACCAAACTTTTTCATCTTAAGGTGGGGGAAGTATTCATCCTCTTTATCAATTTGACAGCTGTGTGCAAATGATACATCAGGATTCTCTACAAATTTATGGATGGAGAAATCAAATGTATGACTGATACAGATTTCTCTAGGAGAAGATATTCTCTAATGATTTTTCAAAGCAACATTCACTTTTAGCAGTGACACTTGCATTGCTGATAAAACAGCTCATTGAATGGAACTCACAGTCTTGTCTTGGGATTGAAACATAGAGATGTAGAGAATAGTATATGAAGGAGATTATAATATATTAATATAATAATTATATACTGTAATATAACAAAAGGTAATGATCATATCATGAAAGATTGGACATTCTTGACTGCGATCACTGAATGAGTGCAATGCTACTACTCTTTACCCATGAATATTTTTCTAAAAATCAGGTAAAATCTTTGTAGCAAACTGATTAAAAGACTGGGAGAACAAACTGCTAGAAGTGAAGAATTTCATTACAATTCATTCATTTAGTTATAATGATAGTCAAAATGATGTTAAATGAAGCAATTACCCCAAAGTGTTAAATCACATGTTTTAATAAGGTAGAAAACAGACACTGCAAACTAACAGTTGAAGAAATACAAGTAATTAAAATGCTAATAATCTTTTTCAGGCTTTGCCTAAATTCACGATACCTCAGATTATGGAACTGGCCATAAATATGTTTCTTTACATTAGATAATTTCTTCAGTGGTGATAAGAAATCCTAAACAAGGTTCTTGTCTTAGAGCTAAGTTTGATAAAGCCTAAATCCTTTTTAAAAATATTTGCTATATAAGGAAAGAGACAAATTAAGAAAAGAAAACACCTTCTTTGAATTCAGCAGCTACCAGATATTTCAATAGCTTTCCATAATATTCAATGGCAAAACTGTATTGTCCTACCTAATATTTAACATCTATCTTCTACTGTTCAACTTAATATAGGAGCAGGGCCTGGGAAACTGATCTTGAGTTATAATAAGATAGGAAAGTTTCTGATTAGTTCTTCTATATCAGAGGAACTGATTTTTATATGCCCTTTGTCCTTCGCAAGCTACAAGGAAAGCCATCATGGACACTTTATAGAAATAACCTGGAAAGATTCATAGGCAGCCCTAAAATCGAAAACCACGTCTTTCTTCACCATTTTCTCCCCATTACCAGTAAACCCAGCACCCTTGAATCATTAATGATTTTGCATTGACTTACTAGTTCCAGTGTTTCTTTAAAAAAAAGTTGAGGTAAGATTTTTATTTTTTTTTAAAGTGCATGCTGTATTCAAAAATAATTGAGCTGGACTCTGAAGTCTCTGAGGTGCAGACAGAGAGGCAGAAAGACAGAAAGATTAATTTTCTTCTATTGGAGAACTAAAGCAGTGCTCTGATTTATGACTCACACACTTTCCAATCCCTCTCTTAACTGTGGTCTTAAATATGCCCTCATTTCAAGATGCTACAGTGTGTTATATGAAACTAATGAGAAATAGAACTTTATTTGTCACATAGGGCAGCTTGTAGGAGCCAAGAGAGATGAACTGCTGTTTCATTTCTGTTCCTGAGACCTTGATCAAAAAATACTTCTATACTGATTTAATGTGATGTTCCTTCTAACAACAATGTTTCAGAGTCCTAAATGCATGTGGGTCACCCTTATATTATAGAGTGTATTTTTTTAAAAAAAAATCATTTTCAAGACAGATATGACTGTGGATCCTGCACATACTAATCAGCAATTCCAGGACTAATTTCTTATAGCAGATAACATAAACAAATGACATACAGAGTTAAATTTATATTCTGAGGGACAGAGATCAAATACAGCTATTTGATTGAGCCAGCCAAGGTCACTGAAAGTTAGACAGAATACAAGTTTAATATATGTGTGGGTAATAAAGAGTTGTAAGGAGTTAAGATTGGTGGAAATTTAATAATTCAGCTATTAACTAAGAACCAAAAACTTTGAATTATGATTCAGTATTTTGTAATTTTTTTCCCAATTGCTTTTCTTAAATCCTAGCTTCACATATTATTATGGTTGGTTGCACAGTCAGCAGATGTTTAGACTGAAATTGGCATTTTTATTCAGCTATTGAGTCCTTTCCAAAGACCTGGGATAGGAAGATGTTGTTTGATGGTGTTAAAGGTATTGTTACAAGTTGTAAACTGTTCTCAGTAAGGCTGCCTTTTGCAATTGACTGATGGTGATTTTGTCAGTGCTGATAGTGTTCAAGTGTTATTTCTGGGATTGTGTGGGATTACTACTGATACTATCTTTGCTTTCTTTTGCCACATTCATTTTATTTCTACCGTATACAGTAGTGGCCAAAATTGTGGAAACCTTTTGAGAAAAGTATATTTTTCAGGTTTGATGGCTAATAACACCACTTTTTTTTGGGAGTTTCAAGATAATTATATTCCACTGCTGGGATGGCCTGGGAATAGCCCAGACCTTAACCCAACTGAAAATTTATGGAGCCAACTAAAGAAACTTGTTAGTCAGAAGCAACCCAGCAATAAAACCCAGTTAATAGAAGCAATCATTCAATCTTGGTTTCACATTATAACAGCTGCAGAACTAAAAGACTTGGTTCAATCCATGGGAAGATGTTGTAAGCTTGTAATTCATGCTAAAGATTACCTAACTAAGTATTAACTGACTTAATAATTTTGTATATCTTGTTTTTTCTACGTCTTTCACTTTTCTTCTTTATACTGTAACTGCTATTCTAATAGCAAATCCTTCATAAAAGTTATTGCATTACATTCTTGACTAAATTATTTTTCCATTGATATATAATTTTATGGTACTATTCCCAAAAAAGTGGCGTTATTAGCTAGTTTTAGAAAATACACTTTTCCCAAAAGGTTTCCACAATTTTGGCCACTATTGTAGGTTGACCTCCATCAATGATCATAATGGAGCTTGCCCATTACAGTTAAAGGAGATGACAACTGTTAAATGAGACAGTTTGATTTAATGATTTCATCCTCTGTTCTTCCTGACACCATCATTAAACAAACTTGAAGATCATTAAGCAAACATAGGGTACCTCATTAGTAGGAGAGGCCTGCCACTCAGCTGAGTCCATAAAGAAGGTAGACCAGCAGCAAAAGACTTTGCAGACCAGTAGAAAGGAACAGTCCAGCTAGATTAGGGCTCAGCATGACATTCCAATGCTGGAGAAGCTTTCAAAAAAGCCTTTCTGCAGTTTCTTTACTACGAGCAGCTAAATAAAAAGTTCAGTCCACAGGATACATGGGGAGCAGGCCCAATTGCCGTGAGGCTCCATCAAGATGGGATGGCATTCCTGTAGTTGGTCGTAAGGGAGAATGACTGCTTTAGCTGCCATAAGTTTGAAACAGGCTCATATATAGCTTTTGGGGGAGCTGTCATAACATCAAACAGCCATTAAGTGACCAGTCATCCACTACCTATATTTGCAGGTCTTTGTATTTTGTGATTTTCTCCGGTTCTTTCACTCCTATCTTGCTGCCACTGTCCAGTCTTTTTTTTCTTATTGACAAAATAATATGTAGTAGATTTTTGTCTGTCTGAATTCTTATTATCATTCCTATTCAAATGTTTATCTTTTATTTTGGAATAAATAAGGATAGATGAAACTTGAATTTCTTCTCTTTTCTATGTTTCCACGCCTTTGTTTTCTGGATTCTTTATCAAAGCCATCCTTAATTAGTGGGAATTTGTGGTTGAGAGAAGATGTTAAAGGTCATCTATATATTTTGGATGTAGTAATTTGCTATGTTCTCTTCCATTTCATAAGGCTCATTGTTAATTATCTCTTGGAATGAAGCCGAAGATGCTGTGAATGATCAAAGCCAATGGAAATCACTTGCTGTCCAATGAGTTCTACACAGGATCTAATGATGATTGTTAATTACTTTCTCAAACAGAGGGAAAACATCCTATTTCAGCATAATCCTTTGCATTCAGCTACAGTATGTTCCTTAGATCTTTCAAAGTGGGTTTCCCTGCATACCATCAATATTCAGGTAGGAGATAGGAAGAAGATTTTTCTGTGGTTGCACTTAGATTAAGAGACATCATCACTAATTATATTTGCTTTGCAACCTCTCTAATGGTTCTTCATTATTTGTTAACAGTAATGTTTCAGAGTTATTACCAAGAAAGTTAAGATTCTGTTGGCTGTTCAAAAATTAGATTTAAAAAGAGATGCATATTATTCTATTTTGATTTAGCAATCCAACAGCAAGTCAAAATGCCTACCTCATTTGCAGTTATTTATCTTTTAAATAAGGCAGGTTATGACAGGGACATGGAAGTAAATCTATAAAATCATTCATGTCTTGGTAATCTGGAAAGAGAAAGATTTTCTCTCACATTAGAATCCAGGATCATCTATCCAAGTGAAAATTCTGCAGGAAGATTCAGAATTAAAAAAAGAAGTAATGTTTTTCAGTAATGTATAGGTAAATTTCACTTTAATCACCTCTAGCCTAAGAAATTCAAGAGCCCTGCTGGACCTCTGTCCTTTTACAGGTAAACCGAGTACTGGATTACCATAATCTTTTATATTACACTAGAAATGGCCACTTTGCAGATTTCTGAGGTTGAAAAATACTAACATTTTCTTAGTCAGCCAAAGGAGTCAGTACAGAGCCTGAATATAATTACACACAGTAAATTATGAATATGAACTTCTATCTATATTCTAAAGTCAAGATATATTTGCCATCTCTGTAAATGATATGCTAAAGGTATAAAGACAGTAAAATGAAAGTTAAGCCACAATGTTCTTAGGAATCTTCTGTTAATGCAGATAATTGGGACCTTGGAAAAGCTAATCAATTGATCACAAATGATTTAAATTATTCTACTATTGATCAGATCTATGTGAGAGTACTTGGGAAAGGCAAACAGATCTTGCAAGCACAATTTATAGGGTGTGTTTTTTAAAAATACTTATTTTTCTGGACATTTAACACAACAATTCATTGTCGTGAGGTTTCTTCCTGGACATGAACCAAGGAGAGGCAAGACGGAAGTTGAGATAATAAAGAAGGGTTTCAGACAGATATATTACATGATAAGAACATTTTATAAGTTTTATATGTATGCAAGCATCCCTTGTAGGATGAGCTTTATATTCATCTTGAATATAGATGGGTCTTCAGTCTGGCCCAGCACTATTTTCTTCTGCATTTAAAAGTATTCTTTCTCACAGGTTAAAGATGCCAATCAAAATATATTTCATTACACAATAGCTTCAATTACAGCATAATTAAGTATATACCAGCTGCATATTTTACAAATTAGTGATAATTACTTCCATAGTCCTTTATTCCCTTAAGATCCAGACATTCAGGAGCTAATTTCTACTAGTCATTCATTTATTTCTAGTAGTTATGATCATTAAGGAAACTGACAAAATAAAATTGCACTATGGATATAGATAATTACATCAAAGTCTGAAATTCTTCATGGAGCAATAAGCACAATAGAAAAGCACTATTTTTTTTAAAAAAAATTCAATTCTGCATTTTAATTTTTCAAGATGTATAGTGTCCAATATAGCAATCACAGACAAATGGACCTTGACCTTCATATATCTTAACATTCCTTAATATAAAGAAAGTCTTATTTGGACAACAGAACAAAACAGAACCAAAAAAAAACTAATCTAGTCCTTTTCTAATATGTAACACTTAGTCAAATAAATATATCAGACATTAAAAAAAGAACCAGGAAAGTTAAACAGCTTGAAAAAGCATCTAGTTCAATAGGACAAATGTAATTAATTAAGGAAGAAGTTTAGAAAGCATCAAGGGGGGTTTAATTATCAGTTAAAGAGCTTTTTTCTCAATATAAATTAACTTATATGGGAAGTAAAGAAAAAGGAGATAATTTCCTTCAGTTTTAGGATATGACTAGGGAAATTAAATCAGATGTTTTCTTTATCAGTTTTTACATCATCCCAAGAAAAGACAGGAGACAGACACACCAGGAAATTTGTGTCTTGTGTAGGTGACAACTTTCTTCTTCAGAAGTTGAAAAATGGTAAAGGAACAATTTTCAAAAGTAATTAGAAAGTGATGTTTGCAGCAACATGGCTGATTCTGTCATCTGCTGGCCCTCAAACTGAAGAAAGACTGCTGTCCTGCAGCTGCCTCATGAAGACCAGCCATCTGGTCAGTAGATTGGTCCTTCCTTGGTCTTTGCTGCAGTTTTTTGGGTTTGTTTTTGTAGGCGCATCTTCAATTTACCATATGTCTCCAAAAGTCCAGCTTTTTGGAAAGAATTATCAATTAAGAATATCAGAGTTTAGACATTAGGAAGACTGGTGTGTAATTAAAAGAAAAGAATGAAGTTAGAAGAAATATTTCTTACATTAACTATAAACTATTAGAGAAATTGAGATACAAGTATTTCAATGGCTGTCAGATTCTGCTGATAACATGTATGAATTGAGGTCAGGTAATCAATTTCCTTGGAGGTATTTCACATCAATGAATAGAGTTTGTTTTAAAGGAATGAGCTTTGTGCCAGAGGTTTTGTAGTTTGTGCTAATGAGAGGCTGCCTATCAAACTTAAGTAGCATCAAGTTGCTGGGAACAAGAGCTCTTGGGCATTAAATGGTTCCTACCAAATACCAAAGTCATTATCATGATTGGCTGTTATGGCCCTCTAAACAGCAAAAGTGATTAAGTTGGTCATTATGAAACCCTGAAGATGCATAATTATGAAAAATATAGCTTGAGTGAAAGCATATTTTCGTCTTTAGATTGCTTTCTATCTCAGAAAGGAAGATATGTTTGGATGTTTCAAAAGCATAATTGCGTTATTCAGACACTCAAGGATAAGAAAACTGTACAGCATTGGTGATTTACTGAGATGAAGTAAATACATATATCTGATGTGCATTCACCACCATGGGTCTTATTCTGACAAGAATATTGCCATTAATTCAAGCATAACAGCAGAATCAGAATACACACCCTTCTTTAAAATAATAGCATTTATCCCTTCTTTTAGCAATTGCACATAATTTTTTCCTAGAACCTATACTGGTAATTTCTAATTGTAATTTCTGAGATATATATTTGCCCTGTAAATCAATGCTAGACACACTGTAAATCAAATTGTAGGTTCTGGCATCATCAGAAACTTTTAAATATAGGCTATGTCATATTTTTAAATTACCACTTCACATGTATTGTTCTTTCGGAATTCATATTACAAGTTGCCATTTCATTACCTTCCACATTCAAGACTCCACTAGACGTAATAGAATTCTCTGTATGCACTTTAATTGAACTCAGTTTTCAAAAAAACATTAGGAAAGTAAGGAGAAACATATGCTTTTAGAGTTTGGATTGATCTACATCTAGAATAGTGAGAATCTTTTACACTGTTCCTCTAAGGAATTTAATTGGGTCTTCCTCATTTTATACGTTTTTAACTTGGCTCTCAACATTTTTATCCTGCTCTGGCTGCAGTGAAATGTAAATGTTCTTTTCCCCATTTGTCTTTTGTATATAACACCATTGTCTTTTTCAAGCCTCATTTTATGAAGTGTTTTTAGGGGGGTGTTTTGGAATAGATAATAACCACAATAACCTGAACTGCAAATAATGATCTGAGATAGTGAAAGGAGATAATGAGGTACCAGCTAGGTATGTGAATCAAAGACAGAAAACTTATATATAGATAAGACCTTGTATTTTTATTGGCAAGGATTTTCAGAAATGATTTGTCTTAGGGTTAAGAGAAAGTGACTGGCCCATGGTCACCCAGATGGCTTTGTGCTTAAGGAAGAACTAGAATTCATGATTCCCTGGTTTGTATCCTGATATTTTAGCTATTATTCTGCACTGAATCTCATATGGGTCTAGGACAATTAACCATAGGCAGATATCTGCACCAGGGGTGGGTTCTACTTACCTTTACTAGCAGTTTGCAATGGGGCCGCGCATGCGCAGAAGCTTCTGCACATGTGCAGAAGCGTTCCGATGGTATCTGGGTCAGTGGGCGGAGCCTCCCGCCAGTTTTACTACTGGTTCTATAGAACCGGTGCGAAGAGGGGGTAACTCACCACTGGTCTGCACCCATTTCACCATGGGCCCCCTACCACAGCCAGCCCATCACGGGCATTTATCATTGCATGATTCTCTACCAGCACTTCTCCCCTGACAATGGTCCATCGGTGCTCCTCCAATGCACCCTCCTCCCAGGCAATTTGGATAGAGCTCCCCTGGCCAATCAACAGCACGGGACAAATAACCGCACATCCTCACTTTGTCTTCCCATTGACGTAGTCCCTTTTCGACGTGGCTTCCTGAACTGGAAACTGAAAAGGTTGAGGGAAGCAAACCTCTACAATTTGTGTGCCCACAGGGATGGTGAATCTGCTTCCTTCCAGACATTCTACGCTGTTGCTGGGATCCCTTGGCTGAATGCTGCAGATTCTTGGCAAGGCAGTAAACGGGGAGAGATTCATGGTGGTTCTGAAAGGGAGCAATTGGCTAATAATAGAGTCCTTCCAGACACAGCATATCCAGCACTTCCAGCACATCCAGAAATCAGAAATTTGTTTTCAGTTTCAGGATCAACGTTCTGAAGAATACGTCAAAAAGGTTTGCATAACAAAGCCCCCAAGAAAAAGACATGATAAATGTGAAGGACCCGCCTCTCTGAAAGAAAACTATCAACCACGCCCTGAGAGCTTCTCCCCAAAAGCATAATCTCCGTAATTGTAGTCAGAGAAAATAAAATGAAAACATTAAAGAAAGTCATTTTCTCAGAGGAAGAAAGAGAAAGACCCCGCACAGATAGAACTGGATAAAATGACATTATGCATATGAAAATGTCTAGAAAGATGTTTGCAACAAGCATTGCAAAATCCCAAAAAGCGAATCCATTAGCCTATTTAAAAGAATGGTATTTTCTTGTAATAGAAGCATAATACACTAATCCTGATCTGTCATAGAATTGTTTCTCCTAGTCAATATGTCTTCTTCCATCTTATTAGGACAATGTTTCTGGTTGATTTAAATCAGTGGTGGGATTCAAAATATTTTACTACCAGTTCTGTGGGCGTGGCTTGGTGGGTGTGGCATAGCTTGGTGGGCATGGCTTGGTGGGTGTGGCAGGAGAAGGATATTGTAAAATCTCCATTTCCTCCCCACTCCAGGGGAAGGTTACTGCAAAATCCCCATTTCCTTCCAATCAGGAGGCAGAAAATAAATGGAAGCTGGGCCAGTCAGAGGTGGTATTTACCGGTTCTCTGAATTACTCAAAATTTCCGCTACCGTTTCTCCAGAACTGGTCACCTGCTGAATACCACCTCTAATTTCAATATTAGGTATCTTCTCTTCTGTCTTCTCCTTTCTATTCCCCCACCCCACATTTCCCTCAACCCCAAACAAGGTCATCTCTTTTTTAAAAAAACAAGGGCTGGCAGTTCCTCATATAAGATTAAGTTCTAATTATGTTATAGAACTAGGTGTTTTTCTCTGTAATAATATTCCCTAAACAATATCAAGCATATCCTTTCTGTCTCATCCCCCCAATCACATCATAGCAGTGATGTGTGTTCAGAGTTCTAATAATTTTGGGATAAACACCTTTTATTATACAGGTAGTCCTCAACTTACAACCACAACTGAGCCCAAAATTTATGTTGTTAAGTGAGAATTTGTTGAGTGAGTTTTGGCCCCATTTTATGACATTTCTTGCCACAGTTGTTAAGTGAATCACTGCAGTTGATAAATTAGTAACCTGGTTGTTAATCTGGTTTTTCCCATTGACTTTGCTTGTCAGAAGGCTGCAAAAAGTGATCACAAGACCTCGGGACCAGAGGTGGGTTTCAGCAGGTTCTGACCAGTTCTTGAGAACTGGTAATGAAAATTTTGAGTAATTCGGAAAACCGGTAGTAAAAATTCTGACTGGCTCTGCCCCCATCTATTCTCTGCCTCCCAAGTCCTAGCTGATCAGGAGGAAATGGGGATTTTGCAGTATCCTTCTTCTGGATTGGGGAGGGAATGGAGTTTTTGCAGTATCCTTCCCCTGGCGTGGGGTGGGAATGGAGATTTTACAGTATTCTTTCTCTGCCACGCCCACCAAGCCACACCCACAGAACCGGTAGTAAAAAATTTTGACCACTGCCCAGGACGCTGCAACAGTCATAAGTATGAATCAGTTGCCAAGCATCTGAATTTTGATCACATGATCATGGGGAATGCTGCAAAGGTTGTAACTGTGAAAAACAGTCATAAATCACTTTTTTCAGTGCTGGAGTAACATTGAACAGTCACTAAATGAAATGTTGTAAGTTAAGGACTGCCTGTAATTTTATATTTTTAAATGACCACGAAAGTGCTGCAAGTATTGATTCTAGTGAGAAGGCAAATTCACTAATACGGAACTGAAAAAATGAGGATTGATTATATATAGAATAGTCTTCAGGGTTATATAAATAAATGCAAAACCAGAATGCTCAAGGAGAAAGTAGAAACTCTGAGGCCACCACATTTCATTAAGCTCTTCAGAAAGGCATAAAGAATGAGGCTTTGGAACATTGAGTTCTTGATGGCTTTTAGCTTTTCTGATGCTTCAGAATCCATCATTGTATTGTACATTTTGTATTACTTGCAATTTTGATTTTATTCTTCTATTTTAAAAAAAATGTTGAACTTATACTGAAACCTTATCATTTTTTTGATCCTGGCAAATGGTCTAAAAAACAAAAAAGATGAAAAGGAAGCAGATATTTCAGTTCATCTTAATATGCAACGTAACACTCTTTTTAACCAGATATTTTAATACCTTTCTTGTTCTGGTTTTTATTTTGTTTTGTTTCTGGGTAATTACCTCTACTTTTCCTGGTTTTGCTTGGAACAGTGCTTCAATGTGTTAGAAAAGTAAATCAGTGCTGACATTACTTGCTCTAAGAAAGTTTTTATCAGCAGAAACAGTCAGTATTGCCCTGGGCACTCATCAATAACCAATTATGAGATCATCTGGATTTTCCAGCTTTTGTATTTTTACCCATTTGAAAAAGTGCGGCAGAGAAGAAATGAAATGGTTACATTTATTGCTACAGTTTGTTCCTTCCTAACTGCAGTACAAAAAAACTGAACCTGATCTGCTGCTACTTTGAAACAAATGAATATATATCCTATGCAAGAAGAATATACAACTTAAAATCTTTAGGATAGCGGCTAAATCTGGAGAAGTAAACAAAGAACAACAGTCTGACAACCTAGTTTTCAACAAAACGTTTTCTATTTTAAACATTTCAAATTGCATCCTTTTCTCATTTGGGAATTACGCATCTTTCCACAGTGTGTTATTTTAAGTGTTAGGCAAATTGGTCTCTGACAACTCTGCAAGATTACTTTACTTCCTCTTTTTTGGCCCTGTGAAGTTCATGGTTTCACAAACTTGTACTTATTTCACCGATTACCCATTTCCCATTTCTCTCTTATATATATATATAAGAGAGATCCAAGGGCTTAAAATGAAAGATGTTTAAAAAGAAATTAGTTTGCTCAAAACTCCAGAAAATGCTTTAGACTATTTATCCAATTCTAATGATACTCAGAGTCCTTTCATACTGCTTTCAATATCGTTTTGCATTTTCTTAATAAGACCTTGAGGGCAGAAAGAAGATTGGGAATGATTATATAAATGCCAAAGAAATAAATGTTTGTAGTCATTGTGAGCTTGCTCATGGCTGGCATGCTGATACAAGGATTTGGTTTTCAATGAGATAAATCTTTCCCAGAACCTGTCAATAGAAACACATAGGACAATATTGACTAAATACAAAAATTCACTGCATGACCTTTGTAATCTTGAGCAAACAGCCAAATACAAATTCATTGCATGTAGATGACAGCAAGTCAGTAGTTATTTGATGCAAACTGCTAATCATTCAGTATTATAAAACCAATTACATGCATCATCCAATGATGTGGTAAAATAAGTTTATCAATCATGATGACTCCATAAAGCCAATAAGGCTAGTTACATCAGTGAAAGTTGATTTATTGAAAATGATTGAAAATACTTGGGGGGGGGAAATGCATTCTACAGCCTCCATTTGCAAACACATACGTATGTGGGAATATACAAAAATTCGTACATAAGCAAACTTATATTTAGAGAAGGAAATATTGACATTTTAATACATTTATTCATGTAGGCTTTCCAATATTGTTTTAAGATTAAATATTAATACTGTAATTGAGCAAACATTAACCAGGAGCAGCTTTCAAAAATCAAATTAGGGAGAGGAGAATAGAATGGGTTGTTTATAACATGCAACCGATAGCCTTATTTTTCAATTTGTAAAACAAATGTGAGCACATATCAGTAGAACACCATAAAAAGAAAGTGAATACATGTGTGCAATCTTTCTGTAATTTAGGAAACTGTAGGAAAGAGATATAGATTCTGAGTAAACAAAGCAAGAGAAGTGTTAGAAACAGGGGTGGGTTCTAAAAATTTTTACTACCGGTTCTGTGGGTGTAGCTTATTTTGTGGGCGTCGCTTGATGGTCATGTGACAATTATTTAGGATTTAGCAGAGATACTGGTCTACCAGGCTTTTAACTGCTGGCAGAGCTGTCCCGGTCTACTCAATTGTTTTTGGAGGCACTGGTCTACTCATTTGTTTTTGGAGGCACCGGTCTACTCATTTGTGTTTGGAGGCACCGGTCTACTCATTTGTTTTTGAAGGCACCGGTCTACTCATTTGTTTTTGGAGACACTGGTCTACCACCACACTGCCTTTTAACACTGATCAGCTGTAGGACAGCTCTTTGAAGCCCCGCAGCAAGTTTAAACATTTTTTTTCCTTCTAGCCGATCAGCTAGGACTCGGGAGGCAGCAATAGATTGGAGGCAGGGCCAAGTAAAAGGTAAGAATAATGTGGAGGGACGGGGAGGTGGGGGGCAGGAGAGCCCAGCTCCCGAACAAAGAGAACCAGTTCGGTGACATCATATCATCAGCGCTACCAGCTCGGCGGAACCGGGAGGAACTGGGAGGAACCCACTACCGGTTAGAAATCAGAACATAGTCTTCAAACAAGCACATTTCTTGGCTCAAGCATTGTCAGGGGGAGGAGAATGAAATTGAATAACATTAATACACATGCAATAAAAATGGGAATATTGGGAATCTAATGGAAAAACTATAAATGAAACATCAAGGATTCCATGTGCTATCATATTCACCACATATATAGCTCAGATTGACATCAGGTTTGGTGCAATGTTAAACTTCTGGTGACACAAGGCAAATTAATGCCCACACATTTTTCTCCACTGTGCAGATTTTAGGAGAATTATGGTCAAAAAAGGCAGATGGGTGTGAAATCCAGACTGCCGAAATTCTCCCTGGAACAAATAATAACAAATCTGGAGATTGTCTTTATTTCCCTCAAAGTAGGTGATTTTTTTTAATGAGTAGATTGCAGAAATGTATGTTTTGCAGCCACTTGCAATCAGCTGGGAGTCACAGGTTTCATCACGAAAGGTAAATGCAACCTTTCATGAACTCAAAGTTTGACCAAACTCCATCTTTTTAATCACTTTGGAGCTTTACTTTTTTAATTGCCTCTGTAAGATTGACAACCTTCAGATTCACAAGCCTACCAATCACTAGATGAGTTTCTCTTCAATCCATTTAAAAAGAAAGAAAATTATGCCTTTTTAGCTTTGTAATATTTTAATTTTGCAAATTTTTAACATATAGCAAAGAAGTGACGTTAGAGTTCAATTTCTGGAACGTTTTAAATACATTTTAAATACTGAGACATTGTGAAACTGATTTGAAGACTTTAAAATTAATTAGTAAGATTCTCTGGTATGGGAAAAATTCCTTGTTTACATTTCAAACGCAAAACAAAACTTTGAAGGTCGATTACTAAAGCACATGATGTCCACTTTAAAGGAAATATTGTATCTGTGGGTTTGTAAAGTGCTCAATTTTTTAAAGTCATTACTGACTGAGACCAAAATGGTGGACTTTAAAATTACAATTTAAAAGATGTAAATACTGGATTTACAAATGGATTTAAATGTTTATTCAAAAATCCAAAAGGATATGCAAATAATGTATGAAAAGAGTGGTGTAGACTGCTTCTATAAATTGAAATATACAATACTATACAATAAGAGATGTATTGGAGTTATTTGATGGAAATTTTAAATGAACTTAGATAAAGATCATAAGGACTTCGGAAGAGGCAAAGACAGTAGAACAGAGTTAGAGTTTTATCAGTGGGATGTCCGGGAAGAAGAAGGGGAAAAGAAGGGTATCTTTGACTATGGTTAAATGATGTGTTGTTGTATTTGGTGATGTTTAATGATTATCTGGATTTGACAGTTGTTCCTTTGAAAATGTTTAATAGTGTAATGGATTAGTTTGTAATCTACGTCATTATTTTTGGTATCTAAATAAGCATTTATTATTTATGGTGAGGTACACGTTTAATAGCTTTTTTTTCAATAGTGTTAAGAGAGAGATGGGAGGGTTAGACTAATTGGAAAGGAGAATTATATATTATGTTGTTAGGTATTTTCATTCATTTTCACTGGAAGTCTGCTAATTAATAAGGAGAACTGAAGAATTAGAGATGAGTTTATAGAAAATGGGTGATATTTGGAATGAAGATATATCTGGTTGTATTTAAAAGAGAGTAATAAGGTACGTGTAGGTTTTGTTTTATCTGTTTAATATAATCCTTAATAAAAATTATTGGGCCTTCCATTATTAATAGCAGAGAAGATAAATGGCAAAAAGGAAAAGGCATTCTAGTTGGCAAACAATGATGTAGCGTTTGTTAAGGTGCATACCAATTAAAATGGTAGAACCCAGTCTCAATCACCCATCAGAAATTTCTTACCTGTTTGTATATTGTGGAGAACCTGGGTATTTCACACATGATTGCCCTGCTAAAATTGCTTTCTTAAAAAGCACCCAAAGGTGTTGCATTAGTAGGAAGCAAAGCATTCTGCAAACAGATTTCCTAACTGTTGCACATTTTTCATGTCAAGAAATGAGGTGACATCATCTCCTCAGAGCTCAGAGATTAGAACAACCAAAAATTAAGTGAAGTCCAGACAAGCAGAAATATGCATTGAACTAGCAGTAATAGGCAACTTAGTTAATTCTCTGCTATAAGCAGCAACATTGACTCTGTCATCTCAGCCTATCAAATTACCTTTGAGAGCTGAGTCTATTTTTATAATATATAATTTTTATTAAAGATTTTCTTAAAAATTAAAAACTTAATAATTCTAATATAAAGTAAAAAGAAAAGAAAAAGAAAGAAATCCTCTTTATAAGTTGAGTTTATTAATGGCCAGTTGTCATACTCACAACCATAATAGAATGCAAGAATTTCTACAACCAAGTACAGCTAAACACCAAGATTTTAATGCATTTTATATTTAGTGTTCCCAAAGTCCTGGGAAAGGGACTTACAAGCTATATATTCATTGGGAGTAGGATGACATCACTTTACCTCTGGATGGACCAGAGGCCAAGAATTGTTTCATCATAATACCTCTCTTGCCATGCAAACAACGGGAAAAAAGTATAGGCTGTTAAATCGTCTTCCCTATGGACAGAAGCTTTAGGATATAGTTTCCTTGGACTTTATAACTACTATACGTCAAAGGCCCAAATACCATTCTAGTGGTAGTTGATTGTTTCCTCCTGTGAATGCCTTTCTACGTCCAGACAGTTTATTTGTCTATCCAACTGGTTTGGAACTATATCTTGCCCAATCTTCTGATTTCTGAGAAAACCCATAGTTCACAAAATATGTTTAAAGATCTGTATCACCTACTGGAAGTAAAGCATCACCTGTCTTCTGCCTTTCAGCCATACCTGGATAGAGGAGACAAATGTTATATAATAGCAATATCATAATAAAGAATAAAAACTCCAGCAAATCTTTTTACCTATAGTTACACATTTACTTATAAGGATTTAGTTCATGCTTAAAATGCAGTTCACACAATTATCATTTCGGGCTACTCACTTTTTCTACCAAACAATTCCCAATTTCTTCTGTTCTAGACACCTCCTGCTTTTTTCAGAAATATCCGGCCTCCTTAAGAATCAACTGATTTATGCCAAAAACCACTTTCAAGCACTCTATTGAGTATCCTCACAGGAAACTCATTTCCACATCACCACTGGCTATCATACCAGCTTGCTATCAGCTATTTCCCTCCATGTGTTTGTTAAGAAGCTGATATCAAGTTTATTGAACCATTCCCTGCAATAATACAGATCAATCCTGTACTCATTTGCCCACAGCTTCCAGACAACGCAGGAAATGGACTTTACTTTCTAGTATTTCCTCCTAAACCTGGAATGCTACCTTGCACAAACCCAATAGAAGAGAACCAAAAATGTGAAGCAGACGTGTTTTGTGAAATGCTTATTAATTGGAATATTCTTATGATGTAGCAGATTAGGCTTCCTTTAACCTTTAATATTTGCAATATTCTTACAAGTCTAAGCCATCTCACTGGCTACAGAATAAGCTTCTTCCAGTTCTGACTCAAGAAAGAAGAATACAATAGCACAACTAATGAGCAGTATTTGAAATAGTCCGACCTAGAGATGATAGGGAGAGTTCACATGTGGAGAGAGTTTCAGATGAAAAAGATCAAGATGCAAGGAAACAAACTTCCCCAACTGATCAGAAGAAGCAGCAACACTGGACACTTCCCATGAAAGGAAAGAAGGGGTGGGGAAGAGGAGTGGTTTAAAGATTATAAATAGTAAGGCAGGAACAAATGATTGTTGTCCATATATGGCTGTAATGTCAACATAGCACAATTCTCCATTATCAAGACACCAAAAGCCATGACATGTATATGTATAGGAGCCTTGGTAGTACAGTGGTTTAATGCACCCTGTAATTAACACAGCTGCCTGCAATTTCTGCAGGTTCGAATCTTACCAGGCTCAAGGTTGACTCAGCCTTCCATCCTTTCTAAGGTAGGTGAAATGAGGACCCAGTTTGTGGGGGCAATAAGCTGACTTTGTATAAATATACAAAAGTATGAAGGCTATTGCTTAATGCACTGTAAGCCGCCCTGAGTCTCCGGAGAAGGGCAGCATATAAATCAAATAAAAATAAAAAAATAAATAAAAATAAAAATATGTCATTGTAAGTAGAAAGGAGGGAAGAAAACACTTCAAATGTCAACCACTGAGCATGAAACTGCATACAAAACACTTGATTGCCCACAACAGGATAAAGATGCCAGGGGCTTTGTTCTTATATACAGTAAAGATCCTAATCTAGGCAAGCTAGGTAAAGGAATCTTCTGCCAAATCAAGCTTAAAAATTGATCAATGGTTGAAGTGTTGGGAGATTACATAAAACCTCATACAAGTAGCTTTAACATTCTCCATTGAGAGTGGAGACAGCAGCCAGTGTGGGTACCACTCATCCAATCAGATTGAAGGACTGAGCCAGCCAATAATTTCAAGTCCCGCCCCTGTTGCCGGGCAGACCCAGCTTTGGCTCAGTCCTTCAGTTGGACTGGCGTGTGGGTCTATAGCTCTGACTGCTGTCTTCTAAATATCTGTCCCTTTGTGGAAATATTGGTGTTTTTTGGATCTGGACTGTTTTATGACGTTTCTCTGCTTCTCCCTATGGACTTGGTTGCCTTGGATTTCGTGAGTTTTTTTCCCTTTGGTTCCCTTGAGAGCTTTTAATTCCCTGGTGCAAAGGTTTTTTTGTTTTGTCCCCTTGGGGACCCCTGGGGGGCTTCCTGGACGTTCCTGCCAGGCTTGGCAGCCCTTCGCTTCAGGATCTGGCCCTTCCTCCCTAGATCGCTTCGCCCAGGGGCTTGTATCCTTCGTAGCGGCCGTTTTTCGCGCCGTTTCTGTGGCGGCGGCCATTTTGTCGCCCTCCGCTCCGTTTCTGAACCTCCCAGCCTTAAGAGAACTTCTGCCTGCGATTTGGGAATTTTGGCCTCCCTCGCACCTTTCCCCTGGGAGCTGAATTTGCTGCCCTCATTGTTCCGGAGTGCTCCTCTCCTGCTTAAACCCGATTTTGCTGCAAGCGCTATTTTCGCCGCTCCGACGAACAGCTGAGCTAATTAGGGGCGTTTTGAGCCGACGAGCAGCTGAGCAGAGGCTTCAGATCTAAAGACTTCCTTGCATGCTTTACTGCTTCAACGCCTGGGCGGCTTCCTGGCTGATTGATTATTGGGATCTTTGAGGTGGGGCTTCCGCCCCCCCCCCCCCCCAGCAACAGTTCTAAGCTGCTGGCATTTTCTGGAAGCTGTTGGCATATTCAGGGGCAACCATTTGAACTGCAATTGACTGGGCTGGCTGTGCGGGTGTTTGTGGAGCTTAGCGCCCCCCCTTCCTCTGGCTATTGGACTTGATTATATACCCGCTGCTCTTGCCAGCCTCCATTGCTGCCTCCCTAGTTGCAGCGGCCATTTTGTGGAGTGACTGCGCTCCCCTGCCCTTTCCCCCTTGGAACGTGTATACAGGGCCTACAATTAGTGGAGTTGCCGCGCTCCCCAACCGGTCCTTATCTTGTGACTGCCGCGTCTGTCTTGGGATCCGTCATTATGCCGAAGTCATTGACCAAATCCAAACATGGTCGTAAAAACAGCTCCGCTTGTCTGAGGCAATCGGAGGATGAATCTGTCTCGCTTCATGATCCGGCACAGTCACAAGCTGCCCCTTCCTCTCATGCCCATCACAAGAGCAGGAAGCATAGCAGCGCGCAGGACAAAGTTGAAAAACGCAGGGACAGAGTACTCACTCAACTTTGTGCAAAAGCGAACTCTGACCTTCAGGCTTCTGCGGCCTCTGCTTCGCTACAAGGTCCTCGACCGGTGACTCCGGACCAGCTGTCTCTCAGGGACTGCCCTGTCACTATCTCCACTTCAAATTTATGGGGCTCTGCTCCAGGGGACCTTGTCGATGCTCCGCTCCCGGACGAGGATGTTCCTGATATTCCACCTCCTTTAGCCTCCTCTGCGGTTCCCTTGGTTCCGGTCCCACCTCCGGAGGCGGAAAATCCCCCTCTTCCTGCCGACCAATTGCAGAAGATGATTGAAGCGGCGGTGCAAAAGACCTTGGCAGCGGGTCTTCGTCCCTCCAGCTTAGCCGGCTCTGTTCGGTCCACCTCACCGGAACAGCCTCATTCTTCTGGTCTCGCTCCTTCCAGAGCGCTCCACTCTCCTTCTTGTTCCCAAGCTAGTCACTGCTCCTCTCTGTCGGACGTAGGCGATAGTGACTCTGGTCTGTCAGACGACGAGAATCTGCTGCCTGATCAGCCGACAACTACTGCCCTTTTTCCACAGGCCTTGTTCCGGTCTCTTCTGTTTAAAGCCGTCAATACGGCCCAACTTTCCTCTCCAGCTTCCCAACCTTCTGTTTCTGTACCTCCTGGGACTTTGGACCCTATGTTCGCTGAACCGGCCAAACCGATTACAACCATTCCCACGCCTCCTCTTTTCTTGGATGTCGTGAAACGGCAGTGGGCTTCGCCGGGGTCAGCCCCTCTCCCGTCTTCATCTGACCGTACGAATTTCCATGTTGCATCTGAACTGGACATTCTTCTGCAGCTTCCATCAATTGATGCTCCTATCGCCGCTCTTCTGTCTTCGGCCACTGTACCGGGCGATCCTGCTGAGAACTTACGACCTGATGAACGCCGTGCTGATTTGGTCCTCCAAAGAGCTCATCTGGGGGCGGCCTGGGCCATCAAAGCGGCTTCAACGGCGTCTTTCTTTAACCGCACCACGTTGTTGTGGCTCCGCCAGTTACAAGAGAAATTGTCGCCGGAGGATGCTCGTATTAAGCATGACCTCAATAAGATTGTAGCAGCGGTTCAGTTCTCAGCGGACTCGACACTCGGCGCGGCTCGCTTTGCTGCAAAATCGTTAGCCTCTGCTGTGACGGCTCGCCGTTTGACCTGGCTCCGACATTGGCAGGCGGATGCAAGGCATAAGTGGAAGCTCGCATCAGTCCCATTTGGGGGGTCCCGTTTGTTTGGGGAAGCTTTAGATCCTTTTTTGACCGAAACCAGGGACAAACGGAAGGTTTTGGCAGCGGCTTTCCGCAGGGGGGATTCCCGTTTCTCTCCGTATCCCCCCCGACCCCACCTTCGAGGTAATGATGTTGGAGGCCCCTCTTCCTCCTCCTTTCCCTCGCCCCGGCCGTACACACATTTTGGTAGGCATCGGGGCTCGCAAGATAGAGGATTCCGGGGCAGATCGTTCGGGTCTAAACGGCCCTTTCGAGGGGGAGGAGGTCGTTTCATCCGTCGCCGGCGCTAATTTCATTGCTGATCCTCCCATTGGCGGCAGATTGGCCATCTTCCTGGCTGCCTGGGAACGGTCCACCTCTGATCAGTGGGTCCTAGCCACTCTTCGTTCTGGTCTAGCTATCGAATTTGTCTCCACCCCCCCTGACTCCTTTGTCTGCTGCCCGATTTCTCGTAATTCGGAGAGAAAGTCCCTTATGGACGCAGCTGTTCGGCATCTCCTGGCCATTAGAGCTATTCAACCTGTCCCTGCGGGCCAGGAGCGTCAGGGTTTCTATTCCCGGGTTTTCCTGGTTCCCAAATCTTCGGGGGGGGTGGCGCCCTATTCTGGACCTGAAACGTTTAAATAGGTACGTGGTGTACCGTAAATTTAAAATGCAATCATTGCAGACTATTTTAGCCGGTGTTCGGAGGGGCGATCTCCTCTCTTCCATAGATCTTACGGAGGCTTATTTGCACATCCCTATCCTTCCTTCCCATAGGCGTTTTTTAAGGTTTTGTTACGGTGGGGTCCATTATCAATATAGGGCGTTACCCTCTGGTCTTTCCTCTGCCCCCCGTACTTTTACGAAGGTATTGGCCGCTCTAGCGGCCTCTCTTCGTATCCGTTCTGTTAGGCTTTTATGCTACCTCGATGATATTCTCCTGTTGTCCCCCTCTGTCTCTCAGGCAGTTTCGGATGTTCGCCTCACTGTAGAGACTTTGGCGGCCCATGGTTTCTCGGTTAATTTGGATAAGAGTCACCTCTCCCCGTCCACCAGTTTGGTCCATTTGGGGGCTCTTATCGACACTGTTCAGGGTAAGGTGTTCCTGTCCCCCGATAGACAGGCGAGTATTCGTCAGTTAATTTCCAAGGTGGAAGCTTGTAGGGCCGTTTCCCCTCTTGTCCTCTCCCAACTGTTAGGCAAGATGATCTCGGCCATCTCCATAGTTCCTTGGGCACAACTGCACGCACGGGAACTTCAATGGTTTCTCTTGCCGTTGCAGAAGGCGGGCAGAGGCACATCATCCAGGCCGGTTCCGGTCCCTCCTGCTGTTCGCCGATCCCTGCGGTGGTGGCGCTCCCCTGCCCTGGCTGCGGGGTCATTCTTCCTGGAACCTCAGAGGGTGGTAGTAACTACAGATGCCAGCCTCCTCGGCTGGGGGGCCCATTGTCAAGGTCAGTTGGCTCAGGGCACTTGGAGTCCGGCAGAGTCCCGCCGCCCGATCAACTGGCTGGAACTACAGGCGATCTTCCTGGCTCTCAGGTCCTTCCGAAATCTGGTCTCAAACTCCCACGTCCTCGTTCTGACAGACAATGTTGCAGCGAAAGCGCACCTGAACAAGCTGGGGGGGACCAGATCGAGGTCGCTTCTTCTGTTGGCCCTGCGACTGGGATTCTGGGCAGAGCGGCACCTTTGCTCCCTCCGGGCGGAGCATATTTCCGGAGTGGACAACTCCCAAGCGGACTGGCTGAGTCGTCGTCGAGTGGACAACGCGGAGTGGCGCCTCCATCCCCGGATCTTTCAGGAGCTGTCGCGTCGGTTCGGCATGCCGATCATCGACCTCTTCGCAACAAGCGCGAATGCTCATCTGCCACGGTTCTTTGCCCGGTTCCCAGATCCTCAGGCTGCGGGCGTCGACGCTCTTCGAATTCCATGGCCGGCGGGTCTTCTCTACGCTTTTCCCCCGACCTCACTCTTACCCAGGGTTGTTCGCAAGATCTTATACGAGCGGGCGGAAGTGGTCCTTGTAGCACCTCATTGGCCCCGGAGACCCTGGTATGCGGACCTTGTGTCCCTCTCGGTGGCCCCATCGTGGCGCATCCCCCTCGAGGACGACGTTCTGTCCCAGGGCGCTCTATTGCACCCGGACCTGGCCTGGCTCAACCTGACCGTTTGGCGGTTGAGCGGAGCACTTTGACAGCAGTACATATTCCGCCGGACGTTATTCAGACATTGCAGGCCTCGCGCCGCCCTTCTACGGATCGGATTTATTCTGCCACTTGGCGTGCCTTCTGTTCCTGGTGTTCAGAGTCTGGAGTTTCTGCTCTTCAGCCATCCATTGTGGACATTTTATGCTTTCTGCAGCAGGGTCTGGCTCAAGGTCTCTCTTCCAATACGTTACGCAGGCATGTGGCCGCGCTGTCTTCAGTCCTGGTCTGCGGATCTCTGCCATCATTGTCGCAACATCGCCTAATCCGGCGTTTTCTTCGAGGGGCTACGAATTTGTGTCCTCCTGTATTACACAGATATCCGACCTGGGATCTCCCTTTAGTATTGGAGTCGCTTACGGGACCTCCGTATGAACCTTTGCGAACTACTAGTCTCCGTCTACTCACCTGCAAGGTGGCCTTTCTTGTGGCGATAACGTCGGCCCGTCGTATATCAGAGATAGCAGCATTGTCTATCCGTTCTGACCTTTGTGTCTTTCATTCGGACCGTGTAGTACTCCGCTTGGACCCTACCTTCGTCCCGAAAATCAATTCGGTTTTCCACCGATCGCAGGAAATCATTCTGCCTAATTTCTGCCCGCATCCTGCTCATCCCCGGGAGCGCAGATGGCACTCGCTCGACGTACGGCGGGCTTTGCGGATCTACATTAAGAGGACATCTGTTTTCCGTCGTTCGGAGTCGCTGTTTGTCTCATTTCTGCCCGTTTCCCAAGGGTGCAAGGTCTCCTCATCTGTTGTCGGTCGTTGGATTCGGCATACCATCGCCTCGGCTTACGACCTTCATTCCCTTCCGCGTCCAGCTCGAGTGACCGCTCATTCCACCCGTAGCGCTGCTACGACTGCTGCATGGGCGACGCAGGCGCCTTTGTTTGAGATCTGCAGGGCGGCCACGTGGACTTCGCCGGTTCCCTTCATACGTCATTATCGATTGGATCAATTTGCATCGGCGGAGGCGGCGTTCGGACGACGGGTGCTTCAGCGTGTTGTTGCCGGGGAGACGGTTGTTGCTGACCAGCCGGTTCCCACCCTAAACTCGGGACAGTGAACTGGGGTATGTCCCACACTGGCTGCTGTCTCCACTCTCAATGGAGAAGGGGCGTTGGTCCTACCTGATACGCTCCTTCTCGTTGAGTGGAGACAGCAGCCAGACCCCCCCTTATCCGGCTGTGTCTCCTGTCTGTCCTTTTTTTCTCTCTTTACTTACCTGGTGGCTTGTTGCCTTCTGTGCCCACACGCCGAGTCAGTCTTACGAGTCTTCGCCAAAGCTGGGTCTGCCCGGCAACAGGGGCGGGACTTGAAATTATTGGCTGGCTCAGTCCTTCAATCTGATTGGATGAGTGGTACCCACACTGGCTGCTGTCTCCACTCAACGAGAAGGAGCGTATCAGGTAGGACCAACGCCCCGCTACAGATATTTTGGGTCAATAGGCAACAAATCCATGAGAGGCTTTCAGAGACTGGCAATTGCTAATCCTGGGCTTGTGTTGGGCCTTCAAATACATTTTGTTATTTTAACTCCAGCCATTCAATAAAAAAATGTCTACAACACACACACACAAAAATCCCAACAAGGGGAGCCATCTACCCTAACAGGACTTGGGAAATATTGAGATTGAGGCCCAAGTAGTGATTACCAAACACAATTCAGTCCTAAACAAATTTATTTTATTAAAGCAGCTGAGAATAAATTAATTCTCAGCTTATTCCAAAACAAATTCTTCATAACCAGTCTGTCGGCCTTATCACCAACCTTTGATGTCTTTGGCAACCTGCTAAAGGCTTTTCTTGGCAAAACCCCCACAAAGTTCAAGAGACGCTGACAAGAAGCACTGGAATCAACGTTGCTTTTCTACAAAGAACCCAATGGCTGTTGCTGCTCTTTTAAGCCTTATGGGAGTGGCCAATCATCTTCTGGCCTTACTCCTGAGTCGTCCTTTTTTTTCAGCTGCTCTTGCCTTCTGGCAGCTCTTCGCATGTGTGCACTAGGAACAGGCTCCTCCTGTTCCTCTGCCTCTTTGGAGGCTCCAGAGTCTGTGCATTGCTCCCAGATGGCCCTGGTCCCATCTCTGCCTCCAACACAGAGCCCTCATCCAGGCCTTCCCCTGACTCCAGGACTGGCCCATTGTCCTCCCCAGCCTCCTCACTGCCCGACTCCGGTGCCAGATCCACAGGCTGCTGGCAGACCACAACAGGAAAACAGTCAGCTTTTCAATGCATTCAGTGTATCCTGTTCAAGGAATGAGAACTTGTTATTTGTATGATCAAAAATATATAAAATGAGAATGGAATGAATAACATAGTCCAAAAATGATAAGACAAAATATAGAGTCATAAAGTTGTAAGATATCACAGAGGTCAACCAATCCAACACACTGCTCAGTGCAGGGTACCCTGGAAACATCTTTGACAGAACATGATCCAGCTTCTGTTTGAAGAATCTAACAAAGAAAAACTCATAAAAGTTTCTAGCTGGGAGTCTTACTGTAAAAAAACCTCTCTTAACTCACAGATTCTGGCCCTGCCCTCTTGTGGGTAAAATAAGTCAATTCCCTTGTCTGTGGAACAATCCTTAGAATGTTCGAAGACTGTTATCATATTTCTGTCCTCAGTCTGCTTTTTTATAGTTCTATTTTGCACAGGATTTGGTTTTTAGAACTTTTACCATATTGGTAGCTGATCTTGCCTCAGTTTGCTCATGTTCTTTTCTAAGTGTAGTGCCTAAATGGGGTTTGATCAAGTGACACTGATGATAAAGTACATCAAGCCCCAATTTTTGATGATTGCTGGGCACATTTAGAATTATCATAGAATGACTGATGAGAATTCAAAACCTCTCTGCCTCTGGAGGCATAGCCAGTAACAAAGCACCAATTAATCAGATTATTCTCCCTCCTATTGGCTCTTCCCAAAGATATATCCATTTATTTTCTAAATAATTCATTTGCTAATGGATAAAGCTTTGCTCTGCAGCATGCTGTTTTTAACAGAAAACTGTTTTTAAAAACATTGAAAAGTCAGGTCCAGATATCTTTTCACATAGGCATTTGTTCTTTAGAATCCTAGGCTTTTATAATGAGCACAAATCAGAATAGTGTTACGTCAGGAGTGTATGATTAGATGGAGAATATTTATTGTGACTTTTAACACCTAGCTTTGCTCTTTTCGTCTCAAAGGACTTTCTGAAAAGGAAGATTATTCTTAGAATCTGAAATCAGGGTCGCCTTTGTCATGATGTATGAATATTGAGTCCTGGCCTCTATTCTGTTCTCTTTAACTTTCACACACCAGATTTATCTGTAAAAATGGAACGTATCACAGTATTCTGAAACAACGTGTAGTGCAGCTAACTCTTAACTTTTAATTTGCTTCCTCCAAGAGATATGAAATGCCCTAGAACCTTTTGTAGTTGTCCCATGCCTGTCTCTCTACCCTCTAGGTTGCCCTGTGTTGTCGTTTAGTAAATGTGTAAAATGTCCCACCAATGTTATGGTGTTGGACCTTTGGAATTTTGTATATAGTTAAATATGCTTAAATCATCCTTATGTGGAGAGCACTAATAAGAGCACTGATAAGTATTTTTTTATCTTTGGGGTTTTTTAAAGGTAATCTACAATATTTAATGTTTAGAAAGTTGTATAGTTATTGTTTATTTTTGTATGTTTTATGCTATCTATTACCTTCAAATAGTGATGGATAGACAAGGTGATTGGACAGAATATAAAACGGCATAATAAATGAACAAACAATATCTTTGAAAAACAAACTGAAAGACATAAACCAGAGCCCAAATGCAGCCTCCATGCTTTCTTTTCTTTTTTGGGCTTTGGAGCAATCCATGATTCATAAAACTTACTTTGCTTCCAGTTGGATGGCAAATGGCTCACATCTGCAATGTAAGCCCTAAAATCATGTAGAGAAGTATGGAGACAGCCTTGAAGAAAGCATGCAGCAGCCAAGACAAAAACATCAGCTTACCCTAAACAAGAAACAAACTCAAAAATGGTCTGCCCTGTTTCTTTTATCTATTAACAGGGAAGGGAAGGACTTACAGACTTTCAAAATGATGATGCCATGTAATAATAAGGTACAGTTCAAGGGTGGGTTCTACTTACCATTACTACTGGATCGCAATGGGAGTGAGCACTCGCTTCTGCACATGCGCAGATCACCCATGATGAAGTTGTGGCAGGTGGGTGGGGCCTCCCACTGGTTTTACTACCGGTTCTATAGAACCGGACAGAACCGGGAGCAACCCACCACTGGTACAGTTACAGTAAGGTCCTTACAGTCTGTTCCTTGATTCAGTCATTCTCAAAGGGCTAAATGTTTATATCACAAATACCTCTTCCTAAATAGAAATAGCAATCATACTTAGACTTCTATACCAGCACATAGTGCTTTACAGCACTCTTTGGGTGATTTACAACATCAGCACATTATCCTCAACAATCATTTTATCGACCTCAGAAGGATGGAAGGCTGAGCCTCAACCTGGAGTCTGTCAGGATCAAACTCCTGGCTGTGGGCAGAGTTAACTTGCAAATACTGCATTCTAACCACTGCGCACCAGGGATGTTCCCATTCCTACCAATGTGATTGGTACTTAGCAGCCTTTAGTCTCCAACTCACATCTTACATATAGTAAGCATGATCCTTGGTCAGCCATTGCTTCTTCTATCCAATCATTGTTATCTAGGACCCAGTTCTCTTGCAAATGTACTGGTTTTACTAATATTCAGAGATGTAAACATTTGGGCATTTAAATAAACCTTGCCTAAGAATCCATGCACATCCAAAATTATCTTAAAACCCTTAATTGCTTCAGAGAATTGAAATCAGCTGAAAGTGTTCTAAAAGTTGCATAAAATATGCAAGAGAGAGAGACCTCATAAATTTTAGAATAACCATATTATGATTATGGAAAATACGTATACTGTATTTTATTTGAATTGCCTTACTGTATATCACAGTAGTATTTCAGTTTTAGAGATATTGTAATTTTTTTTAAAAAAAATTCAATTTCATGGTTTGTAAAAAAAAAGTTCCTTTCCCTTCAGGAAGAAGCTGGGGAGAGAGAGAGAGAGAGAGAAATACTGAACTTTTTCATAGATCATGACTGTATGAATCACAATGTGAGAATGAGGAAAGCAGTAAATCCAACTATTACATCAAAAACAGCTGGAGAAATAATAATACACCAAGAGCAATTACACTCAGTATGCACTTCGTACATTTTGTCCATGCAACATGTGTCATCAGTAACTGATGGCACTAACTATTGGCACATTCATTTTTTTCCATAACATTTAAAATTCAGAGCAACTGGTAAGACATACATTATTTTTAATGATGAATAATGATTTAAAAAAAAAAACTTTTAAAGTAGTTTCTTTTTCCCACTTGAAAGAATTTCTTCTCCTATTGCATATCTCAGGAAGTGGTCCTTTCTGACTTTATAAATAGATGATGAATTAGAAGTATAGGACAAATGATTAATGTTACCAGAGAGGAGAATAGAAGCTAAAATTATATTTAACTCCTTCATTCTCCAAATGTATATAAAGGAAGAAAATAAAGTCTACATTATTGTGTGTTTCCTTGTTTGTTTATTATTTCAATTTATATAACAATAATCACCCTTGTATATAGCCATAACCACCTATTTCAAATGTATGACTGGATGGCTTGCAACAATTAAAAACAATACAAAAAAATCAAACTACCATATTAAAATATATAAAAACCATATAACATAATCCACAGCCAAGGTATAAAAAACAGTCAACACAACTGTGACTAGTAAACAGGTTTTACTTTATAGCCAGATTCCCTAGCTCAGTGATGGATAACCTTTTCCGGACCAAGTGCCCAAAGCACATGCCGAAACCCCCAAAATGCAATGCATGCACACACACACCTCTGCATGCACCCTGCCTCCCTATGCATGCATGCGTGCCCCACATATGCCACACACATACACGTCCCCCGCACACATCCCGCCCCTCAGTGCATACGTGGCAGAGACCTGAAGACCAGCTGACCAGCAGGAGGCATGCATGTGCAGCAGAGCTGAACTGGGGCGATGGCTCGCGTGCCATCAGAGAGGGCACTGCATGCCACGTCTGGCAAACATGCTGGTGGCTCAGCACCAGGGCCTGGTGGCTCAGCAGACTGATAGCATTGTGATTAACACCAGCTGTCTGCAATTACTGTAAGTTCGAATCTCTCCAAGGCTCAAGGTTGACTCACCCTTCCATCCTTTCTAAGGTAGGTAAATTGAGGACCCAGTTTGTGGAGGCAATAAGCTGACTTTGTATAAATATACAAAAGTATGAAGGCTATTGCTTAATGCATTGTAAGCCACCTGAGTCTCTGGAAAAGGGTGGCATATAAATCAAATTAATATATATATATATATATGCCACAGATTCGCCATCACGGCCCTGACTGGTGACTTTAAGGCTTTATGAAAGACTAAGGGGGGTGGGGGGTGGAAGGGGAGGCAATCTGATATCCAGTGAAGAACACACTCTGTGATTTAGAAAGCATTTTGTTAATTTAAGAAATCGGGTAGCTTTTTCATAATTTATTTCCAATTACATTAGATTCCAAATGTGGGTCAATAAAGACAAACATGAAATTGTGTGTTTGTGTAAAAGCAAACATCCAAGTGTATATGTGTCTTTCCTGGATCTTTTATTATGCTGTATTCTGAATTTTGTAGTATTTTAGCCAGTGCATTTTGCCATTCCATTAAAAAAAGGAATGTATTTTAAAAAGAAAAGAAACTTCCCCAATACTATTGATCTGCCAGAGAAATTACTGCACAACTTCAAAGCTTGGTAAGCAGAGAAGGCATTGCAACACAAAATTAAACACAGACAAGGAAAGTCTACAGTTAGTGAAAGTAATACAAATAAGCAAGAGTTATATATTCAATATCATGGTCAATATCATAGTTTACTATATCTTAGGCAAGTAATTTTTTTTTCATGGCATCTTATTCTTCATCCATAATATGTTCAGAATTTATTGGTTTACCTTCATACAGTACTGTGACTCTAAAGATTAAGCTAACTGAAGCTATAAATTACAAAGCAATAGTAATTTGTGTGTCTTGATTCAATATTCATGTCATTATTGATTTCCTAACTTCTTTGGATGTCAGAGCCAATCCTTTGAACTTAGAAGCAACAGGAAACTAGCTGCATGCAATCTTAAGTATTGATAGAATGTGTTCTTGATGGCACATTCCTATCAAGGGGGGATGCTAGCATATTTCATGTCAGCAGGAGTCTCCAGCCTATATTCTAAGGTTGGGAGGTAGCAGTGGAATTAATTATTCAGTCTGAATATGAATAAGTTTGTGCAAGTAAAAACTCAACTAGTCATTAACTACTGAATTTGAATTGAGTAATAAACTTAGAAACATCATAAAGATCTATTAGAAGAGAATATATGTATTTCAGTGTTCAAGTGTGGAATCCTTGATGTTCTCTGAACTTGGTTGTTTGCTTGTAGATGTTTCATTACCTTACTAGGTAATATCATCAGTGCCAGTGAGTGTGGAGTTTTTTCCTGTTTATATACTACAGCTTGCCCTGCCATTTGAGGTGTGCTTTGTGCTTGGTAGATCCTTGATTAGAATATTGTTTTCTGCTTGCTTTTTTTTTGCCTGACATTAATTGCTGCTTATCTCAATGTTGAATCTAAAGAGGAGATGTTCTGGTCTCTTTATTTCCTTTTTAGCTTTTTATTGTCTCCGTTGAATTTGTGTATGAACGTGGTTTATCTCTAGGTGTCCATTGATGGCTGAGTTGTCTGAATGCCAAACAAAGCTTCCTAGCATTTTTGGATTTCCTTGGACTAGCATGCTCACAATTTCCCAGTTGAAAATATTGTTACCCTGTCTCTCTGTTGTGCCATAGAGTTTTCATCATGTCTTTTGACTACTAGTTGACATTCATGGTTGTGTTCTGCTAATCTTCTGCCTGTTGTAGTGGCTGTTGCATTTCTTATGCTGTATGTTGTAGATTAGGGGTGTCAAACTGACAGCCCACGGGCCGGATGTGTCACATGCAAGCCACGGCCACCTCAGTTCTGTGTAGGGAAACATTGCGAAACATCACATGACTGCAATGTGATGCCGCGAGTTTGACACCCATGTTGTAGATTATTCTGCTTCTTCACACACAGAGATACACACCTTGGACTATTGGATCTTTTTTTTTTAACATGAAAACCTTCAGTGGTCTTTTAAAAAGTTCATGTATGCAAGAACATTATTCTATTTACATTACAATGAGTCATGTAACATGTAACATTTCACAAGAGCATGTAGGGCTTAGTTTTCTTTTTTCTTTCTTTCTTTTCTTTTTTTTCCCTAAGGCCAGGAAAGGACTTTGTACATTTCCTTTTTGGGGGGTTGAGTAAAAGTTTGGTAGGTCTGGTCCCATCTATAAATCTTCAAAACATTGGAAGCAGAGTTGATAATACTAACAAGATCCTTTATTACAATTTACATATGTAAAGAGTGCTAAAAATAGGCTCTTTACCCCAACATCTGAAATAATTCCCTATAGTATAGTTCCAATGAGCCGCGGTAGCACAATGGTTAGAATGCAGTACTGCAAGATACTTCTGCTGATCACCGGCCGCCAGCAGTTTGGCAGATCAGATCTCACCAGGCTCAAGTTTGACTCAGCCTTCCATCCTTCCAAGGTGGGTAAAATGAGGACCCAGATTGTTGGGGGCAATATGCTGACTCTGTAAACCGCTTAGAGAGGTAAAGCACTATGAAGCGGTATATAAGTCTAAGTGCTATTGCTGTTGCTATAGTCAGACAGGAATGAGAGCAATTGTAAAGGTCATAAAAAGTGCTTTTCAAAAGTGAAAAAAGAATACATTTTTTAAAAAAAATCTGGTCTGGTATATCATGTCAGAGAAATTATCCTGAATATGTAAAGGCATTTCAAATGAAATGTTAATAAAAATAAGGGACATTTTATAATGCTTGGTGGATATGTAAAAATTTTTTTTAAAAATGGATTCAGATGCATTCTTTGATACTGAAGATTTTAAGGATTAATATTGAACTGAAGCTAGAATGCTTCATTATAAGACTAATGAATAAACAGAAAAAAAACATGGAAGAGTACTTAAACACATGATTACTGTGGTGAAATCATTGTGTGCACAATTAGAAAGATTGTGGAACCATTGGAAAAATGGTTAGTAAAATTGTCAGATCTTTTTGAGACCAAGAAACTAACTTCTTTAATTACAAAAAAAGATACTATCAACATTTATTGGTGACTAGAAACTTCTTGTGGGCTTTTTGTATAAAAATGAAAAAAATGAACTTGTGACTTATGGTTTTCATGATTCAATAGGGTATATTATAGAAAGAAAAGTATGATGTAACTTTACAAAGAGGGATTAAATGTAATTGTACTTTTATTTTATTTTTTAAAATAATTTTTATTGAGTATTTTACATTTTAAAAACCACACAATAACAAAAGAAAACAAGAGGGGAAAAAAACAAAAACACATACACTTACATCAAACATTAAAATACAATACTAACAACAGATATATACAATTTTATAACTTTCTGCATCAACTTTTGTCTTTACTCTTTATCTTCCCGCTCCTTCTCTTTATTTTTAAATATTCATAATTAACCGTTTTGTTAGCAAGGTCATTATTTACATTTATATCCAGTATGTTAATATCAAATTTCACTTTATACTCTTATTTCTTAATTTGATTTCTGTTTTCATATATAGAACTTCTTCCACACTTTGTAATAATCCGAGTCGTCTCTTTCTTTAATCTCCATCATTAATTTGTACATTTTGGCGCATTCGAGGATTTTTTTTATTGTTTCTTCCGATGGTGTATTGGTTGACTTCCGCAATTCTGGCCGCCATTAGAATATGCAATATAATATAATACAGACTTTTTTCCATTTTTCTATCAATCATTCCTAGGAGGAACATCTCTAGTTTAAAATCCATCTTTTGGAGTGTAATCTCTTCCAACCACCCTTTAATTTTATACCAAAATTTCCTCACTTTAGGGCACATCCACCACATGTGGTAGTATGTCCCTAGTTTGTGGCCACATCTCCAACATTGGGGTGATAGGTTGGGGTACATTTTTGCCAATCTTACTGGTACTAAATGCCACCTATAAAACATTTGCCACTTCTCTGGTAGTAATTGTACTTTTAACTTACTGGTTAATATATTTTTCCTTTCTACTTTTCTTTAACTTTTTCTTTTCTTTTTTTGCACTTTTTGCTTTTTCCTTGATTTTATTTTTTTCTTCCTATATTACATTGTATTAATTTTTTATTGTCCTTAAAAGGTTTTAATAACTACACATATAAAAGATTCGGAAGGTAGTTTTTAAAAAAAGTGACAATAAGCTTTTCTAACAACAGAATCTTCTTCAGTTCATGGTTCTGGTTTCTTGTGATCACAAACAATATAAAGTTAACATGCAGTAAAATCCTAGCCAATTGATATAAGAACCCAGATTAAAAGTAACAAGCTTGGCTTTGAAGTCATTAGAGAAATTTATCATAATATATAAATTATTATAAATCTGGAAAGATCAAATTGTTCTTATTTGGGCAAACAGCAACTATAGGAAACAGTAAATTACTGCTGAACCTTTATGTACCTGCTATCCAGAATGCTCCAGTCTCTTTGCAATTGCTTGCTTCACAGCAGGGTATAATCTTCTAACTATGTAATAGATTTTCTATCCTGCCATTATTACAGATTTAGCACACTATAATGTTTCTGTAAACCATATGTCATGCAGTCCGTCTGTAGGCATACAGACATATATCTGTTATATGAGATACAGATACAGATCTTATACAGAGATACATACAAGGGTTATAAATGAGTCTTCTGAGATTTCAAAGAAAGCCTAATAAATTCAACCCAATCTTCAGCCAACGTAGATTGGTGCTATTCTTGCATCTGGCTACTTATTCACTTTGCCTTCAGGCCAATCGTGCATCTGGCTACTTCTGTTTCCCTACAGCGCTCGATGCTATACTTAGCAGGCATACTTCCTTAGCAATGGTAATTGCTACAGAAATTTTAGAAGTCAGAATCCAATTACCCTCGATTTTCAATTGACATTGCTTTAACACCAAAGTGCCCATATACTTAGTCATGCTTAATTACTAAAGTGATAAATGCTTAAATTTATATATATCTGAAATCTTGCCATCTGTCAGAAACAGGGGTTCTTTCAAGCACACAGAACAATTTTGCAGTCTATTACTAGCATTCCAGAAACACTATATGTCCTCTAAAGCATTTTCTTATCAATAGCGAGTATATAAAGTGTTCTTTAGCATTAAAACAAATTCTGGGAATCTTGCTTAACTTTCATTTAAATTAAACTTTATTTCAGTGGAGGTTGATTAATATACATAGATTCAAATTAGAGATATTCAAAGCTGAAAAGATATAGGGAAAGCTTAGTCTAAATACTTTGCTTAAATTTCTCTTGCAATTTTTCCAAAGAAACTTCTGGGTTTTTTGTTTTTTTTTTCATTTTGGTTTACTTTATTCTCAAAGTAGGAAACAATTTTTGAGAACATTTTATTATGTCATAGGATAATGCTGATTTTTTTTTTTCTTTTGAAAATTAATTGGCAGTAACAGGAGACATTTGAAAAAGCCAAATGCAATGTCTCTACTTACAAAGATTGGAATTGTGGAAGCCATGGTATTCCCTGTGACATTCAATGTGAGCAAAAGTTGGACTTTACAGAAACAGGCTAGGAAGAGTTTGTTTGTTTTGTTTTGTTTTTATTGGATTTATATACCGCCCTACTCCCAAGGACTCAGGGCGGTGAACAGCCACAGAATACAACACATAAATACAAAAATTTAAAATAGAATAAAAATGAATTAAATAATTTGGCTGAGACAAATTTAAAATACCCAATAATTTAAAAACAAATTAAAATTTACATTTAAAAGGGGAAAAGATTTAGGCCAGGCCAGCTTGATGAAATAAAAAAATCTTGAGGGCGCAACGGAAGGTGCGCAAATCCGGGATTCTCCATATCTCCAGGGGGAGCTCGTTCCAGATCGTAGGTGCCCCCACAGAGAAAGCTCTCCCCCTAGGGGCTGCCAGTCGACATTGTTTGGCCAACGGCACCCGGAGGAGCCCCTCTCTATGGGAGCGTACTGGCCGGTGGAAGGCTATTGGTGGTAGCAGATGGTCCCATAAATAACCAGGTCCTTGATGCCTTTGAATTTTGGTGTTGAATAAGATTCTTGTGAACACTATGGACAGCCAAGAAAACAAACAGAAGAATTGTTGAACAAATCAAGGCAGAGTAAAGGCACACTCAAATGACCACGCTCAAATTATTCTACTTCAAATGCATTGTGTACAAACCTAGCTCCCTAGAGAAAGTTCTAATGCTGGGAAAGTTGGAAGGAAAGAGAAGAGGGTGACCAACAGCAAGGTGGTTAGACTCAGTTACACTGGAAATGAGTGCACTAATGGCAATCTTGAAAGAAAAGGTTGGGGATATATCATCATGAAGAAAATCTATGTGGTTGCTAGGAGTTGAAAATTTCCTGCTGAAACATACTAAATCAAAGGGAGATATGGGCCACTCCTGCCATTTCCAGAGAAAAGTCAATGGAATCACTTTATTTAAAAGCCTTTGGAACATGAAGGTAGCACTGTAAGTGTGCGTGTTTCTGTGTTTGTGTCTATGTGTGACATCTAAGTACTGCAAAAGTTTTATTTTCAGAGAACTGCATCACTTCAGATATGAAGCAGAAAAGCTAGTTCAGAGGGCGTGAACATGCCCACCTATCACAATCTTCTTAAAAAGATATATCTTTTCACAAGCTTCTGTCGTTGCTTCATGATTCCAGCAAAATATTCATTTTTTCCTCAGATTACGCAGTTACTGTGCACCTTTCTTAAGGAAGTGCTAACTGCATATGTTACCTATAAATAATGAAACCTTTTAATTAGTAGCTCTATTTGTGCATGGGGAACCCTTCAAATTACTCATTTGGATATAAATTACAATAACATTGAACATGAGAAATCTTTTGTAAACATCCACAAGCAAGAGAGATCTGAGATACCAAGGATCAAAGCTGGCACACTGAGGACACAAGGTTTCAAACCAGGGGTAAGTCCTACTTACCTTTACTACCGGTTTGCATCGTGCCTACACCTGCGCAGATCACTTATGATGACGTCCGGGTCAGTGGACGGAGCCTCCTTCCGGTTTTACTATCGGTAAAACCGGAACTGTTTCAAACTATTTATCTAGTACCATGCTTTCTACACATTCCTATACTCTATTGTACATCCTTTATCATACAACTACAGGAACTGAGTTTGTCAGAAAATGTAACAGTAGCTGTAGCACTCTTTTTTTAAAAAAAAGTACAAATTAACAAAAATTCCAAATGTTTCTTGAAAACTGAGAACTGGTGTTTTTATTTATACTTCTAAGCATACTTTGGAAAATATTCCCAAAGTTTTTCTGAAGCAAATTTAACAAGGCTTGGCTATATCAATTTTCCAATTTAAGCCTACTTTTGTACTTTTTATATTTTGGCTTATAGAATATTAGTTCCTAGTATATACAAGATTATTTGTTTGACTAAATAACTACAATCATTATGAATGTCATTTACTTCCAAGATAAATTGCAATATAACCTGAAAATCTCTGTCATTTCTGTATGTTTAAGGAAAACATATCTCTAGAAAAATAACAAGTTCACAATCTATATTGCCAACAGTCAAAATATGTCTTTCACTAATTAATATACAGCAACTATAATATTGTTTGATAGAGATGATTTAGTTTGGTTTATATTTTAGTCGAAACTGGATATTCTAACTCAAGAATCTAATGAATTTTCTCTTTGAAGAGAATATAACTGGGCGGTTTTTCACCACATGGCAGAGCAAGAGAACAATACTGAAATAAAAACAGTCTTTACACTTAATTATGTTTAATTAATACACTTTAAAATATACTTGAGAAACAATCATGTTTTCTCTTTTTCCCACTTTTTCTATGTTTTCATTATTTTTTTAGCTTTCCTCATTTGCAGATTCTAATATGGAGAAATTTAGCAGTTATAGACATTCTGTCATAGAAATGAAATTACTCTGACTAGTTTTGCCCTACATTATTTTATCACCTCTTTAAATAGCAAGATAGTGCCATAGATAGTACTGTTATATAAAGACAGGAACAAAGTGAAGAAACAGCCCTTCAGTAGTCGTATGCAATTCCCAAACTAAAGTTATTCACTCCTGCTGATAATTTGAGGATACAAATGTTTAAGGGAGAGCTTTATTCTCTTGTGCATCATCAGTCAAAATCTCTACAGGATTTTCAACTGAAGAATATGCCCAAGGAGTAAGGCCATCCATTCACTTGGTGAATCCTTCATTTCTATTCCTCCTCAGTTTTACTCATCTTATTTATTTTCATGCTTAATATTTTTAAATACCAAGTCCTTACTCTCTATATATTTCTCACATCTTTTTTATATCTTAAAATTTAAATTATTAATTAATTTTCAATCATAATAAATCTGTTGCTACAAAAACAGAAAGATATAGGATCTAGTAGTATCATGTAACCTGAGCCTAGGTATATTTACTCAGAAGTAAACTTTACTTATATTTACTACTAAGCAACTGTACATAGAATTATAGCCTTGATTTTTGTAAGCATAAATTGTTACAATAGAGTTTGTAAGAAACTGTTCAAATTTCTACAGAATTCCTTCATTTATGTTGTTGACTGGGGTGACTGGGAAATAATCTGGGAAATAATCATTGGCAGTAGAAATACAACGTAGTGTTGCCAGGTGTCCACTATTTGAGCGGACAGTCCGCTTTTTTCACATTATGTTCACTATTTTTTTTCACAAAATAGTGGACATTTTTTTTATTCAAAAGCTTTATGATGAAATTAAAATATAATTTAATATTTTACATATTATTATAATATATTTGATGTTTTGAATTGTAAGTAAAGTTTTGAAGTGATTATTTTAATATGTGTTAAAATGTTTGTAAGAGAATATATAATTTAATTGTAAAAATTTTTTTATTTTTTTTACTACTTAACAACCCCCCCCCCCCCCGCTTGTCCACTATTTTTTGGAAGCAGACCTGGCAACCCTAATACAAGAGCCTTTTTGGTGTAGTGGTTATAGCATTGGGCTAGAAACTGGGAGACAGTATATTCTAGTTTTTCCTTAGCACCAGACCAGTCACTCTATCTCAGTCCTAGGAAGAAGGCAATGGCAAACCACTTCTGAAATCTTGCAAAAAAAAAAAAAAAAAACCTTTGGGATTTATTCAGGCAATTGCCAGGAGTCAAAAACTAACCCAAAAGAACAACATAATAATGATGGTAGTAGGTTTCTACAGAAGGCTTTCAGTCTATCCATAGACATAGATGTTCTCTATTCACTGTGATTGACTTTTGTCTTGTAGACATTAATGCAGGCAGGTACTGGTGAAATGGTCAGGCACGTCAGTAAATAGTTTTAATGCATGGCATGATATATTAAATGCCATGTTAATGTTCTGCTTTTGCAAACACAGCTTTTTTCCCACAAGACATTATTGTTACCATTGTAACTTTAAGCAACCAGTCCTTGCTTTTTCCTATACAAACATGACAGTTAGTTCTTACAAATTGCCGTGGAAGTTTATTTTAATCATCATTTATCATTACATCCACCACCATCATAATTGCATGCAAAACGTATGCTCAATAACCACCAATTTTCATTGAAAGTTAAGAAATATTAAATGAAAATTGTGATGGTTTAGTCAATAACAGAGGAGTAAACAATATCAGTTAAATCTGTGGATGTATCCCCCTTCAGTCCTATACATATATCTTAACTAATCATGTTAAGTAAGCAAGTGATTGAAACTAGATTATATCTAAAAGTTAAAAGTAATTTTCTGATAACATTTGTTTCTGTGCTACAAAAATAACTTCTTAACCTAATTTGTTCCAAGACACATTCTCTCTCCCACTAAATATTTTAAATATTTATCCTTTTTAAATAAATAAATGGAAACATGGCATGCTGCAAAGCAAAACATTATATTTACATACATTCCTATCAGAATGATTGGCAGTATCAACAAAATGGGTATTTTGTGAGCGACCACGTCTGCTATGATAGATATTCAGGGAACAGGTAAGTCAATCATATTAGCATTGTATAAATTCACTTGCCATATTACTAATGGACATGCTGTTTGGAATGCAGTAGTCATAATCCAAAATATAAAGAAAAGAGACATGTCAGTTTTAAGTCACTAGTATTTTTTTTTATGCGTTAAATCAGGAAGGAATGGTGAAAAAAATGGAAAGTTTTTAATGTTTGAACAGACAGTTTTTCCATACTAATTTTAAATATTAGAGATAATGTTATAAGCTTACTATTTTAAAGAAGACCCTAAATATAATAAGCATACCTGATGGATATTGATATCCAGCTGAATATGGTAATTAAGGCACTGTACCTCTAAGGAAGAAAGAAATGTATTACGGACCATGTGTTATTCAACATGGTAGATAGAGTATAATGGAAACAAAACTCCCAAAGAAATTGAGTATAACCAAAATATTCAGGATACTAAGAAATTGATAATGCAAGAGAAATACACGCTGCAAAAATGTTGTTGTATTTGAGGATTTCAGGTATAAAACATATAAAACTAAAATTGCTAGACAGATTAAATTACACCTAAGAACAGTTGATTTTGGAATTAACCAAAGAAAAAACTATTTTGAAATTAATTCTAGATATTGCCCCAATATAATGCGAGATAGAAACATGGTTTCATTTGACCCTGGAAACAGGGTCAAATATAATATAGCCCAAAGATGAATCTTTATAAAATGAAGAAGAAGAAAGAAAAGAAGAGGTTTACCTTGAAAACCAAAGTTGCAGAGCAAAAAATCTTGAAAATCACAATATCATATTCTGTGTTAGAATTAGTGCAACCATGGCAACTAGAGGTTAAGGTGAGTTCTTCTTATGGGTTAAAGAGTTACTGGCTAAAGAGCAGGAAGAAAAGAACAGAAAGATATGAACAGTTCTGACACTGCAAAAATGTAAACAGCAGTGATCTTCCCACCAAAGATTTATATTAGAACCAGTGATTTTTCACTTGTTGCTAAAGAACAGGACTCATAGATTAGCAGAAAGGTATCTGGATTTCTAATTATTTGGGGTGGGATTGTAAAAAAAAAAAGGAATATAATAATGTGATATAATTAATTAATTCCGTATCATCTTTGATTGCTGTAAACAAGTATTATGTCAATTCTTAGAAGGTAAGAGTAGCATGTGGCAGTCATGTGAAATCCTGTACTTGGATGAATGATATAATGTAAAACACCAGTATCTGAAAGATAAGAGAATGGAGACCATGCCATATGTAGCATTCTAACAGTGTTTGAAGAATGTTATTCCATCTCCTCTCCATTGTCAGTTAAACAGGTGAGCAGAAGCAGAGTTTTGTTGGAAGACATGATACAAATGCCTGCTGTAGGAAAAAGCATCAAAGCTTAGGGGGTGCCAACATCATCCATCTTTCCGAATCCTTCTAAAAATGTAAATCTTTAAAGTGGTAGGTAGTGGATCAGTCTCTGTGGCCTATAGTGCCATATGAACTTAAGTCAACAAGGAACTAGCCAAAATGAAGGGTGTCTCATTGAAATAAATTTGCTTGAGTTTTATTTAAACGCAGAAGCAGCTTATTTAGACATCGTATTAAGTTTTGTGAATAGCTGAAAGTTAAAACGAGGTTTGTAACTAGATCTGAGATTTGCAAGAATGCTTATATCTGCTATGAAGATTTCCATGTTTGTTGTTGTTCAGAATAATTATAGTTATTAAAAGCTGAAGCAGAAGTCTTCTTGCCTTTGTCTAACTGCATGAATTTTATAAATCTTACTTTCTTTGACAGTCGACAGCATAATGGTTCTGGACAATGCCAAATAATCACCTGCATACTTACTGAGACTTGGTACAGACTCTTTAGAAGTGAGACAAGGAAAAAGCAATTTACTTTACTTTTCTCTGAACAGCAACAGCTGGAAGAGGGAAAACAGCATATCTGAAAGTGTGAAAGAGAGGAAAGATAAATCTTGTTAGTGAAACCCTTTTTCTAATATCTTTCATCTTTCCATTCTGTGTTTTCAGTCTATTTTATCTAGTTTTCACAGTTGTGTTGCCTAATTGTGGACAGTCAAACAGAAGCAAATACTCAGTCTTTGATTCTACAATTCTTTGATTCTCCAGAATATGAATTTTAAGTTCTAAGAACAATAGTTTATATTACACCTGATCCTTGTATATATCCTATGCTTCTCTCTGTATGTGTATGTGTGATCTATATATATATATATATATATATATAGAGAGAGAGAGAGAGAGAGAGAGAGAGCAAATGATGCACTAGAGGGGAAATTGGTACTTGATTAAAAATGTTATATTTGTATATTCTCCCAGATGTTGATATTGGTTTTTTTCCAGGGGTGAAATCCAGCAGGTTCTGACAGGTTCTGGAGAATCAGTAGCGGAAATTTTGAGCAGTTTAGAGAACTGGTGGTGGAAATTTTGAGTAGTTCGGAGAACCAGCAAATACCACCTCTGGCTGGCCCCAGAGTAGGGTGGGAATGGAGATTTTGCAGTATCCTTCCCCCATGAGTGGGGAGGGAATGGGAATTTTGCAGTATCCTTCCCCTGCCATGCCCACCAAGCCATGCCCACAGAACTGGTAGTAAAAAAAAATTGGATTTCACCACTGGTTTTTTCTTCTTCCTTCTTATCTTTGCAATGGCTCTGGCCATATGGATATTGATCTTTAAAATAACCATGACTTACTCAGTTTTCTAGGGAAAAGGATTTATACAACACAGAGATCTATTTTATGTACTAAGCCTGCTGAGTTTGACATTCTAGGTTAAGATGCAGTTTCCTAAATAACCTACTACTTGATAAGATAGAAAAATGTGGGTTAGACAGCATCACCACCAGATGTGGTGGCTGGCTGACCAACCGCATTCAGCATGTGGTCCTCAATGGAACTACATCAACATGGAGAGAAGTATGCAGTGGGGTACCCCAGGCCTCTGTTTTAGGCCCAGAACTCTTCAATATCTTCATCAATGATTTGTACAAGGAGATAGATGGGGAAACTCATCAAATTTGCAGACAACACCAAGCTGGCAGGAATAACCAACTTTCCAGAAGATAAGCTTAATGAAAAATGAAATTCAATGGTGAAAAGAATAAGGTTCTACATTTAGGCAAAAAACAAAATGCACAGGTACAGTATATGTGGTACCTTGCTCAATAGTAGTAACTGTGAGAGGGATCTTGGAGTCCTAGCGGACAATCATTTAAATGTGAGCCAGCAGTGTGCTGCAGCTGCCAAAACAGCCAACACAGTTCTAGGCTGCATAAACAGAGGGATAGAATCAAGATCATGTGAAGTGTTAATACCACTTTATAATGCCTTGCTAAGGCCACACTTGGAATATTGCATCCAGTTTTGGTCACCATGATGTAAAAAAGATGTTGAGACTCTAGAAAGAGTGCAGAGAAGATCAACAAAGATGATTATGGGTATGGAGACTAAAACATATAAAGAACGGTTGCTGGAATTGGGTATGTCTAGTTTAATGAAAAGAAGGAGTAGGAGTAACATGATAGCAGTGTTCTGTTCAATCTCAGGGATTGCCACAAAGAAGAGGGAGTCAAGTTATCCTCCAAAGCATCTGAGGGCAGGACAAGAAGCAATGGATGACAGAACAATTAATCAGTGGAACAACTTGCCTCTAGAAGTTGTAAATGCTCCAACACTGGAAGTTTTAAAGAAAAGATTGAACAACCATTTGTCTGAAATGGTGTAGGGATTCCTGCCTAAGCAGGGGGTTGGACATGAAGACCTCCAAGGTCCCTTCCAACTCTGTTATTCTATTCTATCTGTTAGAGCATTTCTTGTTCAGTGTATCATGAAAACACAGCCTAGATCGACTAGAAAACTCAGATCTGAATCTAACATTATAAGACTAGGTTTTGCCTTCCATGCAAAAAAATCATTTTCCAAGAAACAAATGCTATGGAGAAAATTAAGACATAGGGGAGAAAAGGGAACATCACATGTCAATACTGAGGGGTTATAACATTATAAAAACTCTGCCAAATTTGTCATTAGCTAATATCAAAGAGTAAGAACCCTCTGCATCTCTTTGCTGTGTTACATTTTTTACAGCCCAGAATATTACTTCTAATAATAATATCCATATGCTAAGTATACTGTTAATTGGGAAAAATATCTTTGCAGACTATGCTTACTAGTTTGTGAATGGATGACAGGGAGAGGGTTGATAGTACATTGCAACTTCTGTGCTCTCAAAGGCCCTTTCTTTTTTTCTTCACAACACAGGTTAAACAGAGAGGACCTGGTTCCTGTCATACAGCTTTACTGTATTACAATTGTTCTGTTACAAATATCCCATCAGCAAAGGGAAGTTATGTATCTCAATGAATGTGTTTGACAAACAGACAAACTTCTGTTCAGGTTCATATGCGGGCATATGAACATGGAAAAACCATTCGTTTCACATTTGGAGAGGTACTGCTGCTCATTCAGAAAACATTGAACAAGATGACGCAGTTACCCGGCTCTTTAACAATACAGTTGGGTAGCTCTTTTCACATGTTTTCCTTTTCCATAATTTCTCCAGAATTGTCTTTCAGTTACATCTTCTGTAGACTCTAAAACGTAGGTAGGTAGGTAGGCAGGCAGGAAATTTCTTAAAGTTAAGCCTTGAGCTTTTGGAATCAACAGAAAATTAAACCTTGATGCAATGTTCCATTTTTTTTTTAACCAACCCATTTTTAATGTTCTCCATCTTTAAAAAAAAATGCCTTTCCAGATTGTGAACAATTGTTTTTAAATAGGTCTTTTATTATTTTTGGTCATGTAAATTCTTAAGGATTTAACCTTTTTTAGAAATGAAATTCATTTGCCTTAGAGCACTTATCCATTTGTGCTCTCAATCAGTTTCTATTTGAAATTTGCTATGAACTATCCATATTTTGCCTGTGCAGTTTGATAAACAATCTGCAGTTACAAATTCCAATACAACTTTGCTTGATTCATTTTTTTTTCCTATTTCTTTTGTTATCCTCTGTGTCTGGTACACAGAGGGACAGTGTTCAATTTTTTTCTTAATTTAAAAAAAAAGCTTATAAATCAACCTAGCAGATAAATTTCTCTTTTTATGTTAACACTTACTAACAATTTTCACCAGTCAGCTTGTCTCCCTTTGTTCTCTCCAAACGTATTTATTATCTGATATATGAATGCTGTACATGGGGCTCCCCTTGAAGAGCATTCGGAGGCTCCAACTGGTCCAGAATGCAGCTGCGTGGGTGATTATGGGTACAACCCGTTGCGCTCATGTAACACCTCTCCTGCGCGAGCTGCACTGGCTTCCAGTGGTCTTCCGGGTGTGAGTCAAGGTGTTGGTTACCACCTTTAAAGCACTCCATGGTTCAGGACCTGGGTACTTACAAGACCACCTTCTGCCACCGATAGCCTCCCACCGACCAGTTCACTCCCACAGAAAGGGACTCCTCAGGGTGCCGTCGGCCAAACTATGTCGGCTGGCGACACCCAGGGGGAGAGCCTTCTCTGTGGGAGCTCCTGCCCTTTGGAACAAACTGCCCCCGGAAATACGCACAATCTCTGACCTCCGAGTTTTTCGCTGTGCCCTCAAGACCTTGCTCTTCCGACAGGCAGGGCTATCTTTGTAAAGGTGTTTTAAATTCGGAGTTTTAAATTTTTGGGTTTTTAACGAATCTTGGCCGTAAATGTAATAATTTTAATAATTTTTAAATTTAATTGGGATTTGTATTGTGTTTTTTACCTGGCTGTGCACCACCCTGAGTCCTTCGGGAGATGTGCGGTATAGAAATAAAATTATCTATCTATCTTTCTATCTATCTATCTATCTATCTATCTATCTATCTATCTATGAAGAATTTCAAACTAATTTATTTTTATTGGCATAAAATAGTATAGTTCCGTTTTCTGTATTACCCGTTTCAGCAGCTGAGTAGCTCCTGGCATCATGGTGTCATTCATTAACTACCCAATTGCAATATTAGAAAAGAATCACACAGCACAACTTTGAATAGTCAGTCACTACTGTCAGAAATTGCCCAACTTACTGTCTGGATATCTTGTCTGTGAGAAAATCTTAATCGTTGATTCAGATGTTGAGAGCCACAGAGATAGCAAATAAGTTTGCTTTTGTTAAATCAGTGGCATATGAAGAGCTGATTTAAAAAAAAAAAACATTAGTGACAACTGTATAATTATCATTACATTGGTTATCTACTTGGCCCTGTGTTGATTTAAGTATGAACATGGATATTTGCATTCATATTCGAAAGGAAAGTGAAACAGCTGCAGTATTGGAATACAAGCACACTGTACAGCCTTCTACAAAATCTGGATTTACAAGCTTCAACAAAAGTTCCCACTGAGCTATCACCTTTGTAAATGTTCAAGTTTTGACTAGGAAGGTACATCCAGGAGTGAAATCCAGCAGGTTCTGACAGGTTCTGGAGAACCGGTAGCGGAAATTTTGAGTCATTCAGAGAACCGGCAAATACCACCTCTGGCTGGCCCCAGAGTTGGGTGGGAATGGAGATTTTGCAATATCCTTCCCCCAGGAGTGGGGAGGGAATGGGGATTTTTTATATTTTTTTATTTTTGATTTATATGCCGCCCTTCTCCGGAGACTCAGGGCGGCTTACAAGGCGTTAAGCAATAGCCTTCATACTTTTGTATATTTTATACAAAGTCAGCTTATTGCCTCCCTTATTGGTCCTCATTTTACCTACCTTAGAAAGGATGGAAGGCTGAATCAACCTTGAGCCTGGTGAGATTCGAACTCGCAGTAATTACAGGCAGCTGGAAGCTAAATACTACCTTTTAACAGCAGCATTAGTCTGCTGCGCCACTCAGGCTCCTCGCTTTTTTGCAGTATCCTTCTCCTGGAGTGGGATGAGAATGGAGATTTTGCCACCAAGCCATGCCCACCAAGCCACACCATGTCCGGAGAACTGGTAGTAAAAAACTTTGGATTTCACCACTGGGTGCATCATATTTGAACCAATCCTGAATCCAGATGCAAAGCAGCATAAGCTGGAGAATACCTTGTGGGGTCTTAAATAAAGTAGGAGAAACCTTTTTTTTATTTATTTATACCTGTACAGACAATAACTTGTATATCTCTGGAACTCTGATGTCCCATAACAACAAACCTAAAAAATCTGTTCTCTCATGTTGCTAATGGGTCAGATGGAAAAGGTCATGATGGAGAGTTAAGTTAAGTTTTTTAAAAAGGTAATGAATGAGAGTATTAAGTAGCTGGCAAGTTTCTCTTCAAATCAGAAACTAACAATAAGACAAATGAAATGAATTCACTGTAAACATCTAGAAAGATTTTTATAGAAAATAAGTCTACAAATTTTCTGGAGAAATCATCTAATTTATTTCTTATTTTGTTAAATATGAAAATTGGACCTTTTTTAAGTCACTCCAGGAGTAAAGAATATAATTTTAGAAAATCTTTATCTTGCACACAGTGAAGTGGATTTTATGATTACATTTGGGAGTGAAATTAAAACTCAAGATTGGCTTTACAGATAATTATAACATCTTTGCTATGTAATACAATATTTTAAGCATAAAGCTTTTAGGCCAAAAAAGAAGCCAAAAGAATTTAGCACAAGAAGCTGTGCGCGTGCGTATGTGCAGAAACCACGCATGCGCTGAAGCAGCGCATACACACATGCTCACATTTTCGGTGAACCGGTAGTGGAATTATTTTAAACTCGTCACTAGATTCTTTGTTGTTAACCATCTTGCTATATCTGACCAAAATATGGTGGCTGTACCATCTGATATTCTTTTTTTTAAAAGGCTTTGATTAGTACAGATCAAGAAATAATCTGCTTGAAAACTTGGATAAAATCTATAGTCACATTATCTTTATATTTTATGTAAATTGGTGTTGCTTTCCTTTCCTTTTAAATTCATTATAATTGAACAGATTCTTGCCACAGAAGAATTAACTAGCCCGAAAACATGGTACATGTGCTGGTTTTTTTCAGGTAACTTTTTCATATCGATCATAATGAAAATTGCCTCATAAAAATGCAGTCCTTTAGCTATCTTAAATAAGAAACAAACTCTTTACAAATGCAATCCAGTTTCTCATCATAACTGGAGTCTGGAGAATTATTAGGAAAACTCCCATTCAGACAAGGAGAGGTCTTGAGAAGGAGGAGAATTTCTGCCTGGTTTCATTTAATGACAGTTGGCCAATCCTTTGAAGCCACACATCCATCCATAGATTTAATTGACTTTATATTGGATGTCATTCAGGATTTACACAGTTGTTTTCCTTGTAAGAAAAAAATGAATAAAATTACTATCTCAAGGGGAAAAAAATAAGTACCTATCTAATCAACAAACAGTAAAAAAAAAGGGGGGGGGGAAATGGTTTCCAAGGAGCTACTATGTACGAAGATAAATAATGGCAAATACAGATAATAGGAGCCAGAAGTTCTGCAATGGTTTAAAATTGACTGAAGAGGTCATATTGCCCAATTCAGAAAAAAAGGTATCCTTGAAACATCCATATTCTTTACTTAAAGATCACTCTGAGAGCCTCATTATTCCCCCTACATTAAAAAAAGGTTGTGTGCTATGTTAATTTATTCTGCAATAATTGAATCTTGTACTATCTAAATGCCAATGCGATTATTTTTTTTTGCTTTAAAGTTATGTTGGGAAAATAGCATTGCCCTTCAATATGTTATTAACAGTTTAAAATATAAACAGTATGTGTGAAATAGCACAGTATGGTGTCCTTAGTTCTGATGCACAGAATGTAGCTTCTGTAATTCTTCTGGTGTTAAGGGAAGAGATCTAGAGATAGAACAACCTGGAATAGTACAATTTGGAATGGATGATGGTTTTACTCATGATGCACATTATTTTGCACCAGTCTGATCTCATCTCTTCCTCTGCATTGAGTATAGCAGCATAGCTGTTAGCACTTCAACTATTTAAAGTAGCACTTTTTGCTGTCCTGAAATGGAGTTAGGCTTTTATGAATATACTAAGTGGACCTTGGCCAAGCATCCACCCTGTCATCCCTTTGGCATACCAAAACATTTCTTATGTCAAGTTCCAGAGCCGAGGTGGCGCAGTGGTTAGAGTGCAGTACTGCAGCTACTTCAGCTGACTGCTAGTTCAGCAGATCAGCGGATCAAATCTCACCAGCTCAAGGTTGACTCAGCTTTCCATCCTTCTGAGGTGGGTAAAATGAGGACCCAGATTGTTGGGGGCAATATGCTATTTAGTATACTGTCTTTGGTGTAAACCGCCCAGAGTCCTCAGAGAGTGGGCAGCATAGAAATATGACTAATAAAATAAATAAATAAAATAAAGTCAGTAGTATTAGGTGCCTCTTTTCATCACCAAGGAAGTCATATACTTAAACAGGAAAATAACAATGTATTGAGCGGGGTGAGCAGCATTGTGGTGCTTACATGGAACCAGATGCCTCTTCCTACTCTAAGGCTAAATCAAAATCAATTGGTAGAGGTTGAATCCTGTGAGGGGATAAAGTAGCTTTGGCAGTGTGTATATATGAATGGATAAATGCATGAATTGAATGGGTGTGGGTATGAGTACCATGGCCTGAGAGATGAAGGAAGAAGGAACTGGAAGGAGAAGTGAAGGCTGGCAGAAACATCAGGCTGTGAAGACTAGAGATAGATGGCTGGATTCCTGGATATGCCAAGAATACTGCTTGAGTATGATCCTGACATCTGGTGCTCAGCATTTTTTCTTTGTATCACATCAGTATATCTTCAGTGGCCTTGGGCTCTGACTGCTCTTTGAAATGCCAGGTCAATAATAAATCTGGCCTCGTTCACAACCTTATTGTGGATAAGGATGCTGACCTGGCATGCATTAATAGTGGCTGGTTGGCCTAGAGAGGGGATCGTGAACTGGGTTCACCCATGTTTTAAGTTCTACATCAACTGAGATCCCAGGGGAAAGATGGTGTGGAATAGTTATTGTCATCTGTACATTGTTGAGATCTTTTAGAAATAATGAGATGTGAGACCATCTTGATGAAGTTGGGCTACAGGGATCAGTTAAGGTTGTTGCTGGTATAATGTCCTTTCTGCTGCATTGTTTGATTCTAGATATTAGATTCTGTTGTTTGCCTGGCAATGGAGATCCCAAGAGTGTTTTTCTCGGGGGGTTCTATTTGCTACCAGGAAATGTTGAATCTCTACAGGTTAGAAGTTTGTAGTCTCTATGGCCGTGATGGTGAACCTATGACACATGTGCCAGAGGTGGCACACAGAGCCTTCTTCCGGGTTCTATTGCGTGCATGCATGCCGGCCAGCTGTTCTCTTTGGGATTCTGGCATGCACATGCGCATGTGCAGTGGCCAGCTGGTCTTTGCATGCACACTCCAGTTTCAGCACTCGGTGCGAAAAGGTTAGCCATCACTGCTCTATGGCAACCATGTTCCAAGTCATTGAGGGCCCAATGCATATCAGAGATATCACATTTAATCTGGTTTTTGTCTCTTGGTCATAATCTGGCATAATTTGTAGTGGAGAACATGTTCATTTCCATGGACAAATAACTCTTTGATTGTCTTCTAACTTGCTGGTGCCACCCCTTCCTATATGAAGGTAAGGAAATAATGTTGACCCATGCATTGAGTTTCAGAAAGAGATTGAGGCTTTCCCAAGGATCTGGTGAGCAGTTCAGCTGAGTACTTAGGAGATAGGTTTTATAATAGAAGCATTGAATCACATTGCTTCTATGTGGCCTATAGTCAGGCAACTAATCAATTTAGCTTTCTGAGGAGTTCCTCCAAAAGATGAAAAGAGACACCTGCAGCACCATTGGAGAAAGACAAAAAGTGAGTCCAAGTAAGCATGAGTGAGAGCCCATATTAGAGATGACACTTTATTTATTATTTAGCAAGCATGTAGCTGCCTATCTGTTAAATATTAATTGGATGGCAAACAAAATAAAAGCACAACACAATAAAAAATTTAAAACAACAAACAACATTAAGGCCCTCATAAAAATCTCATTTATCCACCAACTACTCCATGCTGCTTGGAGTTGGCTAGAAGATAGGTGGCTATATAATGTATAATTATTAATTAATAATTAATTAATTATTAACTTCCTGGCCCCACTACCTGGGAAAAAGCCATGTCATCATAGTCCCAAAGGTGCTTTTTGAAGAGGCAACTGGACTTTCTGGTTTTTCTTTGAAGACATTTTGCTTCTCATCCAAAAAGTTTCTTCAGCTCTGAAGAAGCTTCTTGGATGAGAAGTGAAACATCTTCAAAGAAAAACCAGAAAGTCCAGTTGCTTCTTCAAAAAGCACCTTTGGGACAACCATGACCTAGGTGACTGAGAATCTCCATAGACATGTCATCACAGCTTTCCTGACAAGATTGAGCCATCTGTATCTCCATGGGGAAGCTATTCCATAAGGCAGGCACCAGGACAGAGGAGGCAATTTTCTGAGGCCTACCAGAGGACATTCTGACCCTGCTAGATCTGTAGGACAGGCAACAGCCATTGTACATAAGCAATCTGACAGGTAACATGTCATTGTATGGGGCTGTATTGTAATGATAAGGGCAATGAGACATCCTAGTATCTCCACCTTTATATCTCTGTCAGTAACTACCCAGATGATAGTATTAAACCCTAATCCACTACCTGGCAGCTGTGTAAGTTTGGATGGTGAGGAATAGACTTGAGTTAAATCCTGACAGTTATTCAGGGCCTCTGGATATAGGAATTTTTTCATCTTTGGTCTTAGATGAAGTTGTACCTTACCAGTCAAGACTAGTGCATAACCTGGGATTTTCTTGGACTCAAATTTATGCTCAAGGAGCAAGTGGCAGCTGCCTGGAGGGCCTTTACATGGGCTCACAATTGTGCCCTTTCATGGAGCAGGAGATCTTTCAGATAATTACTCACAGCTGTCATCTCTTGACTGGATGACCCCAATGTGCTCTACATGGGCTGCCTTAAAGACTTGGTAACTATTGCTGGAATGCAGCACTGCAAGACTTGATAGGCTTGTCACATGAGCCTTTGTTACTTTTTGTTGGTTTGAGGTATTTTTGGTTGTTTCTCTCTTCCACGATCATATTATTAGAGTCTGTCAATGTCACTGTATGGATGAAGGCCATGATTCATTGTCATTTTTCTGCTCTTCCTATCAGATCTTCTAGTTCAGCTTGAGTCCAGGCCACTACTTCAGCTAATAAAATTACTGAAATTGCCCAGGTGATAATTGCCCTGATAATATTTTCACTACTTTGGACTTAGAGACTTCTTTACTCTCATGACTTCTTCACATCTTCACTATCCTTCTTGACTTCAGCATGCTTGATGTTTTTTAGTGATCCTCTCCAGACTCTTGATGTTATTTCCATAAAGATTCCTTCAGCAGGAAAATGCATCAATTTCCTTTTGAGGATCCTGGAACATAGAGAAAGTCTCTCATCAGTTCCCAACAGAAAGTTGGCATTCTGATTTTTTTTGCCCCATTTATCTTAAAGTAAAGTCCCCTAGTTTATAAGGTCCTGGAAAATTGCACATCTCATAAGATCAGAACAAATCTCACAAAGGAGCAGGAAGGATTACTACTTTGGGAGAGTATCAATTGCTCTTGATTCATCTATTTGTAGGAATGTTGCAGTAAAAAATATATCCACCCCATACTCAGTAACTCTGCTAGCAGGTTGATGCACATTTGCTTTGATTACATTGGGGCTCCTTTTTAACTAAACATAAATAGGATTCCATTCTTAAATTTTTATTTAAATAAGAGTGTATGAGAGTGTGTGTGAGATGGAGGGATGGAGAGGAAGGAGAAGTACAGTCTTGGTAAAGTGCATCTGAGTATGCCCTTTTTCGACTAATGTTATGGAAGGTTCTCACTGTGCCTTCTCCTTCGTCCAGCCAGCAAACTCCTGCATGCAATCAAGGCCTGGCAGAACAGAAACAGTAGGGAGCTCACAAGGGAACCACATAACCTAGCATGTGAAACCAAAAAGAAACAGCAAGCTGGAGCATTCCATACTTTGATATAAAAAATGAATGATCTAATAATTTATTCATCAAATTATTTGCCTTCTTCCTTTTCCTCTCATTTCTCCCTTTCCTGTTAAGGTTATATTGCCTATTCCTTTTCCCTTGTCCTTAATAATGTTATTATGCAATTTTCTCTTAAAATGCCTCCGGCCTGGACTGCTAAATGGAACCCTAAAATCTTTAACTCCTTGAAGCCCATTTCCAATCTCTGCTGATTCTAATTGCCTCACTTTCCTTTCATTACGCAGGCGATATGCATATATATTCTTAAATGGGTTTAGAAATATTATGAAGATATAAATTCAGTGGATTTCACTGATGCTTCACTTTTTCAGATACTGCAGATGTGCTTCTGTTGATTGGTGAACCACAATGAATGCTTATATATCAGAATGTGTGGGCATCTTTGAAAAAATTGCAGGGACATACAGAAAATAAAGGTATACATCCACTTGTAGCTATGCATATCAATAATTTAGTATGGTTGTTTGATCTTAAAATATAGAAAACAGATGGTGATTCAGCCAGCATTTTAGTAACTTCAGTGGAGAAAAAGCACCATTAATCTCTGTAGATTTCTGCTGAATACCTTATAGGATAAAAATTCTGTTTCACATATGAATGCCCAGACAAAAACATCTTGGAAAGCCAGGAAAGTTTTTATTAAAGAATCATTTCAAAAGAGAAGAGAATTTTGATAATTTACCTTTTTAATTTAATTTAATTTTTAATTTAATTTGATTTATATGCCGCCCTTCTCCGGAGACTCAGGGCGGCTTACAATGCGTTAAGCAATAGCCTTCATCCTTTGGTATATTTATACAAAGTCAGCTTATTGCCCCCACAAACTGGGTCCTCATTTAACCTACCTTAGAAAGGATGGAAGGCTGAGTCAACCTTGAGCCTTGGAGAGATTCTAACCAGCAGTAAAATTCCACCTTGAGTGGAATGTGGTGCTATTTCATTTATTTAGTTACAAGCTGGACAAAGGGTTATATATGATAGAAAGGACATGCACTCACCTCCTTAAAAAAAACAAAAACAAATTATTTCATCCAATTAAAGTGGTAAGGGAAAATGCAAGGCGGTCTGTTGAGCAATACCTAACATAATCAATCTGAATGTGGAATCATTCTAGTGTACCTAGCATTGAAAGAGAAAATATTTATGCCACAAGGTAATGTATAGATCTGTGATGGCGAACCTATGGTACATGTGCCCAAAATGGCACGCGAAGCCATTTCGCCCTGCACGCACGGCCTTGCCTGTTTCTCTTCTGGGTTTCTGGCGCACATGAGCATGCAACAATCAACTGTTCTTCTCAGGCATGCCAGTGCCAAAACCAATGTGCACATACACACCAGCCAGATGACTGTTGGGTGCGCATGCGTGCCAGAACCCGGAAGTTCAGCTTTTCAGGACGTGATCCCTTAGCACACATGGCAGTGCCGAAAACCAGTGTGTGCATGCACACTGGCCAGGTGATTATCGGGTGCGCATGCGTGCTAGAACCCAGAAGTTCAGCTTTTCCGGAGTGCACTTGTGACGAGGGCGCGTGGACGCGCACAACTTTTCCACACAACCAAAAAAGGTTTGCCATCACTGGCATAGATAGTCTTCAACATGTGTGGTTGGTATGAATAATGTTTATAAATAACAAAAATTAAAAGAAGCTTCCCACTCTCTCTTCTCTCCATGCTTCCTAACACTGATGTTACCTAGTGAGCTAATGAAACGTCAACAAATAAACAATGAAGTTCAGAGAGCATCAAGAATTCCATAGTACAATCCTGAGCTATATACTTTACGTTCTTTTCTATTGGAACTAATTACATGGGGAGATACAATTTGATTTTGTGACCAGAAATATATAGAAGATATATCTGGAATCTGCTCTTTCTTAGGGATGGCACCCTTATATCTGTATACAAGGCCTGTTTACCATTGTACAATCTGCTGTGGTTCAGCAGTAAACAGTTTATGTAATTACTATTCTGTATAAGATTTGGGATAAAAATTTCCTTCCTTCCTTCCTTCCTTCCTTCCTTCCTTCCTTCCTTCCTTCCTTCCTTCCTTCCTTCCTTCCTTCCTCAAATGATCTTTCCTGTCATATGCAAACATACTTACTTTTTACAGTATTTCTATTTCTCATTACTTTAGATCTAGAGCACTTTTATTTTTTTAAAAAAAAAGGTTAATGAGTGCAGTTAAATTCTTACTCTGAAAATTTGTCAAGAAAGCAGTTTTTATATATTAGCATATTCACCAAGTTAATGTAGTGTACTTAATAAGATAAATAAAGCTTGTCATGATATTTCAGAAATATTTTAACAGGAGAATTCAAGAACATTTTTAAAGGCACATTTTTTTTTTAACTTGCCTAACCATGCTGAACCATTAACTCCTGAACACCACTGGAAATTTAGGTCATCATCAGGATGGAACATTAATATGCAAGGAAGGAACTGCGAAACAGAAATCAAATGTGTTTTGAAAAGGGGTGATTTCATTTATGTAGAATAAAGTAGATAAATGGAAACTTGTGAAATGAACTGAAGTGGAAAGAGCTCTACTTTTTTCTCAGTATATATTCTGAAATATATTCAACTGCCATTTTTTTTAAAAAATCTGGAAACTGTCAGAAATTATTTTCTAATGTGGATACACTAGAGTAGTATTTCTCAGCCTTGGTAACTTTGAGATGGTTTACTTCCCATGCTGGCTTGGGAATTTTGGGAGCTGAAGTCCACCGATCTTAAAGTTGCCAAGGTTGAAAACTGTGGTAGAATTCATTTTTTTTTTTACTACCGGCTCTGTGGGCATGGCTTGGTGGGCATGGTGTGGCTTTGTGGGCATGGCTTTGTGGGCATGGCAGAGGAAGGATACTGCAACATCTCCATTCCCACCCCACTCCAAGGGAAGGATACTGCAAAATCCCCATTCCCACCCCACTCTAGGACCAGCCAGAGGTGGTATTTGCCAGTTCTCTGAACTACTCAAAATTTCCACTACCAGTTCTCCAGAACCTGTCAGAACCTGCTGAATAGCCCCCCTGGTTGAAAACCTTCATTGTAGTTAATTTCTGGTTTATGTATTCTCACAGAAGATGCAGATCAAATAATCTCCTACTGGAATTTGAAAAAAAAAAAAAAAGCAAGTATAGTCATAATATTAAATAATGCCTGGTAATTAAAACCTACCTTTGAAAGAAACATTACGTAGATTGACACAAGAATTTTGTAACATATGTATCCCAGATGTGAAATAAAAGTCTCTCTGCAACTTGGAAGAATGAAACAGAGGCCTCTTTCATACATGCACAGACATACTCAGGGGGGATAATTGATTTGAATTTATTTTCAACTGTTGGAAGAAATATCCTTCTGGGTTCAGTTCCAAGTGGGGAAAAAGACACTGGAAACATGGAGACTGCTTGGAAAGATGGTTTAATGGTGGACAGGAATCACATGGCTTGAGTTCCTAAACAGGAGCACATGGCTTGAGTTCCTGAGCAGAAAAGGGCAGAGGTGCTGAGTTTTATACCCTCTCTGGCTTTGAACTTCCTGGGATACAGGAAGAGTATCCTGATTGGTTATCAGACTCCCGGGGGTGGAGGTCTTAGCTAGCCTTGCTGGCTGATGTAATCTCCCCAGGTACCATGTGGGGAGTTTCGTTGCTAGTTGCTATTGTGTTGCAGATGATGGTCCATTGACAAAGGTGGGGAGGATTGGGTTTCTGCCTCTGGTCCATTGACAAATGGGGGGAGAGGCAGGAAGGTGGGAGCTGCTTTGTCTTTAAAACATGTTTCTCCATTTCTCATCCAGGGAAATATATTCTGCCTTTTTAATATTTCCTAAAATATTTCATTCTTCTAGGAGAGAGGTGGGTGCTAACTTCCTACACAACCTTTATTCATACTCATGGGGAAATGTGTGTGAATAAAAATTGAGCATAAATTCAAGTCAGTCAGTTAACTAAAGGGTTCAATATGTTCTGCCAAAGAAGAAACCCTAAATGTTTTAATCAGGAATGATTTCAGTTTCTTTATTAGATTGCAAGATTTAGTCCATAAAAGAGAGTGGATAATTTCCCTATCTGTAATTTACATTCCCTAAATGTAATTTCCCTACTTACATTTCTTGGCATATTATTACCAGATATATTGTGCTTAGTTGGCTGCTACAGCAAACAGCAGTAAGGAATCTATGTATTGCCTTCATTTCCAGCATCAATAGGCATAGGGCCAGTGCAGAATACGACAAATTAAAAATCAAATGTGTATCACCATCAGCCTTATCTGGAATAGTTTCTCAATAGAATCCCTTGTTTCCATGTCTTTCTTAGAAACTGAGAAAGAGCAGACAAGTTTAGCAAAAAAAGAAAGAAAGAAAGAAAGCTATCAGTTAGAGAGATGCAGCAGTGGGGAGTGATGAGAGCTTGTAATGAGTGCTGAAGAATTTCAATTTCACATAGGTGCTGAATATAATTGCCCCAAACATCTTCAGTAAGATATTTTTATGTTCCTGTTAAGTCCAAGAGCAAGGAACATTGGAAAAATCTTCATGTAAAACATTGAAGTTCCCGGGAGCCAATGATAAATCTGTTTCTTTGCTGGCAACTATGAGCAAGTTTCCAGTAATCATTAGTGCAGAGTTCTTATGTTCCTAATGTTTTTTTCTACCTTGCCTTTTGCGGGATTATTGGTTTCTTAGCTGTGTTCATATAATAGTTTAAAGGCACCACATCTATGGATAGGAAGCCAGTGAGAGATCAGGCCAGGAAGATGCAAAGCAACTCACCTATTCACAAATTTCCAAAGTGCTCAGCTGGCTCATTAGTGCACTACTGGAGTGGACAGGATTGGATCAGCAGATAGCATAAATGAGCATGTGAATTTAATATTCAAGAAAAAAAGGCAAATGATGAATAATTAGCTATTACAATTAAAAAATGAGGGATGGAGCACTGCAAGAAATAGAAAAAACAGATCAATACTAAAGGATGATGGAAGAAAGGGGGCAACTATTGGAAGATGGAAAGAAAGATACTCTGAAGGGTTGGAGGGACAGATAAAGTCAAACAAACTCTGAATGAAGGAAAAAACAAGCAGAAAAAGAGTGAAGGCACTAACAGGCTAGCATGGTACGGAAACAGACAATAGGTGGTGATTGTGAGAACATTTGATTTTTTCTGAGATATTGTATATTGCAGGTCAAATGCAGCCCTATTGCCTTTCTTCTATCCATTTATTGGTTCCCCACTGGATCCCTCAATTTTTATTTCATTAAGAACCCCTTGAATTTTGCTACAGTAAGCTACCAACCCAAGAGAAGTTAATGAAAAAGCAATGGACTAATTAGCAGTCATCCTTTTATAATCTGTTTTCTTTAATAGATGAAGATTTGCACTGTCTATGTTGGACAAATTTTAAATTGGCTCAAAATTGTTCCCTTTGTAGACCATCCATTTTAAGTTGCATAACTTAAATCGAAGTTGTTTTCTATATTAATAATAGATGCAGAAAATATTGGTTCCCTAATTCTGATTCCGTAACAGTATGAACATAAATTGCTAAGAATGATTCGCAGGGATCCATATTTCTGCATAACTGAAAGTTATAGGACTAAGGAATTGTGCCTCCTCTGTCACGGCCATGCTTTTTGGAACAGTATTCCCCCAAAGATATGGAAAGCATCAGTTCTCATGGTTGAGAAGCCGTGAAAACCTAGCTTTGGTTCTTTGCTCTTAGGTATAGGGTTGATATGTTGTGGGGCCCAAGTGTGGGTTCTACTTTACCTTTGTAACGGGGCTGCGTGCGCGCACACTCTTCTGCACATGCGCAGAAGCATTCTGATGACGTCTGGGTCGGTGGGTGGAGCCTCCCGCCAGTTTTACTACCAGTTCTACAGAACCAGTGCTAACCGGGGCAACTCACCACTGGTGGAGCCCCTGTTATTCTTTGTTATTATGGTGGTTGTTTTAGTCTGAGCTGTCTGTTGTTGAATTGTATTTTATTTTTATTGATTTTATAAGGCTACCAAAGTAAGCAGCTATAACAAATAATAATAATAATAAGCAATTGCAAAAGGCACTTTTACCTGGAACAGCTTACATCCTGAGACAATATTTTTAACACCCTGAAACTGAAATCTGCTTGTACCACAAATTCAGAGTGGGATATTTCAGGACACGCCTTGAAACAGTGCCCTCTCAAAGGATCAAGGAGGTGTCTCTTTTCTGTTGCCTGCTTCTTAGAACCATCTCCCCCGACATTCATTTGATTTCTGACTTTGCTGGCCTTTAGAAAGGCTTTAAAACACTGGCTTTTATCTGGCCTGGGAATAATAGAAATCTCCATTTAAAGGTGGGTGGTAATACTTGTGAGTTCCTGATGCCTTTTGAAGGTTTGTTTTTATTTTATTGGAACTGTTTATCCATTTTTTGTTTATTTTTTGTTTTCTCGTAACTGCTCAGATATTTGAGTTAGACAGCCGTATAAGCCATGTAAACAAAGTAACAAACAGTACAGGACATTAAATTAAGTTACTGGAAATCAGATTCCTGTTGAATGTTAGCAAAACATTCTTAACAGTAAAAACAGTTTAATAGGAAAATCATTTTCCTACAAGGGTGATGGGTTACCTTCACTGTGTACTAGCAGAGACTGGACAAACATCACATCTGGCACACGTTCTTGGAATCCTGCATTGACCTGGGGATTGGGTTCTATGGCCTAATTTGTCTCTTCCAACCCTATGATTTGATAGCTACTTCTGCTTTTAAAAATAATGCACACACATTTAACAAAACAATTGTGGCATTATTGAACAACCTAGGATTACAATTTCTTTTTTTTTTATTTAAAAAGTTTTAACAATCATTACAACAATTTCCCCCCTCCCACCCCCCATCCCCCTCTCCCTCCATCCCCCCTCCCCCCCGAGACCCACCCACCCCGGACTTCCCAGAACAAAAACAGGGTATAGCATAACAAACATAAGCTAAAATAAGCTAACTTTCTGTGGTCTCCAAACTCCTCCTTGCTCTTTAACTCTCCTTTCAATTAACTAAACATATTCAAAAAGGAAATACAGATTTCATTCATAAGCTATTTGAAACTTTTTAGTCTGATATTTGTTTTGAATATAATCAATCCATCTTCTCCATTCCAATATATATCTTTCAATTTGAATGGTCCTTCAAATACACTGAAATTTTAGCCATCTCTGCTAAATTTAGTGTCCATTCTTCAATAGTAGGCAAGTCTTCCTTCTTCCAGTACTGTGCCACCAAGAGTCTGGCTGCTGTTATTAAATTTAAAATCAACTTGATTTGATTGGATTGGATTGGATTGGATTTATATACTGCCCTACTCCCGAAGGACTCAGGGCGGTGAACAGCCACAGAATAAAACACATAAATAAAAAATTTAAATAGAATAAAAACAAATTAAATAATTTGGCTGAGACAAATTTAAAATATCCAATAATTTAAAAACAAATTAAAATTTACATTTAAAAGGGGAAAAGATTTAGGCCAGGCCAGCTTGATGAAATAAGAAAGTCTTGAGCACGCGACGGAAGGTGCGCAGATCCGGGATTCTCCGTATCTCTGGGGGGAGCTTGTTCCAGATCGTAGGTACCCCCACAGAGAAGGCTCTCCCCCTAGGGGCTGCCAGTCGACATTGTTTGGCTGACGGCACCCGGAGGAGCCCCTCTCTATGGCCGGTGGGAGGCTATTGGTGGTAGCAGGCGGTCGGTGGGAGGCTATTGGTGGTAGCAGGTGGTCCCATAAATAACCAGGTCCTAAGCCATGGAGCGCTCTAAAGGTGATAACCAAAACCTTGAAGCACACCTGGAAGACCACCGGGAGCCAGTGCAGCTCATGCAGGAGAGGTATTACATGGGAATGCCACGTCGCTCCCATAACCACCCGCGCGGCCGCACTCTGCGCCAGTTGGAGCCTCCAAGTGCTTCTCAAGGGGAGCCCCATGTAGAGAGCGTTACAATAGTCCAGACGGGAGGTGACGAGGGCATGAGTGACTGTGTGTAGGGAGTCCCGATCTAGAAAGGGATGCAACTGGTGGATCAGGCGAACCTGATGAAAAATCCTCCCGGTCACGGCCGTCAAGTGCTCTTCTAAAGACAGCCATGAATCCAGGAGGATGCCCAAGTTGCGAGCCCTTTCCGTGGGGGCCAATGATTCGCCCCCAATAGTCAGCGATGGCACCAGCTGACTATATCGGGATGTCGGAAACCACAGCCACTTGGTCTTGGATGGGTTGAGCCTGAGTCTGTTTCTCCCCATCCAGATCTGTATGGCCTCCAGGTACTGGGACATCACTTCAAGGGCATTGTTGGGGTGGTCCGGGGTGGATATGTACAGCTGGATGTCATCAGCGTACTGGTGGTACTTTACCCTGAAACCATGGATGATCTCGCCCAGCGGCTTTACATAAATGTTGAACAAAAGGGGCGAGAGGACCGATCCTTGTGGCACCCCACATATGAGGGGCCTCAGGGTTGACCTCTGCCCCCTGTCAACACAGACTGCGACCGGTTGGAGAGAAAGGAGGAGAACCACCATAGTATGGTGCCTCCCACCCCCAACTCTTCCAACCGGTGCAGCACGACACCATAGTCGATGGTATCAAAAGCCGCTGAGAGATCTAACAGGACCAGGACAGAGGAGCACCCCCTGTCCCAAGCCCTCCAGAGATCATCAACCAATGCGACCAATGCCATTTCCATGCTGTACCCAGGCCTGAAGCCCGACTGGAACAGATCCAGATACGTCGTTTCATCCAGGTACTGGGGAAGTTGCCGCGCAACCACACTCTCAACAACCTTCGCCACGAAGCGAAGGTTGGAGACTGGACGATAATTAGCCAATACTGCCGGGTCCAGGGAAGGCTTCTTGAGATGAGGCCTCACCACCGCCTCCTTCAGGGCGGCAGGGAAGACACCCTCACAAAATGAAGCATTTATAATCCTCTGGAGCCAGCCTTGCGTCACCTCCCGGAAAGCCAGCACTAACCAGGAGGGACACGGGTCCAACAAACATGTGGTCGCGTTCAGTCTACCCAGAATCCTGTCCACATCATCAGGGGTCACAGGATCAAACTCATCCCAAATAACGTTCTCAAGACCTGCCTCCGTCACCCTCGCTGGATCTACCCAGTCGGAGTCCAGATCTTCCCGAATCTGAGTGATTTTGTCATACGGATACTGAACAAAATCCTCGGCTCTTCCCTCCAAGGGGTCCTCCCGTGCTTCCTGGGGGAGCAGGGAGCGGGTCACCCTAAACAGGGCGGCCGGGCGATTATCTGATGATGCAATAAGAGCAGCAAAATGAGTACATTTTGCTGCTTTTATCGCCACTAGGTAATTCTTAATATGAGATCTTACCAGTGTACGGTTAGATTCAGAAAGACTGGCCCTCCAACTACTCTTTAGGCATCTTTTCCAGCACTTCATCTCCCTCAGCTCCTCGGTGAACCCAAGGAGCCAGGTGAGATCGGCGCCGGGTCAGAGGCCGCAAAGGCACGACTTGATCCAGAGCTCCAGCTGCCGCCCTGTCCCAGGCGGCCACTAGGTCTCCAGTCAAGGCGTGAGCCAGAACCTCGGGGATTGGTTCAAGCTCCATCTGGAACCTGTCAGGTTCCATCAGGTGCCTGGGGTGGTACCATCTTATCGGTTCTGCCCCCCTGCGGCGGGGTGCAGCGGTTCAAAGGTCAAGGCGAAGGAGAGAGTGATCCGACCATGACAAGGGCTCGATGACTATATCCCCTATCTCGAGATCACTTAGCCACTTAGTCTCTATAACAGTACAATCTGTAATTATGCCTAACAAAAAGAACTGTGGAGTAAATTTTATCTTCTTTTTAAGAATATTTTGAATAATCCACCATATTTTTATCCAAAATGCCTTAATTTTTTTACATGTCCGCCATATATGATAATACGTGGCATCATCACATTCACATCTCCAACACTTAGGTTGCACACTTGGATACATACAGGCTAGCTTTTTAGGATCCAGATGCCATCTATAAAACATTTTATAAAAATTCTCTCTTAAGTTTTGGGCTTGCGTGAACTTCACATTTCTAACCCATATTTTTTCCTATGTTTCCATCATTATTGGTTCTTCAATATTTTGTGCCCACTTTATCATACAGTCCTTAACTAACTCCATTTCTGAATCTATTTCTACCAACGCATTATACAACCTTTTTATATGCATTTGACTTTGATCTCTAATCTGTTTTACCAAGTTCTCCTCATTTTGTAGAAAACCAATTTTCTGATCTTCTCTCCATCTAGCTTGCAACTGTACATATTGAAATCATGTTCGAATTGTCCTTTTTTCTCTTAGTTGATTCAAAGATTTTAATTGTAGTATATCTCTTTCCTTGTTAAGAAGTTCTTTATATGTAATCACATCCTGCCTTTGCTCTACACTTATATTCTCTATCACGTGTCTGGGTATTGCCCACAATGGTAACTTCTCGTTTAGTTTATACTTGTACTTTTTCCAGACACGCAATAGAGCATTTCTTAATATATGACTTTTAAAAGTCTTGTCCACTTTCTTATCATATAATAAATAAGCATGCCACCCGTAAACCAAATCATATCCCTCAATATTCAATATTCTTTCTTCTGTTAAATTCATCCAATCACTCATTGCTGATAGAACAGCTGCCTCATAATAAAGTCTTAAGTTAGGCATTTTGAGACCTCCTCTTTCACTTGTATCCTACATTATTTTTTGTTTTATTCTCGGTATCTTCCCTGCCCAAACAAAATTATTAATACCCTTCTGCCATATCTTCAAATTCTCATCTTTTTTAAATATTGGTATCATTTGAAAAAGAAACAAAAACTTAGGCAAAACATTCATTTTTACTGCTGCTATTCTTCCTAACAAGGATAATTGTAATTTTTTCCAGTTTTCCATCTCTCTCTGTATTTTTTGCCACAACGGATCATAATTATACTTAAATAATTTCGCATTTGATGTCATAATATAGACCCCTAAATACTTAACTTTTTTTTACAATTTCAAATCCTGTTAGTCTTTCTAATTCTTCTTTTTGATTTATAGTCATATTTTTAGTTATTATCTTCGTTTTCCCTGCATTTATTTTAAATCCAGATACTTGTCCATATTGATTAATTATATCCATTAGACCTACAACCGACTGCAATGGTTGGGTTAAAGTAACAACCAAATTGTCTGCGAATGCTCATAATCTATAGTCATACTGCCTAATCTTAATTCCACTTATTTTGTCCGACTCGCGTATCTTATTTAACAAAAATTCCAAAGTCAAAATAAACAATAATGGAGACAAAGGGCATCCTTGTCTTGTTCCTTTTTCTATATTAAAAGTATCTGTTAAACTACCATTAATTATTATTTGCGCTGTTTGTTTCTGATATATTGCCTTAAGATTTTGTGAAATGTTCCCCAAACTGCATCTTTTCATTATTTTCAATAAAAATTGCCAATTCAATCGATCAAATGCTTTCTCTGCATCAGGAAATATCAGCACCACAGGGATTTGGTTGTTTTTCCCCAAATACTCCAATAGGTTAACAACTTGCCTTATATTACTCTTCATTTGTCTACCATTTATAAAACCAGTCTGATCATTATGAATCATTTGTTGCATAACTGTCATTAACCTATTTGCTAATATTTTAGCAAAAATCTTGTAATCTGTATTTAAGAGTGATATGGGCCTATAGTTTTTTGGCTGGGTGTGGTCTTGCTCCTCCTTTGGAATCAAAGAAATATAAGCTGTCCTCCAAGATGGGGGTACATCTCCTCCAGATTGTATATTAGTAAATAATTCTTTAAGTGGTCCCACCATTTCTAAGTGCAAATGTTTATAATAAGCAGCTGTCAAGCCATCCGTCCCAGGAGCTTTACCCACGTTCAACTGCTTAATTGCAAACAAAATCTCCTCAGTTGTTATTGGTTGATTTAAACCCTCCCTTTGCTCTTTTGTAATTTTAGGAATATTCTCTTTCTGTAGATATCTATCTATATCTGTACCTTGAATTTTATCACCAGCATACAACCTCGTATAAAATTCTAAAAATGCTTTTTAATCATATTTTGTTGATAAATCTCTTTACCTTTATATTCTATTTTCTCTATGGTTAATTAATTGCCTCTTTTATTTTCTTATCTGCTGGATTCAATATCAAAGCTTGTTCTTTTTTTCTGATTTCCCCTTCTAAATCCTTCCTTTTTTTTCCCTGTTTGCATCTATATTTATTATTCAAATATATCAAAATGCCAACTCTAAAAGAAACCTTCCTTTTTAACTTTCGCTTTCACGCCCCATTAGAGCTCAATCACCATCTTGGTTTCACTTTCTCCCCTTAATAAGTCAGAAGGAAGTAATACTCATTTGGAGTTAAAGTTCAGTAATTGCAGATCTAATCTCTCCTGAGTTTGCTCAGCCTGCTTCCGAATGATGTTTATTCAAGTGTTGTTTGCAGGGGTGGTCGCAGCGTCTTCTTCTGCTTGAAACAGAAATGTCCCGGATCCGGAGCTCTGTTGGGCTTCCAGGGAGCTCTCATCCTTAGAGCCCCAGAATTGTTCCTGGGGCTCCTTGGGGAGCTCTACCTATGTCCGTCTGCTCTCTTCCTCCCCTTTTCCCGGGAAGAAAGTTTTCAAGCCGCTAGACAGCTAATTTGCGCTGTTCTAGAGGCTTTATGAGATCGCAGGGCTGGTGCTCAAGAAAAGAGCGTCCTCGGCCCCTACGGTGCCACCGGAAGTCCTAGGATTACAATTTCATCCTGTCCAGTTTGAGGTAACCATATTTAACAAAATCACAGTTCTTCAAATTCAGGGATTTGGGGAGCAGTTTTTGGCCTGGTGGTTATGGTACCAGGCAGAAACCAGAAGACTGTGAGTTGTAGTACACACCCTCCCCCCTGACATGAAAGCCAGATAGATAACTTTGGGTCAGTCACTTTTGTTCTGTCCCCAACCCCACGCACACACACCAACAGACGTTCAAGAGTCAAAGACCAAACCAGCCGGCAAAATCCTTTTCCTTATGATAACAGAACTTGGCAACAACCTAGTGACTGCCTGCCAAGAGTTTATTATTTATGAAGAGGAGAGATAATTTCTCCCCACTCCTGGTACATCAAAAGAAACAGCTCAATAATTACGGAGTCAATCAAGTCCAGAGATAATCCAGCAAAGTCTATAGCAAAAAGTCCGGCAATGCAGAATGGCATGGAAGCTTTCAGTTTTGTTCGTCACAAGGTTTGACTGGCCACCACGCTCCCTTTTATATCCTGTGAGGTGTGGTCCAGTGACTCAACCTAATCTCGGTCACGCCTTTTCTTCTGTTGCTTATCTCTGCGACGCTGGCGTGGATCCAGCCAAGACTCATTACCCTCATCACTGTCCATCTGTGGCTGCGTGGACGTGCTTGGCCCCGGCCCTATCTCTTGCCCTTCGGCGGACACCAAAGGCATTGCCAGAGAGGAGGGTCCTGGAGAGGGAGGCTTTGCCAACTCCTCTCCTTCACTCTCGGAATCCTCTCCTGCCGATGACACAGGCTCAGGTAACGGAGCCACAACAACTTTTTTGTTAGCCCACAATGTCAGGCCCAGGCAACAAGCTGATCAGTCAATTCCTGTTGATCAGGAATTGATCAACACTGAGTTGATCTGAAAAAAGTAGACCCTGCATTTGCAGGAAAATGCTAGGAAGGGTGGGGGGAAGCCTTCTTTAGAGAACATAAATCTGAATGTCAGTAGACTCTTCATATTTCAAGTAAACATGATTTCTGTTACATTTCAGTTGGCTTTCTCTCTTCATCTGCTGAGATATATGGCCATAGCTAAGAAAGGTAAAGTGCATGGCATCCAGAGAAATGTGAAATTCATGTTAATGATGACTTACAATATCTGGACATATCAATTATTTATTCTCCATCTCATAAACTCCTGTATTGCTTCAAAATGAACAGTTAATTTAATTTATCGCTCTTGCTTGTGTAGTTATATAGAAAATAAAACATGGAGTTAACTAAAGAGCTTTCTTTTGTGGTTTCAAAAAAAAGATATATCAAACTGTGAATTATACTTGCAGCTGGAAAAATCACACATCCATTACAGCCACAAACTCAGTACAGTGATCCTAGCTTCATAGAGCTGGACTCAGTTATAGTAACTGATCTTTGACCCTTTTGCAATCTCACATTAGGCTATAAAGTCCCTGTGCCTTAAATTAAAGGCATGGCTGAAGGATTTTTTTTCCCCTTTCCCTTGATTCTACAACTCTTCAACAAATCTTTGCAAAGTCCCAAAATTTTAACAATGAAGTCTGATGAGAGGATGCAGGGACAAAATTATTTGCTTTATAGAATATATAACTTGGACCATAAGTTCTTAATGTAAGGAGGTTTATGAGAAAGGTCTTTCATACTCTCCTCTTAACAATTGGTCAAATCACATTCCTTATAGTCCAGATCCCTTCGTCCAAATTTAAGAAAATATGCCCAAATTATCAGAGAAGGAACATTTTATTGTTCAATAATGGTAATGGTCTACAATGAGATCTTATCCATGAGATTTTAGACACAGAAGAGGTCATTTAATGTATGATAGAAAGGTAACAAACAAAGCAAAATGACCCTGGTGACTCAGCAGACTGAAAGCATTGTGATTAACACCAGCTGTCTGCAATTACTGTAAGTTCGAATCTCACCAGGCTCAAGGTTGACTCAGCCTTCCATCCTTTCTAAGGTAGGTAAATTGAGGACCCAGTTTGTGGGAGCAATAAGCTGACTTTGTATAAATATACAAAAAGTATGAAGGCTATTGCTTAACGCATTGTAAGCCGCCCTGAGTCTCCGGAGAAGGGCGGCATATAAATCAAATTAAATAATAATAATAATAATAATAATAATAATAATAATAATAATAATAATAATAGTAGTAGTAGTAGTAGTAGTAGTAGTAGTAGTAGTAGTAGTAAAACTATTGAATAATACTGGCCCAAAGTTGATTTCTACAGAATTGGTTATTGCATACTTCAATCATTTTAGCACAGCAAATTTAATGTATTAACAGTACATTCAGCAAGACCTCATCTTTTTCAGACTAGTTCCTCATAGCCTCATAGCCAAGATATACTTGTCAGTTTTCAATCTGATGAGAACTCAACAGTATTAGCAGGAGATTCTTCGGCTGTTCTATTATTATTGTCCATTATTACCTTGTAGCATCCAGTTAAATACAAAAACAAAACAGATCTTTCATCATCTTGAGCTGATTGTTATGTTGCCTCCTGGGGAGCTTGATACAAAGAGCATTTGCAATGTGAAATGTTTGCTTTCTATCCCAAGGCTCTTCATTCCCCACTCCCCGTCCCACCTCCTTTTCATCACTCATCAGCTTTTACAAGGGAAAGGAGCTGAGGACAAGTATTTCACTGCTAAACTGGGTAGAAACTAAGCAAGAAAATGTTTCTGGAAGCCTAACTCAGGATTCTCTTTCCTTGGTATTAAGGAACAAAGGCTTTGGTGTGGATTAAGTGTGAATTTTCATGTAAGGAACCCTCTTTCTATATTATATAGTCCTCCTTTTCCAAAAACTTATATGATGCTATTGTTATCTTGTGGTCTCCTTTTGGGATTTTCTTCTTCTTTTTTCTTCCTTTTTCCTACCTTCTTTCTGGTTCTTTGCTTAGTCATCTGTGACTGCTACTGTATCTAAACACACTATATTGTATGCTTGCTATGGATTTGAAGACTAAAGCGATAAGCCAGAAATCTAAAGGATGGAGATGGGTCCAGGAAAGTACCATTACCAAAGCTATATATTAACTCCCTTTTTATGATCCTGTAATCCCTTCATTTGGGATAGAATTGGGGCAACTGGATGGAGCATTTACTGGCCAGATGCTCTTCCTGACACCATGAAGAGTTCTCAGCAGATATTTTTCTTTGCACCCTAGGAGAGAAACATCTGGCACTACCTAGGATTGAACTCTCAACCTTCCAAGTGGGAAGTGAGCCACTTCACACTAGGTTACTACACCACTCAGCTATATAATAACTACATATAAAAATATAACTGTTCTTCTTGAGGCATCTCAGTCAATTAGCCTTGTAAAGATGCAGAGGCAATCACATAGGGGGACATGCCCAAAAGAAAATGTCCTTACCTTATTAAATTCTCTGTGAGATGGCTGAAATAATCCAACTTTCACTATAAATTATTTGCTGGAGCAACACACCTTCACATCCTGCTGGTGGTAAGTCTGCCATACTACTGTATTTCTAATGGCTTATAAAATATATTAGGTTAAAAAGAATTCTTATATTTAAAAATTTCCCTTCACATGCTAAACAAATGTTCAGTTTCCATTCATTTCCTTTGTTGTCAAATGCTTTGACAGTACTAAAACGCATTAGAGGACATTTGAAGAACTAACTTTTTATTATACAGTAAAATTACAAGGATCTCAATCCTAATAAATCAAAACAATAATTGCTTATAAACATTTTTTTTTTAAGTAACAGCTATACTTTTAGGAACTCCTGATAAAACATGTTTGGGAATGCAACCATTTTTTCCTCCTTGTTTCTGGAATCATAAACTCACAACTTATTATGTCCATAATTTTATTGAGTCTATGCTCAAGACTATTAAGACAAATGTATCTCTAGAGTAGGATCAAAACTAAAGCATTTTTAATGATTTAATTGTCATTGGGGAATGTTCGCCCATTTCAGTTAATTCACATAAATGCCGATCAAAATTTTTATTAGCTTTCCAACTAATTGTCCTCCCAATGCAGCTTTCAAAATTGCAATTCTAATACATCTGGAAGTTACCAGATGGGAAAGGCTGAATTGTTTCATTAAATCCCTGTGTTCCAGCAAATTGAAAAGGTACCACTTGCAGAGTTGAAACTTAGTAGTCTGCAATTCTATGATACATACAACAGGATCCTTCTAGAAGCTTTAGGATTTTAAAATTTGTGTTCTGTTTATTTATTTGATTGCTATAATGTAGCTAAAGGCAAAGAGGTCATACTTTCAGTTTCATTCTCATATACACATTATGCTTTAATCATTTTTTATGCTTAAGTTTGATGTTGCACCACTACAACCCCTCTTGGAATTCTGATGGCTGCTTAACTGGAAGGTGATAGCCTACATTTCTGAAAATAGGTCTCCTAGACCACATGCTAAGCTTCAGAATGCCCGAACAAGTCTGATTCGCCTTAGCCTGATTTCACCTTCATCACCTGTTTATCTTTTCAACACATAAAACTCTCTTTTCAAAAGAGAGCTGCTACCTCTAGTTTAAAATACAGGTGCTAACAGGCCTATTAAAAGAGGCAGCATCAGTGCAGTAAGAAAAGGATGCAGGATAGCAATACCTAAAGCTATCTGAAAATACCCATGTCCATAATTTATAGAAACTCTATAGATGCCCATTGGCAAGGAATTATTTATGCTCAGAGCCCTCATTTATTTTTGCTTTCCCTGGCTTTCTAAATTTCCATGGCTGGCCACAGGGGTTGAATGAAATAAAATATCCATAGTTATGCAGCCAGCAGGCAGCATATCGGAAGTATTTCAACAGTGGGATCTTTGTCCAATACTCAGTTTGCTATTCATATATATGGAGACTTCTGTGTGATTGAAGAACAAAGCCTGTTGTAGCTGTTTTGTTGACCAGAAATGCATATCTGAACCTTGGAAAAAATGTCTTGATGCCAAAACCATGACAGTCATTCTAAACTTTCATAATACCAACCACAAGCAATTCCTTAATGACATGTTGTTCTTTGTTTGTATGGTTGCTCTTATTATCTTGGGGTCAATAGTTGAAAGTATCTGTACATAGGCATCTGCAGGGATATAGGGGCAGGTGACAACATACATAAGGTGATGTCACAGTGCAAAACTCACATCTTATACACATCCAACTTCGGGGCACAAGTACAAAATAATGGAGTTTGCACTGTGCTGTGTGCTTGTCCTTTTTCATCATCACACCTTGATACCCAGATACTTTTAAGTCAGTTGGATAGATAATCCTTGTAAGAACATCCAAAAACAAGGCTATTTTCTATGGCATTCTTAAAACATAAGCTTCTTTCTCAATTTTTTCCAGAAGCAAAATGTAAGAACAACTGCCTGGTAATTTTCTAGTCAAATTGTTGGTAATTCAGTAATGAATGGCTTTAAACAGTATTCCATATACAGTAGTGTACCTCTGGCCTGAGTGAAGGACAGAACATTCAATAAAATGCATAAGCATTTTGAAGTAATTTTCTATCAGGGAATTAGAGGATTTCCTTACTGGTGAAACATTGGTTTGATTATTGGACTATCATCTCTAAATTTCACAAAAAGTTGGATAGGTACCATATTCTTATGAGCCTTTTTAAAAATAATAGCAAGACATTTGTATATAGATCTCTGGGTTATTTAATCCTCTGGAGAGATTTTGATAATGTATTTATTTTATAATCTCTTTTTTGTCCTTTGGCTAATTGCCAGTTTTTGTAGTGTTTTTTTTTTTTTATTTGCTTGACATCACCATGTTAAGTCTAGAGATAAATTATTTTCTTTCTGATGATTAAATAAAGGTGAGGAGAACTAGTTATCTCTCAGCTATTTTAGTAGTTATCTGACAGGTTAAGTAGAGTGTAGTAAATAGTCTGTAAAGCACTAAAGTTGCTTTCCTCTGGGGTTTTGAAATGAAGGTTATATAATATGCATAACTAATATCCAACCTGGACGCTGTAAATTGGCACATCTATTATTTATAACCTTTTTGAGGTACTCCATATCTATCCATTCCATTACGTGCTTGATTTTCATCATGACTGGCCATCCAAAATGAGCTATTAAATAAAAAAGTAGGAGGCATACTGTGAGAGCTTTATATATGAACAATACCTAAATACATAGGAAAGAGCCCCTCTTTTTCCAAAAGTAAATAATTGAAAGTCTTTCTTGTTTAGTTAAAGTGGTGAAAAAGGAATTCACAGTTCAGCTCAAATTTTTTTTTCTGCTGATGCATCAAAAGAAGCTAACATTATTTGGTAAAAGAATCCCTGTATGGCGATATTGAACGGGTGTCCAGGTAAGCAGTTGAAATGGCTAAGCACTAAAGCTTTAGCGGTGAGTATTTATTTGTACTCATTTCCTGTGTTCATGTCCATGTTTATACTTATACCTGTTATCTTGTACATGTTTGACAAAAAAAAAAAAAAGAATGTGTACTGCACTACTGCCATGGGTTTTAGACCAGTAGTGAGATTCAAATCCCATCACTACTGGTTTGCTTGTGGGTGCGTACGCAATGCTTCTGCACATGCACTGAGTCGTCCAGGTGGGTGGGCAGAGCCTCTGCTGCCGCTGCTACCAGTTCGCCTGATCCGGGGCAAACCGGTAGCAACCCACCACTGCTTTAGACACAATAATGCATGGAGGTTTCTGACTAGAATCAGAAATGTTATGTAAAATCACCTGAGAAGAAACCTAGGGAATACAATATAAACCTAGGGAATATTATCTATGCCTCCCATGCAGATTTTTCAGTTGGTCAGTTTCATTCCATTGTGGGTGATTTCGACCATCATAGTTAATTTTTGTTTCCTAATTTAGTTTTTTATATTGAGCACAAATAGATTTAAATGTGTATATTAGAAAATAGAAAAATTAATATTCCAATGTGAATAAAGCCTGGGAAAACATTCCCAATCTTCTTTTGATGTTAAAAGATTGTATTTCAACAATACTTTCCTATCAGATGCTGAAAAGAAGGAAATGACACAAGCCTATATTAATGTACAATTATCTTGGTGTTCAGGAATAATAATTTCAGAATACAAGAGTAGATTGAGTCATATAGAATTATGATATATTTATATAGGAGGTACTTTTTACATGAGCTTTTGGTATGTTAATTCTTTCTGGGTATGATTTCTTTTTTACTTTCTCCCTGTCTAATTTTAATCTTTATTACAACTTTACAGCCAAAAATATAGTATACATCAACTATGTATATCAGATATATACAGAAACAGATAATCTAAAATTTATAAATGTAAGCATAATAAAAAGTAAGAATGAAAAAATAACGCAGTCAGAATCAATATCATTCTAACAAAAATAATGACAATCACCAAATTTAATACTATTTTGCAGTCACATGTGACTGATTTCATTTTGTTGCCTCCATTTATTTGACTCAAAAACAGTAACAAAAATGTGAAGAACTTTCGTTTGTGACAGCCAATGGCAAACAGAATGACATAAATGATGCAGACTTCTTTTTATTTAAATATGATTGGGGGATATCATACAAAAGGCATGCTGGGAAGAACATATTGCACTGAAAGAAAACGTGTCATAAAATAATTTTGCTGAAGCCTCGAGCTATGAGAATAAGATCTACGAGTGGCTCTGTATTTCAAAGGAATGCTTCATTAATGCAAGCATGTCATTTAATTTTTTTTAACATATTAGCATAAATCTTTTGTACTACAGATTATTCTGTTAGCCCAGACTCTGGGGCCACCAAGTCTAATTCCTCTTTCCATTTCTGGGAACCAGCCATTCCATACATGAAGTTTTCTTCATCTTGGAAAAACCAAGGTGTACTCTTTTTTCCTTCTCTGTTGAGGTGAGACAAAATGCCAATGGGAATTTGCTGTATATTAGTGGTAGATGGACATATCAGAGATGGACATATTAGATAATTTTTTTTACAATTTTTTCAATTGTAAAATAGCAGAGATAAAAATCCATAGTATTGAATGACAAGCCATGGAAACCTTATGAAGTCTTATTCTTTCCCAGAAAAGTTCTACCCACATCCATCCAATTAAACTGGCTGATAAATATTAGCTCAGTGTCAGTCTGTGCTGTTGGCTTTGTCAGAGCCCATTTTCACTTTCATGTCATGATTGGATGCTGCAGTGACTCAGAAAGGAAAATCCAACCAACAATACTTGATCACTGAAAAGTGAGCCCAGTGAGATTCCTGTGTAGAATTTCTGGTGATGCATCTAGAATGTGGTTTTATGACTGCACAAGGATAGGTCTTTATATGTAAATGCCATCTCATATAAAACAATTCTGTGTGCCTATGATATCTGGATGTATTTGTTCAGGTATTGAGGTGGGGAGAGAGAAAAAAAATACTTGCTTATATGCACAATCCCTCTCCCCAAAGTGTGTACTGGAATAAAATGTCTATTGCCTGTGCACTGTGCAATTTGGCAACCACTTTAGCGGCTACAATCTGATAACACAGTATAAAGTATCTTTATAATTTAATTTAATTTAAATCATAAATTTACCTGGAGTATTCTCCAGCTGAGCTATTCTAGAATATTTTCCATTGAGATGCTTTAACTACTGGACACATCTTCTGATTAGAATTCAAAATATTATAAGTGGAGTTAAATTCATACAATGAGACATTTCCACTCTTTTCCTAATAAAAGTTTTGTACCTCATCCCCGTACAAGAGGTATAGTGACCATTTAGGAATTCTATCAACAAAGAAAAAGATAAAGATCACAAGTCTATGCTGAATATGAATTGCTGGTTTATATGTACTGTACAATGCTGACTTATATCTGTTGTAAATTACTGCCTGCAATTACTGCGAGTTCAAATCTCACCAGGCTCAAGGTTGACTCAGCCTTCCATCCTTCCGAGGTAGGTAAAATGAGGACCCGGATTGTGGGGGCAATAAGCTGACTTTGTATAAAAAAGAACACCGCTTAGGGGGTGGGCGAAAGCCCTACTAAGCAAGTATATACAAAAGTATGAAGGGTATTGCTTAATGCATTGTAAGCCGCCCTGAGTCTCCAGAGAAGGGCAGCATATAAATCGAATAAATAAATAAATAAATAAATAAATAAATAAATAAATAAATAAATAAATAAATAAATGCTGTATAGAGCTCATTGAAACAAATAGGTTGAAATATATAAATGGTGAAGATGTCAACCAAATCACCACTGTGTCTGTCAAACATGCACAACATTGTATTTTCTGATTATAATGTTGTGCGTGTCCCACACAGAGAGAGATAAACCTCAGTGCTCTAATATTTGGGAAACAAGCTAGGAAGGAAATGAGCCTTGGTATCAAAATTGAGTGCAGGTTCTGCAACTACCATCAAAGCCTTTCCAGAAAAAAAATTGCAGTAGGACAGAAAGCTAAAATGCTCCATCGATAATTTACTTAAGTTTCCTGCTTCCCTTACTTCTACTTTTCTCTAACTCATTCTCTCCTATCCCAATAACCCTAAATAATAATAGCGTATAACATTTTGGTCACATTCATTATTGTTATTATATTATCGTCATCATTATTATTACCATCATGAAACTCAGTAAACTGGACATTTAAAAATGTGTCACAAATACCACTGACTGGTGTTAATGGGTGATACCTAGGATGCTGGCAGCAATCCGTATCAACCATTAAGTATCTTCTTAAAATATATGATGTTCCGAGTAGCGCAGTTTTTTGCAGTTCCGTTGGTATTATTGCAGGAAGCTGCAATTTCTTGATGTGTTTTGTAAAATTATTGGATGTAATACCAAGTGCCCCGATGACAATGGGTATCACTGTTACATGTTTCATCCATAGCCATGTAATTTCAATGGCCAGGTCGTGATATTTCGTGATTTTTTCCAGTTCTTTTTCTTCGACTATGGCATCTCCTGGTACAGCAATATCAATAAACTGTACGCTTTGGCCCTCGACAACTGTGATATCTGGCATGTTGTGCATGCTTATCCATCTGTATTCGAAAATCCTATCCCTTCACCGTCTCATTTTTTCTATTCTTTTTCTATTTTGTGCTCCCATGATTTTTCGATACAGGTATGTCATATTTTTTACATAATGACCAGTGGACTAATTTAGCAAATTATTATTAGTATTTGTATTTTCCTCATATTCAGGTAAGGAAAGTTGCATTTATTTGTGCATAAGAGAGACCAATTGGTTAATACATTAATGGCTTGTGCTGAAGTTTATATAATAAATCTGATATTTGTCTCTCCAAGAGGACCGTGCTGATTATTCATGAACTCTTTATCTTTATTTATTGGGCCATATAGTTCCAGAAACAAATCATTACTAAAATTTGATAAAAACAATTTAAAATTGGATAAAATACAATTTAAAATGAAATTGGAATAAAATACAGTCTAAAATGAAATTGGAATAGAGTACAATAATTTAGATATAGGTAAAATATAATAAAATTATCTCATATCACTTCTCCTGCTTCTTTTTTTCCACTTCCCTTTTTCCACTCTATTCTTGATGTACCTGTACACAGTTTCATTGGTTGTATTCCCATTAATCTACTCTGTTCTGATGCCACTATAGGCATCTATATACAGCAGCAACCATTTAAGCCACTGACTACAATCCCACCTCAGTGCATGAATCCAAAGCATGCTTGAAACTTTCAAACAAGGGGAACCCACAATTTTCTTTCAGTAACTAGTTTCACTGTTGAACTAGTTTTACCATTTTTTTTGCTAACATTGTTCGGAATCTATTTTTTCTTTCTAGAACAAGAAAGAGTAGGTTTTGATCTTCATCATGTAAAGCAGTTGAAGAAAATTATCATATTATACTCCATCAGTCATTTTCCCACAAAGCTAAGTATATGCTCAGCCCCTTAAATCTTGAAAAACTATTGTTTCCAGTCCCCTAATTATCTTGTAATCCTTTTCTGAATTTACTCTAATTTATCTAAACTATTCTTAAACTGAGTTGCTTAGAACTGGGTAAAGTACTTGAAGTAGTGTCTGTTCATAAATTTACCTTTGATCTCTGACTGGAGACCACTCTTAAGTGCATATTTAATAATGGGAGGGTCTCTCCTCCATTCTGATGTAGAACAAAAAGGGAAGAAAATATAATGAAATGTGGGAATGTTTATCCTTCTACTGCAGATGTTTTTACTTCAGCTTCTGCATGAAACAGGAAGTTGCCTTGATGGTCTAGAGGCTCCTTTTAAATCTATAATTCTTAAAGAATTTCATGAGACCATATGTGAAACAACACATAATATATTCAAGGAAACATTATTATTGTTTCTTCCAGATTTCCCCATCAACATCAGTGAGTTAGTGGAATGTGGAGGGGAGCTGGATTTAATGTCATCTGCTTAGGCCTTGTGTGTATATAATTTCTGCTGTTTCTGGTCATTGCAGCAGTGAAATTAGCTGGGTCAGGAAAACATTTATTGCCATGGAATTTCACAGAAACTATAACATTTCTGGAGCAATTTTTTTTCCATTTATGTTATATATTAATCAAATTTATAATCTGTCTACCAGCAAGTCCTTTTTGATGGATTCACAACATAAGCAGCAGCTATAACAATATAAAAGCAATTAAAACAAAACCAAAACAAAATATGATATCAAAACTTCAAAGCTCCTCCAAAGCATTCTTAAAGACAAACCAACCATCAGTAGAAGGCCATTCCAAAGGACTGATCCCCTTGCTAAAAACTTTTCCTGCCTTTAGCCCTCCTCAAAAATGAGGGACACCCAGCTGGCATGATTTTACTTGAGTCAGGAGAAATGTTTACTTTAGTTGGAAGAAGTCATCCTGCAGATAACTTGGTGCTAATAGCAACAGCAATGGCACTTAGATTTCCATACCGCTCAGTGGTGGGTTTCAAATTTTTTTACTACCGGTTCTGTGGGTGTGGCTTGGTGGCATGGCGTGGCTTGGTGGACGTGGCTTGGTGGGTGTGGCAGGGCAAGGATACTGTAAAATCTCCATTCCCATCCCACTCCAGGGGAAGGTTACTGCAAAATCCCCATTTCCTCCTGATCAGCTGGGACTTGGGAGGCAGAGAATAGATGGGGGTGGGGCTAGTCAGAATTTTGACTATCAGTTCTCCAAACTACTCAAAATTTCCACTACCAGTTCTCCAGAACTGGTCAGAACCTGCTGAAACCCACCTCTGATACTGCTTCATAGTGCTTTACAGCACTCTCTAGTCTAGTCAGTCTTCAGAATCAGCATATTACCCCCAACAATCTGGCTCCCATTTTACCAACTTTGGAAGGATGGAAGGCTGTTAAACTTGAGCTAGTGAGAATCAAATTACTGGCAGTGGGTAGAGTCAACCACTGCACCACCACAGCTAAGCCATAAAGAGCTTTATAAGTTAAAACCATCATTTTCAATTACACCCAGAAGGCAGTTCAAGGCCCACAGTGCAGGTGTAATATGTGCACGCCAGTGGTGGGTTGCCCCCGGTTCGCATCGGTTCTATAGAACCAGTAGTATAACCGGTGGGAGGCTCTGCCCACCAACCCCGACGTCATCAAAACACTTCTGCGCATGTGCAGAAGTTTCTGTGCTTGCGTGCGCGAGTGAAGCTAGCATGTGTGCAGTCCCGCTGTGAACTGGTAGTAAAGGTAAGTAGAACCCACTGATACCCTGAGTATCTGGGGTGCATTTTGCACCATTTTAAACAGCATTCCCATGTATACACTATTGTAGTAGTGTAATTGGTGGATATGAGGGCATAGAACAGTGCAATTGATCACATTTGGGCTTATGTGTGGCATGTACATATAAGTGTCCAGCACCAACTTACACAACCTTCCCAATCATATGTGAAAGCTATATATGATCATAGGCTCTGTGCCCTATTACAATAAGTTTTGATATTATATTGGGTATATTTTTTTACTTTAGTTTTTCATTTTCATGTTAAAATACTTTCTTAGCCTGAATCTTACCAGACAATTTTAATTACAATTAATGAATTTCACTTATAATGGTTATGAACAGGGCCGGATTTTCCTATAGGCTAACTAGGCTTCAGCCTAGGGCCTCAAGATCAAGAGGGGCCTACATTAAAATTGTTAGCAAAATTAAAATTACACTTTCACTATAGGTGAAAGGGCCTCATAAGTGGAATAGCCTAGGGCCTCTTTTCATCTAAATCCGGCCCTGGTTATGAAGTAGTGGTGGGTTGCCCCTGGTTCAGACAGGTTCTATAGAACCGGTAGTAAAACCGGCAGGAGGCTCCAATCCCATTGCGAACCAGTAGTAAAGGTAAGTAGAACCCACCCCTGTTATGAATTATAGGAATTTTAGTTCTTCTATAAAATGCCACCTTGGGAAAGACTGATTTAAAGGATGAATCCCTCGAATTGGGATGAGATACCTGTTTCTAATGTTAGCAGTGCATTGAGGTCAAAGTTAATGGGAACCAGTACAATACTAAGCTCATTCGTATACAGGATCCTTGCTATAACATAAACACATACTTGCTTCTCTTTGCACTCTTGGTTTTCTTCCTGTGGACAGAAGCCTTGAGATTGCAACTGTTTGATCATTCCTCATCCCTGCTCTGGAGAGTCAGCTTTTAAAAAGGCTTTAAATCCTTTCGATTTCAGACACTATGTAGGAGGTAAACTATATTTCAGACTGCACTCATCCCACAGAAATAACCTTCATTTATCACTAGATAGAGCATTATAAACATCCTCATACCAGTAAAAATGAGATATGTTTGCACTTTTTTTACATTCCTTGTGTTTGACCATTTGCTACAACCATAGAACAGATAGATGTTGTTGCCAAGATGAAATGAAAAGATTGCCTAAACTCAAAATCAAAAGTGCTGCTCTTTGCAATGGAGTCATAGGTTGATGATAGATATATAAAGCAACAAGAATCCAGTGACTTTACCAAGAGCTATTTATACTCCATCCAGGCTGAGGTGTACTCATTCTGTTGACTAGTTGTGCAGAGTGAAATAGTTATTGATGAGTTTCTGAAAACTACTGAGTTAGAGCTGCAGTCATAATATGTTGATAATACCCAGGCAGTAGATCTCAACTCTGGGCCAATATGCTGCCTACTGCCTAAAGGCTATTTGAGCCTGGATATGGAAGATTACATCCAGACTCAATCCTAGCAAAACGGTGAATATAGGTTCAGAAGCCTATAATATTCCATTTTTGATTCAGAATGGGGTCCTTCTTCCCAACGCTAGACTGCTGTGTACAGTAATCTGGTGGTCCTCCTGGAGTCACAGACAATCAGCAAATAATAGCTATGGGCATGAGGGCATTTGCACAACTTTTTTTAGCGTACTAGTTATTATCATGACTGAATCAGGGTTCATTTCTTACAGTCACTCATTCCTTGGTCACCTCTCAATTGGGCTACTGTAATGTGTTCTACAGAATGCGGCAACACTTGTACAGATAGTCCTTAACTTATGACCAGCACTTAGCAACCAAAGTTACAAAGGAACCCCCCACACACACCTAAAGTTACTTATGACCCAGTTTCAAAGTTACAATGGATGCATACACACGCAGAGTCACATGCTTACATTTTGGATGCTTGGTAATCAACTCATCTTCACAGTTGTTTGCAGCCATGTGACCACTTTTAAAACGTTTTTTGTTGTTTTCCCACCCATTAGATAAAATGAATTTGCTTAATGACCATGGTGTTCATTTTACAACTATGGTGCTTGCTTAACTAGAAAATGGCTCAGTCATGTAATGACTTGCTTAACAACTACAAGAAATTATGATTGTAATTCCAGACTCAATTACATTTGTAAGTTGAGAACTATTTGTAGTTAAAGATATGTCAAGTAACACCATGATAGGAGAACCCCACCAAAGTCAGTTGGCTTCTAGGACAATTAAAAGTGCAATTGTTCTTTTTAAACCATGACATGGTCGACGACATTAGTATCTTTAGAACTTCTTCCAGTGCCATCTGCCCTTTCAATGAGTTCTGGAAAAGTGGATTCTTTTTACAGGTGTCATCAAGGTTGTTTCACTTTTTTTGAGAACACAGTTCTTCCTGAATGGTAACAAGGCGACTTGATTATTCTGCAAGGGAAAGATTTTTTTAAAAAAACTATTTTATTGCTTGTAGTTTTTGTTTGGGTGGGGTTTATTGTTTTATAACTGTATTGATCTTTTGTGTTGCATTATACTTTATGTAAGCCTCAAGGTCTCTGGATTGCACCAGGGTAAAAAATATGGTCAATAAATAAATGCATAAATAATGGTATGCACTGTTCATTAGTATTTGTGAAATGATATGCCAAGCCTGTTACTACTTTGTATTATGTTTATTGCTGAATTCTTTTTCATTGTAACTGAGAATATAAACGGTTGTATATTAGTTCACAATCGAAGTAACTTACAAGATTGAATAAAACATCTGAAATAATTATTTGGCCATTCAAGGCCCGTATTTGTCTAGATACTAATTTCATCTATACATGTATTATCCTGTGCGGCTTCAAACAAATCAACAAAGCAGAAAATGTCAAACATATTTAGCCAAAATAACAGATGTTTCAAAAGATTACCTATGTTTCTTATGCAACACTTGAAATCGATCTTGTACTGCATGTGAGCATTGCTATATAAGAAGGATTGGTTTTTAATCTAATGGGCATTAGCCCAGGATAGAACGGAGGAGTGTTAACAGGACTGTTAACAGTTAAGAAGGGCTATATCAAAATGGCAAAGTTTTTGGTTACCATATTATTTTCTGCCTTTTCAGTCATACCAAAAAGGCACACACTGGATAAAGGATATCAAGATAGGAAATGATAATATTCCAAAATTTAAGGAGGGGGGAATGAAATAATAAAGAAATTTAAGTTTTTGAATTATATGTCATCAGGTCTGTGCCATCTCCTAGCAATCACATAGATAAGGGGTGGGCTGCTGGGGGTTCGCAGGGGTTCAGGAGAACCTCTAGCTAAGATTCTGTGCAATCCCACTCCTGGCTGGCCCTGCCCATCCCACCTCTCAGGAATCCCCACACGGCCTGTTTTGGATGCAGGTAAGTGCAGGGCATGCACCAAGGCTCAGGGAGGACAAAAAACGGGCCTACCAAAAGTTCGAGAAGTCTGGAAACAGGCCTGTTTCTGGCCTCCAGAGGGCCTCCAGAGCCTGGGGAGCCTGTTTTCGCCCTTCCGGAGGTTTGAGGAAAGTCTCCAGAGTGCGGGGAGGGCAAAAACACTCCCCCATACTATGGTGCAGGAGGCTGATATGGCCATGCCCACCATGGCCACGCCCACCCAGCAACTGGGCAGAGAACCCCTTGCTAAAATTTTTGAAGCCCACCCCTGCATAGATATAGAAATAGCACTTAGACTTATATATTGCTTCATAGTGCTTTACAGCCCTCTCTAAGCGGTTTATAGAGTCAGCACATTGCCCCCAACAATCTGGGTCCTCATTTTACCGACCTTGGAAAGATGGAAGGCTGAATCAACCTTGAGTCTGGTGAGATTCGATCTGCCAAACTGCTGGCAGCCTGCAGTCAGCAGAATTAGCCTGCAGTACTGGACTCTAACCACTGCGCCACCGTACTCAGTGATCAATCCTTAACCTGCTTTTTCAGGTCTTCCAACAGTGCATTCATTGCCACTGTACTGTACTGTACTGTACTGTACTGTACTGTATTTTATTTATTTATTTATTTATTTATTTATTTATTTATTTATTTATTTATTTATTTATTTATTTATTAGATTTGTGTGCCGCCCATCTTTTTTTTTTTTTTAATTTGATTTATATGCCGCCCTTCTCCGGAGACTCAGGGCGGCTTACAATGCGTTAAGCAATCTCATTTAATTGTGACTATCTGCCCTGATGCTGTTCTCCATAGAACCATAGAAAATCAGTAGAGATTTCTCCAGAGAGCAGGGATGGAATATTTGAGTCTAATCATTTGTGCCTCAAGTGAGAACTCTTTTCCTCATTTCATATAAGATTTTGGTTTTTTTAAGAAGCACATCCCAGTTTAAGATTTACCCTAAATGCAGCTTCTCTATCAGTCTGATACTATAACAGAGAAAGATATAAAGGAAATAAATAAGTTAATAGAGAGAACATGTTGTGTATGCAAACATGTTGATATTCAGTTAATGCTTTCTCCAAAGAAAAGGCTTTTAATCTGTAATTTAAACCACTAAGGACATCATTGGTGATTTGTTGATAGGAAATGGCACTGACAGCACCATTTGCTCTGGGCCGCCATGGCATGCTCAACCACAGGGTTGGATTGGGTGCTGGTAACCACAATAGCTTCATTTTCATTTTCCAACATTCTCCCCAGTCCACATTTCTTGCATAAAAGTGAAGATGTTCTGGTCATGATTTTTAAAAGAGCAGATTTTTTTCAAAATATTGAAACAGCTTATCCCTGAGTATCAGATATTAGACATTTGAGCCTGATCCAGAAAAATGATACTGGTATTCCTGTTTGCTATGCTTTCATGAGTAGAAGATGATATAAGAAACTAGCCCTCACTTGTACAACACAGGAGTTTCTTTGCTGGGGAATGCTACATGTATAGAATGCTTTTCATTACTGTTAGGATTAAATTATATTGCTATTCCATTCACGTCCATCTATCCTGTTAATGTAAATGTTTATGAAAGAAATGGGGGTGGAGTAGGAAAAAGCTCTTCAACTTGAAACATTCTGTCAGTGTATAAAATATGCTGATGTATTTGAGAGTTAGGCTGACACTGAAACCATAAATCCAAGATAAATAATTTATCTTCTGTGAACACATTTTGGTGGGTTTTTTTAACAGATCCATTTGTTTCTGGAATGTAGAGAAGAGGGATGGCACTCCGTGACAAGTCTCTAAAATTGTGTTTTTTCTAACAGTAGTGCTGTCAGCGTGATGCCAATTGGAGTAAGGCTCTCTCTGTTTGTGTCTCTCCCCCTCCCCACATCTCATCTCTTGATGCATGGTGCATTAGATCATTAAAAAAAACTAAAGCAAAATATCTCTGATGTTTCTTCACCATCAATACACACAAAAATCAGATCAAAAAAGTGAGCACTCAATGCTTAATGACAACTGTGTTGATAATAATGTGCTAATCAAGCCATTCTTTAAAATGCTCCATTTTAATTAACAACTGGAGAGAAGAAATGTAGTACACCTAGGAGTGAGTTGAAAGAAGAATTTAAGTTTAAAAAATGTTCTCTTAAAGAAAAAGGCTAGTGGTAGTGAAATCTCCTTGAAAAATGGATTTCTTGTTGCAAGTAACGAATAACGTCTTCTTGAACTCTAATCCTACATATATAGGATTGTATAGCTGATTTCATAATTTTAACATGAGATCATTTTTACTGCTACTGCCTCTGTATTTGGAAAGGTAGGTAGGTAGTTATGGAGAAGGTAAGGCAAGGACAAAATGATAACTGACAAATATATCAAAGATTTCATTCTAAAAAAAAATTAAAAGAAACCTTGAGGGAGTTCCTGGCTGCTTAATTGAATTAAAATGTAATACATAAATAATACAAACACCTTAGTACACAATATGTATTGGCATGCACAGATTTACGGTTCTGCTAAATTTAAATCAATGAAGTATTCAAACAACTCTCTTTAGTTTAATCGGTACAGGAACTTATTATAAATATTTAAGTTTTTCCCCCTCTGTAATTCTTTGCGCATTATTCCAATAGAATAAGCCTATTTAATGTCCAGCTTTAGAAGTATCTCGGTCTCCTGCTCTGTTTATTTTTCTGAAACCAGTTAAATACAAAGCAGAACAGCCCAAACAGAGTCAAAGTATTTGCGCCCTTGGTAACAATCTTTGACCATTACCTCCATAAAACAAGATTGCCAGTCCAGATAGTCAATGTTTTCTATGTAAGGAATATCTAATTTTCACAGGGACTGAAAATGAGATGAAAGATCATCCATAATACTCCTGTATAAAACAAAGATATGCCTTACTAAATTGTTCAACAGCTTGCAATTTTACTATTTTATAGAGAATCCAGACAACACTTAGCCTCCTAGCCCTCAACAAATGTGTGTCTTATCACCCTATCATTTTATTCAGTCCTACCAGAATTCCCATGCCTTCTTCCTAGTTCCTGTTTCTAGTCTCCTACTGAATAGAAATTGTGGTTGAAAATGAAGTAATGGTGGGCCAAGTGTCAAAAGACTCAAGACCAATTGCATCCAAGGTCTTTCTATCTGTTTCTCTCTGGGCTGCTTGCAATTTCAGCATATTCATTCACTAATCTGTTCTAGAGGATGAAGGCTAAACTATAAATCCTACTCTGTTAAATTGACACATAGTAAAGCAAGGCCAGTCAGTAAGTGAGAAGAAATGACCCAGTGACCCCAGAGTTCATAGGAAGATGTAGAAGTGGGAATTGTTAACTAACTCCAGACTACAGGGGCCAAAGGCTAGTAATTAAAATGCACAGACAGCAGTCTCCAAACCTGGCTTTATAATTCCAGACATTATTCTGCTGCACACAGGATTTCTATAATTACTCTCCCATCTGCTGCACATGTTAAGAGTGCCTGTATTTTGGAAAAATAAACTACTTTTGACATCCACATAGAAACCCATCTGTTTTATGTCTCAAATTTGCAAAACTGTGAGAAGAGGCATTGTTACAAGATTCCAGAAATTGATGGATTGATTATATACAGAAGAAATATCCGAATAAGAAGATTCATATAGCTTATGAATGAAATAATTTTAAGTAGTTTATATCTGGGTTTTTTTTTTTTTTTTTTGAGTTATAAGGAGTTAAGGACCTAGTGAGAATATGTAATGTAATAATTTGTTATCATATTCTAGTTTTTGGTTTGTGAATGCTATACCCTGTGCTTATTCTGGGAAGTCTAGGGAGGGGGGTGGGGGGCAGGGAGGGGAAGGAGGGGTGGGGGGGTGAAAATGTTTGTATTTCTTATAAAACTTTTCAATAAAAAAAAAAAGATTCCAGAAATTGTAATGGAATCAGTAAAATATACCTATATATATATAATCTATCCAGTACCAAACACCCAATTGCGCAGTTATTAAAAATGTGTTTATGAGCCCAAACTGTGCAGCAAAAATAAATATTTGGACATGAACAATCACTAAATAGGGTTAAGCTTCATATTTCTTATCCACACTATGTTAGAGGGGTGGAAGGTACTAAAATCCCTTTTCTCCGTATTTTTTTATCCAGCTAATTGACAAATAGATGAACAATAAACTCATCTTTCAAAATACACATACACACCCATATATACACAGTGGAAGGGAGGGAGGAAGAGGAAGAGGGGGAGGGAGAGAGTAAAGGGAAGGCAAACTCTAAGAATATTAGCAACAGCAATGCAACAAGCATTATAACTAATAGAGTGGACATTTCCACACCATTATTTTCACTTTCTTATGTTCAGAAATATCTTAAAGGTATGTGATCATCTTCACTTCTGCTGACCTAAATTCTAAGAACTAGGAATGAAAATCACTTCCCGATACTGTGGTGTTGCAGGTCTTGCAAGAACAAAATGATTCTCATATCTATTCAGTCACGAAGAAAGTGATAAAGAAAAATAAAACAACAGTAAACTAGGGGCCACATTTGTAGATGGAGAGGAAGAAGAGCCTGCCACAACTCATGTCACTGAAAGTATTTTTGGTGAGTTTGTGTGTTTTGTTTATGTATATAGGTTTATAAGATATAGCCATATTGCAAAGAATACAGCAATTTGGCCTACAGAGAGGGAAGGAATTATGTTTAAAAAACTAGCCCAAATTTTAAAAATTGGCCTTCTATTTATAATATGCACGAAATCTAAAATGTACACTTCATCCCTTTTTTTTCAATGAAATGCAATTGTTTCCTTCCATGAATGAAGAACCACTGCCCTGCCAAAATAGCACAAATGCACATAGATATAAATTAGGGCTGTATGAAATCTGGAAGAGATATGTTGATTCAGGTCTGAAGAAAAATGTTTCTTCAAGGCTCAAGTGTGTAGTGGGACTAGTTGCCTATCAGCGACTCAGTGTAGTTGAACTTAATCCATGCTGAATGTCTATGGAGAGTTCCAGTCATCCAGGTCAAAAGTGCTTTTTCAAGAGGCAACTTGTTTTTCTTTGAAGACATTTTGCTTTTCATCCAAGAAGCTTCTTCAGCTCTAGATAGATTCAGCTCTAGACAGCTGGTCATTTGCATTCTTCAGACAATTGTTGAGGTCACTTGGAGATTTGTCTGTTACCTCAGGTTCACCTGAGTAGTGCAAATTAGTAGTGCTTCAACAGGACTTTGATGGACTTTTGTGAGAAATAAATATGGGAAGGAGATAATTGAAGCAAAGAGGTTAGCAGAAAAATGCCTCCTTCCAAATTACAGTTGGAGGCATCAAAATAAAGCAAGACAAATCAAGATGCTGCCTTTAAATCAATTGGATGTAGAGAGAGTTAGGAATGGTCTTGAAGGTTATAAAAAAGAGCTACTACCAAGGCAGCCATTAGTCAAGTGCAAGTTCAGCCCATTCCAAGGAATTAATTTGAGTAAACTTCTCATATAGGTCCTTAGGTTACATGAAGCAAGGTAGGGGAGTACAGTCAGACTTTGAAGCTACTGTTATTGTAGCTGTTACAATAAAAGTAGTCCCAATATCTCTTATATCCCAATGGGTATAAAAAGTCCACATACCCCTGTTAAAATGCCAGGTTTTTGAGATGCATTTTAGGCCCAGTGTTCTTCAGTGTCTTCATAAACAATTTAGATGAGGGAATAAAAGGAGAACTCATCAAATTACCAGACAGCCCGAGCTGTAGGAATAGCCAATATCCCAGAATATAGCGTCAAAATCCAGATGGATCTCAACAAACATGAACATTGGATCTTATCGAACAAAATAAAATTCAGTGGAGAGAAAAGTAAGATCTTACACTTAGGCAAGAAAAACCAAATGTACAGGTATAGATTAGGTGAAACCTGGCAGAATAGCAGTAACCGTGAAAGGGATCTATAGACTCCAGTGGACAGTCACCTAAAAATGAGCCAGCAGCTGCAGCCATCAAAAAAGCCAATGCAATCCTAGGCTGCATTAACAGAGAGATAGAATCATGATCACATGAAGTGTTAGTACCACTTTATAATGCCTTAGTAAGACCACACTTAGAATACTGAGTGACTTGATATTTAAGAGGCTGCCATAGTAAGAAGTGGGTCAACCTGTACTTGAGGGCAGGACAACCTACAACTGAGGAGAAATTTCCTTAGTGAGGACTATTAACCAGTGCGGACTATTAACCAGTGGAATGGCTTGCCTTCAGAAGTTCCACAGGAGATGTTGTCTCATCCTGACAGATGTGGAAGAGTTTTGTAAGGTAGAGTGGACAAAGATTTCCACAAAGATATGCCATGCCTATCCAAAAGACTGAATGCCATAAATAAACTGAATGTCATAAAGTCAAAAGGTGTTTCAACAAACTGTTGGTTTAAGAGTGTGCACATTTGTCCCCCTAAAAGATTTCAGTTTATTTTTTAATTGAATTGTACAGCTTACAGTATATGTTATATTAAAGGTGGGGAAGAATCTGAAGTGATTTATTTTGAACTGATTATTTTATAGTTCAAAAATCTGGCATTTTAACAGGGGTGTGTAGAGTTTTTATATCCACCATGTAGTATTTGTTCTTAGTCTGGTCTGATGTCACACTTAACTAGTGGAATTGAGATACTGTCTAAGTTAGGTAATGGAGACATCAAACGCATATGACAAACTGCCAAAAGAACTTGTGAAATAGCCATAAAACCTTCAGAAATATTCATGAAAAGTGAACTGGCCTTTTGGAATGTTCATGGACTCTTATACTGTGCTATCAAATAGCTTTCTGTCCAGCATTAACTCAATATAGATATAAACATAACATAAATTATATCGTGATACACAAAGAGAAAGAAAAATGGGAGGCAAGATATGCTGTTGACCATGGAATTTTTGAACAAATGTTCTAAAAAAGAGGTAGGATTTTTGCTGGTCAATCACTTGAACATTGTTGGAAGAGGTGAATATGGCACAAAATCAATAGAAGCAAAGTCTCAGCTCCTTCTCCCGGGTGAGCCGCAGGTATCCGCAGGGTCTCTGTTGAGTGCACTCCTGTGTCTCTGATTGTCTGGTCTGTTGGGCGCAGCCCTATGTCTCCGGGTACATGTGCATGTCCTCCACCTCCTCCCCATCCCATTATTGTCGAGCGGAGGTTCAGGCTCGACACAAAGTTTCAGAGGGTTCCATTCTACCACTGTTTGCAATTTTAGTGCAATAATGAACCAAGCCAGTTGTACTGGAATGAGCTGGATAATAATGACAAATGGTGAGCACATGAAATTCCCTATAAAAGTCATAAGAACATAGTGGGTTACTTATATTCCAGCTCAAATGTTAAAAGGGTACAATAGTACTTCTAAGAAAGATATGTTTTAAACATGGATTAATGAAAGCCATGTAACTATACATTTTGAATATGAACAAAAACAACATAGAATGCAACATAATTATGGGAACAAGTCTGATACTCTTGTATTTTATTTTCAAGGATAGATTTAGTTCCTTCTGATGTTTTATTTAAAATGCAAAAGAATATATTTTGATATAATGCTAACATTAACAATAACCGCAAAAGTCAAGGATGATATTTCATTGTAACTATATGAATCACTTGGAGAATTATATTGTATTTAGAAATGTCCAAGATTAAACCATCTGAAACTTTGAAACTACAAGTTTATCAAAGTATCATGAAAGAGTAGAAAGAGTAGTTTTCATGTTCTTCCAGTTCTTATTCGTACTAACATAAACAGAAAAAAGACATGCAGCCTATTTTGTAGATTCCCTTTCTTAATTTCTTTGTTTCTTTCCTGACCCCATTCAAACTCCTTAATATATATTCATTTTATCCCATTTCATTTAGGTTCTTCATTTTCTTTTCTAATGAGTCTCTTTTTTTTCTTAGATTTTTCTTTGTCTTCTTCCCATGTTCTTTGATTCACAGCATGAGCAAAGCTGCATTTATTAAAAATTCCCTAAGAAAATACTCTTTAGTAGAAAAAAGATACACTGTTGCTGTTGGCCAGTTTACCATTTATAATGTATATAAATGCCTCTTGTCCCACTTCTCCTGAAAAATGTGGACTACTGAGATTTATGGTATAAAAATCCCACCAGGATATTGGCATAACCTTTAAGCCAGAAAGTTGTTTTTAATCAACCCCAGCATCCTATTTAGATTTTGGACCCAGAAGCACAAAGCCAGCAGTTTTAAGAGTAAGTCAAGAAATAAGAAAATAAGTGATGAGGGAAGGATGTGTTAGTCCATCTTGTACTTTAGGTACAACTGTGAATAATAATCTTGACTATGTTCAACTTGACCATGGAGAAAAATACTTAACAAAGCCCATCTTGAACTTTTAGATCAATTACAAAGAACAATTCTGGCTTCTGCTACTTCATGGCAGCATTTATTGTCAACTCAGAGGAAATATCTTCTGTAACCATTATTCTGCCTTCCATACAGAATAATGCAGCTCAAAGAAAGCTATGAACCCATCCTCTCTAGCAATAGTTAGTCAAGTTTAGTATATGAGTGTCAGACCTGCCCCAGCTAGGTCCTAGGAAAGAAAGACCCTTGACTCTATTTAGTTGAAGTGATAGATTGTTTTACTAATCTAATCTAATTGATCTAATTGTTTTACTAAGGATTACTGATTGCAGTAAAAGCAGGCTAGAACTAAGATCTCCATGCAAAAGATTATAAGATTTTATCCATCGTCCTGCTTCTCTCCCCATGACCAGTTTGTCTTTGACCAATGGTGAGTTGCATAGATGTTTTGAGAATCATTCAGATGTTTGGACCAATCCATATTCCATTCCCACCTTCATGGTCTTCAAGACTGGTACAGGCTGGTTTTCTTGCATAGCTGGTTTCCATCAAACTGTCATTTCCCCTTCCCTTTTTCCCATCTATACCCCATACATATTGCCCATTTGCTGTCCTTCCCATCCCCCCTAACAGTTCATGACAGGATGCCAGCGAGGCTCCAAACTGACCATGGCAGAGCTGACAATGACATCAATTTGCAAAATGGAAATGTTGTGATCCCTTGACTCTTGAAAACAATGAATGTCAGTTGCACGAACAATTATCCATGTGGCCCAGTATCCTAGCTGTTGCTAGTTAAGTTAAGAGAAATACAAGGAGATTGAGGAATGAATCTAAGAAATAAGTTTTACTATACATTTGTTAACTTGGAGAAAGTGTATGGCAGTTTGAATAGGCTTGAATTATGGAACAGAAACGTGGTATATGCGGTACAATGCAGATCTGCACATTGGGGAAACAAAACAATCACTTCATAAACACATGGCAAAACATAGAATAAACCCACAAGGGCAAGATTCAGCAGTCCATCTGTATTTAAAAAACAAATGCCACTCTTTTGAAGACAGCAAAGTCCACATTTTGGACAGAGAGGAGGATAGCTGGTTTGAAAGAGGGGTCAAAGAGGCTATCTATGTCAAAATTGAACAGCTTTCTCTCAACAGAGGGGGAAGGATACAATATCTACAACACAGTCCTTTTAACAGTTCCAAGAAGGCACTACTCAGGTGACCCCAATGACACAGATAAACCTCCAGCTGGCCTCAATGACTCTGTAAAAGAACGCAAATGGCCAGCTGTCTGCAAGGAGTATAAATCCTTCCATTCCCCACCATCCAGTCAGAGCTGAAGAAGCTTCTTGGATGAGAAGCAAAATGTCTTCAAAGAAAAAATGAAATGTCTGGTTGTCTCTTGAAAAAGCACCTTGGGACAACCATGATCTGGATGACTGAGAATCTCAATAGACATTTATGGAATAGAAATTTGTTGTTGAATGATATATTGTACAATCTCTGTCAATGATGGTGGTGGGGATATTCCTAACAAGGATGAGCAAATATTCAATACAATAGTATATATCCAACTGGATCACCCAATTAAAGCAAGCAGTTACAGATATTGGCAAGCAGAGATAAAGGAAGGTGCTAGAAGCATGTGGTCATTTTCATTATAATAATAAAGATATAATTTTACACTGTCCAGGACAAAACAATAGTAAACTACTCCTATATTTTATCAAGAAAAGCACATGGATAGATCTCATAAAGAGGAAAACTATCCAGTATCAGATGATGGGACCCCCAATTCATATGATACTCAACCTGCCACTGTGGAAGAACTGAGGGTCTTTTGGAGTATTAATGGTATTTATGACCTGAATCGATGTACCAGCTCTCTAAAATTATGCTTCAGGTACCTTAGAAGATATCCCCTACTTACAAGAAGCTCTAGTATTAAAAGCTATTGTCATAACTGGAAATGATAATTATATGCAAATTCTAATAATAAAAGTCAATGAGGACTATGAAAAAATGAGCAAAAAATACAAAAGGGCAAACTAATGAAACCAAATCAAGCAAACAGTCATGGAGTTGGCAATGGAGATTTTGAAGTGGTAGATAACTTCAGCCTTTTATGATTGACAGGAAAAGAATCAGCAATCAAGAAATATGCTTATGACCAGCACTTGGTAGATAGCAGCAAAGAAGACACATTGTGAAAAGATATTCAGATGCTGTTATGTGTCTATGTCTCCAAAGATCATAATCATATTTAGTGGTTCTATAGAAAAAATAAGGATTGAATCACAAAACAAATATAAAAATAAATGGGTTGAGAGGAAGTCGAGGAGATGGAGGGAATGAGAAAGTTGTGGTTAGATGGAGTTGATGTCTTTAAAAAAAGAGGAGAAAAAAAAACTGAAGACCAAAAGGCAATATATGACCATAGAAGGAAGATATTTTCGAGAATAGAATTGTATGGAGAGACATAATGAAAGTCTTTCTTCTTCCTAGTGCAGGGTCTGCTTTTCGGATCATTGAATTCAACTTTGCATGGTCAGCTGCATCTCCAGGGCACAGGCCTGAGGCTTGCATATCTTTGTTGATGGTCATCTTTGATTTGGGCGCCCGCGAGGTCGTCGGACATTGACTTCTAGTTGGTAGCAGTGGTGGGTTGCTCCTGGTTTGGCCCGGTTCAGCCGAGCCGGTAGCGGTGACGATGTGATGTCACTGAACTGGTTCTCTGTGACTGGGAGCTGGGCCCTCACGCCCGCCCCCGCTTTATTCCTACCTTTATTTCTTGGTTTTTAGCCCAGCTGATAGGCACGGCAGAGTGGTGATTGCGCACAAAGCGTGTGTGCGAAGAGAACCGGTAGTAACACCGGTTGGAACCTACCACTGGTTGGTAGGCAGCCTTGGTAGAAGGTGCTGTTCTGTGGACATATCCATACCAGTGGAGCCAGCCTTTTCTCATCTCTATAATTGGTGCTACACCAAAATGCTGTTGAATGGTGTCATTTGTGATGTAGTCAAGAAGGGAGATGCCCAATATCCAATGGACCATTTGCATTTCCATGGAATGGAAAGACCTTTTGGTCTCTGTTGTTCTGGTCAGCATTTCAGTGCCATACAGTGCAACAGGCGGATGGTTGTCCTGTAAATCTTAGATTTAAAATGGCTTGGTATTTGTCTGTCACATAACACACCAGTGAGTTCTCGCCAACACATCCAGGCTGCATTCATCCTTGCTCACACCTTGCCATTAATGTCACCATTGCCTTGGAGATGCGATCCCAGATACCAAAAAATGCCCACCTTCTTTAGGTTCCCTCCATTGATTTGAAGCATTCCAGGGATGGTAACAGTCTCTAAGTACTCAGTTTTCTTGATGTTGAGGCGGAATGGTCCAAAATGGTTGAGGCAATCATTCCATGTTTGAACTTGCTGCTGTAGTTCGTCTCTGGTGGTGGAAGCAAGCACAACATCATCCGCAGAGAGCATAGTCCAAAGTGTATTCTGCTGCAGGTCATGCATAATGGTGTCCATGACCAATATAAACAGAAGTGGTAACAGTGCAGAGCCTTGGTGCACCCCAGCCATCACTGGGAATCTGTTGGAGAGGCCAGTTGGGCATTGTACTTGGCATTTTGACCCAGTCAATGAATGGTTCAGGTACTCCGGGATCCCGGAGAGCATACCAGATCAGTTGGATGTGGGTCACGATCAAATGCCTTCTCCAGGTCTAGGAATGCCATGTGTAGTGGTTGCCATTTCTCTATGAGCTGACAGGCTGAAAAGACAGCATCAATTGTTCCACATCCACAGAGACATAATGAACAGTGTTAGGAAAAAACTACATTTAGGTATATATCCTTTTCTTCTTTTATTTAATATCTTTAATTTCTTTTCTTACTGTACGTTACTTCTTTTGTGCATTTTGCATAATATTCCTTATAGCATAATATGGGAGAATAGCATTGATGATGAGTGGAGGGATGGAGGGATGGGTGGATGATGGCCAAGATAGATAGATAGATAGATAGATAGATAGATAGATAGATAGATAGATAGATAGATAGATAGAAATATTCCTTTATTAAACTGAAACTATAAATAAAGAAGCAGTATACTTCCTTATGTGCATAACCTAATGTACAAACTTATTGCTTACATATATACAGTATAAGGTATATTCTTTTGTTTGTTTTCAAGTGTCATTCCATGCATTGCATCCACTTGAATATGTACATAACTACATCAGGGGTGAAATGCTCCCGGTTTGGACTGGATCACCTGATCCAGTAGCGATGGCGGCGAGTGGTTCAGAGAACCGGTAGCAAAAATTTATTTATTTTATGCAATTTATATGCTGCCCTATCTCTGAGGACTCAGGGCGGCTCACAACGGTAAAATGCATAATTCCTTATTAAAACAATATAAATTAAAATCCAATTTAAAATAATTTAAAATTCATTAACCCCCCCCCCATCAGTCCAGGCTATGGAACAACCAGGTCTTCAACTCGTGGCGGAACGAGCGAAGGTCAGGGGCCATCCGGAGCCCCAACGGAAGTTGGTTCCAGAGGGTGGGTGCGCCCATAGAGAAAGTTTTCCCTCTAGGGGTCACTAGCTGACATTGTCTGGCTGACGGCACCCTGAGGAGGCCCTGTCTGTGGGAATGCACCAGGCGATTGGGGATTGTTGCTGGCTGCAGGGGGTCCTATAGATATCCCGGGCCTAGGCCATGAAGGCCTAGGGAAAAATCCCTCCCCCCCTCCATGCCCAGCTGAGCTGCGCAATCATCAGAGGCTTTTTTTTAATTTTTAAAAGCATTTTTTCTACAACCTCTTCGGCTGAAAAAATGCTTTTAAAAGTAAAAAAAAAAAAAGGCCTCTGATGATCCTTCAGCTCAGCCGGGATTGTCAGAGGCTTTTAAAAGCATTTTTTCTACAACCTCTTCAGCTGAAGAGGTTGTAGAAAAAATGCCTTTAAAAGCCTCTGACGATCCCAGCTGAGTTGCCTGATTGTCAGAGGCTTTTAAAAGCATTTTTTTTACAACCTCTTCAGCCGAAGAGGTTGTAGAAAGAATGGTTTTAAAAGTTAAAAAAAAAAGTTGGCCACGCCCATTCAGTCACATTACCCCCCAAGCCACGCCCACAGAACTGGTAATAACAAATTTTACATTTCACCATTGACCTACATAATAATTTTATTTAAATAGCTGGGTATGGCAAAAGTATATTAGATAATTGTCTGATATATTAAGTATAAACTCTATACACTGTATACAATTACACTGTACTTGTTTTATGCTATAAGTGCTACTATGGATTTTTGTATTGTACAAATATAGTTATCATTACCAAAGAGATTGGACACATATCTTTTCAAAACTGTAATGAGACCGAAGGCATATCTTTCTCCTTCTGACCCTTTAGAAGTCTTGCTTGCTTACAACAAATGAAGAAGATACTGGACAACGTGATTAGAAAGCAAATAAACACACTTTAAAGGGATTTTTAACTTATTCTTTCAGTGCCTGGGTTGCAGTATAAAAGGTGTAAATATCAACTTGCAAATGTTGTGCATTGTTTCCCATTCACAAGTATGGATAAAATCACAGCTATTCCCTTTCCATCTTCTGTGAAAAAACTTTTTTTTTTTTTTGCTATTTTTATCCTTGAAGTTGATCTGTTTTTACAAACAAGATTTCTGACTCCTACATGGCTCTTGTTTGTGTTCAGCTCATCCAACAGGCAACTGCAAACAAACATATGGAAAGAAATCAAAGGTCAGGCAGCTTTTAACGGACCACCCTCAGAAACTCACATTGAGAGGAGGACCTGTTTAAATGTATTTTGAAAAAGCCTTCCATGTCATCCTACCTGACCTGCATGTTTGCTGTTTGTCTTTGAGAAACAGGCCTGGGGAGGCCCACAGACTTTAAACTAAGTGACTCGTCAAATGCATGGCTGTGGCTGAGATCTAGAAGGTAGTAAATTTTGCAGCTTTGTCTTCCGCTGACAGCCTGTCGTGTGCTTGAAACATAAATAGTGGTGGAGACAAATTGCTGTTGATTTCCTATTAAGCTTTGGCCCACTGGCCTCCTTCTCTACTTGCAGCATTTGTACCCACCCTTCTGGCATTTGACAGACAAAATACCTCCCTTCCCACAGGCTGGAGTAGTAAGAAAATTATTGTCTTCTTTTCTCTTATCATGTTTCTTATTCACATAGTGGAAGAATCTCCTGTTTTAGAGGCTTCAGAATCATACTCTGAAGTTCTTCTCAAGAAAGGGTGCATCCAACTTTTTCCTTACCTAATCTTCAGTTTTCATTTGGTTTCAGTTTTCTAAAGGATGTCTTTTCCTCAGCTCAACAAGTTTTGCATTTTTAATTTCAACCCTGGGAAAAAAAATGCTATCTTTTCCTTGTAGATTAAACATTCATTTTATTCTTAGCTTCTAAGATTAGAATATAATAAAATATTTAGAACATAATAAAATAATGACTTTTCTAGGTACTATGATTATTGCATTCTGGATTTTGCTTCCTTCCTCTTTCTCAGCAATGAGTTATATCAGCCATGCTGTTTTCATCTTCTTTTCCCAGTGGAAAAATATAGACTTGCAAAGGTTTACTCATAGGGATTATGCAAAAAAGACATTAATTAAACCCTCTCTTCTAGATATTGTAACAAATCCTGGAATTCTCATAGATATATGCTGACAAAGCTCCTAAGAAATCCCAGCTCCTATAATTAGGAGGATACTGGCTGAAGCTAAAGTACTTAAGCAGTTCTTTCAGGATGCTGATATTTTGTACATTCAACAGCACTGATAACTAGTGCATGGCACAATAAAGTGCTTATCTGCTCACAAGAGGCACATGGGTCCCTCTAGCACAACATATTTTCTGTGGGGCTTTAGAATTACTTAACTTGATTTATTTTCTCTGTTTTATCTCTCCTTGGACTTTTATGGGGGCACTGTGACTTTTTTATCTCTTTTTCTCTCTTTGTTCCATTTATTTCTACTAATCAGCCTTCCAACTTGCTGTGTAACCTTTCACTTCACAATTTTTTGTTTTCAGTCTTATATTTTAATATTAATTTTCCTCTGCAGCATTTCTCCTGTCTTTTTCACATCCTTCATTCTTCCCTTTCATCTTAGCACTGTCATTTTAAAAAACAGAAACATGCATTCGTAGCTAGGATAATGATTGGATGCTGTAATACAACAATGTCCGCATTTCCTTTGCTTCTCTGATTCTTTGCAAAAGGTACAAGTTATATTGTGAGAGCAGGAAGGTGTTAATTCCCAAGTATGTCCTTTTGGGGATTCAGTTCAAACCAGAAACAGGCTACTCTGACCTTTCTCTGAGTCCAGTCTTACAAGTACAGGTGGAGAAAGGTCAAATGCATTCAGTATAGTACTGTCGCACTGTTAAGAGTACTTAGGCTCATCAGATTTTACAGGACAAGCAAGTGTCAAAGATACGTTTTCTAATGAAGTTTGGATTCTCTTTTATCCAGCTTGGATATTCAGAATGATTTCCTTTTAGCAGTTATGCTTATTTAGGTGTTTGTGTATGCCCCTACATGCTTAAATATGAAGTGTGATCACAAGAGACAAGATCTTGTTAGCTGCACCTTGTTGTTTATAAATACTCCATAACATCTGAGATACTTATTTGATGCTAGTTTATACTGTACCTTATTATTTTGAAATATCCTTGTCTACTTTATATTCTCTTATAGTATGGTTGTTTTATTTCTGTAGTTTAGACAGTGTTAAGGTCTATACTGTGCAAAACACTCAATGCACTCCTGCTTTATTACTTGCTCTTGCAGGGCACTTTTCCAATTTATCACATTTTTAATAGAGTTTATTTTAAGGTTCCATTCAAGAATCTGAAGAGGATTGTACTCACCTATTTCGTCATGTGTACAAAGTAACAGAGCTTTTTTTTATTTTTCTTTACAATAAAAATAGTGTGCCACTTACAGCAGGCTAGGCATGCTAGTGATATTAGTACTTTCATACTAATATAGGCTTTCAAGACATACTGAGCTTTCTTCATAAAGAACTCTTTACCACTGGGAGTAAGCCTGATATTCTAAATAAATAAAAGGAAAAAAAGACCCTGATTTTTTAAAAAAGAAATATAACAAATGCAAAGTAACCTATCTCTAGATCCAGCAAATGTTTGGCTTTCTTTTAGCAAAACAGAAATGTTAGCCAGACTTCATTTGTATCTGGCATTAATGCTATTCTGCATAAGACATTTTGCTCCACAGAAGCAACATTATTAGCAGTGTTTCTAGTAACTAATTAGAAACACCAGAAGATGCTACTGTGTATGTGCACCATATGTGCAGACGTTTCTTCCAACTACTAGAAGTGCCAAATGAAGCCCCAGAAGTACTATGAAATAAGCAATGGAGCAGTATCACTTTATGTTTTAAAAGCAAGAAGTTGCATTGCTTTGTGAAGCACATATCTAGGGATGTTCTGCCTGAATCATCAGCCCTGATTCCTCCTGACATGAATTCCCCTGGGTAAAAATGCCCAAATTCACCCTTAATGGATTTTTTTTTTTAACCCTTGCCTTTATCATCCCAAAAGTGCTTTTTCAAGAGGCAACTGGTCTTTCTGGTTTTTCTTTGAAGATGTTTCACTTCTCATCCAAGAAGCTTCTCAGAGCTGAAGAAGCTTCTTGAATGAGAAGCGAAACATCTTGAAAGAAAAACCAGAAAGCCCAGTTGTCTCTTGAAAAAGCACTTTTGGGCAACCATGAACTGGTTGACTGAAAATCTCCATAAACATTTAGCCTTGCCTTTATTATTTTTATAAGTACCTCAAGGCAAACATACTTAATACTCTTTTTTTTTAAAAAAAATAAGTTTTATTGTTTTATTACTATACATTATGACAAACACATAACATACAACATATAAATATATCCTCTTTTTAACAAGTGTTTCTTCGTGGTCTGCTTTCCACTGTGACTTTCCCCCCACCTAATTCTCCTTATTTCTCCCGTTTTCCCCACAAGAAATCCTTGAGGTAGCTGGGCTGAGATACAGTGACTGTCCAAAGTCTCCAACTGGTTATTTATGCCTACAGTGGAACTAGAACTAGAGAACTTAGCCTGCTTTAGCAAGTTTCTAGCATGCTGCTTTAACCATTTAACGAAACTGGCTCTTACTTATCATTTGGAGCATTCTGTCCTGTTTAAAATGGGTTCCTAATTTTCGTCTGTATATAATTTTTTGTATTGTACTGTGTTACAGAATTGATTTTTTTTTGTTTTATATTAATAATTTTGTACTTTACCCAAAAAATGGCAGTTATTAGGCAATTCACAAATAATAGTAAAATATTGTACTTCTTTTGTGCTTTAGGGTTTTGTTTTTTTTCTCGTATGAATTCATTATGTGAAATTAACTGACCTATGAACAAAAGTCTGGATTGAAATGACTTTGGTTTTGAATTAGTTCACGGCATTTGAAGTGAAATAATTTAATTCAAATCTGCAAACAAAAATCTTACTGTCAAGAAACCTATGCATTATTTCCACAACCTCAGCCTTATTACCTTATTACCTTTTATAGGGCAGGTGAATTTAAGTTATAGTAACTTATATTTTGTTTCCCAAATCATTGCAAAATAGGGGGTCCAGGTACTTGTTCAGCTTTAATTGCCTTTCAAATACTTGCTAAACAAGCAATATAACCTTGTCCTCTAAGCAATTCTTAAACTCCATTATATGTTTCAATTGAATGCAGTCAGTACCAAACCAAATTATTTCCTCTTCCTTTTAGTGTTTGCAAAAGAAAACTTCCCAGCCTTTTCTTACAAAAAGTAATTATGGATCTTGTGACCCAAACTGAAATCTCTGTGCCTTTTATTAGATCCAAAGCTTTGGCTTTGGTGAAAGCATTTGAAGCTTTCATTGAATCATATATTAGTTTCTCCTTTACCAAGGCTTTCCCATAAATCAGAGGAAAATCTAACTGGTATTCCTATTGTACTATTCTTTGAATTAATTTAAAACTTAAATGTTAATTATAACACTTTTATTTCTGTAGAACTGAATGGTAAATGCACAAAGAACTGAATTTCATTATTCTGCAAATATTCTAGAATATATATTTTATTAGTCAGAAGTGGCATGGAGATGTGTTTACTTGCACACCTAGTTTTTTCTTTTTTGTAGATGTTATTAGATACAGTTGCTCTCTTATTTTGATTTCTTTATGAAATAGAAAAAGTCTATTCTTTTCCTGAACAGGCTTTTATTTCAACAGAACATAAAATGAAATTTAATCTGAGATTTTAGGTTTAATGATTCACATATGTTCATTTTTAACTATGAATCATTGCATAAACAAAGTTTTATGTGACAAAATTTGTACCTTCTCTCTCACACACACAGTGTGAAATATACAGACACACAGAGACACATACGCATGCAAAACCCCTTGGAACTACTACAGGTAGTCTTCAACTCACAACAGTTCATTCAAAGTTACACCACTGCTGAAAAATGTGACATGACCGTTTTTCACAGTTATGACTTTTGCAGCATCCCCGTGGTCATGTGATCAAAATTCCCATGGTCATGTGATCAAAATTCAGATGCTTGGCAATTTATATTCATAATCATGGCTGTGTTCCAAGGTCATGTGATCCCCTTTTGAGATCTTCTGACAGACAAAGATAATGGGGAAGCCAGATTCATTTAACAACTGGATTACTAACTTATCAATTACAGTGATTCACTTAACAACTGGGGCAAGAAAGTCATAAAATGGGGCAAAACTCACTTAACAAATGTCTCACTTAAAAACAGACATTTGGGGCTCAATTATGGTCATAAATTGAAAACTTAACCATTTTTAAAGCCTTTCTCATATACTTGCAAGTATTGCTTTTCATTTCCAGTTAGCTATAGCTGGTTGTACAGCTAATACCCCTCTAATGGGACCAGTTTTGTGTAGTGGTTATGACTTCAAGCTAGAAACCAGGAGATTGAATTGTAGGCATGTTTTAAGCACAAAGCCAGCTGTCTAATCTTGGCCAGTCACACTCTCTCTCAGCCCTAGGAAGGAGACAATGGCAAACCACTTCTGAAAAATCTTCCCAAAAAAAGTTTCTGCAGGAATTTGTCCAGGCAGTCTCTTAACAATTGTACACAATTCAATGGGGGAGGGGGGGTCTCTAACCCAATACCAAAATATTTATAGCATCCTTAATTTGGCTATCTCTGGATATGTTAGGGCTGTAACTTTCAAATTTTTACCCAGCCCAGCCTCAATTTTATCTGCAGGGTGTTAAGTGGGAAAGAAAGATACAAGCAATCATTCATCCACCTTTTTTCCATTTATAGAGTGGGTAGACTCAAGATGGCTTAACTGCTGTGACAGGATAATATGTATGTGTCTTGGTTACATCATTTTTCTAAGTGTTTTCTTGTTAGTATTTAGACAGCAAGACCAAAAGCTTTCTTGTTGTCTGATAACCATAGCTGAGTCCAAACAAGAGGCAGGATGAATGAGCAAAACAAGCAAATTGGATTACTAACAGGTATTTGAAAAGGATGATAGTGGAGAGTAATGTGTCAAATAAATGTGGGCATTTGGGAAAATGTCCCAGACTTTTGATGAGAGGTTTCCTGTCCTCTTGCTGGACTAGATCTTTAAGCACTTACAGTCAGACTTGCCCTTTAATTTAGCCATGTATTTAACATTACAGGAAATCACCTGGAAGAGACCAAATCATCCATGTTATTCATTGGTCAGTTTGAATTTCCGTTTTGGAACTACAAATACATTCTTTAGCTTTTTGTGAAATAGGCTTTGTATTTAAGGAATTGGTAAAAAAAAAAAAAATAACCATGCTGTGATGTTTCAGATTATCACAGAAAAAAACTTCAAAATGTTAAAATTCCTGATCAAGGAAAGAAGCAGCCTAGAACTAAGGAGAAATTTCCTAATGGTTAGAACAATTAAATGATTGTCCAATGTCTTCTTAAAAACTTGTATGAAATGATATAGGGTTCTCTGCCTGAGCAGGGGGTTGGAGTAGAAGACCTCCAAGGTCCCTTCCAACTCTGTTAATCTGTTATAAATTTTTATTAGCAAATTACAACCATTGTTTTATTTTAAGTAGCTAGCATTTCTGATGCCTCTTTGCTGTTTTTTTTCTTCTTCTGTTCAAGCATGTCTGCCTGGATGCTTGCTCATAACTTCCTCTTCTTGCTGCCATCTTGTGCTTATCTCTATTTATTCAGCCCAAATATCAGGGATATCAAACTTTATTTCATTGAGGGCCACATCAGGGTTGTGTTTGACCTTGGGAGGAGGGGGTGGCCAGGGGGCGTGGCCAGCTCAATGTCATTCATGTCAGGGGCACCTGTGGTGGGCCGAGCACTCTGCCAGCAAAAACGGGCTCCTGAGCTCTGTTTTCGGCTGTGATGGCCTCCTGCAACCCTCTGCCAGTGAAAACAGAGCTTGGGAGAGCTGCCCGTGGACCTTGTGAGCTCCATTTTTGGCTGCGATGGCCTCCTGCAACCCTTTGCCAGCCAAAACAGAACTCAGGAGGGCCACACACAGCCCTCTGAGCTCCTTTTTCGCTGACAGAGGCATCGCGGGCCGGTCCTTCACTGTTTCCAGGGTGGCCCTAGGGGCCAGATGTAAGCACCCCATGGGCCGAATCCGGCCCCCAGGCCTTGAGTTTGACACCCTATCCTAGATCTACTGTCCTGACATTGTGAGATTAGGACTTTGAGGTATTAAGCATACACATAGGCAAAGAAGTGGGTTTGACTCAGCTGAAGGGAAGAGGAAAAGAATTAGAGAAAAGATATCTGAGTTTAGTGAAATCTGAAAGTATGAGGGGAAAAACTCAATTTTGCCTCAATTGCATTATGTTTAAGTTGAAGTAGAGAGGGGCTTTGCCAGGCTTTCCAGATTTTATTACAAGAACCTTGTAATAAAATATTACAAGTTATATTGACATTCCAAGATGCCTAGTGATTCCTTATTCATCTTGCCTACCTCTAAGTGCTGACTAAGACTGACTTCACTGGCCACCCAGGAATCAGCATGATGAGGCAAACTGGCCTAAGAAGTAAAGAAATGAGCCAGAAAAAGCATACAAGTAAGCTTTGAGACAAGCATCCAAGCTTTTCTTCTTTCTCTTGGGGTTTATCTGCAAATTTAAAATATTTACTCCCAGGGCAGCTGATGCTGTTATAATTGCTTGTTTATAAAGCCCCAAATCCCATGGGTTATAGGAAGAAGCATAGAAAACATTTTTTTAACGTCAGAAATAAAAGTATGTATGTATAGGGAAAAGTCTGAAAAGATTTGTTAAGTTTGCCTACAACACTGATTCTTATTGTTATAGGATTTTTATTTAATTTAGGATTTTTAAAAAGTCCTTACCACTATCATCCTTCGTTAAGATTACTTTTCTTCTATTTTAATGGCCTCAAATGCCTCTTAGAGTTTTCCCATACACATTTACATTAACTACTTTGATTTAATGTAAAGAAAGAAAATAGCTCTGATTGCAGGTACTGAACAGTAAAAATAATACATGTTAACAGACAAGTAAAAACAGTACAAAGGGAAGAACTACTAACAATTCTTGTGATGATACGTTACGGAGTATGTTATTATCAAATGTGTCATTGTTAGAGCTTCAATAGTACCTTTGTGGCTACCATATTGATTTTTTAAAACTACATCTTATGGATATCAATACATTTTTGTATTGCTGCCAAGAAACCTACATGCATGTGTGGTGGTCACTGAGAAATGAGCTCAGCTCAACTAAACATTATATATTTATATCCCACTGTAATATAGAACTTCAGAATGTATAAGGAATTACGTATCCTAAACTTAATGATTTGGATGTCCACGTTTTTTTCACACACATTTAATATGCGGTTGTGGAAAGTTTTATATCAAAATATATTTTATTCCTTATACTGTCTGACCGAATACAGTTAAGAACCCATATTAGGTCTTATCTTGTGGCAATGGAAGCGGCAAAACACCAATATTTTGCCGCTCTCATTGCATCTGCAGAAAACCGCCTTGCCACTCTGTTTAGAGTGACCCGTTCTCTTCTCAATCATGGAGCGAGAGAGGACCCCTTGCAGGGCAGAGCTGAGGATTTTGTACAGTTTCTGCAAGATAAAATCGCTCAGATTTGGACTGGGTTGGACTCTGACTGGGCAGAGTCTGGCGAGGTGACAGGGGCCTGTCCTGATGGTAACATCTGGGTTGGGTTTGAGCCTGTTTCGATGGATGAAGTGGACAGGATCATGCGTCGACTGGGTGCCTCCACATGTTTATTGGACCCTTGTCCTTCCCTTGTTTCTGCAGCCAGAGAGGTGACTGGAGGCTGGATCCAAGCGGTTGTCAATGCTTCTCTGAGGGACGGGGCCTTCCCCGCCACACTTAAAGAGGCGGTGGTTCGTCCCCTCCTCAAGAAGCCCACCCTTGATCCAGACTCCCTTAACAACTACTGTCCAGTCTCCAACCTTCGCTTTATAGCGAAGGTTGTTGAGTCCATGGTGGCACAGAAGCTCCCGCAGTTCCTGGAGGAAACTGACTTCCTAGACCCGTACCAATTGGGCTTCAGGTGCAGTTACAGCACAGAAACGGCATTGGTCACCCTAGTGAATGATCTCTGGCGGGCCAGGGATGTGGGTTGCTCCTCCATCCTGGTCCTTCTTGACCTTTCAGCGGCTTTTGATACCATCGACCATGGTATCCTACTGCAGCAACTCTGGGGGTTGAGGGTAGGAGGCACCGTTTTACGGTGGTTCTCCTCCTACCTCTCGGGCTGCTCACAGTTTATATGGACAGGGGGAGAGAGATCCACCCCGAGGCCCCTCACATGTGGGTGCCTCAGGGGTCGGTTCTCTCCCCTCTGCTCTTTAACATCTATATGAAGCTGGGTGAGATCATTCGGGGTGAGGTACCACCAATATGCTGATGACGCTCAGCTTTATATCTCCACCCCGGATCACCCTGAGGATACCCTTTCTGTGATGTTCCGCTGCCTGGAAGCGGTATGGGCCTGGATGGAAAGAAACAGACTCAGACTCAACCCATCCAAGACTGAGTGGCTGTGGATACCAGCATCTTGTGATCTAGTGGTCCCGTCACTTGTGATGGGAGAGGAGGTCCTTACTCCCTCAGAAAGGGTCTGCAATCTGGGAGTCCTCCTCTATTCATAGCTATCTTTAGAAGATCATTTGACGGGCGTGACCAGGGGAGCCTTCGCACAGGTATGCCTGGTGTGCCAGTTGCGCCTTTCCTAGATCGGGATGCCCTTGCCACGGTCACTCATGCCGTTGTTACGTCTTGGTTGGACTACTGTAACGCCCTCTACATGGGGCTGCCCTTGGGATGCACCCGAAGGCTACAGTTAGTCCAGAATGTGGTTGTGCAGGTTGTTACGGGGGCTTCTCGGTACTCCCGTGTGACACCTCTCCTGCACGAGCTGCACTGGTTACCGGTGGTTCTTCAGGTTCATTTCAAGGTGCTGGTGCTCACCTATAAAGCCCTACATGGCTTAGGCCTGAGGTACCTGCAGGATCATCTCCTGCCATCCTCCCATCGTCCGGTGCGCTCACACAGAGCAGGCCTCCTCAGAGTGCCGTCAGTCAGACAATGTTGGCTGGCGGCCCCCAAGGGGAGAGTATTCTGTGTGGGAGCGCTGACCCTCTGGAATGGGCTGCCCACCGACCTCAGGACAGCCCCTGACCTCCTCTCCTTCCGTCGCGAATTGAAGACATGGCTTTTTCACCAAAGGGGCTGAATCCGTAGGGGTGATTTTTAATAATTTTAATTAAATTTTTAATTAATTTTAACTAATTTTAAATTGACTTTGATGTTTATGTAATTTTTTTTGTCTCCTTCTTGTAAGCCGTCCTGAGTCCTTTGGGAGAAGGGCAGCATATAAATTACATACATACATACATACATACATACATACATACATAAATAAATAAATAAATAAATAAATAAATAAATAAATAAATAAATAAACTTCCTTTAACTATTAACAGATTCCACAATTGACTGAGACTAGAAAAAAATGTTGTAAGTAAACAAGATCACTGAAATCACGCCTCCACTAGACAATTGATAGCCAAGCCAAAACTAAAGTAAATCAAGTCAAAACAGCAAACAGGGAAAAGACTTTTACTCAAACTTCCTTGAACTCCCAAATCAGTTACCCAGACTTAATCCACACATCAAAGAAGCTCTATAAACACAAATAGAGTTAATTAAACTTGGTGCTCAGCCCAACTACCCACTCACCAGAATAAATATGACATGTAAACACTCAAACATCATGCTTCCATAAAAGATCACCTTTTCTATAAAAAAATATATGATTTCTGTACCCCATTTGTAGCTACCTTTCAAGAGTGGATTACTTGCTCCTGAAATAAACCAACTCTTTTCCAGCTCAGATCAGGACCCTGAAATTCTTTGCACATTGTGTGGTGGGCCTTTATCGAACAAGACATTCTTCTGCAATTTTTTTGCCAAATGGTCCAGGTTATATCAACATCTTAAATCTGGACATGTGAAATCCAAATTTGCCACGCTACCAGGAAGAATTAACCTTTTAGGAAGCTTCCACAGGAAATTTTACCTTGAACAAATGACTAATATAAATGAGTAAGATCCACCTTGTGTCTAGCCAAATTTAAGACATTATATTTTAGTGTTATTTTAGAAAGCAATTTAAAATTTGAAGAAAGGGTAATCAAATGAAAGCACCAATGCTGTTATATCTTTAATTTCTCAAGTGTAAGTTCCCTTTCCAAAATACACTAAAATTACACAGGAAACCTCAAATAGCATCTTTTGATTGGTGATATTTTTACCTAATTGATAATATTTACACCTAGTGGATTTGAAGAAAATCAACATAATATGAATAATTTTTAATGTTATATTAGTTCAAAAGACAGGAAAACAACAACAAGAAAGTTTACAATATAGATAGTTAGGTAGATATAGATATTTGTCCACAAGTGTGGAGAAGAAATTGAGTAAAAAAATCCACACAGGTATAATGTGTTTGCAATTATATGCAGAATATTTTGTGAAAACATCTATGTGAAAGGGGATTGTTATGGTTGGTTTATTTTTAAACTTCCTGCTTTTCATTATTAAAATAAAATCCAAATTAGCAAATGTTGAAGTAAAGCATCATTATCTTTCAGTGAGGTATTTTTAAATGAAAGATAGAATAGAATATTTTGAGAATATTTTGCATGACAGAGAAAAGAAACCTTACATTTAGTCTTCTTAATAGGTATTGTTTTTGTATATGAGAGAGGACAAGGTCAGCGGATGTCTGGCAAACAGAAACAATGTACAATTTTATACACAAAAGGAAAGAACTGAAATGAATATAAAATAGATGCCTCTACCTGTTACAGATCTCTTAATATCCCTCGATTGCTTCTCTGGAAAAAATCCTTTCTTTAATTTAGATTTAGGAGATTCTTTTGATGATAAAACTATGAATAATCTTGAAAGATCAGACTCCCAAAGAGAGTCATAGTTATGAAAACCCATGATGATATTGAGCATACATAATTGCAACCACAATTAACACAGATTTACATGTTTCCAGCAACACAATCTGCAGTTGAAGAACATTTGTATAGAGAGGTCTTGGTTAGTTATTCTACACTCTCCTGCTTCTGGTTCCACTTAAATACTCTCTCATACAGTTGCTGGGGGACTTAGCAGTTTATTCAAGGCCAAAGAATAAGACCAAACAAAAAATGTAAGTCTAAACAGAGTCTCTCTGAAAGAAGCTTGCCTGAATGGATTTTTCTTTAACAGAAGCATGGACTAGAATAATCCAAATCCATTCCAGAGTTTCAAGATCCAGGCCAGAATTTCAGAAACAGAATCTATTATAAGCACAAGGGATCTGACAGTTGCTTCCGATCAGGGTCATGGGTCAGAGCTGCCTGTTAAACATCTCTGCAGCCAGCTGTCTCTAATCATGATATTTATTCCCTTACTTGGCAAGGAACCTCATAGAAGGTTCCGCTCAGTTCTCCTCTCTACTCACCAATGCATAGGCTAGAAGGCCTTACCTCATCATCTGACTTTTTTAGCTACTGAGGTGTTGCCTGATCAATGTTGTGTGATTCTTGGCTTTGTATCTTCTGAGGCTGACATTCATTTCACAGGTCCTGCTGGAGTAGTTTCTTCATGTCATTGATTTCTGAACTATGTCATAATTAGTAATAGAAAGATTATAATGCTTTCAAAAATATATTAAAATGTTCTGCCAAACATTATAGAAAGACCTATACTGTAGACCATCTATTGGGTGATTCACTATTGAAAATGAAAGAATGCCTGCCACTGTACATTAACAACTTACATCTTTAGACTGTGTTTGACAGTGATTTTTGAATTGCATTTATCAATATAAAATATTAAGCTACAGTATATTGTCAGATGTTGCAGAAGTACTATAATTCCCAGTGTGCCCAAAAGTACATGTAAAAAAGTGATCTATGCTTTGTATAATAGCAAATATTTTTATTTCCAAAGCAAATATTTTTATTTCCAAAGATGTCAATGGTAATTTTAATGGGACAAGTCTTAAATTCTTTGACTAAACATTATAATTCACATTCAGAAGTAATATTTCCCAACATATGATTTTTGAGAAAAGCCAGAAGTTTTTCTTTAGATACCATATGCCTTTGTTAACAGAATGGATAGTAAATCTGTGGAAAGCTCAGTATACAAAGCATGCAACTGAGACATACAAAATCAGCAAATCATTCTCTGAAGTTAAGTATGTCATTCAGTATAGAGACTTTTAGACTTGAGTTGCATGCTTGTTTAAAAAGTTACTTATCCTGCATGAATCGGGTGCGATTCAAGGTGTTGGTTACCACCTTTAAAGCGCTCCATGGCATAGGACCCGGGTACCTTCGAGACCGACTTCTGCCACCAACAGCCTCCCACCGGCCAGTTCGCTCCCACAGAGAGGGTCTCCTCAGGGTGCCATCAGCCAAGTTATGTTGGCTGGCGACACCCAGGGGGAGGGCCTTCTCTGTGGGAGTCCCTGCCCTGTGGAATGAACTGCCCCCGGAAACGTGTAAGATCTCCGACCTCCGTGTATTTTGCTGTGCCCTCAAGACTCTGCTGTTCCGCCAGGCCGGGCTATCAATGTAATGATTTTAAATTGGGTGTTTTAAATTTTTGGGGTTTTAAATCTGAGCCGAAATTATTTAATAATTTTAATTATTTTTAACTGATGTCTGTCTTTGTGCTTTTAATAGGCTGTACACCGCCCTGAGTCCTTCGGGAGAAGGGCGGTATAGAAATAAAATTATTTATTTATTTATTTATTTATTCATTCATTCATTCATTCATTCATTCATTCATTCATTCATTCATTCATTCATTTATGCTTCTACTGCTATCCATTTTAGAAGGTGCAGATAAAAAAAACAGCCATAAGATATGAAAAGTTATTCAGAAACTGAACTTTTTGTCCTTGTATCTATACAGTGGAACCTTTAATTTTTTTCCCCCATAGATTCCAAGAAAAATTGAGTTATACACTAACATCAAACATAGCAGGATCAAAATATTTGGCCCACATTTGATGCTAAGTTTTCGTAAAGTGCAGGCTTAAGTCAAATTTCATCATCATCATCACAGAACTCCATGGAAGATGAGATCTTACAATGACCAGAAAAATAATATTTCCTATATTATGTTGGAAGATAAAGAACCTGCCAGCAACTGCAGTAACTGTGGAGTAATTTAGTGAAGGACTGCATGGCAGGTTGCCTGAATTGATTATTAGTCAAAAGCTTTTTAGAATTAATCTGATGCCTCGTGAAATTAATGAGAAGAGGGATGTGGTATGGCTATAGCCTGGCATGGTATCACCTAAGGGAGACTGTGATAACTAACAACCAAGGATTCTCTGAAGGGCATATTATTCCCTAAGGTAAAGAACACTAAGAAAGTGGTATATAACCAAGATTTATATGATGTCACTGAGAAAAGGTCAGTTTGGTAAAGGTCAAATGTATTTGCCTTAGAAAAGTGGCATAGAAAGCCTAATCACTTGGAATATATTAAGCTGATCTACAAAGATCATTTGAAACCCACCCAAAGGGAACTATCTCAAGGTACCACAGTTAAAAATGTCAATAAACATGTTATAATCCCCATTTAATTATAAAAACACTTAAAATCCAGAGGATTTTTCCTAAAATCACCCCAAATGGCCACCTTCCTCTAGTTTCATTTATTGTAATAAAATGGATAGCAACTAACCAGTCTCCTGATGTTCATTTTTTATTGTTTAAGTCTGACAATTTAATACCTCCCAATAGACTCTCTTCTTCTTACTATTCATTTCATTTTACTCAAAGCTAGCCTTAGAACATTCTTAGATGATTAAATTGGACTAGCAAGATTCACATTGTCAGTTTTCGGCAAATAGCATTGCATTTCTGAAAGAGACGCAAACTGAAATGCTCAGTAGTATTGAGATGGTAATGATAATTATAATAATGATTATTTTTTTATCACCAGAGTGATTTTTAAAATAAATGTGTATCGTGCTTTGGAACTCATGGTTATGGATAAGGATACTTTTATTCAAGGCTTGACTGGTGCTATCAACAGTGACTTGCAGTAGCTGCCCAGGATTTGAGCTAAATTTCTTTGGTCTTATTATAAGAATGCAGGGATTGAATCTGAAAACTCTAAGAATGAAGCATTAAATTTAATGGAAAATCATTCTGTAACAGACATCGTTGGGATTATATTGCAAATATCTCTGAATTTGTATTTACATGCTTTCAAACTGCTAGGTTGGCAGGAGCTAGGACAAATAACAGGAGCTCACCCGTCTCATTGCAGTCGGGGCTCAACCTGTCTAGATATAGACTTTTAACCTTTGTAAACATTCAGGAAGGCAACACCATTCCATGCTTTGCCGTACAATCTGTGCTGTGGTGTGATGTCATGCTGGCTACATGATTGCAGAATATCTCCAGAAAAACTTGGCTCTTAGCTTAAGAAATGGAGATGAGCCTGCCCCCTAAAGTCAGTCACAACTAGTGGAGTAAAACCCACAGACAGACCTTCACCTTCACTTTTACTTTTAACCGAATTTGTAAGGCTGCCTGGTGCTCAAATGACTCAAGGCAGTATCTAGGAAAAGTTAAAACCATACTACAGGTTGACCTCAGTTAATGATGGTAATTGGGACTGTCACTAAGCAACATGGGCATAATGCCCAATGTCATGTGACCACACTAACTTACAATGGCAGTTCTGGCAGTTCCAGTTGGGGTGGTTAAGCAAGTCCCATGTGGTTTTTAAGAGCAATGTCATGTGATTGTTATTTGCGACCTCCTGCCAGCTACCCATTAACTTTACTTGTTGAAAGCCAGCAGTGAAGGTTACAAATGGTGATCACATGACCACAGGACTCTGTGACTGTTGTAATGGTGAGCTGGTTGCCAAGCAACTAAACTGCAATCACTGCAGAGATGCTGTAATGGCCAAAACTTGAGGAGCAGCCATGAGTTTCCTCATTCAGCAATGTCATAACTTTGAACAACTGCCAAACGAATAATCATTAACAAGACTACTTTTAGAAGAGAAATGAAATAGAAGTAGATAATAGTCATACAGAGAATACAACAATTAAAACAGCCCTAGCATTCTAGTGGGTTCACAAAATTCCACAACCCAGGACTTACTGGAAGAGAATTATTATAGACCTCAAGAAGAAGCTGTTACAGAAATCATAATGGCAAGAGAGAAAGCACGCTTACAGGGTCCCATAAGATGACAATTTTCAGTGCTGTAAAAGGATATGAAATAGAAATTTTGAAGACATTCCTGTTTTATCCATTCCTAGTTGGAATAGTCCAATAGGATTGAACTAGAAAACCTCCAAGGTCCCTTCCAACTCTATTATTCTGTTATTCTATTATTCTAAATTACTCATACTGTATCTTCCAGAGATTGGAGGGCAAGGTTGTCTAAAGATGAACAAATATTTCAAACATATAGTCTATATTGATCAATATGAGTTTTCTCATAACATCAATTAAGTTGCATATTTAATACTTCTCTAATACCTGAGTATTTTGTTTCACAAAAGTAGGTGTAAAAATAAGGCATACGCCAGGGCCTGATATAACTGCACCACTTACTAGGTGTATTCCTTTATTATTTAGAACAGAATAATTAAATAAAAGCAATCTTATGTCAAGTGTATCATTTCCAGAGGAGACTGCAGTGACTGTCCACTGACAATAGGAAAGTGGTTTTAGATAATAGATAGTCCTCTATCTATCTCATGTTACATATTAAGCTAGATATCCCTCTGAATTTGTATCACAAGCTTATTCCAAACTTCAGTGATTATTTTTGTCCTCCTTTTGAACTCCTGAGCTCATTAGGTAATTTAAATGCACATTAAATTACCAAGAACTCATCATAATACTCACAGAAGGATAAAATCCCATGGAGAGATAAGTTCATATCTGCTTAGTATTCTGAGAGAAATGGTTTAGGTTATTTCCTAAAAGAATTCAGCTATCAAATTTCTCAAGTGACTGCAGAGTTGATGCCCCATACAGTAGCGTTAGTATACATACTTTTAAAACAAACATCATTAATAAATATATGTCTGATCAGAGACCAATGCGCCAAACAAACAATGAGGGTGATTATTTAAAAAGCTATTCCAAAACCATTACACCAACTGCTATATGAAATTGTAGCAGCTCCTCCTGACTTTTCAGTTTAACAGTTTTCAGGTAGAAATATTGTATTTTCTTTATCAGAACTACATAAATGGTTAACTAAGAGAGACATGAATAAATCAAGGATTTAGGCTTGGATAGAGTAGGAGAAGTTGCAGAATCTGGGGGCATAGTTAGAATAGGGATCAGCCTTGAATCCCTATGTAGTCATAAACAACTAAATCCAATCTCCCTTAAATTCCATTGGACTTTATCTAATCCCAGGCAGGTGTTAACCACTACTTGGGAAGATTCTTGTGCATAAGCATTATTAGCAATAAATCAGTTTAATTGGACCTTCATGTGTGATCTTTTGTACCTGACAGGTAGGACATGGGAAATTAATTCAGTTGCCACTATAGACATGGAGAGACATTATCTTTTAAAGAGATATTGCCTCTCTCGCATTTCCCTTCTAGCACTATGGAAGATAGAGCATTTTGTCCAGCTAGAAAAAAGGCTTTATGTTCAGAATGGACAATTTATATGTAAGACGCTTAGCATGAATGAAGTTCTTCTAAGCAAGCAACTTTTATAATAAGGAGAAAAAAATTCTCCATTTCTTCTTAAGGTCAAAAATATATTGTTTTAGTTCCAAATTGGTTCTTTTAAAATCTGATAAAATTAAATAATGGGCAGAGAGGCCATGACATTTGAAGTTTCCATCCATTACTAACTTCTAGGAGAAGTTGTAGAATTGCCCTCAATAATTAAGGAGGCCAGATATCATTCCCTAAGGCCAATTTTAGCCAAAACTTTAGGTCAGAATCTCAAGCAAGCCTTAGTAGAAACTAACACAAATTCTACTGCAATGTTAGAGGCATTGCAAACCACTAATGCCATAAGCATATAGGACGATAAGCAAGTATATCTTCCACTAATTCTGTTGGTGACATTATTATGTCCTGCAATAATAACATTGTTACATTAGATCTGAGGTCAGGGCCAAGTTGGCATTGGGATATGCTACATAATTTGGTTTCTCTGTGTAATACAGAATCATCATCTTGTTGCTTGTTAGTATTTAAAATCTGAAGGGTATTTGTAAGCATGTAGAAAGGCCAATTGTCTCTGAAAGAAAATCTCAATGCACAGAGTAGGATATTAGAACCGATAATAAGTTTGGGTGATTTTATCTGATAACTTTTTTTTTTAATTATAATACCTACTAATTAAGTTCAATACATCAAAAAGGCTACAGAAATAAACAATTACAAAACAGCATAATTTGTTTCTGTATTTTGGATTGGCTTTCACTGATCTCCTTTTATAGTTCTTTTTCTACACTGAAGACTATTAAGTTCAGCTTTTTTTCTCTTTTCACAGGCAGAGAATTTGAAGGTGAAGAAGAGTTCCTGGAGATCCTGGGAATAACACGAGAGCAGTCAGGCAAATATGAGTGCAAAGCTGCAAATGAGGTTTCCACAGCAGATGTGAAGCAAGTCCGAGTCACTGTGAATTGTGAGTATTTTTATTTCCACCAAATCAGATATAATTTTTTAAAAAAGGAAAGTTGAACTTTGTGTATTATAGTGATGACAATCAATGAAAACCTCTTATGACAGAGGAAACAACACCTGCAAAGTCCAATTGGGAGTATTAGTGATCCAAATATGGAAAATCTCTTTTTAAAAAAAGTTTTTAGCCAATGAAGCAAAAAAAAAAAATCTGAAAAAAAGACCCTCAAGCGAATCTAAGTGAAAGCAATGTGAAATTCCCTCCTGTAACTCGATGAACACCATATGAATTAAACACAGAGCAAGTAAAAACCATAAAATAAAGAGCACTCATGGTCATACATTCTGTGCTAACTTTTAAGCAAAACTTTTCAAAATGAGCAAAAAGTTATTAAAGAAAAGCCCAAACTGGGAATATCACTGTACATGTTAAACCTACCCCAAAATATGTACCTTGATGATATTTAAGTTAGGAGTTTAAAAAAAAAATCTTTAAAGAAAAGATAATGTTTCTCAAGGAATCTGCTTATAAATGTCTATCAGAAATAAGGTATAAATTATCTAGTAAATGCTAGATTAGGAAAATATACTGCTCAAAAAAATAAAGGGAACACAAGCAGAAGACATCCGAGATCTGAATGAATGAAATAGCCTTATGAAATTTGTTCTTTACATACAGTAGTTTATACACTGCTCAAACAACTAAAGGGAACACAAAACTACTGAATGTAACGAACAAAGTATTTAATAAGGCTATTTCATTCATTCAGATCTCGATGTCTTCTGCTTGTGTTCCCTTTATTTTTTTGAGCAGCGTATAAATATGGAACTCGTAACCTCTTTAGCTATCCAAAATAGACAGCTTTTTCTTTGTTTGAACGTGGCTTAGATAAATCTGTTCAGAAATTACTTTAAATCCCTAATTTAGAAATTTGTGTCTGTGGATTGTCTGTGCATTTAGAATCTTTCAGTCTCATTTTTGCCTCTTGTAATTTATAATATATTTGTATTTTCATAAAAAGAAATTACTATTTTGGGCCTTGGAGAATTATTTAAATATAAACTCTATGGATTTAAGAACTCAGAGAGACATATGACCTTATACCACCTTTTATGTGGTAATTGGCTAGTTTAGTTAGCTAATTTAAAACAATCACAACAGCAAACATTCTTTTTCTTGCAATGGTTGGTTACACTTTGTCAGATCTGAGAGAAAGACAGCTATATAAATTTGATTTGCCCAAGTAATGCAAAATGGGGCTTTTTCAGAATGTTCTGTTAAAATGTTAAACATAGAACTCATACCAGCAAAAAAGAAATGTGGACAAAAATTTATTCCATCCACTGCCAGTCTCTATTCTGAAACAACAGTAAGGCCATACATATCAATTACAAGTGAAGTTAAGAAAAGAGATTAATAGGATTGGTGGATTGTCTTGCTTTTGTTTCTCTTCTCACAAAGAATTATTGGTGGATTTTTTTTTCAACTTTTATCTATCAAGGGCTGGGACAGAATATAGCAAGGTTTTTACAATGCAAGTTTGGCTACCTATTAAACTGCCTGTATAATAAGTTGCTGGCATTGGTGCTCAGTGCTGTAACTTGTCAGAATGTTTCTAAACACAGTTCTAGCGCTATTTAGAATAGAATAGAATAAAAAAGTTGGAACGAATCTTAAAGGTCTTCTAGTCCAATCTCCTGTTTAGGTAGGAAACCCTGTACCGTTTCAGACAAATGGTTATCCAATCTTTTCTTTAAAACTTCCAGTGTTGGAGCATTTACAACTTCTGGAGGCAAGTTGTTCCACTGATTAATTGTTCTAACTGTCAGAAAAGTTCTCCTTAGTTCTAATTTGCTTCTCTACTTGATTAGTTTCCATGCACTGCTTCTTGTTCTACCCTCAGGTGCTTTGGAGATAGCTTGACTCCCTCTTCTTTGTGGCAGCCCCTGAGATATTGGAACACTGCTATCATGTCACACCTAGTCCTTCTTTATATCAAACTAGACATACCCAGTTCTAGCAACCATTCTTTATATGGTTTAGCCTCCGGTGCCCTAATTATCTTTGTTGCTCTTCTCTGCACTCTTTCTAGAGTCTCCACATCTTTTTTACACCAAAGCGACCAAAACTGGATGCAATATTCCAAGTGTGGACTTATCAAGGCATTATAAAGTGGTATTAACACTTCATGGGATCTTGATTCTATCCCTCTATTTATGCAGCCTAGAACTGTGTTGGCTGCTGCATACTGCTGGCTCATATTTAAATGATTGTCCACTAGGACTCCAAGATCCCTCTCACAGCTACTACTATTGAGAAAGGTACCACGTATACTGTACCTGTGCATTTTTTTTCTTCCCTAAATGTAGAACTTTACTTTTTTCACCATTTAAAAGAGTATTAGCAGTGGTGAAATCCACTTACCTTTGCTACTGGTTCAGGAACGGGAGCTTGCCTCTTCTGGGCATGCGCAGAACCTTCTTCACATGCACAAAAAAACAGGATGTAATGATGTCCCGGTGGGTGGGTGGAGCCTCCCGCCGTCAGTACTACCAGTTCAGTGAACTGGATAGAACCTGAGGGATTTCACTGCTGAGTTTTAGATCCATGTGCCCAGTTGACAAATATTGTTGCTCAGAAAATTGTTGCATGAAGTAGGAACGTAAGTAAAGTTGATTCACTTTATACCCCTTCTCTGTACCAATAACCTGTTTGCTGAACTATCAATTAAATACAGGTTAATACAGCTTGTTTAAATGATTGCTAAACATATGTTTATATGTGAGAGACATGACAAGTCCTATGAAAAGCTCTGGTCAGGAAATAAATAGGATAATTCTTCTGTAGAAACCAGCCCCAAACCAAAGCTGCCATGGAAGGCCATTCCCAGTCACCAAAAGAAACGGGACCCTGTAATAGTTTAAACTTAAGCTTAAACTAAGAGAAGCTAGACAGATTCCAATTTCTGACCATGTCAGGAAACACTTCATTAGTGAAGTAGCCTGAATGTATATTTGGGGAGAAAAAGTAAACCTTATTTTGAACATGGAACAAGATAAGGATAACTAACCTGCTTCAGCTACACTTTGAGGACATGGGAAAAAAAACGGTAGTGAGTCATATTCATGTCATGTTAGAGGACCATGAGGATGATCCCATATTATGACAAAAGAACAGAAGACTCGAGCCTAAATTACACACTTAATTTAAATTCCTGGCTAACCTGTGAAATTGCTTAATGTCCAATATATTATTCCAGCTTCTTTCCCAATTATTTCCTTATTTTAAAAATACAAAACTATTTTGGAAAAAAAAGATCAAATTACAATTTTTGAAAGAGAATTAACGTAGCAAATTCACTAGTTTAGCAAGATCATTTCTAGTAAAAGCCCATTCCCAGCTAAAGATACTTTTACATAGACACTATTTACATTCAATTTAGCTCAGAATAATTCCTGTCATCTTTTAATTTCTGAATACTGTTGCTCAATGTTTCTTATCCAATCTGCATACCTACAGAAAACCAAGAAAAAAGTGCAGATATCAATATCTAAGAAATATATACCTCATCCCATTTCTGCCCTGTCTCCTTATGTTTGTTTTCACAATAAGAACAAAAAATGAACTGTTACTGAACAAGTCCACTCCTGATTAGCCAAAAAGATTAGTGCGATTTGCACAATGCTTCCTTGACTTTGGTGGAGAGGAAGGAAAACTGGCAAGGGGACTGAGATGGAAGTTCACACCAGTGGAAACCATCTACTGTCAGTCCTCAACCATATATCTTGCAGAAGGTTCTTTGTTTTGTTTCTGAACTTGAAGTTAATTGCATTCAGCTATAGAAGAAGTGAAAACAGTTGATAGTGTTGTAAAAACTTAGATGCTGATGCAGAACTGGCCAAATACTAAGTGTGGAGGTTAAAGCATCAAAAACCGTATTAATTATAGTTATTAGATGAGCTATGTGGGCAATACAACAACCTAAGGCTCTTTTTCTAACTAACTACTCAGAGTCTAGATGTAAAAGTGACACAGCTGAGTCATAGTCAACTATAATGTGCATATGCATGCATGCATCTGTTTGATTAGAATATATATATATTTTTATAAGGCTACAGCAGATGTAAATTGTTAAGCACTTTGTGTTACATCCAGAGATCCGCCTGAATCAGGGGATTGGGCCGCTAGAGGATGACCTTCCCATTCAGTGCTTTCTTCAGCAGCTAAAGGCACCTTGTAAAAAATCTACAGGATCAGGGACCCTGCTGAATGAGGAAGAGACAGCAGGTGGTGATCAAAGATAATTAGGCAGACTAGCATCTGCGGAAGTTATTTTCATGCAAGCTGCTTCTTAGATTCAGTTAGGGTTAGATCTCTTAATTTTATACATTATATATTAGAAAAGCATGGTATCAGTAGCTCTGTAAGCTACTTTTTACTCTTAACTTCATCATATGTAATTTGTGCTGAAGTCACACAATCAGAGACTTCAAAAGTATTAAGTCACCAAAGTCAACCCTCCATTTAGTGAAGTACAAATCAAAGCATTGCAAGCAGAAAATCTATCACCAGCCTGTGCTTGAAGGCAGCTGGTAAAGGGCATCTCACTGTCATCCTAAGAAATTGATTCCATTGTCAAATTGTTTTACTGTTAGAAAGTTTTTCATAGCATTCAACTGACATTTGCATTTATGCCATTATCCTGTGTCCAGTACTCTGTGATGACAAAAGATATAAGGCTTTTAGTCTGAATCCTTTCAGATACTTGAAGAGCACTATCGTAAACCAAATCAATGTAATCCTTTTCCAAGTTTCCGTGATATCTTTTTGTAAGATTTAATTTACAGTTCCTTGATCACTCGCATGACATTCTTTGGATTTGTTCCAGTTTGAATCTTTCTGAAAGTCTGATATCTAAAACTAAGCACAGGTAGTTTTCAACGTGCAGCAATAATTGAGCCTAGAATTACAGCTGTTAAGTCATGCTGGTTGTTGAGTGGGTCATCAGATGACCATGTCAGATTTTAGGCATTTTTTGCCTAAAAGCTTTTTTGCGGTGGTTATGCAAAACACCATGATTATTAAACAAACACCATGGTTATTAAACAAATACCATGGTTGTTAAGTGAATATCTATTGTCCACAATATTTTTTTTTTTTTTGCCAGAAATTAGAAATAAATGTCAATTTCTGGCAAAAAGTCATAAATCATAGTCATGTGGCTGTGGAACACTGCAAACAGCCATAATGTGTGCCGGTTGCCAGGTGCCCAAAACATGATCACACGATCTGGAGGTGTTGAGAACTAAAGAATTCAAGATATGCTCTGGCCAATATAGTCCTACTAGGCTTAGCAGAATTCATAGTTTTTGGAAAAACAAACAAGGCCAATGTGTTTGTAGGAACTAAATATAAGAAGATCAACTCTCACTAGGAATCATGATGTTGTTTGTTCCAGATTGCTCCAACCTGGAGCCTTCGTGATGTAGTGAACTTCAAATACCAGAGCCAGCAATTAACATGTAAAATGCTTACTCATGAGGATTATAGAAATTGATGCACATTTGAAATGCATCGAAGTAGATTGTAGAAGATTGTGGTGGTCCTCTGTGGACCTCTGGTGACTCGAAAGCTCTTTTCCCAGAAACCTCTGCATCTTCTAGTCCTCTCTTACTTTGGAGTGGGAGCTTGTAGTTCTTGCTGCCATCAGTTATCTTTCAGAAAGCATCTTTAATTGACATCCCTCAATCCTGGTGTGAGAGAGATAGGGTTCATTTTGAGTAATTAAAAGATCAAAATACAAATGTAGAAACTATATCTGTAATGCTACTTGCTGACTATATGGAATATAAACAAAGGATTCTGCCTTCTCTCTCCATGCCTTTGGGAGATCAAACCAATCACAGAGGAAATAAGCAAAAACTTAATTAAAAAAAGATAAACACGTAAAGCCTTCTTTAAACATTAAATATCAAAATGAAAATAGTAGATGTGGAAAAGATAAATTTCAGATAAATCCCAAGGGAGGGCTGCTCTGTTACGAACAGTGGTCTTTCTGGCAGAATCTCTGACAAAATACTGGCGAGATTTCACTGCATTATTATACATCACAAGAGATTCTGAAGAAAAACTTACAGCTTTTGAAAACAGCCTTAAGGATAAAGAAAGGCTAAAATTATGGCCAATTCCCTAACTAGGGCAGAAAAATAAAGAACACAGGGCTTAGCACAATACTAAAAATTGAAATAAAAATCCTGGATAGACATTTTAGCTATTTCTACAGAAACAGAAGTTTTCTGAAGAAAAGTTCTTATTTGTTGGATTTAGCTGCTTCCTGTTTGATTTAAACTGTTAACGTCTGTTGGGGACATCAAAAATGTTGCTCTCTCCTTCATTATATCCTCTGCTCTTAAAGAACCAAACGTTTTTCCCCCTCTTAATCTCCAGGAGAGGGATGGGGCTTTATATGATCATTGTCACTTGAGTTTGTCCCATGAGAAAGAAAAGTATGTGAAGTAGGAAAGGACACTGTAGATATTATGAAGTAAAGTAACATTAGTCTTATTTACTTTTCAGTCAGATTGTCGTTTTGAACGTTATTTCGATTCAGTAGGATTTATATATGTGATTATTCATATAATAGATATTTTCTGCCTGAGAAATTGCACATTTTTTTTACCAGTGCTATCATTTTAAACATATTTATTAAAAAATTAAAACCTACAAGAGTACAAGGACTGTAATCAGAAACAATATTAAATACTCATAAACATGTTGATTGTAACTATAAGTCAGGTACAAGGGGACCTTTCTAATGCTTTCTTTTTTCCTTCTTTTGTATATTAATATGTTAATTTCTTCTTAGAATAAAAAGAAATAGTTGTGATATTAATATTTTTCAGAGTTTTGTAAAGATTTTTCTTTTCAAGGATATAATGTTCTCAGTTCGATACAATCAATTAATTAATACGATATTGCCATTTATTTTTTTATTACAGTAAACTCTCTGCTTACTGTTATTGTATCCTTTTTTCCTTGCTTTTTTTTTCTTTTCACCTCTTTGTTGTTATTTAAAATGTTTTAATAAATAAATGGTGAGGAAAAAGGAAAGGAAAGAAACAGTATATATTTAAACAGGATTATTATTTTATTATTATAGGTATTCTGAATCACATAACAAACTCCTAAACATAACAGTCATAAAAAGTTTACCTTTCTACCTTGATTTCATTTGCACTGGATTTCAAGTAGAAATTACTTATATTCCCACAAGAAATAAATAGAATAAAACCAACTAAAGGGTGAAGCATCTACTGTATGTAAACCTGAATGAAATTGCAGTATAAAATATTGTAGCCTTCCTCCAACTTCTTCTGGACTGTTTATTATGTTAGTTGATTTTTTTCATAACAAACATATGACTTCTATTTATTATAGAGGAAAGACAAGGTACAGAAAGTATCTCGGTAATTTAATATGAAATGCTGAAATTGCTGTCTTCTGACAGCTCACATATGTATATGCATGTGTGTTCAATTTTCTTCTGTGCTCCTAATGACTGTTTATTTGTGATGTTTTGAAGTTGATGTTTTTTTTTTCCTTACAGTATTAAATACCTCCAATTGGGCAATAAATCTGTTTTTTAAGAATCTATCCTATATGGAAACATAGTTAGCCTTCTACCATGGGACAAATGAAAGCATCAAGGATTTTGTTTTAAGATCACAATAATAGGGGTCCATAATATTATCATAATAAAGAAGGAAGGATAGTGCAATTCATTATTTTCCCACTTGATAGATCTCATCTTGTTAATCAAACATCATGCCTTAAAAGAATATATGAAAACAAATAAGGAATTAATAAATGTTCATGGCCTTTGTGCATTGTAAATAAAGGTGTGTGTGTGTGTGTGTGTGTGTGTGTGTGTGTGTGTGTGTGTGTGTCTTTAGCCAGGTTCTACCTACGTAAACCAAGATATTATGCAGCCCTAGTTCAGTGAAATCACAATTCACTAGTTTCTGGGCTTTTTTTCTTCTGGCAGTCAGCAGACCCTTTGCTGCCCATTGGGAGACTAAGATAGATCTATTTCGGCCTTATAAGGCCTCCTCAGTTAGCCACACCCTCATTTCATGTATCCTCCCTGTAAAGGTACAATATTTGTTTTTCTTTCTTTCTTTCATATATATATGAAACTTCAGTACAAGAATTATTCCTACTGTAATGAACATCCCAATTACAAAAATATTTGTTGCATTTAAAGACGTACAACTGGAATCTAACTCATTTATTACAGGAAGGTTGAAGTAATGACAATGGAAGTAACATAAGCAAGAGCATTCAGATTAGGGCTAGGTTCAGGGGTGGGATTCAGCCGGTTTGGGCCGGTTCAGGCAAGCCAGATGCTAAACTGGTTGCAAGGACTGGCTGGCCTCTGGAGGGCGTTCGGAGCCCGGGGAAAGCCATTTTTGCCCTCCTGGAAGCTCGAGGAAAGCCTCTGGAGCTTGGGGAGGGTAAAACCCCCGTGGTGCAGAAGGCCGAATAGGCCACGCCCACCATGGTCACACCCACCCAGCAACCAGGCAGAGAACCTGTTGCTAAACTTTTTGAATCCCACTTCTGGCTAGGTTGCTCTAAAATCCAAGAGTTACTCAATTTCAAAAGATATATTGAAAGTAGAAGGATAAAAGTCAGCAAGTCTTCAAAGTCTTATCTAATATCTGAATACTCACTCTTTTGCTTCACAAAGCAAAAGCAAGGTTTTATAAACCTTATTCAACTGTCTACTAGTGTGATTTCAATAAATTCTATAGAGTACGGTTGCTTATTTTCAGGTTTTAGGGATGATAATGAGGCCAAAAATATCCCAGTTGTAAATGTTGTCTTTATTATTTAACTGAAACTTATACAACACTGGAAAAGAAGAAATCTGCATTAAAAATAGACTCAAATACACACATTTAAGCTCACACTAAAGGCCTTTGTTTATTTGAGCTGTCATTGCACATTTTATTTAACAGTAGCTAGAAATAAAAATGTGCAACACTACCATAACACTTCAAATTGCAAATCTAGCACTTAGTGATTTTCTATGAGGATGATGATGTTGTGTATCCTAATAACCTGTGAAAAAAATGTTGGAAATTAGTTCTTCTTCCCAAGGAGCTACCTTTGATTTAATTGAAATTTTCTCTTACTGCCTAAAATTACTCTGGCCAATTCTACCCAGGTCCATCCTATTATTCACCAGTATAGGTCATGATGTAATTTCAGAAATGTTGAAAGTATAAATTCAAAATTAATATGGGAACTATGCCTGAAGTCAGAATGGGATCATAGTATGTAGGCAGAGGAAGGCTTAAATTGACAATTTGCATTGAGTTCAAATATGAGCAATCACAGAAGGCATAGTGTGTTTCATCAGTTGTGCACAATCTTTTATTCTTACATTTTGGGTTTGATATCTTTATCCTTGATTTGTTCATTCTAGTTGTTATTTTTTCTTATTTTAAAACATATAGTAGCAAGAGGCAAATTATGAGATCTAATTATGTAGAAGCCACTAGAGAAGTTGGTCCTTTAAGTTTGGAGTAAGAAAGGGCCATAGCTCAGTGAATAAGCATACACATTTTACCAGCAGATGATCACAGAGCTCTGTTCATACATTTCTAGTTAAAAGGATCCAAATGTAGGTGGTTTTAGAAGTGGCATTCACAAAGAGAAATGCTGGGATAATATGATAAAAGATTCTTTATTGCATAAAATGACTAACAACCCAAATCTATATGCTACCACTATAAAAGCAGCATTTTATATAAGACAAATCACTATGGGATTTGCTTTTTCTCCCATACACTCATCTTTTTCATCTTTATATTCTTTACTATTATTACAACCCACAATATTTTTTAATGAAATGCAATGCATCCACAAGGTTTTGTGGATTTCATTCACAAAATGTGTGCATAGGCTTCTAGTATGGGAACCATTTAGTACCTCATTTCCAAACTAAGATTGACATGTAAGGTGCTGTAGCTGGAACACATAATACAACATACTTTTTATTTCTTGTCCTTTCTACACACTAAATATTATTTTTAGACTGAAATATTACAGTGACCTCTCAGGAAAAGGAATATGGTGATTATGTCAGCTTTTGAATGTGTTGTCCTTTAATTCTGTAGATATATCAGTATCTATTATATCTGATCAAGCATCCAGAATGTCTTTTTTTAAGTGTTGAGAATATGGCTAATATAAAGATTGCAGCTGAAAGTAAGGGAATTGGCTTCTTAGCAGAATTCAGGAATGTAGGTGTTCCTGAAATCTGTTTAGCTTTCAGAACTGTATAAAGATATTTGCTCATTTTGTGATTTATTTCCTACATTAGGTCCAGTGGAACAAAAAAGTTTTCAATGATGATAGTGAAGAGACTACTAGATTTAAACAATATTCTTATTCATATCAAATATAAAACCTTTCTCTTATATTTACCAGAACAGCTTTACGGATAAGTTACAATGATAGATAAATAACTGATCTAAAGTCATTCATGACTCAGGGATATTTGATCTGAATCTTCCAGGTTCTGATTTAACACAAATGTTCATATATTTATATTCATATAAATGTTCATATATAACCCCATTCTTCCATAAGCATTTACAGGAATGCTTATGGAAGAATAGGGATTATTTTATTGTATGTCTGAGGACTGGACATAAAAGTAGAGTTTTAGAGCAAATTGCTCCCACCCTGAAATTTATTTTTCTGGCACAAATTTTGGTAGATTGTTTCCTGTCTAAGTTTGCTGGCATTCTCAGTGATGAGAATGATGTATGTTCCATAATTGCTGCCTTCTTCCTACTGGCTTCACTATTTCCTGCCCATATTAATCGATTTTATTACATTCCGATGCTTACAAATCATAACGAAGCCTGAAGATATGCAAATTTGAATGGCTCCAACTAGGCACACATTGATAGCAGTGACATGAGCCAGTCTTTCTCTCCTGCAGACCCGCCAACTATCACGGAATCCAAGAGCAATGTATCTGCTACAGGGCGGCCAGTTTCACTTAAGTGTGCAGCGTCTGCTGTGCCTACGCCTGATTTTGAATGGTACAGAGATGACACTAGGTAATTATGCTATTTATCTTCTTTCTGTTGTCTCTGATGTCTAGCTTAAAAATGTTCTCTTTATACTCAATGCTCACTTTCCAAAAATTCCATCACTCATCTTCTTTTTTTCTTTCAACATTCCACCCACTAGCCGTATGACCACAAGTTAGCAACAAACACAGGTATGGTATCTGTATAATATCAGTTGTGCTTTGAAAACAAGCCCCACACATATTTGAAGGGAGTGCTAAGCATCTAAATAAAGGTTTGCAGCATAGTTTTGCAAGATTTAGATGACAAAGGTCTATCTGAATTGTGTCGAAGTATTGATACAATAAAATGGTTAATTTTTTAAATGCCACAAGATTCTTTGGTGTGTTTGCTGAAAAAGACTAGCATAGCGAGTCAGCTAGAAAAATAGTCAATTATGGGGGAGGATTGGAAAAGAAGAGGGGTAAAGCAATGTAGAATAGAATAGAATAGAATAGAATAGAATAGAATAGAATAGAATAGAATAGAATAGAATAGAATAGAATAGAATAGAATAGAATTTTATTGGCCAAGTGTGATTGGACACACAAGGAATTTGTCTTGGTGCATATGCTTTCAGTATACATTCTGAGAGCATATGCAAATCTTACCACATTATTTATGAATTAATGAAAAAGATAATTAAAACCAAGAATAAACTTGTAGATAACAAATTATGTAACTTTCATAGTTTTCTCCCTTCCATTCTCATATAATCCCCTGTCTGTATCAAAGTACCCTTCTCATTCCATATCTGTCTGCAGTCTGCATTGAACTTTAAAATTCTCATACTTACCACATACAAAGAATACACAGTGTTACTGTATTTACCATTGACTTTTCTTGATTCTCAGGATAAATAGTGCCAATGGTCTGGAGATCAGGAGCATAGGGAGCCAGTCCTTCCTGACAGTGACCAATGTCACTGAAGAACATTATGGCAACTATACCTGTGTCGCTACCAACAAACTGGGAATCACAAATGCTAGCCTATTTCTTTACAGTAAGTATGGAAGCGAAAAGAAAATATCTGAGTGAATTTCACTGTTGTAGTGAAAAGGATGCTCTGTAGATAGGACAATCTTGGGTCCTAAAATGAATTAAGCAAAAGAAAAGAGAAAGTGAAAACAGCATTCTACTCCATTCTCATATCCAAAAATAAAATAAAATAGGAAGATCTTCTTTAAAGTCAGGGGCTTACTTCTAAGTAGTATTGCTTAGATTTTCAGTATAAATTAATTTAGTTTCCAATGCAACAAATCCAGTTCCATTTGGAAATAATACTGTTAAGTGGTATTATTCATAATTACATCCCAGCCTTAAACTAAAATTAGTGTGATTGAAAGCGATCATCAAGATATATAGTATTGATATTAGAAAGCAGCTAACAGAGTACAATTATTGTTTTAATTATTGATGAAAAGTAATTTGACAACATGGAGAAAAACATGCAAGTTGAAATAAGGACAGAAAAGTTCTCTTTCAAGACACCTCAAAAGAAGTTGAACTCATAGATCAAAATCTAATAAAGGAATGTTGCTTGGGTTTAAAGGTTGTTTTCATGAGCTGTGAGAAAAGATGAATATAGTCCATTTGTAAAAAAGAGAGAGAGAGAGAGACAGAGAGAGAGAGAAAGAAAGTCAATCTTAACCACAGCTAGATACATATTTTTATAAAACATATATAATGTTTGACATGGTTCTGAGACTAACTTTCCATCATTCCCAAGTATAAATGATTAATACAAATTTCTATTTGCACTGCCAAAGAAATGAAGGTAATTCTATAGCCTTAATTGTAGGCATTTTGAAACAGTGTGAACAAAAAAAAGTGAAAATAAAGCAAATGCTGCCTTTTGGTATAGGTTTACATTTTTCAACTTAACTTTTTTGTTAAGAAAATAATCAAGCCGAGAAACAGGTGCAAAATGTATCTATTTAAGCACATATGCATGAATGAATTTTCTGAATTCCAATTTATCTTTTCTTAATCTTTGATAAAAATAGAATATAAAAAATCAAGCTATTTCTTAACTCAGCAAGGTCTTTTAATAGTCTTTTCTTGGAAACATAATCAAGAAAAACAACTATACCATTAGGCAGCTGAGGGATAGTTAGCAGCTGGGAGGATAGAGAGACTTGTAGAAAATTTACCCTTCAATAAAAATACCCCTTAACTTATTAGCCTTCGTGCACAAGAATACATTGTTCAAAAAGATCTAATTCTGATGACAGACAATACTTGAAGCAATGATTCATTGTTGAATGGGGTCCAACACTTTCTTGACCATTGTGGTAGACCAACTAATTTAAGCTTCAAGTCAGACTAAAATACATTATTTCATTCTGTGATTTATCTTGGAGATCTGTAATGGATTATACTTCTTTGGGGTTTTTCCAGCAATTTTCAAGGTCTTTATCTAGTTAGCACAAATTTGAATGAGTCATCACCTTTTATCTCTGACTTCAGAACTTATAGCTTTTGAAAAATATAAATCAATAATATGGCTAAGAACAGATGAGTACCGTTGATACTTTTATAAATAGCTAGGTAAATGCAACTATAAGGCAATGTTGGTCTTATGAGGTTCATTGGTAAATGTGCCTCAAAAAGCAGATTTGGAAGCACAGTGCATGAGAGCAGAGATCCAATCACTCATGCTTCCTTACATTCACAAATGCTGCAATTATTACTCACGAGGTCAAAGAAACAAAACCAAAAGCAACTGTTGTTCAGATCATCCTTGAAAGTTGCTGCAGTTTTGTTTGACTTTAATTGTCTCAAATGTATCACAGGAAGAAGTAGATGAAAGGCAAGGAAAACAATAAAATAAACAGCCATTGTAAATATGGGACATTATTTTGACTGTGTGTATCCTGTACATATTGAAGCAATGTTGAAGCAACAAAAAGAAAAACTACACCTAAAGATTTACAGATATAAACAATGAAGTTCTAGCCTTTTTAGCCTGGATGCTCAACAGTTATTCCTTCCTTTATATCCTCTTTAATTTCATTTTAAAAGAAGCAGTAAAAGAGGAAAACAGAATATGTATCAATTTGCAAGAATTTGTTTTTGTAGAAAGTAAAGAAAAAGAGAGACCTGCTGGATTTTCTGTTTTGCAGAAGGAATTTCCTTGTTCTAAGATATTGTCTTTCTTTAAATAAAACCTAGCCATTCTTTGCAGTAGGAAATGTGCAATGGACAAAGAACAGGAAGATCTATTTATGGGGAAAGGCTGATTTACTTTCAATCTTTCTTTTTCATTGTGCCTGTCTTAGCCCTGGTAAACGCTAAAGGACTAACGAAACTCTTCTTATGCCTTCTGAAAAGACAACCTGATTAATTCAGTAGGACTTATTCTCAGATAAGTAGGCTTGAGTCAGCACTGTAAATCAATGAAAGCAAAAGACTATATATTGTTTAACAATTCCCTTTTTATGTGGTCTTTCAAAAATAATATGAATGAATAGAGATTTGTGGATCACTTACTCTCTTCTTCAGTCAGATACTTCACATTTTATAGAGCAAAGAATCTGGTAGTACTTTTTAAAAACAAATCTTGTTCTGAAAGATTTATGCCCTTTAATTAGATTTGCTAGTCTGCAAAGATACTTTCATACTCCTTCTGTTTTTTGGTTACCACAAGCTAACATAGCTTTCCTCCTACAAGGACATCTCTTATATGTCATTCTGCTTTGGCGAAGTGTCAGGAATGGGTCAGGCACTTACTTCATTCATAGCAGTTGCTGCATATAGTAGACAGTTGCACTTATCAAGGCACAGTGAGAAACAAAGAAAGGGTTTTTTCTCCTACCCATTTCAATGAGTTTCTTGAAATAAAACACTTTTTGAAAATCTGCCCAGTCCTGTTGATTGGGTTTATATATTTTGTTTTGTGCCTTCTAATTGCTCCATTTTACAATGAATAGTACCAAGAAGGCTTTCTAGCAGGCAGATTCTCACTGCCTCAACAGGCTCCTGAATATAAATAGTAGTAGTAACAGATTGGAAGAGGCATTTGGCCAGACTTCTATTAGTAACATACATACCAGGAAGAACGAAAGTGTTATGCTTTATTTTCTTGCCTGTTCTCTGTTTAGAAATTACTATCATGCTCTTCCAGCCAACGCTTTAAATTCATAGTTATAAAAGGGGTTTGGTTTAATTTTTTATTGAGAAAAAGAAATTGAAGAATACTTTCTCTGGTTTGGCTATATAGCAGTCTAGATATCTGAGAAAGTGCTATGAAGGCCAGTCAATATCAGAACTTGGGTTGGTGTCACTATTTGATAATAATGAATCAAAGTTTGTAACCTACAAAGATAACAAGTTCAGAGTTCCCCATGCTATCTATATTTTGCTCTGATATAATGTATCAAATATGTTCTACCTCTCTGTAGGTTCCTACTGGCATATTATATACAAGATAATGTACAATACAGGTATAGCAATGTGGGAATACCAGAATAGCTCATTGTCCCCAAGTGAAACCTATTCTTCACATGTAAACAAATCTCTCATATTGCCCATAGAGAATAGAGAAAGTCAGTATTTATGTGTCTGAAGACCCATTAATTGAAAGCTGGATAGTCTGTACCTGGTACAAGTAGTCCTAGACTTACAATCATTCTTTTAGTGATTATTTGAAGTTACAAAGGCATAGAAAAAAGTGATATGACTGTTTTTCATACTTAGGATTGTTGCAGCATTCCCGTGATCAAAAATTTTGATGCTTGGCAACTGGATCATATCAGTGATGGTTGCAGTATCCTGGGGTCATATGATCAACTTTTGTGACTTTCTAACAAGCAAAGTTAATTGGGAAGCCAAATTTACTTAACAACCATGTTACTAACTTAACAACAGCAGTGATTTGCTTAACAAATATGGTTGTAAAGCGAGACAAAACTCACTTAATAACTGTCTTGCTTAGCATTTAAATTTTGGGCTCAATTGTAGTGGCAGGCCGAGGACTACCCGTACTATCCTTCACAAAGAAGCAAAAAATAGATAGGCTTAAATTGTTTTGGAATTAAATAAGAATGTTCTGATTTTCATATGCAAGCAAGAAATAAGGAAAAGCCCCATCAAAAGCACATCCAGGGACAAACTGAAGAAATAGAATGAGTCCTTCTCTTTTTTAATGGTTTTCTTTTCTTTTCTGAAATTAACACATCAAATTTCTAAATACAGCCCCAAAGAGGACACTTTGTCTAGAGAACTTCCTGTTTCCTTGGGAGATATTGATCACAAAGAAGTGTTATGATATCATACCTATTGTCTGATAAAATTGATTTATCAATTTTGCATTTATTTGGTGTCATTAAGGTCTAAAAGTGCACATGAGTAGCAGAGCATTCTTATGTAATTCTAAAATAATTTAAACCATCATACCTATGCAGACAATAGTAGGGGTAAATCCTAACAAAAATCAAGTATATTTCAGGTTTCTACCTTCATTTAAATTTTTATTCTCAAAACCATCTGAAGAACAAATAAAATCCAGACTGGGATCAGTCCTAGAACCGAATTCCTATATGTTTTCAATATAATGTCTGCAACAAGACTATATTCTATTGTGAGAGAAAAAGCAGGATAAGTGGATATATTCCTGTCCATCTATGTACACTCATTCATTCAACATCACCTTAACATACATATAGGCTCAATGCCTTAGTATGACTAACTAAAGTTTGCTGTAAGGTAGGGAAAATATAGTTATTTTTACAATGAAATAGAGAAATTAAAAAAAGAGGTCCCAAGAAACTGGCCGTCTGAATTGTGCAAACTGAGCAGACTTACAACTGTCTCAGCATTTTGAAAATATGAAAATGTGGTGTTCCTATGCATATACGCATGTGCTAAAAGGAGCACAATTTATCACTCTACAGCTTTGTAGAAACATTAGACTTCAGAATAAATCTTGGTGCTTACTTTGCAGCCAGAAGGGGGAAAATGCATTCCACAAAGCAGCTGTTACCAATTGGGGAGCCATTTACTAAATTTAACTATGCAGGAGCCTGAATTATTGTTTCACAAGATATGAAGGAGTGGTATCCTTAAGTTCCTGTACAATCCCATGAAAACATATGACTATTTTAAAAATGAAAAGGTGTTGCTATGTTTATATTGTCATAGATTCCAAAGCATCTTTTCAGAACTAAATCTAACATTTCTAGCATTAAGTCAGAGGACATACAAATATATGTACCCATCACATACAGTACATACCTGTCAACATTATTCCATTTTCTAGTAAGCAGTATTTTGCAAAGTTCAGAAGAAGCATAAAAAGTTTTAGGCAAAAGAAATTGGAAACATTTTTTTTTTATTATTTCTATACCGCTCTACTCCCGAAGGACTCAGGGCGATGCACAGCCAAACAATAAAACACATACATACAAAATTTAAAAGTAGGATAAAATCAAATTAAATAATTTTGGCCCCGACAAATTTAAAACCCCAAACTTTTAAAACCAATTTAAAATTGAATGTATAAAATACTAAAAGATATTTAAAAATTAAAAATCTTTTATAAAAGAGGGAGAAAATTAGGCCAGGCCCACCTGGTGAAATAGTAAGGTCTTTAAAGCGCAGCGGAAGGTGCGCAGATCCGGGATCCTCCGTATCTCTGGGGGGAGCTCGTTCCAGATAGTAGGTGCCCCCACAGAGAAGGCTCTCCCCCTGGGGGTCGCCAGTCGGCATTGTTTGGCTGACGGCACCCGGAGGAGCCCCTCTCTATGGGAGCGTACCGGCCAGTGGGAGGCTATTGGTGGTAGTAGGCGGTCCCGCAACATTAAACATTAAAGTAATTCTAGTTTACACTAACTCTGTTCACCATCCCTCCCCATACCTTTAGGTTTATTGTGAGAAATCTGCTCACTTAAAATAGTAGAATTAGAGATAGAGTGATTAGAGATAGTTGAAGTAAAGTAACCTACATAGGGATTTGCTAATCATCCATACTTCTATCACATCCATTTATCACTTTATATATTGCCTTTTTGCTTTTAAGGTGGTCAGTTCACATTTTGAGGAACTTGTCAATTTCATCCATCCAAGGTTTTCTTGGTCTTCTTCTTTTTCTCAGCCCATTCATTCTTCCTTCTTACATTTGTTTTCTAATTTTTTTCTCAATGAATGACCAAACCACTTCAACGTACTTATTTTTTACATCTTTTGTATTATGCACTCAGTTTTGCAGTGTTTTCAGATATCCCCATCCAAAGATTCTAATAGTTAATTACCAATTTCTAAATGTGATTATAAAATGAAGTATGCAAATGTAGTGTCTTTTTAAGGTATCAACTATGGTTTGAGTAAGATGGCTACTTCATCCTCTTCAATGTCAACTCTCTCAGGTAAATCAGACAAGAAACAACTAGATGAGCGAATTCTATTTTATTGTAAAGCTAAATTAAGTCTGAAGGTGCAAACTTCTCACTGCCACTTTAACTACATCATCAATTAGACTAGGTCCTTCCTAAGTTTCTTTCTCTGTCTATTAAGCCATTGGGGCCACCTCCCTCTCTTGTCTGACTGTTTCCTAGATAGTATCTCTTCCTTTCATCCCCCATGGTCATCCACATATTCCATTACACCCAGGGTTCAACACTATCTAGAGATTACTGCCTTACAGTCTCTTTCTTTGTCAGGAAAGATTCCATGAGCCAGTGTATTCATCATCTCTTTGTTCTTCGCCGTAGTCATTGTCTCTAGTTTTCATTTTCACTCTTCCGTTCCTTCCTCTCAAACTAAGTACCCATTCATTCATGAGACTGTCACTTGACCCTACTGCACACATTTCTAAGCTGTTTTCAATTTATTTTTTGTAGATATATTCAACCGACACTTTCATATAACAAGTTAGGCAAAAAGCATGCTCTTAAAGCAGGCATTTTAGTTTCTTTTAATAACCAAAATCAATCTGTAACTTCTCTGATTTTTCATGTCATGCTTGCCTCAAGCATTTTACTCAGAGGTATAGTGTCACACAGAGTAACAAAATAAGTTAGAATCATTAGGGCAGTGCTAGAGTGGAATAGGAAAGGTGTCCCACAGCAGGCAGCAGAAAGGAAATGTAGTTTTTCACAAAGCGAGGCAGTAATGAGGCCAGAATGCTTTAGAATAACCACTTGTGAAGAAGTGACTTGCCAACTGTGTGAGAAAAAAGCAAATAGGCTTATGTTATTTAAACACACTAAATAACAAGAAAATCTTATCACTGAAGCTGACTGTTTTCCCTTAACAATAAGCCCCCATGGCTCCATAAACACTAACTTTCAGTCTAGCTGTGTATTTTCCAGGCAAAAAGGCAATATCTTCTTGCACCTGCTGAGTGGTAAAACACTCGCGTCAAGGCAGTTAGCGTAGGGAAATCTGTCATTATTCCCAGGTATGTACTTGACCTTCTGTTTCCTGATTTGTTTATGGACTTTCCAGCAAGTCCGGTTGTAATAATACAGAGTGCTCTACCTAAGGAGTATTGAATCGCTATTGGGTGCTGAGCAAGTTTATAAGTAAATAATAACTGGTTGCCCCCTTAAAAATCCTGTGGGAAGTTCTGGCATAACTTTACAAGCAATTCTCCTTCCTGGAGTTTACAAATTCTAGCTACAGTTACATATTTCCTACATATTTTGTACAAGTATATAGTATAACTGGTAAGGTATAGAAGGGAATTTACTGAGTTTCAAAACTTTCCCTTAAAATGAATTAATCTCATATCTTTCCAAATGCCTGTTTAACCTTTCCATTGCCCCACCCTACACTTTCTTTTAACTCACATTTCTTTCACAGTGGAATATAAAAACTATCTTTATGGATCAGGGCAGAATTAGGTTTTATATAGTGTTACATTTTCTACAGGGGCAAAGTATGCATATTGGAAACCCCTGTAACAAAGCATAACAATTATGGCTTTCTTCCTAGCTGTTCCCAGTGATTGACAATTAGAGGTTTACTGATTTTTATCCTGGAAAATGCATTTAATCACTAGGACAAGTATTGTAGCTATTGATAGTTTTATCAGTAGCTAAAGTGGGTAGGAGGATGCTTAAGCAGAGACAAAATCTCTCCAGAGGCTCTTTGTTATACATACCCCTTCATAGCACTCAGAACTCATCATTACAATGGCCCAAGAGTCCGGGAATTGGATAGTCATAGGTCTCCAGGCCACTGGCATTATAGTATTTACCCACATGCCTTGGAGAACCATGTTTCATAAGCTTTATGACATTCGTAATACTACATTTGAGTCCACAGGAAAGGACGCTGATGGCATTGTACAAAAGGGACCATAAATATCTGGGGGGGATTTGTTGGCACCAAACTTACATCTGAAAAGGAAGCATGTCAAAGTACATGGCAACCTTCTGTTTGGTGCTTCCATATATATGTAAAGGGAAAATCCCAGAATTACCAAACAACGTATCTAAACTGTTGTAGCCCAATGCATATGGAGAGCAACAGATTGGAAAAAGCTAACTAAAACAGGGAGACTAGAGTTAAAGTCAAATTGTATTCTGATCCAGTAATATTATGTTGAGTGAAGCAAGATTGCCTATATTCAGCATAATGTCCATGGGCATGTATAATTAATCTCTTTTGGAATACATACTACCTTGTCATTGCTCTGAATTATAGATGACGTTTTTTAATTTTTAATAGTATTAATTTTCTAGTTTTTTTTAAGTAGAAACCCTGACTTCTATGTGATTCAGAATTATGAAGAACAAAATCAAGTTGACTTAATTGTGCATGAATGTGTTGTCTTCCAAAGAGTCATCCACTGTAACTAATTCTACAGTGGTGTTTTTATAAAATTCTTTCTTCATGAAAAAAGAAACAAAGGCTCCTCTCAGGCAGATGTTTCTTGACAAGAAAAAAAATTATATAACAGTTCCATCCTTTCGTCCTTCATAGAAAGTGCTTATTAAGAAGAAAAATGAAGAAATGTTGGTAAAACATAGGAGAATTACAAATAGATGGCTAAGACATTCATAGCAATTCTTGAGGCAGAGTACTTTATCAATAAAAGCCTCATCTAGAAACTCTCAGAATGGTAACTTGGTCAAATGAGCAGAAGCTAGTTAAATAGTGCTATAACATTTTTAATGAAATTCAAAATATTGTTGATTACATCTGAAAAAATCTTTTACATGAAAGACTTCTGATGATAGACAGACAAAAATGTAATGAGGAAAACAGAATGAAATGATGATCATGAAAATCAATTTTCACAATGGAAAATGTTCTCATAATTTCTTCAATCCTGGCCCATATATATGGTGTAATGTATAATGGATTTCTTTAGTAATTACCTTTCAGCAATGTCACAATATACATTAGTTGTATCAATTCCATTACAATTACCAAATTAGGATGTTTGTACGATTACTTAATTAATGAGGTCATGGTATCTTAACTCTCTTTGCTTACTGTACATTGTATTGTGTTTTGTGTCATCTTCAAATGAGCCTCATTCCAATGTTTGATGTCACACATTTAGATCTTTGGGGTAGAAGTGTTCGAGTCAAAGCAATTTCAGTCTGGAAACTCTTCGGATTTATAACTGCTGCTTGTTGCATTTGGAAAGTTCATATTGCTTATTGTTTTGCTTTGTTGTTTTCTCATCTCTTAGAGAAAATATTACCCACACTCCCCAATATTTTTCCAGGTCAGTATGTGTTTTATGTCACTTAGCTTTTTAGCTGGGTCATTCTCCATCAATTGAATAAGTAGTAAGTAAGACTAGGTAGTTAAATATTGCTTAAAATTTCAAAATACAACAATTCATCCTGACTGCATCTCCAGTTGTTTCCCTCCCTATCTATTCACTCTGTAGCTAATAAACTAAATCCGTTCTCAAGCCATGAATAATTTAAATGTAAATCATCTTAAACAATTCAACTTATTCAAGTTTCTTCATTAGCTTTTCTCTACAAGCCAGATAGTATAGTACATAGTTCTCTCTTGTATGGCAACTGATAGACAAGTATCAGCTCAGAACACTATGGGTGATAGATAGGATTCAGAATATTAACTGAGTTATTAACCCATATTAAAGTTTATCATTAAGGAAAGCATTGATGGCAGTGATGCCACAGAGAAGATTGCTAAGCTAATCCTCTACCTAATATGTAAAGGTGGCTTTTGTTATATTATAAATAAATAAATAAATAAATAAATAAATAAATAAATAAATAAATAAACAATAAATAAACAATAAATAAACAAACAAACAAACAAATAAATAAAATGTAGTTTCTACCTAAAAACCATTGTATATCTATTTAGTTCATAATAACTTGCTTTCTACCACCAAAAAATTAGAGAGAGACAATTCTTAGCTTTTAAAGTACTACTTATTAAAATATAGGATTTTAGCAAACTAGCTCTTAACCATAGAGTAGTCTTTTTGAATTGAATATTTGGATTCTGTCAACAATATTCAGGATCAATTATACATTATTTTCTCACAGTTCTGAATAATTTTCTAACTTTGCTGTTCCGGTTACTAGTGAAGACTGTATAGCATGAGAGAAATGGGTCTTAAATGTACAGTCATCAAATAGTCTTATATGAATTTTACAAGTGACATTGGCATATTGCCCAGAAATAAGCTATACTGAATACCATATATTTTTAAATAAATATTCATGGTATTTTACCACCAATATTTTGGATCTTTTGTTTTATTTTCAGATTAAGCTTTTGTTGTACATGTTCACTCAGGATGAGACATTGGGTCTATTTTTTCAACATTTGTTTCACAATTGTTCCACTGATTTTCAAGGGGAGCTTTTTCAAATGGTTAAAATGTTAATAATGCTATTGACTAAAACTGAGTAAGAAAAAAAAAGTAAAACTAAAAATAGAATTAAAAGATACACAGAGGCAAAGTAAGAAGCAATTAAATTAAACCTATTGTAGTTATATACAAATAACAAGAAAAGAAATATTATAAGCCATTGGGGAACCACCATTGGAAAAATAAATCAATTAAATGATCGTATAAACAAAAAGGTAAATATACAGAAGCAGTTTTAAAAACTAAAAACTGTTTTGGTTTAGTTTCAGCTTCTCTGTATTATTTACCCTTTGGCTTTATGGATGAAAAAAAAAAGTTTATACTTAAATTCATAGATTCTATTATTTGTCTTATTGAACACTGAGACATCATAAAGAAAAATATTTTTATTGTTACTTGGATATTTGTTTATATCTATTTTTCTGTATAAATCCATGCAAATGGGTTCCAGATTCCAGTATAAAAATATAACTACCAGTATGTAGTAAAAGTATTCAGAGACTATCAAACAGACATAAACAATGGATCCAAATAAGATCCTTCTATTGAATTTAACCTTTTATGTTACCTTGTTGAAATTATGTTTTCAGAACATATTGAAAGATAAAAATGGAGAGAATAAGCATTCCTAAATTGGAACAGCATTCCTGAATTTAACTAGCATCATTGAGGGAGCTCTGCGCCCATTATATATTAGCCAGACTGGTTTTCTATATTAATGGGGCAGAGAAGATAAATCCCTAAAACTTGCCTTAAAATTCAGAGCATTAATGCAAATCACCAATTCTGATGATTTTAAGAAATAGAAAACACTAAAAAATTAATAGTAGCATTTCAAGAAAACTGAGTTGTACTTAAACTTCTCTTTAAATAGAACTCGAGTATGTCTAATTAAACTGCAGTCCTAAACATAGTAGTAAAAATAAAATATTTTAGGGTACATAGAACCTTCTTCTGAATAAATATGTTCAGAATTGTATTATATTAATATAATTGTATTATATTAATGTTGCAGTATGGTATATTGACTTGACTGGAACTTAACTTCTCCACAGGACAAGATCAGAACATTTTTTTTCCGGGAACTCATTCCCTAGCTATAAATATAAATATGTCTTAATTGTATTAAATCAGTGGTCGGTTCCTCCCGGTTCTGCCGAGCCGATAGTGGTGACAATATGATGTCACCGAACCGGTTCTCACCCACCCACCCCCCGCGTTATTCTTACCTTTTATTTGGCCCCACCCCCAATCTATTGCTGCCTCCTGACTCCCAGCTGATGGCTAGAGGGAAAAAAACTGTTTAAACTCTTGCTGTGGGGCTTCAAAGGGCCGCCCTACAGCTGATCAGTGTTAAAAGAAAACAAATGAGTAGACCGGTGCCTGCAAAAATAAATGGGTAGACCAGTGCCTGCAAAAATACATGAGTAGATCAGTGCCTGCAAAAATAAATGGGTGGACCAGTGCCTGCAAAAATAAATGGGTAGATCAGTACAGCTCTGCAAGCAGTTAAAAGCCTGGTAGACCAGTACCTCTGCTAAATCCTAAAGAATTGTCACATGACCATCAAGCCACGCCCACAAAATAAGCCACGGCCACAGGACCAGTAGTAAAAAAAATTAGAACCCACCCCTGTATTAAATTATATAGAGATTTTTGTCCTAGCCTTCTATAGAATATGCATCAGTCAGGGTATACGTTTTATCCCTTATGCTTAAGAATTTAAACCGTTTTGGGGAGTGGTGTTTTGTTATGATTTTTGCTGTTCTGTATTATATTTTTAATATTCCAAATCTGAGTTAATGTTCAATTTCCCTTGATTTTAAATTGCAATAGCTACATCTCAACATGTCTCCAGTGTATCCAGAATTACTATTATAATCTTAATTCAAGAAATCTATAATTTTAATACATAGGCCTTATTTTTCCTCTAAATGTTCTCAGCAGTTGCTCTGCCATGGGCAGTTAACATAGATATTTGTGCTTTACTGTTTGCCCTATCTCTGCAATTTACCCTTGGGGGAACCTCAGGAAAAATATTAAATTCCTAAAATATGTAATTATCGCTGAAAGATAATTATTATTTTAGAAGTCATCATAGTCTGTGGTGACTGCAAGTGCTATTAAACACACCAGCAACCTCCCATCCTTACCTGTGGAAAGCTGGTTTACAATCTAATAAGGGGTTTTTGAAAAGGTGTTTCTCTTCAGAATTTCTGTAATTCCCACTTCAAATTTTAAAATGAAATCCTGAAGAAATATATTTATTGAATCTTTAAGATGACCTAACCATTATGATGATAGTTAAAGTGGTTTATAAAGAGGGTAAAAACACAATATCACAACAAAAGAACATCCTAGCATATATTAAAAGAAATTAGAAAGTTGTATAATGCAGTGGGTAACAAATTAGAAATGAAAAACTCATGTAATCCAATAGGTTACAAATCAGCCCAGCCACTGCCTATTGGAAGAGCCAGCTCCTTCAGCCCTTCAAAGACAGCAGAGTTAGGACTACCTTAACCTTAGGGGGAATGGCATACCAGAGAGTAGGAGCATTGAAAGAGAAAATAAGTATCCCAAACCCCTAAAATGGCACTTTTTCATTGAGAGGTTCCCAAGTATGCTGCCTCATCTGATTTTATAGAATGGGAAAAGACAATTGGAGAAAACCCATTTTGAAAATAACCAGGCCTGAAGTTATAAAAGGCTTTATAGATGATCATCAATGCTTTGAATTACACCTGAAAGACAATAGGTAACCAGTATAAGTCTTAAAGTACAGGTTTTACACAGGCATACTGAGGTGCTCCGATAACTACTCATAGCACAGTCCAGGATGACATAAACAAAGATCTATGTGGTTGAAATCCATCACAATAAACACTGTACTGTAGTGGCTTTAATAACCATTAGATAACTCTGCTGTAAACATATAGTGAATCAAATACTGTCTTGCTTATTAGATGTTCAATGAATAAAATCTTATGGCTTGCCTGAATGTTCCATGTTCACCTGGGAGTTTACCCACTCTATAGGCAAATTCAAAGCTTCCCAAAGTATTTAATTGCTACTGCTTTGCATCTTCAACTTCAAGTTAACTATCTTTCAATTTTGTGTATCTACCAATATATTGCTCCTTTTATTTTCTCTAAAGGCAGAAGCAGGAGAATTGTGGCATTAAACTGAAAAAAGAAAGATAATCACCCACTGCTTTTATATTCTTGAATGAGACATATAAATGAAATGAGTGCATCTAAATACATAGGGGTAGGGAGAATAACAGTAACTATTTTGTGAAGCAATCACTGATTGGAGAATGACCCTGCATTGACAATAGCTAGTTGTAGCTAGTTACTTTTTAGATATAGTTGTTGTAGCTTATACTAATACTTTTATTCTGAAGGTGGGATGGACTAAAATCAACAATTTGAATCCAAATTGTCAGAAAAGTACAACTGATTTCTTTTATAGTAGTTTTTCATCTCAAAGAGAATTCCAAGTGCTCAAGATGTTTGTTTGTTTGTTTGTTTGTTTGTTTTGGTAAGGCTATTTTTCATGTTCTGACATGTGTTACTATAATTATTGAAAGGGACACCACCTATCGGCTTTGTATCTTTAAAAAATACATTTTAAAAAATGTTATCACTACGTATGCTGTTTAGAGAATGTACAGGTGAAACTCGAAAAATTAGAATATCGTGCAAAAGTTCAATTATTTCAATAATACAACTTAAAAGGTGAAACTAATATATGAGATAGACTCATTACATGCAAAGCGAGATAGTTCAAGCCTTGATTTGTCATACTTTTTATGATTATGGCTTTCAGCTCATGAAAACCCCAAATTCACAATCTCAGAAAATTAGAATATTGTGAAAGGGTTCAATATTCTAGGCTCAAAGTGTCCCACTCTAATCAGCTAATTAAGCCATAACACCTGCAAAGGGTTCCTGAGCCTTTAAATGGTCTCTCAGTCTGGTTCAGTAGGAATCACAATCATGGGAAAGACTGCTGACCTGATAGTTGTGCAGAAAACCATCATTGACACCCTCCATAAGGAGGGAAAGCCTCAAAAGGTAATTGCAAAAGAAGTTGGATGTTGCCCAAGTGCTGTATCAAAGCACATTAATAGAAAGTTATGTGGAAGGGAAAAGCGTGGAAGAAAATGGTGCACAAACAGCAGGGATGACCGCAGCCTGGAGAGGATTGTCTGGAAAAGGCCATTCAAACGTGTGGGGGACTTTCACAAGGAGTGGACTGAGGCTGGAGTCAGTGCATCAAGAGCTACCACACACAGACCGATCCTGGGCATGGGCTACAAATGTCGTATTTCTCTTGTCAAGCCGCTCCTGAACAACAAACAACGTCAGAAACGTCTTACCTGGGCTAAAGAAAAAAAAAACTGGTCTGTTGCTCAGTGGTCCAAAGTCCTCTTTTCTGATGAGAGCAACTTTTGCATCTCATTTGGAAACCAAGGACACAGAGTTTGGAGGAAGAATGGAGAGGCACACCCTGCAAGATGCTTGAAGTGCAGTTTGAATTTTCCACAGTCTGTGTTTTTTTGGGGAGCCATTTCATCTGCTGGTGTTGGTCCACTGTGCTTCATTAAGTCCAGGGTCAACGCAGCCGTCTACCAGGAGATTTTGAAGCACTTCATGCTTCCTTCCACAGCTTTATGGGGATGCTGACTTCATTTTTCAGCAGGACTTGGCACCTGCCCACACTGCCAAAAGTACCAAAACCTGATTCAGTGACCATGGGATTACTGTGCTTGATTGGCCAGCAAACTCGCCTGACCTGAACCCCATAGAGAATCTATGGGGCATTGCCAAGAGAAAGATGAGAGACATGAGACCGAACAATGAAGAAGAGCTGCAGGCCGCTATTGAAGCATCCTGGTCTTCCATAACACCTCAGAAGTGCCACAGGCTGATAGCATCCATGCCATGCCGCATTGAGGCAGTAATTGATGCAAAAGGGGCCCAAATCAAGTACTGAGTACATATGCATTCTTATACTTTTCATAGGTCCGATATTGTTCTATGTGCAATCCTTGTTTTATTGATTTCATGTAATATTCTAATTTTCTGATATTGTGAATTTGGGGTTTTCATGAGCTGTAAGCCATAATCATCAAAATTATGACAAATCAAGGCTTGAACTATCTCGCTTTGCATGTAATAAGTTTATCTCATATATTAGTTTCACCTTTTAAGTTGCATTCCTGAAATAAATGAACTTTTGCATGATATTCTAATTTTTCGAATTTCACCTGTAAAGAACTGATTCATCTTCATATAATACAAAAATGTGACCTTTGATATATATCCATAAATGTATCTGACTAAACTCTCTGGATTCACCATTGATCTCCCTACCTCAGGAGACCAATACATGCATCATATGAGTTTGTCCCTAATCAGCAACCTAACTAATTAATGAATTAGCTGGTACTGTATGACCACAGAGACTGAAAGTCTATTTCTTAGTCAATTGTTTTTGTGTTCTACTTTTTTCTGAGTTTCTCTTTGCATCACAGAACCAGTTACGAATATTTTAATCTGAAATTTAACAATAGAGAAATGAGAGAGTAAAGAAAAAGTCATTATTCATTCTAATTGTTAATTTAAAAACAAAAAACAAAATATCTCCAAGACAATAGCAGCCAAAAGACAGTAATTTTACTAGATGAAATTTCCACCCATCAAAGAAAGTCAAGGAATTTTCCTTAAAAAAAATGGCTCCACATTTTGCTTCTCGTAGGTCATTCACCAATTCAAGATATTAATGCCATTTTGAGAGTACTGGATTTATCTTCAGAATTCAGGCTCTGGCTAAGCATGCTGGTGAAATACTTGCCATTCAGCACCTGTTTTATCAATGATAAATCACATTACACAGGGCTGGGTTTGCATGATTAATATCATTGCCTGAGTGTGCTAACAACAACAAAAACAGCAATAGAAAATTGCCCATTCTCAGCAAATTGGTGTTCTACAAAAGCAGAGAATGGGATCCAAGGTAATTGCAATGAAAAGTGGGGGAAACATTCAACTGTTATTCATCTTTCTCTATTTATTAAAAGCATTTCCACATTTTTGAAGCTAAACCATAAGAACAGCTGCCAGTTCAGGCTGCAAAAATCTGGCTTATCACCAGATGCAGCCAAGAATTTGAGATACTTTTTGTATCCTTTGACTGCTAACAATTATCTGGAATTTTAAAATTCAGGTCTGATATCCCTAATCCTAAAAGGAGGGGTGAATATCTATTACATAAGAAATACAAGGTTTCTGCCAGAATTATTGTTCAGCACAAGGTTCCTCCTTTGCACTATGTGATCAATGGCCCAGCCTATTATTGTATGCCTACATGCTAGAATTTCTAGGTTTCTAGCTAATGATGGATAGTCGTAACAACATTCAAGGTAAATTGTACTATGTATTATTAAGAAGGACAAATGTGACATGGATACTAGTTTTGTAACTCCCCATGTCACTTATAATGTATAATGCTACCAGTGCAGATTCAAAAAGTGATAAGTAGAGAAGGATATTGTGTGATTTCATATTGGCTGAAGCAAACCCAACATGTTTTTTTTTTCTATATCCAGTTTTAGGACGTGTGTGAAGAACAGATTGTGTTTTAGGTCATATTTATGCAAATGTATTGAAAATTCAAAAGAGTTCACAAGTTGTTAAGCATCATTGTATGATAAGATATTATATAGCTAAGAATAACTGTGCTATTCAATTATAGCAACAGTATTGGCAACAAGTGCCATAAACCTAATTGGAATCATAAATTTGTCATTGGTTCAAAAGTTACATATCATAAGAAGTATAAGAATGAAGATTATTTTGGTTATTTATGAAACTATAGCAGCAAGTGAAGCTACAGTTAAAGATGAACACCAGTGATAAATGTGATTGCAGCTGGAATAAAGAGGAAGGGTTCAATATGACTTTGCTTTTTATAGGGTGACAGTTCAGAAAAAAAACAACCAAGAATTTGTGGCATCTTTTGGACAAACACATTTATTGTGACATAAGACAGTATGTACTGTCTTGACATTATATATTCTGAAGTGATACAGGCCATTGGTTTGCCCTTGAAGGAATTTATAATGTAGTCTCAACACTACTTATAAATGCCCTTCCTAGCAGGAAAAAACTACAGTGTAATTTGCATTTGTAGAAGAAACACTTCTTAAAGTTCTAATGAGCTCTTAATAAAAGAGCAGAACAAAACTCTTCCCCAAAAAATTAAAGAATGCCACCAACAACCAGCTAGGTAGCAAAAACACTGTGACAGGCATATCAAAGGAGTAATGTCAAAAAGATGAGGGAGAGTGAAACATATCATCAAATAACTAATCTCTAGAAATCTATTGTACTCTGAGAGATATACTAAATCTCAGCTTGGTGACTTCTAGATGTGATGGATCTACTATTCCCAGAATTCAAAGCCAACATGCTGGTCTGGAATTCAAGGAAATAGTACATTAGGTGGATTGGTGGCAGATTGGGGAAACCAATAATAATAGATCACTGGTGTTTTCAGTAGTTTATCATAAGAATCAGAGAATTGGAAAGGGCCATTTAGGGCATTGATTCTTACTCCTACTTTGAGCAGGAAACCATGTACAGATAACGTACTTGTATATGTTATCAGAATAATTCCACTATGAAATAGAAATAGAATAACAGAGTTGGAAGGGACCTTGGAGGTCTTCTAATCCAACCCCCTGCTTAGGCAGGAAAACCTATACCACTTCAGGCAACTGGTTATCCAACATCTTCTTAAAAACATCCAGTGTTGGAGCATTCACAACTTCTGGAGGCAAGTTGTTCCACTGATTAATTGTTCTGTCAGAAAATTTATCCTTAGTTCTAGGTTGCTTCTCTCTTTGATTGTTTTCCAGCCATTGCTTCTTGTCCTGACCTCAGGTGCTTTGGAGAATAACTTGACTCCCTCTTCTTTGTGGCAGCCCCTGAGATATTGGAACATATTGTTATGATATTGGATATATGAAACTCAGAGTTATTCTGTGACAATTGCTGCCTCTGTGAAATAACTGCATGCAACAAAATATGGATTCTGAAATTGATTAAAATATAATAGTCCAAAGTAGTTTTAAAAAGAAAAAAAAAGAATCCAAAACAACATAATTGCACTATGGAATTAAAATTATGGATCCTTGCCCTTTTCTCTCTTGTTAGGAAAATATGTAATTTTTTAAGCCCTGCTCAGAGATTTTAGGTGTCAGGAGACATACTTAAAACTGCATGCCTGTATGTTCCAGGTTCACATTAGACTATTGCACATTCAGGAATAGATCTAAAGTGAGGTTTAAATGTGTTTTGTCCCTGTACATTAAAAAAAAAAAACCTCAAGTGATTCCCTATTGAACATGCTTCTAGTTTCTTTGAGATCAGTGAGCATCCAAAAGGTTTTGAATCTAACAGTTCCACTTGGAAATCCTCAGAAAGTTCCATTGTTTTCTTCAAATATTTCTTTCAGTGAAACAATGGATGTTAGATCATGAAATTGTTACTTTTGTATAGATTGATTTGAAGGGTTTAAGGAACACTTTCAGGTTTTTCAGAAATGCCTTTACCCAGTACTCATCCACTTGATGGATGAATGAGCCCGATAGAGCTTCTTGGGTATTATTCCTAATCTTTGGTATGCTTTTTGCCAGCAGAATCCTTATCCTCTTTCCTCATGAAATTGTTATTATTACAGTTGGTTGCCCAGGCAGCCAGATATTTAAGCTGGATTTGGCATTTTTATCCACCTATTGATTCTTCCCAAGAACCCAAGTTAGGCAAATGTTCTATCTAATAATATTAGAAGTATTCTCATAGAATGTAAGGTTTTCCAAGTAAAGCTGCCTTTTGCAATGGACTGATTATGATTTTCTCAATGCTCCATGTTTTGGAATTGCACCCAAGATGCCTGTACTATTTTTGCCTTCTTTTTGCCATAATCTTTGTACTTCTATTTGCATATATTTGTATTTTGTGATTTTTCTCCAGTTCTTTCTCTTATATTCTGCTGTCTCTGGGTATTGAAATATCTACTATCCAGACTTTATTGTCTTTCACATTGACAATTGTTAATTCTGGAGGGGTTACGTATCAGTTGCCTGTCTGTTTGAATTCTAAGAATCCCAGAACACTTTAGTTTTTTTCATTTTCTATTACTGTCTCTATTTTATGGTACTGCCAGTTTTTGCTTGCGAACAAATGATATTACTTACAGTTCTTCCAATGCACCAGTGTTGTTACTTTGTCATGTCATTGCTTGTCAGTCTGTTCAATCTTCTTGCGGTAACTTACTTTGTGGTCCACTGTTTTTTAGGTTTCTTTGCAGAGGCAACATTAGCTGCCAGTTGATGTCTTCTCAATTCTCAATTATTTCTAATTTTTTTTTCCTTTAAAAATTAGCTCATTTGTCTCTTTCTTCATGTTTCCTGCTGTTAGATATTGCCAGGTTTTGTTATTATCTGCTTTGCCTGGCATTTTTTTAATGTACTGGCCATGTAATAATTTGCCTTGCCATGTCTCTTTTCTGTTCTTCATTTGGTCTTTCTTGTAGGCCAGTTTGGTCTCTATAGCACTCAGCCTTCATGGTATACTAGCTTCAGTGCATCTTCTTTACTGTCCTTCATATATTCTTCCAATGCCCTTTTTTCTTCTTCAACCATCTGATGTACTTGCAACATTCCACACCCACCTATTTTCCTTGGTAAATAGAGCCTGTCAGTGACATGCCTCTATCTGTCTCTTGTTATATTCACTCCTAACCTTTTTCTTGACTTCAGGGTGCTTGATATTGTCAGCTTAAAAGATGCCCAGGTATTTGTAATGATCCTCTTCATCCAGACTCTTGATTTTAGGCCATTTTGGTTCCTTCGGTTTTTATTATTTTTCCTTATATAATGGTGACTATGGTACATTTGTCCAGCCCAAACTCCATTTTAATATCTCAAGGCAATATAATCAGGGAGGCCATCGAAATTGAAAAGAGGCCGCAGAATATGAACAGACGAGACGATGCTTCTAGGTTATCAAGTATTTGGGGACCTGCACTGAGAGAAACTCGAGTGTTAACATGAGAAGAGAGGCAGAGATTCCAACAAGCAACCAGTGGTGTTGTAAGGCCTGCCAGAATTCTTCCTTCTTTGCAGAGGGTGGCTAGCAATAGGGAGAGAGAGAGGATCGAGCCAGAAGATAGGCTGAGATCTCAACTAACAATCAAGGGTGCTGTGATGCCTACCAGAATCCTTTCCCCTCTACAGCAGACAGATAATAATAGAGAATCTGAGAAAGCTGGGCCTGTAACACGAAGCCAAGCAGCTAGGAGGAGGAAGCAGGAAGAAAAACTGTTGTCCTCCAATCGGAACACAGAGTTACAGGCTAGCCAGCATACGTCAGCAGCAGCAAATATAGATAAGCGACAGCTCCGGCCCCGCAACAGAGAATCCATAGCTTCTACATGAAACAGAGCCTGAAGATGACAGGGTTGTCAGCCTGTCGAAACGTTGCTTTAAGAAAAACTTTTAAAGTCACTGGTAGGATTTTAGCTGAGGTTTTAAAATCCCTGTAAGGATTTTTAGAAGATTTTAAGCTGGGATTTTAACCAGGATTTTAAATATTTTAACCAACTTATTTATAATGACACGGGAAAACACCCGAGATTTTAATTTTTTGCATATGCACACCCGCGAAAACTTAAGAAGACACACACACACACACACATATATATATATATAGTGAGATATATATATATCACCATATTTTTATGGGAGAGACACTCTTCATTTGGCTCCTTTGGTGAGATCTATCCAGTATAGTTAAACCTCTGGCATAGCTGTTGTCTTTCTTAGAGCACACAAGACCCACAACCGCATCAAGATAGTGCCTTACTGGAATTGTTGTTGTTCTTTTTCTTGTTGTTGTTATGGTTTATTGCACAGTCAGCCAGATATTTAAACTGGATTTGACATTTTATCACATTTATCCACATTTTTATCTTATTTTATCTTATTAAGAGCCGTGGTGGCTCAGTGGTTAGAATGCAGTATTGCAGGATAATTCTGCTTTCTGCTCAAGGTTGACTCAGCCTTGCATCCTTCTGAGGTCGGTAAAACCAAATTGTTGGAGGCAATATGCTGACTCTGTAAACCACTTAGAAAGGGCTGTAAAGAACTGACACTGAAGTGGTATATAAGTCTAAGTGCTATTGCTATTATTATTGCTTCATTGCATAGTCAGACATATGTTTATTACCACTCAGTTCCATAGATTCTGGGAGCAGCAAGTAAAAATGATTTTGTTCTAGTGTGATTTTGATCATCATAACAGAGATTAATTGCTGGGATGTTTGTGTATTATTTAATAGTTATATCATTTTCCTTTTATAGGCAAGTACAGATTGGGATTTTTTTTTATTTTTTTTTTGGAAATAATTTGGGAATGAATAATAATGGCTGGCCCAAAGTTTGGAACTCCAATGGTCTCTACATCAGAATGTTCCAAAGACTTAATGAAACACACCATACATGTTGGATGTGTGGAAAGTGATTACTTTCCAAAATGCATAATGTGTTGTTGTTAGTTGCGGTCGTGTCCGACCCATCACGACCCCATGGACAACGTTCCTCCAGGCGTTCCTCTCCTCTGCCATTTAAGCTCAAGCCGACTGCTTCAGTGATTCCATCCAGCCATCTTGTTCTCGGTCATCCCTTTCTTCTTTTGCCCTCAATCTTTCCCAGAATTAGGCTCTTCTCCAGGGAGTCTTTGCATAGTACAATATTTTGTATATTGTACAAAATGCATAATACAATCTAGTATTCAACCACTTCAGAACTTATTGCAAACATTTATACTGAGGTGTCCTCCCTCTCCCCATCTGTGTATCAAAGTGCTTTTTTTAAAAAAGAAAAAAGAAAAAGAAAAGAAAACTCATGATTAGTGCTAGGTCTTTAAATTTGTATATTTGCTGCAGTAAATGCGTAAAACTATTTTGCAGCACCTTTCAGCATCTACAATGTGGCATGATGTTGTTATGTCGCTTACACGAACATCGTCATTTCTTGTTGCTAGAGAAGCTAGTCCAGTTTAAGAGGGCTGGCAGATTTTTATGAAAATTACTGTTTATGGAAAAAAATATTGTTCTGTTATCCAGAAAATGAAGTCCAAATGGCACGATATAAATCTGCCACCTCAAGCAACAGAATTAGGCTCCCTTCCACCATATAGCAAAAAGATAGGGGGGAAATCCCTAAGTACCAGCTGCAAATCCCTCAAGCCTTGGAACTGAGCACAGAGCCTTGGAAGAAAATTAAAACTTTCAAAGTGTGACCTTGGAAATGGATTTAATAGTGTTCCTCCATTTTAAGCCTTCCTGAAAATAAAGATTTCATCTTAGGAAAGTCTAAAAGGGAATCAACAGACTATAAAAATTACTTTTTGTTGAGGTGCTGCTTATGTCAAAAGCTAGTTTCTCTAAGTGAGACAGTAGGAAACTAAATACATGCCTTCAGTTTTGTATTTATTCAGGTTGGATAATTTAATTTCCTCCCAGTTATATCAGTTCCCAGAAAATATCAAGATTTACAGTTGCCATGTGCAGTGTGAATGCCTATATCCAGATCACCCTTGTATTTTATTTCCCATGCCAGCAATGGAGGGAGGGGGCGCGGCAAGAGTGATAAATTTTCTCTTACTAATTGGGAAGATATTCATTCATATCAGTTCCATCCTCCTTCCTTTTCCTGGGTCATTGCAGGAATAAATACAAATCAGTTTTCATGAAGAGCACCTGTGGGAAGGGAAGGGACCTGACAGGAAGAAAAGGGAAGGGCAGGAAAAGAAAGGGAAGGGAAGGGAAGGGAAGGGAAGGGAAGGGAAGGGAAGGGAAGGGAAGGGAAGGGGGAAAGATCGTATAAGGTTTTAGAAAATTGATAAAAGAAATATCTCTAAAATTTGTTTGAGGACAAATGCGACTTAACACCACCTTCTAATACAAATACATATAAACATATTAAATTTACAGTTTGTCTTTGCTGTCGAGTTTAAGAAGGTATATATAATGCTCTGTTCTCTAATTTTTCACACAAGTATAGGGGTCTGAGAAAAAGAGTCTGGTTCAAACTCATCCAGGATCGGATCCTAGTCCAGCATTTTAAATATCATACTACATCCATTGTCCTGCTGCCCCATATGCTCTGTAGCTGCTTACCTTAGGAGTGTTGCAGCCAGGCCTCCCATGCCCAGACACCAGTCACACTGCTGCCTGACTTCTTCTGCGGCCAATTGCGGCAGGATGTTACGTGATGCATCGTGTCGGTGTTGCTGCTTGCAGCAAGAGGCACATGCCTCATTGTACCGGTGTTGCTACTCATGGCAGGAGGCCGCATGGCGCATCGTGCTGGTGCCGCTGATTGCGTCAGGATGCCATGTGCCACAATATGCCAGTGCCACCGCTCACACTCCCAATGGCACAACACACCACGCAGACTCCTGCCATGAGCAGCAATACCGACGGGACGAGCCACACAGCATCCTTCTGAAAGCAGCAGCACCAGTACGATGCACCATGTGGCATCTGGCCACAAGCACCCATGAAAGAAGTTTGGAAATGGTGCGACAGGTGTCGGAGCATAGGAGGCATGGCTGCAGTGGTCCTAAGGTAAGCAGGTAGGACATCCCCTGAAAATAAGACCTGGTTCCTCTTTTGGAGCCAAAAAAATATAAGAAGGGTCTTATTTTGGGGAAAACATGGTAATTGTATTCATTTTTGATGTATCCAGTCTTACGCCATTCCCAAGTTTTGTTACTGTTTCCCTTGCTTTCAATTTATTTCTGATATTGACCATGCCAAAGTTTCTTTTAAATTTATCATTCACTATTATAACAGTTTGGATTCTTCCTTTGATTCTGCCACACTCAAAATGTTTTCCTTACAGACATTTATTAATATTTTATATTTTTGCATTCTTTATGTAATCTTTTTAAAATCTTTTTCTGATTTCATTCTCCTCGGTCTGCTTCCATTACAACCAACCAGTATAGTCTATGACAATTTACCACAGGGCAACTTGCCATGGGAGAACTCACTGCTGGACAATTCAACAATTCAATTTAATTATTTAAAATAATTTCAAAAATATTTTAATTGTTGTCATTCACATTTCATTTTGCCTCTTCTTTGGCATCCTTTCTTTAATGATTGTATTCCAATTTTTTTTCTATATTTAGTTTAGTTTAGTTTAGTTTAATGCGATTTATATGCTGCCCTATCTCCAATGGACTCAGGGTGGCTCACAACAATAAAATGCACAATTGCACATTAAAACAATATAAAATTAAAAGTCCAAATTAAAACAATTTAAGATCAATTTAAAATCCATTAAGAAACCCCCCCCATCAGTCCAGGCTACGAAACAGCCAGGTATTCAAATCACGGCGGAACGAGCGAAGGTCAGGGGCCATCCGGAGCTCCAAAGGAAGTTGGTGCCAAAGGGTGGGTGTGCCCAAATTTGCCATGGCAAGTTGCCCCGTGATGAATTGGCCATAACAAGTTGGATGCGGCGAGTTGGCTGTAGTTAGTTGGCTTTGGAGAGTTGTGGTGAGTTGGCCACAGCAGGTTGTCCCATTCCGCCATTTTAAGAATTTTGGAAGATATCAATAAACTAGTGTCTTGAAGATTGAACTCTGGGAGATGGAGTACCCGACAGGATTCTGACAGAAGGGATGGGACATTATACTGTTATCCTTCTCTTATCCATCATTTTACACAACAAAAATTTGCAGATTACGTTTGCAGATTTCCAGGAAATAATCTTAATATTCACACACAATACATAACAAAATAAATAAAGAACATTCCACCTTTGATAAATTATTTTTCTTTTCAGATAATTTTCTTTTCAGTTTCTTTCACCGAATTGAAAGAAAATTGCTACCCAAAATGCAGGAAAAAATATCTGCACTTAGCTACAAAAATGTGAATAATTTTGCATAATTTTTTCTCAAAGATTTTATTTAAATTGAGGAACAAGTACTTTGGGGATATCCATATTTTCCTAGCACCTTCCTACTTATTATTATTATTATTATTATTATTATTATTATTATTATTATTGTTATTGTTGTTGTTGTTGTTGTTGTTATTGTTGTTGTTGTTGTTGTTGTTATTATTATTATTATTATTATTATTATTATTATTATTATTATTATTATTATATTTTTATACCGACCCCTCTCCCGAAGGACTCGGGGCAGTGAACAGCCAGATTAAAAAAAACATACAATATAAACATTAAAATACATTTAAAACAAAATTAAATCCGAAATGGCTCTCCAATTTAAAACATCTTACCCATAACCCTATAATTAAAACAAATTTAAAATTTCCACATTAAAAGGGGGAAGATTTAGGCCAGGCCAGCTTGATAAAATAGAAAAGTCTTAAGCGCGCGGCGGAAGGTGCGCAGATCCGGGATCCTCCGTATCTCCGGGGGAGCTCATTCCAGATCGTAGGTGCCCCCACAGAGAAGGCTCTCCCCCTAGGGGCCGACAGCCGACATTGTTTGGCCGACAGCACCTGGAGGAGCCCCTCTCTATGGGAGCGTACTGGTCGGTGGGAGGCTATTGGTGGTAGCAGGCGGTCCCGTAAATAACCAGGTCCTAAGCCATGGAGCACTTTAAAGGTGATAACCAGAACCTTGAAGCGCACCCGGAAGACCACCGGGAGCCAGTGCAGCTCACGCAGGAGAGGTGTTACATGGGAGCTCCACGTTGCTCCCATAACCACCCGCACGGCCGCACTCTGCGCCAGTTGGAGCCTCCGAGTGCACCTCAAGGGGAGCCCCATGTAGAGAGCATTACAATAGTCTAGACGAGAGGTAACGAGGGCATGAGTGACTGTGTGTAGGGAGTCCCGATCTAGAAAGGGACGCAACTGGCGGATCAGGCGAACCTGATGAAAAATCCTCCCGGTCACAGCCGTCAAATGCTCTTCTAAAGACAGCCGTGAATCCAGGAGGACGCCCAAGTTGCGAGTCCTATCCGTGGGGGCCAATGATTCGCCCCCAATAGTCAGCGATGGCACCAGCTGCCTATATCAGGACATCGGAAACCACAGCCACTCGGTCTTGGATGGGTTGAGTCTGAGCCTGTTCCTCCCCATCCAGATCCGTACGGCCTCCAGGCACTGGGACATCACTTCAAGGGCATCGTTGGGGTGATCCGGAGTGGAGATGTACAGCTGGGTGTTATCAGCGTACTGATGGTACTTCACCCCGAAACCACGGATGATCTCGCCCAGCAGCTTTACATAAATGTTGAACAAAAAGGGCGAGAGGACCGATCCCTGCGGCACCCCACATATGAGGGGCCTCGGGGTCAACCTCTGTCCCCCCATCAACATAGACTGCGACCGGTCGGAGAGAAAGGAGGAGAACCACCTTAGTACGGTGCCTCCCACCCCCAACTCTTCCAACCGGTGCAGCATGATACCATGGTTGATGGTATCAAAAGCCGCTGAGAGATCTAACAGGACCAGGACAGAGGAGCAACCCCTGTCCCGAGCCCTCCAGAGATCATCAACCAACGCGACCAATGCCGTTTCCGTGCTGTACCCAGGTCTGAAACCTGACTGGAACGGATCCAGATACGACGCTTCATCCAGGTACTGGGGAAGCTGTCCCACAACCACACTCTCAACAACCTTCGCTACTGCTTTGCCAACCTTCCCAATGACCTGCCCATTCCTGCCCAAATCTTCAAGGATCTTTAACTGTATGATTTACCACAACTGTTAAAAAAAGTCATTCAATTTAACATGGATTTACAATATATGAGAGGTATGTTAGGGGAAAAAAGAACTGGGTTTTGGAAAAGCACATCAAACTGACCAGGTAAAGCTATCACCAAAATGACAATTTCCAGATATTGTGTCTTATCTAGCCATACAGTCTCATCAGTTCCAGACTGCAGGCCTTGTGTATGATCTCTTCCCTAAGGTAGTTCTTCCATCTCTTCATCCTCTATAGTAGAGTCATGTCTGTCATCAAATGAAAAGGTGAAGGTGTCAAAGGCGAACTGCTTTTGTGCATGCTTTAACTTCTTTTATTATTCCCTTTCCATCATTCATGTATAGTACGAATAAGTGGAAATGTTCACTTTAAAAAAAAAAACTTATCAATATGTACGTATTTCTCCATAAATAGGACAGAATCAATTTTAAAATAATAAATAGAGAAGAAAGCAAAAGGGAGAGATTCATCCACATAGACAAAGGATTCTGAGAATTGTATTTCACACTGATATTTTTTTTTTTTGACAGATTCTATAATAGTCATAACATAGTCTTTCTCATGCTGAGAGAACCTGTTCTTATTGAATTTGGCTGGGTGTGACAAAATGAAAACGTTGTCAGTTCATTATATTTTTATTCTTTTTTTCTTTTATGAATATAGATTAGTTTTTGGAATTTGTTCATAAACAGGAGAGAAGGAAACTGATTTTTTTAAAAAAACAAACACAGAAGAAAACAGAAGGACAAACAGGTTCGTTCTTCCCTCTATTTGGTTCATGGCATCAGAAGCCTAGATAAATTCCTGAAATTACAAATCATCAGTGTATATATTCCATCAGATCTAACTGAAATCTGAGTCTGTTTTTTTTTTAAATGAAGTATTTGCTCACAAGACCCTTTCATTCAAAAACAAATATCTAGTACTTAAACATATTGTACATTTACTTTTTATTTTTTGATATTTTTATTTAAATTATTGCAAGTGTTGATGATCCTTAGACATACAGATCAAATAAGATGAAGCTGTGAAAAGATTAGTGCTTTAAATACAAGTCTTTATATGTACTAATATGCCATCTAGTGGCAAAAGAATATACTTTGTACTAAACATGAAGTATCTTGAGTATCTGTGCCACTAGATGGCAGAAATAAAATAAGGTGCTCATTTAAGCATGATGTTTCTATCTATATACAGTCTGAATGGGGTACATTCACATTATATTCCTTAAAAAAAAAAAAGAATTGTAATCTACGCTAAATTAAATCTTCTCTAATCACTTCTGGAATATCTGCTCTGTAAATATTTGGGGGAGAAATGGGGAATACTTTAGGAATATAAATACTCCTAAATTTCCTTCTGGATAACAATGAACTTGGTATTGGTAAATCCTTCCTTGCCTTAGTTTTTCTATTGAAGTTAGAAAAAAAATAATTTTCCAATAAGAAATATCAGTATATATAAAGTTAGTTTTATTTAATGTTATGATTGATAGAAACCTTCCAGGAATTCAGGAGAAATTGTCTATATTCTGTTAAAACTCCATAAATCTAGAATTCCCTAAAATTCTGTAAATTAAAAAAGAAAAACTCCTTTTTCACAAGAAAGAGTCCAAATAGTTCTCAAAAGAGATACATGTACCTTTTATATAACTTTGGTTGTCTTGACACTGACAGAAGATATGGACTTTATCTCCTGAATATATAAAACAATGGTCTGTCTTTCTTATTGGACAAGCTTGTGTTTCAGTTTCCCGTAAATCTGTTAACATTTGTTTTCTTATTAATATCTACCAAACAATCACAAAATATTCTGGTCCCTTTTTCACAATACAGTTAGTTCATTGAATCAGTGGAAGAGTTTAATATTTGTTGGGGAAACCAAAAAGGGTTCAGATAATCCAGTCAATCTTCAGGGAAGATATATTTACGAATAAAAGCAAATGAAGAATCCTGCCAGATACATTTAAACAAATCCAGGTATTCAAATGGATAATATAATTCTACTCAGTTAATCATATTGAAAGCACATGTAGGCAGTTACTTGCCCTGTTTTGCCCAAGAAAAATAGCTGAAGATAAAAATGTAGAATTTTTGAAAATGTAGAATTCTCCTTTGCAAGGTGTCAAGTGCTGTCACCATGAAACAACCTTCCTAATCTAAACAGGTAGCTGTACCCAACCCAGGTAGCCAAGGCAAAGAATATAGCAATGCCATTGAAGCCTATCCAAAACTCTGATAGCTCAAGGACTAATAGAATAATAAAATATATCTAGTTGGTCAGGATTCTGTGCAGTATGTCAAAAATGGCAGTTTTGAATCTAGAGAGTGGGATCATTTATTTATTTATTTATTTATTTGTTTAAATTTCTATACCGCCCTTCTCCAAATAGGACTCAGGGCGGTGCACAGCCTAAGTAAAAACAAAGCATACAAAATTTAAAAAACCATCATATGCCACCAGATCCAATAAGTGGAATTTCTTACAGCTTTTTGCCAAAACACCCATCTTGGAAGATGCATAGGGTGCAAGTTGCAGGCTGGGAAGGTCTGCTGACATTTTGACCAATCTCTTAATGTCGGTCAAAACCATCCAGAGTGCAGGATCCTACAACAGAAAGTCTTCAGGCTTTTTGATCTGCTGGAAGCCTCTCAACAGACATTTAATGCTCCTGGCCTCTCTCAACAACTTATCAACAAGTCATCTGGTAGAAATGTATGAGTTAGTGAAAAAGAGGATCCAATAGTGCAAGTTCTGAAGCAACATGGACATTCACTTTTGTCTTAGAAGCAGCTGCATTTTAGAAGCAGCTGCATCAAAAAGCATCTTTGAGAGTTACTTTTCATTTGAAGCTGTGTTTTTCAAAGTTTTGCATACAGTCTTCATCTAAATGGCTCCTAAATCACCAGTACAGTAGTACTCCATATTAGGGAAAGAAGGAATACTGGAAAAATGCAGCAATTCTTCTTAATCTCTACTTTAAACACACACAGAGAGGCAAAGACCTCCTTCCAGCATTTTAATATTGCAGTTGAGTTAGGGATTCCGCAGTCACATGTAAATAAGTACATTCATAGGTATTATATTTGTGCAACTAACTCTCCTATGTAACTATGAAGATATCTAGCAGTTTTTTGTTCAGTGATTACATTTTTTTATTTTTTTTATTTTTATATTGGATTTCTATACCGCCCTTCTCCCTGAGGACTCAGGGCGGTGTACAGCCAGATTAAAAAACATGCAGAACAAATATTAAAAACAATTAAAAGATATATAAATTTGGCCCAATTAAAACTCATTTACCAATTAAAAACGTTTAAAACATTTAAAAAACAGTTAAAAATTTCATCTTAAGCCAGCCCGGCTTGTTTAAATAAATGGGTTTTAAGGGCGCGACGGAAGGCACTGAGGTCTTGGATTCTCCTTATCTCTGGGGGCAGCTGATTCCAGAGGGTAGGTGCCCCCACAGAGAAGGCTCTCCCCCTGGGGGTCACCAGCCTACACTGTCTGGCTGATGGCACCCCGAGGAGGCCCTCTCTGTGGGAGCGCACGGGTCGATGGGAGGTCGTTGGTAGCAGCAGGCGGTCTCGAAGATAGCTAGGCCCTATGCCATGGAGCGCTTTAAAGGTGATAACCAACACCTTGAAGCGCACCCGGAAGACAACTGGGAGCCAGTGCAGCTCGCGCAGGAGCGGTGTTACATGGGAGCGCCATGCTGCTCCCGTCACTACCCGCGCTGCTGCGTTCTGGACCAGCTGGAGCCTCCGGGTGCTCCTCAAGGGGAGCCCCATGTAGAGAGCGTTGCAATAGTCAAGGCGAGAGGTGACGAGGGCGTGAGTGACTGTGCACAGGGAATCCCGATCAAGAAAGGGCCGCAACTGGCGAATCAGGCGAACCTGACAAAAGGTCCCCCTGGTTACAGCCGTCAGATGTTCCTCCAAGGACAGCTGCATATCCAGGAGGACTCCCAGATTGCGAGCCCTCTCTGTGGGGGCCAATGACTCACCCCCAATAGTCAGTGATGGAGTCAACTGACTATATCGGGATGCCGGGAGCCACAGCCACTCAGTCTTGGAAGGGTTGAGCTTGAGCCTGTTCCTCCCCATCCAGATCCGTACAGCCTCCAGGCACTGGGACATCACTTCAAGGGCATCGTTGGGGTGGCCTGGGGTGGAGATGTACAGCTGGGTGTCATCAGCGTACTGGTGGTATCTCACCCCAAAGCCACGGATGATCTCACCCAGCGGCTTCACATAAATGTTGAACAGGAGAGGCGAGAGGACCGATCCCTGCGGCACTCCACAAATGAGAGGCCTCGAGGTCGACCTCTGCCCCCCTGCCAACACAAACTGCGACCGGTCGGAGAGAAAGGAGGAGAACCACCGCAACACGGTGCCTCCCACCCCCAACTCTTCCAGCCGGTGCAGCATGATACCATGGTCGATGGTATCAAAAGCCGCTGAGAGGTCTAACAGGACCAGAACAGAGGAACAACCCCTGTCCCGAGCCCTCCAGAGATCATCAACCAACGCGACCAATGCCGTTTCTGTGCTGTGCCCAGACCTGAAACCCGACTGGAACGGATCTAGATAAGATGTTTCCTCCAGGAATTGCGGAAACTGTCGTGCGACCACACTCTCAACAAACTTCGCCATAAAGCGAAGGTTGGAGACAGGACGATAGTTGGCCAATATTGCCGGATCCAGGGACGGCTTCTTGAGGAGAGGCCTCACCACCGCCTCTTTCAAGGCGGTGGGGAAGTAACCCTCACTCAACGAAGCGTTGATAACACCTTGGAGCCAGCCTCGTGTAACCTCCCGGGAAGCCAGTACCAACCAGGAGGGACACGGGTCCAGTAAACATGTGGCCGCACTAAGTCTCCCCAAAATCCTGTCCACATCATCAGGAGTCACAGCATCAAACTCCTCCCAGATAACATTCTCAAGACTATTCCTCGTCACCCTGCCCTGATCTACCCAGTCAGAGTCCAAATCCCCCCGGATCTGGGCGATTTTGTCATACAGGTATTGTCCGAAATCCTCCGCCCTGCCTTCTAAGGGATCCTCCCGCACTCCCGGATGGAGCAGGGCGCGGGTCACCCTAAACAGGGCGGCCGGACGATTCCCTGATGACGCAATAGAGGCGGAAAAGTAGTTAGACTTTGCCGTCTCTATCGCCACTAGGTAGGCCTTAATATGCGACCTTACCAGTGTTCGATCAGATTCAGCGAGACTGGCCCTCCAACCGCTCTCCAGGCGTCTTTTCCGGCGCTTCATTTCCCTCAGCTCCTCAGTAAACCAAGGAGCCGCACGGGATCGGCATCGGGTCAGAGGCCGCAAAGGCACAACTCGGTCCAAGGCCCCACCAGCCGCCCGATCCCAGGCGGCTACCAGGTCCTCGGCCGAGTCATGTGCTAGATCCTCAGGAAATGGCCCAAGCTCCGTCTGGAACCTATCAGGATCCATCAGGCGCCTGTGGCGGATCCATCTAATTGGATCCGCCTCCCTGCGGCGAGGGGTCGCGGTTCGAAGATCTAGGCGAAGGAGTGAGTGGTCAGACCATGACAAGGGTTCCATGTCTATATCCCCTATAACAAGACCACTCAACCACTGGCCAGAGACAAAAATCAGATCCAGAGTGTGACCTCCCCTGTGAGTAGGGCCATGAACTAACTGGGTCAGGTCCATGGCCGTCATGGAAGCCATGAACTCCCGAGCCACCTCAGACGTTTCACCGACGGATGGCAAGTTGAAATCACCCATGACTAAAAGCCTGGGTGTATCTACTGCCACCGTGGCTATCACGTCGAGTAGCTCAGGTAGGGCTGTTGCCACGCGGCAGGGAGCCAGGTACGTAAGCAACAAGCCCATCTGAACCCCACGGCCCCACCTCACAAGGAGGGACTCACATCCGGCTATCTGAGGCACAGTGGTCTCCCTCGGACCCAGATCCTCGTTAATAATAACCGCCACCCCCCCCGCCCCTCCCCTGAGCCCTCGGCTGATGGAATGCTCTGAAGCCTGGTGGGCACATTTCAACCAGAGGGACGCCACCCTCCGGGCCCAACCAGGTCTCCGTAATACCCGCCAGGTCCGCTCCTCCCTCTTGTATAAGATCATGGATGAGGGGGGCCTTATTGACCACGGACCTGGCATTGCACAGCATCAGCTGAAGGCCCAGCTCCTGAGTATCTAAGCCACCTAGTATCCGCGCAGAGCCTTGGGGACCGGGGCAAGCAATTGCTCTCAGACAGCAAGTGCGAGCCCCCAGCACCTGATGTGGTCCCCAGCTCCCGCCATATCTGCCCCTCCCATTCACCGTGCCGATATTTATCTAGGTATCAGACCACATGTTTTATAGCTCTAAAATTTAAGGACTATTTCCTAGTCTATTTGAAAATCTGCATGCCTTTGCTATCCACTAAAGTTTTCTAGAAAGTAAGAGTTCTGATTGTAACTTTCAGCCCTTCCTACCATCTGTTCTTTTTACTCCCATTGCAAATTGTCCCATTAAATGAAATTGCAAGTGCACCATTGAAAATAATTAAATAAAAAGATAATTCAACCCAAATTGCAGTTGGGTTGTTGCAAATCTGAAGTAAAATATGACAGAACATGCAAAGAAATAGAAGGAAGTAGGAAAGTTGAGTCTGCTTTAAGTTCAGAATGGGTTAGCATGAATTAAAGAAACACTAACCAAATCAGCTTGACATAAGCTAATCTTTTTGCACTCCTGAAATGAGCATAAGAAGGATCAATTTAGCAGACATTTTGCAATGTTATTCAATGGATTTTATTTTTCTCTATACATTTTAGACTCACTGCAACAGGAGCTATCTTGCAGCAGAGGGCACCAAAGACTATTGCATAGGTGTATGCCTTTAGTGGTGTAAATCAAAGATTGTAATGAAAAGCTAAAGAAATATTTTATAATTTAACAATCTCAGGAATTTTGAAATTCATCATATCTAAAAACATTGTTTACCATTAATAATAGGGAAAACAATATTAAACACTCTCATAATTCAAACAAAAGGACATTTATTACAATAATAAGCTAATTCTCTGAAACAAGTAGCTATATTAATAACTTTTCTCCTGCTTTCATTTTGGTTAATGTATTAATCAATTATGAAAGTAAAGTTTTTAGCAAATATACCATGACAACTTAGGTTGGCCTGCACTTCCAAACTTTAAAGAAGGATAAACTGCTAGTCCTCATTTATGATGTGTTTCTGAGGTAAAATGCTGCCATCACTATGTGATTTCTCTTTCAATATAAAAGTTTTCTTTTATTCCAAGTTTTCTTGAACTTCCTCTCCGTAAGTAATCATGCACACAAATCAGGCTGGCACTTCCTAGGACTAAGACAGGAGAACTGGCCCAAGGTCACCTAGATGCCTTTATGAATAAGGTGAGAATAAAACTCACCATCTCCCCGTTTCCAGCCTGTTGTCTTAACCACTATATCAAACTGGATCTCTCTCTTTCAATAATGCATTATGATATAGAATAACTTATACTTGCTACTTCAGTTTCTCTGAATCATGCTGGCATACAGCACAGCACAGCACAGCACAGCACAACATCACAACCTGATGTTTTCCAGATTTGCTTGAAATTTGGATATAAGCATATTTGGATAATTACAGCCTGGGGAGACTACTAGATTGTAGGTCAGAGCTGAACTAACAAATTTGGATATTGACAGTTCTCTTTATTCTTAAAGTCTGACTGAACAATAAAAATGCCATCAAAATAAATTTCAGCAAATTATTTATTTGAATGTATTGTTCTGATGATTGGTAGGGTTGAGAAGATTTACCCTGTGTGCTCAAATAGTGTCTGCCCATAAAAATGGAAACTATATTTCATATGGTTGCTTCTAGTATTTCTATTAACTCCCTTCTTTTAAATTTATATTCAAGAATTATAACTCATGAATGCAAAATAGCATTTTAACAATGGTGGGTGCATTAGTGGAAAGATGGTGAGTTATACAACGCCAAAAACATGTCATTTTTGGACAATCCTTATTATTATAATGGTGAAGTCTCCTTTAAAATGAGCTTGACTCTTAATCGTCCCATCATGAATATGAGACACGGGAATGGAAATTGTCTTCTACTCATTTCCAGTTCATCATACAGTATATGCAATTTCTGCTCACTTTGTCATGCTCCAGCTGAAAGATATTTTCTGACTTCTGCTAGTTCAAGTGTGTTGCCATCTGTTTTGTCCGCTGTGTTTTAATTTACTCTTTAAAAAATCTTTGCATTTACACAGAGACGGGATACTGTCATCTGACCCCATTTTTTCTTAGTCTGTTGCAGATTGTTCTATTTTCTCAAGATCATAATAATTATAACACTCGTTTAATATGAAGAACACCAGAGTTCAAAACTTTGTAATAACTATTTGAGTTAGTAATATTTTTCTACCTTTAATTTATTTCATTTCATTTCATTTATTAAATTTTTATACCGCCCTTCTCCCGAAGGACTCAGGGCGGTGAACAGCCAAGATTAAAATACATACAATATGAAAATTAAAATAATTTAAAAATAATTAATAATTTATCTCCCTTCTTCCTCTTAAATTGCTTTAAAAAGCCCCACTGACATTCTTTAATTTTCCAGGAACTTGAGTTAGAATGGTTTCACTCCAGCTGAGCTATTTGGAAGTTAAGGATGAAATGATTTATCTGTGATTAGAAAAATGATAAAATTGTGATTTTCTTTTTTTAAGTGAAAAAGTAGCATAGTTCAAGGGAAAAAATGATACACTTGTGTGTGTTTGAAAGTTTATATATAAGTTAATATACATATAAGCTTTAACTTCTTTATATATAATTTCAGTTTCAATTATATTTAATAAAAGTTTTTGTTTTGATTAAGATGTGCCACAGGTACTTTCTTGGGAGGGAATAACAGGAAGGAATTGTCAAGTGGATATTATGTTGGGCTATTGTCCAGTTTGAATTCTTTATATAAACTGCAAAGGTATTTCAGATAGGATTTTTCCTTAATCTGATTTAAAGTTATGATGGCAGAAACACAAGACAGGTTAAGGATGCAGTATGGATATGCTCACATATGTCTGTGAGCATATCCATATTGCATCCTTAACCTGTCTTGTGTTTCTGCCATCATAACTTTAAATCAGATTAAGGAACCATATAGGTTTCTTGACAAGAGGACTGAAGTGACTTGTCATTATATTCTTGGGACATTTTTGGGAATTTCTTCACCTACAGCACTAATATCTCCCGATAGTCATCCATACAACTACTTCTGACCCAATTCAGCTTTTTTAAAGGTGAACCAGTTGTTGCCACCCAGCTGGCACTTTGTTTATATTAATGTCTCACCACACCTTATATATGATACAATTAACTGTTTTTAAAGGATTCACAAATATTTCTCAGTGTATTTGACATAGAAAAGAAAATTTAAACTTGAATTATTAATGTTGAGTGCATGTAACATTGTTATTTATTATTGTTAATTATTACATGTAATAATGTTTGATTTATTATCTAGATAATTTATAAAGGTTTCTGTTTCTAAAGCAAATTTGCAGAGATGTTGGGTAAGTAGGGTTTTGATCCAACATATATGAGGATAGTAGTAGCCAATAAAGCACTTGCCCCATCAAATTGTCAGCAGCATATCACTTAACTTTTCAGTCTTCCATTCCCTCACTCAAATAATTGATTTTTCTTTTATTATCAGCCATTTCCTGAGCATGGGATATACACAATACACACAAACATATTTCCATCTGACTTATCTTAGCATAGAATTTTCAAGAATAATTCTGATTCAGGATGGAACAATTGATTTCACATCGTTTATATAATGTAAAATATAGAATTATTTACCACGGAATTACATTATGTTCTATAGAGTGTTACTGCGCCAAATACAATTTAAGAGATCTTTCTAAGCAGGAGTGCAGTACACATGTCTAAATGAAAGGATGTGCATCATGTTAGCATTTAATAGTCCTGTTATGATTCTGTATTATTTGTTGCTGCAGCATTGAATGCCTTTCATTGCCTATCTCTGTGAAAATCAAAGCTTTTCTGGAACTCCTGTTGCTCCACTCCATGGGCATCATGCTACAGGACCATAAATGTTATACTGAAAATCATTCCCTTTCCCGATTACCAAATAAATAATTACGCAGTCTCCTCTGGGATTGGAGCCATTTGCTGATTGGTTCCATGTTTTATTGATTAGAGTGCTGTGATGAATTGGTCCCTGAAGAGGAGACGTCTGGCTGTAAGCAAATGGTTGTGAATGTACAGAATTATAATAATCCTTTGCATTCAAGGGCCACCACATGATGAAAATTGGTACAGATAAAATTGGGAGAACAGATAAAAAGAAAATTCATAGAAAGCTCTTGCTCAAATCATGTAAAGAAATTTATTGCTGACCTTGGGAAGGTATGAAAGAGCCATCAAAGGAAAAAAGTAAACTATTAAGGAGGGACATGGAAAAGAGACTACAGGAAGGAAAAGTGAGAAAGAACGATCATCTTATTCCACCTTGATTTTGTTTAGTACAAGACAGGATTGAGAAAAACCTGGACAGACTTTCAAGATTCTGTAAATATATTTTAGGACAACATCCTAACATTTTTGGAATATCTTTGTGGTGTCTGTTTCTTGACCTGATCTACTTCGAAGAACTGACTCATTAAAATTGTCAAGGTAGGAAATAGGGGAAATAGATTATTTTTCCAACTCTATGTGGTCTGAATCTAATTTGAGTTTCTGAATTTCACTGAGAGCAAAAAGCATTGTGAATTGTGCACAGAGACAATCATTGACACCAATTCTTTTAATAGACCATAAATACAAGATGCAGGATTCCCATTCATCTGCTTGCTTGGTTGTTGGTTATGCTTTTCAAGGAATTAAACCATCTTGCAGACTAGGATTGCCTTTTAGTTGACATTTTTCAAGACAAGTATGAGATATGTTCAAGAACCCTTCTGCTTAGCTGCATTTTGATTTGGTAAAACTTTGAAAAGAACTTTTGCTGGCTATGAACTCTTTCAAAGGTTGTCTAATTTTTAGTGTGATGGAAAGGAAAAAAATATATACTTAATTTAATTATGTTTTCATTAAATGCAACAGTCCAGTACATTACAACCAGGAGTGAAATCCAGCAGGTTCGGAAATTTTGAGTAGTTCAGAGAACCGGCAAACACCACCTTTGGTTGGCCCTAGAGTGGGGTGGGAATGGAGATTTTGGAATATCCTTCCCCCAGGAGTGGGGTGGGAATGGAGATTTTGCAGTATCCTTCCCATGCCATACCCACCAAGCCACGGCCACCAAACCACACCATGCCCACCAAGCCACACCCACAGAACCAGTAGTAAAAAAATTTGGATTTCTCCACTGATTACATCCCTACCCAGTGCAGAATCCTATCCAAAGACCATCAGCCTGAAAACCAATATATTTCCTCAGATTGAGGAAAAAGGTAGTAATGAGAATGTTATTCCCATATAATCCATTTCATATATATTGCACCATATGTAATTTTTTGTTCTTTTTTTTTTTGTCTCCTTTTTCTCATGTCATAGGACCTGGTACAGGAATTGCAGGCAATGGATCAATGTGTCTGGCCGTACCACTGTGGCTGTTGGCAGTGTCCCTGTTCTGCCTACTCAGTAAATGTTAATAACAGCTGAAATAAAAACCCAGAAACATCAAGAACAACACACAAAGCAAAAGAAAAAAAAATGTCATACAGGAGACAGAGCAAGAGAGAGTGGGGGGAGGGAAAGGACAACTTCTTTCACAACTTTTGTGTGTGCTGCAACAAAGGGAAGAAATTTCAGTGAAAGAAGAATCAGCCACATTTATTCTAACAACTGTCAAGCCACTGACCATCCGGAAGTATTGAAGACAGATTATCACACAATGAAGGCTGAATTCTGCTAAGGATGCTGAGATGCTGTAAAAAGAAACAATGAAATTTCACTTTATTATCTCCATTCTCTCATATCATTTTCTCCTCTCTCTTTCCCTCTTATTTCCCTCCTTCCCTCCCTCCCTCCTTCAAGGAAAGAAATGGCCTTTGCTTTGATGTTGATAGCCATACTCTTTTAATTGGCTTGGTAATTTCTTAAACTGATATTTAGCTTTTTCAGATACCTGTAAAGAATGATACAGAGTTCTCTAGCTACTGGTGTCCCATGAAGAAACTCCGCACAGCCCTTACCTCACTGTCTCTCCCTTAGGCTGTCCAATATATTTTGGGTATCTTAGCCCTCGATGCTTTGGGGATGATAAAATTGAGAAATTTTACTCATCTGCCCTCTTGTTCTTGCCGGTTTCCCTGTCTTCTTCTCTCTCTCTCTCTCTCTCTCTTTCCCTCTCTCTCTCTCCCCCTCTCCCTCTCTTTCTCCCACTCTCTCATGTATGTATGAGCGCATGTTTCTGTGTATGTATGTAGGCATCTATCTCTCTCTCTCTCCCCCTCTCTCCCTCCCCCCCTCTCAAAAGCATGCAAAGAAAACAGCCCCTGTGTACATAAACTCATCTCTGTAGATAATGGCTTGCATTGCACATGAGGATGACTGTTTCGCTTGGATGTGAATTCTGGGTGATAAGGAGATACACAATGGTTTTCACAAAAGAATTTGTTTTGACTTCTTCCTGCAATCCCAGTTTTAGAATCTAAAATTTAGAGCACATCCTTGGGTTTCTCCTGTTAAATCTGAATAGCAATCAAGTATAATCTGTATGTTACCCTCATTGCTCTTCAATTTTCCTTTGTCTACCTAGCCATAGATAGGGCCAAAGATTCTGAGCCTCAAGGAGTCTGTAGATTTAATTACCCTTGAGCATGTTCAATCTTGACTAAATGAGGATCACACAGGAACAATTGTAGCTATAAGAATCCATTGTTCAAATCCCCATTCCATTCACTGGAGAGAGAGGGAATTGCAAGATCAGCAAAAGTGGTTCAGTCTATACCCTGCGTCAACTAGATGCGGACTTAAAGAATTGATCAAAATAAATATGTAATGGGGTCCAGAATTCCTAGGAAGTTAGAGAAATATGGACAGGGTAGACAGCACATGTAAGCATATATGTTACATAATAGTAGAACAGCATATATAAGGCCAGAGGTTCTGTCATGGGACAATGAGAAAAGATAATTAAGTTGCAATCATTGGTTGGAGAAGAGCAACAAAGTATATCACTTATAGGTTATATCTAATTGTACTTCAAGGAGATATATATATATCTATAAACAAATATATATATATATATATATATATATATATATATATATATATATATATATATATATATATATATAGTATATATATTCCTATTTTGTGCAGCCCGTAAATTATATATATTATGGCTGTTTATTGTAAATCCTTGAAATTGATTCTGCAGTCATTTACTATCCTTTACTTGCATTAGAAGCCATCTTTTCTATGCTTGGACAGGGTCATATCTCTCTTGCTGAGAGAGGCAGTCTCTCTTGCTGAGGGATGGTTTTTGAGAATACCTGTCACAGAATGCGCAAAAGAAAAAGGCAAATCTCTGAATGGAAAAATAAATAATTTTTTGCCATAAAGATGTTTATCTTGCAACTGTTCTAATGGATTAACCTGTGGCTACAATTATTCTAATTAGGGATGTGTGAATCTCTAAAATTCTTGCCTTCTTAAAATCCAACTTTGTAAATTAATATTCCGGGCCAGCAATCTTTTTTCTACAGATTAAAAAAATATCATAGGAAATTTTGTATGCATATTTGCAACATATCATAATATAGAGAGGCCTTATATGGATTTGCCCAAATTTATGTAATGAGTCAAAAACTTTTTTTAAAAATGTGAATCACTGTGTTTCTTTCCTTGAGAGCTAAATTCCCTAATGCAGAATTTTAAAATACAAAGTTTCTGGAGTAATCTCTTTAAACACCCTAATGCTGTGTATGTGTAACTTTAAGTATCTGTACTTTTTTTTTTTTTAGAATTTATGTAGGAAGGCAAAAGCTAGCAGAGCCTAGTTTTAATCCTACTATAAGGTGTGATGGGAATGGAACATTCAAATTCACTTTTCGAATTGATGTTGTGATGTTTTTCTCTCCCTTACACTGGTCCCTGTGCCTGGTCAATTTTCATAAGGAAGTTATTTTCTTCCTTTAATAAGGTAGTGGGAAAACCTGTCCCAACCTCAGGATGGTGAATTATACTCTACACCAACATACATAACCATCATACAACAACGAAGAATGCTTATAACTATGCTAAAGTAAATGTAATTTTGCAACAACAATAAAAAAAATTAACGTGCCAACATTTTGATTTTACATCCTTTAAGAAGCCAGAAAGATTTTAAAAGCCATCTCCTAAATCATGATAAGGTTAGTTTAAAAAGAAAATCATTGCTAGTTGAATAAGAATCTATTTATATGCTATTTACCTATTTTATAGGAACAGCCTTTTTATACTGTGGTTAACTTCAAGGATTCTTTTCTTTGTCAAGCCAAGTCTGTAAGGGTGGGGAATCTGTTCATTCCTGATGTGAGTTAGAAAGTTGTCTTTCAAGCCAGGCTTACTCTGGTTTGTCTCACTTATTACCTCACATTGGTTTGTTACTGAAAATTGCGTATATATTAGTAGTTGGTTCCACTTACCTTCGCTACCAGTTCAGAATTGGAAACGCGCACACGAATGGCACTTCTGCGCATGCTCAGAACCTTCTGCACATGCACAGAACGTCCATCATGACGTCCGGGACGATGGACAGAGCCTCCCACGGCCACCACTACCGGTTTACTCAAACCAGGGTGAACCGGTAGAAACACACCACTGGTACATATGGATTTAAACAAATCACATGCCTGTCATCTACTTTACAGAAAGAACAAGCTGAGTTAATTAAAGTTATATAATAGTCTTGATCCTATTTTTTTTAAAGAAAGTAGGGAGGCAGCAACTTAAACCCTAACCGTTATCCTAATTCAGTGAGGAAATTAATTATATGCCAAATATCTAGAGATAAATGACTATAATCATGATTTATAATATCAAATCCAGAATTAATGTATCAGGCTTAATGCTAAGTACCCATTTGACTAGCTTCACAAGTGCAATTTGCTATGCAGTCCCAATTTGTTCACTAAAAATTATTAGATTTTCCTTTGGGCAACTGTTGGTTCTTTTCTAGGGCTTATCTATATGTAGCGAGAAGACATCCTAATATTTCTCATGGACATATTTTCACAATATAGTCTCCATTTTATTCCAAGCTTTCTGCTGTGGCAGGTTAAAGGAAATCTAAGAGGTCCTAGCATGAAAAGTTCCAAAGGTTTTTGCTAGCATTACAGTGCAGGATCTTTGCAGATAATTATAGGAGGTGGCTGATCACCTCTGTTCCAGTTGATCTGGCAAGTCTGTGGGGCGGGGAGGGAGGATTACCCAATCCATCTGGTTGCTGGGCTCTGTATTTCCACGGGTTTTCAGCTAGAGCTGCTTCACTTGTTCACCCTATTTCTTTGGAGGCAGTTCACAGTGGGAAATATCAACCTCAGACTGAGTGCCCGATCTGCCATGAGTGCAATATTTGCATTGATAATATTGGTACATGTTGGAGAAAAGCAATTGCAGATTTTTTCTTCCAGTGTATTGGAAGACTTGCATAGCAAGGCTTGAAAAGTAAAGAATGGTTTATCTGTTTTTTTAAATTGGGGGGGTATATTTTTTTTAATTGTAGCCACAGGAATATAGAACTATTTTCCCTCATTTTCAGTTCTAGTAAGAAGAGAAGCTCCCTTTTCCAATGTGAGCCACCTTTTTTGCAACTAAAATAAAATACCTCTGAAACAATGAAATCCAAACTGAACTCCACACCACCATACAATAAGGACAGAAATTGGGCTTTCCTGCTACTGGGTGATGTTGGAATAGGAAGGAAAAAGACCTCTAGGAACCCAACTGCTCCACATTACATTCTGTGAGAGGAGCAATCTTATTGCTAAGTTGCAGAAAAAGGGAATCTGTGGGGGAAGCCCCTTTTATACATTCTTCCCATCCTTGATATGGAAGAAAAGCACCTGGTTTTTTTTGGGGGGGGGTGTTTATGCACTTAGGTTCTTCTTTTCTTTTAATGAACACTGACCCCATAAAGAGCTCCTGGTTCCATGCCAGTACTGCAGAGCAGTTCTTTGATGAACAACACAGCAACTTCTGTTTTAGCTATTCCTTTTTGCGGAGTTCTGCAATATGGAGATTACTCTTGCAGCCAAGGAAGCAGACAGATTTGCCAGTGCTATTTCTCAGAGCTTAGAATTTACTATTGGATAGTTAATATTCTATAAAAGCAGGAATCAGGAAAGGGAAGGGAAGGGTGAAAGATATGGGCAAGAATGAGAGGGAAAAAAGAGGGAACACAACATACACACACACACACACACACACACACACACACACACACAAAACATTCCTTCTTAGAAGCTGCCTAATATTGTAGTAGCTATGCCTAACATTTGTAGTTGGATAATACACAAATGTATAAAAGAATCCTCTCCATATCAGAGGTGGGTTTCAGCAGGTTCTGACCAGTTCTGAAGAACCAGTAGCAGAAATTTTGAGTAGTTCAGAGAATTGGTAAATACCATCTCTTACTTGCCCAGTCCCCATCTATTTTCTGCCTCCCGAGTCCCAGCTGATCGGGAGGAAATGGGGATTTTGCAGTAATCTTCCCTTGGAGTGGGGAGGGAATGGAGATTTTACAGTATTCTTCCCCTGCCATGCCACCAAGCCATGCCCACCAATCTATGTCATGCCCACCAAGCCATACCCACAGAACCGGTAGTAAAAAAATTTGAAACCCACCACTGCCCCATACCTCCTCCTACATAAAGAGTCTTGAAACAGCAAATAAGATGCTTTCTTGGCAATTTCAAGAATCTTGGTTTTTTGTTCAATAAGGCCATTAATGATCAACAACTTTTCAAATATCTTTGAAAATACTTTTCAAATATCTTTGAAAAAGCCTTTCTCACATGGATATCCACCAATTCTTCAGGAAGTATATTTACTAACATTCCCACTACTCATTAGCTACAGTATCTAGAATTCTGATATTTATCCCAGAACATCTAAGGGACCTATGTGCTGAGTTTCAAGGAAGCACCAATGTTTGAAAAGCATTTCTGTTATCACATTACCCGATCGATTGTTCAGCTGATTCAGCAGTCCACTAATTCTTCAGCTAGCATTCTCAAAGAGTTTTGGAATGTACATGTAGAAAGATGATCAAGTAGAAAGACACTGAATTTGGGCTAAGCCTAACCAAGCCAGCAAGCATTCATTTTTCTGTAATTTGCAAACTCTTAAAAGTTTGTTCATTTGTGCCTTCCGCAGGATGCTAGAATAACTAGAGTAAGTATTTTCAGAGCTATAATTAACTGTAGCAAGTGGGAATCTAGACCTAAAGGAGTTCTGACAGATTGATTGTGAAAGGGTGTAAAATTTCAGTTTATTCTCTTTTGTATAAAAACATACCAACATTTGCAATTTTTTTTTAATGAAAAGGAAGAAAGGAATTTCAAGACTGAAAATAAATTGAAGGTAGGGTAAAGAAATACTTCTTCCCAACAGCTCTTTGTTAAATTAAATATGCATATAAACTCCACAGTGGAAAAAACTAGGGGATGTAATTTTCAGTAGAAAAATGATGGACAGAGAAGAGAATTGCTAAGCAACTTCTGTGTCTCTTCTACAAGTAGCTTCTTTCCTGAAACTTCTTTTCCATACAATCAGAAGTATGTTATATACATGTGACTATTAAATGTACTTCTACATGAGCTTACTTCAGAAATTTGCCAATATGTTCTGCTTCCAGAACATTTTTTAAGCTGAAACCCATAATTTTGAATAAAATATAGAGAAGTTTCAAGAAACAAGAGAAAATTGGGAAATTGGAAAATTGGTAAATAAGAAACTCCTCCTACCCTTTTCTGATAACTTCTTCCCACCTTTCATCAGCAGCAAGGTGACTGCATTTATATTGTAATGGATTTTTAGGGAAGTACAGTACGTGAAGGAAAAGCCATTGAAATTAAGATTAAAAGCCCATATCTCTGTTTACCTTATGTGAGTTTCCCTTCATCCATTTGGGTTCCTTAGGAGATAATTTCCACTGGGGAAGGGAAAAAGAGGGCTTTGAACTTTTTAAGATTGATGGATTAAGCACTTTTCTCACTTTTCATTCTAATTAAGCTGTCCTAATAGATGCCAATTTTTCACACACAGTTCCATTTCATGAAATAAAATTTTTCTTACAAATCTATATCCTTTTTTATTTTATCTTTTTAGGTGTGATGATAATAATGGAGAGAGCTTTCACAATGAGAGCTGGGGGAAAGAAAGAGAGAGAGAGAGAGAGAGAGAGAGAGAGAGAGAGAGAGAGAGAGAGAGAGAGAGAGAGAGAGGGATTGATTGATTAGCGCTGAGGCCTGGCCTCTATTAACACCGTTACTACTTTTCCTGTTTATTTGTTCCTGGTAGAGGATTTGCTCCTTCAAATGCCATAAATGTGGCCTTCTGAGGAAGCCTTTATGTAATAAGGCCACAACTAATATTAGTATTTTTCAGGGTATGAGACTTTGTAATTGTATTGTGAAATATATTTCTATGAGGCCATTTTATTAATTTTAAACTGGAGGTAAAATTCAGTTGTTGAATTTTTTTCCAACTCAAAACTTAATTGTGTACATAGGCTTTCAGCTCTGTTTCCTATGGCTATGAACCTGTACTCTTACTAGGATGCGAATACAGCTGAATTAAATGTATCATATTTAAAAGCATAGATTGTATGTCCGTAACTGGCACTGTATTTACTTGAAAGGAGAGTAGATTTCCACCTCCACCTGCCAAATAATTTGTAATGACACAACTTACATTAGCAGAGAAATTCAGACATATCAATTTTCTTTCTAATTTCCTTGGAGGTGGGACATCATCTTTAATTCAGAACTGTCTTCCTTTATGGTAAATAATAGTTGCTTAAAAATGAGAGATCCAGTAATATTCATTAGGATAATTACATATTCTGCAAATAAGTGCAGAAGCTTGACAGGGATCCCACTCTCTGCTCTTAATAAACTAAATAATACAATGCTAACTCATCCTGGCAGATAAATTGGCAATTTAAGGAAATCCAGAAGAAAGGGAAATATTTGTGGAAAAAAGAAAGAAATATAGGTAGGAAAATTTGAATGAACAAAAATGTGTTGTGATAAATTTGTTGCTTCAAGATTGACTAATTATCATAAGAGGCAAAGGTAAACTGCAAGAATCACAGTCAATCAAATATGGATGGTATATCATAACCACTAAGGTATCTCTAGAAATGTGTGGATGTATTGATTGCAAACAACACTAAGACTTGTTCCCATATGTGATCTGGGGCTGACAATGGCTTCTATAATAAATTATGCTCCTGTTCTGAGTAGTTGCATCTCCCATCATTTGGCAAATACTTGTAGAATGTGAGCATAGTCTTGCATTTAAACATTTGGAAAGGCATCAAGATCGTCTCCCTGTGTTGTCTCTGTTACTTGCCTTGTTTTTTGTCAATGCCATATTTGTCACTTAGCTTTACTGTGGTAGATCCATTTGAAAATGTTGGTCTGAATGCACTGGTTTACTATATTATTATAATTTAGTTTTCCTGATAAACATTGTACTATTGGCTGCATTTTCTCTCTTTTTTTTTTTTTTTTTTTAGCAAAAAGAAGACTAAACACTTATGCTTTTTAAAGTATACTTGTAAAATAACAAAATAGCAACAGGGTTTTCCTTAAGCAGAATAAGGTGAACTGAAACAAGTAGGGCAGAATGAAGCAGAGGAATATAAATCATATTCCTAGATATTTTATTGCTGACTCATGACGAGACTTTAGTCAATATTTCTATTTAATGGCCAAGCTTCTCTCTGTGTAATGGGGATGTACACTGAGGCACTTTACAGGAAAAAAAATGCATGCAAATTACAGTTTTGTAAAGTTTTTAGCAATCTATTAATAAGATATCCATGGATGGTATTTGATTTGAAAGAATAATAATTATTCAGTTTTGGGCTATTCATTAGAGATTCAGATCCAGTCTTTGTGCTTCCTTGAAAGATTCTGTACACCCTTAGGTCTTATTGGCTCCTTTTGCTTATTGTTGATGTCAAGAGGGTTTGGAGAGAGTCAAAAAGAGTGAGTAAATGTACAATGATACTTCAATGACACATTTGTGTGAAGATGTTTATATACTCTGTTTGCACTCTTCCTCTTTATGCTGCCCTGTCTCTCTTTTTCCCTGCACTGCTCTAAAAAGCTACAGCTTCTCACCATGTCTGGGTGGTGAATTCAGAAGAGGATATCAGTTTCTTGAGACTGTAGGTGTAATTGTGTTTGATTGATGGAAGTTTAACATTTAGTGTCATATAAGCAAAATACAAAAAAATGTATTTCTTCTACAAGTTTGTAAATATTATGAAAGTGAAATGAAGTGTCCAATTATGTCTGCATACACAAAAAAAGAAAAAGAAACTGAGATACAAAAAATATGTTACTTGTTAGCAAATGTCTAACAATCCCCATCCACCCTAAAAAATAAAGAATATATACTCTGTGGCTCAAGGCATGAGAAGAAACAGGTCTCTCTTCTCAGAGTATCCAGACAGTAGGGAAACTGTCATTTTGAACTATATAAACTAAAACCATCATCAGAGTATATCAGTTTGCATGTTTTACAGTGTGGCAAACATGCCTGTAAAGTACTAAGATGGTAGATCTGAGACTCATTGACATTCTGGCAGGGATTGATTGTTTTACAGTAACAAATGTTCAATTCTCAGAGCTTAAATCAGAAAACTTCCCCTAACAAGATGAGGACATATTTCTTCCAACTGAACAGTGATATTTTTAAATCCAAGGATATAACCCTGATTGCAGAACAACTACTGGGAATTTAGTCAGTGGACAAGTGTTAAGATTTTCTACCTAACTATCCGAGCAAATTAATTTTATTTATAGAAGTGATGACAATAATTTCCATGTTTGGGATCACTTCAAAATTCTATACATAAAATTTGAGGTCACATCTATTTTCTTTTTCCAATTGATTAATGTACATTTAATAAAGAGGGCAGAGATAGACTTAGCTGTCCTTTGCTTACTTTTGTTTACTCCTAAAAATGCTTCCATACATTGCAGACTGTAATTCCTTTGAACTTTTTTGGGAAGAGCCTATGTGAATGGAAAGGAAGCTACTCCTTCTATAGTAAAGCAAACTGCTGCATACATTTTAATGAGGGACAACTTTCAGAACATTTAAGGTTATAACAAAGAACAGTCAGATGTCCATGCTGAAGTATTCAGTACAGTAGCTATTTTCAGGATCTCTTTGGAGAGACAAATTTATTCATGTTTCAGAAAAGACAAAATATGTAGAAGAGATTTAACAGATTTTTTCCTAAAATATTCAATCTGAAAAGTACATCAGAGAATAAAGTATCACACATGGATACATACATACATACATATACATACATACACACACACAAATACACACACACTGATCAAAATGGTAAGCGAGAAAGACATTTATGTTGTTTACAGAATGTAGTCTCTTTTTTAGTATTTTTCATTCCTGTAATGAAAAAATTACATACTACAAAAAGTCTACCTTTTTGTGTTCTCTTAAGAAGCCAAGTTTATTAAGTCATAAAGTAATCCTTTGTCCTGAAATGCTTAGTTATTGCTGTGGATGTTGATCTTAACAAATAAAACAGAATCTCAAAAAAAAAAAATCTTCCGCTCTTTCTCCAGTTTTGAGAAATATTACCCAGTGCTGGAAGAGAAGATAAATCTCACATTACACATTAAATCTCAAAATAACTTAAGCCAGCTAAAAGCAAGGTTCCTTACCTATCAACTAACAGAGTTTAAAATGAAGTAACTGACAACATAGAATATATTTTCTTAATGTCATCAGCTGGTTGGTGTAATAAACTTCAAGTATTATGAAGAGATTCTTCACAAGTGAGCTAAAAATGTGTGTTTCTCTCTCCATTTGTGAATTTGGGTGGCATGACAGCTATTATCACAATGCAATTTTGAATTTAAATGATAGCTCCTGGAATTGCAATTAAATAAATCTCTGATGGAATTTTATGTATCATATTATTGCAATGTGTATAATGCCCTCTCACTGCATGCCAGGAACTAGATGTGCTTTCCCAAATTCTGGAGAAAGAGATAGATTTTTTTAAAAAATGTAATTTAATAAAATATATGCAGAAGTTCAGTTTGAAGACATCATCAATTCATTGCAAAAATACAAAATACTGTTTTGTTCAATATCCCTACTTAAAGCTATTTAAGTGAGAATTAATTGATTTACATGTAGAAGTATATGTTTCTTTTCATTCCTAGTGTATCAATGGATTCTGTTGGAGCCAGTCTAAGCAATTTTCACTTCATTCCTACTGAAATTCATGAGTTTATGGCTATGGAAAAAAATGAATATTCAGATAAATTAAATAATAAATGAAGAACCAATCTCATTGTTTCAGTGGATATAATGGCAACTACTTCAGCCTAGATTCAAACCTATACATAATATAACAATACTCAAGGAAAATCACATATCTGCCATGCATTAAACGGGCATCCAAAATAAAAATTATTTTCTTTCTCTAAAGTTCTTTCATGTGCTTTCCCATATCGGTCTCTACCCATTTGAGAGACATTTTCAAAACTAAGGTGCCTATAAACTGCATCATATAGAACATTGCATGTTTCTTTTTTTAAAAAAAAAAGTTGACCACACCCCAAATATATTCCTTTCTCCATCTTACTGATGACACATGCAGCCTACCATGCTTTAAAACAATTTTGTATAAGAATGATAAAGGTTTGTGGTTGGTGGTGAGGTTCTGCTGACAAGAAAAAGAGTTACGCAGAAGAAGAAAGGGAGAGAAGCTTCCTGTTTCTCCAACTACAGCCATTCCTTCCCCCATCCCTATCCTCAGGTTTTTGGAAATATTATCCAGGCTCTTCTTCCTGCAGGGTGGTTAAAATTCTCCTCATTAATTTTTCAAAAACTAGTTCTGTGAAAGAAAAGTTTAAAACTCCAAGTGTGTCTTTGAACATGTGTGTGTGCATGTGTGTGCATGTATGCATCTGTGAAAACAGATACAGGTTTTTTTTTTTTTAATTTTATTTTCTTGGTCCATTCTGTTTTTGTATCTTTACATCTGCTTCGTTTTTCTGGAGTCTGAAAAGGAAAAAAACGCACACACACAAACAAAAACCCCACAAAAACAAAAATGAAATAAACATGGAAAGGAGTCACTGAGTCTTTATTTCTTGTGCTGTTTACATCCCTGGATAGCATCACAAAATGTAATGACAGACTGTTATGAAGGAGGATGGAGGGAGACTACATATTATTATCCATGATCTCTTTAAGTTCCATCTCTAAATTCACTCCTGTTTAAAAGAAGAAATAACAACCCCCTGCTAAAAGTAAAGGTAAAGGTTCCCCTCGCACATAGGTGCTAGTCATTCCCTACTCTAGGGGGTGGTGCTCATCTCCGTTTCAAAGCCAGCACTGTCTGAAGACGTCTCTGTGGTCATGTGGCTGGCATGACTCAATGCCAAAGGCATACGGAACACTGTTACCTTCCGACCCAAGGTGGTCCCTATTTTTCTACTTGCATTTTTACATGCTTTTGAACTGCAAGATTGGCAGAAGCTGGGACAAGTAACAGGAGCTCACCCCGTTACTTGGCACTAGGGATTCGGACTGCTGAACTGCAGACCTTTCGACCGACAACTTCAGCATCTTAGCCACTGAGCCACCATGTCCCTTCTGCTAATTATTATGAAGTTACAAAACAGAACAGGGCTTTGCAGATATTTGAAGGCCTGCCTTGAGTGAACTCACAGCCAATTCATGAAGCACCCTGGTCTTCTCACTTGTAAAAGTGAATCAACAGTATTGTTTTGGTTCAATTGCTCAAACTATGTCAACTCTTGCAATAATTTGAAGATGGCTCTGAGCCTATGGAGAAATTTCTCCTGGTGTTTTTTTTTTTTTCTTTTCCAAATGATGTAACAGGCATAATGTATCAAGATGATATTATGACTTCTGTACCACAAGAAAAACCAAATTGCCATACTGGGATAAAACAAAATGACAATACTGGGATTAAAAATGAATGAGTTATATGAGACTGGTCTCTTCACAAAGTAAGCTACACGGACACAGTATGACCCAAACATGCACATTCTACAGAACCATCATATTTGGCCCTATTACCCATTATACTTTGTATACTAGCAACAAGAAGCAAACTTCTAGCTCATCCAATCTTAGGGTCAAGAGGTATGTGCCATTCATCTATTATGTTTGTATAAAAGCGGTATAGCAGTATAATAATTGAATTTCTTTTATAAAAGAAATTGATATAAGTAGCTTGAAAAACCTTGAGAAATAGTAAGTCTATATACAGGTATTCCTCAACTTATGACCAGTCACTTAAAAGCCATTTAAAGTTATGATAGACCTTCCCACGGCTACTTATGACCGGTTTTCAAAGTTACAATGGCTGTACATACCCCATTATCTGTAAGTGAAATAAAACTGTTTGATGCAAGTATAGATATAAGGACTGGGGAAAATCTGTATTTAAGTCAATTAAAACTCCTGCCTTAATGACTCAGGGATATTTTCTGCTTCTTATTCATGTCCTTTCCTTATGTCCTTCTTTGTCATTCCAGTTTTTATCTTTTGCTTCCTTTTATACTTTCTTTCTTTAACTTCTAGCACTTTTGTTCTTTATGCTTTCTATTCTTGACCATAATAAAAGAATTGGTCTCCTACCATTATCAGAATTCCCTCCCTATTTGCTTCTATATTTAATTCTTGGGTTTTCATCTCTTACATCTTTTAGGATATCTGCCCATATATCATAGACATCATGCTAGGAAAACAAAGTGCTAATTTAATAGGGAAATTTAAAGAAGATGGACTTCAATATATTTGCAAGATTAATAAAGAACTATATGAAATCATAAGAACAGCATTGTGTTTCACTGAACAAGCCCATAAATCATTCTTTTGAGAGTTAGTCCTGCTGCAACTAAACTTTACTGGAATGATTTAGCTCAAAAGAATGCTAAAGTTCCTGTTTTAATCAAATAATCAAAATACAAAACATACATTTTATAAATGAAGAATGTGGTCTTTAACCAGCTTGTGTGAAGTTATGGCTCCACCTGGACCAGAACACCTGGCATTGTTATTTCACACCTTGATCATCACTCAGCTGGAATACTGCAAGGTATTCTACATTGGCTGCCTTTGAAGATGACTCAGAAGCCACAGCTGGTACACAATGACCAAGAAATTGAGTAACTCAACTTTTATTTGCTGTACTGGTTACCCTAGACTTCTGGGCCAAAGTCATAGTGCTGGTGATTACCTATAAATTATATATTGGCTGCACAGGGATACATCAGGAACCACCTTGATAAATTTGACTCTAGTCATCCAATCCAAACATCAAGAGAGAACCTGGCTTAAGGTCCCAACATGCTGACATTCTCTTCTCAGAAATACGTTTGTCCCTGATTTTCTTTGCATTTCATAAAGCCCTGAAGACCACACCATACAACATATGCTAACAGGGACGTGATGGCTCAGTGGCTAAGATGCTGAGCTTGTCAATTGAAAGGTTGGCAGTTCAGCGATTTAAATCCCTAGTGCTGCGTAATGGGCTGAGCTCCCATTACTTGTCCCAACTTCTGCCAACCTAGCAATTCGAAAGCATGTAAAAAAGGCAAGTAGAAAAATAGGGACCACCTTTGGTGGGAAGGTAACAGTGTTCCATGCACCTTTGGTGTTTAGTCAGACCTGTTTCCCACTGGGAGCCACAAAACCTGGGTGGGTGTGGCCAACTCAATGTCACTCACTTCCACCAGTCACATGACCCCGCCACCCCCCCGTAGCCACGTCTACCTAGCCGGTCATGAGGGCAGAGAACCAGTTGGTAAAAACCACCGGGAACCACAAAATCCTTTTGACATATCTCTCTCTCCCCCTCTCTTCCCCCCTCCCTCTCTCTCTGTATCTCTCTATGTTTCTCTCTCTCTCCCCTTCCCTCTGTATCTCTTTGTCTCTGCACTTCTCCATCCCCCACCGTCGCCCTTACCTTCTCAGGCCAGGCAAGGAGTGACTGGGAGGGAAGGGCGAGGGGCAGGGCCAGCCAGTGGTTACAGGGAGCCACAGCAGAGGGCCCAAAGAGCCGCATGTGGTTCCGGAGGTTGCTGACCCCTGGATTAGGTAATCCAATGAGCCATACAGTGATCTCTATAATTCAATATCTTAGTAATGACAGAAGAGCTTCCTCTTGTTTGAGATTTGATGGGAAAGTTGGAAGCTTGGCGTAATCTAGTTCAGTGTTTCTCAATCTTGGCAATTTTAAGATGGTTGACTGGGGAATTCTGGGAAATTGAAGTCCATATGTCTTAAAACTGCCAAAGTTAAGAAACACTGATCTAGATGATCTGGATATACTGTAGCATGCTTTTTGTGACAGACCACAGCTTGTGATCCGAAACAGACAGAAAAATAGAGACATAACTTTAATGTCCAATGTATAGGCAAGCAGACAAATTATCCTGACAGAAGTACACATCATATTCATAAACTTTGACCCCTATATTGATTTATTATTACAATCTCATGTAGTAGCACCTCTCCCATTCCCAAACATGATTATCTGTGAATGAGGAGAGGGCTAGAAGTGCTATCTTCCTCTTTTTAAACAAAATAATAAGTTTCAGGTATGATTGCTGTGAAATATGGATTATTCTGAATATTAACTATTCATGACTAAATAGGACTTTGTTTTCTTTTAATTTATCTTTTTAAATTACATCCTTCCCCTCACAAAAAAAACGCTATTCATTTTTGTTTCCCATTTTCTTTTCTTTCTTTTCTCATTGCATCTCTCATTCTTCTTTCTTCTCCATTTTTTTTGTTTCCACAGCTAAAGTAAGACTTTGTGTTCATGTGTGTAGTAGTAGTTGCATGTGAGATAAAAAGTGGTTGTAAATATAGATAGGGAAACCATTAATATCATTAATATTACATGATTCTTATGTAAAATTATTTTACAGGCAATTTACATTAATAATTACTATGTGTATGCATGTACAGGTAGTACTTAACTTACAACAGTTTGTTTAGTGACCGTTCAAAGTTACAACGGCATCCCTATGGTCATGTGACTTACATTCAGATGCTTGACAACTGGTTCATATTTATGATGGTTGCAGTGTCACATGCACATGCAAAAGGCATGTGGTCTCCTTTTGTGACCCTCTGACAAGCAAAGTCAATGGGAAAGCCAGATTCACTTAGCAACCATGTTAGTGATTTAACAACTGCAGTGATTCACTTAACAAATGTGGCAAGAAAAGTTGTAAAATGGGGCAAAGCTTACTTAACAAATTTCTCACTTAGCAACATAAATTTTGGGCTCAGTTTGAGGTCATAAGTCGAAGACTGCCTGTACTTTAGGCATAAAAATAAGAAATGTATTACCTGCACATATTTATGGACAGGAAGGAATCTCTGTAGTTGACATTGCAGGAATGGAGAAAAGAACATCACACAAGATGTGTGTGTGTGTGTGTGTGTGTGTGTGTGTGTGTGTGTGTGTGTGTTTGTGTGTGTTTCAGTCTCTTATTTGAAAGGGGATAACATTGCAAGAAACCTGCCCAATGAACACCTGAATTTTGACAAAATCACTGCCCCAATTATATCTTACATCATTATTGTGTGTTGCATGAACAAAGCAACCAAGCATTGCTTTGGGCTAGGACAAGAGCAGGCCAGCTTTTTGTAGTCCAAAAAGCCATACTTTTTAAATTTTTCTTCAGTCTATTTAATCTGTTCTTAATGTTGTCTTTTGGTTTAGGTTTGTTGTACATTCATGGAACTGGGTAAAATAGTCTGTTAAGCCTTGGAGAAGCTTAAACCCCTTTCTATTCTTCATTGTTATAAAAAAATAAATAAATAGAAAAATAGCATGCTGGTGAAAATCAGCAATTTTACAGTTGAAATTCAATGACCAAACCTGTCGTCTTTTCATTGTGTAGTATGTACTATTATTATGTGACAGTACACATATTTTATTTTATTTGTATTTATTATTTATGTACTTACTTTATGAGATTTATATACCGTGTTTCCCCAAAAATAAGACCCTGTCTTATTTTTATTTTTATTTTTTGAACCCTGAAATAAGCGCTTGGCCTTATTGCCATGTGTTCAAAAGCCCGATTGGGCTTATTATCAAGGGATGTTTTATTTTGGGGGAAACAGGATAGCTGCCCATCTCACAAATATGATTCTAGGCAGTGTACAATAAATCGCCAGTTAAAACAAAAGAACAGTTAAAACTAGTTAGACCCAAGTAGAAATAAAATTAAAATTAAAAAATGGAAAGCATACAGGAAAGCATTGTGAAGTAGTCTTTTTTCCCCACAATACGACTCATGAAGTAATATTTTCCACACAATACCATTCATAATTTGGCAGTCCAATGATAATACAAACAGAGGGAAATTTACTCATTCCTAATTGCTTCATTGAGACATTTGTTCAAGAGGGTACTTGAAGCTTTAGTTCATGGTCATACTTCGACAAAGCTTTCTGCCTATATTATAAATCTTCCTCTGCTTTTACAAGTCTGCTCCCTAGCCAAAATAACAAAAGTTTGAATGCTGGATGAGCTGAGCAGCATAGCAACAGGCTAAAAATGTGCTGACTCATCCCTGACATATACTGTCTGCACAGGAGGAGTTCATGGGTGGCAGTGAATACCTGCTGATTGAAATGAATTTTATGACTATGCTAGAAATGCAGACCAATTTGTCCATACATATTCCTCTTCTTGAATAGGTATGCATAGTGGAAGCCTGATTAATATTATGACTCAGGTATATACATTTCAAAAAATACAGCTTTTTATTAATTTCATTGTGGATTTAATATTGGAGAAAATAATCTCTGTGGCATGTATGTTTTTTTTTTTTTTTAAAAGGATATATTTGAAGGCAACCAGTAAGATAAAGAAGAGAAGCTCATGCTCTCTCCATGTATCTTCATGGTCATGATTTTTGGGTACCTTCATGATCACAAATCTTTCTTTCTCAGGATGTAACTGCACTGTACACTGTACACAAAACATTTGCAGCCTTGATTCTGAAAGTTTTGCACAAGTAAGTACACCCAAGATCATCTTCTACATAAAACACTCTGTCTCTCTTATCCACATTTATATGGAGCAATCTTCAGTACAGATTCACAGAAAAAACAGGCAGTAAACGAATTGTAAACAAGAGTGTGCAAATTAGCTTAAATTGTTCAAAAATGTCAAATACAATTAGACATTTGTCAAGTTCTGTTTGGCCATCTGAATCATTTTCGGCCAAATCAGAACATTAAAATGTGTGTATTGAGGCTTCAGAAAGGTTCACCTTCAGATTTTTAATTGTGGAAATGTAATAAATTTGAAGGAACACATACAATTTCACACCAAGTGCCTTTGGTCAAACTATTTTGGTATACACACACACACACACACACACACACACACACACACACACACACAATTTAAAAGAGAACTAAGGTTTTAACTAAAGAGAAGTTAAATTAAGTACCAAACACTTAGAAACATTTATAAATCTATAAGGACTGGAGCAAAACCAATAGTAACAAGCAACTAGAAAAGTATATACAACCCCAGATGTAAAATTTCGAATTGAAGAAATGTGTTAATTTTCAGCATATTTGTATTGATGTGATCACTTCAGTGGTGATCACTTCAGTGGTGGGTTGCCTCCAGTTCAGTAGTAAAACTGGCGGGAAGCCCCACCCACTTCCCCGGATGTCGTTATTGGAGATCTGTGCATGCGCAGAAGCAAGGCGCATGTACAGACGCAAGGCGTGCATGCAGTCCCATTATGAACTGGTAGTAAAGGTAACCCCTGGATCACTTATTGTATTTTAAATATGTTATGATGTATTTTGCTTTATTTTAGGTTTCAGTTATTTATTTCTATATTTTTTCTTCTTTTTGTCTGTAACCTAGAAAGTCAAAATAAAATAATAAAAGCAATTTTGAAACGCTTAGATAGCAAAACTACTTCCTCTGTATGAATCATTTTTATTCTCCCATTTAGCCACAGTGATGGAAGGCCTACTATATTTTCTTGAAAAGGGCAGGGCCAGTATTCCCTTTTTAACCTGGTCAATCAAATTAACCAATCTTCAAATAGGTAGCTAACTTTCAGGTATGTAGTTCATATAATAAGGGGGAGTTACCTGTGAAGGGGAAACAAGTGTAGGCCAAATATATCCCAAATAACCACATCTGATTAAGGCTAATCTTCATAGGCTTAATTGGTTGGGTCAGTTGTTCACAGACCAATTTTCTCTACCCTTTTTCCTGGCAAGACATTAAAATTCGGTTCCGACTGGATTTTCATTTTAAGCAGCTCCCAGACCTAATTTCTAAAGACATAGACATTATAGAACTTCTGCCCTTTGTACTGCTCCAATTATCACTTTCTCAAAAGATTCACTCACTCCCAAAAGATCTTCTACCAGTTTTATACCAGTTCTTTTCTATCGGAGAATTACAATGATAGTGACTTTAAAACAAAGAATACAGGCACAACTTGCTAGACTTATATGTTTCAGAATCAGAGAGTTCTTCTTTTAATAGGTCAAAACCAAAACTTCAAAACATGCATAGCATGATATGACAGGTTAGAAAGCCTTATTAATGGCCTCTCTATCAACAAAACCCATAGAGTCAAACACAGCAAACGGACCATGTTGCTACTGTTTAACGACTGCAAATGGATAGATAAGTGAATGAGTTTCTAACCTGAGCAGCCAAAGCTTCATTTTTATATACATCAAACATATATACTCATATGCTTACCTGCAACATATAATAACAACCTTGCCATGTTTTTGTTTGCGTGTGTCTTTATGTATTTCATATTCTAACTTTTATTTCTTTTTTGCCAGAGTGTACAAAATAATTATTTCAAGAAACAGGGTTGTGATGTCTGTCGAAGGATAGTATCAACATTTGATATTATTTGAATTTGAATAATTGCCTGGGTACTAGATGTAATCAATATCTTTCAAGTTCCATGTCCTGCTTAGCCCTGGAAGCTCACTGAATGACATCAAGGCAGTCACTTTCTTTTACCAATTTACTTTGCAGTGTTGCTGTTGTGCAGATAAAATGATTTAAGTTGGCTTGAGGAAAGATGGAATAGAAATATATAATTACCCAACAAAAGGTATCTGTCCAATAAGGATTTGTATCAAATTATCATCCAAAATAAATTCAGTTGGGTTTCCAAAATATAAAAATAATCACACAGCAATTTTTAACACAACAGCAAATTGTATAGAATAAATAATTTCAAAGCCGATAAAGACCAAGACTTAACTGCAATTACAATACTACAATAAAGGTTGTTTTTGCTATGCACATAGAAAATGATATATTTATAACTCCTTGTTTGATGACACCATCAAGGACTTTATATCCAAAATAGCAAAACAGGCATGGTTCAGTTCCATTGCTTCTTCAATGTAGTGGTGCTAAACTGTGTAGCTGTTCTTGTGTATCATTACACTAAAGGTAAAGGTAAAGATTCCCCTCGCACATTTGTGCTAGTCGTTCGCGACTCTAGGAGGCAGTGCTCATCTCCATTTCAAAGCAAGAAGAGGAAGCACTGTCCGAAGACATCTCCGTGGTCATGTGGCCAGCATGACTAAATGCCAAAGGCACATGGAACGCTGTTACCTTCTCACCAAAGGTGGTCCCTATTTTTCTACTTGTATTTTTTATGTGCTTTCGAACTGCTATGTTGGCAGAACCTGGGACAAGTAACGGGAGCTCACCCCATTACGTGGCACCAGGGATTCGAACCACTGAATTGCTGACCTTTCAATCAACATGCTCAGCATCTTAGCTACTGAGCCACTGCGTCCCCTATCATTACACTAGCAGTTCTGAAAATGTATAAATACGAAATTGTAATGTTAAATAATTTAAAATATTTATTGACAGAATTTATATGGCTACCTAACTGAAATAATGCAACTTGATCTACAAGAAACACTCAGAATAAAAATCACAATAAGAATGTGTTTCTTGACTCAAATTCATACACTTGCCTATGGAAACTCATTTCAGCCCCAACACTTGGAGAAGTAGCCAAATTTTTAAAGCCTTTCTGAAGGTCAGCAGAAAATTTTGGGAAAGATCATCCCAAAGGAGTGTCCTTGCTACTGCAAAATCATCCTGTCATACCATCAGATGGTACTCTATCAAAAAAGATAATTTATGTCACTCTATTAAAGCAAGAAGCTGGGCAGATGTCTTCAGGGAGATCTTAAAGAAAGTTGGATTTTTTACAATGTAACTTTATATTAGAAGATCATCTATTTATTGCATTCTTGATTAGAATAAATAAAACTGTATTATTTCCATTTGCAATTTGTAAAGCTATATATTTTGCATATAGTTTAAGGCTACAGTGTGTCTTACATTTGATGCTAGCTGGGAAATCCTTCTACCAAAAGACATCTGCAAATGAAAGGCTGTCTTCAGTACAAATAAGACAATATTCATAAAGATTTTAGTCACCTCCAGAGGACAAACTGACAAAATAATGATTTGGTATGGACTTTCTGCTTGACAGCAAAGTTTTTGATATCACATGATGCCATTTAACGACCTTGCAAATTTCCCCCAAATTTCCCCAAAACTCTTGCAAATGGACAGGATTGTAGGGAATCTTAAAGGGAAAGGTGTTCCTTATGTTTTTTTTTGGGGGGGGGAACAATAATCTTTTAAGAGTTATTTGCTAGAGACTATATATTGATGTGACTAAAGGAAAAAAAATATGATGTGAGGCCCCAAAATGGAGGGGATACCAATTGTATTTCACTTTTTCTTCCACTTCTTTACATGATTTTCTTTTCACTTCCTCTTTCTCATAGACAGCAGTCTATAGTGAACGTCAGGTTTGGTCTTCTAGAATAGAAGAATAGGATAGAATGGACTGGAATGGACTGGAATGGAATAGAATAGAATAGAATAGAATAGAATAGAATAGAATAGAATAGAATAGAATAGAATAGAATAGAATAGAATAGAATAGAATAGAATAGAATAGAATAGAATAGAATAGAATAAAATATCAGAATTGGAAGGGACCTTAGAGGCTTCTAGTCCAACCCCCTGCTTAGGCAGGAAACCGTACACCACTTCAGATAAATGGTTATCCAACATCTTCCCAAAAACTTCTGCAATTTAGCTGATGACTGCCAGGAATTAGGAGAAGGACTAATGTGATTCTAGAATAGTGAAATTCTCACCTCTGATTCAGAGGATTCCTTTTCATAAATGGACAAAGAGCAACAGGGGAGACCATGTTCTGAATATCTCTGCCTACATAGCCAACGTCATTTTAACTTTAGATATTGAATTGAAACAAAATCATTCCAAACAGAATAGCAGGCAATTCATTGATTAAATTGATGTAATTCTTTATTGTTGAAAGTGTTGTTGTTGATAAATGGTGTATCACATACTTTACTTGATTTTAAGATAATTGAATGTAGTTCATTATTATGCTTTCATTCTGATAGACTTTTTTTATCATGGTTACTATTAAACTACTTCACTCTTGAGTAGTTTGGAGAGCATAAATTATCACAAATAAAAGAAAAAGATTATGTTGTAATCGTATTTGAATTATTTTTTTAAAAAATAATAAATTTTAAAAATTCAGCACACACACACACACACACACACACCCCTCTACTTATTTTATTTTTCTATGTCCAGAAAGAAATTACCAGTTTGAGGGAGAAGAATGAACATTTATGTTCATGTGATTACCATAATTATATATTGTGACAATTTAATGGCACTATCCTGAGCTAGAGTGCTAAAGTAATTAATTTACTCACAATTTATATAATGTCCTTTCCAATCTAAATCCAAGTCAGAAGCCATCCAGCTGTCCTATAGACATACTTTTTGTATGCTTATAGGACAATACTTTTTGTATTGAGAAGAGTTCAGTGAACAAGTATATCAATGCAAATGACCTAAACGTAGATATATTTTAGACAGTAGTCTTAAAAAACAGTGGGACTCAGTCTCTTTAAAATGAATGTGATTTACACAATTTCCTCTGTAAAGAAACATCCTCCAGATTCTCTGAATGCTATCAGTTTCAGTGTTATTGACCTACTAGATGAAACTACAGTGTTAAATTACTTCTGAAATAGGTGTTAGGTTTATGTCCCACTTCCTTTTAGGAAATTAAGGAGCACTCTCTCACTCCCTACCACCACCACTTACCTGTGTGGTACATTTTGGTGAAAGTCACCCACTGAATTTCCACTGCTAATGGTAGACATGAATCTGTCTCTCATCAATCCAGCACATTAAACATCATAATACATCAGCTTGTGTAGTATCCCCCAGTCCAAACCCATTTCAATCATATTACTTTTCAAAACACAGATACTGAGGAACATTCATTGTGCCCTTTATGGCATTTAGCATCTGTGTGAAGTCACCATAAAGCTTGTGCAAGAATTTTATATTCAGGATGTCATCAGAGTTAAGGGGAACCATGCAGACGTTGGATCAACATCTGCAAACAGTAACAGCTTAGATAAGGGCAAATAAGACTGAAATGCCATCAAGATAGAAGGATCTGGGTACTAAGTAAACAAACTGAGTGTATGTCACTGATCAATGTTCATTATATTAGATGCCGGTACTAAAATATAAGGTTTCTTATATTCTAAGGCATATACAGTATATCTGCTACAGTATTCCCATTGTGACATCCCATGCTTTGTAAACTATATGCTATCTTCAATAGATGGATTAACAGACCCATAGATTGCAAAATGTTTGCAAGTGAAAAACAAACAAGATGTGAAAATATGCAAATATATTTCTTCAGAAAAGTTTTCAAGTCTATGATGCTTACAAAATTAAGTTACCTTGTCCAAGTCCAACATCTAGAATAAAATTTTGTTATATTCCATGTCTTTTCTGCTAGATTACTTTCAGAATCTCATTAAAATGTTTTCAAGTCTGAAGTAAGGTTTATTGCAATTGTGTAAGTTCCTTGTATTTTATCTTAATTTTTATATAAATGAAGAAGATATATGGAGCTATGTGCTCTGTATTCAATGTCTCCAGATTTGTTATTTTTCCAAGTTTTACTGGTTTATGTAATAAAACTTAAAGTAAGTTCAACTGCACAATGACAGATGTATTTGCTTTCTTTTGTACAGAAAATAGCAACACTCTCTGAATTTTACTTACCATCAAAATTATGTCAGAACTCAAACATCCAGTATCTTAACAAAATTGAGAATGTAATAGATAACTTACTACTAGGGTTACTACTACTTTTAGGAAACAACATTCATCTGTGCCTCATATCCACACTAATTTCATCTGCTGAATGTATAGTGCATGAACAAAGTCCTAGCAATCATCTTGATCAGGATTTGATCATGGGAAAACATAATAGTTCTTTTTGAGACTGTCTGAAAGACTGTCATGCTAAAGACAAGCCAGAAATGTTAAGAGCTGTTCCAGAAGACAGGGCAAAGATATAAAGGGTTTAAATCAAGCGTGGGTTCTACTTAACTTTACTACCGGTTCGCAATGGGACCGTTCGCTCGCTCATGTGCGCACTTTTGCGTATGTGCAAAGGTTCTGCGCATGCGCAGAAACTTCCTGATGATGTCCAGGTCAGTGTGCGGAGCCTCCCGCTAATTTTACTACCGGTTCTTGTGAACTGGTCCAAACCGGGGGCAATGCACCACCGGTTTAAATTATAAGCAGGTAGATTCTATTGGACACTAGGAAATGTTCAACAAGACAGAATGCCTTGAGAAGTGGTTGACTCTCCTTTACTAGGGATACTTTTAAAAATGATGGTCCTATTAACAGGGTAGTGTAGTAATAGATTACCAAACTTTGAAGAAAACTTTGGACTTTAAGACCCTCTCTTACCCTTACAATATCTTCTATGATTGCATAATTCTATTTTTAATTTAACAGAGCCCCTTATCTTGTCCCATATCTGTATTTGGAAGAGAAGAAAACATTTTTATTTTTAATAATTTTAAAGTAATTAAAAATCAAATTATTTTACATAACATCTATAATTTGCACTAACTACTTTCAGTGATATGGGTATTTTGGAGATTGCATTTTATATTTCATAAATTTTCAAATTTAAATGACATTCGAGCACCTTCATTAAATTTTTCCGCACAAAGGGACAATATTATGTTCCTGCTGCAATTAAACTTTTTCTGGCCAAGTTGCTACCACAGCTTTTTTTATGGGACCTTGCTCGGAGCCCCAGCTTCGTGTTTCACACCATTGGAAAAAGTTCAATCCAAATTTATTAGAGCAATTCTCCAGATGCCGGGTTGTGTCACAAATTCACTTCTGTGCCTGGAGACAGGATTGACAAAATTCAAAGCAAGAATCTGTATAGCGTCTTTAAACCTCTGGCTAAAGCTTAACTTTTTTCGGCAAGGCCTTGCTCCATTAATTCTCCAAGACAAATTCTCGTCGTCATGGATCAAGGCTGTCGAGTCTAACTTTGCCAAATTAGGCTTCTCCCCAGCCACAATACTCAAGTTGGACTATGAGCAAGCAAAACAAACCTTGCGACAAAGAGTAGAGGGCATCAAAAGGCAAACGGACTTAGGGAAAGCTCCATTGTTTCTGATTCCAGACGCCATTAGACATGTTACTACTCCTGCCAGCTATTTTAGCCAGTCTGAGTCAGCAAACCATTGGAAAGCATTTTCGCTCATACCATGCTATGAGCTTCCATCAGCCGTCCTGTACGGTAAGTATAAAAAGATACCATTGACTGAAATACTCTGCTCCTGTGGCTCAGGAGAGGTGGAGACCATTGGTCACATACTCCTACGATGTTCCTTTTACAGAGAGATTTGAAAAAAACATATCCTTCCAATAATCGCTAGGCATCCTGTCCATTCCAACACTGCTTAAGGATGAACAGTCCATAACTACAGCGCAGGTGGCTAGATTCTGCGCAGCAGCACTGGGGATTCGTCTGAAAGACATGTCTAATCCACCACAGCTATTTTGTACAACAACTGTAGAGAACCCATTGCACTGCTTATTCCTTTCACTTTTAATATTAAACTGAAAACGGACCCAGTGGTGGGTTTCAAAATTTTTTACTATTGGTTCTGTGGGTGTGACTTGGTGGGCATGGCATGGCTTGGTGGGCGTGGCAGGGGAAGGATTTTGCAAAATCTTCATTTCCTCCCAATCAGCTGAGACTTGGGAGACAGAGAATAGATGGGGGCAGGGCCAGTCAGAATTTTTACTACCGGTTCTCCGAACTACTCAAAATTTCTGCTACCAGTTCTCCAGAACTGGTCAGAACCTGCTGAAACCCAACTCTGAATGGACCACACAGTTTATGGATTGTAATTTTAGTATAGTTAGACCATATGTAATTGGCAGACTGGATTTTATCATAGATTTTATCTGTTACTTTATTTTAGATTTTTTAATTGTTTATTTAGTGTTTTTATTTCTTCTGGTCTCTGGTCTATGACTGTAATAAACAGAATTGTAATATGTGTAGACAGTTTTCAATAGTCATAACAAGATGGCCAAAATAAGATGACTAAGGGATCACATTTAGTCCCAACTAAAACAGTATCCCATTTAAAAAATGCTGTCAACAGTGCTTGAGATATGGCCTTACGAGTGTGTTTCCTTCCAAAGTCCGGACAATTTTTTTCTCCTGATACCATCTCCTCTTTGATGTTTCAGTTATGGAGCTTACCAGTTTATCTCCTATCATATCAAATGTGGTGTTTGTATAATGCAATTACTTTGGATCACAGGGGCTATTGTTCCCATCATTATTGAGAATGAGACCTATTAAAAGGCTGAGAAACAATCTGGTCACATTAATCAGACCAATAAAAGGCCACTACCTGGAGGATTTATGACCATTTAAAGAGCTCTTTTACAGAAGAAACCTCAAAAATGGTTTTCCAGCAATACAATTAAACTGTTTGCTCTCCATTCTAATAAAAAGAATGGCAGGCACCAGATAGAAAACCATGCCTGAGGCTGTTAGGTTTCATCAGATAAGAAAAGCTGGTCCTGCTGTATGTTCAATAATGAATTCTGACAAAAATGTTAGATTTTGTAAAAGATTCTTCATTGTGTAAGAAGTGAGAGTCCTCAGCTAGATAGTTGCTACTTGCAAATAAGGATCTCATTTTGAGAATTTACAGCTTACTAGAAAAACAATTTTTTTTGTTATTTTTTTTAACATATCCCCAGAGCTTGATTTTGATTAGTGTTTGTGACACTACACGTACAGTGAATATAGCAAAGCTTTAATAGAAGATATTCTACCATGATAAATGTCTTAATTCACTGGAAATGTTTTCAACAGCTAGACTAAGATTTTAATCTGTAGGGGCCAATGAGTTTAATCAATCATTGCATTTTTCAAAGAAGGTCATGTTTCAATTCCTGATGAAAGTTTTCCTTTTCTCATTCTTGTAACATAACATCCTCCAGTGGAGGGCAATGTATACCTTCAGGAACATATGTAAAGTTACCTTTAGATTTGTGTTTAATTCCTGGTGGCCGCATTCTGCCCTGCAAAATTTTTGCTAATGTTTCTCCTCCCCACCCCAGCTTTTAAAAAGTTTCCATGGAGCTTATCTGTTTTCTTTTTCCTTTTCTACTCTTTCTACTCCAAATATATCAAGTAAATATAACTTATTTCTCTTTTTAACACATAGTCATGCATAAATGTGTACCTCTTTTATTCATTGATGCCTTTATGCATTTGGTTGATGCATAAAGGCATCAACCAAATTTTTGATTGTAGGAAATTGGGAATCAGACACGGAAGCCTTCTATATCTTGATACTTATAAAATGCCCTTACACAAATGAGTGTTCCCATTTTTAGAGCATCTTTAACCCAATCAGCATTAAATTAAACTAATTGTATTATCACTTAGTAGTCATTTGGATATTTTGTAAAAGCCATGTAGCATAATAAAAATAAACCAACATGAGTGACATTTGAATATTATGACTTGTATGTTCACTAGATCTCATAAGCTACTTGAAATAGTTCTAATTGTTTTCTTCTTGAAATTGGATTCGAAGAGATAGAAGTATACATACAATCAGTTAATAGGTGAACAGAAGTTGTTGATTCCAGAGGAAGGGCTTGGACTGCCAGCCTTGAATTGCATTGCAAGAAATATTTCAACATAGCAGCACCAACAGCTGCACGTATATAAATGCCCAACAATCATAATTAAGTGAAATGGAATTAGGAGATACTTATGGAATGAGAGGTCCTTAGTGTTCTCTGAGCTTGCTTGTTTTCTTGCAGATCCAAAGTAGATAACATCATTAGTGCTAGCTTATATACCTGTAGAAATGCAATCACTTACTGGCTCTTGGTTTCCTTATCCTCCCTTCAGAACAGCAATAAGTGATCTGTGGCTCCTCCTGATACTAAACTACAATTCCCATTTCCCTTGATCATTGGCTATAATGAATGGAACAGATGGGATTTTGAATATAATAATATCTAGAGGGCTACTAAAGTTTGGCCCTCTAGTCAACTTGAGTAATTTATCCAATGTATTGAAATTGAGACTCTAACAATCTATAATACAGAAGTTCACAGTAGTAGTGGAGACCCACTAAGGAGTAATCTATATATCAGGGCTATCAATTCAAAATAAGGTCATTGTAAAATATATGAAGTATCTTTGAGTTAACAAGCAGAAAAGAAAATAGTTCAGGAATACATATAATTACCACAAGTATTCTTCTGTACGGATATCTTACTACGCCCTATAAATCCTGTACTCTTTAAGAGTCTTTCTCCCAATCCTTATCTGAAAATAGGGAGCAAAATTTAGGCTATACACAAATCATCATCCAAGTGTGGTGTGATCTTAAATATACATAGCTTAAAAATGTAATGTCTCTTTTAAGTCCAGTTTAACTCTTCATAACTTCATGGACATGTCTATGTTGTTTTCTTGGCATCAGTATAGAATTAGTCTGCCAATCTTCTTATCTAGCATAGAAAGAAATAAGACTCTATTCTATAGTAACATACATTGAAGTATGCTATCTATCTCTTCAAATAAGATTTGATGAACAAATCAAATTATCCCAAATAAACATTAGAAAAGGGAGATGGGTAATGTTGGCACAAACTTCTTTTCAATTAAGTAATAGCTTCCTCCTGTTGTGACACATTTTACATAAATAGTTCTGTATCTCAAAACACAAATATATTCTTCCTGCAGTAATGTACAATACTTTTCCTACTACAAACAAAAATATGTATTTATCTGATTGAGAGCTGTTTTAGCCTTTCCTAGGTTCACACTTTCACAAAAACTACCCTATACCACGGTTTATACATATGTAATAGGATAATTGGCTCCAGCTGTTGCCTTAAAAACCTCTGTAAAGCATTTTATTCATCAAATATATTAGAATGTGGTGGGGGGGAAGGAAGAGATGGTACAGAAATGCATCACAGTGACATCATCATAATTCTTCTCCTTTATTATCATTTGTCAATTTGAAAAAGGAGCCGGGAGTCACAAGTTACGCTAATTGGCACATTTGCTTTATTTTATTTTATTAAACAAACTGGGCTTGTATTCTCATTCTGTGTTTTTCCCTTTTCTCTTTTTTGCTTTGTTTGTTGTGTCTCCTATAGTTCATTCCATCATCACATTGAAATGGGGAGAAAAGAAAAATGTTTGTTCTTTTTTTTCCCTCTCTTTTAACTCACTCAATAGGTTTGGACTCCTCAGAGGAACATAACATTGCACACACACTTGGAATAGAGAAAAGGGGAGGCAAGAGAGAGAGAGAAAGAGCGCACTCGTGGTGGGCAGACAAACACACACACACGCGCAGATCAAACAATTCTGATACAGTGCAAGAATTTTCCCAAAATGATTGAATCATCATTACCAAAAAACTCGCCATAACAACACCAAGAAACAAAATGTTTAAGCCACACTGTTTGACTGGGATTTTTCCTGCTTTTTTTTTTCTTTAAATGTTTGCCACACAGAGAGAATAGAGGTGGAAGGGGGAGAAAGGGAGAAAGAGGACAGACAGATTTACAGGTGAAAGAGGGAGAAGATTGAAACCAGGAAGGGAGGGAAGATACAGGAAAAAGGAGGGGGGGAAGGGCAAGAGGAAGTCATTTCTTAAGGTTCAGGCATTTTCTTGGTCCGCCTTGCTCTCCTCTTCTTTCACTTCTTCCTGCAGGGCACTTTCAGAAGGTTTGGTTTCTTCTACAGCATCTAAGAAGTATAAATAAATAAAATTGTCAACGAAGTGTATGAACCGAATTTGGTAGTTTCATTATAAAAAAAAAATTGAAAACTTTTCACAGAGTGCAAAATAAACGATGACCCAGGGCTGTACATAGTCTTAACAGCATCATTTTTGTGATCACTAAACTGAATCAAAGACAAATCGCAGATATTTTTTTGTATGTTGGGTGAGTGGAGAAAGGGTTTGAAGGACAAAGTGGGAGTATGAAACCTTGGTCACGATCGAGGTATCATTTCTTTCATTCAGGAAGCTTAATATAACTCTCAATCTTTGCAGTACCTAACTTTCAAATGCAGTCACAACATCGCCTGTAAAAGGATGCAACCTTGAAACCAGGGGTGAAATCTACTTATCTTCCTTACTGGTTTGGAAGTGCACGTGCCCTGTGTGCACATCACATTCATGCGCAGACCCTCTGCACATGCGCAAAACTTTCTGCACATGTGCAGAGGGTAAAAAACACATTACTTCCTGGTTAAAACTAGGAAGTAATGACACCCTGGCAGATGGGTGGAGCCTCGTGCCGCCATCGCTACCGGTTCTCCAAACCACCTGCCACAATCACTACTGGATTGCCCGATCTGGTCCGAACCGGAGCATTTCACCCCTGCTTGAAACTAATGGAAGCTGTTGAACCCCATTGTTATGTGGAATCTGAAAAGTTACCTGAGCTCTGGAATTTTCACCATTGGTATTTAAGTTCCATTTTACCTTGCTTGATTGGCTCTTTTCCCGCTCTTTTTTTCCCATACAAAGAGCCACATATCTGTAAATTATTGCATCCAGACAAATTATCTTGCATTTCTTTTCAAGAGTTATCAATATGATGGATGAGAACAAGGATTTAGAAAAGGTAAAACTCCCAGATATCTGGATTCCTGCACAGATGCTTCCAGTCAATGTTGGAATACTGGGCTAGATGGACTAATGAAGTGTCTCAGATAAATCAAATTCAGTTGTTCTCTTTTATGCTTATGTGTTTTGCAAAAGACCATGAAACCAGGATAATTTTTATACTAAATTAATTACATTGCAGCTATTAAAATTCAAAGGAACGAGAAGCTGGCCCTTTCAAATAAATTCTTCAATTAGCATTCAATTTTCTGGGGAAAATATAAGAAAAATAAGGAGAAAAATAACCTGGAAAATGTATTCTGAATTAGAATAATCTTATCAGTTCAAATGCATTTGAATTGGGAAAAAAATCTTCAAACTAAGGGAGTTTATTTGTTCCAGCTCAGCTAAATTATCTTAAATTCTATATGAAATCCATTTGGAGCATATAAAGTCAAGTTTTTTAATTTTTATATTTTTGGTAAATTTAACCTTCCTAAATTTCACTTTGGAAATAATAGAATATGATACTAACCTATAAAAACTATTTGAAATTATGTTCCATCATAGACATCCCAAAAACATCTATTCTGAATTGCTTAATATACAATTGTAATATATGAAGCTCTGTCTGTAAATAAATTACAAGGAATTTTGTTTCTGTTCCTTTATTGTTTTACTCATTTACTCATAAATATCTCAGCAATCTACATTTATTTTAAGTGAACATTTCTGCCTATTGTTTCTAATTGTAGAGACATCTATACTTGGAACACTATCAAAACTGTATTAAGCATAGCATAAGTAAAGTTCCATAAAGCTGTCATGCTTTCAAATATATAAAATTTAAAGGTAAGTTCTAAATGCTGATACTCTCTCTTCAACATATGTGGGCTGCTGTATAGAGCAGACCTTGAGTAGATATAAACTAGCACAGTTTCTTGAGAATGTCTACTTCTTCCACACTATGTGGTTCTTTTGAAAGACAAGGTTATTGTAGATAAGCATTTATTAGTAAATGAATCACAGCTATGAATATAAATGTGGATGTTTGAAAACCAAGATGGGCAATTTTGTTTCCAGAAAGGGCAGCTTTCTCAATTGACTTCAACCGCATTATATGTTAATGGTTTATAGGCTCCGCTCCAAGTGCTTCTATTGCCTTACACTGCTGAAATTAGGTTGAATGGATTTCCGGGTAAAAGACAGTCTCCTGGGATCTGCCCAGTTCTTTTTGTCTTCCTTGGATTAATTAAATTGGAATAGACAACGACACACTGCCTTTGTTACATTTCCTTTCTTTCTTTTTGAAGGCTGATGACTTTTGGCCTTGGCTTTACATTTGTGGTGACTTTAGAATGATTAAACATAATGGCAGTACATAAAAAAATAAAAATAAAAATCATTTGTAGCTCTATGGACTCTGTATAATAGGAAGCTTTGTTTATAAATTGTTTTCACATTTACAGCTGACCTCATTCATTCGGAAACAACTATAAGCATTTCTTTAACATTCAGGATCAACTTCTTGATTGGCATTTCTCTCCCCTGACCTTTGTTCGGATTATTAAGAAAACAGACCATTGTCTTAAATGCATTTTCTCTATCTGCTCTTAGAATCTGCACTTGGTTTCTAAGAAAATCTGTTGCTCAGCATTTTACCATGTAAGCGTCTTGTAAAGATGTGTTGCTTTTCGCTATGAGTAGTTAAACAAGAGTTTTGCCCGAGACAGACAGGTCTGTTACTCCTATTGGAAAAAGAAAGCAGACCTATTATTTATTCATTTATATGTATATTTCTTCCTCAGACAGGATACAATACATGTTCTTGCAAGACCACTATAGACAAACATTAATGTCAATGCAAAACCACTTTTAAGTAGAACAACAATTTAATAATGTATTAAACTATTATACTGTTAAGTAAATTGTTATGTACACTGGTACATAACATCCCAATTTAGCCCAATTATTTCTTGCAAAGATGGTTTAAGCAATTCCATAGCAAAACCTGCTTTGCACATTCTCTCTGGGGTTTTTTCCCTAAGAAAGAAGTTGCTTTGGAGTGCTTGAGAATTCTCTTAGCATGGTTTTTGTGCTTATTTCATTTTTTAATTGGAAAGAGGAAGAAGATGCTGAGCTAGAGATGTTTTATGTTGTCCACCCTTCCATCAATCTGAAGACTTCTTGGCTTATTGCACATTCTGATTGGGAAAAAAATATATCCTGTAATGGGAAGAGTTTCCCCATAATCTTTCCATGAGATACATATGAATTATGTATAGCCTCTCTAAGTCAGAGAGGCTACAGACTGCTGGAATGATGATTGTTCAATAAAAGACATGACATTCATCTACCTTTCTTCATCTTCAGTCAGCTTGTAATTAAGTGAACATTTTGTTCTTGGTATTACAATGTGTGTGTGTGTGTGCACGCACACACGCACACACACACACTTCATAAATATACTTTGAAAGAAATTTCAAAATCAAATTCTTTTTACATCAAACTGAAGTAGTAAAGGAAAAATCAACTTGATTGGTAGTAATTATAACAGTTAATTCATGGCCAAATGAAGCTTTCTAGGTGGCACATTCCATAGGGAGGCAGGGCATTCCAAAAATGACCTGGAAGAAGGTCTTATCCCTACACCTCATTTTTAAAGTGCAATATCATCTTAAATATTGCCTCTTTTGTAAAAATTCTGAAGTTGGAACAGTAGATAAAAAAATATCAGGGTGTGGTCATTCATTCAGATATTCTGAATATATTTATTATATTTTCCATACCTATTTTATCAAAATCTAATTCTTATATATTTTCCATAAATGTATTATTTTACCGTTTTTTCATGTACAAATTCTGGAAAAACTGTTTTCTCACTATCTTTATGCATCCTGCATAATGGAAAAGGTTTTAAAACTCTAAAACAGATGGCCCTTTATGACTTGTGGACTTCAAAATTCCTGAGCCTGGCTAATTTTATTTATTTATGGCTTGTACCATTTTATCTGGAACAAGGCTATTGTTTGTCTTGCAACTTAGCATTGCAAAAGATGCTGGGGCCATTTTCCCATTGGTAGAAATTGCTAACTTATCCCACCTTCTAAATTAAAGTGAAAAGATATTCCCTCTCCCCTTTCCCAGGTATTGAGAAAAGTTCCCACTTGTAAAAAAGCTGACATGTTATTCTTTTAAAATCATAGCTTATAAGAGGTCTATACAAAACATACATAATGGTGACTTTCCATTTGTGATGAACACCATCCAGGTTTTCCTGATTGCTAGATATTTGCAAAACAAAACTTTTCAAAAAGATTTGAAAAACAAAACAAAATCCACAGCCCAATCAGTGTGATTTTTCATAATGATACAAAAGGCAAATTATCAGCCATCATTGCGTTAACATTTTTCTTTCGAAGTTTAAAGTTAAAACAAAAAGCATCAGTCGGGAACTTTACATTAAAAAATATTTCACTATATGACTATTCCATATTCAAAGAAAGAAAATGGAATTCAGTTATGTTGCACACAGAGCTGTTATCACATTTCTTAGAATACAAATGAGAGAAAGTGCACCTTTTTTGCACTAAACCTAATAGATGCCTATCATTTTCTACCTCATTTACACGCTCTCCAAAACTCATCGAAACAACCATCTCCTTGCTTCCTTAATGTGAATAGTTGAGTGGTTTGTTTGGGACTCTTTCCCTTCCCACTTTCCTTTTTTGAAACCTGTAGAATGGAATATCCATACATGTACAGTACATGTGTAGTAAATAGAAAGGAAAGAGGTGACAATGCAGACACGTGCTTTTGTACGTAAAGGGTCGAGAAAGCACAATGAGAGCTACATTGCCAGGCATTTTGCCTATGTCTAGACACCAGCTGCCTTGTTGCCATGGAAATCCTCCAACTTTGGCTGATGAGCAGAAGCAGCAATGCCTCTCCAGAGACATCACTCAAAGGGGTGGTGTGTGTGAGGGGGGGGGACGGAGACAGGGAGACGGGCAGAGCGGGAAGATAGAGAGGGAGGGAGGGAGGGAGGGAGGGAGATGTTATTTATAAATACAGAGCCTCATCCCTGTTACAACAATATTCAGTTTCTGGGAATGTGGGAATGGTAGTTTCACCATTTTGCTTCCAAAGCCACTTGCAATACAGAGAAGCCTGACAGCTGAGCAAAATATTGGGGAAATGCTTCACTGCTCATTTCTGAATGCTTCCTGCCCCCTCCCTAATAGTGCTCATTCACCACTACCACCAGGCTTCTTCCATCAGCAGACACCTTAATTGTACTGAAAGAAACACTCAAGGGAGGTGGAAATGGCAGACTGTCAGGTGCATTTAGTGCTATTCAGAGGGAAGTCTGTCCCTGATGAATGCCAGTCTCTCCCTCTCCATTCGCTCACCAGTTCTGAAGAAAAATAACACCCCACTCTCAGCGACTGTGGTGCTGTCATCCTGAAAGTAAATTTCATCAACATTCTTATTTTAGTTCACTCAGCAGGTAGGTGAAAGCATGCAAATGCAATGGGATGGAGTGAGATGCACAGCAGCATAACAAGAGCAGTAGTTCAGGTAAGACACCAAAACACAATTTGTTATTCTCATAAATTAAGAATCGGGTTATAAAAGCACCATAAGAATATTTGTTAGATTAAGCCATTGGCCTATCTAGCCCAGAATTTTGTCACAGTAGCCAACCAGTTACACTGTTTACAAGCACAGAAAGGAAAATGGATATTACTTTCACTACAGTATTTACAAAAGGAATCAATATTTATAATACATTGCATCTAGTTGAGAGGTAAGAAATAGCCACTGAAAATTATCCTGCATGACTTTGTCCATTCCTCTCAAAGCCCAGATTTATTTATTGTTTTATTTATTGGTTCTATTTATATGCCGCCCTTCTCCGGAGACTCAGGGCGGTTTACAATGCGTTAAGCAATAGCATTCATACTTTTGTATATACCTGCTTAGTAGGGCTTTCGCCCCCCCCCCCCCAAGCGGTGTTCTTTTTTATACAAAGTCAGTTTATTGCCCCCACAATCCGGGTCCTCATTTCACCTACCTCGAAAGGATGGAAGGCTGAGTCAACCTTGAGCCTGATGAGATTTGAACTTGCAGTAATTGCAGGCAGCTGGTGCTATTTAACAGCACTTTAGTCTGCTGCGCCACCAAGGCTCTTATACCAAATTCCACTTTAATTGTACACTGTAGAAGTGACCATCTTCATGAAGTATACCAGCCCATCCTTCTTCTCCAGCCTAACCACTTCTTAGTGCTATTGATCAGAAATTTCAATCAATTCATTAAGCAGCATGGAGAAATACAAAATGGACTTTCTGTTGCAACACAGACACAAAAGAGACTGCCTTTGTGGGATGGTCCTTCAGCTTTCCTTCTTGAGCAAGACATCTGAGAACATTTTCTAACTGAGATGAGGAGTAAAAGGAACACACCTCCAATTTCATGTATAATAAACAACACTAGTTACTTAAACTTATTTCAACGCTGATTATGAGACAGAATTTTCAACACACCTGAAAGTAATTTATGTTACTTACGTCACTTCCGCATTACTGTTTTACATCACTTTTGGATTGTTTCCAGGCTGACTAATCTTAATGTACTGTTTTTTGATCTCACTTGGTTTATTTTTTTAATTTGCTTTAGTTTACTGACATTGGTGCACAGTTGGCATTTTTATTTTGATCACTGTAGCTTTAATGAACTTGTCACGTTTCACTCAAATGTTTACTTCCAGGCTCAAACAGCCATTTCTCTCTTCTTCTTCCCAAATCCAAAGAGGCTTAGCTTCCTGTTTATGGAGCGTATCCTTTATTTCCACCCTTCCCCAACCTAGCCACAATAACATGCAAAAAGTGTCTCCTTACAAATTTTCTGGCATGCTATTATTATTTAAGCGTTGCAGCTTACTGTCGGGGAAGGATGCACGTTAAATGCATTTGATGAAAGGTGGCAAAGCACACACAAAGTCATTTGTGTTACTATGTAACTGGGGGCCATCTCTAGGAATCGATACTGACTGGATGACATTCTTGTACTTTTCTCTAGGACAAATGGAAAGTTAGCACTGATTGGGTAATAGCGTTATCTGGATTCCAAGGTCACCAGAAGTGAAGACAACTGAAGGTCAGACTGAGTTTTGTGAGCATTGGGGGGAGCGGGGCGTGGAGATGCCAGTGGTGTGAAAGTGCAGAACTGTCAGCAATGACCATAATTATATCCTTCTATATTGCCTTTGCTGCTGAGCCCGTCATAACACTTTGCTTAGTGGTAGAGCTTGTCCCATATTGGAGTCATTGATCAGTAAATCTAATTGTGGATGATGGATATAACACATTTATATAACAGGACTGAAGAAAATGCAGTTGAGCATGTACTTCAAGTACGTATGTACAAATAATAACTCCCCAGAAGATAGGCATATTTAATAGGCATTTAAATATTCACTGAAATGGGTACCCATATATATATAACTTTTTGGGCATTATTCTAAATTATATTATTTTTTTATAAATGGTCCAAATTATTTACAGTTATAAATAAGAGAGAGTTTTGAAATGCTACAATTACGGTTATAGACAGACAGCTTTGAAATGCTACATATGCTAGATATATCAAAAGATATACGCTAGATATAGGTAGTCTTTGACTTACAGTCATTTCTTTAATGACTGTTTATAGAGTTAAAATGACACATGACTTAAAAATGGTCATCACATTTACAACTTTTACAGCATCACCAGGTCCCATGATGAATATTCAGGACAGTATTTAGGACAATGTTTCTCAACCTTGGAAGCTTGAAGATGGGTGGACTTCAAGCGCTGGCTGGGGGATTCTGGGAGTTGAAGTCCACCCATCTTCAAGCTACCAAGGTTGAGAAACACTGATTTAGGACAATTACAGTGCCACAGGCTCATGTGATTGCCACTTGTGACCTTCCCAGACAGCTTCTGGCAAGCAAGGCTCATGGGGTTTCACTTAAGGACTGCATGACTCCCTTAATGATTGCATTGATTTGCTTTACAACTGTGGCAAAAAGGTCATAAAATCATGACTCAGTTAGCAACTGCCTTTTTTAGCAATGGAAATTTTGGTCTCATTTGTGATAGTAAATCAAGGATTACCAGTATCTCAAAGCATTTCCTTCATTTTCAAATTTTTACTTTTAAAAATATCCAAAACAAAACTCTGGTGGCTATTCATCAAAAATCAAAATTATTATTATTATTTTTTAAAAAGCAGGGGGGGGGAGCCAGAAGATTTGAAAATAGTAGGAAGGTTGTTTTCTGGAAGTCCCAACTTATTTTAATCAGATGTCTTCTGTAGGAGAACAAATGTCAAATGAGCAAGTTTTACTCTTCAAACATGCAGATACTAATCAGAACATAGTCACTCTTCAATGTTTGAAAGAATGATCTGAATAATGCCCTCTTGGAGGAGACAGGAAAATCCCAAAGAAGATTAAAATTATGCCAAGATGGCTTCTGATTCAAAATAGATGGATAGAGATATGATGGGTTATGGACTCCTAATGATGTGTTTGTTCTAATAGAAGCACCTGCGGGATATTCCTACCAAGCCCGATTCTGATTTTATCAAAACCACAGCTGTGAACTATTTTTCACAGCATGACTATATAGGTCTAGATATGTTTCCAGCTGTGGGCTGACATCTGGCAGATGGCAAAATAATGCAGCTTGTACTAGACCTTGAAAAGCTATTTCTACCACATGTGGTTGCTTCATACAGATTTTTGTTTTATTTTCTAGCCATTTGGCGTGATTATTTTTAAATTCTTGATTGTGTTCGAAAACTGTAAGGACTTGAGCTAACTTGGAGGCACTGAGATTCTTTTTAATCAGATGTAGCACTGTCCTCTTTCCACACACTTGAATAAAATTTCAGTTTGCCAATATGAGCCAATCTAGATACAGAATGAATAGGATTTCTATACAGTTGTGAATGATTTCCAAAATTAGGTTGGAGGAAGTTTTCCTGCCCAGCTTTTCAATGAAAAGTTAATGAAAACTCTTTCTAAACAGTTCTGCCTCTGTCCATTTTTTTTAAAGCAATAGACTATCACAGACTTTTCAAGCTTTTGTACTATTGCCAGTTTACATCTTAAAAATTTAATGGAGGTAAAGGTTACTTTAAGATCTTATAATAATTACTTTGGTTATCCCATATTGGTTTCTAGTGAATTTCTTGTGCTGTTTTCAATGCTAAATTTATCAAATGTTTATGTAAATGTTGTATATTATTAACATGTAAATTGAGCCAGTTTGGGCTAGTGCAGGGGTGTCAAACTGGCGGCCCATGGGCCGGATGCTCTCATGGATATGTAGGCCATGCCCATCCCAGCTCCGTGAAAGGAAAAAAACATCATGCTATGTCATGTGACGACAACGTAACGCTGCAAGTTTGACACCCCTGATCTAGTGGTTAAAGGACCAAGCTAGAAAAGTGTGAAACTGTGAATTCTGCCTTAGCTATGAAAGCCAACTGGATGATTATAGGCCAATCATTCTCCCTCAGCCCAACTCCCCTCACAAGGTTATTGTTGCAGGGAAAATAGGAGGGGGAAGGTGTGTTGGATATGTTCACTGCCTTGAGTTATTTGTAAAAATAATTAAGGTGGTATATAAATAAAAAAAAACAAAGTTATATCTGTAACTACATATAAGGCAATTAATGCACAATAAATAAATAATAACATTTAATACTATTAACCAGAGTTTATTTAAACAACATTTGTCAGGTAACTTTTCTGGAATTTATGTGATAGTAGAAAAAACTTCTGGGACTTCCAGATAATGGTTCCATTGGTAGTCTTGCATAATTATATATGCTATATGGTGTTTGTGGATACACCATTTATTGGAATTTGGAATTCTAACCAGAAGCTATTGCCAGAAACTGGAAGAAATAGATTTCATCACAAGGGCAAAATTATATTGATCTCTAACAAGGAAAAATGACATGCTGGGTGGGATAGGTGATAAAAAGGTTTTTTTTCCTTCTTTATTTCTTAACATTTTTATCAGACTGAATAAGAGTTCTTTAATGATATCAAGATAGCATGTTCAAGATACCACTGTCTGTCTGTAGTAAAGTGGGCAAAGGGAATGATGCCAGCTTAAGCTTTCAGTGCAATTGTTATAACAACCTTCTGATGCTCAAACCTAAAGGTATAATCAATGGATTATTTCTGAGCTTTCCATCAGCCTTGCTGACAAATGACCTACTTGGAAACAATTTTGACTGTGGTTAAGAGCGTAGTATCAAATGTATCAATGATCACAGCAACATTTACACCCAAACTATATGGGGGTAAACTACATAAACCTAATGGAACTGATTTCAAAGTAAACCTTTTTTAAGCTTGTAACCCCATGTATGCCTAACTGCCAATTCTATTCAACACAGGTAAGTATGGATAAAATAAATTTATGAAATAAACAATATATTAAAAACAGCAATTAAAAAGAAGGGAAAGGTATATGTTGTAGCAGCAAAGCAGCAATAAATATTTTAAAGATCATTGTTTCTTAGACTTTTTATAAAGCAGGTTTCTGTTAGATGTCTGAAAACTTTGAGTGCTGAGATTAGAGTGTCCCCAAGAAGGGTATTATATAAACTGGCATTATTGTTGAAAAGGACCTGCTCATAATGGTGGCTCAACACAATAAACAGAATTTCATGGCATACTGAATTACTCATACAGTAAGAACATGAACAGATTTCCAGATAGAGAGTTTAAAAAATAAGTGTACTCTAAAGTGAAAACAAATAAACAGGTAACCAATGCAGATGAATCAAAAGTTGGAGACACTGAAATAAGTCCCTGCCAACAAATTGGCAATAGCACTTGGCACAAATTGTCTGTCCAGCAGTTATTATATCAAGAGATACCACCCTATTTATATATACTGTAACATACCACTTAATTGCTTGAACAGTACTATGGCTAAATACTGGTCTAATGAATTTCAGTTGGGTTCCTCTTAGATTGTCTAGGTGTCACTTATAACATTTCACCTCCTGGACGTCAATTAACCAAGAAGCACCCAAGATTGATGCAGAGAGATGCCCATGGAAGCAATCCGGTCCATGGTCTCTATCACATACATGTTAAAGGCTGCAGCGAAGGCCTTTGCCAGAGTGTCTGACTGGCATTGGGGGAAAATCCCAAAATTCTTCTGGAAGCCAACATGGTCCATATATAGTCTGGGCCACTCAAAAAAGGCCTCTCTCCTTGTGGAAGTAGGTGGTCTCAATGAGTCAGAGAACAACCAAAAAGTGATCTATCTATGGCCATAGACTGATGGTGATGTCCTCCAATATTAGAGCACACTGCAACTGTCTCAAGACAAAAAGATTGAGTGCAAGACTTCTGGAATGTCTCAGCCTTCTATCATTTGGGACAGATTGATGGTTGCTGTGGAGGCCCTGAACTCCTGAGTTGCCCTGCCTTTAACATCACTTGTAGGTTAAAGACCTCCAGGATCATCAGCCTCAACTAGCAACCTGGCAAAGGAATACTGCAAGCTCAAGTAGGGAGGATGCTAGTTACCAGGGAGGATGGTAAGCCAGCAATAGCCCAACTGTTCCTGAAGGCCTAACTTAAGCAAGAGAAACTCACATCCAATTATCTGTGGAGCAGAATCTATAAGAGCTCTCCATTATTCATGAATGACAATATAACTCCCTTCCCTGAGGTGCCAAACATAAAACACAGGTGGGCATATTTCTGAGATATGACATCCCCATTGGACCACCCAGGTCTCAGCATGCCAGGCTGGCACCCTGGTCCACATTGTGGATAAGGGCAGATTTACACTGATCAGGCATTTAAGAGCAGCAGTCAGAACCCAGGGCTACTGATTCATCTACCTGGTCCCAAATGCTGAGGGTCACTTTCAAACAGTGTTTCCAGCAACTCCAAGTGCAGCCCACCCCCAGATATATATTCATTGTGACAAGGAGTTCTGCCTTGGACAGGCTTTCTATACAAAAACATATGCTTTCATGTTCATGAAAAAAAAAAAACCCAGTTCATTTCCAAATCATTTGCCTTTTGCTGAAAACATGGGTTAAAATGAAAGCACTAATATGTTTTCTTTCACCAGTTAATCTTGTGTGGGAGTAATTTAACAGAAAATGTCACTCTTTAAAAGAGAAATACGTTGTTCATCTGACAGCAGATGTCATCTCACAATGATCCTGACATTAAATCTCTTCATTTCCTTAAATAATTTTAAGAGCAACTAAGCTAGCACTTGGTGGTAAGTCAAAGTGTTCTTTTAAGTCTGATAGCTCACCTATGTAGCAGTAATAGCACATATTCTCATCAAAAGTACATGAGAAACATTGATTAAGTTCACATTATGCACGGCGCTATGGTATATTTAGTCATGATTGTTTGGAAAATCTAATTGGCTAGACGTGCAAAACAAGATCAAATTTAATAAGACACATATATCCAAGGAGGCTTAATATTCAAGATAGCAATGGGTAACGTATTAGTAGACTAGAGTCAGTCATATTTACATTATGGAAGTCAAAAAGGCTTCAAGAGTTGAGGGAATTATGTAACATTCATATTTTGGGACTATCTTTTTTTAAGTGCTGTAGGCCTATTTTAAATGTTTATGTTTCAGAATGACAGAAAAGTACCCTGAATTTTCAACAGATAGGATTATGAAATCTCAGAGAAGTTATATATAGTCCTAGTCAAATAATTGCCTAACTAAAGTAGTTTTTAAACTTCTTGCTGATTTCATGTACTTTGAAATGTAATTGTCACCTGATTTTAACTTATTGAAGTCACCAAATTCAATTTTTAAAAAAATTTTTGAACTGCCACAATGAAGGGATTCATAGAAAGTTACAATTTCAACAACAAAACATTCACTCTATAAATATTTTTTACATAACAATAAATAATCATTGAACTACCCTGTTAAAGTTTCCTTTATTGGTAAATGATATAACAATATAGAGTATAAATGGACGTTTGGTTACTAGAGCAATTGATTGGAGCAAATTGTATTTGTTAAACTCTTCCTACAAATTGAAGGTGTAGGATAACACTTTCCAGATGTACTGGGCATTTTGGTTTCACCCAATTAATTTGGAATTATCAGGCTTCCATTATATCTGTGGGATCCCAGGTTGGGGAAACCCAGCAGAGAAATATTGTTTTAGATTAAAAGCACAAGTATACTTGTATATAGACTTCTGCTTGTGATCTAAAAAAAAAATTCCATCTCAGATTTCATGAACTCGATATCTCAAGATATGTAGTGTGTGTGTGTGTGTGTGTGTGTGTGTGTGTGAATAACAGCAGATTTATGTTTTCTCCCACACAAATTTGTTTCTCCCATATCCTTATTTCATTATTAGATTTCTTCCATCAGCTTAAACCAAATAAATGCCATCCATTCCTGTAAATATTATTAGCTAAAAGAGTGCATGAGTGGTCACTGCTTCAAGGAAAAGTGTTACAGAACAAGTTTCTATGAGTCTACTTAGACGGTAATTCTACTAAATTCAATACAGCTGGCTTTCTGTAAAGGAAAATAAGATTACAGTTTTAATCAGATTTCTTGAGATCTTTCTAGTATGTTTGCAGAACTATCATTACTCTTAAGAAAAGAATATACATTCTAAGTAAACCAAGTGAAAAATGCATAAATCTGCTTCAAACCACATACCCGAGAAACACTACCTCTGCTGTCAAATACTGCAGTAAGATCTATGAAACACACAGCTAAAGATGCAGCTTAATGCTGTTTCTCACCATGATCATTTTAAACACAGTAGTGCACAGAATAAAGTAAGATGTCATTTAAACAAAATACAAATAAAGAGGAAAAGGCATAAGGATTTCAGACTGAAAGAACTTACATTTGTTTCTTGTTGCTTTTTAGCATGACAAAATGGAAGTCATAGGCAGATGTACGTTGTTCCCACCAAAAGCAACACTCTGTGTTTCTTCCTTCTCTCTCCGGCTTGAGACTTAATTAAGGTGAAACGTGTGGCATGACATCACTGCACTGCAAGTTGTCCGACCCCAGCAATCATCAAAGCCAATGAGGAAAAGCAAAGGCAGAACAGCTCGCTGTGCAGTGATGTCACAGTTGCATCATTTATTTCCCATCACTGATATCTGGCCATACAGACAGTACAAGATGATGATTTATGCTACAACGTTTAGAGCCAACAATGATATGCAGTCTGTAAAATATTGTACAGTACATTTGGGGAGGTCCTATAAACTGTATTCAGCAAGAAAAACTTTGATATGTTACATTTTTTAAAAAAAAATAGTATTTCAAATGAAGAATGCAATGTATACATATATTCCACAAGTTTTCTTTTAAAAGTGACAATAATGTGAACATTTTAGAGCATTTTTTCAGAATGTTGTAATGCCCTACACAATTGGCAATTGCTGTAGCCTGAATTTATATTTAATAACCATAGTGAAAAGTAAATCAAGATACCATATTATAGCTTTACCAATTACTGTATATATATTTTCTCACAAAGTTTTCATGCTCAGTATTTATTAGGAAAACAAAGGGCATAAAATACAATTCTGGTAGAATCAGGATGTTTACATATAAATAAACCCAACAGACATCCTTTGAAAACCAGTTTTCTTGGTTGCTATCAAAATTTGGCATGTAGGTTTAGAGGTAAATCCGGGGAAAACTTCACTCCTATTGCTTTTTAGCCTATTGTTGTTGTTTCAATTAATATTGTCATTGCGCCAACGCCTCTGTGGCTCTGTAGGAATACAGATAGTTTTGTGTTGATCGTGCTGTTACTTTGGCTTCCAGTGGAATCCAATAATTTAAATCTTTAAGTTTTTTTCCCTCTATGGAATCTAATACTTTTATTCATAATATAAATTGAATCCATTATAACCTGATAGTAACTAGGGCAGTGGTGGGTTTCAAAAAATTTTTGCACCGGTTCTGTGGGTGTGGCTTGGTGGGCGTGGCATGGCTTGGTGGGCATGGCATGGGAAGGATACTGTAAAATCTCCATTCCCACCCCACTCTAGGGGAAGGTTACTGCAAAATCCCCATTTTCTCCCGATCAGATGGAATCCAGGAGGTAGGGAAATAGATGGGGGCGTGGCCAGTCTTACCGGAGACCAGTGATATTTAGTGGTTCTTTGAACTACTCAAAATTTCTGCTACCGGTTTTCCAGAACTGATCAGAACCTGCTGAAACCCACCTCTGAACTAGGGCATGATTGAATGTGAGGAAGTACTTGTGGTCCCTAAATGGGCACAATGGTGTACAAGACGAATCTGTGCAAAGGTCCTCCAAGCTGCATTTGCCATCTGCTCAAGAAGGAACCATGAGTCCAGGAGTTGTTGCACACCAGCTCTGTTGATGACACTTCAGCAGACCTAAGAAGGCCAAAACTCACTCCATCTTGCTAGGTTTGAGTCAAACCCAGTTTTTCCCCATCCAAACTCTTACAGTCTATGGGCAATAGACCAACTCCAGGACAGCATCACTTTGCTAATTCCGAGTGAAAACTTGGATACACTGATGATACTGCATTCATCTGCCAGTGTTCATGTTGGATCTCAATGAGGAGGGGCAAGAGATCCAAGACCTAAGCCACCCTATATTGCAGAGACCTAGAGTTCAATCTGAGCCCACTCAACTCTTAATGGAGCTGGTCACAGAGAAATGAGGAAAATAACCACAAAAAAGTTGTCGTCTCCACTACCGAACCCTAGAGACAGTTCAGAAGGATAGTACCAAAAGTTGCTGAGAAATCCAGGAGACATGTGACCAAGCCACCGTGTCCATTCCAAGTTGAAACCTGACTGAAAAGGTCCTGCTTTATTCAAGGCATTCTGAACCTATTACCTTCTCAATAACTTTTTTAAAAGAGGAAGGTTGCAGACTGTACTAAATTTATCTACTCTCAAAAATGGCCTCTTGATAATGAGAACATATTTTTAAATTTTTAATTCTTCAAAGCAAGTGATATATTATCAATACTATTAGTTCATTATCAATATAGTGATTTATAACTTGAAAAACGTCCTTAAATTTCAGTGAAATGGAGTATTAGAATTGTGAGTTCTTACCACACCAGTGGTATCAAACTCAAAATTTCCTGCCAGTTTATATATTAAATAACAAGCAGGCAAGTAGAAATCTGATAAATGCCACTGGCTATTCTCAGAAGCCATAGTAAGTTTTGAACCAGTATAAATTTTGCAGAGCATTAACAAGCACCAACAAAGGATACCAAGCTGACAGGAATAACCAAGTCTCCAGAAGATAGGCTCAAGATCCAGATGGATCTCAACAGATTTGAACACAAATAACCCTATCTAACAAAATGGAATTCAATTGAGAAAAGTAAGGTCTTACACTTAGGCAAAAAAACCTGCCCAAGCATACAGGTACAGCTTAGGTGAAACATGCATAGCAGTAACTGCAAGAAGGATCTTGGAGTTCTAGTAGACAATCACTTAAATATGAGCCAGCAATGTGCTGCAGTTGCCAAAACAAAAAGCCAATGCAATCCTAGACTACATTAACAGAGGGATGAATGAAGACTACCTGAAGTGTTAGTACCGCTTTATAATGCCTTTGTAAGATCAGAGTTGGAATACTAGACCCAGTTTTGATCACCATTGAAGAAAGATGGAGACTCTGGAAAGTGTGCAGAGAAGAAGAACAAGGTTGATTAAGGGGCTGGAGGCTAAAACATATGAAGAATGGTTGCAGGAATTGGGTATGTCTGGTCTAGTGAAAAGAAGGAATGACATGATAGCATATTCCAATAGGCTGCCACAAAGAAGAGGGGGTGAACATATTTTCCAAAGCCCTTGAAGGCAGAACAAGAAACAATGGATGGAAAGTAATCAAGGAGAACAATTTCTAAGGAGAAATTTCCTGACAGTGAGAACAATTATCCAATGGAACTGCTTGCATTTAGAAGTTGTGGGTGCATCATCACTAGAGGCCTTCAGGAAAAAACTGGACAGCCATCTGTCTGAAATGTTATAGGGTCTCCTAATTGAGAAGGGGATTAGACTGGAAGACCTCCAAGGTCCTTTCTAATTCTGTTATTGTATTCTGACTTTATTTAAAATATAAAAATAACTAATTCTCATGTAAAAGTAGAATCCTGCAACATTCAAGTTGAGATTCTGGCTACAGCTAATGTCAAGGTTCCAAGTAACAGCCCCAACTAAAAAAATAAACACTCCGAGGCTTGAGGTCTGACAGCTAGTTCATGATTAGTGCAAGTTTGAATAATGCAATATTCAATTTCATGTGAATTATAAATTGATACCAGGTCATATTTAATATAAACCAAAATTTAGTAAATGCAAATGTAGCACATGTACACTTAAGGCTCATGTACGCACAGTTGTCATTGCGGTTTTGATGATACTATAATTTTTATGTGCACACAATGGAGAAAAGGAAGATTCCATCAGTGGGAAATAGCAATGTGCAATGTGCTAATTGAAGGAGTTTGCTCTCAAGGATTTTGAAGATGTTTTTTTGTGATTTAAAAGTTGTAAAAAAATTATGGATGCTGATCATAATCTTTATCACAGCATGCAAATTCTGCAATTAGGGAATAAAGCACCTGAATCTACCAGCGTATATATGAGGATATAAAGAAAAACAGTTCAGTCCACAGTGTTAAAATATTTTAAAGAGAATAAATGTTTTCAATTTACTATATATTCTTTGTATCCTTTAGTATTATAGTCATTAATAAACATTTAAAAATCTGTTTCCATAAACGTATATTTCCATAGAACTGGAATCAAATTCCGTTTTCCATAGAAATATCACTTTGAATAGTTCAAATAATGTGACTATTTCATTGGATTAATTATCCATACTAATAATCCATACTGAGACAAGCCCGTTTCTAAATAAATTACTTTTTTTAAAAAAAAATGGAGCTCAACAGATACTATCTAAGGGTGCAGAAGATTCAACTTCAGAGGATCCTTAAGGAAATGGATTATCTGAACCCTTTTCAGTCAGGTTTCAGATTCAGATATGGGACAGAAACAAATATGAGATATTGTTCACACTCACGGATGATCTCTGATAGAACGTGGATAGAGGTGGTGGATCCATCTTTACTCTTCTTGATCTCTCAGTAGCTTTTGATACCATCAACATGGTATCTTTTGGGTGTTTGAGGTGGGCGGCATAGTTCACAGTTCACACTCCTTCCTCCAAATACAGTTCCAATTGATAAGGAGGAAAAGGTCCATTGTTTGTGGCATGCTGCAGGGCTCATTGCACTCCTTTTTAGCATCTTCATGGGTGAGATCATCCATCACCATGGAATGAGGTATCACCAGTTTGCTGATGATACCTAGTTCCACCCTGGAGGCTGTGGGAACAACACACTTCAACTGAATCCAGATAAGACAGAGAGGCTGTCGGTAGTGCAGATAGCAGTTGTGGCAAGGAGTCTTCACTCAACTTCGTGTTGTGTAAAGTTGCAGCCTTTCCTAAATTGGGAAGCTTTCTGCTCAGTCACTCATGACTCTGAATGTACCTCCCATTTGGGCTATTGCAATATGTTCTACATGAGGCCACCCTTGAAAAGTATCCAGAAGCATCAGCTGGTGCAGAATGTGGCCATGTGAGCTATATTGGGTGCCCACAGAAGAACACATGTAATATTTCTGCTTTGCAAGCTGCACTGGATGCCAATTTACTTTAAGGACCAAGTCAAGTTGTAATTATGACTAGAAAGACCTAAATAGCATGGGACCAGGCTACCTACACAGCCATCTTCATCCTGTTACATCAACCCATTCCACCTGATCAGATAGTAAAAGTATGTTGCAGCCCCCCCCCCCCCCCCCCGAAGAATTCCAGCTGGTGGGCTTCATAAAGAGAGCCTTCTCTGCCATTGCCCCCATCCTGTGGAATACTCTCCCCTAAGAAGTGAGACAGGGCCCCACTCTTCTGGCCTTCCAGGATGCACAGAGGATCAGGCAGCCCTAGGGCTGATTAGCACTCTGGAAGCCAACCCCCATCTTTTAAAGAATTTTAACATTCTTTGCCTCTTTTAAATTTCATATGTGTTTTTATGCTTTGAATATTTTATTGTACACTGCCCAGAGTCCCTCTCTGAGAGAGATCGGTGGTTCTTAAATATGATAAATAAATTGAAGCTATCATTCAAACATTTGGAGATAAATTATAAATATTTCTATATTTCTACGTCGTAACATTGAGTTTCCAACAAATGGACAAAGGACAGCTTCTGATATATACAGATTTAAGATGACTAGTTGGCAATCTCAATTCTCCCCATGAATCCCGTTACTGTAACATGGATTTAACCAGCAATGATGTTGTCAGACATGAGAATTAAAGGATTAGAAAATCTGTGGATGCTGCAATCGCCATTGAGTTATGAATTTTAAAATTAATGACAAAAGGGTTCGAATGGTTGTGACTTTATGAACAGAGATTAATGTTCATTAATAGTTCTTCCGATTGTTCTAAAAGTATTTCCCATGGTATAATCCTATTACTCATCCTACAGAATTAAGAAAATCTTAGTAAGGGACTGGTTGGTTACAAATGAGAAGCATTTTTCATGTACTTGGAGAGACTGTTTTATTGGTGCATGGTGCACAGAGTGCACCGACATTAAAAGAAAATATCCAGGACTGAACTAAGGTATTAATTAAACTCTATGTAGGATGATGTAGCAGGGCAGCAAGAGTCTCACTCTTCCTTTGACATCCTTTGTTTTGTTTTGTCATTTGCCCAGACACAAAGGCAAAACCTTTAATGATTGCATAGACACCCATTCTGCCAAATCTAATAATTACTACCCCCAAAAGCCCAGAAAGGGAATATTGAGCTCTTGTGCTGAGTCATTGAAGCCCAGGTGTGAAAACATCATAGTAATTACTTTTGAGTCATACTAACAGGCACATTTAATTAGGTCTGAAGCAGGGAGATAGGAGGAGCGACAAGAAGTTTAACACTAGAGAAATAAACCATTGCATTTTGAAATAGATTTATTTTTTATTTATTAACATACTTGTCAAATTTTGTTTTCTAGGGTTTCTCCAAGGCAAGAAGGTACTCAGCAGGTGAAACTTTTTTAAATTCACTACCTATTCCAGGACTATTCCATGGGTGTCTTATTATCAGTACTTAAAAGAAAAGTTTACTAGCATAAAATTTGGTGACTAGTTGCCATAGAAACAAATGCTGTCCTTACCATTTTAATGCAGAACAAGACCTTTTTAATTGCCCCAGCTTCATTTCTTCTCCACTAAGTGTAGCCTATTTACTAACCATTATCTGGAGCAGGGAAAGAAGTATGACTGGATAAATGCAGTCAGTTGTTTGGAATGGGATATTTAACATATTTAATCTGTCAAGTTGTTCAGTTCAGGTCACATGCACAGAAGAATTTCCTGCTCTTCATTCCATGATTTGTCAGGAGTCTAACACTTTTCTGAAAAAATTCTAAACCCAGGATCCCAAATAGTTTGGCTGACAGATCAAAAGGGCAGAAGAGGCAGGTAGGAAATGATAATGAGCAATTTTCATCTTCCATTAAATGCTGCAATGGAATAGCAGTGACTGCAGCTCTATCCTTTTGGCTGGAAATACCATTTTCCCAAGACAGATGTATTCTGGTAGAGCAGAGGTCTTCAAACTTGGCAGCTTTAAGACTTGTGGACTTCAACTCCCAGAATTCTCCAGCATAGCATAGCTGTCTGGAGAATTCTGGGAGTTGAAGTCCACAAGTCTTAAAGCTGCCAAGTTTGGGACCCCTGTAGTAGAGCTTCTTTCTTTCTTTCTTTCTTTCTTTCTTTCTTTCTTTCTTTCTTTCTTTCTTTCTTTCTTTCTTTCTTTCTTTCTTTCTCTTTCTGTCTGTCTGTCTGTCTGTCTTTTTATTCTTTCCATTCTTTCTTTTCCTTCCTTCCTTCTTTCCTTCTTTTCTATCTTTCCACAAAACAGTATTCAATTCATGTTTAAAATACAGGTCTTAGGCTTTTTCAAAAGAGTGCTAAATCCCTGCTTATAAGGAGCCCAAGTAAGGCCTAACAAGCATTCCAGAAAACACCAGTCAAGCATTTCATGGGCAGATGCCTCTGCAGAAGACAGATGTATGTTCTGTCTGTAGCATATACCAAAATGGCCCTGGAGAGTAATTCTTAACAATTAGAAGAGAGGGAGCGTGCCTGCAGCTTCCTAATGTAGCAATAGGAGTTGGCAGAGCCCACCTTGGTCAACATTAGCAACCACATCATTGATGAATCATGCTAAATTGGTCCATGACGAGAATTATGTCAAATTATATTTAAAAAAATTATAAGGATGGGTCATAAAACTAATGGCTAGCTAAATAGGCTTATGCCATGGTTGGAGAAATGAGAAGGAGCCCTATATCTCATTTTAAACTGTAAATTGAAAAAAGTTATACAATTGGTTTCCTTGACAACATAGATCTCTGCAAATGGTTATCATTTTTCATTTAAGAAACTAATATAAACAGAGCCTCTAAACATAGTGGCAAATTATTTATCAGTTTACCTTTAGGTCTGAAACAAACAGAATTTGTTTCATGCTGAACGTACGTTCTATCATCTACCTCTACTTTCCTTTTAAATTATTGTCTGCAAAAAAGTCTTATAGAATTGAAAAACTTCCATATTGTTCCTTAGTAGGAGTCAGTAAATGTGTTGTTCAAATTTTGCGTTTTAAATTTAAAACATTATACTTCTTTTTCTTCTTGGATAGCAAATTAAAGTATTAGATTTTCAAATGCCATTCTCTTTCTTTCCCTCTCTCTCAGGATGATGGCTGTTGTAAACTATAGATTATTTTAATTAGCAATTAACTTAACCTAAAAAGACTAGAGAAACACAGTCAGAAACGAATAATGAAAACCAATATCAATACTGTGCATTGTCCTATAGCAGCCTGATTTCCTCCCAAGGTTTTCTGTTGCTGACCAACCAGATGCCAAAAAAAATCTTCCAGACATATAGCACTGGTTATAGTTTTTTAAAAAAGGGAACAATCTGTTCTATCCAAGGGACTGATAGGCAGGGGTGAAATGTAAAATTTGTTACTACCAGTTCTGTGGGCGTGGCTTGGTGGGGGGGTAATGTGACTGGGTGGGCGTGGCCAACTTTTTTAAAAAAAACTTTTCAAAGCATTTTTTTCTGCAAATGCAAAAAAATGCTTTGAAAAGGCTCTGCCCATTAGGCAACACAGCTGGGCTCGTCAGAGCCTTTTCAAAGCATTTTTTAACCACCTCTTCTGCTGAAGAGGTTGCAGAAAAAAATGCTTTAAAAGTCTCTCTGATGATCCCAGCTGAGTTGCCTGATCGTCAGAGAGACTTATAATGCTTTGAAAAGGCTCTGACGATCCCAGCTGAGCCGCACAATCATCAGAGGCTTTTTTTTTACTTTTAAAAGCATTTTTTCGGCGGAAGAAGTTGTAGAAAAAATGCTTTTAAAAGTAAAAAAAAAAAGCCTCTGATGATCGTGCGGCTCAGCTGGGCATGGTTGGGGGGGGTGCAGGGATTTTTGCTACCAGTTCTCCGAACCACCCACCGCCATCGCTACTGGATCGGGCGAGCCGGTCTGAACCGGGAGCATTTCATCCCTGCTGATAGGCTTTCTATAGAAGGAGTTTTCATAAATTAAAGGCCATTACATTAAAACTGAGTATGTCAGAAGTAAATGGAGATGAAGCTGATTCCAGTATTATAATCTCTCAGAATTCTTAGGTTCCATTTTTTAAAAAAATAAACTTTTCACAGCAAAACTGTGAGGTGAAATGCAGAAGAATGGCTAGCCATTATTTTTGTTGCTAAGTAATTGGAATTATTGATTTCGCGGTTGGAGTAGGAAGGGATAATGATTTGCATTGTTCAATTCTGCGAATAGCTGACTTTCAAAAGAGAAAATCTAATTGGCTATCAGCCCCTGCCAGCATCTACAATTTGTGTTGCTGAGATGTATGCAATAGCACTACTAACTACTACATGGATTTAGTGATTTATCCCATTGTTAAATAGTTTTCATATTTTCATGAGATTTTAAACAGAGAGGAATGTGACAACAAAGGGCCAATTTACTGTATAAGGGATTTGGATCCATTGCAGTATGTATTCATTTTCTTAAGCTCTCAAATCTGAACAATATGGAAGTTACATAAATGTATAAGATTTTACATGTACAAGGGTTTACATGACTGCCACCCCTTAAAGAAGAGGCAAAATTTCCATTTTACACAGTATGTCCTTCCACTGACAATCAGAAAGAAAGTGTTTGTCGTATTTCAGACTTATCCAATGTACATAGCCACAGATCCAACCCTATGGAAAAATCTACAGTTAACTGCATCCAAAATAATGAACTAATTCTGGATTTTGGCTATACTTGAACTGGTTTGTTTTACTGCCTTGAATAAAAAGGATCAACTTTCAACATTGCAAAACTAAATTATAGTTTGGATAGAGGTCCCTCTTTTGTGGATCCCAGGACAACTCCTTCGTTTGTTGGTCTGTAAATGAACTCTACAAAAATATTATATTGCCTGTGGTATTTAACAATTGTTCATGGGAATTATATGGCATGATTATTATTATTTTTTTAAATGATACGAAATCCAAGAAATTCTCATAATGAACATTAACTGCTTTTTTTTTTCAATTTGCAATTTTAATCATTAAAACTATAAAACATTTCCTCACATTTTGCAAATATGCAAGAATACTCAGCGATCACAACATCAACTTCCCCTCTGAAAAGAATGAAACTCTGACTTTGGGTTTTATAGATTAGACTAATAGATCTTTATAGAAATGACTTGTTCATACTATTATGGAAAAGCAAAAAGCTGTGATTTGATGTTAATGCCTTATTTTACTGTAACAGAAGGAGTCGGAAGCCAATGCTTCTTTTTCTTTCCCTATCTTTCCTCACTTCACTTTCCCCTTTCCCCTCCCCCCTCACTGCTCTTCTATTTACTTTTGTATTTTGTATTTTATAATACTCTATAACTTAATAAAAACATTTAAAAAACAACAACTACAACTTCCACTCTGGTTTGTTGGCTACACTCCAGAGTCCATAGATTTGGAAGCTATATGAAAAAGGCTTACATATCATACGTATGGGCATGCATAGTGCACAGAAAGAGTTTCTACACCTGAAATAACACAGATTACTTTAGATCAAAGGTCCTGAATATCACTAAAAGGTAGCCTTTGCTTTTTTTGAAGTTATTTCATTTTAGTGACTCTAGCCAACGTTTAGGATGTGCTGAAAAGAGTTCCCTAATCCTTTAGCTCTTTTGATCAAGAGATAAGCATGTTTAAAAGTGGATCTTCATTGGGTTGCAATTTAAATGAAGACACCCGCCTCCAGGATGAAATTTAAGAAATAATCACTATGAGTCTAGTTCTTAGCCAGCAATGTAGAAGCAAGAATTATTCACTGTTTTTTGTTTAGTTTAATTCATCTTTGTGCTCAGTCTGTTTGGTCACTTGCAGCAGGCGTGAGCTGGCTTTTAAGTAGCTATGAAGAAGTCCCTTGATAATAGAACTTTTGTACAAATTGTGATCAAGCCATTTTAATACAATGAATTAAATGAATTTCTTTTAACAATTAACACATCTATAAGTATACTTATTAAGGTGTCTCAGAGAATAAAATTACTTTTAAATAAATATGAATAGAATCCCACTGATAACCTGCTACAGCTAGTACTCTATTCTTAGCAATATTTATTCATTCAGACTGTCATGTAAAGCTCAATGTAAAATATTTTCTCTAATAAAATACTATTCAAATAAACTATATAATTAAAACTAAATAATAGCAAATAAATATAAAATAAAACAGTAATGAAACTACCGAGGATATATGTGCATAGGATTCTTCTATTATTGAATGTGTGGGAAGCTACTCACTCAAGTTAAATGCTTTAAGTTTTTTCTAAAGATAAGTACCTGTCCTCTTACTTTCAAAAATATCAAAGCTCTTTATGAAACAAAAGTCATAATAAGTAATTACAAGTCACCCCTTCCCTTCAAGAGCTATGCTTCTTTGAGAATATCTGCTGGAACTAAGGGCCTTGTACAGTTTATGGCTGAGTTAAAAGTGGGCATGTGACATCTTTTAACATTTTCTTTCTTGGGTTCATTCCGCCCCACTTCTTTTGATGTTCTTTCTCTTTCTATGCATCTCTTTCTCTAGATCACCATTTTTTCTAGAAAAGGTAAAACAAGGCTTGTTTCTAGAGAATTTCTGAAAGTAAATCTAAGCTCCAAATGAAATCAAGCCAAAGGGTATACATTGCCCAACCCTAATAGAATGCTCTCTCTATATATATGTGTGTGTGTGTGTGTGTGTGTGTGTGTATAGTTAATATTTCGGGTTTCTTCCCATGTAATTGTGGATATACCCCTAACGATGTTTCAACAGAATCTCATCTGCCATCATCAGGCTTATGTGAGGAGTCTTTTGCAGTAACTGCCGTTACTATTTCAAATCTGGTGCTGGTAGTCTGGGATGGCTCCACCTTTTCATTCTGATTGGTTGGGAGTCCCAGTATGTGTTTATTGGCTTGGCTTCGAGCCTATGGTCGGTTTTTCTCCACTAGGTGGCAGGGCTTCATCTTTGTGGCTGGTTTGAATATGATTTGGTTGGGATTTGTACATGCTTTTTGATTAATACTTGATCTATGTTTTACATTTGGGGTTAAGATTCGTCTATCTATGAGAGCAGGTTTCCAAATAGTAGGCAGACGTGAAGTGTCATCCCGTTTATTCATGCAATATGGTCTTTATTAACTATATATTAACTATACACACATATATACCCGTGAAAACTTACATAGACAAATATATATATATGTGTATATATATATATATGTTTTCTGAGGTTTTCGCGGGTGTTTGTATATAGGTATTTGGTTATTCGGGTTTTCTCCCGCGTAAAATTGGAGGTTTCTTGGCAACATTTCGACGAAGTCTCATTCGTCATCTTCAGGCTGGTGTCTTCGGCTTCGTGCTTCTAGGAGCAATGTGTGTGATCGCAGCTGTTTCTTCCTTTTAACTGCCAGTGGGGATGTGAACTGATTGGGTGGCGGCTTGGCTGTGTTCTGATTGGGTGGAGGTGTGTTCTGATTGGTTGGAGGTTTGGCTGTGCTCTGATTGGATGGGAGGTTGGCTGTGCTCTGATTGGATGGGTGTGTGTTCTGTTTAGGTGGGGGCTTGGTTGTGCTCGGGTTAGTCTGAGCAGCAGGGGGATTTGAGCTGGTGAGCTGTGTTGCTGTTGTTTGGCTTTGTGTTCGTGGCCGTGCTACCTCTTCATGCTTCATGTATGGATTGGGGGGGTTTAAAGGGGCTAATGATGCAGCTGTGGTCTGGCTTCTGGTCCGCGGTCATGCCTCATCCTCAGTGTGGGTTTGAGTCTGCTTTCTGCGTGGATGTGTGGTGGTTACATCCTGTGTGGCTCTCGTGAGTGTGGGTCTGGTGTCATTCTTTGTGTTAGGGACTCATTTGTCAATAAGGGCAGGTTTCCAAATGGCTGGTAGGCGGGAGGTATCATCTCGTTTATTCATGCTGTGTGGACGTTTTTCTATCTCGATGGCTTCTCTGATTATTCTGTTGTTAAAGTGTTCAGTTTTGGCGATAGTTCTGGTCTTTTTAAAGTCAATATCATGTCCTGTGGCTTTGAAGTGTTGGACCAGGGAAGAAGTTGGTTCCTCTTTTTTGACTGAGTTCTTGTGTTCTTCAATGCGTGCACTTATTCCTCTGTTGGTTTGTCCGATGTATGTGGTGGGGCAGGCGGTGCATGGGATTTCATATACTCCTTGATTTTCTAACTCAATTTTGTCTTTGGGGTTTCTTAGGATGGTGGATATTTTTCGGTTTGTGCAGAATGCTGTCTTGATGTTGTGTTTGTGGAGGATCTTGCTGATTCTATCTGTGGTGCCTTTTATGTATGGGAGGAGGGCTTTGCCGTTTTCTTGTTCTCTGTCTTGGATTTTAGTGGGGGTTTCTTTTTTGATTAGGTTGGTAATCTTATTTCTTTGGAATCCATTGGATGTTAATACGTTAGTGAGAGTGTGTAGTTCGGTTTTTAGGTGTTGTTCGTCAGCTAAGCGTTTTGTTCTGGAGATGAGTGTCTTGGCTACGGAGTTGATCTGTGCTGGGTGGTGGTGTGAGAGTGCATGCAGATAGCAGTTTGTGTGTGTTTTCTTTTTTTTTTTTTTTTAATTTGATTTATATGCCGCCCTTCTCCGAAGACTCAGGGCGGCTTACAATGTGCTCAGCAATAGCCTTCATCCTTTTGTATATTTATACAAAGTCAGCTTATTGCCCCCACAACTGGGTCCTCAATTTACCTACCTTAGAAAGGATGGAAGGCTGAGTCAACCTTGAGCCTTGGCAAGATTCGAACCCTGCAGTAATTGCAGGCAGCTGGTCTTAATAACCAGCTTAATAACAGGGTGCCTTAAACCCCTGTACTACCAAGGCTCTTTTGGTAGATGGTGTGTCCTAGGGAGCCATTGGATTTCCTGTAGACTAAGACATCCAGGAAGGGAAGTTGGTTGTTTGCTTCTGTTTCCATGGTAAACTGTATTTTGGGGTGTAGGCCGTTAAGATGTGTGAGGAAGTTGTCCAGTTTTTCTTTCCCATGTGGCCAGATTATGAAGGTGTCATCTACGTATCTGAGCCAGAGTTTGGGTTTGTGATCAGATTTTTCTAGAGCTTGGGTTTCAAAGTGTTCCATGTAGAGGTTAGCAATGACAGGTGAGAGGGGTGATCCCATGGGTGCTCCTTCCATTTGTTTGTATTTTTGTCCGTTATCAAATCCCCCTGCTACTCAGACTAATCCGAACACAACCAAGCCCCCACCTAAACAGAACACACACCCATCCAATCAGAGCACAGCCAACCCCCCATCCAATCAGAGCACAGCCAAACCCCCAATCAATCAGAACACACCTCCACCCAATCAGAACACAGCCAAGCCCCCACCCAATCAGTTCACATCCCCACTGGCAGTTACCAAGAAACCTCCAATATATATATACATATACATATACATATACATATACATATACATATACATATACATATACATACATACATACATACATACATACATACATACATACATATATATATATATATATATATATATATATATATATATATATATTTCAACAGATCCTGTGCAGTATTCTGTTCAGTTGTGCTAAATGTACTCAAGGAAGTATCCCAGAGGGCTTTGTTCTGAGAACATGTACCACAATTCCATCTTGCTTCAAGTCTTTCCTAATGACTTTTCATTCTAAGATACACATTTTTCTTATATATATATTTCCAACAAAAACTGACTATTCATATTCTGTGGCTACTGTCTGAAAAACTATTACATTGATTCATGTAAAAATATAAGGAATCCCTGAGGAAATAATCCTTAAAAGACGGAACATAGATAATAAGGGGGAGAAATCAGACTAAATAATTTTGCCATTTTGCTGTCATCTGATTGAATTGATACATCCTTCAATCTTTCATGAAATATGTTTCTCAGACAAAGGACAAAGAAAAGGAGGGAGCTCATATGTTGTCAATGTCACTGATGAGATCATATTCTTGGATTAGAAAACTGAGGTAACTGCAGAAACACTGTAAGAAAAAAAAAGGCTGAGATGCATTTACTTTTTGTAATAGTAATAGCCAAGTCTCAGTGGCTAGCCAATATTACTGGCTTGTAGCCATTGAATTCATTTCTTTATTGGCAGCTTTCCACTACCAATTACATTGACAGCTTTTTTTTGCTCAGTGACTTGAGACAATATTGTATACCATTTTTACAGTAAGAGTCAGAACCTTTTGAGGAATATCCACGAATTTCCACAAAAACTTGTTTCATTTTTTCCACTTCAAATGTTTGCACTTTTCTTTGTCCTTTTTACAGCAACGTAGGATAAATTTTATAACGTGCTCTCAAATCATTGAGCTAAAGGAGAAGAACTCACATTGTAGAAAATAAATAAACAGAAGGAATTATGAAGAGAGCAAGTAAAACTGAAATTTCTCTTTCTAAATATGTCACCAGAATTCAAAAACAAGTTCTCTTAAGTGTTTCTCTTTGAATATTCAGATACATTTTCAAGATTAACAAGATGTCATGCCTAGTTATGATGCCTCTACGTCTTCCTTCCTTGCTCCTACACCAATCCTTTAATGCACCAGAAATATGTGGGAGACAAAAGGGAGGTAACATCATTTTATATCAGAAATATCAACTAAAGCACAATTTCTCTGATAGGAAATCATTACATGTCAATTTCCACTTAGAGAAAAGTTCTAGTTTTGTCCTTGGTGGAAGTAATTTTGAGATTGTGGGGGTTGTGTATTCACCCACAGGAAGTCTACATATAGCAATGTGATGCAGTCATTTTTGGTATGAATCCAATACCGTTTATTTACTATCTACTAAGCTACTGTAAAATGTTATCCTCCTGCAAGGAAAGAGCTATTGTCCATAAGACAAAAAATTAATAATGAGACAGGAGTGCATAAAAGGAGTTCTATAGAGTTCTACAAAATTCAGAAGTATGGACGAAAGAGCCTGACTATTTGTGGAACAATGGGACAAGGATACTCTGTTGGAGACCACAGCAAGGAGAGTTCCAGTGGCTGTCTCCATAAAGCTAATCTTCAAGAACCAGTGGAAAATACTTTCAGGACCACCTCTCCTCCATTGTTTCTGCTTAGCCTCCAGATGTAGCAAGAAATACGTACCCTGAGTCCCTTCTGTCAAACAATACCATTTTGTTGGATCCAAAGGTCATGTCTTCTCTGTCCTATGCAGCATCTGTCCTATGGAATAGTACCCTTCTTGAAATCTTGGATAGCTCCAGTTCTCTTAGCCTTTTGCAAGGCACTGATAAACTGCCTGTTTCTCCTGGCATTGTCCTAGGTAGTTAGGTGGACTCTGATGTTGAAACGTTGATGTTTTCTGACTAGTTTTATTTTTAAAAAATCTTTAGGTGATATATACAGAAGTATAGTTGTTGTTTTAAGCCCAGTATGTCACTCAGAGTCATTGTTGTGAAATAGGTGGCCGTATAAATTATTTAAATAAAGTTTTTGCTTTCCAGTTTTAAAACCACAACAAATGAACTTTCTGTTTACATCTGAAATCAAATTACTAAATGGCTAGGAAGGTCTATAGAATAAGTGCTTGACTTCAAAGGCCGGAAAGTATAAAAAATAATACTTTGTTTGTAAGAAACAAAGAAAAGAAACTAGTGTACATCCATATGAAGTTTGAACCTGCTGTTGAAGAGATGTTGACAAAATTGACAGGAAGTTTGTCACTGTTTTAAAATTTGGTGTATAGTTTGGCCTCTAATCGGTAATCTGAGACTATATGCTGCCACTTAGTGGAAATTAAGGAAAATAATGGTTTTTTAAAAAAAATAAAGCAATATTTGCTGTTGTTGGGAAAAATGCCTTAGAAAGGAGTGGAAGTGAGATGGGAGGGCAATAGTTCAGGTATCCAACGAGATTACAACAGGTAATCAGCTCATGGGTAGAAAGGGTAGAAAGGTATGTATATATTTGTTTTCACCATAATACATCATCATCATTTTAGCCATTGTCTATCCACTGCAGGTCTCTTCTGCATGTTTCCAACCAATATGTTCTTGAGCTTTCCTTTGCCCACAATACTCGCTCTATCTTGTTTTAGGTCTCTTTTTTGGATTTTTTTTTTAATCTAGTGGGATCCATTCTATGAGACTACCTTAGTCCACCTGCCATCAGTTCTTCTCACTATGTGACCAGCCCATTTTCATTTCTTTCACTCTTTTGATGCCATCATATATTTTCCTTTGTTCTTTAATCCATATGCAGGACTTTCTATCTTGTCTTGTGATGCCAAGCATGTATGGTATGTTTCCATGGCTCTTTGTGCCACTCCTAGCTTTTGTACTAATTGTGAGGTTAGTGTACATGTTTCGCTGGCATATGTTCATTTTCACTATAAGTATACTCATTATCTGAATTTCTTTTGAATAATTTAATGATTGATTCGTTAAATTTGTATTGATGCATTACTTCTGGCAACCAAATAATTAATTCTTCTAACTTGTTGTCATTTGTTTCTTGAGAACCCAGTATCACTTGATTCTCTTCAGTTGCCTCATTTATCTAATACTTAGTTCCCCTACTCTACAAAATTGCAAATAATACAGATATACATCTGTCCTATTACTAAATTCTTCCTATTTAGCAATGCCCACTCCCATTTTGATCCTACCAATCCATGTGTTCTATATTAAATAGTATAATCAAAGAAACAGAAAGTATCATATAAAACTTAAGAAATTGTTCCTGAATGATGGCTTGAAGTTTTGAGAAACTTGTGGAAATAACCTGAACAAGTAATCATTAAAAAAATTAACTTTTAAAATCTGCATTTATCGCGATATGTCTATAATGTTCCTGCATAATTTAATTTTCTGAGAAATTTTGTTCTATTCTGTGTGGGTTCTGTTGTTGGAGCCAGGCAAAAGTTATCCAGAAGCTAAAACCATCAAGTCAAGCTACAGGAGGGAACAATAAAATCACAAATACAAGGATGTGGAAAGGTTGTCACAATTCGGCAACATGTCGCTTAATGGACTATAATCCAGAGTCCATTTATTCTGTCACACTGTCACTGAACTAAATGATACGCATTACAAGAAAACAGGTTTGCAAGTTTACTGATTCCAAATTCCTTATGCATTTTGCCTGCCATCCTCTTAGTCCAGTTTCTGTTCATAATAAATTGCTTTTGGCAACTAGAACTGCAAAGTTTATTATTCATTCAAACACTATGCCCTTCTTGTATGGTCAGCCAGAGGAGACACTGATTTCTCATGAGATGTAAAGACCAATTTGAAAGAAAATGATTCAAAATCATATTTGTCCCATCTCCACTGAAATCATTCGGAATTAAGCCAAAAATCATCCAGTTTGGCTACTTAGCCTACTTTAGACTTTCAATGGTTATCAACCTTTAGAATGTGTGTTCCCCTAAATTCAATAGCTAGTATTATTTACACAAACCAAATGTATGAGTCATAGAGACAGTGCATGTACTATACATCTATCTTGACATTATATTTCCTACTAAAAAGACAAGAGTTATTTCTGGATACTTGAAATATTAATTTAACTCTTTTGTATAAATGTTATTTCTACCCCAGATTGACAGCTATTTCAAATCATGCTGTTCAGATATTTTTACTGATTAATATTTCATTACATACCTACCCTTGACCTTGATGTTATCACAAGGATTTTTGATTTTATATTCTTACCATGGAATTTACCATACCACTTTGACTGCCTATTTTATTCTGCATTAATCTCATAAACAGTCAAATTATGGCTTAATTCCTCATTTGCTCACTACTCGTCTGTATTATAAAATAGCTTACCCACATGCTGTTATAGCATACCTGTTTTCTCTTCATTTTGGCTACTCACTGCCGTGTCTGTTTGGGGTTGCGCTGTTGCCTTGGCAGTAGCATCTTCTGCAGCACTAGGGGAGACGGCAGTGGTGGCAGTGGCAGGCACATCGGCTTGTTTGGGTTCCTCCTTGACTTGGGCTTCATCAGCCTTCAAGGATGGTGAATTATCAGTGGAAGCTTTAGTGGCACTTTCAGTGGCAGCAGGATCAGGCTTTTCCTCCAATGGAGTAGCAGGAGTAGTGGCCTTTGGAACAGGTTGCTCTGAGCCACTGTTGGCAATGCCATCTGCCTGCTTTTCATCTGCTGGGGTGTTTTCCCCTTTGCTTCCATCTCCAGGTAGGGCATTCTCAGTTGGAGCGATTTCTGTAATAGCAGTTTTGCCATCTGCCAGACCATTGGCAAGGACCTCCTTCTTCTCTCCACCTTCAATATCAGTAACTGGGGCATCTCCCTTCTTCTCTCCCTTGAGCTTTTTCCTTGTTATATGTCCACGGAAGCTAGCCTGAATTTTGATGGCTGCCTTATGAGCTTTATCTTCTGGTTTGATGCCATCTTGTTCAATCTTTTGGTCAATGTCATCATTTTTTTCAACCTTTGAAATTAAGGGGAAATGAAAAAAAGGGAAAACAATTAATTAACAATTAATTCAAAATGTTTCCACCCAGCAATAAAAAGATAGTTATGATATTTGCATAACATATTGCAAAGGACACAATAGCACAGTAACATAACTCTTGTTGTGTCTTGTGCTTTTAAATTGGCTGTACACTGCCCTGAGTCCTTCAGGAGAAGGGCGGTATAGAAATATTATTATTATTATTATTATTATTATTATTATTATTATTATTATTATTATTATTATTATTATTATTTATTGGTTAATCTTTAGTGAGATTCACAGCCTTTGAGGCTGGTTAATAGCTCAGCAGCTCGAGTCCTAACCAAGGACCTAGGAACTGTTAAGGTATCGTCGGAGGATGTAAGCTGTTCCGAGTAAGGTGGTTTTTTGTAGAGTCAAAATGTTCAAGTCCGGCAAATTTAGAATTTCTAAATAGCGGGGTAGCCCTTTGGGTATTGCTCCGAGGGCTCCAATTACAATCGGGACAACACACGATTTCTTTTTCCACAGTCGCTCAACTTCAATTTGTAAGTCCCGGTACTTTGTGATTTTTTCTTGCTGCTTATCTTCAATTCGTGCATCACCAGGTATTGCAATGTCAATGAACCATACTTTTTTCTTTTCAACTATTGTTATGTCAGGTGTGTTGTGGACCAAGTGCCTGTCAGTCTGAATCCTAAAGTCCCACAAGATCTTGAGTTTCTCATTCTCTAAAACTTTCTCAACCTGATGTTCCCAGTGGTTTTTGCTGTACTCAAATCCAAACTTCTGGCACAATTTCTGGCACAATTATTATTATTATTATTATTATTATTATTATTATTATTATTATTATTATTATTATTATTATTATTATTATTATTATTATTATTATTATTAAAAAGTGAATTAATGTTCTTTTTGCTTGAAAAATACATAGTTCACAAATGTACAAATGTTAAATTGCTAATGCCCATATAATTGAAATATAAATGTCTCTTCCACCCCATGTTTTATAAGCAAATAATATTATAATATGATTATATTATCATTTAATCTGGATTGCTATTATGCTGTAGAATACAAATTACTAACGGTTTCACAACAAATGCATACCCTAAGTAGTATTTCTATTTCAGCATTCTATAAACGTATTGTACAGGGAATCCAATTTGTGCAGGTATGATGTACAACATTTATAGTAACTTTTTCATCTTATTAAGCAGCTACAGGCTTATGGTCTTGGTTTTTTTTTCATTCCATGTCTAGCACAAACTAATAGATGATGATACAGGAACTTATTTATCTGTGCAATGTCCACACTTGAGATAGTCTTGTGCATCATACCTTACACAAACATATCCCATAAGGTTTTAAGGCTAAACCATAAGGTTTAGCTATGCATATTGGCAGGGTAGAACAACTCTGATCAACCTGAAAGCAATGGGAGTCTCTTTTGAACATTATCTCAAGATTCAAAGAAACATTTTCATTCTATTCAACCTATTCAAACATACAAGAACCCAATTTCAGTTTGAATGTTTAAAAAAAACCGGTAAAGATTCCTTCAAGTCAAACCTGACATGTGATTTCATGTGCTATTTCTCCATAGTTTTGTTGGCAACAATAAGGAAGTGGCTTGGGCACTGCCTTCTTTAGTAGTGCTAGGAATCTTCAACCAAAAAACATTAAGCTACTACTTCATCTTTTTCATTTTAAATATTTTCTTAAGGAAAAATTCTGGAATAGATTTCAGGGATAGAAAGGGCCTATTGTAGCCAATACAATAGGCCCTTTTATTTTATAAGTGGATAAGATAGGATGTTTGAGAAATTCAATCTTTTTTTATCAATTACAAAATCTTTAAAACAGATTTCTATAACAGAGAGGGAGGGAGAGATTCCATAATCCTCCAATTCCTTTAATAGTTACAAATATACAAAACACACTATTTGAATTACATTTTCTTACATACTTAGCTGGAACAAATATTTGCCAAAACAAATAAATAAAACAGAACAGGAAGAGCATATCTTTAGCGGAAAACTTAGTTTTATTAGCAATTGGCTGCATAGATGTACTTACATAACTCAATATATACATAGCTTGTAAGAAAAATGTTGTTAGTTCCTGTGACCTTAGAGGGAAAACCAGGTAATGCTTATTAGCTTGCAAATTTTAGATATGATTTTCTTCAAATAGATATTGTCCAAATGTTAGAACACAGCAAACAGGAAATGTATAAACTTCAGACTGAAATACATAACCTTAATAAAAATGATAAGAGCCCATGATTATTAATAACCTCCCAAGCAGAATATTTTTTCCTAGCTTTTTTGCTGAGATAGACCCATTGAGTGATGATTCCAACCTCCACATAGAAAATCTAAACATCCCATAAAATTAACCAGCTTCACGCAAGTTCTGCATGTTAACTTGGTCATATTTTTGCCTCTGTGGGCAAAAATCATGTAATCATGACAAGCCCTATTAGATCTGAATTAGATTCATCTTACAGAATGCTGTTAACAAAGGATCAGATCTAGTAAAAGAGAGTGAAGCAAATAAAACTAAGTCAATTGGATTAGAAAGAATATAGCCATGATTTTAACCAACAGTTGTTCGAAGTGGATTTGAATATATTAGTTTGTGAAATTAGATCTAAGCCAGTAAGTTTTCTCGCCATTACATACTTGCAAAGTTAAAATTGGCACACAGTTTGAATGCATGGAAGGATTTGATGGCAAAAGTCACAAAAATAGACTATATTATTAAAACACACTTTGAAGTACACAGGATCAAGTTTTATTTGCTTTTATTTATAATTTATTAAACTGTTCCATTCTAAAGATCTCTAAGCAGTTCATGAAAAAAAACTTGTAGTTTTTTTCATAATTAAAATGAGCAACTAAACCTCTGAAATTCATCATTGTTTTTAGCACCCTTCAGCTAATAATGGTCAAACAAGTTTCAACCAAACTTGTTGAAACTTATAAAACTAATAGAGAAGAACAGAAACAATGTTAATAAAAATAAATCTGTTATTTACATATATTTAATATAGCAGGATCCAATCTGTGTCGGTCACTGGGACCAGAGATTTAGTCTTCTGAGCTTTCAGACTCGTCTGGACCCCATTTTCAAAATCTTCTCTACCGCTCTCTAGAATACATTCCTCTAGAGCCAAGTTTCCTGAGGTTTGGCTCCAGCACGAGTCCAAAAGCTCAGAAGACTAACTCTCTGGTCCCAGTGACTGACCCAGATTGGATCCTGCAACATTATCCTAGGACACATATATTCATCTTCATTTGTGATATTTAATATATGTTAAATATACTTTATTCATTAAACATGAAACTCAATCAACTGAACATTCAAAAATGCATCACAAATACCAAATGTTCAGACTGGATTTGTTATTTTTATCCACTTATCAAGTCTTTCCCAAGGACTTGGGTTAAGCAGATGATGTTTTATGTTGTTATGTTCAAATTAGCAAATACATTAAGATGACCTCTCAATTACATATTTTCCTTTACAAAGTGGCCTAACCACCATATTTATCAAATCATTAATTATAACTTTTGCTTAGAAACCGTGTTTCCTTGAAAATAAGACCCTGTCTTATACTTATTTATATTTATTTATTTATTTATTTATTTATTTATTTTTTATTTATTTATTTATTTATTTTTCAAATTTCTATACCGCCCTTCTCCTTTCGGACTCAGGGCGGTGAACAGCCAAGTAAAACACTTTATATACAAAAATTAAAATAGATTTAAAATAATTAAATAATTTGGTCCATAGTTTAAAACATTTCAATTTAAAACCAATTTCAATTTTTAAAAACCCATCATAAAATCATAAAATCAGGACAGCCCGGCTAACTGAAAGAGATAGGTTTTAAGGGCCCGACGAAAAGTCCGGAGGTCTGGGATCACTCGTATCTCTGGGGGTAGATTGTTCCAGAGGGTAGGTGCCACCACAGAGAAGGCTCTCCCCCTGGGGGTTGCCAGCCGACATTGTCTGCATTTAACCCCGAAATAAGCGCTTGGCCTTATTTTTGGGGAGGTCTTATTATTTTGGGGCGCGTGAAGCAAGATGGGGCTTCTCTTGCCGTCTTACCTGATTCCCAGCTCTGTGTTTAAATATTTTTGGGGAGGGCTTATTTTCGGGGGAGAACTTATTTTAGCGCATGCACTCAAAAACCGATTGGGCTTATTATCAGGGGATGTCTTATTTTCAGGGAAACAGGATATGTAGATTTCTGGTTCATTTCTAACTATAATCCAAACTGCCAGTTCTGACTTAAAGATCTAAGCTGCTTAGTATCAAGTTATTTGGGTAAACATTTTAAATTAATTTATCATGATCAGTCTTTCTTAGATGAGGTGATGATGACAAAATACAGAACCTCTTTGGTGGTAGCACTACTTTAATTTCCTTTCCAAAGAACTGGTCTTGACCGCAATGTTTCTTTTTCTACAATAGTTTTAAGAGCTATTTTTTCTTTGTATAGGCTTTCAAAATTTCAGATGATATTTTATTCTGCATTTTATCTTCTATTGTTATGTCAAACTTTTATTTTGATGTTATTGCTTCTTTATAGAATAATCCAAGACTAAAGATGAGGAACACAATATATGCCTTCCTATCATCTGTTGTTACCCTGAAATATATTTGTTTAATATTCCTACATTAACAGATTAGTTTCTTTGAAGTATGAACAAAATTGTCAATCTATAATGATGACATGATTTATTGCTTAGATTTTGTATTCTGTTTTCTTCTAGAAGCCCCAAGGCAAAGTATTGTCCAATTTATTCTAATTTTTTTTCTCAGAAAAACAACAAATTAAACTCAGAAATAGCAGTCATCTTCAAGCATTAATTTCATTTAAACATTTCTTGAACAGGATTTAAATGTGAGTTAAGCTCTGTTCTGATTCATATAAGTTATTTTGGATGTATTTTGTTGAGGTATATATAATTAACCAAAGGATGCTAGAAAAATACCTGGAACACCTACTTAAAGGAATCATACGGTAATCCAATACATTTTCTTCATGTTTACTATTAAATGCTTCCATACTTTACTATTAAAAATGCTACTATGGGAGTAATGGCAAAGGAAGACAAGTGTACACGTGAAAAGTACAGTAGAACCTAAATGCTATTCTAATATTTTTAATGTATCAAAATATCAAAACCCTGCTCTAGTAACATGAATGGAATATGACGGTAAATATTTCAGCAACTCATACATTATTTAAAGACTGATATAACTGATATGCCCTCTGTGTGTAAATCTACCAGAGCAGCTGGACTGTGTATTAGTTAAAATCTTTGATTCATTCTCAAGTGTAACCCCACATATAATACATTATGGTAATCTTTGGCCAGGCATTCTGTACTCAGAAAGAACAATGTTTGCCAATCCTACCAAAGCTGATTATAGGTTGTCTGAGACACTGAAGTCATTTGTCTGTCCAGGAAGTTCTAATATATAGAATCTCCTTCTTTACAAGATTTATGTTTGCTTTCATAGCCCTTTACTGGATTTAAATATAATAAAAGAGTCATATTTGTATAGTAGTTAAGGTATCAGACTAAAAACCAGGAGACTGTTCTGTTCCTGCCAGGCACAAAACCAAAAATTGGATGACTTCGGACAGTCACTCTCTCTCAGCCCTAAGATAGAGGCAATGGCAATCTACTACTGAAATCTTGCAAAGAAAATCGCAGGTTCTTGTCCAGGAAGTCACCAGGACTCAACACTGACTCAAATGCACAAAAACGAAAGATACTAAATGCAATTAGCTGATTTAGTTATTTATATCTATATATAGTTGTTTAACTATTGGATCCTATCCTGTGGATCCTATCCTTTATTTTCTCCACAATCTCTCTAATTTTCCCCCATAATCTCAACCCTATGAAGGTAAACTTGTATAAGAGATGGCAACTTGGCTAAACTACCCCATGGATTCCATGGCTGAGAATGGACAAAGGACGCAATCTTCATGCTGCAAAACCTGTACTTCAAGTGCTAAGACAACCTTACCAGAATCTTCCCACAGTTGATATGCAATATCGAAAACAAACAAAATTTGTGGTTCAACAGCCATGAGGTAAAATGAAATCAATCTGCTTTCTCGAAACTGATCATATTCCTTTCTAATCCCTCCCTAAGAAGTTTGAATGTATGAGATGAACCTCTGGTCCCTTCATCATGATTCCCTTCTAGCTTCAAACTAATAAAATAAAGTTATTGCTACTTCCTTGCCTACAAAATGTAATGGAAGGAACTGACCTGGTGAATTAAGATTACAAACAACTATGTTTCAATGCAAAAAATGCTTTATTTATTCATGACTGACTTTTTCACTCAAAAGGGATTCGCTAGAAATGCCATCTTTGCTACCTAGTTCTTCATAATTTCCGCCACTAAAGTCAGGATGTACAAGCAAGTAAAGAATTCAGCCCAGCTGTGGATCAATTCTCTACCCTGAAATGAGAAACAAAATATGTAATATAAGTGTGGGATGAGATAGTTCTGAAATATACTTCTCAGCATCTTTTATTAGATATGATTGTTGTATGTTAACAGTTGCAACATCTGACAGGTTTTTCATCCCTTGTATTAATGATCTGTATATTCCATACAAATATCATAAACAATACAGAAATATCATATGTTTCCTTTAAAGAATCATTCATTTGGGTTTTAAAAATAATATCTTCTTTCATGACCATTTGAGATTGTGGTATGTTTAAGGAACTTAAGGGGAAGGAAAAAACCCCCAGCAAAATCTGTAGAGTGTTCATTCAATCAATCAGAATAGAGCTGGAAGGAAACTTGGAGGTCTTCTAGTCCAGGGGTCTCCAACCTTTTGGACCTCAGGGACCACCAAATGCATAATTTCAAATCCCATGGACCACTGGGAGGGGGGAGGCTCGCCGCCTTTCAGGCCTACCTGTCTGCTTCTGCAAGGCCTCCAGGTGGGAGGCCCAAAAGAAAGTGCGCGGTCCAAGCACAAAGCCTGGAAACCTCTTTTGTGTTCCTTCTCTCAAGAAGCTTGGTCAATCTGAGTGAAGGAAAACGAAGACGAGCAGACTGATGGTGGCTTGCTAACATTGGTGGGAAAGTCGGTCCCATATTCCAGAGCTGTAGTAGTCACAGGACTGGTCCTTTGGTCAACCTGGAGCAGCTCCTCCACCTGGGTGCACCAGCCTTCAGGGGAGCTGCCGGCAGGCCGGTGCACCCAGGTGGAGAAGCTGCTCCAGGATGACCAAAGGGCCAGACCTGTGACTACTACAGCTCTGGAATATGGGACCGGCCTGTGATGGGGCTGGAAATCTCCGCCATAGGGGGTGGCACTGCAATGTGCAACTTTGCAGGTGGTGCAACATGCAAAAAGGAGTGCATCCCTCACTGGCCGGAATGAGGTAATGGTGCTGTTGCGAAGGGAGCAGCCCAAGCGGCGGTGGCGATGGGTGAAAGGTGCAGGAGCGAAGCACTACTTGCATTTGTGCAGCATCAGCATTCCACCTTCACCAGCGGAATATTTGCGCCAGCTGGTGGTGCCAAGGCAGCCCTCGTCTTTTGCCACTTGGGGCTCAGAGCTGTAAACCGTGTCCGGGAAGCATTACAGCAGAGAAAAGAAGAAGCTGGAGTCAACCCAACTTTGCTGTCCATTGCGGATGCTAGATCAGCCCCCTGCAAACTCTCATCTCTTGAGGAGCCCAGCCAAAGTTTCCTGCACTGCTTCAGTGAGCATTCCTCGGGAGACAAGAGTTTAAGGGGGCCAATCTAGCATCCGGGTTAGCTACAAGAGAAACGTTCATTCTCGGCCATATTTGAGATTTCTAGCTGCAATGGACAGCAAAGCTAGTGTTGACCTCAGGGGGTTGTCTCTGCTAATAGGCAGCCAAGCTAACTGCCTGAGGGACCCATCCTGACCCTGGGAGTCAAAGTGCTGAAGTGCGAGCTGCGTGGGAAACTTCGACCGGGCTTATCGAGAGAAATGCAAAGATTTCTCTGCGGACCTCCAAAATTTTCTCACAGACCACAAGTGGTCCACGGACCACCAGTTGGTGACCACTGTTCTAATCCAATCCCCTGCTCAAGCAGGGGACCCTTTTAGGTAGATGGCTGTCCAGTCTTTTCTTAAAAACCTCTAGTGATGAAACTCCTACAAATTCTGAAGGCAAGCTATTCCTTTGGTTAATTGCCCTCACTGTTAATTCCAGGTTGCTTGATTAGTTTCCATCCATTGTTTCTTGTCTTGCCTTCTGGTGCTTTGGAAAATAAGTTGACCTCCCCCCCCCCCCACCCAGCATCTCGAATACTGGAATACTACTATCATGTCACCCTTAGTCCTCCTTTTCTCTAGATTGGCCATACTCAATTCCTGCAAATGTTCTTGATATGCTTTTGTCTCCAGGCCCTTAATCATCTTAGTTGCTCTTCTTTGCACTTTTTCAAATCTCAACATTTTTTTTGTAATATGGTGACCAAAACTGGATGCAGTATTCCAGGTGTGGTCTTACTATGGCTTTATAAAGTGGTACTAATACTTCACATGATTTTGATTCTATGCCTCTGTTTATGCAACCAAGAATTGTATTACCTTTTTTTAGCTGCTGCCACACACTGCAAGCTCATGCTTAAGTGATCGTCCACTAAGACTCCAAGGTCCCTGTCATAGTTACTGTTTTTGAGCCAGGTTTTGCCTAATCTGTACTTGTACATTTTTGGTTTTCACTGTCTAGGTATAAAACCTTGTTTTTCTCCACATTAAATTTCACGTTGGATAGAGCCCATTGTTCAAGTCTGTCAAGATCTTTTTGAATCCTGAGCTTGTCTTCTGGGATGTTGGCTATTCCTGCCAGCTTAGTGTTATTTGCAAATTTGATGAATTCCCCTTCTATTCCCTCATCTAAATCATTTATGAAGACATTGAACAGTACTGGGCATAAGATGGAACCTTGTGGTACTCACTGCTTACTTTCTTCCATGTAGACATAGTACCATTAAGGACTACACATTGAGTATGGTTTTTCAGCCAGTTACAAATCTATCTGGTGGGGAAGCTGTCTATCCCACATTTTTCTAGTTTACCAACAAGTAGGTTGTGGTTTAGTCACTTTGTCAAGTAATGAAATAAATCAGTTTGTCATGATCTATTTTTAACAAACCCATGCTGGCCACTAGTTATAACTTTATTTCTACATGTTCACAGATCTATTTTTTTATTATTTTGTCTAGTATCTTCCCATGTTAGGCTGATTGGTCTCTTTTTTTATTTTCCTTTTTTGAATATGGGAAAAGCATCAGCTCTTTTCCAATCTTCTGGTAGTTCCCTGGTGCTCTAGGATTTTTTAAAGATATGGTACAATGGTTCTGAGATAACATCTGCCAGCTCCTTCAGAACTCTGGGATGTAATCCATCACCAGGTCCTGGTGATTGATATTCATCAAGGTTAGATAGGTGTTCTCTTATCATTTTCTTGCCTATTTTAATTTTTGTTTCTAGTCTTTCTTTTACAGTTATGATTTTGGGCTATAGCTTCTTTTTGATTGAAGACTGATGCAAAGAGTGAGCTCTGCTTTCTTTCCATTGTCTGTTACTTCAATCAATGAGAATAGAGCTGGAAAGAACCTTGGAGGTCTTCTAGTTTAACCCCCTGCTGAAGCAAGAGATCCTGTACCATTTCAGGTGTTTAGTGGACTGACTATTTCCTTGACTTTTTTCTTATTATTTATACTATGTTGAAAGAAACTTTTTTAAAAAAATTATCTTTGACTTTTGTTGCAAGTCTGTTCATTTTGAGCCTTTGCTTTGTTGGTGGCCCTAAGCAAGAAGGTTGCTGTTGATAATTTCTTTCAGACAAAACCTCATCATATATGTGCTCTAAAGTACTTTATACTCCTCTATTGGGAAGAAAAAGCAATTTTTGTTGACTTCCCTATTTATTATCTCGGCCAATAGCATTTATTCTACTTACCCATTGTTAATTCCATTCTCCAATTAATATTGCTAAGATTTTTCTTTCCTTTTCTAGGTTTCTGCTAAGTTTTTCTTGTTCCTGCTCATGAAGTATATTTATGATTAATTACAGTTTCCCAGTTCAGGAAAGACCTCAGGGACTCTATTGACATTTTTACCTATATGTCAATAGTATCATAATTTACATAATTTACTATGTGATATTGTCTGGATCTATATATGGAAATGAACAGCAATTATGAGTCTACTTCCAAGGTTTTAATTCATCAAAGAGCATATAAATTACTGGAGAACAGCAGCACTCCTTCTGTCAACTGTTAATTCAGGTTCAGTTAGGAAGGCAGCAATATCACGACAACTCAGGTATCACTGAAGGAAAAGAAAGCTTATCAGCACCATCATCTCCTAAAATAAGAATAAAATAAAATCATATATTATAACTTTATATGTCAGCATCAATGTCCCAATCAAAAACAGTTTTTCATAACCCTGTGGAAAGAGAACAGGTTGTTTTCACTCTTGGAAAAAATAAGAAGGTATTAAAAGTAAAGGTTCCCCTCGCACATATGTGCTAGTCGTTCCTGACTTTAGGGGGCGGTACTCATCTCCATTTCAAAGCCAAAGAGCCAGCTCTGTCCAAAGACATCTCTGTGGTCATGTGGCCAGCATGACTAAACGCCAAAGGCACACAGAACGCTGTTACCTTCCCACCAAAGGTGGTCCCTATTTTTCTACTTGCATTTTTTATATGCTTTCGAACTGCTAAGTCAGGGGTCAGCAACATTTGGCTCTTTCATCCCTCTGCTGGGGCTCCCTGTCCCTGGTCAGCATAATTTTGAGAGGAGCTTCCGGTTAGCGGGTGGAAGCATGGCATGCCAGGAGGAGACTCTATGACAATTGACGGGTTTTCCAGTCAGCTCCACAATTGATAGGGCTTTTGGTTAGGACAGGTAGAGGGAAAAGGACACTGCACTAGGAGGAGACTCTATGGTGGGGGAACCGGACTTCCGGTTGGCTCCAGAATTGAACGGGGGGCTTCTGGCTAGGACCTCTGTGGCTCTTTGAGGGTTTAAGGTTGCCAACCTCTGTGCTAGGTATTAGAAAATAATAAATACAAGCAACTTGCACGTGCTCTTTTTAAATCTACCTCCTCTTTTTATTTCTTAACTGAAGCTTGATGTAGCTTTCGGGGAGGGGGGAACAACATGGCCCTATTTGTCAGGATATTGAAAAACAGTCAGACTTCATAAAAAGTTGTTTCATAGGTAATCATTGGGAAAATAAGGTGAAAACGAAATGGCCTTATATTGATTTCTACACTTAAACTTAGCAGAATTGGTTATTACTGATATACTGAAAAAGAAACATTATCCAGTATATTACCGATATCACTATTCATACCTACCTACCTATAAAGTATATGTAATCAAAGAAACTGCCCTGGAATGAGAAAGCAGGCAATTGATGAAACTACGTATATGTTTGCAGATAACTGCAAATGAAAAGCTGAGAAATCCAAGAGAAAAATATTCTGCCAATTGTATAACATGAACACATGAGGCAGGAAAAAAATCACACCTTTTGAGGTGTTGAAGTAATTTAGCACCGAGAACACTTTCATTTAACCTAGCTAAACAGTGTGAGGCACGAGGGTAGAAAATGACAGCAGCTTCCATCTCTACCATGTCACAGTATGCTAAGAGAATTGTACATGCCAAGATGATATTTCTATTTAAAAAATGGAAAAGAACCATTTTTACTGATCCTACAGTACAATAACTAACTGAAAAAAATCTGAAGCCTACTGTGGAAAGTGGGTCTTCCATGTTCTTGATATTTCAAACAACACACACACATACATACGTATTTTTTTAAGGCAGGGTAAGTATGATTGGTATGCTATATCAGTGATATGCTATATCTTTTCGGCACTGAGTGTGCTGGAGCACCGGAACCCGGAAGAGAGCAGCTGGCTGGTTCGCATACGCACAGCAGCCAGCTGCACTTCCGGGTTCCTGTGCTAGCATGCATGCCAGACATGTTCTCTTTCGAGTTCTGGTGCACATATGCCAGTCTTCGACCAGCTGGCCGGCACATATGCATGCGCCAGACCCTGGAACAAAGCAGCTAGCTGGTGCGCATGTACCCCAGACCAGCTGGCTGGCGCACATGTGCATGACAGAACCCGGAAGAACAGCTGGCAATGGCGCGTGTGCCCACAGAGAGGGCTCTGTGTGCCACCTCTGGCACACGTGCCATAGGTTCGCCATCACGGTGCTATATGATTCATACAAGATATGTTATTTGGATTTATTTCTGTGGATTCTTTCACCTATACAAAGATTTCGAGATTCAATATGTCTGTGGAAAACTACTTATCAGATTTATAAACCATGTCAAAACAATCAAGAGATACACTGTCCCATCTTTATAGACAAGAGACAAATTTATTTCTGTTACACTGAACACAGCATAAGAAAAACAATCTTGTTGCCTAAACATATGTTTCTCATTTGAAAGTAGAGTATTGACTGGAATTCTTGTGTTTTTACTTTACCTTTATTCTTAACAAATCTTAATAATCAAGAGCTCAGACAAACATGTTGTTTGTATTAACTATTCCCAGCCCAGATTCCTATAAGAATGTGATGATATGGCTTGTTAGATAAGGATAAATTCAGATAAACTTTTGCCACCTCTGTTTGCCGCTTCTGTTTTTCAATTTGATATTTTAAGGAGAAAATAATTCCAAGATAATATATTTTATATGAATTTTATATTCTGTTTTTCATTAAACACACAAAAATGGTACTATAAAAGCAATGGTGAAATCTAATTTTTTTTACTACCGGTTCTGTGGGCGTGGCTTGGTGGACGTGGTGTGGCTTGGTGGGCATGGCAGGAGAAGGATACTGCAAAATCTCCATTCCCACCCCACTCCAGGGGAAGGATATTACAAAATCCCCATTCCCACCCCACTCTGGGGACAGCCAGAGGTGGTATTTGCCAGTTCTCAGAACTACTCAAAATTTCCACTAACGGTTCTCCAGAACCTGTCAGAACCTGCTGGATTTCACCCCTGTATAAAAGGGTAAATGGATCAAATGAATTGTAAACACAAATTAAAATTTATGGAAGTAAAACAACTTCTATAATAGCATAATAAATCAGTTCTAAAAAGATAAGTAAAGGATATATGTAGAAGAGAACAGGTGTTTAAGAAAAACCCAAGACTGTCCAAGGTCCATATAACTTGTAGAACTTCCCCAAGATGTTTTTTTTTTTTTCATTTTTGTGCATAGACAACAGATGGGACTATTTTAAGACTGGGTGGGTGATTTAAAACTGGGTGGGCGAGAGGGAGTAAAGAGCAGAATAATTATTTCAAAAAATCATTCACACTGAAGTGAGATTTCATTATTGTTATTCTTAAACTCAGAATTATATTATTGTTTGATTTAATGTACAAGTATATAAAACAAATAGAATTCTCTTTTCCGCTTTTTCTATATCATCTACATTGGCGTTTTCAAATTTGGTAACTTTGGTATTTCAATATCCCAATATTGAATTCAATTCTGGGAATTGAAGTTCATTTAGGTTAAAATTGCCATGTTTGAAAACACACACACACATCTGAATCTACCATGTCAAGTGGATAATGAAGAATTCTCTCCCCACCCCCAATCATTTGATATTTACTTGTTTCTCAAATTTCTACACATCCGTTTCATCTAAGCGAGACTGGGAAGATATTAAATATTCAACTTCAAATATTGCTTTCAAGTGCTGGGTAGTGGAATAAAGTTGACAATGTTGAGTTCAGATGGCATGGAAAAAGTGAAAATAAAAAGAGTGGATAATATAGATCAGTGATAGCTAACCTTTTCTGGACCGAGTGTCCAAAGTGTGCACACAAATGCACGTGCGCCCCCGAACCCCCAAAATGCAATATGTGTGCCCCCCGTGCATGCTCCCTGCCCCCCACACGTGTGCATCCCCCACATGCACCCCGCCCCTGCATATGCGTGTGAGGCTCCCCGCATGCACTCTGCCCTCGCATACATGTACGTGCACCCCCCTCCGTGCACTCCACCCCCCATGTATGCGTGGCAGAGACCTGAAGACCAGCTGGCTGGCAGGAGGCCTACATGCATGTGCAGTATAGCTGAACTGGGGCAACAATTCACGTGCCCACAGAAGGTACTGCGTGCCACCTCTGTCACCCGTGCCATAGGTTCGCCATCACGGCTATAGATGCTTCTCTCTAGTTACTATTTCATGTAAAGCTACCCACTGTTTCTTTCTGGTTGAAGAATTGGATTTGATTCAGTTATCTCAACCTCAATCAAACCATGAGAAGGCAGTAATTGAATGGACCTTATGTTGATTAAATTTGTAGTAACAACAGGATTGCCATTATTTGTTGAAGTATGTAAGAAAACCCAAAAGGCTGAAATAACTCTTGGGATTACATTGCAGCTAATTGGTTCATCTGCCATGAAAGAAAGATATTGCTCCATCTGATTGTTTCGAATACTGAACAGGCTTTGGATGCCTTCTGGCCTCCATGTGTGAGCCTGAACAAACAAAATATGACAGCAGCTTTATAGCAAGACACAAGGATAACCAACTTAATAATGAAGGATTCTGATGTCCAGTTGAATGGAATATGCATATCTATGTTTCAAATCAAATAGCCCCAAACAAAAGGAAGCCAAAGAAAAACCAAATAATACAAACTTGCAGTTTGCAGGTATACAAAAATGATGCTGACACACTAGCCTCTGTCCATATGATTTAACCTTGAATTTCAGTATACCCTGATAGTGCTGGTGTTTTCACTAAGCCTAATAAATAGAAGCTGCTGAATTCAGCAAAGAATTTTCCCCAGCCCTTATTTATTTGTATTTTTAATATTTCATGTCACTGGAAATAAGAATGATTAACTTTCCAAATACTATCCTACAGGTTTCTTAAAATTAGACAAATATGTCAAGCAGTTAAAGAAAAGGAAGTTATTAAATGATTATTTTTCTTTGTTTAAAGAAAATATGTTGGTTATCCATATAATTTCAAAAAATCATTCACACTGAGGTGAGATTTCATTATTGTTATTCTTAAACTCAGAAACCTGGCTGGGGGGAAAAACACAGAGACCTGATTATCTGCTTATTTCCTCATAAGTAGCCGGTCAACAAGAAGTTTTCTAATGTGAAATAGAATAAGAATGATGAAAGATCAATAATGATAGAAAACAGAAAAGTAGGGTGAGACTCATAATAGAAAGGGAAAGAAAATGGGCAAAAGGAAGAAGAAAAATGGACAGTGAAATATACTATGTGAAGTAGAGGTAAAGCTGTAATGCTAAAAGAGAAGTTCAAAAAGAAAACTGAATACAAATTTGCCCAAACCAGAAAAACAAAATGGTTGCTGCTTGTGTAAGCATGATTCATTATGTGCTTTTACAGTGGTTCCCAGATAGCAGCTACATTGGTCCCAGGAATTGCTATGGGTTCCAGACACTTCTTCATTAAAATTTCCCTTGGCTAGCCAGATTTTCTCTCCAAGCACAGCTGGTGGTAGCGTGCCTCCATGGAATTAGCCTTGTCAGAGAGAATATTGATTTGCAAGTTGATGTATTAATGCATGGCTGCTTCTGGCAATGCTTCTTTCTCCAGCCTGGATAATACTAACCTATTACTAAACAGTCAGGAAGGGTGTATGGCTCAGTGGTTGATGGAAGGTGGAAGGGCTATAAAATTTGCTAAAAAAAAACAGTCTCTTGCAGGTAATTTTGCCATGGCATGCCCTTCCTAATACTCCCTATGCCCACTACAGCTCCCAAGGAATAGGACTTCCTAATGTAAACTTAGAATTATTCATAATTTTTTGTTAATGGTTTTTTTTCTGGCCTACCTTGTCCATCTCTTCTTTGGCCTTGGACCTAAAGCTTCATTGGTTGGCAATATGGTCTAAAAACATTTGAATCCCTACTAACCCAATTTATTTCACAAGATTTGTATGAGAATTAAACGCGAAACTATATGCACACCAAGCTGAACTGCAGGAAATGGGTAAAGCAAGAAAAAAAGGGTGAGAGCATAGATAACAATAGACAAAGAATAGCAATAGCACTTAGACTTATACACTGCTTCATAGTGCTTTACAGCACTCTCTGAGCGGTTTACATATTGCCCCCAATAATCTGGCTCCTCATTTTATTGACTTTGGAAGGATAGAAGTCTGAGTCAACCTTGAGCCCATCAAGACTCAGCCCTTGACCCTTAATCCTTGACCCCCAACCTAGAATTAAGAAGAAATTTCCTGAAAGTTACAACAATTAATCGGTGGAACTTGCCTTCAGAAGTTGTGGATGCTCCAACACTGGAGGTTTTTAAGAAGAGCTTGGACAACCATTTGTCTAAAATGGTATAGAGTTTCCTGCTTAAGTGAGGCTTTGGACTAGAAGACTTCCAAGGTCCCTTCCAACTCTGTTATTTTGCTGCTCTGTTAGGATCAAACTCCAGGCTGTGGGTACAGTTTTCCTACAATACTATATTCTAAACACTGCACCGTGAGTCTCTTTAAACCACCAGGAATAATCATGACTATATTCGCACACCACATATGATTCACATATCATATTACAACACAGCACTCAAAGGAGATATGGCATCAATTCTACTTTAAAATAGCTTAGACAGCCCTCTTAATAAAAATCAATAAAATGAGTATTTTTTAAAAAAGCCGACATCCTGTAAATTCACTAAATCTTATGAGCTTAACTGTCTCACAGCTTGCAGAATTTTAATTTTCTTATAAGATTTAACCTTCTGTTAAAAAGATAAATTGAGGGGACAGTGGACAAACTATAGTATATGACCATATAAGACAGGCCAAAGACACAATCTTGGAACCTGTGACTAATCTGAAGGGAGAACCAATTTTGTTCACATCTGCTTTTTCTTTTACCAAAGCTCCATGGCTATTTTGCCTCACCAAAACAATCTTAGAATACCACATCTGGAATTAAGTAGTGGAGTTAAAATCCCAGCTAGAAACTAACAGACAGGAAGAAGTTTTAGTCTGTCTGTCTGTCTGTCTGTCTGTCTACCTATCTGTGGATTTTATATATATATATATATAATTGAGTGAATCCTCAAGATGTCACTAGATCATACTGAATGCAATTAATGTATACCATTTTCCCTCACCAGGATTTTGGCAAAATCTACTTTTATATAATTACTTTGCCTTGTAAGTAATACTGACAAAAATGTCAGTAGAGGTTTTTCTTTAAATGTCTTACTGAAGCTGTTATTTGCAACTTTCAGTCTATTTAAAAAAAAAATACTTAACACCATCCATTGGCATGAAACTGCTCAGGTTCTTCAAAATTGGCATTTACAAAGATTGTATAAAGCAATCAAAAGTGTAATTTGGCAACTGTAGTGATATGAGAGAAGTGCCTGTCCTTGACCTGCTAATTTGGCTATGCCCTCTAGAAATCTCTACTGCTTCAAAGGTTTTCTTCAGTTACCACTTTGGTTCGCTGGCAGCCTCAGCATACAGTAAGTGATCTCTGTGCACAAATGGGGCTCATTTTTGCTTAACTGTTGTCAGATCTAATTTGACAGTGTGAAGCAATGCACATTGGAGGAAGAAAAAAATAAGGCTAATAACATAGGTGCAGTAATAGGACTTGTTATAATGATATCAACTAATAATATTAGTTGATATAGTGATATCAATTAATAATAGTGATATCAACTAAACTGGAAACAAATTGTGATTATGTTTTAGTGAAACAAACTCAACTTATGGCTTGGCAATGGTAGTGAAATAAGATATATTAGACATGATTTTAAAAAAGGTCTGTCTGTGTGTATACACATACACTAAAGGCATATATATATATGTCTTTGCTTCCAATTTGCTGCCAATTTGGAGCCAATTTGCTTCCAACATTAAATGTCTAAGGCTGTTCATACTAACCAGTGGTGAAATCCAAAATTTTTTACTACCGGTTCTGTGGGTGTGGCTTGGTGGGCGTGGAGTGGCTTGGTGGGCATGGCAGGGGAAGGATACTGCAAAATCTCCATTCCCTCCCCACTCTTGGGGGAAGGATGTTGCAAAACGTCCATTCCCACCCCACTCTGGGCCAGCCATATTTGCCAGTTCTCTGAACTACTCAAAATTTCTCCTACCAGTTCTCGGAACTGCTCAAAATTTCCACTACCGGTTCTCCAGAACCTGTCAGAACCTGCTGGATTTCACCCCTGATACTAACCCATTCACGTTTCAGAAAATTCTGTTAAAGTGACCACACTCAAATGTTTGAATGATAGTGTTTACAGCTAGCAAATATGCACAGTCCAGTCCATAAATACACCTGAATCCATGTACAGTGAAGAAGAAAAACTTTTTTAAAAAAGCAAATTAAGTTATATAACTTATTCTTCAAGACTGCACTCAAGACTGAACTCTCTATTTAAGGGACCTAAAATAGGAAGTATATTTTCAGTATCTGATCAGGGTTGCCGAGAATCGGGTGGCAAATATATTTAATAAATTATTATTAAAACAATATCTTGATTTCTCCTCTAATTCTTGCCTGGTATAGGCCTGAAATGGAAACAGCTTCAACTAGCGAGGTGATTTTTTTTTTTTTTTTTAAATCAAGAGCCTTGCAAAGAAAGCAGTTAATATGACACAGGGGAAACAGATTACCTGGAGGAAATAATTTACCCCAAACAAACCCAGACTGCTTGGGGCTGAAATCAATTCCCATAAGCTTAATTGGCTGTATCAATTAACACAATTTTAGACTTTGTTTGTTCCATGTTGTACAGCATGGGTATCAAACTGGCGGTCCACGGGCTAGATGCGTCATGCTCAGGCTCCGTGTAGGTAAAAAATGTCGTGAAATGTCACGTTACGGCAATGTGATGCCATGAGTTTGACACCCGTGTCCTACAGAGTCCTTGTGTCTTTTGATTAAAGACTTAACAAGAATGTAGGGATGGCTTTAAGAGAAGAGTAGATAAATTCATGAATGATATATAAATGAATACCTGTCATCCATATCAACCCTAGAGCAGAAAGTTTTGGCCTTTTAGGATTGCTTTCCAAAAGGTCATTAGATAGGACAAACAGCTGAACAAAAATATTTATTTCATATTAATAAAATGACATTACATTAAATGCAGTAAATAAAATGATTTCCCATAATTTTTTCATTGTGTCACATTAAAAAATCAAACTTCTATGGAAATTTTGAGGGCTCTAGGAATGGAACCAAAGCTTTAGGATGGGAACTATATGCAGTTCTAGATCCCCTCTGCTCTGTAGAATCCTTAATTGAGAAGAAGTTAACCAATTACTGGAAATGGAATAGGGATGTCATATGGTTAAGTACACATATGACTAAGCACAGCTAGAATTAGAATGTTTCCACTAGAGCAGGGGTCTCAAACACAAGGCCCAAGGGCTGGATCCAGGTCACAGGGTGCTTAGATCTGACCCGTGGGGCTGACCTGGAAACAGCAAAGGACTGGCCCGCAGTGCCTCTTCCAGCAAAAATTGAGCTAGGGAGGGCTTCATGTACCCCTCCCTAGCTCTATTTTCACTGGCAGAGGGTTACAATAGACCATTGCAGCCAAAAATGGAGCTCAGGTGCCCCTGACATGAGTGATGTCGATCTGGCCTCGCCCCCCTCAGCCCCCGAGGTCAAACAGAATCCTGATGTGGCCCTCAATGAAATCGAGTTTGACACCCCTGCACTAGAGGTATAAATGTGGAAGGATCTATAATCTTTCTAGAATAGGAATCCAAATTATAGAACTCCAAATTGATACTATTTAGCCTCCACTTGAAGTGGAAACCTTCTGGACAATTGACTCCTTTGATTAAGTGCTTTTGTTGTTAGAAAGTGTTCCTAACATTCAACTGGAGTGTACTTCTGTGTAAATGAATGCCATTATTTTAGATTTAATTGTCCTTTTCATCTTTGCAGAATGTTTGCAGAGTGCTTTCTCCCCCAGTGTTCTCTTAAGGATAAATATACCAAGTTCCATCAAATTCTCTTTATAAGGTTTAATTTCTGGCCCTCTGATAATCTTCATTATTTTTCTGTGAATCCTTCCTAGAGTGGGGTGAACAGAAAAGTTCTTAGGATTGTGGTCAACCAAAGCATCTTGAACTATTGCAATGAGCATTACATGGAGCTGCTCTTGAAGATCAGTCATAAGCTGCAAGCAGTTATAGGTGAATTTCAGTATGTTCATATAACACTCCACTTTACCTGCTGCAGTGGTTACCAGTAAGCTTCCAGATGCAATTCAACGTGCTAGTTATCAGTTATAAAACCCCTGATGCAAAGGTGGGTTTCAGCAGGTTCTGACCAGTTCTGGAGAACCGGTAGTGCAAATTTTGAGTAGTTCGGAGAACCAATAAATATCACTGATCACCGGTAAGACTGGCCACGCCCCCATCTATTCTCTGCCTTCCGAATGCCAGCTGATCGGGAGGAAATGGGGATTTCGCAGTAACCTTCCCTGGATTGGGGTGGGAATGGAGATTTTACAGTATCCTTCCCCTGCCACGCCCACCAAGCCACACCCACAGAACCGGTAGTAAAAAAAATTGAAACCCACCACTGCCTTGATGGCATACAACCTCACCATCTGGGGCCTCCCCCAGCCCACCATTTCTGCTTGCCCCGTAAGATTTGAAAGACCAGGCAGGCTTTGTATCTTTTCTCTTAAGGAAAGTCATTTGATGGGACCTAGAAGTATGTTTTCTGTGTTTTCTTTCCTTTGTAATGACTTTCATGTTCTGGTTCTACAAATCTTTAAATGGTCTTTAAACACTCAGTTTCTTCTCCAAGCTCAGGGAGCTATTGGCATTTTAACCATTTAGGGAGTCATCTATCTTGGTTATTGTATGCTTTCCCTGTTATATTTAGCACTATGTGATGTTGTTTGGTCTTGTTTTTAAGTATTGCATTACATTTAATTATATGCTACCCAAATTTCTAAGCTTTTATAAATTTATTAAATAGAAATTATTATTTTCTATGATTTAAAATATTTTCAGTTGATGTAGCCTTAAACTATGTTCACTTTTTTTTCAGCCACATTACATTGCTGACTAAGCTAACATGCTTAGATCTTTTTCACAAGTATATTACCAAGGTAGGTATCCTTATAACCTATACTTATACTTAGGAAGCCTGGGGGCACAGTGGTTAGAATACAGTATTGCAAGCTAATGCTGCTCACAGCCTGGAGTTTGATCCTGACAGGACTCAAGGTTGGCTCAGCCTTCCATTTTTCTGAGGTCAGTAAAATGAAGACCCAGATTGTTGGGGGCAATATGCTGATATTGTAAGCCACCCAGAGAGTACTGTAAAGAACCATGAAGCATTATATAAGTCTAAGTACTATGGCTATTGTACATTTGATTTTTTTTAATCTCCCAGATGAAACAAAACTCTATATACTTATTTCCATTCTGTTACTTTCAGCACACTTCTCTAGCCCACCTCCTAGGACATTAGCAATCTAATTTTGTGTCATGTATCAATATATTGAGCATTTCCCTCACTAGAATGATCTTTGTTAATTTAATCCTGGTGAGCTTTTATTATGTTCTGTCCTAGTGAATTGCTGAATGCTTTTTTGTTTGTTTCTGTTTACCTCCCCAATCTTTTGCCTTCTGGAAATGTTTAGATTGCAAGCTCTCTGCATTTCAGGTGGAATGGACTTTACTGCACAGGTATTCTGCTTAAGCCACATATCGTCATGTTAATCATATTTTGCTCATAGAATTTATAACCTTTCTGTTTTGATTATACCTCCTCCTTTTCATCTGTCATCAGAACTCTGATTTTGATCAATGAAGCCACATTTTCCCCCAGAAATGAATGAACAGTCACTGTAGCAGAAGGAGCTAATGAAACACAGGATGCTTCTAATGAGGATAATTAGGCATGTTGCTAACTTGGTCAGAATAAACATGTGTGTAGAGAGCACACTACAAAAAGGGAACAGAAAGCAATGAAAATCAGTTCAGAAAGAAATTATCACATGAATAGAAATAGAATTTTAGTGGTAACAACAGGAAATTCTTTAAAGCTGAATGGATCCATAACAACTTTCACATTCTGATAAACACTAGCGCAATTGGGTATTAAAAATTTTAATACAACTGAAGAAATAGGATACAACTATCTCTGTCCATAATTTGTATTTATTATAGTAAACACAGGTTTTTTTCATTATAGGGAAACACATTATCATCCAATAATGTGATAGCTTCTTTAGTATCTGAGAATCGAAATGCATACAATATTGTATGATTGGTCTGCAAATCTCTTTGCTTTTATTTTGCTTAAAAGTATTTGAGATCCATACAGATTAGAGCCACAGTGGACAGAAGATAGAGATAATTCCCTGCTGCAAATTGATTTAGCAACAATAAAACTAAAAAATTGTCCCATATATTTAAAATTTATGTGCACAATATAGCAAAACGAGAAGTACCTCATCTAAACCCATTTCTGTTCTTCTTCTCTGGAGATTTCCTCTAAATTTCTTTGTGGAGAGCTCCACTCTTGTTTTTCATTTAGCCACTGAATTTCTAAGATGGACTTTATTCCTAAACTAAAGGTGTCCTTTTCTACAGCTCTGGGCACATGGTTAAGGTTTCTAAGGTCTATATCCATGATAGTGAACTGGTGGCACGCAGAGCCCTCTCTGATGGCATGTGAGCATTGCCACAGTTCAGCTGCACTGCGCATGCACACACGCCTCTCACCAGCCAGCTGATCTTCGGGTCTCTGCTGTGCATGTGCGGGGATTGGGGCGTATGCAGGGGGATGGGGTGCATGCACAGGGCATGCATGCATGCAGAGGGGCAGGGCGCATGCACAGGGGCAGTGCTTACGTTGCATTTTGGGAGGTCAGGTGTATGTCCATTGCATGCATGCGTGCATGCTTTAGGCACTCGGTCTGGAAAAGGTTAGCCATCACTGGTCTATACTATGCCACAATTTTTCAAAAGAAATTTCTTTTATGTGTCTTTAAACCCTCTGTAACAATGTTGCTTCATCAGTCATTACTGATTTTTATGGAATTACTCTAGCATCTTCAACCGCTCTAACCTCATCAAGAATTGATACATGAGTCTAGACTCTCTGAGGCTGAGTGAAGATGAAGTAGCCTGTCAGACATGATCATACTGTACCCACATTTCTTCCATTCTCTTGCTCCTTCACCAGTTGTTGCTGCTGTAGTTATTAAACATTTGTATTGCCCAGTTGTTTTTCCTTGTCTATAGTCTTAGCTACATGATCTTGTGCAATAATTGCATTCTTGCCAGAAGGATAAACTAATCCTATCCAGTGGTGAAATCCAAATTATTTTACTACCGGTTCTGTAGGCGTAGCTTGGTAGGCATGGTGTGGCTTGGTGGGCGTGGCTTGGTGGGAGTGGCAGAAGGATACTGCAAAATCTCCATTCCCACCCCACTCCAGGTGAAGGATACTACAAAATCCCCACTCTCCCCACTCCTGGGGGAAGGATATTGCAAAATCTCCATTCCCACCCCACTCTGGGGCCAGCCAGAGGTGGTATTTGCCGGTTCTCCGAACTACTCAAAATTTCCACTACCGGTTCTCCAGAACCTGTCAGAACCTGCTGGATTTCACCCCTGATCCTATTTTACTATTCCCTTGCAGGAAAATGCAAAAAGATTGGAGGCCTTTTTTCTTGAAGACTTGATGAAGTACCATGTAAATATCATGCAGACACCATTCCAAATTCAGCAGAATTAGACATCCAAGGAGGACACGGAAAAGGGAGTTGCCAGAAACACAGGAGACAAGAGACGGGCCCCAAACAGGAAGATGACATTCCAGCAGCAATAATGAGTTCTTGGAAACATGTAACCAGACAGAGAGGATAAATTTGGAAGCTCATCACCACTGGAATGGTGAGATTTGAAATTTTAGTGTGGAAAGCAATCTTCAACCCCCTAAAATAGTTTCAGCATCTTAACACTCCAGTATAAGATTCTCAGCTCCAGCAGAGTCAACAAAAACTCTACCAAGAAATTAAAAAAAAGTGGTGATAATGGGAGAAAAAAGCAGTTATGTGTAAGTCAGATACGATATTGTGACTAGTGTGCTAGGTTCCAGGTACTGGGTTCCTTTTTAATTCCTTGGTAGAATTTTTGTTGACCTTCCTGGAGTTGAGAATCTTAGTTGAAGCTTGCTTTCTACACCAAAATTTCAAATCTCAGGATGTGGTAAAAATATTACCACTCTTTCCTATTTATCCATTACTTACCTACTTATGGTCGAGGATCAAAAAAGTAAAGCAAGTTTGGAAGTGAACATCTGGCAAGGAATATGGTATCCTAAAGGGAAAAAAATGGATTTCTAGACTATGATGTACCCACTGATATGAAAAAAACTCCTAGGCAAGAAAGATCTGTATTTTAGAAAGGAAGGAATAAATGGAAAAAGACATATAAATCTTATCCAAAGGATTTTAAATGAAATTATAAAGAAGAAGGAGACAACATCACAGACTGCTTGGTATTGGGAACATATCTACATACTGTATGGTAATGGAGGAAGCATAAAATAGGAAAGAGTACTCAGAAATCCTAGAAACACTTCAGTAAAGGAGACCAATGAGCAAAACATCTCCACCCCGGATCACCCCAACGATGCCCTTGAAGTGATGTCCCGGTGCCTGGAGGCCGTACGGATCTGGATGGGGAGGAACAGGCTCAGGCTCAACCCATCCAAGACCGAGTGGCTGTGGTTTCCGACGTCCCGATATAGCCAGTTGACACCATCACTGACTATTGGGGGCGAATCATTGGCCCCCACGGAGAGGGCTCGCAACTTGGGCATCCTCCTGGATTCACGGCTGTCTTTAGAAGAGCACTTGACGGCCGTGACCGGGAGGATTTTTTATCAGGTCCGCCTGATTCGCCAGTTGCGTCCCTTTCTGGATCGGGACTCGTTACGCACGGTCACTCATGCCCTCGTCACCTCCCGCCTGGACTATTGTAATGCTCTCTACATGGGGCTCCCCTTGAGGAGCACCCGGAGGCTCCAACTGGCGCAGAGTGCGGCCGCGCGGGTGGTAATGGGAGCGATATGGCGCTCCCATGTAACACCTCTCCTGCGCGAGCTGCACTGGCTCCCGGTGGTCTTCCGGGTGCGCTTCAAGGTTTTGGTTACCACCTTTAAAGCGCTCCATGGCTTAGGGCCTGGTTATTTACGGGACCGCCTACTACCACAAATAGCCTCCCACCGGCCAGTACGCTCTCATAGAGAGGGACTCCTCCGGGTGCCGTCAGCCAAACAGTGTCGACTGGCGGCCCCTAGGGGGAGAGCCTTCTCTGTGGGGGCACCTACCATCTGGAATGAGCTCCCCCCGGAGATACGGAGGATCCCGGATCTGCGTTCCTTCCGCCGTGCTGTGAAGACCTTTTTATTCCATCAAGCGGGCTTGGCCTGATCTCTTCCCTTTTTAAATATGTAAATTTTAATCTGTTTTTAAATTATTGGGGGTATTTTAATTTGTCTGGGCCAAAAAGTTTAATTTGATTTTATCGGGTTTTTAAATTTTGTGTATTTATGTATTTTATTGTTGGCTGTTCACCGCCCTGAGTCCTTCGGGAGTAGGGCGGTATACAAATCAAATAAATAAAATAAATAAATAAAATAAAACACAGAGTAACAAACTGCAGGATCTGAAGGGAAGCAAATATAATCTGGTTTGCCTCATGTAAATCTGCTTAGTTTGGAATGAACTGATCAGACTATTTCTTCAAAGGAAAACAACACAGTAAAAAAGGTGACTGATGAAGAAGCAATACACTTGTGAAGAAATTCATGTCTCTGAATAAGAGATGTCTCTGAATATGAGAGTTCTGTTCATATTACTGCTTATAAGCAGTATTATTCTGCTCATAATACTATTAGAGAATGTTAATTGAAAAAATGATAATTGGAAATGTTAATAATCATCATAATGTTCATAGAAGAATATTACGCTCTCTTCAGTTGAAAAAAATTATCAGCCATGAACATTTTTCAAGTAAGATAATTTTTTTAAAAACTTGCATGCCACCTGACTCTCAATGAATTGTTGGTTACATACTCATATTTATTTAAAATGATTTCCTAAATTTATCTAATAAACAGACTATTTCTCAATAGTTTCAAAATTAAATGAAATATTTTATTACATTCATAGAGCATATCGTTTTTATAGTTTGTCCATAAATTTACATTTCTTGTATTTTGAGCAGCTTAACACCACGCCCACTCAAATACAGTATTGTATTCCTAATGCTATTATTAAGCCTCAAAAAAAAAAAAAAAACCTCTTGCAGATGCTTACATCTTGATAACACAAGGCCTTTTCTTGGTGGAAGTATGATTGGACCATCTGTTCATAGCAGAAGGCATCTCAACTGGTACTGAAGTTCTGAGGACAGGTGGGATTCACACTCGCTCTTTGATTGCTTCAAATGATTAAATATAGAATAAAAATGGTTTCCCGCTACTACTTACTGCTATTCCATTGTCTAGCAGAAGGGGATGTCTTTCTTTGAATCTAAAAGAAATTCCTTTTACTATAAACATTATTTTTATCAAGATACTAACCATTACTTTTCCACAGGAGTATTGCTGTTTTGCTTTGATTTCTGATTTACCACTGTTTTTATTCCTATGTTCTTCTTGTTTTGCAAATCACTTAGACCCTTGTTTGGATTAGAGCCACATATAAATAGTAATAAATATGAAATAACTAGGTGAAACACCCAGCACGAAATAGACTTAATGAACAAGCTCTGAGATAGGGTTTGGTCCAACTGCAACCTTCTTTGTTTGCAGCTGAAGCAGAGAAATTCAAGTGGACCCAGTTCTCTTTAGAACATGTCTCAGAAGTGAAATTCTGGAAACCAACTTTCCTAATTAGGCATGATAGAGCTCCAAGAAAAGAGAGACTCACATAAAAAAAAATTAACAGGACTACAATCTCATAGCAGAGGCCAACACATATGCATAAATCCAGTAATTTATACAATTGAATAGGCAGTAAAAATATTGGCTGTTGATCTGTTGATCTTTAGTTTAACATAATGGTTTCTTTGAACATTATTCACATTGTGCAATATATGTGAACTGAATTTGCATTCAAACATTCCATATTTTGTTCTAAACTATATATGATTTATTTTATATATTTCCCATCTCCTCCCCAACATCTGAAGAAATAGATTGCAATTTTGTCATATAAATTTAGCCTCAAATTGCCATTCATCAACAATTGTGCTCTGTGTAGAACATATAACCTAGCTTTCAAGATATTTTATATTATATTCAATGAAACTGGCTAAAGATTAACTTAGGAAGTCATGAAATATAAAACAATCTTCCTTAATCTATAGCCTCAAATATCATATTTCCTAGTAATTGACCACTGTGGAGACAGAAATGAAAACTAGGTACCAGATAGACCTCTGCTACAGATTCAATCTGTACATATATAATGAGGTTGCTCATACACAGAAAATTTCAGGCGTGCTTTTTTTCTGTTTCTTCTAGCTCAAATATCACAGCCAATACAGTATAAGGCAACTAAACAGGGCACTGGAAATCAAAAACTTGCTTGGCTATCGTATTTGTATATAATTAGATCCCCCTTAGCCTTAGGGGAGTTATGAAGTCATGAAGGAGAAATACTGAACAGCTTTTGGAACCATCCATAATCAACTGCTGTTCATAGTCATTTAAATATTTATTTCTAAATATGTGCAGAAAGGCTACTGCTTATTCTAACCCCCCCCCCTTTTTTTTTAAAGAGAGCAGGCATAGGTCAACTGTATAATAGCTGAAACACCAAAAGTACAGTCCACATGAACCCCTATCTGTGCAATGGGCTGTATCCTGACATGGACATCAACTACAATTTCACCAGATTAAGAACTACTAATATAAATTGTTATTTTTATGTCAATTTTAAAATGTTATGAAGTTGCAAATGCTGCATTTTATCACATTCTTAAACGTACGTTTACGTATGTATTCCCATGCCAGTGGCCTCACTTGGTCCCTCTTGAGCTTGATAATGAAACAGAGAAAAAAAGGTTAAAACAAGGGGTCCCCAACACGTGGTCCATGGACTGGCTCCAGTTCGCAGCATGCCAGAAACTGGGCCACACAAAAAAGTGACGTCCCATCTGTGGGATGCAGGCAGCATGCAAAACCTCCAGTCCACAGAAAAACCTCTCTCAATAGAACCGGTCCTTGGTACCCAAAAGATCAGGGGCCACTGGGTTAAAAGTACATTTCTGTTTTCCTCAAAACAAACACTCTTTTTTGTGTTCATGTTTAGCATTAAGTTGCATTTCTTAGCTAGCTTTTTCAAACTGCAGTCCCAAAGGGTGGGATTTATTATTGTGAGGACCAAATTTACAATGTCCTTGCAATCATAATCTCTCTTTCTTGGCTGCACTGTAAGGATGACAGTTTTAGCCATGTCTACAGCCCTCCAAGCCAGCCGCTACTGCTTCCATAAATCCCTATGAAGAGAAAGTATTGATTCGATCATGGGTCATGCCTAGACATTACAAGAAAGGCTTAAAAGCCTTCACTGAATCTGTATGTTCTGATGTGATTAGTTCAGCTGCAGTGCTGCTAATTAGATAGCAGAAGGAAAAACATAAAGCGAATTATTAGGAAAACAACTTTAAATTCCTGATTTAGAGCAGTAGGGCAATTATGGTTATCTTATCTAGAAAAAAAAAATGCTCTGACAATGGTATTTTTAAAAAGAAAATCTTTTTTGGGAAACACAGGCCTGAACAGGCTTAGTGAAAAAAGGATGACTAAGGAAAACCTAATCATTTTTTTTTCTTTTTGCAGAAAACATGATAAACAGTGTGATAAGAATAAATAAAACGGAATAACCTTTAAAAATCACAGATCAGTCTTATTGCATGCAAGAGAGACAAAAAGAATGACTTCTTCACACATATAATTAACTGCAAAACTCATTTTCACAGGACATTTTTCCCTTTAACAGATAAAATAACTTTATGGGGACTAGGTCAAGGGATAGCCACAGTATTCAAATTACGCTGCCATTTTCTAAGACTGCAACTTTCTGTCAGATGTTGAGGATTAACAGCAGGTGATGGTTGATGATATTATGTTATATTGAATCAAGGAATTCAGTAGTAAATTCAATTCACATCCAACTTCACCTCTCAGAGACTACAAAGTACACCTGTTTGGAACATGCTTTCTGAGCTCAGCAGATGGGATGATGTACCTCCAAATCTGTAGGCAGAAATGTATGCAACTGCATCTTTTGCATAGGTTTAGTGCAATGAATACAAATGAGTTGTTTAAGAAAGCAGTCTGAAAATGGACCAAAGGAAGGAAGAAACAGATGAACACTGAGAAGGATTTGAAAAATGTGAAGATGATACTAGTAATTTGAGCAGCCCTGAGTCTCCGGAGAGGGGCAGCATATAAATTTAATAAATAATTAATAATTAATTAAAAATTAATTAAAAATTAAAATCACATTTTAAAGAGGAAGCTGAATAGGCAAACATTAAAAATCCAAAACTAAATGAAGAGTAGGAGGACACAATACTACTAATTTTCTGAAAAAGAATAGCACCTTTATTGCACTAACTGCAATACATCCATTATTTTCCCTAATGTAATTTTTCCACATAAGCAAATCAGTATGGTTTCCTCATGGAAAGGTGCATTATGTGGATGTGGATAAGTTGTCTGTGTAATAGCAAGAGGCAGACAACATCTGAAAAAAAAAAAGGCTTAATGATGTAAAAATTGCCCTATAAACTAAGAACTCTTTATCATCCATTTATCAATTTCTACAAGACAAAATAGATACTGCCTAACAATGCAAGCCCTTTCCCTCATTCTGTCCAATACATCCATCTTCACACCCATATGGCTGGATCAATGGAATGTTGAAAGTGGTATGTGACTTGGCATGAGAGTCCATATAATTGCAAAAACAAATCAGAACAGAGCTGATTCTCAGTTCTCCTGGACAATAGTCTTCAAATCACAAACACTACCTTTCAAGTTCGAATACACCTGATAGTCCCAGATGAAAGAAGAACCAATCAATTAATCAATCATATAAAAACATTAAAGACAAGATGATGCCACTGTACGTCTGTTAATCTTTTATGCCAGGGGAATGTTTGTTGTCTTTGCTGCTGATGCAATAAATTAACACAGTTTAATATAAAGAACAATTATTTTCTAAGAAAACAAACTTTGGTAAGTATGTTTTATTTATTCTCTGACCTGAATGACTCAGACATGTATAAACTAGAAGGCCCAGCTCTTTTTCACAAGCTCGCCTCTGCTTTTTCCCTTTTTTTAACATATTCCCCACCCATCTCTCACCCACACACACCAAACACCCAGCCAGACACACACACACACACACACACACACACACACTCATTAGCCTTTGCTCCTTCATTTTCACTGCATCAAGCAAGAATATCTCTTGATTGACTTGAGTTACATCTGGTAACTAATGTTTTGTACATATTGAAGAAAAAACATTTTGTGGGCTTTTTTTCTTTCATAAAAGATCTCAGTGAAGACTACTGTGACCCAGCATCTGAGAACTGTGAATCGTTATGCAATGTTAAGTACATTTATAACTCAGACTTCCACTGGAGCATCCATTTCAGAATCACAGAAAGAAAGAATTACATGAACAAGAAAATAAACTCAGTGCAAATCCAACAGGTGAATGTAGTGCAGGAATAAGGATTTTGCTATTTTCAAATGCTGGCTGTAGATCGGAAATCTCTCTTTACCAACATAAAAACAGAGTACACAAATAGGGAGTTCATTAATATATTCAACAGATGTCATTGCAGGAACAACAAGCATGTACTGAATATTTTCACAAAATCCATAGCTGCAACTCTGACTTGCAAGAAATTCTGAAAGTCTGTTAGGCATTTTGAACCCTTCACTCATCCCAGTAATTAAAAGGGGATGCACTTCTGCGTGGCTGAGAATTATCTGTGGATGATGCAAGCACATGGACGCCTCCCATCTACCAGGTATTAAAGCAGAAGGGAGGATCTACCCAAATTATCACCAGTTGCATCATTCATATGAAGATCATCACCCCTGAGAATACACTTTGGGAAAGATCCCACACACTTCAATAATATGCAGCGACAACCCAGGGAAGATTTAGTAAAGTAGTAATCAATTCATTTCTTTACATTACAATTTCACTATTTTAGGGATTTATGGATTTTTTCCTTTAGTCGAAAATTAATTAGAGAAATCTTTTTCTGAGGAAAGAGTGAGAAGAAAAAGATCCAAAGGAATCTTATTTTCCATTTGCAATGAGAGAAGGAGAGGGAGGGAGGGAGGGAGGGAGGGAGGGAGACGGGGTGACAAATTGTTTTCAAAGAACTCTTCTTTGAACTCAGCTGAGCAAAATAATGTCCATTTTATATCTTATGATCAGTTCAAATTTTGACTTACATATGCATCTATATAGGGACACAGTGGCTCACTGGCTAAGATGCTGAGCTTTTTGATCGAAAGGTCTGCAGTTCAGTGGTTTGAATCCCTAGTGCCGCATAACGGGGTGAGCTCCCATTACATGTCCCAGCTTCCGCCAACCAGCAGTTCGAAAGCACGTAAAAAAGGCAAGTAGAAAAATAGGGACCACCTTTGGTGGGAAGGTAACAGTGTTCCGTGCGCCTTTGGTGTTTAGTCATGCCGGCCACGTGACCACAGAGATGTCTTCAGACAGCACTGGCTCTTTGGCTTTGAAACGGAGATGAGCACCACCCCCTAGAGTCGGGAACGACTAGCACATATGTGCGAGGGGAACCTTTACCTTTATGCATCTATATTTCTTATGGCTCCCATGTACTGACCTCCATGGCTTGGATTTTTTTCTCCATGATGTTGATCTGTCCATACCATTCAAATGTGCCTGGTGTTGGGAGCCTTTTTAGCTTTTATTTTTGTTTTCTTCACTCCCTCTTCATGCATAAGAGTACTGTATGGACAGCTGCATAGAAACATTTTCTCTTATAGTGCTTATAATGCATGGCTAACTGGTGTGGAAGCCCCTTACTCACATCAGCAAGGCTAACAGCTCAGACCTATGATTATTTTGCATTAAAGCCATGGTGGCACATATATTCAAAGAACACATGTGGGGTTTTTTTTCATTTTTTAAACAAGAAAAACACTTAAATTTGTACAGAAACATGATGAAGTTTCAAAAAGTACATTTAAAATATTTTGAAAAACTCTATACTTCAATATAATGAGTAACATACTCGTATTATATACAGTACTATACAGTAGTTAAGATATGCAGCAGCTACTTTTTATGAGCTACCCAGCAGATTGCATATATGGCACTTGCAACACTAGTGCCATATATCATATCAAGATTGTTCCCCATTAGGTGAGTAAAATAGTTGTCTTAAGCATCAGTTTGTTCATTAGGTATTTAGTTATCAATGCATATTAATGTTCTGCCAGAAGTAGGGAAAAATAGTCATGAGATTTTCTCTTTGTAAGCCAAAATAGTTGGCTTTAGTTATTAAACATTTTGAATACAGGACCTGAACCTTTTGCCGCACGCTTAAGAAATAAAAATGCTGCTCACATAAACTGAATGTTATGATGCTTTCTCATACACTGCCAGTATGATAGCAGTCCTTGATAATTCTCTGTCTCACCCATAATACTGAAATCACATGACATGCGTAATTTCATAAACTCCAAAGGACTGGTGTATTTTTTTCATTCTAAAATGCTGATCAATGACCCTACCATATTTATTCACTGTGACTGCTAATGATGATGAAAATTTATTTCTATTGGATATTCCTGACAACAGCCATCTTCAAGAATGAAGCAGAAGGCAGCTGATGGACAATGCAATATCCTTCTTTGAAAAACTGAACATCCTGTTGATTTTTCTTTAATCCATTCAAAAATAGGATGCTCCAAACTCTCAGATGATACAAATGACTCTTCAGGAAGAAGAGGAAAAGCATGCAACTGGGAAAAAAAATCCTAATTGATGTGGGTTTCTTGGTGGTGTTTTTTTTTTTTTTTAAAGACTTGCAATAACGCATGCCTCCAAATTATTGGCCAAAACGTATTTGGTTTTAACAGCAGGAAGAGATTAGCCAGGCTTGCAATGTAGAACCTGCAGCTTATATTTATGCAAGCAATTATTTCTATATGCCTAGAATTTCATGAAGAGGAGATGCAGAGCCTTGCAGCCAGCCACCACATCAACATGCAGGCAGAGCATCCATATGAGACACAAAACCTGTCTTGTCAGTTTATGAACAGCATACTCCTGTTCCCTGCAGCAAGGAATGTTTCATAGACTAATCAGAGCAAAACAAGATGATATGTACTCTCATACTACAGAACTGTTTTGAAAAGGATGTAGTATATCTGCAGCCAAAGTAATGTATACTCAACTCATAATCTGAGAATGCTGGCTTTAGGAAAATCACATCATCTCATCCTTGCACAGAAGGACAGCTGTTGGTAAAGCAATACTTTCTCTATGGGTTCGATACATGCTTTTATTTTATTATAAATAAACGATTTGGGGGATTTTCCCAATGACCAACAATAACGAATATATGTATCTCCATCTGAAGAATTACTCTCTTCTGCATGCACAAATATTTGTTGAGTTTAGACCATAATATATTGTATGTATGCTCTCCCCCACACACATATGCCTACAGTTTATTTCAAATATTTTATCGGAAACCCTAAATCTCTGATGAGTGCTATTATAGAATGAATACTGATAGAAAAGTTGTGCTTGCAAGAAAATAATGACATATTCCACTAATCATCTTTGTTGCCTTTTACATTATGGAAGAACTACATTCAATAAAGCCTCCTGGGGTGTTCATACATGCAGTGAGAGATGGCTTACAGTAAGTGATTTATGAAAAATCAATTTCTATAATAACCAAGGAGTTCAGAAAATTTCAGAGGGAAAGAGAGAGAAAGGGAGGATCAAGAGTTAGTGTTTCCATTTGATTTATTACAAGTCTTTAAAGACATCAGGGGGAAAAAGGAACACATAATCTACCAAATCATAAAACCATGAAAAACTCACAGGCTGAAATTAAGAAGTTATGAAAAGTTACCTAGCATCACTACCTGAGTTTGATTTCAATTTAGGGTGAATAAAATTGGCTGGGTTCTACTGACTTATTACTATAACACACTTGCTGTAATAATCAGGTGTCTGCTTCCTCTTTTCAACCCACTCTATCCCTAAGGAGAAAACTGTTTCACCTCTTCATTCCCTCCTCTCGCTTCAGCATTTAATGGTATAAAAGCAATACCCCCATGAGTTTGCAATCTTTGTAGCATGAAGCAGAATTCAGTTGTTTTCAAATGGGATTTGCAGTAGGCTAATATAATATAACCTCCTCTCAGACCTGACTCTGCTTTTTTCTTCCCCTTCTCCTGTCTCCCCCCCCCCCACCTCCCCAATTACTGGCATGTCTAGTGTTAATAGGCAGTGCACTATCTGGCCGTGATTATAGCAACAATCCTCTAGTTTCCTTTCCAGTTACATTACATGGCAGATGATGAGAATCATGATGATGGATGGATAGATGGATAGATGGATGGATGGATGGATGGATGGATGGATGGATGGATGGATAGATAGATAGATAGATAGATAGATAGATAGATAGATCAACAAGAAGACAGACAGACAAATGAGTCCTGCTTATCCTTGCTGCTCATGTGGAAAAGGAAAGAAATGCAGGCTTTCTCCTACCTCTTTCTTCTACCCCTCCCCTTCTTTCAGTTTCATGGGTGTGGCATAGTTCAAACCTCTCTTTCTCGTAAGCATTAATGTGTTGAAACCAGGAATATATTAAGTAAAATAAGAATAATTTCAACTACAAGTGAGAAACACTGATATTCCATTTTAATCCCTCATTCTGTTCATTATTGAGCATCCACCTACTTATCTCCTGTATACATACACACGTACAGGAGATACTGTTTCATGGAGAAGCATGTCTAGTCAATTCCTCTCTCCAGACCCAGAATGTAATATCAGCTTCAGGAATGCATGATTACAATTGTCCAACTCCACATTCCTACTTGCCATCTGCAGTACCTATCAACATTGTAAGAATGTGTTTTGAAAGCCATTAAGGGATATGTTAAAAATCAGGCAAGTGCCACTGTAAGGTCAGCAGGTTTCATGATTTCACTACAACCTACAGACATTGGTTGGGACAGATGAAATGTATGATAAAACCCAATATTATTACAGAATTAATTTTATTTATATCTTAAATGTATCTTTATAAGATTCAGTGTATCTGACAAACACATGGGTATGGACCAATGTAGACAGGCACCCTATATAATTAACATACAATTTCTGTTACTTGCATTTTGAACACAAATCCAGGGGGGGATTTCCTAGGTAGCAAGAAGACCTCCCTATGATTTAGAAACACCCACTTCCTATCATAGTAATTTGATGGCATCACTGTTATTTAGCTTTCCTTTTCTGAATGGCTGTAGAGAAAAGGGAGACAAGGGTCAAATAGGGGTAAGGGTCTGCTCCTTTTCAGATCGGAATTTTATGCAATGATTTAAAACTTTTTGTGCAGTTTTTTTTTTATAAGTGTAATTGGCTTATGCATATGCAAAATGCAGTATGGCTCAAAGGGTAAGAGTGGGGATACATGTGTATGTGGGTGTGCCAAAGTTGAAGTTGCACTTCTACATGCAGTTATAAATATGTGAACTAGAATATACATGACTGGGTGTGTCTCTTTGTGTCTGCCAAAAATACATTGATTTATATATTGATAAGTATGTTTAGAACTATAGAATTTCTGACTTCTTGCATTTATGAAAACGTGTCACGTAAAGGATGCACGAGGTTTGCCTTTTGATTGTGCTTGTGCTTGTATTTTTGTGATTTAGCAGCTTCTTTGCCACAGATTTATATATCCATTAAAAAATCATGAAAAAATAGGATTTCTAAGGCAAGAAATGGATTTTTCCCATATCTTTTGTAGCTCAGTTTTGAGAAGATGATTAGACACAGCTTTACAGCCTAACATTTCCAAACCTCGAAAAGGATTCTACCTTATTCAAACAGTTACTAAGCTTCACCATTCACTGCATTTAATTTGTCTTTCTGTCTGCCTCCTACCTCCTCCTCCCTTTTTTTTCGCCCCATGATCTTCTGGCTAATACATGTCTCATTTCCATATTATTTCAGGTTTTATTAAGTGCAATACCAACAGAAGTCCCAAACATGTATGGAGAATAATAACACCATTGCAAGGGGAAGTCCTGTCACCAGCCCCACCCTAGTGGTTTACCAGACTACCTTTCCAACAATATACTGCTTTGAAAATATATTTTACATGTTTGAATCAAATATATCTACAATAATTATTTCAACCAAGGTTTTTATAGAATATCATTTTTCTTTATTGTTAGAATACTGCATTAGGCAGTATCAGTTTCTGAATGAGTACATTTTCTTTCACTGGAAAAAGTGCATTTCTCTTTAAGAAGCATATACTAAAACGTTTTTACAGGTACAGATATGAAAAGGCCAAAACTCCTTTATGATTTCAATAAATCCACGTGGAATGGCATACATCCATACTATTCCTCCTAAAGCAGGATTTTGAGTACATTGATGATTCTAAGGAGAAAGAGTTTGGCATAATAAGTATTCTGACAGAAGAACAGAAGGACTGAGGGTATCTATGCCCATTTTTTATTCTAGCTCATCCTTGTTTAATGGCTAGGTACAAGATGCCTTCCCAGTTTCTTCACAATCCATCTCTCCTGCCATTAAAATAAATTACATGGGAACAATATCATAGAAATTAGGTTTCCACCAAGTTAATTCCATTCCATCTTTCCTATCCCATCAGAGCTAAGACCTAACAGAGGCGTGGTCCTCTATCTCTTTACCAGATTGTGCACAGTTGTTCAAGTGCTTCTGGTATGAAAATTTGTGAAGAAGAGGGAATTCGTCTTCTTAGCCATTTCTCCATCCTACATCAAATTTCTCCTAGCAGTTTATTTTCAGCTTAGAAAAATGCTATCATATTTAGGACAAAAAGAAAATATAAAAGATAACAAATGGCAACTCTCTTCTCATTTACATTATCGTACAATGGAAGATGGGGAAACACCCATGATTCAAAAGCTCTATACAGCATGCCTTTTAATATCTACCAGAGCTAACACTAACATATAAAATCTTTCTTATACATCTTGGGAAAGATTTATATCATATCTTCAGAAGAATGGACCAAATTGGAATTACTACCCTCCTTCCTTCAATTCAAGCCAAAATCAACTCTCTCCTCCTTGCAATCCACATCTTCCAAATCCAAGACAGACCATTCTAAGAAATCCCATCTTCTTCCCCCACTTCCCCCTCTCTCAGGTGCTGGTTTCAGGGGGAGGGGGGGTTCCCCTTCTTTCTCCCCAATTCTGATCATTAACACAACCTCCCCACCATCCACCTTCTGACACCACAGGTAAAACATACACGCGTACACACACACACACCCCATTGCATTCATGGAAGGGGTGTGTGATCGGAGCCTTCGGTGCAAAGATGCTTAAAGAATTGCAAAAGGAAAGAGCCTCTTAGAAGCAGTTGCCTCACCCTCCAAATGTCTGTGTGTCTGTCTGGCTGTGTATGCACAGAGAGACAGACATTCAACACATACAGAAACATTTTAGTCAACAGCCTAGGAATTCCCCAACAGATATATATATATATATTTAAAAAATCTCCAGCTCTACCTGTTTTGTTCTTCTCATACAGCACAGCATGATTGTATTGTCCCCTTCTTCCTTGTGGTTCCTTCCTCCTCTCCTTTTTCCTCCTCTCTCTTTCACTCTCTCTTATCTCTCCCCCACCCTCTCCACTCCCTCCCCTCTCTCTCTCTCTTTCTCTCTCCCCCTCCTTCCTTCTTACACACACACACACATACACATTCACGGACGCACACTCAAACACAGACACACACACACACACTCAAACACACAAGCAGACACCGGGGTAGTTAGCAGTATCTGTAAGGTTCGCTGCTATTGCTCATCACACATGCTGTTGCCCGCGCCTGCTCCCTCCCTCACTCGCTTGCTCTCTTTCCCTTTCCCAGAATTGTTCGCTGGCAGCTCTCAGTGACTAGCCCTTCTCCCCACCCCCATCTCCCACCCCCACTATCAAGGCAACCACCCCTTTCAGTCCTTTGCCAGCCTCATGAATGTTTAAACATATCCAATCTGGACCCAATTACCCAGCGACTTTCCCACTGTTCAGAGCTTGCTAGGAAAAAAGGGGAGAGGGAGGGAAGTCCATTGCAGATTGTTCAGAGGGGTGTGGCAAGGTATGGTGGTCGGAAGGCAGCTGCATTTCTTTGTGCTTCTTTAAAGAAAACAATAAATTACTATTAACCCATCTCACGTGTAGAAGAAGAACAAACAAGGGCTCTAGACACCAGCAGAGATTTTGTGTGTGTGTGTGGGTTTATAAATGTCCCTCTCAAAGAAGTATTTGCATTACATGTTATAAGCACATGTATTTTGGCTTTGCATGGGCAGAATATAGTTGACAAAACCAGAAATGTCCCAATAGCCCTCAAGCATATGTGCTCCTCATTTGCTACTTCTTTAGCTACATTTTCTAAGCTCATCCATTATGCAGCATTAGAAAAAAAAAATCCATGTGATGTCATTCTTTAAGTATATAAATCTATAGGCACAGACTAGGAAGTCCATTCAATGAGATTTTTAAAAAATTCAACTTGCATGCAAACTATGAAGTTGTACATAATCCTTTAGACCCTGAGAACAATCCCCACTTAACAGAGTGACAGGTGCATGGTATCAGATGCATGAAATCAGACAAATATGGAGCAGGCTTTAGTTTATCCAGGCCAGCCACATAGTCTATTAAAGAAATCAAGAACTACAGTATTCTAAGCAGACATGCTTAACGTCTCTCAATTCTATATCAAGTTCTCCAGTTTATCTTCTGTCCAAGGAAGTAGTCCCATTTGCTTTTACCATTATGTTATATAATCTCTGAATGTTCTACTAAAATCTACCTTAAAGAGAACAAGTCTCTACAGGTAGTCCTTGACTTGAGACAACAATTGAGCCCAACATTTCTGTTGTTAAGTGAGTTTTGCCCCATTTTACAACCTTATGTTGTTAAGTGAGTTTTGCCCCATTTTACAACCTTTCTTGCCACAGTTATTAAGTGAATCACTGCAGTTGATAAATTAGTAACATGGTTGTTAAGCAAATCTGGCTTCCCTATTGATTTAGCTTATCAAAATGTTGCAAAAAGTGTAACCTTTTATGGTCACTAAATGAATTCTTGCAAGTTGAGGACTACCTGTATTTTCTAGTCTTTTGTTTGCTTTGGGGTTATAAAGAAGTATGGATTAGCCCATGTATCATCTCATTTTCTATAGAGAAATTATTGAGTCTGTTATCTGTATCTCTATAACTGTCTGGTTTGGTTCTGCAACCCAACAAGACAGACACAGACTTCAAAGGATAATTAGAACTCCAGAAAAAACAGTTACTACCAACCTGCTTTCCATTGAGGACCTGTATACTGCACAAGTCAAAAATATTTACAGACCCTTCGCATCCTGGACATAAACTGTTTCAACTCCTACCCTCAAAACAACTCTATAGAGCACTGCATACCAGAACAACTAGACACAAGAACAGTTTTTTCCAAACACCATCACTCTGCTAAACAAATAATTCCCACAACACTGTCAAATTATTTACTAAGTCTGCACTATTTTTAATCTTGTCATCATTCCTATCACCCATCTCCTCCCACTTATGACTATATGACTGTAACCTTGTTGTTGGTATCCTTACGATTTATATTGACTGTTTTCTAATGCTTATTTGTACTCTGTGACTATCATTAACTGTTGTACCTTATGATTCTTGATGAACGTATCTTTTCTTTTATGTACACTGAGAGCATATGCACCTAGACAAATTATTTGGCCAATAAAGAATTCTATTCTATCACTAATAAATGTATTTAGTCATTAGCCATCCATCATATATTTGCTTCCTGCTATAAATTAAAAATAATGGAAAAAGAATTTGTTTTTGTATTTATTTTTTCCTAATGTAAAAGTGTAAAACTTCCTATTATGAAAAACTTTCAATTATAAAATCAATATCATTAATTTTTCCTTAATGTATACACTTTGTAATACAATTTTTTAAAAGTTAATTCAAAATGGTCTTTGTAAATTACAAGTAGTCCTCGAGTTACAACAGTTCATTTAGTGACCATTTGAAGTTACAACGGTACTGAAAAAGTGACCTATGACTGTTTTTCACACTTACAACCTTTGTAGCATCCCCATGATCATGTGATCAAAATTCAGATGCTTGCAGCTGGTTCATACTTATGACCGTTGCTGTGTCCCAAAGTTACTTGATCACTTTTTACAATCTTCTGACAAGCAAAGTCAATGAGGAAGGCAGATTCACTTAACAACCATGTTACTAACTTAAGAACTGCAGTGATTTACTTAACAACTGCGGCAAGAAAGGTTGTAAAATGGGGCAAAACTCACTTAACAAATGTCTTTGTTAAGTGAGTTTTGTCAATTAACAACAGAAATTTGGAACTCAATTGTGGTCATAAATTGAGGACTACCTGTAAAGTATATGCCTATTATATGCCCAATAATGAAAAATGTTTTGATCATTTTATTTTGCTTGAAAAAAAACAGGTTGTTTTTTTTGTTGAGGTTGTTCTAGCATTGCTACATGGCAGCCCTTCAGTTTTTTAGAGAGTACTATTTTTTAGAGAGTACACGGTGGCTCAGTGGCTAAGACGCCGAGCTTGTCAATCGAAAGGTTGGCAGTTCAGCGGTTCGAATTGCTAGTGCCGCATAACAGGGTGAGCTCCCGTTACTTGTCCCAGCTTCTGCCAACCTAGCAGTTCGAAAGCACATAAAAAATGCAAGTAGAAAAATAGGGACCACCTTTGGTGGGAAGGTAACAGTGTTCTGTATGTCTTTGGCATTTAGTCATGCCAGCCACATGACCATGGAGATAGCGCTGGCTCTTTGGTTTTGAAACGGAGATGAGCACCGCCCCCTAGAGTTGGGAACACTAGCACATATGTGCAAGGGGAACTTTTACCTTTTTATCATATCCACCAGAGTTTTCTATTATCAACTTGTCATTGTATTTATTTATTATTCGAATTTCTATACCGCCCTTCTCCTTTCGGACTCAGGGCGGTGAACAGCCAAAATAAAAACATCTATACATAACATTACAGTTAAAAATAGAGTTAAAATAATTTATAAATTTGGCCCGTAATTTAAAACTTGTCAATTTAAAATCAATATCAAAATTTTAAAACTAACCCTAAAATCAAGACAGACCGGCTAACTGAAAAAAGTAAGTTTTTAGGGCCTGACGAAAAGTCCGGAGGTCGGAGATCACTCGTATCTCTGGGGGTAGATTGTTCCATAGGGTAGGTGCCACCACAGAGAAGGCTCTCCTCTTGGGGGTCACCAGCTGGCATTGTCTGGCCGAAGGCACCCTGAGGAGGCCCTCTCTGTGGGAGCAAACCGGCCGGTGGGAGGCTATTGGTGGCAGAAGGCAGTCCCGTAAGTATCCCGGCCCTAAGCCATGGAGCGCTTTAAAGGTGATCACCAACACCTTGAAGTGCACCCGGAAGTCCACCGGAAGCCAATGCAGCTCACGCAGGAGAGGAGTCACATGGGAGCACCCCGTCGCTCCCATAATCCCCCTATGTATACAGGAGATAGAGGAATAACCCCTATCCCGGGCCCTCCAGAGATCATCCACCAACGCGACCAATGCCGTTTCCGTGCTGTACCCAGGTCTGAAGCCAGACTGGAGCAAATCCAAATAGACAGTTTCATCCAGGTACTGGGGAAGCTGTTGCGCCACCACACTCTCAACAACCTTCACAATAAAGCGAAGGTTGGAGACTGGACGATAGTTAGCCAAAACAGCCGGATACAGGGATGGCTTCTTGAGGAGAGGCCTCACCACCGCCTCTTTCAAGGCGGCCGGCAGGACACCCTCACTCAAAGAAGCATTGATAATCCCCTGGAGCCAGCCTCGTGTAACCTCCTGGGAAGCCAGCACCAACCAGGAGGGACACGGGTCCAATAAACATGTGGTCGCGTTCAGCCGTCCCAAGATCCTGTCCACGTCCTCGGGAGCCACGGGATCGAACTCCTCCCAGATAACACTCTCAAGGCCTGCCTCAGTCATCTCGTCTGAACTAACCCAGTCGGCGGCCAAGTCTTCCCGAATCTGAGTTATTTTATCATCCAGATACTGTACAAAATCCTCAGCTCGGCCCTGCAAGGGGTCCTCCCGCGCTCCCAGATGGAGAAGGGAGCGGGTCACCCTAAACAGGGCGGCTGGGCGGTTATCTGATGATGCGATAAGAGCGGCAAAATAGCTAGATTTCACCGCTTTTATCGCCACTAGGTAGGTCTTAACATGAGACCTTACCAGTGTCAAGTCAGATTCGGAACGACTGGCCCTCCAACTGCTCTCTAGGCTCTCTAGGCATCTTTTCCGGCGCTTCATCTCCATCATAGGGTATATGTGATTTTTACGGCCAAAATTTCATTACTGTATTTTAACCCTTGAAAATAAAGCTAATGAAGTGATAATTATTGGCCTTTTAGAATCAACTATCAACATAAAGGAACCAACAGTCAAAAAATATACTTTAGATAACACTCGTAAGGTAGCAATGAAGATGTTGGGAAAGATATCTAGATATCTACAAGGCAGAGAATAGTTTTCCCCTGTGACACACTATGGAAGCCAAATTTAGAATAGAATAGAATAGATTTTTTTATTGGCCAAGTGTGATTGGACACACAAGGAATTTGTCTTTGGTGCATACACTCTCAGTGTACATAAAACAAAAGATACGTTCATCAAGAATCATAAGGTACAACACTTAATGATAGTCATAGGGTACAAATAAGCAATCAAATCATATTAGGAAACAGTTTGAATCTTGAAAAGCAGGATAGAAAGATTATTGATGCTTTTGGACTTTACCAGAATTCAAGATGGTAGCTGCAACTATGTGATCAAAGTTTTTTCCAATTTACACATGACACACTTAAATAACAGATGGAGCTTTGATCATTCTTATGGATACCATCTTAATTTTTTTTACTCTACAGACACCCCTAAAATATGGTGTTGGAGAAGACCCCTGGGAATATCATGGGTAGCTAAGAAAATTAATAAATGGATCATGGAATAAATAATTCTACAGTTCTCACTCAAGGTACAAATGACCAACGTCAATTTATCATATTTCAGATACATTATGTAAAGACCCAGCTCTCTCTATAATGCTGGGAAAGGTAGAAAGAAAGAAAAAAATGACCAGCGGTGAGGCAGGTAGACCCAAATATAGGTAAGTAATGGTTTAGCCCAGTGGTGAAATCCAAATTTTTTTACTACCGGTTCTGTGGGCGTGGCTTGGTGGGCATGCTATGGCTTGGTGGGCGTGGCAGGGCAAGGATACTGCAAAATCTCCATTCCCACCCCACTCCAGAAGAAGGATACTGCAAAATCCCTATTCCCTCCCCCCTCCAGGGGAAGGATATTGCAAAATCTCCATTCCCACCCCATTCTGGGGCCAGGCAGAGGTGGTATATGCCAGTTCTCCAAACTACTCAAAATTTCTGCTACCGGTTCTCCAGAACCTGTCAGAACCTGTTGGATTTCACCCCTGGTTTAGCCATTGAAAGACCTGAAGAACACATGAGGACAAATCAAGTTTATCTATGTGGTTATCAAAAATTTTCTCTGATATGATGGTATATGATCAATTAGCCCATTCAATGATATGTCTAAAACTATAAGTGATATTATAGATTATTTTTTGCACCTGCATCTCAGTTTAACCTGTGATTGTATAAGATCCTGAAATTCTTTTCATATCTTCTATGGTCAAGCCAGGCAATCCCATCTCTATCTTGTATCTGCAAGCAGTATAACTTATTTTTCAAAATGTTATTTACTAACTATCAAAATTATTGTTTAAAAATCAAATGTATTTGTTGAGATTTTGATAAAAGGATTTGCTACCAAAATAAATGCTTTGCATGCCTGTGTTTTCTCTTACTTTTACAAACATAATTAGAATATTCAGTTTCATGGGTTTTCTGAGAAACTGATGCACGATGACTAATTCTAGAAATGTGAAAATTTATGTAAGCCAGGAAATCTGTGGATCAGAGCCATTTTGAAATTACTGAAATGAAAGTTTAAATAAAATCAATTGCTCCCCTCTCCCCCATGCAGTACATCAGCCAATACAAAGATCATTCAGATGAAAGCAGACAAATGAATTCTAGAGCTGTGTTTCTACTCCCATTATCCTGGCTGGGGATAAGACTTAAAGTTTCACAATGTAGGATTCCTGTTGAAGAACACTCTGTAAAATAATTAACAATCTTGCAGATTTATGACTCAGTTAAAGCCTAAAACCATGTAGTCTATTGAGTTCAATTAAAATTAAGTAAATTAGAAAACATGTTTAGCCCTGTTCTGTTTACCTTACTATTTTCAATCCCAGATATGTAATTTATTTTGGAAATGGCCAGCCATCATAGTGTCATGTGGCTCCTTCAGAAGTTGGGCTTGATCAGTAGTGGAAACATTATGGCTGTAGAGCAGAAGTCTTCAAACTTGGCAGCTTTAAGACTTGTGGACTTCAACTCCCAGAATTCTCTAGCCAGCAAAGCTGGCTGGAGAATTCTGGGAGTTGGTCCACAAGTCTTAAAGCTGCTAAGTTTGAAGACCTCTGCTGTAGAGCTTCATGCGCTTCCCAGGTTTCCTCTTGAAAGCCCTGGAAATTCTTCCATCTCTGAAGGTTTCATTTCCTTACCTTTTGAAGCAGGGCTATCAAACTTGCGGCCCGCCGACCAGATGCATCACGCACTGGCCATGCCCATGCCCGGTTTAGCAAAGGGGGAAAAGTCACAATACATCACGTGACACCCCTGTTTTGAAGTAATAAACCCATGAGGTGTAACATAAGCTATCAAAAAAAAAAAAAAAAATACAGAAAAGGAGAGAAAAAGTACAAAGGAGACAATGAAACCAGTTCTACAAATAGGTAATAAGACAATATCCACTTTGTCTTCAGCCACTCCACCTATTGTCTTCATTTTTTAAAACAAGTAGTACAGATCTTGGTCACCAAAAAAAATTGACCACTGCTGGTCCATTTCATGACCATTTCATGAAAGGATATGAACTATTTTATCATATTTTCTCCAAGTAGTGGATGACATATAAGCCCAGCAAAAAAAATAATTAAAAACTAAATAAATAAATTATTGAATGCAATATGCTTTAACATTTATGTCTATTAATTAAAAGATCTCTTCAGCTTCCCAATTTCTTTTTATTCAAAGCATTATTTTATATGTTGGCAAAATTTGGTCCCTTAATCTTGATAGTCCGCATATAACTTCCATTCCATAATAGCTTTGTCCCATGGCATTATGTAACAAAGTAGAAATGCTCTAGTGCCATTCAGTCTATTCTTAGTTCTGAACAATTCACTGTTTTAATTGTGCATTCTTTTTAATAAATTGTTGGCTTCCCTCTTGAAAAATGTCATGGAATTCCAGTTGAGGAAAGTTCTTTCTGTGGAAATGAAGTTGGCCTTGATTTACCTTCCTTTTTAGTATCAGATCAACATTTTTACCAGAAATCTTGGGTTACTTTATGCTAGGAGAGATGTACTATCTTTTATTGCTTTAATGAAGGTGTGAATTGTTTCACTGTATTGTTTCACTGTTTTGTTCAACGTTGTATACATCTTTAGCTTTACAAGAGCTGAACCAAAAAGTATTTAAAGTTTATTTGATTCCCTACCATATGATTTGATAATTGAATGCCTAGAAATAATAGAAGTCATTCAGAATACAACAAGGCACAGCAAGTGCTGCCTCTGCAAAGAAGCTGAAAAAATAGTGGAGCACCTTGTCATCTGCTGCAAGACGATTGTACAGACTGACTACAAACAACAGCATGGCAAAGTAGCCACAATGGTGCAATCATCTGCTTATCCCAGGTCCTTGGGAAGGACTTGATAGCTGGATAAAACTGCCAAACCCAGTCTAAACATCTGACTGATTGCGCGATAAACCACAGTACTAATGATAATTTATTGATTAGACATTAGCCCCTATCAAACTATATAATATAAAATACAAAATAGTAGTTGTTTCAAAGATTGTCAAATCTATCCAGAAAAGATCCTAGCAATCTATAAATCTGAATCAGCATTTTATTTTTTTATGCAAAAAAGTTCCAGAAAGAAGTGCATCATTGTGCTCAGAGATTCATATGCTTCCTATAATTGTTATAGTATAGTTGAAATACTGTTCGCATATAGCATGCCACAGCACTCTGAAAGAGATTAAGTAAGGCATGAATCATAGTGTCCAGATCTGACATTTTCAGGAATAGTCACCATCTTAGGTCTGTAAATGCTTTTGACATTGCCAGATAATCACCACCCAAGTTCTGGAATGAATCCAGGAACATACACAAATTGTGAACTTTTAACTGTAAGAACATTCTGACCCCGACTAACTAAAGTTCCTTTTTCTTTGATGCGTCAACTAATCAAGAGCATTAATTGTTCTCATCTATTTCATTATCAACATCAAACACTTATTTAGAAGTAAAATACTTTCCTTGGATTGAGATTGAAATTGAAATAGAATGAAGACATCACTCATATCAGTATCCTCGTGGCACTGTAATTTTGAATTCTGGACAATCTCCTCAAAGTTTAACGTATGAAAGATATATATTAACGTTTGGATCATGGTAGAACTATTGCTGGGTGTTTTATATTTTATATTAATCTGCATATGCAGTTTATTCTTATATTTGTATATGTCAGAATGAGAAGCTTTTATACAGAAATGTCATGTGCTTGTCCCCTATTTATGTATCACTGTTTCTCTAATTTGTAAAAAGCTATTTTGACATTTTCCTGAGAACGATAATTGTAAGCTATCAATCAAACATATATTATAGAAAATAATTATCTCACACTAATATCCAGATGCACAAATACTGAGGAGTTGAACGAAGTTTCCAATTTAAAGCTTTATTTTACACATATGCACACAGGAAAGGAGAAACAATATTTCATATTAAAACAAATGCTAATAATTCTGCCTATAAAAATAGAAAATTAGGGAAATTAGAGAAGTTGAGTTTCTATAAAGACCAGATATGTGGAGGTAGAGGTGGGAATGTTCACAGTAGCAAAATCAAGGGGTATGTAGGTGGGAGATTTGAAGAATAGAAACAGAACAAAGGCAGTTATAGACTTTTGTTTCAGAGAAAATAGAAAAACATAATCACTTATTCAGACTTGAATTGCCATCAAGTTGGCATCAATCCTTAGCAGACACTGATTTTCTCTATTACAATATAACCTGATATTGCAGGTCTTTCAATGGTGCATTCATCTTTGCTTTAACTGAGTCACATAAGTTGCCGTTGGTTGTCCTCTTCTTCTATCTTCTTCTGCCTTTCCCAGCATTAGAGGCTTTTTCCATCAAGCTAAGCTTTTGTATATTATGTCCAAAGTAGAGTAATGTACGTCTGATCATTTGTGTCTCAAATGAGAATTCTGTGTTGATTTTTCAATGATCCTTTTATTTGTTTTCCTGAATAGAGTAGAGTAGAGTAGGGTAGGGTAGGGTAGGGTAGGATAGGATAGAATAGAATAGAATAGAATAGAATAGAATAGAATAGAATAGAATAGAATAGAATAGAATAGAATAGAATAGAATAGAATAGAATAGAATTATTTATTGGCCAAGGGTGATTGGACACACAAGGAATTTGTCTTGGTGCATACACTCTCGGAGTACATAAAAGAAAAGATACATTTATCAAGAATCATAAGCTATAACACTTAATGATAGTCATAGGGAAACAGTCAATATAAATCTTAAGGATACCAGCAACAAGGTTATAGTCATACAGTCATAAGTGGAGGAGATGGGTGATAGGAGAATATTAATAGTAATGCAGACTTAGTGAATTGTTTGACAGTGTTGAGGGAATTATTTGTTTAGCAGAGTGATGGCGTTTTGGAAAAAACTGTTCTTGTGTCTAGTTGTTCTGGTGTGCAGTGCTCTATAGCGTCGTTTTGAGGGTAGGAGTTGAAACAGTTTATGTCCAGGAAGCTGGGAAAATCCAGGATTTTCTTGGCTGTTATTCATATTTTTAGGAGTCTTCTCCCACACTAAAGTGTAAAAATGTTAATACTCTTACTATCTGATTCCGTTTCCAAGGAATATCAGAAGGAATAACCATGTTTGCATTATTCTGATATTTGTAGGTACATTGATGTATCTGAATATCTTTTCTGAGGCCTTCATGGCTGCTCTACCAAGTGCCAGTCTGCAGTGTATTTGGTTGGTTTTTTACTGTTGGTGGTTGCTCCTGAAAGGCAGAAGCTGTCTACCACTTAAATATCTTCATGAGCAATTCTGGGGCTGATTGCTGTATAAGTTATTATTAGTTTAGTATTTTTTATATTTAATTTTAGTCCCAGTTTTTTTCAGTATGCTCCTTGAGTTTTATTAGTAGAACTTGCAGATCCTTTACATTTTTGACAGTTAGAACAGTGTCATTATTATAGCACATGTTACTGATGTTTCTTGAAGCCCATCTTCTTGCCATCTCGCTAGCCTTAATATACAGTATATTCAGCATATAGGTTGAATACATTAGGGAAGAGTTTACAGCCTTGTTGCACTTTTTTGGCAACAAGAGAGAGTCTGTTTGCCGTATTCTGTCCCTACTGTAGCTTCCTGACGTATATATGGATTTTTCATGAGGACAAAGAAATGTTCAGGATTCCCATTTTTCTAAGCGCATGCCACAACTTAATACGTTTGATACAATAAAGGGCATTTCTATAACCAATGAAGTTATTTCTTTTTGGTTTGCTTTGACTTTCTCAATTATCCAGCATAAATCAGAAAATAATACATCATGTTTCATCCCTTTTCAAAAGCTACGTTGAACATCTGGCATATTTTTTTCTATGTACAGCATTACTTCTACAAATCTGCATTACATGATCCTAAATATTATTTTGCTAGCATGTGAAATAAGGATGATAGTTTACACACTCTGTTAAGTCCCCATGTTTTGGTACTAGAATGTAGATTGGTTTCTTCCAGTTTGTTGACTGGCTGTTCACTAGATTTGCTGGCATTATGTGACGTGCTGGGGAGATCAGGAGATTCAGGCAGTTCAAATTAGTATAATGATCTATTGCAAGCTCAATCTCTCTACAAGAGAGCTACTAACAGTCAAGGAAAATTAATGGGAGTTAAGAAAGGCATTCAGGGTGGGCTGCAGAGGTGGGTTTCAGCAGGTTCTGACCAGTTCTGGAGAACCGGTAGCGGACATTTTGAGTAGTTCAGGGAACCGGTAGTAAAAATTCTGACTGGCCCTGCCCCCATCTATTCTCTGCCTCCCAAGTCCCAGCCAATCGGGAGGAAATGGGGATTTTGCAGTAACCTTCCCCTGTATTGGAGAGGGAATGGAGATTTTACAGTATCCTTCCCCTGCCATGCCCACCAAGCCACACCCACCAAGCCATGCCATACCCACCATGTCACACCCACAGAACCGGTAGTAAACATTTTTGAAACCCACCAATGGTGGGCTGGACTTAGATCTTTATGGGTGCACAGGGACTAATGAGTGATTATGCGTTGGACCCCTCCTTCAGGCTCAGCCTTGACATCTCCTACACATAGCTTAATAAGAACTGTCACTGATGATTCTTCTATTCCTTACTATATTTCTCAAGGTATTCCATCAATTCCGCAGCCTTCAAACTTGGTAATCCCAAGTGCTGATTTAATTTCTTCCAGTATTAGAAGTTCTTGAGAAACACAGTATCTTTTAAGTTATATGGGATATTGGTATCTCTTTTCTATAGTATTTCAGTATATGTTTTTTCTTTATTTGTTTGATCTCTATTGAATCACTTACTACTACGTTTCCCTGAAAATAAGACCCTGTTTTATATTTTTTTGAACCCTGAAATAAGTGCTTGGCCTTATTGCTGTGCGCTCAAAAGCCTGATTGGGCTTATTATCAGGGGATGTCTTATTTTGGGGAAAACAGGGTATCTATTGGTACTCTTCCAATAAGTTAAACTGACAATAATACTAAGATTTGGGTTGTATTATTTTTCAAAAAGTAGAAATTTGGTTGCTCGTTTTAATGATTATGATTGGAGCAGGGTGAACAATTTATTTCTGCAGAGACGATCATGTCTACAGAATTAATTTTGGGACTCAATGTGTTTTAAGTCCCATTAATGGGTGGCGCTGAAATGCGGTGGGTGAAGTGAATATTCACAATGCGCAGAAGCACTTCCCTTCTCTAATATCTGTCAGGATAAGTTATTTAGGGAATTTGCAGATGAAAAAACGAAATAAGATTGAAAATATTCAATGCAAAGTAACTGCTTATAGTATTATATGCCATAGAAAACTAGCAAAGTATTAGCTCTCTGTATTTTAAAAAATATTTATTTAGTTATTTTTTTTAATTTTAAAATGAAAGTTGGTCAGGAATAAAACAAATGTTTATTACAGCATTTCAGTGATCTGTGTGCTTAATCACAAACTCAAATTCTGACACAGATCTAGTTCTAATTATAAAATGAACTGATTAAGCAATAAGAGTCTTCAGTAGAGCTCAGGATGCTAAGATACTCATTGGTTAATGAAATATAGCAATAGCTATAGCCCTTAGACTTATATACCAGCATGTAACATTTAACATTTACATATGAATGTTGCCGAATCCAGACATTGCAATCAACATTCAGAAAAACTATGCTACATTTTAGTTACCACCTTTAAACATTCACTGGAATAGCTCTGGAATGTTTTGACATTCAAAGATAGGATTATTAACAGTTACATATGAACATCTTAATTTTCAAAAATTGCATGTTTGCTATATCACACAGAAATCTTGATTGTCACTGTTCTGTCTTGCTCCTTCTTATGGAATCACAGCTCAAAACCTTCATAACAAATCCAAAAGAACAAAGCAAACAAAACATTGGCAAAAAAAAAGGGAAAAAAATCAAGTTGGAAGACCCAGAAAAATCTCAGGGCCTAAATTAAGATAATTATCACTAACCCTATCCCAAAAATATTATTTGGCAGCCTTGACAAGCAAAAAAATTAGTTCCACTAACAGCTGAATCTACATGTGCTAATAAAAAGGAAATATAAAACATGAAATTTTCCAAAGGAATTCAGGCCCTGAGATATGAGGTCATAAATAATAAAAGGAACCATGCAACTGAACATGAATCAGGGTCTTAATTGTGTCCTGAGTTACAACGACAGATCTACTCCCTCCATAGAGATGATATAAAAATATTCTTCAAAGCTAAAGATCCCACAGTACCTCTGGTTGTATATATCTGGCTCGTTAAAAAAGGGTCTTTTAAAATCCTCCAGGATAAATGGTACCTAGTAATGTGTGTGGGGTTCTTGATTACACAAACTATATAATAACCTTCCCTAATTTGCCATAAAACAGTCCCATCCCAGACCAAAAAAACATTAGTTTTATCAGTGATCATCAACATGATCACTGTTGATATTACCTGGTTTGTTAATGAAACATCTGCAGGAAAACAACCAAGCTCAGAGAGTACCAAGGACCCCTCCCCTCCAGTTTATCCTTGAGCTAAAAAATTCTTCTCCATCAATAATGTGTGTGTTTTCCACTAATAAAACTAATCTTGATATTGCTTTAGCATGTTCAATTCTGAAAAAAGACAAGTAAGAAGCTGTCTTTAAACTGAATCAATGGTGGGTTGCACCCGGTTTAGACCGGTTCGCAAGAACCGGTGGTAAAACCAGCAGGAGGCTCTGCCCATACATCATCATAGGTGCATGTGCAGAAGAACGTGCGCATGAGTGAAGCAAGCACGTGTGCGCGGGTGCAATGCAAACTGGTAGTAAAGGTAAATAGAACCCACCCCTGAACTGAATGTATTGATTCACCAAGCTCATCATCGTCCTGTTGGATTGATAGTTCTAGCATCGAGGCCGCTTGCAAGCAGGCGATGGAAATCTCCAACTTTAGCTTCCTGACAACTGCTATTTTGGAGGTATGCTGACAACAATTTCAAAGTAATATTAAGTTTAAAAGAGTAATAACCATAATAGCACTTTTTCATGTTTGTGTGTTGTGTGAAAGAGAGACATATGTCATCCATTGGTGAATTAATGTTTTTCTGGTCTGGAATGGGGTTGTTTTATGGCAAATTAGGGAAGGTTGTTGGAAACTTGAGGTGGAACTGGGATTAGAATGTTTAAAAAATGGTAGATGGGGTTGGATTTTTAACTGGAGAAGGTTAAGCGAGTGTATGGAGCTAGGAAAGATCTTGACAGGAATGGAAGGAAAGTTGGACCTAAAGAGAAATATCTTCTGAGAGACCTAATTACAGTCAGCTCAAGCTTATCCTAAGAATGAAAAGCAAGAGAAAGCAAGAGAACTGAATATATGCCTAGTTTGGAGCTGTGACAGTTGTCTGAGATATTAGCTGCCTTTTCCAGTGAAATATCAGAAAAGAAGAATTGGACACAGCATAAGGTTGGAAATGAAAAATGTCTCCAATAAAATTGGTACAAAAGAAAATATTGTAAAGTTCACTAGTGTATAAACCAATGAGCATGTACTGAATTTTATTTTGTAGTAAAATGATATCATAAAGTTTAAAAAACAGATGGGGAATGGAAGCGGTGAAGTTAAATGTCCCTTGTAGAGGCAAAGTCCAAATGTGATCCAGACTCAGCACTGAAAGTGAAAGGAACTATGTTGGAAGAGAGAGATTTCAATTTGTACTATCTAACTCAAAGGGTAAGAGACAGGGAATGCAGTGGAAGCAGAGGTGGGCTGCTGGGGGTTCACAGGGGTTCGGGAGAACTCTAGCTAAGATTCTGTGCAGTTCGGAGAATCCCTAAATCCCACTCCTGGCTGGCCCCGCCCACCCCATCCCTCCCCTCCCAGGAGTCCCCACGTGGCCCATTTTGGACCCAGAAAAATGCAGGGCACGCACGGAGGCTTGGGGAGGGTAAAAATCGGGCCTACCAGAAGTTCAGGAAGACAGGGAACGGACCCGTTTCTGGCTTCCAGAGGGCTTCCGGAGCCTGGGGAGGCTGTTTTCACCCTCCCAGAGGCTTGAGAAAAGCCTCCGGAGCCCAGGGAAAGCAAAAGCGCCCCTTCCCCCCACTGTGGTGCAGGAAGCTGACTAGGCCACGCCCACCCAGGGGCAGAGAACCCTTTGCTAAAAATTTTGAAGCCCACCCATGAGTGGAAGGCCCTTTCTCTGGATATAGAGAACAAGGGAACAATTCTCAGTATTAACCTTCAAGCTGCACAGTAGTGCATTTTCAGAGATGGCAAAGCAATTGAGGTGGGCAGCTCTAGGTATCAAACATATTTAGATAGATTCCTGATCATATTTTTGGATTTGCCAATCAAACTGGTAGGCAGTGCCACCATGCACCTCGTTACCTGCTGGAATGAAAAGTGGCCATGACATAAAATGTGACTTTTTCCAAGCAGCTTTTAAATAGTCGCAGCTCTTAGATTTCTTTTTGGATTGCAGAAGAGCATTGGAAAATGGAGTGAAATAGATGCCTTTTGAGACACTGGTAAAAACACACTGAATATGACCGATCATCATTATGCGGCCACATTCCAGATTACATTGTGGTTCAGTTTTCATCTGTATATTTTGCAGCTCTCATTGCTATGATGCATTTGCTAAATTCTTTAAGGATAAAAATCACATATTCTGTCAGAATTAGATACCACTTAGAATTTAGGGTAAAGCAATTAAGTACATTCATTTAGCTTGTGGAAACTAAAGAAGTGCATAAGGCTCTTTTTAATATCACTGTTACTAACTGTGAGAATACTGAACATAGTATTTCAAAGGTGGATATACAATGGCAATAGCACTTAGATTTATATACTGCTTCACAGTGCTTTACAGTCTTCTCTAAATGGTTTACAGAGTCACATATTGTCCCCAAGAATCTGGATTTTCATTTTACTGACCTCGGAAGGGAGGAAAGCTGAATCAACCTTGAGCCGCTGAGAATTGAACTATCAAACTGCTAGCAATCGGCAGTTAGCAGAATTAGCCTGTAATATTGCATTCTAACTAGTGCACCACCACAGGTCTATGTATATATTTTTTTATTTTCATGATATTTTAATTATTGATAGCATCAAATTGCCCTTTTCACATCTGTCACTCACTAAGTTGATATTTTTATTCAGTTATCCACTATGATCTAAATATTTTTTTTCTGGTTGGTTACAGAAAACTCAGACCCCCCCCCATCAGCATAAATATAAGAAACTAGGGTTTTTTTCCCCAGTGTTCATCACACATAGGAGAGTTTTCCCCTATTATTAATAATTAATAATAATAATAATAATAATCAATTAAACTTTAGTCCCATTCCCCCATGGCTAACTAATTTTTCACATATGTTGAAAAGCTGATTGTAAATATTGCTTTTGTTTGTCTCAAAAATAGAACGTAAGACATGTGATTTTTTTAATGTCTAATTGTTACTAGGACTCTAAGAATTACGTAGTTGATGGAAATAAAATAATTTAAATTACCATGGATTTTTTAAATATACACTATTGGGTGAAGTAAACCTGGTCTTTAATTTCTGTTCATGGCTATAAATGAATCATTCAAAGTTTTGTCTTTATCAGTGATGAGTATCTTACCAAAAAATGACTATCAGTAACAAATATTATTGCTTTGAAACTTCATAATTTCTCCCTTAAACTAGATTTAACTTTATATACTGTAACAAAGTAAATAACAGTCAGTGTAATGAGAAAATACTTTTCTATGTTACCCCATTTCAAAAGATCTTAGACTTCCGGAAAAACTCATGCAAATAAATTAGAGTACATGAGGAGGAGAAAGTGGGAAAATCTCATTATAGTATCAAGCTTGGTATTACTGTACTGTGTTATCCAAAGAATATGTCATGAGATACATGGTGGTCTCCAGATATTTGGATCAATTCTAATTAACCCAAGCCAACATGGCTGTGAGAAAGTATTGTTGAAGCTATAATCTAAAACTTCTGAGGGCAACAGGTTCCTTTCCTGATTTTGAAGTATGCTTTTTCTGCATAGCTGTTAAATGAATAATATATATCCAAGATACAAAGAATTTCAAAATTTAGGAGAATTTGATTGTTCCAAAAAGCAGCACAAGGTCACCAATTGACTGTTTAAAATGTAGATCTTTCTGCATTTTACTTTATTCAGCTTTATATTAGCTCAATTTGGCTGTTACTGATTTCTAAACCTTCCACATTTTAGTGCAGTTAAATTATGATAAATCCAGATAAATATTATATTGTAAAGATGTCAACTGACAGCAAAGCTATTTATTTATCCCATTCAGTGCCTATGAAATGTTGGACAAACAGAAAGAGCTAAAGAAAATTGATGCTCTTGTATTGTCGCACTGGAGAAAATAGTTGAGAACAATTTGGACCATAAAGAAGAAAAAATAAATATTAGATGAAATAAAGATAGACTGCTTACTTAAATCAGTATTAAGGCTACAATATTAAATACTTGGAATGCATGGATGCAAAAGTAAGAGTATCGAGGGGGGGGAAGCAATACTTGGAAATATTAAAGACAATAAAATAGTTCTCTGTGGGAGTCCCTGCCCTTTGGAATGAACTCCCCCCAGAAATTCGCAAAATCTCTGATCTTGGTGTATTTCGCTGTGCCCTCAAAACCATGTTGTTCTGCCAGGCTGGGCTATCAATATAAAGATTTTAATTGGTTTTAAATTGGGTTTTTAAATTCGGGGTTTTATAAATTGGGCCTATTATTTAATAATTTTAATTATTTTTAAATATTGTCTGTCTTTGTGTTTTTAATTAGGCTGTACACCGCCCTGAGTCCTTCGGGAGAAGGGCGGTATAGAAATAAAATAAATAAATAAATAAATAAATATTCACATTTTCATGTTTTCAAACTGCTAGGTAGGCAGGAGCTGGGGCAGGTAATGGTAGCTCACCTAATTGTGTGACACTTGGATCTCAAACCTGGGTTGCCAACTTTCCAGCATCTTAACCGCTGAGCTATCATATATGCATGCATATATCTATCTATCTATCTATCTATCTATCTATCTATCTATCTATCTATCTATCTATCTATCTATCTATCTATGTTATACCCTTCTTGCTTACTATGAATCTAGCCATATATTAACATAATGAACAGGGATTTTCTTGCATTTCAGTATACTTGATTTAGTTGGAGACAATATTTTAGGAGACTCAGCCTAGAAAAAGGATATAGAAAAATTAAATAAATCCTTTATGTTCTGCTATAGCAGGAGTGTCAAACTCAAGGCCCACAGGCCAAATCCAGCCCATGGGGTGCTTAAATCTGGCCCAAATCTGGTCTGGAAATAGCAAAGGACCAACCCGTGGTGCCTCTGGCAGCCAAAATGGGGTGTGGGGGCAGCAGAAGAATTTTAAAACATTTTGGGTATTATATGCACAACCTTTATTTGAAATGATAGTTACTGAATCATTGGAACTCTCCAACACAAGGCATAGTTAATAAATATTAGATTTAAAATACAGCTTTCGGGAATTGGCTTGGTTGGTAATGGTATGAGTGTTTGTAACACTTAAACATATGCTGGGTACCTCTGTTTTATTCATGCATTATAGATCAAAGTTTAGGCTTACTTTAAAATACATTCATCTGAGATATTTCTTAATAATTTTTATGGAAAACAGTTTTGTGGCTCTAGATTATCTATTTGGCAAGTTATTTGTTTAATTGTTTTATTATCAAACATAGATTGTGCTTTTCTGAAGAGGATGAGGATGATTTCCAATGCAGCAAAATATATTTAAATTATAATGAAACACTGATCAATGTTTCAAACAATTGTCCATCAAGACAATAATATGACAATATGTCAAAAATAAGTACAAATCAACAACTCATCTAAACAATATTTAATTGTTTATTTAACTTAGAATCTCTCCCTTCTCTGCAATCTAGCAGTTTTTGGAGGCAGGCAACAAATCTCAGAGAAAGGATGAAATTATTTCATGACATTGGCTTAAGAAAAAATGTTATGGGGAAAACAATGCCTCAGAAAGAATAAAGCACATGGATTTTGATGTTTTGATGGATTCTGATCATAAAGACCCAACTGGAAAATTATGATTCCAACTCACTATTATGAGATTTTTATTATCAATTCTTTATTCAGATAATGGATTGTAAGTAGATTCTGGGGAGCCTTCAGAAAAATTAAGTTACACAGTTATGAGGCTTTAATAAATGGTTAATAAAAGTATGGGAAGTTTTCTAGAATTCTAACAGTGTGTGTATGCGCACACAGACACACACACAGAGATAGTATATAGCCTTGACAATTCACTTTGTTTTGGTACTACTGTTATTTTTAACAATGTTAATGTAACATCCAATTCTTGGCTAAAAGTGTGGAGTCCCAGGTTCTAATCCTCTTTCAATAAAACATGAAAGCTGACTAGGTGACTTTGAGCCAGTTTTTCTTTCTCATCTCTACACTGGGAAGTCAGAAAATTTCTGCCTGTCAATGTGCACTGGACCAGTGTGTAAATTGTGGTCATTCACCTTCAGTGAAAAGGCATTCAATATGCAATAGATTTATTTAGGCTGTTAATATTAATGAACATTCTTATTTGGGTACTGGCCATCTAAAGAATCTTGGCTGCACTAATGTGACAGGGTGTAGATTTTTAACAACTAAATACAAGCATGGAAGAGTTTCTGCTAAATTTAGCACATAGTTTGTATGGGCAAGTCCAGATCAGTGGTGGGTTTCACATTTTTTTACTACCGGATCTGTGGGTGTGGCATGGTGGGCGTGGCATGGTTTGGTGGGCATGTCTTGGTGGGTATGGCAGGGGAAGGATACTGTAAAATCTCCATTCCCACTCCACTCCAGTGGAAGGTTACTGAAAAATCACCATTTCCTCCTGATCAGCTGGGACTCGGGAGGCAGAGAATAGATGGGGGCGGAGCCAGTCAGAGGTGGTATTTACCGGTTCTCCGAACTACTCAAAATTTCCACCACCGGTTCTCCAGAACTGCTCAGAACCTGCTGAAACCCACCTCTAGTCCAGATCATGTTCAATGCTTCAAATATCCCTATAGTTTTATATTGTCAACCTCAGGAAAATCACCTTTGAACAATGCAACTGCTAAATCGATAATAAAGTAAACAACTTCATATGAAATAATCTCAGATAGGTGCCTTTAAATTGAACTAAATTTTCTGTCAGAAATGTTGCTAGCTTTTTGGTCAGTAGTACAAGTGTTTCAGGCAGAAGTTGCTTATTATGACTAGATCTAGAACTCAATCTCAGTCCAAGAAAGTAGTAAAAGGTAACTTTTCTATATGCATTTAGTACCGGCCCATGTCTGCTTGCTAGTACGCTAGTATTCACTTAAAAATAGGAAGGTCTATGATGACTATTTCTCACACCATGGTAGAAGTGGCTTTTCAAAATGTATTCATAAGAACATGACTAAATTTTCTAAACAGTAGCCTGAGGTCTGTTTGCCTATTGGCAATCCCTATTTCATCAAGGGTATTTTAGAGCTGAATAGAATCTTGAAATATGGATAAGTGACACCAGCAAACAAATCATTTTTAACCACAGCAACCAAGCTGTGTTCTGTGGTTTCACTGGGTCTTTTAATTTAGTTGAGGGATGTATGACCAACTTGAACTATAAGATTAATCCATAATATAGGAAACTGCTATGATCAAATGTAACACACCGCTATGTTCATTCATGGAGGGCCGTTTTGTATGTATATAAACAAATATCTGTTTATATGAAGAATGTAAAGGAGAATCACTCAGCCATATATTTTTGAAATGACTTTCACAGAGATGTGCTTATAAGATTTATAGTCTTTATAACAGCAAAATACACTGGAAGATCCTATCTAATACTGCTTTTGGCAAATAAAAAAATATTACAGAAGCGTAACTAAGGATCTGTCTCCTTGCTATAAAAGCTCATAAACAGTGCATAATGGTCTAAATTTTATCCTGGATCATATGAACCATATGATTATTGGATATATGTTTGTATAAAGTTAACCAGTCTGTGTGTGTTTTTATTCACATTTTAAATCATTTGTCAATTTTATGCCTGTTATTGTAAGAAAAAGATTCAATTGAAGTGCTATTTACACTGTCTTAGCTTTATTAGACTTCCTTAGATGTTTTATCTGAATTTACTTCAGCATTCATTTTACAGCAAAATCTTTTACCAGGTCCATTTAATGTATAATAGAAGGAGTGGTTTAAGGAAATGTTGAAAAGCACTTCAACTATCATCATAGCCCAGAGCTTCCTAAACATAAGGATTGAATTTACTGTGATCTTAAATGTATATTTGAATTCAGCCTGCACAGATTTTAAATGAAAGATGAATTTAACCCTTTGCATCTGTAGCAGTCCAGGGGGACAGGATCAGTCTTCTGAAGGTACTATTTATGATAAGTACTATTTCCACTGATACCACTATAAACTTTACCTCAGAGTTTAGTGTCTGGTTTTCTTCCTAGAATTCAAATGGATTAAAGATAGTTATAATCCCTGTAGTGTGATGGCTATCAAGGGCAAGAAATCAGGAGTCAAAGCAATTCAAATGAATACAGGTTTATTGCCTACTAACAGCCTAAACCACAAATGGTCAAAGCAAATTGGCAGTAGATAAGAGTCAAAGGAATTCAAGGTGGGTTGGACTTAGATCTTTTGTGGGTATGAAGGGACTCGAGACCAATGACATCACTGACCGTCACTGACAATTATAACCCATCACCACGCAAGTGTCAAACTCGATTGGGTCACGGGCCAGATCCTGACATATTGCAACGTTTTTTGCCTTTGCGGAGCTGGGGTGGGCATGGCCTGCATGTGACATATCCGGCCTGTGGGCCACCAGTTTGATAGGCCTCCTTCACCAGGTTTCCAGGACTCATTAACTCTTCCTCTCTCTTACTGTCCTTCTCAGTTCACAACCATTCGTCTCCCTCTAAAGATATGAATTCCACTAGAGATTTTCTTCGGAATCACAAAACAAGGGGAAAAAAGTTATAAAAGTCCAACTTGCCACAATTTCAATTATTACCAGCTTCCCAACAGTTGTTATTTACATTTTTTTTAACTTCCAAATGCAATATACAGACACAGTTTAGGTGTCTTCTAAATTGGATCTTGTTAAACAAGATTGAAAGATAAAGTCTGCTTGCAGTTGCATTTGAACCTGCTATTGTGACCTAGGCCCAAGTAAGTAGTAGGAAAACCAGTCAGTGAAAAAACAAACAAACTTTATTCTAACAGCTGAGAATTACTTCATTCCCAGAATCGTTCAACTAAATTAAAGCAAATTCCTCCCAACACAAATTCCTCAGTCCTATCACAAACCTTGGTCCAATTAGGCAAACTGCCAAAGGCCTTTCTTGGCAAACGTTCAGAAGTTTTTTGGCAAAGCCCAAACGCCATTGCTGGTCTGTTTTAAGCCTTATGGGAGGGGCCAATAATCTCTTGGCCCTACTCCCGAGTTGTCCTCTTTGCTTGAGCTGCTCTTACCTTCTGGCAGATCTTCTCATGCATGCATTAGGAACAGGCTCCTCCTGTTCCTCTGCCTCATTCCTATCAGGCTCTGCAGGCTCTGGAGTCCGCACCTCACTCTCCGATGGCCCTGGCCTCATCCCTGCCTCTGACGCAGAGCCCTCATCCGGGCCTTCCCCAGTCTCCAGGACTAGCCCATGTTTTTCCTCAGCCTCATCGCTGTCCGACTCTGCTGCCAGCTCCGCAGGCTGCTGGCGGACCACAACACCTGCTAGCACCATCATTTAGACCACCTCAAAATGGAAATGGTTTGTCATTGTTTTCTTGCAGAGTGTTTTCCCAATATTGCTTAAATCTTAGCATTTCTTAGTTGTCTCATATATAACTTAACTTCAGGTCAGAGGTGATCATTTTACAAGGTCAGTCAGAATTAGGTAAGTGCTGGGCTGAACAAGGTTCTATTTGCCAGCAACTGCCATTGTTTCCTGCCAAGCTTAATCTGAATTCAGTTAGCTTTCTTACTTCCAGTTTTTATCTGGAAGCATCAGATACTAAAAGAACATATGGCTAAAACTGTGCATTCTCTCATAGAAAGCCTTTAAACATTTACCTCTCTTCTAAGGAAAGCAATGAGAATCTGTGAAAAGTTACAGATGTGATAGTGTGAATTACAGTGGAGTTTGGAAATAAAATCTGATTATTTTGCATGAGTCTGTTTTTTCATGTTTTAAAGTTTTTTTCATTTGTGCTTTTTTTTTTTTTTTTTGGCGTGTGTGGATCAAATGTTGCATATGCTTGGAGAAGCTGATCCCTAGAGCAGTACCTGGTAAAGTTATTAATATTTTTAAGTAAACCAAACCTGCCGCAGGTTTCTCCTCCAGTTAATCCTTTAATTAGCCATTTGTATGGAAGAGAATTTAATGCTGGATATCAGCTTCAGCTTTGTGCTTATTAGGCAAATGCAAATTTATATAAAAAAATATCTTTAAAAGCTTCCTAGAGGGCTCTACTGAATTTTCTGGTATGAGATTATGTCAGAAGAAATAACATTTGGGGGAGGGGGAACTATGGTGATTATGAGAAGGTGTGTTCTACCTATTGTAGTTCTTTAGAAATGATGCACATATCTTGAAGAAATTCAGATTAGTGAATTGTTCTTCTGCCTTCATGTATAGAGGCCTTTCGTAAATTTGGTACTTTGTTTTCTGAGGAAGAAGGATCCACTGCATTTCAGCCACATAAATTATGTTTCGAAAAACCTTAAGTGATATGTGTTAGAGAAGAGACACTTTTATGGTAGCAGAGTTTGCAAGATGAACCGTTCAATCTGTGAAGGACATGGCTTGGAAAGAAAACAAACAATAACTCCTGGGCTGACCATCAAAAACATGACTGTGTATCTGAAATTATTAATTACTACTTTTCAGGTTGGTAAAATTGATCAATTAAAATTTAAACTCAATAATTTCTTCAGTATTTTTGGTTTCACACAGACTCTAAATTATGGGATTATTATTGCAATGGATATAAAACTATTGGAAGAATATTGACATAATTCATAGTAAATTCAAAAATCACAGAATGCAAGGAATAGAAGGGACCATGATTGTATAATACAACAATCAATCAATTATTGAATTGTTAGATTGTTTGGTTGCTTATTTTTATGTCCTTCAAAGAGTGTTTTACAACTGATTTGATCACAGAAACATTATAAAAGATCTGACATGGAGTGAGAATAACATGTGTAGAGAACTCAAGATAATATTCAGTTATTGGGCCTTTCAAATTTTAAAAAGGCTTTTTCTGTGGAGAAAAAAACCCAGAGAAATTAGAACTCTTTAGACTACTCTACTGGTTTTTTTTTCCTTTTTTTTTTTCCTATTTCAAACCAGTGGACATAATGGCCTGTCCAGCAATTGTTCTCTCAGCATCAATTTTATTAAGTATTTAGGGTTGAGAGAAAGTAGTCAAAAGGCACCCAGTACACTTTCATAGCTGATGGACTTCAGTTGGTCTCTCCAATCCTAGCCTAACACTTTAAGCAATAAGCCATTCTAATTCCCTCTTCAGTTTAATTTATATAAAACATTGTTGGACTTTTAACTGTTGTGAAATCAATTGTGGCTTATTCAATGAAATAGTTTAAAAATCATGATCAAATATGATGTATAATTTGTAATAGGAACATTGTATATCCATTATACCTGCTATAAAGAGACTGCACAGAGAAAAGTTTTTCTCATTTTATCATACAAAGCCCCCAGGATTATATCCAATAAAGCTAAATGATGGTGATCAAAGCAAATGATCAAACAGACAAAGAAAATACTTCTTCACACAACCAAAGTTGAATTATGGAATTCATTACCCAGGATGAATGTACTTAACACGTGCAGTTTTAAAAAGCAGTATATATTCTTTTTACCCAAATCTTTGCCTCCAGTTCTCAAATGTTTGAGTACTTGTTGTTTAACAGGTGAGCTAGTAACAGGACCACATTAAAAAAAAAATAGCAGGGGAACAACCCAGAAGTGGATGTACCAGAAATCTCTGTGAAGATAGAGAAAAGCTTTGATTGCAAAGAAAAAGTAATTTTCCTGGGTGAATATTGTTCTCTTGAAAATTCAGGACATTTAGTAAGTGGCTAAGAACTGGAAATCTGAACTCAAGTCTCATCTCTGGGAGGAATTGATTTGCGGCTTTCTTTGGGCTCACAGCCTCCATTTCTGATAGGGGGAAAGTGATAATTCTCTACTTACAGCTTTGTTGTAAGGCTTCCTGACTATGTGAGATAAACTGACATTTTGGTACTAGTGCTACAGATATGCTAAGTCTTAGCATTATTTTTTGGTAGTGTCTTTGTGGGTAAGTATGATGAAAATAAATCAAATTAACACTTATCTGGATAAAAATAAAAATATGTCATTCTTCTCTCCCTTTTAATGCATGCAGAGAGAGGAGGGGATTGGCAAAGCTATATGCTCATTGTGATTATCAGAGCATACCCACGCCATCATCTCCACGGAAACACAGCATATTTCTAGGTGAAGCATCACCAACCTGTTGCCAAGGAAACAAGAGATGCAAAATCTCAATGACATTCTATTTTGAAGCATTCAAGAAACCTTTGAAAGGGCTTTAAAAACTGCCTAGGAAGGGAGCGGAAATTGCAGATCCTCAACAACCACTGTTTTATTCCTGGGTTATTCTGTCTGCTCACGTCACTCTCTTCCTGCAGTTCTCTGCTGAAGCACGAAAGCAAACACTGTGAAAACAAAAGTTTCATGCACTCAAAAGGGAGTGTACATCTCCACCCCGGATCACCCCAACGATGCCCTTGAAGTGATGTCCCAGTGCCTGGAGGCCGTACGGATCTGGATGGGGAGAAACGGGCTCAGGCTCAACCCATCCAAGACCGAGTGGCTGTGGTTTCCGACCTCCCGATATAGTCAGCTGGCGCCATCGCTGGCTATTGGGGGCGAATCATTGGCCCCCACGGAAAGGGCTCGTAACTTGGGCGTCCTCCTGGATTCACGGCTGTCTTTAGAAGAGCACTTGACGGCCGTGACCGGGAGGATTTTTCATCAGGTTCGCCTGATTCGCCAGTTACGTCCCTTTCTAGATCGGGACTCGTTACACACAGTCACTCATGCCCTCGTCACCTCTCGTCTGGACTATTGTAATGCTCTCTACATGGGGCTCCCCTTGAGGTGCACCCGGAGGCTCCAACTGGCGCAGAGTGCCGCCGCGCGGGTGGTTATGGGAGCAACATGGAGCTCCCATGTAACACCTCTCCTGCGCGAGCTGCACTGGCTCCCGGTGGTCTTCCGGGTGCGCTTCAAGGTTCTGGTTACCACCTTTAAAGCGCTCCATGGCTTAGGACCTGGTTATCTACGGGACCGCCTACTACCACCAACAGCCTCCCACCGACCAGTACGCTCCCACAGAGAGGGGCTCCTCCAGGTGCCGTCGGCCAAACAATGTCGGCTGTCGGCCCCTAGGGGGAGAGCCTTCTCTGTGGGGGCACCGACGATCTGGAATGAGCTCCCCCCAGAGATACGGAGGATCCCGGATCTGCGCACCTTCTGCCGCGAGTTGAAGACGCTTTTATTTCATCAAGCGGGCCTCGCCTAAATTTTCTCCCTTTTAAATGAAAATTTTTAATTTTTAATTGTATTTTAAAATTATGGGTATTTTAAATTATGGGTATAAATTCAGCCAAATTTATTTAATCTATTTTATTCGATTTTAAATTTTGTATATTTATGTGTTTTATTTCATGGCTGTACACCGCCCTGAGTCCTTCGGGAGTAGGGCGGTATAGAAATTCAATAAATAATAATAATAATAATAAAAATAATAAGAAAATGAAAATGGAGAAATATGCATTTGTGCCGGAATAAATACACATTAGCATGAAGACCATCGACCATGGTATCCTGCTGCGCCGGTTGGAGGGGTTGGGAGTGGGGGGCACCGTTTTGCGGTGGTTCTCCTCCTAGCTCTCCGACCGGTCGCAGTTGGTGTTGGCAGGGGGTCAGAGGTTGACCCCGAGGTGCCTTGTTTGTGGGGTGCCACAGGGGTCGGTCCTCTCGCCCCTTCTGTTCAACATTTATGTGAAGCCACTGGGTGAGATCATTCGTGGCTTTGGGGTGGAGTTCCATCAGTACGCTGATGATACTCAGCTGTACATCTCCACCCCAGGCCATCCCAACGATGCCCTTGAAGTGATGTCCTGGTGCCTGGAGGCTGTGCGGATCTGGATGGGGAGTAACAGGCTTCGACTCAACCCTTCCAAGACAGAGTGGCTGTGGCTTCCGGCATCCCGATACAGCCAGCTAGTACCATCGCTGGCTATTGGGGGTGAGTTATTGGCCCCCACGGACAGGGCTCGCAACTTGGGCATCCTCCTGAATGCACGGCTGTCTTTAGAAGACGGCCGTGGCCAGGGGGCTTTTTATCAGGTTCGCCTGATTTGCCAGTTCCGTCCCTTTCTGGATCGGGACTCCTTACGCACAGTCACTCAGGCACTCGTCACTTCCCGCCTGGACTACTGTAATGCTCTCTACATGGGGCTCCCCTTGAGGAGCACCCGGAGGCTCCAACTGGTGCAGAATGCGGCTGCGCGGGGGATTATAGGAGCGAGAGGGCGCTCCCATGTGACACCTTTCCTGCGTGAGCTGTATTGGCTTCCAGTGGTCTTCCGGGTGCACTTCAAGGTGTTGGTTACCACCTTTAAAGTGCTCCATGGCATAGGACCTGGGTATTTGTGGGACCACCTTCTGCCGCCGATAGCCTCCCACCGACCAGTACGCTCCCACAGAGAGGGACTCCTCAGGATGCCGTCGGCCAGGCAATGTCAGCTGCGACCCCCAGGGGGAGGGCCTTCTCTGTGGCAGCTCCTGCCCTCTGGAATGATTTGCCCCCTTTGGGTTTGTGAGCAAACCCAAGCAGTTCTTTGAAGGCTATTCATTGTGAATATTACACTATCCCACACCATTCCACAGTTGTCACGTTTATTGATAGGAAAAGAGAAATTATATGGATATTGATTTGTTTTGGATAATACCATATCAGTAAAGAGAAATAATTCAAATCTTATCATTCAATCTTATAATTCATTACATAAAAATTATCAGTCTAACAGAGTCGTATTAGATATATAACAACATTTTCCTATTAGACTTAGAACAGATAATAAGCATAGGAGCTGTCATGTAATTCTCTCCTGGTGGAATTTTACAGTTGCAAATGTTGGGGTTTGAGAGGACTTGCCTTTATAAGTTTTGAAATTTATTCACTCCAGTTTTGGAAATGTTTTTAATTTCATCTCACACACATACAATAAACCTTTTCATCTTCTACTTCTAATACAAAAACCATTTTCTCCTTACCACCATCAATTATTTTGGGGAGGAGAGATGATAGGTGTGAAAGAATGTGGGCTTGACTCAGAGAAGGCCGAGAGGAATGCTGAGCTATTATAGAAAAGATATTTGAGGCTTGGGAATGTAACAAAGTGTGAGAAAGAAACTCAAAATGACTCCATCTCTAAATTAGAGAGAAGCTTTGACAGTTTTCCAGCTTCTGTTACAGTATGCTAACTGCATTAAATTACATTACAAGATTCCTAACAACTCTTGTTTCCTGATCTGACCTACTTCAAGAAGCTGACAATAGTCATTTTGTAATTAGGATGTGCTTTACCAAGTCTCAGCTAGAAAGCATGATGTAGCAAAAGGTCAATAATCTATTGCTGAATACAAACATTATTTTTTGCTAAATTGTAGGAATACTCCTACAGAATAACACTGAGATATCCATATAAATGCCAATAAGTATTTCCATCCAATGTCAATGCTGAGTGTAAAAGGCTGAGTTTGGGGTGAACCATCTCTCTACAAATGAAAATATTTTCTCTGATAAATGTTAAAATATAGTATTTTTAAAGGCTAAAAATAAAATGGCGACTTCCAGGGGGAGGGCCTTCTCTGTGAGGGCTCCAACCCTTTGGAATGAACTGCCCCCTGAGATACGAAATATCCCTGATCTCTGTGCTTTCCGCCGTGCCCTCAAAACCCTGATGTTCCAACAGGCGGGGCTAAACATATGAACATGTGAATGTTTTTAAAATGTTATCTAATTTTAGGTTCTATTTAATTGGGTCAAACTTTGTTATAATAATAATTTTAATTAGCAATTTTATGATGTTTGTGTATCTATATTTTTCTTGACTGTACACCGCCTTGAGTCCTACGGGAGAAAGGCGGTATAGAAATATAATAAATAAATAAATAAATAAATAAAATAAATAAATAAAATACAATATATTTTAAGTAATCCAAAAACTCATCGTTTGGGATATGAGCTGGTACAAAAAAAGATCACAGCAATATGTTTTGCTTTCTTGAGAAGTGGCTGAACATTTGTGCTTATTTCTTTTTCTTTCTTTCTTTCTTTCTTTCTTTCTTTCTTTCTTTCTTTCTTTCTTTCTTTCTTTCCTTCCTTCCTTCCTTCCTTCCTTCCTTCCTTCCTTCCTTCCTTCCTTCTTTTTTCTTTCTTTCTTAGATTATGTTTCAAGTTTCTTTGGCCTTTTGCATGACATTGCATTCTAGGTATATAATTCCCCAGGGTCCAGTTAGATGAAACTAGGTAAAAAAAAAAGTTTATCTCATAAAGCTACGCAGGATTAGTTTATTACTTTGGTGGATGACAATTAGGTTGCACTAGGAATTTAAAAAGAAAGAATTAATGAATTATGACCAAACCTTGGTCCTCAGACCTGCACAAATTGTGTGGTAAAGATAGAGAATAACACATCCAGTTCTAGAAATAGGCTGAATTACAAGCATTATGTTTAGCTTAGGATATCATATTTATTAAACAAGAAATGAAAATTAAATTGGAACAGTGATTAAAATTTATTAATGAGAATTCATGCTCATTAATCAGATGTTGCTCAAAATCTGAAACATACGCAAGATAAATATAAAACGGTCATTCTTATACCTTGGAAACCTCACTAAAGAGACATTTAGTTTGACCTTTCATTTTATAACTGACATATATTCATTCATTTTTTATATCTTCTAAACTTTGTGATGAAATATGCCTGCTTGCTTGCATACTTCCAGTATATATTGTATATGCACTCTCGCAGTGATTTACAAACCATGTCAGCAAATTGCCCCCAATAATCTCATACCCATTGTAAATTAGCACCAAATGAAGCAACGGAACTTAACACATCAAACCATCTCTATCAAAAGCCAATCAATACATGCTCTCAGACCAAATGTCCAATCAAAAGCACCACATTTATCCTGAAGGAGATATCCACCTCACCAGAGATCAAAGTCAAATGCTAGCTTGAAAGAAGAAAGAATTCATGGCTTGGAACCAGGTTATCTGAGGGACCATTTCTTGCCGATCACATCTACCTGACTCACCAGAGTGGGGAGACAAGGAATGTTGCGGGTCCCATCCCCAAGGGAGATACACCTGATGGGACCTTCTCCGTGGTGGCTCCCTCTCTCTGAAATGTCATTCCCGCAGAGATTAGAATGGCCCCCATTCTAACACTCTTCCGGAAGGCACTGAAGACCTAGTTCTGCCAGTGGGCCTGGGGAATGCAGAGCGGGATGGAACCCATTAAATGGCTTGTGTGATGTGTTGTCACTGGGATGGGGAGTGGGGGTTATTTTATTATATTATTATATTAATTTATTATATGATTATTCTCTTTTATTAGTTTATTAGCCCTTTCCTTCTCCTGCGCATGTCTAAGATGGCGTCCCGGCGCTGAATCCCGGATCCTTGGGGGGCGATGCCTCGGCTTGGCGGGACTTCGGGGGGGTCATTTTGAACAGCTATGACCCCCGTTTGGGAAAAAGAGCACCTGGGGATCCCATCGACAGCTTTGTTAGCTCTCCGGACCACCCCAGCTCCGAGGAGGACGACGTTGAAGCGCCGGCGGGTGAGGGCGTGAAGGATGCGGCCTGCGGGGGCGGCACTAGCACCGGCGGCTACGGGCGGTCGCGGCAGCGGCGGTGGCGGCCCCCTGACGACGGCGACGTTTGAGGCCCCTACGGAGGTTCCCCACGCCCCTGGATGCCTCGAGGAAGATCTAGAGGCAGGGGGCGGCTGGGGGCGTCCGTGGGGAGGCCGATGGCGACGGCGACAATGGTGGCGGCGGCAGCCACGGCGGCGGCCGCGGTGATGGCAGCTGATGTCGGGGCGGCTCCCAGCGGCTTGCAGACCTGAACTACAGCATAGGATTCTTCAGCAGCAGCCTTAGACTGAGCTCTGGGAGATTGGAGAGTGTTGGACCCTTGGGGGAAGGGTTACCTCCATGGAGACCCAGAGACACCCCCCCAGGACGAGCTGGATGGGGGGGGAACGAAATAGGGCAGCATTATCCATCAGATAATGGTTGAGGGATTTGCAGGGGTCGGAAAAGAACTACAAACCTATGCGGCTTGAATTTCCCCTCCCTCTTCCATCTTTTGGACCGAGTTTAGGCCTATGGGCCTTACTACGGTTACAGCTACCCATCTACTTTGGCCTGCTGAATTATTCCAAATTTTCCCCCTTTTACATCTAGCCTGTCTGAACTCCCTGCCATGTAAAATCTCTTCAACGTGAATTTACGAACTTAAACCTCCTTCTGAGCAGGATACTTGGACCCCCGGATGCTACTAATCCCAGGAGGGATACTGGTTCTATGGACATAAGGCCAGTGGGAGGCGGACTATGGCTATCTTCACCCCCGGATTTCCATCAGAGTTTCCATGGGTGGCCTAGGTGAGACCATGGCTGCCCTGGAAACCTCCGGGGTCGAAAGATATGCACCTCCTTGGCCATTGTCGTGAGAGGACAATGGGCTGATGGCCTAACCATGGACTAGAATTTTCCCTATGTTTGTAACATCAGCGGTACTCCCTTCCCTTGGACTTTGTCTCCCCTGATGATTATATGTATTCGGTGCCGGAACTCCTCGCCCTACGAGATTCTCCCCTCTCGCAGGTTTGGCCCTCCACATTATTGAGGGCCTATCTCGATGACGGACTTTGGAGTCCAGAGAGATGGCATGGAGCAAGGAAGAATTTGTGGGGTTTTTTAGGGAATTTTTTTAAGATTTTAAGGGGTTCTGGGAGGGGGGTTTGTAATGATCTTTCTAGAGAAATTGGGAAGAAGACTCTGGGGGATGGGGGGGGAAATCCACCAGGGTCAGAGCCGAGCCTGGCACAGGGTAACGATTTGGGAGGTGTTGGTCGAGGGACTGGGAAAGGGATGGGGGACGATACCTATGAGGTCTGTACCATCAGCACGGTAGATGGGAGGGGCAGATATGGCGGGAGCAGGGGACCATATCATGTGTTGGGGGCTCGCACTCGCTGTTTGAGAGCAATTGCTTGCCCCGGTCCCCATGGCTCCTCTTGGAGACTAGGTGGCTTAGACACTCAGGATCTGGGCCTTCGGCTGATGTTATGCAATGCCAGGTCCGTGGTTAATAAGGCCCCCCTCATTCACGATCTTATACAAGAGGGAGGAGCGGACCTGGCGGGTATTACGGAGACCTGGTTGGGCCCGGAGGGTGGCGTCCCTCTGGTTGAAATGTGCCCACCAGGCTTCAGAGCATTCCATCAGCCGAGGGCCCAGGGGAGGGGCGGGGGGGTGGCGGTTATTATTAACGAGGATCTGGATCCGAGGGAGACCACTGTGCCTCAGATAGCCGGATGTGAGTCCCTCCTTGTGAGGTGGGGCCGTGGGGTTCAGATGGGCTTGTTGCTTACGTACCTGGCTCCCTGCCGCGTGGCAACAGCCCTACCTGAGCTACTCGACGTGATAGCCACGGTGGCAGTAGATACACCCAGGCTTTTAGTCATGGGTGATTTCAACTTGCCATCCGTCGGTGAAACGTCTGAGGTGGCTCGGGAGTTCATGGCTTCCATGACGGCCATGGACCTGACCCAGTTAGTTCATGGCCCTACTCACAGGGGAGGTCACACTCTGGATCTGATTTTTGTCTCTGGCCAGTGGTTGAGTGGTCTTGTTATAGGGGATATAGATATGGAACCCTTGTCATGGACTGACCACTCACTCTTTCGCCTAGATCTTCGAACCGCGACCCCTCGCCGCAGGGAGGCGGACCCAATTAGATGGATCCGCCCCAGGCGCCTGATGGATCCTGATAGGTTCCAGACGGAGCTTGGGCCATTTCCTGAGGATCTAGCACATGACTCGGCCAAGGACCTGGTAGCCGCCTGGGATCGGGCGGCTGGTGGGGCCTTGGACCGAGTTGTGCCTTTGCGGCCTCTGACCCGATGCCGATCCCGGGTGGCTCCTTGGTTTACTGAGGAGCTGAGGGAAATGAAGCGCCGGAAAAGACGCCTGGAGAGCGGTTGGAGAGCCAGTCTCGCTGAATCTGATCGAACACTGGTAAGGTCGCATATTAAGACCTACCTAGTGGCGATAAAGACGGCAAAGTCTAACTACTTTTCCGCCTCTATTGCGTCATCAGGGAATCGTCCGGCCGCCCTGTTTAGGGTGACCCGCGCCCTGCTCCATCTGGGAGTGCGGGAGGATCCCTTAGAAGGCAGGGCGAAGGATTTCGGACAATACCTGTATGACAAAATCGCTCAGATCCGGGGGGATTTGGACTCTGACTGGGTAGATCAGGGCAGGGTGACGAGGAACAGTCTTGAGAATGTTATCTGGGAGGAGTTTGATGCTGTGACTCCCGATGATGTGGACAGGATTTTGGGGAGACTTAGTGCGGCCACATGTTTACTGGACCTGTGTCCCTCCTGGTTGGTACTGGCTTCCCGGGAGGTTACACGAGGCTGGCTCCAGGGCGTCATTAATGCTTCGTTGAGTGAGGGTCACTTCCCCGCTGCCCTGAAAGAGGCGGTGGTGAGGCCTCTCCTCAAGAAGCCGTCCCTGGATCCAGCAATATTGGCTAACTATCGTCCTGTCTCCAACCTTCGCTTCATTGCGAAGGTTGTTGAGAGTGTGGTCGCGCAACAGTTTCCACAATTCCTGGAGGAAACATCCTATCTAGATCCGTTCCAGTCGGGTTTCAGGTCTGGGCACAGCACGGAAACGGCATTGGTCGCGTTGGTTGATGATCTCTGGAGGGCTCGGGACAGGGGTTCTTCCTCTGTTCTGGTCCTATTAGATTTCTCAGCGGCTTTTGATACCATCGACCATGGTATCATGCTGCACCGGCTGGAAGAGTTGGGGGTGGGAGGCACCGTGTTACGGTGGTTCTCCTCCTTTCTCTCCGACCGGTCGCAGTTTGTGTTGGCAGGGGGGCAGAGGTCGACCTCGAGGCCTCTCATTTGTGGAGTGCCACAGGGATCGGTCCTCTCGCCCCTTCTGTTCAACATTTATGTGAAGCCACTGGGCGAGATCATCCGTGGCTTTGGGGTGAGATACCACCAGTACGCTGATGACACCCAGCTGTACATCTCCACCCCAGGCCACCCCAACGATGCCCTTGAAGTGATGTCCCAGTGCCTGGAGGCTGTGCGGATCTGGATGGGGAGGAACAGGCTCAGGCTCAACCCTTCCAAGACTGAGTGGCTGTGGCTCCCGGCATCCCGATATAGTCAGTTGACTCCATCACTGACTATTGGGGGCGAGTCTTTGGCCCCCACTGAAAGGGCTCGCAATCTGGGAGTCCTCCTGGATAGGCAGCTGTCTTTGGAGGAACATCTGACGGCTGTTACCAGGGGGACCTTTTATCAGGTTCGCCTGATTCGCCAGTTGCGGCCCTTTCTTGATCGGGATTCCTTGTGCACAGTCACTCACGCCCTCGTCACCTCTCGCCTTGACTACTGTAACGCTCTCTACATGGGGCTCCCCTTGAGGAGCACCCAGAGGCTCCAGCTGGTCCAGAATGCAGCAGTGCGGGTAGTGATGGGAGCAACATGGCGCTCCCATGTAACACCGCTCCTGCGCGAGCTGCACTGGCTCCCGGTGGTCTTCCGGGTGCGCTTCAAGGTGTTGGTTATCACCTTTAAAGCACTCCATGGCATAGGGCCTAGCTATCTCCGAGACCGCCTGCTGCTACCGATGACCTCCCATCAACCCGTGCACTCCCACAGAGAGGGCCTCCTCAGGGTGCCATCAGCCAAACAATGTAGGCTGGTGGCCCCCAGGGGGAGGGCTTTCTCTGTGGGGGCTCCCACCCTCTGGAATCAGTTGCCCCCGGAGATAAGAAGAATCCAGGACCTCAATGCCTTCCGTCGTTCCCTGAAAACCTATCTTTTTCAGCAAGCCGGGTTGGCTTAAGAAGAAATTTTTAAAATTTTTAAATTCTTTTAATTAGTCTGTGATTCTTAATTTTTGGGCCAAAATTTATATATATTTTTAAATGTTTTAATATTTGTATTCTATGTTTTTTATCTTGGCTGTACACCGCCCTGAGTCCTCAGGGAGAAGGGCGGTATATAAATTCAAAATTAAATTAAATTAAATTAAATTGTTTTATATATGAGGTTTTTATTAATTTATTATATGATTATTCTCTTTTATTAGTTTTATTGTTTTATATATGAGGTTTTTATATTCTTGTAAGCTGCCTTGAATCGCCCTGTATTTCCTAAAACAAACAAACAAACAAATAAATAATATATATATATAATCCTGGTAAAATATACAACAAAGAATAAAGTTCTTCAAATAATGTTTCAATATCCCATATTTATTTTTTCAAATGATCTACTTTTAAAATAAATAATGGTTGCATTATTACTATTGTCAGATACTTTACTGACACATCAGGATGTTGGGAAATCATAACATGCAGCTAACCTGCTATTTTCCTCAAGCTATAGTAATCACTGTCTAAAGCTGAAAATAGCAAAAGGCAAGTACTGAATGAGACTAATTATTTTAAGGCAATGTTCTCCCAGAAAAAACAATTATAAATACTAAAGCTTATTAGTTTTGTTGAACTACCTAATAGAACTACTTCAGAACTGGCAAGATTTCAGAAAAGATTTTATTGATGCCCAATAAAAGATATGAAACTATTATTATCATTTTCAGGCTATCTCTAAGAGAATGTCCTACTCAAGAAAAGTTTTGAAAAAGTCATAGTTGTCCAACCATTCTTCTCTAAAGACACCAAGGTCACTTGTAAAACTCCAAGAACAAAAAATGGCAGCATTTCCTGATAAAGGACTTGGAATGGAAACTCTGACTCATCTAACATCAGGTCAAATAGCCTTACATTCTAGAACAGGACTGTCAATCTCAAGACCCACAGGCCAGATGTGTCACGTGCTGGCCACGCCTGCCCCTGGTTTAGCGAAGGGGAGAAAAGTCATGATACGTCACGTGATGATGCCATGACAACATGAGTTTGATACCCTTGTTCTAGAAGAACAATCACAATCTAATATGAAACCTAGATAGAGCTTCGCCCCTGCTTTAGAGAAATCTTTTTTATTTCCCTTATTGGACTCCATGCCATAGCAGTTTCCTTGCTAACTTAATTTTTGTTTGTTTATTTGATCTATAGGATTCCTCCTTTCAGGGCAAGTCACAACACTGAAAAATCAAAACTACAGGACATTAAACAAATCTGATAGTCATATTATAATAGACTTTCATTTATCTAAAATAAGTTTCTGCTGGTCCATGATATATGCATAATATTAATTAATTCAAGCACTAATTTAACAACCATCCATAGATATGCACTGGGCAGAAAATAGTTTTTAGTAACTTAAATAACCTCTTTCAGCTATGAAATTCTATGAAAAACTTAGGCATGTATAATCTATGTTTGGATGGGCATTCACATGGAAACTCCAGGTATCGTCCTTGACTTCTAGAATGAAAAACATTGAATAGAAACAGAAATATTCAGTATATATCATTCCACATAGCATAGAATGTTGAGACACGCAGAATGCAAACCCTTCCTTGTGTGCATCCTGGTGACATATGCATGTACAAAGCAGTGATGAGTTTCAAAAATTTTTACTACCAGTTCTGTGGATGTAGCTTGGTGGGCATGGCATGACTTGGGCGTGGCTTGGTGGGCATGACAGGGGAAGGATACTGTAAAATCTCCATTCTCACCCCACTCCAGGGGAAGGATACTGCAAAATCCCCATTTCCTCCCGATCAGCTGGGACTCGAGAGGCAGAGAATAGATGAGGATGGGGCCAGTCAGAATTTTTACTACTGGTTCTCCGAACTACTCAAAATTTCCGCTACCGGTTCTCCAGAACTGGTCAGAACCTGCTGAAACCCATCTCTGGTACAGAGGATAGAGCTTGTAGTGTGATATCACAATTCATCATTTTGTTGAAGGCAAGAGTCTTATGCAAACTATCACAATTTCACACCTTTCTTTAGAGACAACCGTTCTAGAGAGGAATTATTGAGTCTGTCATCTGCACCTCTGTAACTGTCAGATTTGGCTCTGCAACCAAACAAGACAGACACAGACTTCAGAGGATAATTAGAACTTCAGAAAAAACAATTGCTACCAACTTGCCTTCAATTGAGGACCTATATACTGCACGAGTCAAAAAAAGGGCTGTGAAAATATCTACAGACACCTCATATCCTGGACATAAATTGGTTCAACTTCTACCCTCAAAACAACGCTATAGGGCACTGCACATCAGAATAACTAGACACAAGGACAGTTTTTTCCCGAATGCTATCACTCTGCTAAACAAATAATTCCCTCAACACTGCTAAACTATTCACTAAGTCTGCATTACTATTATTCTTCTCATACTTCCTATTACCTACCTCCTCCCACTTATGATTATAACCATGTTGCTTGTATTTTTATGGTTTATATTGTTTTATTTGTTTCTTAGTATGATTTGATTGCTTATTTAGTAACTAATGACTATCACTAAGTGTATCTTATGATTCTTGATGAATGTATTTTTTTTTCTTTTTATGTACACTGAGAGCATATGCACCAAAGACAAATTCCTTGTGTATCCAATCACACGTTTGATTTATTCTATTCTATTCTATTCTTATTCCAATTTTTGAATCTAGAATTCCTCTTTGGGCTATGAGAAAACACTAATTTAAAAGTTTAAATTAAAATAAATTAATAATTTAAATTATTTTAAAAAATTAAAGCTTCCCAAATTAACACAAAAATTCACAAGGCGCAGGAAACAACTATAAGAAGCTACCCATAATCAGTAAACATTTCTTTTTCAAAATCTTCCAAAAGAAAGTTTAAGCTTTGGTCAAATAACTAAAAGTTTGGGGGATTGATGAATGCCTTCTGAAAAGGCAATTCATAAAATAGAATTCTACAAGCAAAAAGACCATTTATTTATTTATTTGCTAAAGCTCAGATAGCAAAGGTAATTTTAACTATCATATAAGAATTCTTGATGATACTAGAAAAGATCATATTGAACAAGTCCTTAAGATACTTGGATCTCAGACTTTAGATTTTGAACCCGTCTTGATTCTGGCCTATTGGTGAACTTTCCTCATACCTGAACAAAACAATTTGATTCTTATCCATGAACACTCTTACTGACAAAAAAGTATGTTAACATTAACTCTTTGTAACTATTTCCCTTACTCTGCATTTTGCTAAATAAAAAATTGACTTACTAAAAGCTTTAGAAAAGTAGAGTAGACAAAGGAATTACAAGGTATAATTTTTAGACATTTTTAAGCGGAAGGAAATCAAGTTTATAGAACAGATACAATAATATCTAATGGCAAGTTGTCATCTTGTACACTTTTCTATATGTTTCTGTGGATATAAATGTGTTGGAAGTTAAAAAATTCTGCCTGACCTCAAATTCTTTATGTCTAATGTTATTGAACGAAAACTACACATGACAAGATCACAATTTTCCTTACTACCTCTGGCTTTCAAGTGATTAACATTATTCCATTGAAAGGAAAGTCCATCAGTCCTATAACCAAGGATAAATTTCCTGTCAGTAAGAACAATTAATCAGTAGAACAGGTTGCCTTTAGAAGTTGCAGATGTTTTTAAGAGGAGATTGGACAGCTATTTGTCCAGAATGGTAAAGAGCCATGATGACGAACCCATGGCACATGTGCCAGAGGTGGCACACAGCGCCCTCTCTGTGGGCACAGTTCAGCTCCGCTGCACATGCATGTGGGCCTCCCGCCAGCCAGCTAGTCGTCGGGTCTCTGCCGCGCAAATGCAGGTGGTGGGGTGCATGCAGGGGGCTGTGTGTGCATGCACAGGGGGCAGGGCGAATGCGCGGGGCCCACACACACATTGCATTTGGGGGGTTCGGGTGCACGCACCCTTTGGGCACTCATTCCGGAAAAGGTTAGCCATCACTGGTATAGAGTTTCTTGCTTGAGCAGGGGATGGTGTAGAATCGTTCTAAACTTGACTGTAAAAAATATGGTTTTTGTAATAGAGTTGTCAAAGTCTGGAATGCTCTGCCTGATACAGTTGTCTCAGATACAAATTTCCACAGTTCTAGTCACAAATTGACTTCCGTGGACCTCACTTCATACTTAAGAGGTCTGTAGAGGGGGCATGCATAAGTGCACTAACATGCCTATCATCCCTGTCATTGTATTTTTATAATTATTCCTGTTTTTGTTTGACAAATTACAATAAATAAAAAAATAGAATAATTCTAATTATTCTAATTCTAATTCTGTTATTCTATAAGTGAACTCACAAGGTACTTTAACAAACCGTAATTTGTTCCTGAGTTCTTGAATGTGGTTTCATGTTTTCCCCCCATAAATAATGACAAAAAAACAGAGTCAAATTCCTGAATGAAAGATGTATAGATTACTATAATTTTAAATTCAAAATTTTGGCTCATTTGGTATTCCTGAGTTAACGATAATTTTAATTTTGGCATTCAATAGAAATGAATATGTAACTTTTTGTTAACTAATCACGGGGAATCAGTTGGAGGGAATCAGAATCAGAAATTGAGCCGTAGTGGTTAAAATGCAGTATTGCAGGCTAATTCTGCTGACTGCCAACTGCCAACAGTTCGGCAGTTTGATTCTCACTGGGTCAAGGTTGACTCAGCCTCCCATCTTTCCAAGGTCAGTTAAATGAGGACCTAGATTGTTGGGAGGCAATATGCTGATTCTGTAAACCACTTAGAGAGAGCTGTAAAGCACTGTGAAGTGGTATAAGTGCTATTGCTGCTCTAGAAGAGTACAATTAGCAATTGATATATTGTTTTAGCATTAGGAACGGCAGAATGAGCAAGTCAGCTAAAGTGTATGACATCATTAGCAGTTTAGCCAGTACTAATTTGGCCAGATATTTGTGGCTGAATTATTCTATTACAAGAATAAATCTCTTTCTATTCACCCCTTTATTATTTAACTTGCTGGCTACATAGTACACAAGTAGGCTAATTCCAAGCCTAAAGAGCCTACAAATCATATAATATCTGTATGATAGTCTTTCAAAACTCATTGGAATACTTAAGGCAGGTGTATATTTATCAATTTTTAAAGTGAGAACATTTGCTATTTATAAAACATGGCTATAACTACTACTATTGTGAGCCTGCTTATGAACAAAGGTCAATCCTGTAATCCCTTTGCTTGGTGAGGTAATTATCTCTGTGCAAAACAAAATAAAAAAAAAATCCAAGAATACAATATAAATCTACTTATTTAACCCCCAAAATATCTGCGGTATTGACTTGAACAGACTGAAATCTTGAAAAGTGAAAGAGTTTAAAGATGTTGAGCTCTAGGGTCTGAAATCTAAAGTTCAAGAATATTTATACCTTAATGTCACTTGTTATTAGATTTTCTCCCCTAAATTATTCAAAATAACACCAATACAAGAGAGTCTTCCTTAGAACCTGACTACACTGTCTGTCTTTTCATACATGCATATGTCTAGCCATCCTCTTCTATTTCTCTTCTCCTCCTAATCATTGAACCTTATTTGTTTCTATTCTCTCCAAGTATGCAATTAGAGGACCACAAACATAAATACTGTTATTTTCTGTCACAGTGATTGGTTATGTTGAGAATCATATATAGTATCAGAAAAGGGACACAAAAGAGAGCCTGATAGCAATTAGCAAATGAAGGAATAAATAAGAATGCAATATGAGAATCTATAATGTAGTCACTGGCAGCAATCATGAAAAATAAGTATTTAACCTTAACTGTTTGTCTGATTGCATTCATTGCCTGAGTCTCTGAAAAGTTCCAAGCAGAAGGATTTAATATACATCTGTTCCATCATTATTCTTATCTGTCTAGATTGCCATAATTTGTAAACCTTTATCATACTGTATTTTCATAAAGTTACACCTGATTCATTGTAAGACTTTTGCAGTAGGAATTTAGTTTGTATTCCTGCACATCTTCCATTGGTATCACTAATGAGATTGGCCTATGGTGGTTTTTGCATAACAGTTTCAAGAGAAAATTACTTATCATAATGAGAAAACCTTATTAATTGAATCAGTTGTTTGATTTTCCATGTATCTCATTTTTCCAAACTACAAATTGTCAATAAAAATATAGAAATCATTGTAAGATTAATGAACATAACTGCACTTTGGGTGCTAGGCAACTGGCCCCAAATTACAGCCATTTGCAGCATCCCACAATCACATGTTTTATGAAGGTTTTGCTTAAAAATTGCATTTTTATTTTCAGCAAAAATAATGTTGGTTTAGTGACGGCTCAAGGTTATAAAATCAGAGCAATCATGTGACTGGCTTGATCTATGACCATTACGAGTTATGACCTTGATGGGCAGAACCTATCCAGTGGAGATCTTCTACAAAATGCAGACACATACTAATAACAATCAATAATATGTAAAAAAAAAAAAAACTTCAAATAAGAAAGGTAAACATTTCCCCGACCAATCATGCCCAAAGACACTTCTGTGAGCATGTGTCTAGCAATTACAATTATATAGGTTTATAGATAAATACTAAAACCATTACTTGTCAGATTTATACAGCTGCCCCTAGGCTGAGCCATGCAGTCAAAAGATAATAAAAGTTTCAATAATTCAATCAGTAAAATGCCACGAGTACAATCATTTGTTTTCATCTACCATTTCTGTTTTGGAGCTGGAATTCTGTGTTCAGCAAACATTCTCAGGGTCTTTTCTTTCTTTCTTCTTTCTTTCTTTCTTTCTTTCTTTCTTTCTTTCTTTCTTTCTTTCTTTCTTTCTTTCTGAACCTTCTTAATCTTGATTTATGACCTCCTGTTTTAGGTTCAGAGACAGAATTGTAAACAAATTCCTCACGGGAAAATGGCATCCCAAAATTTAAATATAATTTATAAATTTGAGTACAGATTATTTATCAATTTTAACTTTCTAACTGGTTTTACTTCAGAAGGTCCCTCAACATTTTTTTTTCTTAGATTCGAAAAACAATTGGATAAATATCTGTAGATACATCACCATGTCTTACTTGCCTTTAAGATTTAGGTTAGGCAATGGAAGGTATATGGAAAGAAATTTAACTACTGTGAAATAATTTTCCTGTAATGGATCTTTCTGAGTTTGGGGAGATTTTCCAAAAAAGCTCAGTGCATATGTTTGTATGTTTTGAACATCTTAAAAGTCTTGGAAAGACTGAAGCAAGCATATTTCAGCCAATAATGATCATTATAATGTCCATAATCGTTTCTAGCAGCTCATTTCTGGCCTGCTCCTTGTCAGTTTTCTTCTACAGGAAAAATTCTTTATTTCTGGTAATCTTGTCAGGAGATACAAGTTATGATTCAAGAGAACTGCTTACTACTGTAATTATATTTTCTTCATCCCTAGATAACTTAAATGGACCCATTAATGACACAGACAGACAAGTTTATAAAGACTAGAGCTATTTCTTCATGTTTTCTGAAACCTGAGGCACTTTCATAAAAGCTTTTATCATGCAATCATCATTCCCTATTAACAAATATAAAGGAAAACCTCGACATCTTTTTTCATTTGCAAATTTCATGTGTATTCCCACTGCTGCCTTTGTCTTTTTTTCTTCTCACAAACTCTCTTTTTTAAAAAAAACATAATCAATGCACAATGATTAGTAGCATCAGGAATCATCCATACGGAAGCACTAATAATTCACTAATTTGCTCTATTTTTCAAGATAGATGTGCAAATTTTGCAAAGCCTAAGATGCTGCCAGAGAAAATTTAATGTGTCCAATGCTTATAAGTCACAAAGAGTGGACTGTTCCAAATATTAATTGTTATTACTCCATCTGGAGTAACAAAATCCATGCAGTTGGCACAGTCCAAGCCAAGGTTTCCACAATAAACTGATACTAGCTACTAACCATTCTTGCTTAGAGGAAATCAATTATATAAAATGAATTTGCACTAGAAAAGAGATTCTCACTCCCAGATTTTGTTACTTATTTTCTAGAAGAGCAACGACATCCATTATGGTAGGCAAAAAGGGCAATCATGAAGGCACATGTATCATGAACTAAGCACAAAATTAGAAGATTATATACTTAAATCAGAAATTATTATGCAACATTGCCCTATTGGTATAATGATATCATGATGCATATGATTATACATATGATATATTATACATCATTGATGCTTGTTATGCCTGCTGAAAAGAGGAAACTGGAAACGTTTTTTAATTTTCCTTCACACAAGAGAGTTGGAGATTTTAGAAGGAGGAAGTCACAATAATTTCTGAGCCATGCATTCATGAGATAGAGATAATCACTGAGAAGAGTTTAGATTCCAGGAAAAATCATCTATGATGCCGTCATAAAAGAATTATAATAAGGGCTGGAATACATCTTACAAAAACTGGAAAACATATGTTTGGCTTCACCTGCTTTATCAGAAGGTTATTAAATTAGAACAAAAGTGGTAAAAGGCCAGAGGTGAATATGCGTACAAGAACTAGACTCAAGAAAGAAGAACTTAAAGGAAGAGACAAGCACATTAGAGACTTAGAATTTTGCAGGAAATGCAATAGACAAACTTGCATGTGCTACTCAAAACCTCAGGTGATTTTACATCAACGCTCAGACTATGGAAAGCAGATAAGGAGGATTAAAGATCATAACTCCAGAAAATGTGATAAGCATTGTGTGACTCTTGAGAATACACAACAATGGAAAACTACAATTTCTTCAGAATGAACAGACACAAAAGAAAGAATTAAGGTATAGGACACTGTATACTTACACATCAATTCTACTAGAATGTGGAAATCCTTTGCAAAGTATTGGGTAAAATTAAAAGGAGAGAGAAACACAAATGTTAGTATAGGGAAGTTTATTATAGAACCTAGAAAGGCAGAAGATTCAGATGACTCTTTTATATCAGATAACCAGTATTTTAAATCAGTATTTCCTTTATTTATTATTCTTGTGCTTTTCATTTTCTAGAACACAACTGTCAAAACTCGCAGTGTCACATTGCTTTCACGTGACGTTTTGCAACATTTTTCCCTTTCACAGATCTGGGGCAGGTTTGGCCTGCATATGATGCATCTGGGCCGCAGGCCATCAGTTTGACACCCCTGTTCTAAAAGGCGGAAGAAAGAACAAGAAACATGGACCTAATTTTTATCAATAGGAAGGAACTGGTTGCAAAATGAAAGGTAACTGTCACCTTGGGAGAAAGACATTGAATACAATATCCTTGAATTATTAGTATCCTGAGAAGACGACCTGAAAAAAGTCAGATTTACATGTTGGATTTCAAATAAGTAGACTTTAAGGGAAGTTTAGTCTGTTCCAATGGTTTGAAATCCCAAGAGGGAATGGTGAAGGAAGTAAGCCTTATAAAACAAAATACATTTTTTAGTTAGTGTGGAGTTCAGCAGGGTTTTGATTACTGCAGTCTATATCCCACCTGATGCCAATGCAACCATAGCTTTGGGATTCTTGTACAACATTGTTAGTAATCAGCAGAATAAGTATCCTGATGCTGTGCATATTATAGCAGGGACTTTAATCGGGCTGATTTAAAAGCAGTGCTCCCTAAATTCTATCAGCATGTTAAGTGCTACTAGAGGAGCAAACATATTGGACAAAGTATATACCAACATTAAACATGGATATAAGATTATACAATTACCACATTTGGGACCATCAGACCATATATCATTGCTTTTAGCACCAGCATACATCCCTTTTAAGAGATGGGCTCTGCCTATAATAAAGACAGTGAAATCTTGGCCAGAAGATACTTCCCAACAACTTTAGGATTGTTTTGAGAACACAAATTGGGACATCTTTTTCCACCCTGACCTAGAGGAGCACACTGCAACTGCTCTGTGCTATATCAAACACTGCACAGACACTATCACTGTGGATAAACGTATTAGGATCTATCCCAATCAGAAGCCCTGGATGACCAAGGAAGTCCAGCGCCTCTTGTGTGACAGGACCAAGGCCTTTAGGTCTGGTGATGGAGCAAGATACAGTGTTGCCAGAGCTAGTCTGAAGAAAGGTATTTGGAAGGCCAAGATTGATTATAAGAGGAAGATTGAGGATAATTTTTATAGTAATAACATGAGGCAGGTGTGGTGAGGGATTCAACAAATTACCAACCATCAACCAACCAATGTCATCCCTGCTGGGGGGGGGATGGTTCATTGGCAGAAGATCTGAATCATTTCTTTGCTCACTTTGAAGTGGAGACATCACAGACGGTTAAAATACAGCCGATTGTAGCCCCCACCTCATTGTGGAGGAAGAGGAGGTGAGGAGCATTCTGAGGGCTGTGGACCCTAGAAAGGCTGCTGGTCCTGAGTGCTTCTGAGTCCTCTGGCTGAGTGCTTAAAGACTGTGCTCATCAGTTGGCTGGAGTCTTTACCAGAATCTTCAATCTGTATTTATCCCAGTCTTCTACTCCATCTTGTTTGAAGACTTCCACCATTGTTTCACTGCCAAAGAAGCTCCCTATCAATAACCTCAACGATTACAGACGTTGGCAATCACTCCTATCATCATGAAGTGCTTTGAGAAATTGGTCTGCCGGCACATCATTTCTTGTCTTCCGCATACATTTGATAAACACCAGTTTGCATACAGAAGAAATAGATCTACAGAGGATGCTATAGCCATCGCTCTTCACACTGCTCGGACTCATTTGGAACAGTGGGGGTGGGGGGCTATGTGAGGATGCTTTTTGTAGATTTTAGCTCTGCATTTAACACATTCCACATAATTCTACATAGACTTATGGATCTTGGGCTTTCTTATTCAATCTGCCTTGGATTATGGATTTCCTGTCTGGCCACTCTCAGAAGGTCAGATTAGGTAATCATATCTCTTCAGCCCTTATTCTTAACACTGGTACATCACAGGTTGTGTGTTTATGTGCATGACTGCATTTCCACTCACACTAGTAATACTATTCCTAATTTGCAGATGATATAACAGTGGTGGGACTGATCTCCGGGGGGGGGGGGGGAATGAGTCTGCCTAACGAGATGAGGTGGACCAGTTGCTTTCATGGTGTGGAGACAATAACTTGGTCCTTAACACAAATAAGACCAAGGAGCTTATAGTGGATTATAGAAGGAATAGATCAGACATCCAGCCCTTACTTATCAATGGAGACTGAGTGGAGCAAGTGGCCAGTTTTAAGTTTCTGGGTGTTATCATAAAAGAGGACCTGACCTGGGGCACTCACATTGCAGCACTGGTCAAAAGGGCCCAGCAGAGATTATACTACCTTAGACTTCTCAGGAAACAACAACTGAATGAAAAACTGCTGGTGGCCTTCTACCGTTGCACCATAGAGAGTATTTTAACTTACTGCATCTGTGTATGGTTTGCCAATTGCACAGTGGCAGATAGGACAGCACTCCAGAGGGTCAAGGTCATTGCCCAGAGGGTCATTGGTTGCCCTCTCCCCTCTTTGGAAGAGCTTTATAGCTCCCGCTGCCTTAAGAAAGTTCAAAACATTCTTAAAGATCCATCTCATCCTGGACACCCTTTTTTGGAACTATTATCATCTGGCAGACAGTACAAGATAATAAAAACAAGGACAAATAGGCTGAAAAACAGCTTCTATCCCAGGGCAATAACCATATTGAATTCTACGGTATAGTGCAATATCGGGTTTTCAATTTCAATTATATAGAATGTAAAGGATGTATGTTTGTGTTTTTATTTTTATAGTTATAATGTACACTGAAGATGGCATTTAATTTCATTGTACCATATGCAATGACAATAAAGTAAACTAAACTAATGAAGGCATAATCACAAATCAATTAAAAAGATTCCAGATTATGTGAAGCAACTATCTTACTATGCTCTGGTCAGATATGGCATGAGCATTCGGTCAGTTTAAAAAGGACAGGGAGAAATTGTTGCATATTTAGAGGAAGACTACCAAGTACTAATGGTGAACAGTATGTTAAGGAAGTCACAAGAGGAACAGCTAAAGAACCTGAGTATGGTTAACTACAGAAAAAACAATCAGAGAGATAGCATAATCTTAAAATATTGAAATATTGTCACATTAAAAAGAGAGAGTGGAGTTTATTCTCTATTGCTCAAGGCAGAAAGCTATACCCAGTGGATTACAGCTACAAAGAAGTAGACTAGATATCAAGAGGAATTTCCTGACTGTGTAAGTTGTCAACCAGTGGGACAAGCTGCCATATGAAGTAGTGAACTCTCTTTTGCTCGAACTCTTAAACAAATCCATGATTTTATGTCAACACAACATGCTATGCAAAAAACCTCAGTCAGCAAGTACATAAATGGGGCCATTTTTTTATTTTCTTTTATGACACAATGAAATAGGAAAAAGGAATGACCTTGAGGATGGCACAACCAAGTCAACAGTCAGATAAAAGAGATCTGAATGTGGGACATAATTGTAATTTAAGACAGCATCTCAGATAAGACCTCCCTAGTTCTCACAAAGATGAAAGAAGAAGAAAAAGAAAGAACATTTAGATTTCCTAGCTGTTATCACTGTAACCTTATAATAAAAGTACTATTAATACATGATTTTGTTTCCTAATCAGGTGTCCTTGAAGGACTGACACACTATTTAATTGGAGTTTATTCCGAAATAACTATCATCTTGGATTTTTTTCAATCCTCAATCAGCTACTATCTCGAGTCCCTTCAATCTGGATGTTCCAGCTTTCAACAACTCAGCTATATAGTATCAGAGTTAAGAATCCAGGATAGTAGTCATTTACAGTTTGGGGAAAAAAATAGTAATCTTAAAATCATAGTTATAGAGTAGTATTACGAGACTTTAAAATTTCATCATATACTTATTAGTTCTTACTTAGACTGTTATGCAAATAAGCTCCCATCCTTTGTCTATTATTTTTCAGTGGTTAAATCTTTGGAAAACCCAATCTGAAAAAGGATGGGCCAAAATATAAAATAGCTTTTTGGTGTGTTTGTTTTGCTTCTGGGAAAATATAATTCCTGATATAGAAATTATTCAGAAATGCTGTGTTTTGTTGCAAAATAACTTTACAAATGTAGAAATAGATGCAGCAGGTTTTGTTCTCCTAATCGTAATATTGGGAAAGGTAATTGTGGGAACAAAGCGCTGGCCTCAGAGTCTTGCTCATACAGTTCTGCTAAATGGATTACAGATGATCTCATTCCCAGATGTGGGTCACATTCCATTAAAGGCAGGCTGGGTGCCAAGTGAAAGTGGTGCATAGATGGCAGCTATGATTGAAGGCATGTGCTGTCACTTACTATTGCTGTTGGTGATCTAACTATCTGTTCATAACCCACAAGATTTTTCACCCCCATCCTGCACTTGCAGACACATCAGTCATTTTCAGTAACTGTATTACTGTGAAAATCAAATGGCAAGGTTTGACAGGAAGGGGAGCACATAACCTTTTCCAGCCCAAATACCTGCTTCCATTGGCAGATTTTTCTAATCTTGGCACCACAGCCTTCTCCAGTTCAAAGGTATAAATAGGATGAATTGTTCTGGTCTCACAGCTTTTAAGGAGATTGCTTTGTCAAGATTCTCTTGCCTGAAACGCTTATTGTGCTGACCTAGTATCTTATAGAAGAGCAAATGGTACATAAATATACCTTAATAATAAAAAGAATAAAAGTGTGACTCATGTCTAGCTCATACTGATACAGGTAATAAAAATATGTTTGCATTTATTCTAAGTGGAAAAATGGTAAATGATGCTCCTGCATTTCTGTTTTATAGTTTATAAAAATGAATACTTCTTTCTGTCGCATTAATTTATTTTAACACATGCAAAAATGTATGTATACAAAATGTCCATGTTTAAAGTAAGTGTCATATGCAGCTAAGCAAATGAATAATTTTTTTCTGTATGAGCAGAGAATGAAAAAGCTGTATTTTTTTGGCCAGTTTTGGAAAGCAAGCATCTTTTATGGAAATATGCAGTCAACAGAAAATATCTGGCATTCTTTGAAACAAGTTGAAGGAAGCAAACCGTGTTTTCTTGAAATATCTCAGCAGCATAGGCTGTGCACCATCTGGTGCTTCTGTGGGCTGTAGCTCTCCAAGGTTCAAGTTCCATTTTATCCAGACCTCTATAATTCTTTTCTTCCCAATATTTAACCAAAGAAATCCAAACAGTCTGAATCTAAAGGTAGAATTATGGAATATTTAATTGCTCATTGATTTTCAGTTTAGAAGTGAGTTCAGGTAAAATTCAACATTAGAACCCATGGTTTGAATATTTGAAGAGTCAGTTGAAGATTTCACCTTCATCTTCTGAGATTACAAATCAAGTAATGTTTTTTTTAAAAAATCTGTTGTTATCCCAGAAATAGTTTTTTTTAAAAAAGAAAATACATAAACAAAGAAAACAGATTTGGAAGGAATTGTAAACCTGCAACGATTACATGACAAAATGTGAAAGGTGAACCAGCCTCTCAATTGCCACACTCTGAAAATACGAGTAAAGAAGGATATCAAAAATAAGGGTGGTTAGTCCTGGTACGGAGGTCTGACCCAATGTGCAAAATCAATTTCAACCAAACTTGGTACACAGATGACTTACTCTCTGGAAAAAAATACTGTTAAGATACAGCCTGTTGTGCCTTAAAATGACTTCTACTGTACTGCCTTAAAATGGCTTCTACTGTGCAGCACAGTGGAGTTTCCATGGTAACGGCTTCACAGTTACTCCACAAGGGGGCTCCCTCTGGTAAGGGGGAAAATCCAACATTAGAAATTATGTTTGGTTCAGACATTTTCAACAAGGCTTTGATTATTCTTGAGGACAAATGTATTGCCATGATCAATAAAACATTACTGTAACTCAGCCTGCCTGCACCACTATGAGACCGACATGACATACTTCATGCAGATTACATACGAGAAAAGAACTACAATGTTGAACATCTTAGTGAATATACCGCGGACAAGAAGCCACTTCTAAATCAAGATCAGAAAAAAGCATACCAAATGATCACGGATCAGCTAGCAAAATAACAATGTGGTATTATTTTACTTGACACTTCTGGAGGACACAGGGAAAACATTGTTAACTAATTTAATTGTCGCCAAAATCAGGGCTCAGGGTGAAGTTGCTCTTCCTGTCTAATACAGGATTGGGATAAATAAATACCCGGGCAACGCCGAATTATCAGCTAGTATATATCTTTTTTTAAAAAAAAACTTTTCTGTGAATGAATAATGCTGACTAAAAATTCTAATGGTCCTAATGGTCGAAAGTCAGCTAAAGCCCTATCAAAATCTATCAGGTCCTCTTCCTTTTCAAGTAAAGTTCATTTGATTTTTCTTGTTCTGATAAATTTCTCCAAGGTTGAGGCAGGTTCTACAAAGTACCATTTTCCAAGTTGGAAAGAGATAATAAAGTCATACTATTTGACCATGGAGAACTTCTGAAGACTTGTCAATTCTTAATATGCTCTTATTCATTTCAAAATTAATCTTAACTTTTCATGTTCAGAATACACATAACTACTACAGTGCTATTATGTTATTATCATTTTTGAATTCTGCTCTTAGGCTTCCAAAAACTATATGGAAGTATAGAAGTATATGTAATGTAGTGGTTAAGAAGATGGACTAAAATCCACATGAAAATTCTGATAAAAATTCACCTGGTGACTTGAGCTGCTCACTATCTTATCCACAGTTGTTATGGGAAAAGAAATTGGAGGAAGGGCTACTTTATATGTTTCTTTGAAATCCTGTTATGAAGGCAGGATATAAATCAAATAATTTTTTTTCAAATGTAGTTTATTTATGTGAGAAGGGAAGTGATTCATTTTACAGCTGAGTCTTTTTATGGAATTCTTCCATCTTCTATCAGAAAACCAAGTCATTCCAAATTTTATTAGCAGTTACAGAAATAAGGTGTTCCAATATTATTTGAATATAGGGGCCTGGTGGCTCAGCAGACTGATAGCATTGTGATTAACACCAGCTGTCTGCAATTACTGTAAGTTCGAATCTCACCAGGCTCAAGGTTGACTCAGCCTTCCATCCTTTCTAAGGTAGGTAAATTGAGGACCCAGTTTGTGGGGGCAATAAGCTGACTTTGTATAAATATACAAAAGTATGAAGGCTATTGCTTAACGCATTGTAAGCCGCCCTGAGTCTCCGGAGAAGAACGGCATATAAATCAATTTTTTTTAAAAAAAAAATATTATGTTTCCCCACCCCACCCCCAAATTCCAGTTAACTATTTCTACCCTTTTCCAGGATATTCCAGTTTCTCACCCCATAGGTTTCCATATTTGGGTTTGGGCTTGTTTTTTTCCCTCTTCACATAAGTCAGTCAGGTTCTGTATGCTTCATCCTTATTTGGCTGGCTTATTTGGTGGAGAATGCTAAAATATGCTGCATTTTGTTTGTTTGTTTTTTCCATCTCTTTTTGTACTTCCTCCAAACTGTTGTGATAGAATGGTGTCTTCTTATTTTGTTGATTTGGGGGATGGTTAACTATCCAATTTTGCATATATAGCAAATTCCCTGTCTTTTGTCCCATTATAAGAGAATACTTTTTCTTCATTTTGATACTGTTTCATGCTTTCAGTCTGTAGGCAAGTTTGTAATTGCATTTTATCAATGAAGCATTTTAAACTGCCAAAGATATGAAAAGCTTTTTGTGAAACATATGTTGGTGTTGAATGTGAATAGTGAGAAAGTTTGTAAGAGCAAGCTAATAAGGCATTTATTTTCTAGGTGTGTGCACGCACGTGCATGTGTGCTTGTGTGTGTTCAATTATTTATTTATATTTCATCTTTATCCATTTCCCTCAAAAAGGGGCTCTGCACCAGTGGTGAAATTCAAATTTTCTTACTACTGGTTCTGTGGGCATGGCTTGGTGGGCGTGGTGTGGTTTGGTGGGCATGGCAGGGCAAGGATACTGCAAAAACTCCATTCCCACCCCACTCCAGAAGAAGGATACTGCAAAATCCCCATTCCCACCCCACTCCAGGGGAAGGATATTGCAAAATCTCCATTCCCACCTCACTCTGGGGGCCAGCCAGAGGTGGTATATGCCATTTTCCAAACTACTCAAAATTTCCACTACCGATTCTCCAGAACCTGTCAGAACCTGCTGGATTTCACCCCTGCTCTGGATATTGATATTATAATTATGGTTAAATTAATAACAGTAATTCTTCCATTCATGACAACTAGACAATCAAACGCAATGCACTCACAAGAAAAAGTAAACCAGTGTGTGTTTATTTGGAATAAAATATATTGTAATGAAAAAGCAGATACTATTAGTCATAATACTAAATCCCAGATGTGTTCAGTTCTTTAGTGCAAGTGTTATTAGTCCCAATATGACTTCAAATGCATACAGCACTCCATGAAAAAAACATTATATAGGTTTAGTTCATGAAAGGAGAGCTAAGCATTATACTAATTAAGGCAGTGGTGGAATTAAAAATTTTTTGCTACCGGTTCTGTGGGCGTGACTTGGTGGGCGTGGCAGGGGAAGGATACTGCAAAATCTCTATTCCCACCCCACTCCAGGGGAAGGATATTGCAAAATCCCCATTCCCTGCCCACTCCGGGACCAGCCAGAGGTGGTATTTGCTGGTTCTCCAAACTATTCAAAATTTTCGCTACCGGTTCTCCAGAACCTGTCAGAACCTGCTGAATTTCACTCCTGAATTAAAGATATTATATTACTAATAGGGATCTCTTTTTCTATACTCAAACCTTTTGCAAAAGTCACAAGAAGAATCTTGCTATTTTTCTAATCAATAAATTAATGTAAATTGGGGGGGGGAGTAAACAAGCAACAAAAAATTAAAAACTGAAAGAGAAGGGAAGCTAAAAAGGGAAACGGTTAAGAACACAATTCAGCTCCAGCTTAACTCTTATTCATGTAATTGCTTTACAGTGCCTATGGATTTACAATGTATGCACATTTCAATTTTTTTTCCATACTGTCTGCACAGGATTGCAGATTGCTTCCAAGAGAATATGCACATCCAGGCCTTGTACACACAGTTTATGTCCAGGTAATCAGCTAAATGCACAAAGGTCAGAATCTTTACCATAAACTGAATAGCTGTCTGAAAAGAGGCTTAGTCTCTTGATACTCTCTTCTGATTTGTCTCCAAAAAGAAACAAATGTCATCTTCTATTCCCTCATAATTAAGATTATAGTCATAGTGATTAAAATTCAATTTGAATTTAAAAAAATGCATGTTCTGATGTGATTCCCCGCCTATGCCCTTTGTGTTTTACAGCTTGTATTCTGGATGGAGCTGGCACTCCATAAAAGAGCAGCTATATGCTTGTGGATTCTTCTCTCACACAAATTTTATCACTGTAAGTTGAGAGGGTTGCAGTGGTTAGGAGATGGTCTCCCAGCATCCCCATGGTCATGTGCTGAAAATTCAGGTGCTTGTGAGCAAGCCTATGTTTACGATAACTGCAGTATACTGGGATAATATAATTACCCTTTGCAACTTCCCAGTCAGCTTCCAAAATGCAAAGTTAATGGGGGAAGCAGTGCTTCACTTAACAACCATGGCAAAAGAGGTCACAAAAACAGGCACACCTGTCTTAATTACTGCCTTGCTTAGTGATAGAAATTCTGGTCCCAATTCTGGTCATAAATTGAAGAGCACCTATAAAAAGGCCATTAAATCAATTTTTTTAAAAAAATCGCATTTTCTATTCATGCATTAACTAGGTCTTGATTAACTAACTTTCAATCAGAATACAGAGATATTTATTATATAGGATAATAATAAAAAATGGATCCTTTAGGAATAATATAGCCAGCATGATAGCATATAAATTGTGTTTTGTGCAATTAAAAAAAAGAAAGAAATTCAACAGTGACATCTTTTTTAGATGTTATATTTGGATTTATGGGACTTAAATAAAGTGAGACTATGACTGTCACCCAGTTTTCCTCCCAGTTTTCTCACCCAGCTTCATTTATTTGGTTATGGAGAATCCATACTGCCTTTCACTCCCTTTCCTTAAACCAATGCCACTATTACCTTTATATCATGTTCTAATCACTATGGAAACCATAAAACAAGCAGCTGGCTGCTTCACAGTGAATGCCAAAAATCCGTTCAGAAAAAAAAAATCATTGTATACCACCAGCAGAAAAAACATGAGTTCTTCCTGATGTGGAGTTTTCTTTACGCTTTCCAAGACACTGCTGAATCTAGCAAGCAAGAAGCTTGGATTAAATGAATAACAGCCAATCTTTTTTCAGACCTAAAGAGTGATCCAGATCTTAGGCAAACTGTTGGTGTTAGTTGTGTGAGAGACATCACCAGCTCTAAAACTGACAGGAAATATGGGTTCAATTTCCACCTCCATCATCTTTGCCCCAGTCATTCAGTACGTAGTTTTCTCTTATTGAAATCAAGGTCTAAAATGGGCATTCATATTTGCATTCATATGTTATATGTTATGCAGAAAAATAATAGAATAAAACAGCGAAACAGTCTAAAGACATGCATAATTCTAATAATTCCTAAAGCATTTCTGAGTTCCAATGCTTTCCAACTCTTACTGACAAATCTGGACTATCAAAAGAATAACCCTGTTGAGTCAACCGTTTCAACCTAACCAAGGCATAAGTCTGTCCATTAGTCTGTCCCCAGATTTTGGATCTCTGGTTTATAGCCTGAAATCAATAGCCAAACAAAAAGGGTATAGCAAACCATTCTATTTTCTTAGTGAAAAAAGAAAATTGTGTCTTCTCCCATAGAAAAAAAGACCCTGAACAGTAACAAATACATTGTTCAAAGCAATTATCTACAAGACACATCAAACTTTACAGTTCACCCTATTTCTTATATATGGTAGTAAACTTTGTTTCTTCCTACATCATAACTACTGACCTTGTTTCTTTTTCTTTCTATGACTCACCTTCACTGTATCCACTGCCCACTTTACTCCTCTCACTTCCTCTGACTCTAGGTTACATTCCTAGACCTCCCTTAAATGCCTATGTGTCATTTTCATTTGAAACTCAAGAATTAATTAGCTCATTCACTCAAATGTACAATAACAGGTTAATCATTATTACAGAATGGCTGCTATGCAGTCATCAAGACAGCATATATCACCTATATCCATCCTTTCACCTACAAAAACCAGTATCAAAAAGGCATTTCAGATTTTTTTGGGAAGTGAATTCCCTAGTTTAGATGTGGCTATCAAGACTGAGCTTTCTTTTCATCCAACACAGTATGAATCCAGGTATACTGGAAAGGAAATGGCTGCATATCAGGTAGACTGGCAGGTCCATATTCAAAAAGGAAAACTTTCCAAAATCTCAGAACCAAGTCTTTAAGGGCCTCAGAAACAAATAGGATGCTAAGACACTAACCAAAATGGAAGTTACATTTTCTCTATATTTCTTTTATCAGCTTGACTAATATTTCACCTAAATGTATTTTCTGTACACTATTTTAAGGTAGCCCAGTGTAAATGTCACTAACATATCCAATGTAATAGGATAGTATTTTATTGGAATTATCTGCATTTTTTCAAAGTATACTTGGTAGACCAAGTGAGGCTGTCCCAATACCTGGAGACTGTGCAGATTTGGAAGGGGACGAGCTTTCTCTGACTCAATCCTAACAAGACCAAGTAGCTGTGGGTGTTTGGATATCTAAGATTTGGAGATATTCCAGCTGACCTTGAATGGTAGAAGGCTTTAATCATAGTTGGTATATAGTATGCAGTCTGGATGTCTTCCTGCACTTGCAGCTCCTGCTTGAAAAGTACATGTCAACTCTGGTCAGGAAAGTCTTTGCACAACTCCATCTGGTGTGTCAATTGTATCCTTTCAAAGACCAGGAAGCCCTTCAGCTAGCTGCTAGTCACTTATGCCCTAGTCACCTTGCAACTTAACTACTGCAATGCTCTCTATATGGAACTGCCATTGCAGAACACCCAGAAGCTTCAGCTGGTGCTGAATGTGACTGTGAGCAGTAATAAATATATTCAATATGCTCATGTAACACCTGTGTACCCCAGTTATCAGTTCTTTTAACATGCAATTCAAGTTAGTGATGCCATTCTTCAGAATAACACTCTGCATGGCATAATTCCTAGTTACTGAGGGACTGCCTGTCTCCAATAATAGCTGCCCATCCAATACGATCCTGCAAGGTTAGCACCTGCCAGGTACCCTTGATTAAACAATATCATCTATTGGGACCCAAAAAATCATTTTTCAATAGCAATAGTTTCTGCCTTTTGAAATTAGTTTCTCCAAGTATCTGGATCTGCACACACACACCCATTGTTTAAAAAGACCTCTGGTGAGGAAGAATGAGAACCCTCACTTCAATGCACATGCTATTTTTTAATCTTTATTTTTTATTTATTGTATTATAATTTGGTTTTTGATTGATTGTTGTGAGCCACCTAAAATCATTGAGATCTAAAAAGCATCCAAGTTTTGTAAAATATTATCACTGACATTCCAGTCAGCTAAGGGTCTGGGGAAGTGCACCTTGCCTCTTTGAAAATGTGTTCCCTCTGTGTTCCCTCACATCCTGGACATAAATTGTTTCAACTTCTACCCTCAAAATGACGCTATAGGGCATTGCACAACAGAACAACTAGACACAAGGACAGTTTTTTCCCGAATGCCATCACTCTGCTTAACAACTAATTCCCACAACACTGTCAAAAAATTTACTAAGACTGATTTACTATTATTCTTCTCTTCCTTACTAGTATCTATCTCTTCCCACTTATTACTATAACCATGTTGCTTGTATCTTTCAATTTATATTTTTTATTTGTTTCCTAGTATAATTTGATAGCTTATTAGTAACCTTGACTATCACTAAGTATTGTATCTTTTTATTCTTGATGAATGTATTTTATTCTCTTTATGCACACTGAGAGCATATACACCAAAGACAAATTCCTTGTGTGTCCAATCACACTTGGCCAATAAAGAATTCTATTCTATTCTATTATCCTGATTTTGAAACTCTTTCCTCTTCATTATTATCAGTGTCAAATCACAGGGTTTATGTTTGACTATTTTGAGGAGAATTCAGCCATTTAACAATTGAATTTACACCATTTTACCTTTGCTATCATTATAATTTCTGGTTCTATTATAAAGTCATATTTAAATGCATGTATGCTTTTTATATACATCATGCTGATATTAACTTTAGCGAAGAAGTGGCTTATATTGTATTTTAAATCAAAGTAAGGAATGCCTTAAGAAAAGGCATGTTCACTGTAATTAAAATTGCTGTTAAGCATATGTTGTGAAACCTGTCAACTTTGGCTAATCAAGAAACAGATGATTATTTTATTCCTATCAGCTCCTTGACCCAATCATGATTTATATATTTATGATTTCCAGATATGATTATGATAATTTGTGAAGTTATTTGTGACGATATTTTCAGGATCAGACTCAATAAATAAGTTGAGAATTAGAAGTTCAAATAAAGCACTGTTTATTTACATAAGGCATTCTATATTCACTGAATATTTGCAGATAGAAGCACAGAAGGAATACATACAGCTCCTTATATATACAATGGGTGGAGCTAGATATGGGAGTGGTGAAATATGAATACATTAAGTGGTGAAGAATAAGTTAACCCCTGATACCCTGGTCATGTACTATTTACATAATGAAGAATAAGGCATTTACTTGTGACAAATCCCCCTCTAAATGCCAATTCGATATATTACAACAATTACATTCAGATTCAGAACAATATAAAACTTGTAACTTAGAAGTTAAGTATTTATGCTGCTTAGAAGGCAAAGGCTTTGTTAATATGTCAGCTATTTGCTCTGATGTTTCGCAATGAACTGCTTTAATAAATCCATCCTGAGATAACTGTCTCACATGTTTGAATTTTATATCTATATGTCTGGACCTTTGTCCAATAGCATCAGATCTAGATATTTCAATAGCGGCCTTGTTATCTTCATGCATGATAAATGGTAAATTGGGTTTCATCCAAGTGTCTGATAATAAGTCATTAAACCATATGAGGTTATTTGAGGCCTTAGATAGACAAACATATTCTGCCTCAGTCGTTGAGGTGGCTACTAAATCTTGTTTACCAGTATACCAGTAAACTGGACAATCGTTAAGGAAAAATATATAACCAGATGTGCTTTTTCTACATGTGGTATCGCCAGCCCAATCCGCATCGGCGTAACATGTGAGGATGGGCTCCTTGACATTATTAGGTTCCAATAACAAACAGAAGTCTAAACTATTCTTTAAATATCTTAATATTCTTTTGACAGCTTCCCAATGATATAGTAACGGTTTGCTTACGTGTCTGGACAGTAAGTTGAGAGGCAAAGCAATATCAGGTCTAGTCCAATTGGAAATATATAGAAGGGAACCTATGACAGATCTGTAAAGCGTATTATCTTTAAATTCAGGGGATGATTCGTCTGTGTTCTTCAAAAAATCAGTTTGCATGGGAGTGTCACAGGGCTTAGCATTATTTAAATTACATTTATTCAGGAGTTCTATGATTTTGTCTCTTTGAGAAAGTTTGAATCCCCTTTTTGTTTTACTGATTTGAACTCCAAGATACTTATTTACCTTACCTAATGATTTCAAAGAGAAATGTTCATTTAGTTTTGTTACAAATGTCTCTCTCCTCCCTTTATGTTTACCTATATACAAAATATCATCCACATAAATCAATACAAATTCTAGAGAATCACCCTCTTTTTTTGACAAAGAAACAGTTATCAGCAGTAGTAGCATTGAAATTCATAGTTTTGAGTACTTTTACTAAACATTCATACCATCGTTTACCAGATTGTTTCAACCTGTATAAACTTTTGTTTAGCAACCAAGTTTCATTTTTGTTTGTGTATTGACTATGAGGTGCTCTTACATATATTTCTTTATCTAATTTTGCGTGTAGATATGCAGTCTGTATGTCGTATTGGAATACATCAAGGTTGAGTGCTGATGCTATAACCAGAGCTGTCTTAACACTCTCTGTTCTTACTGTGGGAGAGTATGTGTCTGTATAATCCTCGGGATATTTCTGTGCATAACCTTGTGCAACTAGTCTAGCTTTGTATAAGGTGTTGCCTCCCTCTAAATTTTTAATTTTATATATCCACCTAGTGCCAATAATAGTTTTGTCCTTTGGTGCAGGTGTAGGTGTGAATACATTTAGCTCTCGTAAACTATCCATCTCTTTAGTCATGGCTGATTCCCACTTTTTCTTCTCTTCAGGGGGAAGCTTTAATACTTCCTCATATGTGTTAGGTGTTGATGTTTCTCCATCCATATACATTACATAATCTTTGTATTTGTTTGGCACTTGATTTCTGTTACTTCTGATTGTTCTTTCTGGTTTACTATCATTGTCATGTAAATACCTTGCTTCCTTTTTAGTTAATGAATCTGTCTTTATTTTGTGTTGACTGTTTGTCCATGTTTTGATTTTATTTTTATGTGTGTTGTGATTATATTCTTCTCTAGTCTTTTTTTCTTGAGGTTTAGTGTCTGGATTGTTGTTTGGAAATATTTCATTAAGATGTATTTTAGACCAGTTGGCTTGTTCATGGAACACAGCTGTTCTGGAAACTATAAATTTGTTATTATTATCGATAAATCTGTATCCTTTTGTACCTGTTTCGTATCCCATGAACCTAAGTCTTCTGAATACGTTCTCACCTTTGCGTCTCAATTGTTTAGGTATGTGTACGTCTGCAGTGACTCCAAATATGTGCATGTGTGCTATTTTTGGTTTCCTATTATACATTACTTCATATGGTGTCTTGTTTACAATGCTGGACCAAGTTCTATTTTGTGTGTAATTGGAATATTGTAAGGCTTCTGACCAGAATTGTTTGCCTAAGCCAGCATCTTCTAATGTGCATCTAATCATGGTTTGTAATGTTGAGTTCTTTCTCTCTACCACTCCATTCTGGAATGCAGAGAAAGGGCTAGATGTGTAATGTAACATTCCTTTGTCTTTTAACCATTGGGAGAATTCCTTTGACATGAATTCACATCCCCTATCTGTCATGATTTGTTTTATTTTAATATTGTGTTGTGTTTCTACACGTTTGTAGAACTCCTTAAATTTCTGAAAAGTTTCATCTTTGTGTTTTAATGTATAAACAAACCCATAACGACTATAGTCATCTACAATGGTTAGAAAATAACGTTTTTTATAAGTGATTGATGGCGTTAATGGACCAACTAGATCCATGTGTACCAAATCAAAAATTTTGTTGGTTGATCTTGTTGATTTTCTGGGTTTGGGACTAGTTTTGAGTTTTGTAGATTTACATACTGAGCATTCCAAATAGTTTTCACAATTTTTTATTTTAACACCTTCAGCATGTTCAGTCATCTTTTGTACTACAGGAAAACTGGCATGTCCTAATTTCCTATGTAAGACATGAGCGCACTCATCATGAATTGGTTTACCTATTTTAGTTTTTTTTTCATTGGGTGTGTCTTTGTGATTATGAATTACCTCATGTTCCTCATTGTCACTATTACTATTGTCTCCATTATCTATGTCATTATTATCTTCCATATTGGAATCAATGTTGTGTAACCATTTCTCCTTTGTCATTAAATAAGGTAGACCTCCTTTGATAATTACAGTACCTATACTTATTCTATTTTTCTCTAATGTTGCTCTTCCTTTTGAGAACACAATATTAATGTCAGAATCTCTGTATGTTATGAGGTATTTCAGGTATTAATAATACCCCCTCTATTTTTCCTAGACCAGGTAAGGTTACATTCCCTCTACCTATGACTTGAACCTTTTCTTGATTAGCTACTTTAATTACAAATTTATCTTCTACAAATGAAGATAGTATATTTTTATTGTTTGTAGTGTGATTAGTTGCTCCAGAATCAATAAGCCAATTGTTGTTCTCTGGTTGTTGTATGTTAGTGTTGTCATGTTTGTTTAACCCATTCAGTGAACCAGACCTTCTATCCTTTGAATTATCTCTGCCCCCTCTATGTTCTCTATAGTTGGGTGGACTTCTATATCTATGTCTATCAATGGATGACTGTCTGTTGTGGTATCTATTTCTATATTCTGATCTTTGTCTTTCTCTTAGGAGTTTGGGACAATCCTTCCTATTATGTTCCTTGGATCCACAATTGTGGCATCCAATTGGTTCATGATATCTTTCTTGAAATGCTACCTTCTTATATTGTTTATGTTCTATGTGATTGTTACAACGACTCCTTCTTGAATTGTCTTCAGCTATTAGCTTATTAGATAGATTTTCTATGGATAAATATCCTAAATTGATTGTGTCTAAATGTGATATATAATTATCCCACGATGGATCTAGTGAGTTAATGATAACACTCTTCATTGTTTGATCTGAAATTATCTCCCCCCTTAAATGCAATTCTGCTCTAATTTTGTTTAAAGATATTAAATGTTCACTTATGGTAACCCCTGGCTTTACCCTAGATGAGAAGAAATCTTTAGACATTCTTGTAGTAGTGGCTACACTTTCACTGTGAAACAATTTAAACATGCATTGAATAATTTCTGAGACAGTCAGATTTTGCTTAATACTGTGATACATGGCAGGAGATATACTTGAAATTAATAAGAAAAATGCTTTATGGTGTAGGCAATCTAATTTTAGAGTCCAAGGTCTTTTGGGGGGGTTAGTAATAAAGAACAGTAAGTTTTCTTTTAGAAAGACAACCTGGAGCTGCTGATACCATTCTTGCAAATTAATACCATCTATTCTCAGTTTTGGGAAGTCATTGGGCAAATTCCCAACATTGTTGGATCCATTACTTACAACCGGGGGTAGTCCGTGATCTTGTAAATGTTGAAAGTTGCAAAATGGCGTGGGGATGCTCGCAACGAGTCTGAATGGCTCTCTCCGTTCCTCATGTCCTCCGAAGTTGTCTGCGTAGTCTTGCACATGCGCGTTGTTCATTTCGCTCCTGAAGCTATCGTGAGAGGTTCTCATTGCTGCAGCTCCCTCGCATTGCTCTTCTTCCGAGGAATCGGTCTCCGGCTCGATCTTGGGAGTCCTGGTGATAGCGGGCGCTCGTTTTCTTTCGTTGAGGGCGCTGGTCCTTGGGTTCGTCTGTGGCGTGGGGTGGTATCTGCAGGGCTCTCTGGGTTCGGGCGTCGGTGCTCTCGCCGCTTGGATAGAAGTGGGTAGATTTTGATGTGTTTGCTCGCTTGCTTGCCTTTTCGTTGATTCTTTAGTGATCTTCAATTTTGGCCCAAATGCTGCAAAGAGCGTTTTCATTGCTGACTTTACTCGCATATCTATTGAAGCTTCTTCAATCTCTGTGTCTGATTCTTCTGAGGTGTAAATTTTCTCTCTTTCATTTCTTGCATCGAGTAAGGCTTTTCGCGCCAGATATTTTGAATCCCGATTTCTGATTGGCTCTGCTTCGCTCATCTTAGGGGTCTGTTGAAACCAAGATGGCTGCCATTCGAAATTTTGCGTGGGACTGTTGGTTTTCTTCTTCGCTGTATTTTTATCTGCAAGCTGGTCGCTCACTGTTTTTGAGTCTTTAGATTTGTCAGTAGCGATGCGCTTCTCTCTCGCTGCTCCATTGTTTTTTAATATATCTTGGAGGTTCGCGACGAGATTTTCATCGTTCTTTTGGCTTTTTAAGAGTTTTAGTATCTCTGACCTGAGTTCGTTGTTTTCCATTTCGTTTTCTTCTTGGTCATCAGCTTCATCTATTATTTCTTCGTCGTCTGTAGTGTATTCTTCAGATTCTCTCGATATTGCATTCGTGGACTCATCGATTATTTCTTGATCCGCTTCCATTTCTTTGCTGTATGCCCTGGTGTTGGGCCTATCTCTTTTGTTTCTGGAGTTTTCTCTCTCAGACATGTTTAAGATTTTATTGAGTCAATTCAACCATCCTCTGCTACCAGATTGTGACGATATTTTCAGGATCAGACTCAATAAATAAGTTGAGAATTAGAAGTTCAAATAAAGCACTGTTTATTTACATAAGGCATTCTATATTCACTGAATATTTGCAGATAGAAGCACAGAAGGAATACATACAGCTCCTTATATATACAATGGATGGAGCTAGATATGGGAGTGGTGAAATATGAATACATTAAGTGGTGAAGAATAAGTTAACCCCTGATACCCTGGTCATGTACTATTTACATAATGAAGAATAAGGCATTTACTTGTGACATTATTGTATCCTGGAGAGCAATGCTACTGACTAATGCTTTGTAGACCCAGTTTTTCTATTGGTCACGTGCTTGTAAATATTCTTTATTTATCTAAGGATTTTGCTAACTGCCCTCAAATGCAGACAGATACTCTTTTTCAAGGGTCACTTGTAAATATTATATTAATTATAAATTATAGAAGAGTGCAGTTGCAGGAGAACTAAGTAAACATAATAATTGGAAGGTAGGACATATTGATGCAGATGAGTTGAGGCAATTACTCAGACATCCTAATCCAGTGCCATGAAGTGATTTAAAGATGATGACCGATACCTTGAATTAAACCTGGAAACAAACTGGCACCCAGTAAAGTTCATGTAGCAAAACTGTCACATGCGCTGTCCTAGAGGTGCCCAGGATTTCTCACACTGCTATATTCTTCACTAGTAGCAGTATCTAGATACTCTTCAATAGTAGCCCATTTAATAGTTAAACCATAGTTTACCATATGAACCCAGTCAAAGTTATATTCATGCAAAATAATATCAAGGTCCTGTTGAATATTGGAAAGTGGGATGAATAGAAATAATTGAGGAGAGATGGTCACATATGTCCCACTCCTAAGGCACAAATCCAATGAAGTTAATAGATCAATGGTGTCACATGCACCAAAAATGTGCCATTTGCTATCCATGCAACTTCATTCTCAATCAGTTGAACCTTCCAAATGTATTCAAGGGTAGCCCCATGTAGAGAATATTACAGTAGTCTAATCTGAAGGACACAAGGGCATGACTGATTATGAGCAGACCTCCCCAATCCAGGAATGGGTACAACTGACATACAATTTTAAAAAGGTGTGCCAAGGCTCTCCTACTCATGGCTGCCATCTGATTCTCTATTTTGCAGGAGCTGCAAATCCATGAGGACTCCAGACTGGGCACTGGGTCACCAAGTCAAATTGCACAGTGCAACCCTATCCTGAACCAAAGACAGAATGTACCCAGATCCAGGAGGACCACTCGGTCTTGCTTGGGTTGAGCTGAAGCCTGTTGCATGCCTCCACAGTCTCCATGCACTGAGATAGTACCTCCGTAGCATCAGCATACTGATGATCTTCACTGCAGATCATCAGATGACCTCACTCAGTGGCTTCATTTAGATGTTATACATATTTTCAAAACCATTAAAGCTGCTGTTCACAGCACACCGTCTATAAATTCTGAGATTTTGAAGACCCATTATGAATACAGAAGATAATTTGCAATTCTGAGGATGAAGAGCACATATTATTGGAACAACAATGATTGTGTTCTAGTTTACAAATGAAGAGGAACAGAGAATCCTTTTATAAGGATTTTGAAAAATGAGGTCAGGAAATTGCTTAGCACATTGTAAGCCGCCCTGAGTCTCCGGAGAAGGGCGGCATATAAATCAAATAAAAAAAAAATCTAGACATATGTTTTGGGACCATATAGGAAAAAACAAATTAATTTTATTGTGTGATGAAAGGATTTTTATTGTTAATATGCATTGTGCATTTTAGAGGTGTCAGGAACACTGGAAATAAACATCCTCCCTTATTAGTGAGCTGAGGAGCTTGATGGAATCAGGCACTTATCACTTACTTTTTTGTTGCAATTTTCTTAACAGATTTGCCTTATTTCAGTGTTTCTTAAGCTTCACAGTTTATGCCTACTGGCTGGGGAATTTTGAGAGCTGAAGTCTACACATCTTAAGTTGCCAAGATTGAGAAATACAGTGTAGTATCTGCTGCAACGTCCTACCTGTCAATGATTACTTCAGCTTCAACCACAATAATACATGAGCACACAATAGATACAAACTTAAGGTAAACCGCTCCAAACTTGATTGCAGAAAATACGACTTCAGCAACAGAGTGGTCAATGCCTGGAATACATTACCTGACTCTATGGTTTCATCCCCAAACCCCTAAAACTTTAACCTTAGCCTGTCTACTGTTGACCTCACCCCATTTCTAAGGGAAATGGTAAGAGGTCTGTAAGGGATGTGCATAAGCACACCAACGTGCCTACCGTCCCTGTCCTACTGTCCCCATTTATTCGTATCCTTATCCTCTATTCATAATCATGTTTATACTTATATCTGTTATCTTATACGTGTTTGACAAATAAATAAATAAATAAAAATAAAATAAATAAAGTATTGCCTTAGTCAATTTCCTTGGGCTGGATCAACCCTGTCCCTAGTCTGCCTTTGTTAATTCAGAGCAATGCTTATTTCTTTTCAGCAAGAAATAAGCAAGATGGGGTAATTTGTTTAGGGGTAGAAATAGTTGTTTGGGGTCTGACAGAATTATGTAGAGTAGAAAACTGAAGCTGGCCTCTGTAATGTTTTGTAGACTCAAGGGTCTGGGGAAATTACTCTAATCATATTTCAGCCCGAAAAGTACAATATATCTACAGGGCAATAGGTTCAGGAAAGCTGCAATGTAGATTTAAAATTAGTTACTGAGGTCATACGCTAATTGAAATCTTATTAAATTATAGATATATGAAGGATACTAAACACTGCATTCACTATTTTAAATGATCTCGGCCACTGCATTTCCTGTTCCTATAGCAATTTTCTTACTCTCCATACAGAGAGAACCATTAGTCACATAGTTAATTTTAATATTTTTGCTCTATGTTTAAGGGGCAAAGGGCTGGCCCTTAATGCAAAGCATCTTGATTTTTTTTTCTTTTTGTAATTACCCTTTTTGCTTCAGTTCCTTAGTGAAGGGGTTCTTTTTACCATCGACCCTTTGCAACAGGCCAGGTCAGGAAGTGGCTTCTCTTCAAACTACAGGAACTCTGCTTTACTAATATAGGCACATCCCCAGAAAAGAATATTGGTAAATAGCCCAAATCTGCAAGGACAGAGTCAGGAAAGCTAAAAGCTCAGAATGAACTAAGACTTGCAATAAATGGCAAAAATAACAAAATGAGATTCTTTCAATATATAAGGTACAAAAGAAAGTCAAGGAAATGATTGGTCTACTAATGGTGAAGATGGCAAGAAGGTTCTGTTTACCTGCTTAATTCCTTCTTTGAATCTGTCTTTACACATAAGAAAAAATAGTCCAACCTCTCAAAAGCACACTGTTATTGCTGGAGATTTTCAAGAAAAAATTGGACAGCCATTTGTCAAGGAGTGAATAAGGACTCCTGAATAAGGACTCCTTATTCTTTACTTCCTGCTTTCGGCAGACCAGAAGACCTCCAAGTTCCCCTTCCAGTTCTACAATTCTATTATTCTAGGCCAGGAGTGTCAAACTCAAGGCCCGGGGACGAATCTGGCCCACAGGGTATTTAGATCTGACCCATGGGACCACCCTGGAAACAGCGAAGGACCAGCCTGCAGTGCCTCTGCCAATGAAAACGGAGTTCGGTAGGGAGCACTTAGGCCACCACAGGCACCCCTGACACGAGTGATGTTGAGCTGGCCACGCCTATTCCAGCCTCCCAAGGTCAAATACAACCCTGATGTAGCCCTCAATGAAATCGAGTTTGACACCCCTGTTCTAGGCTATAATAACAGAATGTTGAAAGCCTCACTGTAATCTCTTCCTTCTGTCTTATTCCAAAGGAAGCTAGGGCAATGCAACTTTAAATTTATTGCTTACGGCTATCTTGTTTTCCTGGGCTGAGCCCATGTTTGCTAACAGCTACCACAATCTTCTCCAAGGTCATCTTTGTGGTTCTCTGCATTCAGTCCCTCAAGCACATCATTATCAGCTCTGTATACACACAGCTTGACAACACTTCCAAGACTGAGAAAGGGAGATACCCTTAGTTCAAGGCCTTTTCTACTATAACATCTTTGTTCTCTAATCATCTTTAATTTTCTTGCCTACGGTAATGCTGAGATTATTTTTGAGCAGTTGGTTCCTTTTTCACAATAAATGGAATAGTATAGACATTACATCATACCGGCATGCATATCCATTGTGCTTTTCTCTTTCTGGGTAAGCAACATTATGCAGAAACATAATTATAAGCAATAATGAAAATTACACTGCCATGTACTCCTAAATTATCAGTACAAGCACATACTGTTTATCTCAGACATGTTAGCATTAGTTTTATTATATTTTTCTTCCAAGGAGTTCAAGATGACCTCTATCTCTTTCACACACACACATGCACACACATTTTTACCATAAACCTTATTCCCAATGCTGTGAGATAGAATCCTGGGGATTAAAGTTTTGAGAAAAGTCTTTGTCTTTGTTTTTACAGCATCAGAAATACATTTTGGGGCAAATTAAGAGGTTTTTCTCTGTGCTGTTTCCCCGTTTTGCTTAAGGAAGTTCATTAACTCCTTCCCTATTATCTTTCTGTTAAGAAGCCAAAATATTTTCATTCAAGTATGTCTTTAGTACATAGGCAAATTTACTAATGAATTAAGTTTGAATTGGTTGAGGTCTGTTTATTATAAACAAACATTATTAAAGTTAAGATCATAGCAAGTTTATTGATTCAACCAACAAAGAATTCCATTCTTAAGCAGAAACAATTTGTATGAAATGCTATTTCTTTGGGGAAGGGTGAGTTTTAAAATGGAAAAGAATCACAATCAGTCATTTGATACAGTTGGAAGGGACCTTGGAGGTTGTTTAGTCCAATCCCCTGCTGAAGCAGGAACCTTATACCATTTCAGACAAATGGTTGCCCAATCTCTTCTAAAAACCTCCAGTGTTAGAGCAGATACAACTTCTGGAGGCAAGTCGTTCCACTTATCAATTGTTCTGTCAGGAAATTTCTCTTTAGTTCTAGGTTGCTTGTTTCTTTGATTAGTTTCCATCCATTTCTTTTTTATTAGTCCTGTCTTCAGGTGCTTTGGAGAATAGGTTGCCTCCTTTTTCATTGTGGGAGCTCCTTAGATATTGGAACACTGCTATCATGTCACCCCAGTCCTTCTTTTCATTAAGTCGACATATCCAATTCATGCAACTGTTCTTCATATGTTTTAACCTTCAGACCCCTGACCATCTTTGTTGTTCTTCTCTGCACTCTTTTTATAGTCTCAATATCTTTTCACAGAACATAGATGGGTTATATAGAAGACTGAGGAACATTAAAAATAATGATAAGCATTTTGACCAAATTTTTAAATATTACTCTTCCTCTATCATTCTTGAAACCTATTATACCACTGAAGTGTTAGCCTTGTCTTTGCTGTATTGCTTATATTGACTAGAATTACTTCATTGTTAATGAGGGGAAGGGAAGTGCCACTTCCCATTTAACCACAAGCTCTGAATTTGTTCTCATTTGTGTGACAGCATTTAACTTGAACTTCAAATATTTAACTGCAACTCTGTGTTTCTTCATGCTAGAAAGAGTCATAAAACTAACCTAAAGTCATAGCTCCTGACAAGAAAAACTGAAGTCCTATCAGGCAGATGCTCTTTGCTTTCTAAAGGAGGAAACCAAGAATATTATGTAGTTGTTTCTTTATGCAATACTGTTTATCTATTATTTTAGTCTACTAATTCTGCTACTGAAAACAAAAATATTCCTTTACATATGTATGGTTGTAATACATTCCAGATAAGAATGAGTAACAAAGTGAAAAAACACTGCAGAATCTTTGAATTATTTCAGGTACAAATGATTATATCCATTCAATCAAGAGATTCAAAAGCAATAAAATTCAGAGTTGACTGATGAGGAAAATGTTAACAAATCTTTTTCTTTGTGTTAAGAATTACTGAGGATTTGCAACCTTCTGCATATCTGATGACTTCACTGAGTGTTGAAGTCATTTCATATTTTGGAGGATGACAGGAATAAATCCTGGAAAATGTATTTATATGATGTTTGTATAAGAAATCTCATCAGCTCTGTGAATAAGGAGAAATGAATATCTGAGTGTGGGAATGACAAGATACAGAAAAGTTGTTTATATGTCCACAAGCATGTGTGACTGGGAGAATGAAACTGTAAAAATTGAAGCCATAAATCATACCTGAAACCTCTCTGGAGGTCTATAAATAGGAAACCCAAAGCATTTCCTTCTATTTATTTTGTAACTGCAATAAACTTTATCAGCTTTTAGTATTGGAAACTCCTGCAATATTGATGTGATCTTTACTTTAGATGTTATTTGTAAGTTGCCAGGAGGCTTACAGAAAGGAAAGGAAAGGAAAGGAAGGAAAGGAAAGGAAAGGAAAGGAAAGGAAAGGAAAGGAAAGGAAAGGAAAGGAAAGGAAAGGAAAGGAAAGGAAAGGAAAGGAAAGGAAAGGAAAGGAAAGGAAAGGAAAGGAAAGGCTTATAGGGCTGGGTGAGACTTGAAGATGTACTAGTCACTCCATCTGCCCAATGCAGGAGTCCTTATACCATTGTAGACAAATGGTATCCAATCTTTTCTTAAAACTTCCAGTGATGGGGTATCCACAATTCAGAAATGAAGAAAATAATAAAGGACATAATTGACTGGAAATCAAATATGAGTAAATCTCTCTCTATATATATAAGCGAAAACCACTCATGCCGTAATCACGAAATCTCCAGAACCGTAAAGCCTACAAACTTGAAATTTGCCATGTATGCTCCTCTTGGCTTCTAGGTGCTCACTAAGAAAGAATTTTTTGAAATGTGCATCAGATCATTAGTAGTTCTTATATTATTAATAACACGCTTTGATGGTAATTAATTAGACGTTCTACTCCCCCTCCCAACTTGAAAATAACTCTGGACAGAATGGGATAGCATAGGAGAGGCTTCTATGGGGCAAGCCTCATGGAGAGAAGGGGCTAGAAAGCCTGAGGAAGAGAAGGAGATAGGATATGAGACATTTCTGTGACGCAAGGCTGAGGGAGAGAAGGGGATAGTATAGGGGATTCTGTGGGGCAAGGCTAAGGGAGATAAGGGGATAGGATAGGGGAGGCTTCTGTGGGGCAAGGCTGAGAAAGAGAAGGGGATAGTATAGGAGAGATTTCTGTGGGGCAAGGCTGAGAAAGAGAAGGGGAGAGGAGAGGCCGATCATAACTACTCATTAATTTTCAAGCTTTAAGTGTCAATTTATCAAGCCCCATCACATAGTTTCAAAGCGAAGCACTTGTATCCAGCTAGTAAACAATATTTACAATTGCCATAACATTAAAAATTCATTATTTCACTATTTCATTGATTATTGTAATTATTTTATTTAATATATAAAGCTAAAATTATTATATATCATATTGGGAAATATTTGTAATCTATAAAATTATAAACATTAATATTAATCAATATTAATACTGATGATAATATCACTACTAATTAAATCATCTAAAATAAATGCAGTGCTCTTATGAGAAAGGAAAGAAAAGGGGGGAAATTCTGAACTTTGTTTTTATATACTATAATAGCAGCCTGATTTTTTTCTGCACAAAGATGGAAAGATTACAGATTCCCACATTGTATGAATGGATGGTAAAGTTAATGAATTGACTGAGTGGCAAAATTAATTATTTTGATCAAAGAAAAGACTTTAACTTTGTTTCTACATGGAAACGACTTTTGGACTTTTTGCTTAAAAGAAATGAAAATTTAATTTTGGAATTTGACAATTAGAACTGTTTGTAATTATAGAAATGCTATGCACTATTGACTTTTAGAGCAAATGTTTTTAGATTTGTAATTGTATCAAAAAAAGTTGAAAGATACTCTTTTTTTATTTTGTTTTCTTTCCTTTATTCCCTGCACTTTTCTTGCCTTTATTTCTTCCGTTATTTTTATTTTCTTATATCTTTTGTAGAAATTCAATAACGTATATATAAAAGTTTTGTTGTTAAGAATCTTTGAATAACACTGTGTATTTCTTTTCAGGATTTTTGAATATTTTACAGCACTGCCACTTATAATAAAAGGTTTAGTAATCTTTCCTCTTATTCTCAGTTAGAAAAAGAGCAGACATATTACAGAGCTCCTTTTGCCAAGATTTCTTCATCATCTTATACAAGCAAGCCTGGCATTTAGTGCAAAATGAAGTCAGCTTAATTTTATGGAGTACCGGTAACTTCTAATATTTACTTATAGTCCTGCAGTGCTACATGCCTGCTCAAACCAATCACATAGAATTCAGGGAAACATTCTGTTCATTAAATAGCCACTGAATTACTATCTAGGACAGTGTTTCTCAATCTTGGTAGTTTGAAGATGGGTGGACTTCAACTCCCAGAATCCCCCAACCAGCAGCGCTGGCTGGGAGATTCTGGGAGTTGAAATCCACCCATCTTCAAGCTTCTAAGGTTGAGAAACACGGATCTAGGAACTGTTAAAACACTTACTAGAGAATAAATTCCATATTTCTACATGTTTTTAAGAGGAGACGATAAAGACAATTGTCCTGGACCACAAACATAGAAAAGAAACCATTCATAATATGGGTCAGTATTTAAAACAATAAAATGAGCAACACTTTCCATTCAAACATTTAAAATATAGGGAAACCATTGAGAAAAACACAGTAGTCAAAAATTCATAACATGGTTTTTTGTCATTTTTTATAAATCCTTAAATAGGCTTAACATAATTTATAAAGTAAAATCCCTTCAAAGATAGTCCATTTCGGCTGTAAAAAAATAGCGCAATAAGCCACGAATTACTGGATATAACAGTAGTGTATTGCCATACACTACTGTATAAAAATGTATAAATGTCACTTCTGCATAATATAATAATAGTAGGAAAGGAAGCAGCTTGACAGAAGTCCTTTCTGATAGACACAGTAGAGAAATACAGGTAGTATCATTAAGCAAGACATCATAAGACCACAATGGATTTACAAACTTACTTCCAGTGTTGTCATTAAGGCATCACGTGACCATGACAGACTTCACTTCTGCCATGGTTGTTAAGCAAATCACCCACAGTTGTTAAGCGAGACATCGCATGAACATGACTTGTGATTTTACTGCTGCTTTCTCAATTGACTCTGCTTGTTGAAAGCCAGATTGAAGTGCACAAATGGCAATTAGATAATCGCAGGATGCTGCAACAATTGTAAAGGCAAGAACCAGTCATAACTTTCAGCACTGTTATATGAATAGTCACTTAACGGGGCAGTTGTTAAGCTTTTAATAGCAATAGCAATTAGACTTATATACCGCTTCATAGTGCTTTACAGGCCTCTCTAAGCAGTTTACAGAGTCAGCATATTGCCCCCAACAATCTGGGTCCTCATTTTACCCACCTCGGAAGGATGTAAGGTAAGTCAACTTTGAGCCGGTGAGATTTGAACTGCCAAATTGCAGGCAGCCGGCAGGCAGCAGAAGTAGTCTGCATTCTAATCTGCATCACCACAGTTTTGCACCACCATGGTTCATGCCTCTAAAAAAAAAAGAACAGAGTTGAAAAAATCTAAAAGCAACTACAATTTTTGGCAGTTTGAATCCTGATCTTGCACTGAATATATGAATCACTTCTGTGTAATTTTATTTTGACATCTGGCATTGGTGTTGCATTAAACCCAATACCTGCGATTATGGTAAGGACAGTTCATAACCTCCTTCAGTCTTTTCCCAGATAAATATTTACTTCTTACCGTTCATTAAATCTTTGTTTTAACACAGTTATGTATCCATAGAATGCATCTCATCATAAGATGTTCTAAACAAGCAGTCTAAGATTATTGCCTTTATTTCAATATTCAAGAGGAACTCAGTACTCCCCATCCCAATAAGTCTCCAGTGAGATGTTAAAGGTGTCTCCTAATTAAACTTCATGCAACTCCCAACTGGCACTGTGGCGCCAAAGCTCAAAATTGCCCCATTCTGACATACTCCAGGGACAGTCTTAACAGGTTCAAACACCTTGCAGCTACTCCTTTGACAGACTTCCTATGTACACGTCAGTACCTTTGTTATTACTATTTTCAGTTGACTTAATTTTCCTTTCAAGGCTACAGACAAAGGCATGAGATGAGACAGAGGTCATTTTGCAAATGCCCAGAGGGATGGAAATTAAAGAACTATTGGGAGGACAGTTGACCCCTGAGAGTGGGAATTCGCATGGTCATGAAGAAAAATTATATACTTCTATTTGACTGGTGCTTATCAGTCACCAAGTTAAAAATGTTGCATTCTATCCACAATTGTTTATACATCCTCTTTTGTACATTGTTTAGGTATTTAACACCACCATGATGGTCAACTTATAAATGTGCAAACCATGCACTTTCTTCAGACCCTACAGAAGACAAGTCAGAGCTGATCAGCTACATAAGGAAAAGCAGGCAAAATATTCAATTAAAATATGTTTATAAAAACTAGCATGAAAATTTCAGCCCAATAAACAAAGAAAAATAGAATAGAATAGAATAGAATAGAATAGAATAGAATAGAATAGAATAGAATAGAATTTTTTATTGGCCAAGTGTGATTGGACACACAAAGAATTTGTCTTGGTGCATATGCTCTCAGTGTACATAAAAGATACAGTCATCAAGAATCATAAGGTACAACACTTAATGATAGTCATAGGGTACAAATATAGAGCAAAACATTCAGAAGCTCAGAGATGAGAAATGGCACAAGAAAATTGAATCTGGCTCCCTTAGCTGTGCCTTTTTTCCATTTTTTCTCAAATTTAGTAAGTTCCCTTCTTCTGTCTCTGCACAATAATCCTAAGGGCTTTTGACAGAACATTTGAGATTGCTAAAACCTGCCTTGCCCTGATATTGGGGTTTTGTTGGGTTTTTTTTTTTCCTTATAGGTTTATAATTCTATGGTGTTTTTAATTGTTTTTGCAATAATTATACACCACTCAGAGTCTGCAGCAATGAAGGGACATAGTGATACTGTTGAGTAAATCAGTTGAGTAAATTCCTTCTATAGGCTTTCTGCATTCAGGTGGGGGATCTGAAAGCTAGAAGTCCTTGCAGTGGCTAGAATTAAATGCAACTTTCAATGTTATCTAGAACTTGAATACAATGGGATCTCACTAGTAGTGGCATTCTTTTCCACCCTTGCTCCTATTCTGTCCACATTTTGAACGCTCCATTCATTCAAGTGAAGGTACAAGTAGGGCAACAGTAAAATTGACTATTTCTTTGAATTAGAATTTTAAAATGAGACATTAACTCTGTAAACTGCACTTGAGTTGGAGGTAAAGCAGCTCAACTTATGTTAAAAACAGAAACGATTTTAAGAAGTCATTTGAAAGTTCATCAGTGTAGATCAGGACAGAAAAACACATTGTAAAGCAGTAGATAAAGAACACATTTCACATTAGTTGCCCAGGAGGCTTCCTTGGCTCCACCTGGTTGCTAGGATACATCTTTGCAGAACTCTAATTATGTGTACACGTTAAATTTGTGCTTCTTAAATTTTTAAAGATTATAGAACTTATTTTTAATGATTCACATTTAATGATTATTTTTTTAAAAAATGTAATAAAAGGAATACATATTATATTGTTGTTTATTTTCTTTTAATTTGTTTATTATAATTCTTAATGGAAATATGAGCTTGCACTTGATGGCATAGTTCATTAATATCTGGACTGGAAATCTCCTTAAGAGCCAGCATAATATTCAATCTATTTTGCTATTTGGTCTTAGTTGTAATGAGTACTAATCCATTTTCCATAAAGATAAAGCTTTTTGAAAGAAAAGCTGGAATGGGCATCAATACCTTTGAGGATATTTACACTTTCAAATTATTTGGGAAGAGTAGTGTTCTACAGTTTTATGAAACACTTCTCTACATTACTTCTGTTTTTGAACACTTATAGAATAGAATAGAATTCTTTATTGGCCAAGTGTGACTGGACAAACAAAGAATTTGTCTTTGGTACATATGCTATCAGTGTACATAAAAAGACAAGATACGTTCATCAAGAATCATAAGGTACAACACTTAATGGTAGTCATAGGGTACAAATAAGCAATCAAATCATACTAGGAAACAATCAATATCAATATAAATCATAAGGATACAAGCAACAAAGTTACAGTCATGCAGTCATAAGTGGAGATGGGTGATAAGAATGAGGAGAAGACTAATAGTAATAGTAATGTAGCCTTAGTGAATAGTTTGACAGTGTTGAGGGAATTATTTGTTTAGCAGAGTGATGGTGTTCGGGAAAAAACTGTTCTTATGTCTAGTTATTTTGGTGAGCAGTGCTCTATAGCGTTGTTTTGAGGGTAGGAGTTAAAACAGTTTATGTCCAGGATGCGAGGGGTCTATAAATATTTTTCACAGCCCTCTTTTTGATTCGTGCAGTATACAGGTCCTCAATGGAAGGCAAGTTGGTAGTAATTGTTTTTTCTGCAGTTCTAATTATCCTCTGAAGTCTGTGTCTGTCTTATTAGTGCAACACTTGTTACACTATTAAGAAAAATTGTTTGTTCTGGGCAGATTCCTTATAGTTGGAGATAGATACATTGTTTAGAATAGACACCACTTCCTCTGTTTATTTGTCTTCTAATTTATTTATTCTAATTTATGCAGGCAGGCATGGCAAGACTTTCTATGCCCAATATGCATTATATGTCCAGTCACACATCCTTGAATTAGGTTGTAAGGAAACCCAAAGCACCCAGGATTTCTAAATATTTGTCTATATGAATATGTGCATAGGCTGTGAGATCATGATCATAATCATAAGAGGCAGGAGAAAGGGCCACAACCCAGACAACAATCTGATAAGAGAAACCTGAGTTCCAAGTAACAATAAGGATGTAGAAAACTTCTTAGAACTGAGCTAATTCTCTGGAATGTAAAATCAGCAGAGCAAGAAAGTCCTTTCAGACTTGTAACGTTACTGTAACTTTGCAATAAAAGTAACATTAGTGGTTTTGGTTTCCTAGTCTGGACTACCTAGAAGGCTGATAACAAGTGATCCTAGGAACACAGGTAGCCCTTGCCAAAATTTCTGCCTGATTTTATATGACTTAGTACTTTGCAAGAAGAGTTCAGAGCCTTATCCAAGATAATCAAGGTGATGGATGAACGGGGGGGAGGGGGGAGTATCAAAGAGAAAGAGGTGAAGAATAAGAAAGTGTACACGAGAATAGTGATGGTCACACCCACATTGGATATTGTCTCTGGCTACTTAATGCATATGGCTTGGATAGATTACTCCAGGGATTGCCATTCTGTCCAAGATGATGGGATTGAAAGGAGTTTAACTTCAAAATTTCCGTATGGGATCGAAATGTCCACCTTATCCATACCACCAAACTGAAGAACTTTGCCTATTGCTTGTCCTGGTGTAGAAATTTAAATCCAACAGAATGTTGTTAACTCCACTATTCACATAATAAATATGACATTCACTGACTTAATGACATCATGTTTTCTACATATATGGATAAATGGCAGCTCTTTCTGTATAAGCGGTTCTTGTTCAACAACCACTCATTCAGCTGACATTTGAAGTTACAATAGCACTAAATGGGAAGACATATTACCAATCTTCTTAGTTGCAACTGTCACAGCATTGCTTTGATCACAAGATCATAATTTGGCAAACCGCTTGAAAGAATGATATCAATGATAGCAATAGCACTTAGATTTATATACCACTTTACAATGCTTTACTGCCCTCTCTAAGCAGTTTACAGAGTCAGCATATTGCCTGGGTCCTCATTTTACTGACTTCGGAAGGATGGAAGGCTGAGTCAGTCTTGAGCCTGGTGAGATTTGAACTGCCAAATTGTAGGCAGCCGGCAGTCAGCAGAAGTAGCCTGCAGTACTGCACTCTAACCACTCTGCCACCGTGGCTCATGGTATCATGAAAATGTGATTACTGTTTGCAAATTTCACTCACTGACCAGATAAGTCAACAGGAAGCCAGTAGGAGATGACAAATGGTGGTCACATGATGTTGTATCTAATGATGCATGGGATTTGCCTAAAATGGCAACTAGAACTGCAGGCAGTGCCATCATAAGTTGGTGCAGTCATTTGACATTATGCCTTTATGACTGTAGTACTTAGTGATGGAGTTTCTGATCCCAATTATCAATGCAAACCAAGGACTATCTATAGCTTACTTTAGCAGTGCTTCATATTACTATTGCATAATCTATATTAAGTCTCAGGAGAAAAAATAACCCAATGATATGAATTTTGAGTGACAAGTATAATGATGAAGATGAAAGACTTTTAAAATCAAAGTCAATGTTCTTCTTCATACTCGGTATCTCTTCTGTTTAAGATGTTAATGAGAAGATGTATATGGCAAACATTTGATACTATATTAAAAACCACAGTTTTAGTATAGTAAACCAGTAACCACAGCAATAAAAAGGTTCTGCGTCTCTTTCAAAATGCAAGAGAAGCCCACAAGAATAGATTCAACATGAAACATGGAAAGATTAATACTTTGGTATAATGAAAATAAATGGAGAGGAAAATGTTGGCAGACAAGCTTTTCTTGCATTTTTAACAATATAATTTATATATATATATATATATATATATATATATATATATACATACATACATACATACATACATACATACATACATACAGTTGAAAAATGGGTGGGCAACATATATAATGAGTGGGCTGTGAGATCATGATAATAATCATAAGTTCTTGCATGATCAACTAAGTCCATATAGGTTTTCAATAAAAGCAAGAAGAGAGGAAAAACTCAGAGTTAAAATTGCCCATTGAAACACATGAATTAAACAAATAGGCATTCTTGGCCAAATCATTTTATTTATTTTTTATTTTATTAATTTATTTCGTCAAGCACATATTAGATAACAGATATAAGTATAAACATAATTATGAATACATTAAATGGATATGAATAAAAGGGAAACATTAGGGCAGGGACGGTAGGCATGCTGGTGTGCCTATGCACAACCCTTAAAAAGTTCTTAGGAATGGGGTGAGGTCGACAGTAGACAGTCTAAGGGTAAAGTTTTGGGGGTTTAAGGAAGAAACCACAGAATCAGGTGGTGCATTCCAGGCATTAACAACTCTTGTTACTGAAACTCTGTTACATATTTTCTGCAATCAAGTTTGACCGGTTTACCATAAGTTTGTATCTATTGTGTGCTCATGTATTGTTGTGGTTGAAGCTGAAGTATTCATTGACAGGTAGGACATTGTGGCAGATAATTTTATGTACTACGCATAGGTTAGACCAAAGACGGCAAAGTTCTAAATTGTCTAAGCCCAAAATTTCCAAGTCTCGTGGCATAAAGAAGTGGCTTTCAATCTTCGTTAAAGCAATTATAAATACAATTGTAGATTTATATCATAATCCCCATCTTTCTATAATTTATTCTACCTCATCGTCAAAACCATAAATCATAACTTCCTTTTTTTTCTATTTTGCAAAAACATTTATACAGTAAGGAGTCTCCAGTCAGCGATAAACATATTTATTTATTTATTTATTTATTTATTTTATTTTGTCAAGTACATATTAGATAATACATATAAGCATGAATTCAATACATAAAATGAATACAATTAAAGGGAACATTAGGACAGGGACAGTAGGCACGCTGGTGCTCTTATGCACACCCCTTACAGACCGCTTAGAAATGGGGTAAGGACAACAGTAGACAGTCTTAGGTAAATGTTTTGAGGGTTTGGGGATGAGACCACAGAGTCTGGTAGTGCATTCCAGGCATTAACAACTCTGTTACTGAAGTCTATTTTCTGTAATCGAGTTTGGAGCGGTTCACTTTAAATTTGTATCTATTGTGTGCTCATGTATTGTTGTGGTTGAAGCTGAAGTAGTCATTGACAGGTAGGACATTGTAGCAGATGATTTTATGAGCCACGCTTAGGTCATACTGAAGGCGGCGTAGTTCTAAATTTTCTAAACCCAGAATTTCACAATATAGATGTTGTCTTTTTTCTAATCAGAGATCAATTTAGTCATCAACTTCACCAATCATTCCTCTATTATAGGTATTATAATCTCACTAACATAAGGGATACTATGATGGAATATGGCATTCCTTATTCTAGAAGAAGATGATGAATCATTCTACAAATTGTAGACCAAACAGTTGGGGCAGAAAAAAACATGCTGCTACTGCTTGCAATCAGTGTGAAAGCCATAAACATGAGAGGTTGGGCACAGGCAGAGTCAATTGGCACTTTTCTTTTAAGACATCATCCCATGACGTTTTGCTTTTGGAAAAGGCAAAGTGCAAGAAAAAAAAAGAGAGAAACACACAAGTAACCACAATGAAAGGCCAATGGTGGAATTTGTATAACTTTTAATTATCTTTAACACGGACCAACCTATTTTTGGAATTTTATTTCTTCATAACTACAAGGCAGAACAACCAATTTTATAGAGGAACAAAAGTTCTGAAACTTTCTTAGCTATCACATTTATATTGGCATCTTTAGCACAGAAGCAAGTTTTTCTTCCAGATATATTTTCTTTCAGTAATTATGAACATCAGTATTATATGATTCACAGTATTAGCATTTTAACAACAATCAAGCACTAATGACTGAAGGGATGTAAATTACTTTTGCTTGTATTTTCTTTTAAATTTCAGTGCTGAAAACAGTAACATTTGGAATTCTTCATAAGCGGATAGGCAATACACCTAAAAATATAAGCCACAACTCAGGAGTAAAATGCACTTACCTTCACTACTGGATTGGAAATGTGAGCACATGCACCTCTTCTGTGCATGTTCAGAAGTTCAAAAATGGGACGTGATGATATCCCAGCGGGTAGACGGAGCCTCCTGCCACCGGCCCTACTGGATCGCACAAACTGGATAGATCTGGCCAGATTTCACCACAACTTGTAATTTCATGTATATCCATTTAGTAAGTGGGAAAGTTGAGAAATGGGACAAAATAAAACAATGAATATTATTGTTATTAAGCATGATGTTAAACATGAACTGAAGACCTTGCCAAACAAAATTAACTTCATTTCTTCTGAATATTTGGATGGGAGGGAGGAAGATAGGAAAGAAATTGAGGCCTTACTTTTCACTAAAGCATTTTCCCAATTTACAGTCAAATTTGAAAAAAATATTGTGATTATAAAGTCATTAAGTTTAGCCACTAACATTAAAAAAGAAACAAGATCAACAACAATAAAAGTGATCAAAATGCTGGAAAGGAATCAAGACTCCAGGGAATTTGGTAATCTCTACTACCATCTAATTACCAATAAGCCTGAGTATAGGGGTACAAAGGGGCCTCATGTGAATTAGCTTTATCCAGTTTGTGACAAACCCTCTTCCTAGAAGGGCTCATGACTTTTGGGGATCTTATTTGCATTGTTCAAAGTTTGAGAGGATTAAAAGGCAAAGTAAGAAATATAAGCCTTTCATATGTTTAAGGAAATGAAATGAAGTAGAGCAATTGATCCTTTTGGTGAACTGCAATGTCCAGGTTTTCAAGAAGTCTAAAATCCTGCTAGAATTGCCATAATCCCATGTACATGGTAATACACGTTTGTGCCATATTGCTTAAGGGGACACTGTGCACTGATTATTACTTTGCATTAAGAAAATATGTAGGATTAGAATCTTAGTTCAGGCTTCAGGTTAGATGTATAGCTTGCAGGCCCAAAGTTATATTGGTTCTATAAATCATGTATATGTTTACTTGTTTATTAAGTCTGTGTGTAACTGAAATTATCCACATAAGGATATTGCATGATTGTATTATGTGTTTGTGAGCTTAGTGGGCCAGTTAAATTTGATCACATAAGGAAATAGATTCAAAACCAGCATGCACATCTAAATCACTGATTCAGGGAATGAAGAGGTGAAATGACTAACAAGTACCCAAGAACAGCAGTTGGAGGAGGAACTGGACTCTTATCAGGATGGACCCAATAGACAATTCCAAAAGACCACAAGTAACCTGAGAAATTTAGTCAGTAATTCTAGGAAATGGATCATGGAATCCAGCTATCAAGTCAATCATGAGCAGGATGGACTCCAACTACCTGAAACTTGAAAAGTTATAAAGATCCTCATAATGCAATAAAATTCAGAAGAACCATTGCTCAGAAATATAAGATCAATTTATGTGCTCAGGAAATTAATAAGTTTAACCTTGCTCTTCTTGTTCACTTGCTGGCTGTTTGAAACCACAATCCTATAGTCCTTGAAATATTCTCTTAAGACACTGGCACAGTGAAATTTATAAACTTATTCTATTTTCAAGTACTTCTGTTCTTGCCTTATAGTACATGACCCATTCTACAGAATGTCATAATAACCATTGACTATGAGATACTTAAATGTTCTCTTAAACATAATGAAATGTAATACAATCCTTATACAATCTTCTGTGTATAAGGCTTCCATTCTATGCTGTTTCCATACACTAGACATCTAGAAACATTTTTTGATAAACTTAGTTGATAGTTACTGAAATTGCTAGAGAACACTGATCATTCAAGAAAACTATAATGGCCAGATAAGCCAGGAAAATCCAAAATAAGTAATAATAAGTAATAAGTGAAAGATGATAGCAAAAAATTATTCTCTTCTGTGAAACCATAAAGCATACTGTTTTTCATTAAGATTGCCTGGTGGCTCAGCAGACTGATAGCATTGTGATTAACACCAGCTGTCTGCAATTACTGTAAGTTTGAATCTCATCAGGCTCAAGGTAGACTCAGCCTTCCATCCTTTCTAAGGTATGTAAATTGAGGACCCAGTTTGTGGGGGCAATAAGCTGACTTTGTATAAATATACAAAAGTATGAAGGCTATTGCTTAACGCATTGTAAGCCGCCCTGAGTCTCCGGAGAAAGGCGGCATATAAATCAAATTTTTTAAAAAAAAGATTGAATAAAGAACAATATTTTTCTCGTGAAATTTATCTACAATTTAATTTAATCAGACTTCTTAATTATTAATAATTATGACCCGTCCATAAGCTGCTTTAAATCTGATCCATTTAGTTTTGCATGTACAATAGAGAATCATAAATCTAATCTTACATAAACTAGATGTTTTCAGAATTTTCTGTAGCATATTAATTTTTATAATTCTCTCAAATGCATTCATTTTAATACATAATGTTTCACAATATATCTTTTTTTATAAACAAAATGAGAAATTACATTAGAAAACTTTGGAATGCAGTGGATAACTGTCTTTATTTGCACAGAAGTCCATAGAATGTTAATTAGGTCAGTTTTTTTAAAAATAGAATAGAATAGAATTCTTTATTGGCCAAGTGTGATTGGACACACAAGGAATTTGTCTTGGTGCATACGCTGTCGATGTACATAAAAGAAAAGATGCATTCATCAACAATCATAAGGTACAACACTTACAACACTTAATGATAGTCATAGGGAACAAATAAGCAATCAAATCATATTAGGAAACAGTCAATATAAATCTTAAGGATACCAGCAACAAGGTTAGAGTCATACAGTCATAAGTGGGAGGATATGGGTGATAGGATTGATGATAAGATTAATAGTAACGCAGATTTAGTAACTGGATTGTGTATTGAACAAAAACTTCAGCATTCTTAGTCTAAGGTGGGTAGTTTTTTCCTAAAGTCAGGAATACCTTCTGAATATCAATAATACCATCTACCTTTGTGTGTGTGTGTGTGTGAGAGAGAGAGAGAGAGAGAGAGAGTGTATACACAGTTTGTGTGTGTGTGTATGTGTATATGTATACACATACATATACTGTCAGATGTAAATGCCTTATTCTCTATTGTGTAAATAATGTATATATGGGACATCAGGGGTTAACTTATTCTTTGGATTTTAATGTATTCATAATTTACCACTCCCATTCCTGGCTCCACCCCTTGTATATATAAGGAGCCACCCTCACCATTTTCTTTGCTTCTATCTTGAATATTCAGCGAATATAGAATGCCTATTATTATTAAAGAGAAATATATTTAAATCTCTAATTCTTATTATCTTTATTGAGTCTGATCCTGAAAATATTGCAACAAGCTGGTAGCAGAGGATGGTTAATTGACTCAATAAATAATTAAAAATGTCTAAGAAAGATAGGCCCAACACCAGGGCCTACAGCAAGGAAATAGAAACTGAACAAGAGATGATCAACGAATCCACTAACGCGATTTCGAGAGAATCCGAAGAATACACCACTGAAGAAGAAGAACTGATAAATGAAAATAATGACCAGGAAGAAACCGAAATAGAAAATAACGAACTCAGGTCAGAGATATTGAAGATACTAAAAAGTCAGAAGAACGATGAAAGCCTCATCGCGAACCTCCAAGAAATGCTGAAGAACAACGGAGCAGCGAGAGAGAAAAACGTCGTTAAAGAAAAACCCAAAGATCAAAAAACTGTGAGTGAAATGAATACTGAGAAAGTCGTTGTAAAAAAGAAAAGATGTGATCCCGCGCGAAATTTTGAATGGCAGCCATCTTGGTTTCAACGAACTTCAAAAGAGAATGGAGCAGAGCCAATCAAAACGCTCAGTTCAAAATTTCTGGCGCGAAAAACGCTATCAGACGACGAAAGTGAAAAAGAAGACTCAAACTCTTCAGAAGAACCAGAATCAGAAAGTGAAGACGATTTAACAAAGTCTCAAGTAAAGTCAGCAATGAAAACGCTTTTTGCTGCTTTTGGGCCAAGATTGAAAATTTCCAAGGCACCAACGAAGAAGCAAGAGATCAAACCGACAACTCGAGACCTGCACGCTCCCATCCTGACTTCGAAGGCGACGACACCTGAGCCCAGAGAGCCATGCCGATTCCGTCCTACACCGCAGACCGGATCAAGTGCCAACGCACACGAAAGAAAGAGAAGAGCTGTCGCCACCACCAGAACCCCTAAAACCGAACCAGAGACCGACTCATCTGAAGAGGAGCGGAACGAGAGAGCTGAAATGGAGAGAACCTTCCACGACGACGCCAAGGAAGAAATGAGCAACGCGCATGTGCAAAGCTACGTAGGCGGCCCCGAAAGACTTGAACTGGCCAGAGAACCGCGCAGACTCGTTGCGAGCATCCCCATGCCGTTCTGTAATTTCCTGCACTTGCGAGACCACGGACTGCTTCAGGTTGTAAGTAATGGACAAAATAATGTGGGGAACTTACCCAGTGACTTCCCAAAACTTAGAATTGATGGCATTAATTTACAAGAGTGGTATCAACAGCTTCAGGTTGTCTTTATGAAAGAAAATTTACTATTCTTTATAACTAGTCCTCCAAGAAGACCTTGGACTTTAAAAATAGATTGTTTACATCATAGAGCATTTTTCATAATAATATCTAGCGTATCTCCTGCAATGTATCATAGCATCAAATCAAACCTAACTGTGTCAGAAATAATTCAATGCATGTTTAATCTATTTCACAGCGATAGCATAGCTACAACTACAAGAATGTCTAAGGATTTCTTTTCTTCTAGAGTGAAACCAGGGGTTTCTATAAGTGAGCATTTGATATCTCTAAACAAAATAAGAGCTGAGCTGCAATTGAGGGGGGAAGTGATTTCAGATCAAACAATGAAAAGTGTTATTATCAATTCACTTGATCCATCATGGGATAGCTTTATGTCACACTTAGATACTATTAATTTAGGATATTTAACCATAGAAAGTCTATCTAACAAATTGATAGCAGAAGACAATTCAAGAAAAAATCGTTCCAGTAATCAAACAGAACACAAATCTTTTAGGAAAGTAGCTTTCCAAGAAAAATATAATGAAGCCTTTAGATGCCACAATTGTGGGTCCAGGGAACACAGTAGAAGAGACTGTCCCAAAGTCTCAAGGGAGAGACATAGGCCAGAATATAGGAGCAAATACAATTATAGACAGTCTTCCACAGATAGACACAAATATAGAAGCCCACCAAATTACAGAGAAAGTAGAGGGGGTAGAGAAAATTCAAAAGAGAGAAAATCTGGGTCACTAAATGGACTAAACAAACAAGAAAACACCAAAACACAACAAAATGAGAACAATAATTGGCTTATTGATTCTGGTGCAACCAATCACACCACTAACAACAAAAGTATATTATCTTCATTTACAGAAGATAAGTTTGTGATAAAGGTAGCTAATCAAGAAAAGGTTCAAGTATTAGGCAGAGGAAATGTGACCTTGCCTGGTTTAGGTAAAATAGAGGGGGTATTATTAATCCCAGAAATACCTCATAACATACTAAGTGCTATAAAACTAAGCAGAGATTCTGACATCAATATAGTTTTCTCAAAGGGGAAAGCAACTTTAGAGAAGGACAAAACAAATATAGGCACTGTGATGATAAAAGGAGGTCTACCCTATCTGATAACGAAAGAAAGATGGTTACATAACATTGATTCAAATATGGAAGATTGTATTGAAGCAGATGATGAAAATGTTAGTAACAGTGACAATGATGAATGTAAAATACCTCATGATCACAAAAATACACACAATGAGAAGAAACCAAAAATAGGTAAACCAATTCATGATGAGTGTGCTCACATCTTACATAGGAAGTTAGGACATGCAAGCTTTCCTGTAGTTCAAAAAATGACTGAACACGCAGAAGGTGTCAAAATAAAAAATTGTGAAAATTATTTGGAATGCTCAGTATGTAAATCCACCAAACTAAAAACCAGTCCCAGACCAAAAAAATCTAACAGATCAACTAACAATATTTTTGACTTAGTACATATGGATTTAGTTGGTCCATTAACTCCATCAATTACCTATAGAAAACGTTACTTTCTAACAATAGTGGATGATTATAGTCGCTATGGTTTTGTTTACACATTAAAGCACAAGGATGAAACCTTTCAGAAATTTAAGGAATTCTACAAACGCATAGAAACACAACATAATATCAGAATAAAACAAATTATGACAGACAGGGGATGTGAATTCATGTCTAAAGAATTCTCCCAATGGTTAAAGGATAGGGGAATGCTACATTTCACGTCCAATCCATTTTCTGCGTTTCAAAACGGGATTGCAGAGAGAAAGAATTCCACACTACAAACCATGATTAGATGCACATTAGAGGATGCTGGTTTAGGCAAACAATTCTGGTCAGAAGCCCTACATTATTCAAATTACACTCAAAATAGAACCTGGTCCAGTATTGTGAATAAGACACCGTATGAGGTGATGTACAATAGGAAACCTAAATTAGCACACATGCACATATTTGGAGTCACTGCAGATGTGCACATACCTAAGCAGTTGAGGAGAAAGGGAGAAAACGTATCCAGAAGATTAAGATTTATGGGATATGAAACTGGAACCAAAGGGTACAGATTCATTGATAATAATAACAAATTTATAGTCTCCAGAACAGCTGTGTTTCATGAGCAGGCCAATTGGTCTAAACTGCACCTTAATGAAATATTTCCAAATAAATGCAAAGATGCGATATCTTGCGAGGAAGGGACAATAGAAAATCAAAACATTAACAAAAATAAGAACAAAACCAAAACTTGGACAAATAGTCAGCATAAAATAAAGACAGACACATTAACAAAAAAGGAAGCTAGATATTTGCACGACAACCATAGCAAACCTGAAAGAGCTATTAGAAACAATAGAAATCAAATACCAAGTAAATACAAAGATTACATAATGCATATGAATGGAGAACAAATAACACCTAATACATATGAGGAAGTATTAAAACTCCCTCGTGAAGAAAGAGAAAAATGGGAACTAGCTATGAAAAAAGAGATGGAAAGTTTGCAAGGATTAAATGTATTCACTCCTACGATCGCACCTAAGGATAAAACAATTATAGGTACCAGGTGGATTTATAAAATTAAGAACCTAGAAGGAGGCAATACTTTATACAAGGCTAGACTAGTTGCACAAGGTTATGCACAAAAATATCCAGAAGATTATACTGACACATACTCCCCCACGGTGAGGACAGAGAGTGTTAAAACAGCTCTAGTAGTAGCATCTGCACTCAATCTGGACGTATTTCAATATGACATACAGACTGCGTATTTACACGCAAAACTAGATAAGGAAATATATGTAAGAGCACCACATAGTCAATACACTAATAAGAATGAAATTTGGTTATTAAACAAGAGTCTATACGGATTAAAGCAATCTGGCAAGAGATGGTACGATTGCTTGGTAAAAGTACTAAAGACCATGGATTTCAACGCTACCACTGCTGATAACTGTTTCTTTGTAAAAAAGAGTGATGATCACGTTGAATTTGTATTAATTTATGTGGATGATATTTTATATATAGGAAAACACAAAGAGAGCAGAGAAATCTTTGTAAATAAGTTAAACGAACATTTCTCGTTGAAATCTCTAGGTAAAGTGAATAAATACCTTGGTGTACAAATTAACAAAACTAGAAGGGGATTCAAACTTACTCAGAAAGATAAGATCATTGAACTTCTAAACAAATGTAATTTAAACAATGCCAAAACCTGTGACACTCCTATGCAAACTGATTTCCTTAGAAACACTGATGAGTCTTCCCCTGAATTTAAAGATAATACATTTTACAGATCAGTTATAGGCTCACTCCTTTATATATCTAATTGGACCAGACCAGATATTGCATTACCTCTCAATTTATTGTCAAGATACGTTAGCAAACCAACCATGTATCATTGGGAAGCTGTCAAAAGAATTCTAAGATATTTGAAAAGTACATTAGATTTTTGTTTAGTATTAGAACCTAATAATGACAAAGAACCAAAAATTACCTGTTATGCGGATGCAGATTGGGCTGGTGATACATCATGCAGAAAGAGTACTTCTGGTTATATTTTTCTATTGAATGATTGTCCAGTTTACTGGTACACTGGTAAACAAGAACTGGTAGCCACTTCAACCACAGAAGCGGAATATGTTTGTTTATCCAAAGCTGCAAATAACCTTGTATGGTTCAATGACTTGATCTCAGATGTTTGGAAAAAACCTGCATTACCTTTTGTTGTGCATGAAGATAATAAAGCAGCCATTGAAATATCCAGATCCGATGCCATTGGACAAAGGTCCAGGCATATTGATATAAAATTTAAGCACGTGAGACAATTATCTCAAGATGGATTCATCAAAGCAATACATTGTGATACTTCTGAACAATTAGCTGACATATTAACGAAGCCTTTACCTTCTAAACAGCACAAATATTTAACTTCTAAATTGTATGTATTATATTGTCCTGAATCTGAATGTAATTGGTGTTGTATAGCGAACCGGCATTTAGAGGGGGATTTGTCAGATGTAAATGCCTTATTCTCTATTGTGTAAATAATGTATATATGGGACATCAGGGGTTAACTTATTCTTTGGATTTTAATGTATTCATAATTTACCACTCCCATTCCTGGCTCCACCCCTTGTATATATAAGGAGCCACCCTCACCATTTTCTTTGCTTCTATCTTGAATATTCAGCGAATATAGAATGCCTATTATTATTAAAGAGAAATATATTTAAATCTCTAATTCTTATTATCTTTATTGAGTCTGATCCTGAAAATATTGCAACATATACACATACATACATATGTACACATATATATACATTCAAGCTGATGAAGGGAGGAGAACTTGTGGCTCAGTGGTTAATACAACTGCCTAATATGCAGGCAGCCCAAGTTTGAATCCAAGTAAGGGTATGGCTGGATGATGAGAGCTAAAAAGCTTGAAATAGATCTATACTAGTCTCCCTTTATTTCTTCATCAGCAAAAATATATATTTGGTGTGTGCGTGTGTGTGTGTAAACTGAAATATCAGACTTCTCGAACAAGATGTTGGCAGATTTACTCCCAATATATAGTGTATTCTCATGTGAAATTTCACAAGATGTCATATGAGATCACCTCATGGGACCACAGCAGAAGATCTATATCACAGCTCCTGTGAATCAGAAGTCTAGTACTATTGACTATTAGTCCTGCTAAAACAATTTCATTAATTTCATCAACTTAATCTAATAGGAATTTTGAAGATTATAGAGGTTATAAACTTAAGAATAAGTTCATTATTAACCCTATAATGAGGCTTTAATTACAGTTGTTAGCAATAATATTGCATTGCAAGCAGCAACATGGTATTAGATTCAACCCTACACTCCCAGCATTGCCCTGATGCTGTCCAAGCTCACCTGATAATTACAGCAAAAGGAAGTATGTCAGCTCAGTTTCAACATAGCTAATTGGCAGGGTTTCACAGCACATCTTGACACAGAAATGATATAAAACTAATCAAGAAAACTACAACAATTTTGCAAACTTCCTACCATATGCTATCAGAACACATATGCAAAGAAACTGTAGAACAAGTTATATCCATCCTATACTTTTTAATCCACTATATATTATAAACATGTTGAAATATACAATGCCAGCTAGTCTGCAGAAAATACCATTTCTATAGGGAGAGCTTTTTGCAATAGTAGTTAAGACCAATATCAGATATGGCAGGAGTTGCCAGGAAATAACTGACATGACCCACAACAGTAAGAAATATTGGGACATGATTAGAAAGTTAAATATTAAACCAAGGAAGATCCAACAGCATGGCATGATAAAAATCAACTAAGTGGTCTATCAATAGTTCCTAAATGACAAACCTCCAAATTATAGAAAAATAAAATGAATCAGTAGGAACATCAAGGGAATAACACACGTAAACAATAATAAATTGAAGAAAGAATGGATAGATAACACCAACTGACTACAAACAAAAGCATAACAAAGAAGCAATAATAGTGCACTGAAATATCTGCAAGAAATACCATTTGCCTTCAAGCAATAATTAGTTGGACCACCAAATTGACAAATAATAGAAAATAAAGAAGCTAAAGTGCTCTGGACTTTTTTTTTTTTTAATTTGATTTATATGCCGCCCTTCTCCGGAGACTCAGGGCAGCTTACAATGCATTAAGCAATAGCCTTCATACTTTTGTATATTTATACAAAGTCAGCTTATTGCCCCCACAAACTGGGTCCTCAATTTACCTACCTTAGAAAGGATGGAAGGCTGAGTCAACCTTGAGCCTGGTGAGATTCAAACTTACAGTAATTGCAGACAGCTGGTGTTAATCACAATGCTATCAGTCTGCTGAGCCACCAGGCACAGACTTTAGAATTTAAATGGACAGGCACACCAGACTTAACAATTGTCAATACAAAAAAGTCTGGATAGTGGACATGACACCACCTGGAGATAATAGAAAGAATGGAGAAAAATCACAAAATACAAAAACCTGCAAACAGAAGTAAAACCACTATGGCAAAAGAAAGCAAAGATAATATCAACAGTGACAGATGCTTTAGGTGCAACATCTGGAGCATCACAATCAGCTGTGACAAAATCATTATCAGTCAATTGCAAAAGCAGCTTTTGTTGGAACAGCTTACATCATACCTTTAACACCATCAAATGCTAGCTAGCTATTTCTGGCCCTAGAGGATTCAATAGGTATGTACAAAAATGCCTAATCCAGTCTAAACATCTGGTTGACATGATACCAATTACAATAGTAGTGGTGGTGGTAAATATTGTTGTTAGTAATTAGCAGTGAAGCAAGAGCATGCTATGACACAAATGAAATTCAGCAAAATTATCGGGCCACCTAACTTTTTGAAAGATTGGAAGGGGTGATGTCATTTCTAGCTTGCCCCTAACCTGCAAAATCTAACTAAACTTCCATATCAAAAGTACTATTTTTCTCTTCTCAGCAATGAGAAGAGCAAGGAATTCATTCTGTTTTTTTTTTAAATTGTATCCATTCAATTTCATTCAAATTGGCAGTGTACACTCTATCATCTCCACTTTCTGCCTTCCACAGCCATACCGTCCAAATGATGGAGGAATTGTAAATGTGTTATGGACTGTTGTTTCTTTCATTCTTTCACAGAATAGAAAGCAATTGATGCATAGGTAGGAGAGAAAAAGAAACCGACAAATCATCATGTGTTAAATAAAATCCATAACTCTGGCAAAAACAGAAGAAAGGATGGAAATCCAGGAAATCATTTTAAGCCACATTTATTTCCATCTGATTTACATTTGGGAAATGACGGCTAAAAGCTGTAGTAGTGTTTCTCAATCTCAGAGGCTTTATATCCATGATGGCGAACCTATGGCACATGTGCCACAGGTGGCACGCAGAGCCATATCTGTGGGCATGCAAGTGTTGCCCTAGCTCAGCTCCAGTGCACATGCGCGTGCCGGCCAGCTGATTTTCTGGCTTTTTGGGCCCACCGGAAGTTGGGGAACAGGCCGTTTCTGGCCTCCAGGCGGTGGGGTAGGCCATTTTCACCTTCCCCGGGCTCCAAGAAAGCCTCTGGAGCCTGGGGAGGGTGAAAAACAAGCCTACCGGGCCCACCAATAACCTTTTTGCCATCGCGTGCCAAAAGCGGGGGGTTTGCGCGCACATGCACGGGACACAGGGGGGCATTGAATTATGGGTGTGGGCACGCACACGCGTGATCCCCCCGCACTCCCTCTGCTTTTGGCACGTGACGGCAAAAAGGTTAGCCATCACTGCTTTATATGGACTTCACCTTCCAGAATTTCCCAGTCTGCTCTAGTGCTTTCATGCCCTTGGCCTCAGTAACATTCTAACAGACCATATAAACCATTTTGGAGCAGGCACCAAGAAATGGTTTCTGGAACTCTTTGATCAGCTGATAAAAGGCCAAATTCTGAATCTTATTCAATATACTTAAACGAGCACTGAGACTCATGAAATGATAGGCAAGAGTGTCTATCAACCTCTTGGCATCATTTTTTTTTTATTTGATTTGATTTGATAGCCTTCATACTTTTGTATATTTATACAAAGTCAGCTTATTGCCCCCACAATCCGGGTCCTCATTTTACCTACCTTAGAAAGGATGGAAGGCTGAGTCAACCTTGAGCCTGGTGAGATTTGAACTTGCAGTAATTGCAGGCAGCTGATGTTAATAACAGTGCTTTAGTCTGCTGCGCCACCAGGGCTCATTTGACATAGTTCACCATTACATGTTGCAATGGAAGGTAGATAAACTTAAGCAGGATTTCCATCTAATACAAATTATTAGACACTCTCTGCAAATTATCATTTCTATACTGAGCTTGTAAGTAAATGCAGCTGGTGATGTAAAAGGAACAGCTTATCACAAGAATATATGCTGGTACAACTCCTTTTTAACATCTAAATGAAAGATCAACCAATCCATCCAAACAAAAGAAAGTTCACCTACATTGATGAAATAACCTTAGCAACACAGGCAACATCACAGAGAAGTAATACTCAGGTCAGGCTGTTCCAACTATACTATCGGGATACAAACCAGGAAATGAGTATTAAGTAGAATGAGACACAGTTGAATCACAGAAAATATCAGTTATACCTCACAGTGACAGAAGGTCATGCATTTTATTTTAAAACATATAATGTAAGAAACAAGTCAGTGCCTGGAGCAGTGGTCCAAATGCTTGCAAATTCATTTGGAGAGTACATCCAGCAACTGCCAAAAACAGTTATCCCTATTATTCCACTGCCATATATTCACTCTGTATGGAAGAATCTCACTTTGGAAAGAACAGTTGAACTTTTACTGAACCACAGCTACCAAATTATATCATTCATTTATACTTTGCTGAAACAAAGAAAATTGCTAATTTTCACTGGAATATCCCTCCAGACATCCAAACAAGTGTAGCCAGTCAGAATAAGAAACCAGAGGAAGCTAGTCTCATTTATATAATCACATCATGGAAGGGAAACCATTAACGCCATAGAAAATCTTTCTCGGACAATAAAAGCATTAAATGTCAGAAAACCTCTGCTTGAAAGGCACTATGGCAGATGTAAGTTATTAAAAGGGGGATCAGAGCATCAATGCAAAAAAGTATTTCCCTGCTGCACCGAGGAAGGCATTAACCCTCTGAAAGATCTTGGCCACCTTCACGTCCAATGTTGAAGGTTTACAGTTTTCAATATCAAGTAGGCTGCACCGCTGGAGTTCCAGTTATGGTGAGATGCAGACAATTAAACATTTCATGCTTTTAACCATTGAACTGTGTTCAGTAATAGAAATATATATATATATATTTAAAATTTGATTTATATGCTGCCCTTCTCCGGAGACTCAGGGCGGCTTACAATGCGTTAAGCAATAGCCTTCATACTTTTGTATATTTATACAAAGTCAGCTCATTGCCCCCACAAACTGGGTCCTCAATTTACCTACCTTAGAAAGGATGGAAGGTTGAGTCAACCTTGAGCCTGGTGAGAATTGAACTCGCAGTAATTGCAGGCAGCTGAATGTTAAAAACAGGTTATTAGTCTGCTGTGCCACCAGGCATTTTGAAGAATGGGCACGAGGTCAACAACTTATGGGATTCAACATTTTGTAATTTTTAAATTTTATTTATGGATTTGTTTATTACACACAAAGACAGGTAATTTATTCTACACTTGAATTATCTTAAATAGTTCAAATCATTGGTGAAATCCTCCGCAGGTTGCCACCGTTTCGCTGCCCTCACATACACAGTGCACACCAGATGCATGCTGTGCACACGCATGTACAGGGTGTGCCAAACACACACTGCATGCACATGTGCAGTGCACATCAAATGCATGCTTCACACAGAAAAAGGAGCCATTTGAAAGTAAGTAGAACAACAAAGGGTGGGGAACAGCTGTGCTGCATGATTTAGATTCACAAAAAAGCAGGATTTCCTGCTTTCTAGCAAATATAAATCATGCTGCACAGCTGATCATCGGAAATACTGTACGGATGAACCAGTAGCTTTTATTACTACCAGTTCGCATGAACCAGTGCGAACCAGTAGCATTTCACCCCGGTTCAAATGTTCCTTGCATTTAACCAAATCTGAATTCCTATAATATAATCCAATTGCAAAATGCTGCTATAGATTAGCCAAAAGTATAGATACTTTTGTCTCTAAATCTGCTTTATATTTCCATTATAATATTAGTGCAAAATTTAAGGTGAACATCATCTTGCATTCACCAAAAAGAAGTATGCAAATCCAGCTCACTATTTAGCAGGAACATTGGATTTTAACTAAACATTGTTAATTTCATTATCAATTTTTTCTCTTTATTAATCATATGAACGATATAGCAATGGTCTTGTTTGTAGGCACTTAATCAAAAACACTTAAATAGACATGAGCTACTACAAGCAATTTCAAAGTGCTTTTTTCAGTAATCAACAAAAAAGTATTTTTTTAAAAAAAACCTTTGAAGTTAATGGCACTTGCTCAAGCATTCCCCTCCCTGGAGTTGTTCTGAAAGGGAAATATAGGCAAATTCCTTTTGAAGCAGAATATTGTCCCTGTGGCATGTGTTTAATAAAAACCAGGAAGGCCAGGTCTTCCAGACGATGTGGAGAATGAGCCAGCCAGAGTTTAAGTGAGCTTTTGAGTCTTAATTTATTTACCTTCTTTTTGAGCATAATCTCTAAAGCAGGGGTCTCCAATCTTGGCAATTTAAGACTTGTCGAGTTCAGCTCCCAGAATTCCTCAGCCAGCAACTGGCTGAGGAATTCTGGGAGTTGAAACCACAAGTGTTAAAGTTGCCAAGATTGGAGACCCCTGCTCTAAAGCAATTTCTTATGAAACATTGTCTTCCATTGCTCTGAGGGAGGACAGAGTAAAAGAAACAGAAAGCCTTGTAAATTATCTGAAACCCCTGGAAATAAACTTAGTTACGGTAGTTTATTGGCATACCTGAAAGTTCTACCAAAATGTGTGGGTTTGAACAATCTGTTTGAAGATTACAATTGAACATAAGAAACCGAAAGGGTGTGAAATTTGATATTTAAACTAGACAGTGTTCCCATAATATTATAAAGAGAATTTTCAATTTCAAACTATGCTTTTAAAGTAATAGCTCCCTCATTATAGAGCTCACAGAAGTGAGCATTTACTGAAAGTTGTTTACACACTGATGATGATGAGGGAAAGGCTTAGATACTATAAAATGATCCTCACTAGAGATGGCTACAAACACGAAGGGTCATACCCAGTAACTGGAAGTGAGGGCGTGTACATTAAATCTCAAAACCAGTCAAGAATTATTTTTTCTACAACCCCAATAAACTCTGGTGACCAAGTCAGTGACGTTAAAAAATGGAAAGGAAAACAGCCTACTGTGTAGATCACGGGTGTCAAACTCAATTACATCACGTGACATTCCATGATGTATCACAACTTTTTTGCCTTTGTGGAGCTGGGGTGGGCATGGCCTGTGTGTGATGCATCCAGCCCATGGGCCGTCAGTTTGACAGCCAGGTGTAGATGGTCTTTTTGTTCTTGGAGGCATATTACCAACATCACAGATTAAGAGGACTTCCTTTATTCAAAATATTGCTGAAAGAAAAAATAGCTATTGCTGGGACATACCCTGTTTCCCCCAAAATAAGACATCCCCTGATAATAAGCCTAATCGGGTTTTTGAGCGCATGGCAATAAGGCCAAGTGCTTATTTCAAGATTCAAAAAATATAAGACAGGGTCTTATTTTGGGGGAAATAGAGTAGCTAAACTCTGAGATTATGGAAACATACTCAGACAATAACATACTTGCAGTACAATCATGTACAATAAGATTTCAGCATGTTGCAACAAAGCTCCTTACCAAGGCAATTTCAATCTCTTCCAACCATATCCTTATTAACAAATGAGGCAAATTATTTGAGGAGTTCACAGGATTCTTGTTTTCAAAAAATTAGAGAAGGCTTGAGGGAACAACAGAGGTTTTTAACAATTTTTCCATGTAGTGGTCATCTGATTTATTACAATTTATAATAATATATCTAATAAATACCTCAACTGTATTTTTCTGAGGACTAAGAAAAAAGTTTCATACAGGTGGTATTCATTACAAATGAATGCTAAATTGACATTTAACAATTTCCCAAAACCTAAAGACTTCCTCTTACTGATGGAACAAAGATTGCATTTGGTACAAACATTTACTCACTTAGATTTGTTTCAGATATTTTAAAGGTGGTATAGTTGTATTACAATGGTGTGACAGCAAGAACACCGGTAACTTTTGACTCTTAATATGGCACACCTGGTTTATCAATTTAAATATTTCCTTCAGGCAAACAGCTTGAAGTAACTATATTTTTAACAATATTTCTGTAACCTTTCTATATAAATCTATACAAATCCAATTGTAAATAGGAATTACTTATCAAAAATAATAGAGCTTATAAATATTTTAATTATTTGCTCCCTTTGGAACAAAATTGTATCATAGTTGAATTGTCATGATTAAAAGAAGAGTTGATTAATAAACAGATACAATCACCATCTATAATTTCACCCCCTTCTAATCTTAAAAGCTCTGAAAAGGTGGGATCAGTGGTGGGTTTCAAAATTTTTTACTACCGGTTCTGTGGGTGTGGCTTGGTGGGCGTGGCAGGGGAAAGATACTGTAAAATCTCCATTCCCACCCCTCTCCAGGGAAAGGTTACTGCAAAATCCCCATTTCCTCCAGATCAGCTGGGACTTCGGAGGCAGAGAATAGATGGGGTTGGGGCCAGTCAGAATTTTTACTACTGGTTCTCCAAAGTACTCAAAATTTCCACTACCGGTTCTCCAGAACTGGTCAGAACCTGCTGAAACCTACTTCTAGGTGGGATCAATCCATGAAACAATGGAAAATGTAAAAGAAAAGGAGAACAAACGTAAGACAACATGGGACAAAACAGCCAAAACCACAATGACAGATAATATAGCCTTACAATCTCAACCAACAAACAGATTCAGGTGTTATATGAAAACAATATAAATGCCTTCCCAAGAGACAGCAAATAATATTGCCCCATGCCATGGTGATCTATGACCCTTGCATCACCTCAATGTATATACTCAAGAGCCAATCACAGTGGTATCCAGCAGTTGATTATTAATTGATGAATAGCAGGTACGAGATCCAAATGTGTCCCTTGGATTTAATAAGCAAACAAATCCAAGACTTAAATATGTCAGATGAAATAACACCATGCTGTGTCTGACACTAACCATTATTAACATAGTTCAGTGGTAATTTTACTTAATTTACGGTTATTGTATGTAATATATTATACCTATTCACCACAATTTACAGGTACTGAAGCCATCTGGATGCTTAAGGCAATGTCCATTCAGTTTTTAGATTCTCTGTCATCTGTTTCCAAGCCCCAACTAAAGTTCTCTAGTATACCATAGTATTACAAACTTTAATATTCAGTTTGAAATATTTTAGTAATGTTGCAGTTTTATTTACTGTCTTAGCCATTGTCATTTTTAATATATATAGTTTAATAGCATGTCTCTTACATAGATATAATAATTGCATTAATAGTTGACTTTGAAATCATACATTGGCTCAAAGTTGTATTTCTGAATGTACCATGCTTGATCTTGAGGGTATACACAAATCATAAATCATGAGAAAAACAGCCTTGTATCACTTAATGGAAATTTACTGGTATTATTATAGTTTTAAAAATATACCACTATAGACAAATTGGTTTCTTGAGTGCTATTCTGCCCTAGATTCTTTGACTTTTTATTCTGAATTCCTGCATTTTGTTGTGTAAGTCAAGTCAGACTTTTATCATAGCTCTTTGAAGCTGGCAGTCCTTTAATGAAAAGGGTTCCTTTTATTAAATAATTTCGACACATCTGAGAAAGTCAAATAGGTGGAAGAATCTAACTAAATAGGAAATGTTCTTTTTAGCTTTCCTCATTGTGGTGTCAGAATTTCAGACGAATAGGGAGAGTGGAGAAAAAGAATTTTTAAAAGAAGAAAATGAAAAAAAAACACAAAGAAAGAAGAAAAAAAAGAAAGCACAACAAAAACGCAACCCAATTTTGTTAAGTTCTCATTCAGTCCTGACCAAATGTACTCATATTGATAAGTTTTCATTATGCCAGTAGAAAGTCCATTTATAGACAAAACTGAAATACTAAGTTTATACTGTGTTTTGAAGGGTAATTTTCATGCTCAGGCAATCCATAGATACTCATAGAATTATCAAAATTCCAAATGTACTAAAAATCTGGGTGTATTCTAATACGCCCATAAAGAAAGATATAAGACAGAACTTGTACTTCCATGGACTTTCTTCTAAAGTAAGGATCTCTATAAATAATAATAGTGCTCAGAGTCGCCTTCAACAGCAAGATGGGTGGCATATATGTTTAATAAAAATAATAATAAATTATTAGACTGCTATTATTAATAAATTAGGCTGTTGTGAAGCCCTTAGGGGAAAGATTTGCTCTTATTTGCTCTAATTGATTTGTATGCATATCTATATTTATATATTCATTCTTCTTTACTGATTCAATTTTCTATTCAATATTAATTGGAATTTTGCATTCATCATCTGTTTATTTAGCTCATTTTCTGTACGGCATCAGAACTAGATAGACTTTGTATTTGAACTAAAATGAAAATGTACTATAAAGTCAATCCAATCTAAACATATATTTTAAAAATAATGTTATTCAATCATGACATGAAATCATCATTAGGTCTGGTTCAATGTCTTTACTGAAAACCTAGAGTTAGATTAGGGGTATAAATTCTGATTAATTAATAAGCAAAAGACAGACATAAGATATGCTTATTTTACAATTCACGTAATTGCAGAATGGGTTTTAACATGGCTCTCTCCTAATAGTTGTCATTAATCTTTCATAATGTGGTTACACCCAGCAGCAGCATTGCACAGTGCACCTATGATCCCAGAGTACTATTGCAGTTATGTCAATAATTGTACTGTGAACTGTTTTTGTGTTGTTAATCCAGGCTTTGTCAGCCTCGTGACCTGCAGATGAGACCATCTCTCAGAATTCTTATGTAGTACAATTACTGGAAAACTACCTAGAGGGTACTTGATGTATCCCTTATCCCATACAAACAGGTGTCTTGGATTTCAGTTATCATCAGAAATCTCTGCAGATCCTAAAACAGAAAATGTGGAAGTTGTAATCCAACCACCCAGAGCAGGGATGTCAAACTCGCAGAGTCATGTTGTCATCATGTGATGTATCGTGACTTTTTTCTTCTTTGCTAGACTGGGATGGGCGTGGTCAGCATGTGACACATCTGGTCCATGGGCAGCCAGTTTGACATCCCTGATCTAGAGTATACTAGCTTGCCTGTCTAATGGAAGTAGTTTCAAGGGGTTTAAGACATTAGTTACTTTCTTTTTAGATTTGAAAATGCTGTTTCTGCAATCTGATTGTTTGTTTGTTTGTTTGTTTTGTTTTGTTTTATTAGATTTATATACCGCCCTACTCCCGAAGGACTCAGGGCGGTGAACAGGCACAAAATAAAATACATAGATACAAAAGTTAAAAGACATAATTAAAACCAGATTAAATAATTTAGCCCGAGACAATTAAAAATCCCAATAATTTAAAACAGTTTAAAATTTCAATTTAAAAGAATTTTAAAATAGGGGAGAAAATTAGGCCAGGCCGGCTTGCTGGAATAGGAGAGTCTTAAGAGCACGGTGGAAAGTGCGCAGATCCGGGATCCTCCGTATCTCTGGGGGGAGCTCGTTCCAGATAGTGGGTGCCCCCACAGAGAAGGCCCTCCCCCTGGGGGCCGCCAGTCGACATTGTTTAGCTGACGGCACCCGGAGGAGCCCCTCTCTATGAGAGCGTACTGGCCGGTGGGAGGCTGCTTGTGTTAGTAGGCGGTCCCGTAAATAACCAGCTCTTAAGCCATGGAGCGCTCTAAAGCCGGTGACCAAAACCTTGAAGTGCACCCGAAAGACCACCAGGAGCCAGTGCAGCTCACGCAGGAGAGGTATCATACGGGAGCACCATGTTGCTCCCATAACCACCTGCGCGGCCGCACTCTGCGCCAGTTGGAGCCTCCGGGTGCTCCTCAAGGGGAGCCCCATGTAGAGAGCGTTACAGTAGTCCAGGCGGGAAGTGACGAGGGCATGAATGACTGTGTGTAGGGAGTCCCAATCCAGAAAGGGACGCAACTGGTGAATCAGGCAAACCTGATGAAAAATCCTCCCGGTCACGGCCATCAAGTGCTCTTCTAAAGACAGCTGTGAATCCAGGAGGACACCCAAGTTACGAGCCCTCTCCGTGGGGGCCAGCGATTCGCCCCCAATAGTCAGTGATGGCGTCAACTGACTATATCAGGACGTCGGAAACCACAGCCACTCGGTCTTGGATGGGTTGAGCCTGAGCCTGTTCCTCCCCATCCAGATCCACACGGCCTCCAGACACCGGGACATCACTTCAAGGGCATCGTTGGGGTGGTCTGGGGTGGAGATGTACAGCTGGGTGTCATCAGCATACTGGTGGTACTTCACCCCAAAACCACAGATCATCTTGCCCAGCGGCTTTACATAAATGTTGAACAAAAGGGGCGAGAGGACCGACCCTTGTGGCATCCCACATATGAGGGGCCTCGGGGTCGACCTCTGCCCCCCTGCCAACACAGACTGCAACCAGTCGGAGAGAAAGGAGGAGAACCATCATAATACAGTGCCCACCACCCCTAACTCTTCCAACCAGTGCAGCATGATTCCATGGTCGATGGTATCAAAAGCCGCTGAGAGGTCTAATAGGACCAGGACAGAGGAGCAACCCCTGGCCCGAGCCCTCCAGAGATCATCAACCAACGCGACCAATGCCGTTTTGGTGCTGTACCCAGGCCTGAAGCCTGACTGGAATGGATCCAGATACATCGTTTCATCCAGGTACTGGGGGAGCTGTCGCGCAACCACACTCTCAACAACCTTTGCAACAAAACGAAGGTTGGAGACCGGACGATAATTAGCCAACACTGCTGGGTCCAGGGAACGCTTCTTGAGGAGAGGCCTCACCACCGCCTCTTTCAAGGCGGCGGGGAAGTCACCCTCACCCAACGAAGCATTTATAATCCCCTGGAGCCAGCCTCACATCACTTCCCGGGAAGCCAGCACTAACCAGGAGGGGCACGGGTCCAATAAACATGTGGTCTCATTCAGTCCACCCAGAATCCTGTCCACGTCGTCAGGGGTCACAGGATCAAATTCATCCCAGATAACATTCTCAAGACCTGCCTCAGTCAACACCCCCTGGAACTACCCAGTTGGAGTCCAGATCTTCCTGAATCTGAGTGATTTTTGTCATACAGATATTGAACAAAATCCTCAGCTCTACCCTCCAAGGGGTCCTCCCGCGCTTCCTGGTGGAGCAGGGAGCGAGTAACCCTAAACAGAGTGGCCGAGCGATTATCTGATGCTGCAATAAGAGCAGCAAAATATGTACATTTTGCTGCTTTTATTGCTACTAGGTAATTCTTAATATGAGATCTTACCAGTGTCCGGTCAGATTCAGAAAGACTGGCCCTCCAACTACTCTCTAGGCGTCTTTTCTGGTGCTTCATCTCCCTCAGCTCCTCAGTGAACCAAGGAGCTAGGTGAGATTGGTGCTGGGTCAGAGGCCGCAAAGGCACGACCCGATCCAGAGCTCCAGCTGCCGCCCTATCTCAGGCGGCCACTAGGTCCCTAGTCGAGGCCTGTGCCAGAGCCTCGGGAAATGGCCCAAGCTCCATCTGGAACCTATCAGGTTCCATCAGGCACCTGGGGCGGAACCATCTTACTGGCTCTGCCTTCCTGCGATGGGGTATAGCGGTTTGAAGATCAAGGCGAAGGAGAGCGTGATCCGACCATGACAAGGGTTCGGTGACTATGTCCCCTATCTCAAGATCATTCAACCACTGTCCAGAGACAAAAATCAGATCCAGCATGTTTCCCCCTGTGTGGGTAGGGCCATGAATTAACTGGGTCAAGTCCATAGCTGTCATGGAATCCATGAACTCCTGAGCCACCTCCGACGTCTCACCCACAGATGGCAGGTTGAAATCCCCCATGACCATAAGTCTGGGGGTATCAACCGCCACCACGGCGATAACGTCGAGGAGCTCGGGCAGGGCTGCTGCCACGTGGCAGGAAGCCAGGTACGTGATCAGCAAACCCCTCTGAACCCCATGACCCCACTTCACAAGGAGGGACTCACAGCCAGCCGTCTGAGGATCAGTGGCCTCCCTTGGTATCAGACCTTCTTTAATAATAACCGCTACTCCCTCACCCTTGCCCTGTGACCTCGGCCGATGGAATGTGTTTTAGTGGGTGGAGATTGTTGTGAACCTACACTTTTTAAATATTTTCAAATATTAGGAGCTGATTGATACTGGCACGTATGTAACAACATCAATTAATTTGATTGCTTGGTTAGTAGTTTATTTATTTTCCAACATTTTTATGTGATTTACCCATCCAGTTATAAGTAGTATACAATGAATAAATTTAGAATATACCCATTTTCTAAACACAATACATTGTTTTGTCCATTCTTAACTTTAACTTCTAACTTTTATTAGACTTCTATACCGCCCTTCTCCCAAAGGACTCAGGGTGGTGTTTCTCATGTAGTTTCTCAGTTCTGATTATACCTTTGAAAATAATTTCCAATTGAAGATGGATCATTATGCATACCCTTCAATTAGTACCAAATTTTGGATGCCTTCCTTACCTGTAAATTATTGTTAAACACCTTTAGTTACCCGTACCTGGAATGTCCAAAAATCAAAATATATTATCAACTCAATTCAAAAACAATGTGGGTGTTTACATTAGATCGATCAATAGATAATAATGAGTTTTTATTATTTTGTATATTAAAACTGAAATACCATTTGTCAGTTGCCACCTCCTGGCAGTATTTACAATTACAACACTTATTGACATTTCAATTTGGAGCAGTATTTTCAGCCTCAAAGACACCTAACTTATTACAGAGGATCATTAAATCCTATGAGGCTAAAAAGCCCACAATCAATCTTTATAAATATTTATCAATAAATCAATTTAATTGGCAAATTTTAAAGACTGAATGGAATAAACAATTGGAAACACCCATTTTGTCTAAACAAGGGAAATGCTTTAACCTCAGTACCCAAAATGCCATTGGATTTTAGATTAAAATATACATAGCAAAAATGGTAATTTGGACTAATTGGTCCCCTTCTCAGTTATACAGAAAAAAAAACTGTTATAATCATGTTATTAAGATATGCAAACAGAAAAATGCTTCTTTAAAAATATGTTTTTATTTTATTTATTTATTTATTTTATTTTATTTTATTAGGCTTATATGCCACCCTATCTCCAACGGACTCAGGGCGGCTCACAACAATAAAACCACAATCCAATGCAAGTTAAAATGCCTAATTAAACAAATACATTTAAAACCCGTAAAACCCTTTTTTGAAGTGTTCTAAGTTACTATGCTCTGGAAAAAAATAATTATGCATATACATACACATGCACATACACATACACACACACACACACATATATATCCATATATATATGGCATGTATATATATATATATCTCCATATATCTATATCTATATCTATATCTATATCTATATCTATATCTATATCTATATCTATATCTATATCTATATCTATATCTATCTATCTATCTATCTATCTATCTATCTATCTATCTATCTATCTATGCCCTGATTCCCCCAAAATAGGACGTGCCCTGATAATAAGCCCAATCGGGCTTTTGAGCACATGGCAATAAGGCCAAGCACTTATTTCAGGGTTCAAAAAAATATAAGACAGAGTCTTATTTTGGGGGAAACACGGTATACGGTTTGGAAAAAAAATTAATATACTTGAATGCACAAGAATTCTTTTGAACTATACCTGGACTATAGATGGAAATGGATTCTCCATGCCATTACTATTGCCAGGAAGAGAGATTAGTTCTTCAACACTGAAAAAACAAATTTTTGGCTCCAGTTACTCAGTAGATTGAAGACCTGATGTTACATCAAATGAATTGCCAATAAACATAGATTATGCTGGACAATAACAATGAAATATAGCTATCTTTACTGAAAATTTTATAGTAATAGTTCCATATATATTTATAAATGCATGAGAAACCCTTACATGTATAGGTTGTATATATGTTTTATATATACAAGTATATACATACATATACATGTATATACATACATATATACATTGTATATACAGTATATACAAGTATATATATATTGCTTAACGCATTGTAAGCCGCCCTGAGTCTCCGGAGAAGGGCGGCATATAAATCAAATTTTTTTAAAAAAAATAAAAATATGTAATTGTATTGTTTTCCTATTTTTAAATATTGTTATCTTTGATCTTCATGAAATCGTATATTGGTCACTTATTAAAACATAATTAAAAAGAAATAAAATAGAACCAACCAAAATTAAATCAATCCAAATCCAACAATTACAGAGAGAGGGACTGAAGCCCCAGAGTCTCAGCATTTGTAATAGTACCCGAATCACTTTAATATGGTAAAATATTGACATACCTATGTGTCTAATCATTGCCTAAACACCAGCGGTGAAATCCAGCTGGATCTATCTGGCTCGCGCGACTCCAGTAATGCTGTTGGCAGGAGGCTCAGCCCACCCACCAGGACCTCATTATATCCCAATTTTGACCCTCTGCGCATGTGCAGAAGAGGTGTGCACGTAGCGTGTTCCTGTTCCCGAACCGGTAGCGAAGGTAAGTGGATTTCACCACTGCTAAACACCAATCAATGAGAAAATACCTGTCTGGTTGGTATATCTTGTGACTACAAGAACTATGAGAGAAAAGTTAATTGTGTGGGTCAAGACTGAATTTGCCACAAATTCCAATCTTTACATATGCAATGTTAACATGGGGGATAGATCCCACAGTGTTGACCCTGATAAGAAGCTGCTGCTTTCTAGAGCTTACTAGTAAGCTATTTTCTTTCTTTGCAATAATTTACATTTTTCTAACTTGTCTACTTCTTCAAGCCAGCGGGTCTTTCAAGGGAAAGTAGCTGCATGGTATTTTAGCTTTCCCGCAACATAGAAAATGCTGAGGTTTTCTGTTCTTTTGCTTTGTTCTGGCAATTAAACAAGTAAGCACAATTTGGTGTGAGGATATGCATTGGAAGAAATCATTAGTTTTATTTCTCTTTGGTGCAAAATGGGAGTGAAGCTTTTTTGTTTATATAAGACTAGTAGCAACTTGAGATAAGACGTTGTTTTTTTTCCTCTCCATGTTCCCAGGCTTTCTGGATGGTCAGGTGTTGGCAGATTATCTTTAAAAAACCTTTCAGCATTGATGGCAAAACGGGAGAAGTATAGGAAGGACCTCAGGCTGAATTTGAAGATGCGAGAATCCCAAATTAAAATTTTAGTGTCACATTATGTAGTGTGTGGGGAGAGAGGGATAATTTTGTAGTACACCTACGCAATATCAACCCTAGTATTAATATTTATGCATTACCCTGTTCCAGGGGTGAAATGCTCCCGGTTCGGACCGGATCGTCCAATCCGGTAGCGATGGAGGCTGGTGGTTCAAAGAATCAGTAGCAAAAATCCCAGCTGAGCCACACAATCATCAGAGGCTTTTTTTTATTTTTAAAAGCATTTTTTCTACAACCCCTTTGGCCGAAAAAATGCTTTTAAAAGTTAAAAAAAAAGCCTCTGATGATCGCGCGGCTCAGCTGGGATCATCAGAGGCTTTTAAAAGCATTTTTTATACAACCTCTTCAGCCGAAGAGGTTATAGAAAAAATGTTTTTAAAAGGAAAAAAAGCCTCTGTTGATCAGGTAAGTCAGCTGGGATCGTCAGAGGCTTTTAAAAAGAAAAAAAGAAAGCCTCTGCCAATCAGGCAAGTAAGCTGGAATCATCAGAGGCTTTAAAAGCATTCTTTTTACAATCTCTTCAGCCGAAGAGGTTGTAGAAAAAATGGTTTTAAAAGTTTTTTTTTTTTAAAGTTTGTCATGCCCACTCAGTCATATTACCCGCCCCCCAAATCACGCCCACAGAACTGGTAGTAACAAATTTTACATTTCACCACTGCCCTGCTCCAGTAAACTAAGACTTCTAATGAAAAACTATTTCATAAAAGCACAGTATCCATCTCTATTCCTGTCTTCATGTTTTTCCTTTCTTCTCTTGCTTATACTTCGCTTTCAATGTATAAAATATAGCTGTTAAGAACTTTCACTTCTCATTGGGCTTTTGTTGGATATTTTCTCATCTTAGCCTTTTTTCTGAAAGCTAAGATGAGAAAATATCATGTAATTTGTAGTTTCATTTTGTACCTTTGATAGGAAGTGAAAATTTTAAAAACAAATATTAAAAAGTGTAAATATTTACATTCATTTTCAAATAATAACAGAAATTCACTGTAAATATATTTTATCGAACCTGTCTTTAATAAAGGTAGGATCAATAAAATCTTTGAGAGCTCTTTTCATATTTTGAATGCACTGATACTTTTTTTATTTGTTTTTTTTTTTTCCTTTTCTTATTAAAAAGAAATTCAGGCATACTTTAAATTACCGACTGGAGGAGAACTAATTTGTACACAAACACTGGTGTATATTCAGAAATGACCTTGGGAAACAACAGGAAAAGTCCCAGGCAGGAGAATTGTCAGATAAAAGTCAGCTTAACCCCCAGCAGTAATGTGGGTGTGGCAGATATTTCAGAAGAGGACTTTCTGGGATAGTAAAAGGGACAGGAGAGAATTACACTTGTGTGCTTCCTGTCTGGACTACTTTGCAAGGCTGATAACTAGATACATAAGAAAAGAACAAATGGTAATATCATTCTACTTATTCTTTGGCAACTTTGTTCACAAGTTATTCTGTCTCTTAAATCTCATAACCTTAAAGATTATCTGCCTTTTATAAAATATGTCAAATGTATGAGAAATATGCCAAATCTCTGAGCAATGGTTCTCCCCATTAATCAAGCCATTCATCACCAGCCTTCCCCCCTACTAAACTGCCGCTTGAAATGTTGTTTCTAAGGTTACATTTCAAGTGGAATTTTTGGTAGGAAAAATTCTTCCCTATATATTTAATACATTCAAACAAGAGTATTCTTCACAGTTAATAACCTCCACAAAGTACAGTCATATTGTAAAACATCTGCAATCAAACAGTAAAATCTAATGGAATAAATATTCCCTGAGATATTATTAACACAAATAATCCTCTCATAATGCATAGTAACCGGTGCATAAAGAGGATCTATTCATCATTATATACTTTCATGAACAATTATGTTTTCAAATCTTTCAGAAGGACAGTAATGTGAATACCAGTTTCTAGATGGAAACTATTCTGCAAGGTACATAATACCTCTGGAAAAAAAAACCATCACAAGCTCTTGGTACATAGGCGGATTGATTCTGTTTGCAGAATGTGATACTGAAGATATTTGAAGTTAGGTTAAAACAAGAATGGGATATGCACTGCTTGTACACTAGATATTTAACCCAAAAAACCAAATATTTAACCAAAAATATTTTCATTTTGCTATACATTACATTTATCAACTGAGTGTATGTGATAAATGAAAAAAAGAAAATCCATGTAAAATCTACATAGGTGATATTGAGATTGTGCCCACACATTTAGTTTATAGAATTTCATCTCATCTCTTAAAAGGGTTGGGAAAAAAACCAGGGAAAAAGCAAATAATGCTTTTGATCAAGTAAAAAAATTTTGGAGCCAGTGGAATAACTTTTTTTTCTCTTTTTACATTGTAATGAGGAATCACTCAAGTAAAATAACAATAAGTAAATTTAGCACAAAGACAAGAGTGTTTGCACTACAAATAAGCTTAGAGTTCAGTGCTGGTTTAAACAAGAGAGGCATAAAGAATTATACTGTCAATGGCTAGTAAACATGATGCCATAAAAATTTCCAGTCTTCAGAATCAATATGTTTCTAAATATCATGTTTTGGCTAGCAACAATACAATCACAATTTACAAGATTTCTGGTTTGCAGAAAGTGTTTCCCACTACCCCTTTAGGAAAACAAAGAAAAAATTATTAAACCCACAGAATTAACTGCTTATATTTCTGAACCTTTTGAAATTAATGTACAAAGGAAGCACAATGTTATAGAGCATTTTATGATTAAGATATGAGAAAGGGTGTTACATTGGTGCAAATATTTTTAATATCTAAAGCAAGAAATAGAGATGTTTGACGTTAAGGCTAAAAGTAGAACATTGAGGCCTGAGAAGCAACTCATAACCCAGCTCCAAGTAAACACAAATTAATCTGTCTTGACTCCGGTGCCCTTCCAGCTTCACTGGGCATGGTGTCAAAGAGTTATTGGAACTGTAATCCAAAACATAGATGGAGGGCATCGGAGTATGAGTATGATTACCCTGAATAGCCAGCTTCCACTTGGTTGTTATCACTCTGTAGGTGTTGAAATTGCCCTGCATTGTTTACATTACCAGACATTACCAGACTATTGCTGTAGGGTCTTTCTCACACTTGATCAAAAGCCATCTCCAAAATTTGATAAGTATGGCCATAACATTAATTAAACTATCTAGGCTAGAAGTAATGAGCTAGGCACTGAGCTAGAAAGACACATTGCTTTGGGGAAATGGCTTCCATGCTGGAGAAAGATGTATATTCCCTTTCTTGCCTGTGTGTCTGCATGCCTGCCTGAAAATTATCTGAATGAATCACAGCAGTACATCTGATCTCATCCTTGGTTGTTGTTTTTAATCTCCTTGCTGATTCTGCTTTTTAAACGTAGCCAAAGGAGCGTATCTGAAAGGAAAAGAAGGGATGCCAGCCAAACAAAGATGTAGTTAATGCAGATGCCATTAATAAATCACTGTTAGTTAAGATATAGATTAGGTGATGGGTGGCAGATGGGAAGAAGGAATGTCAAATTGCTTTTCTCATATAGATTATTGGATTAACAAGGAAGCAGCGGGTGTGTGGCAAACCAGTGTAACAAATTACCATTAAAAAAAATGGAGCTCATTGCAAGCTGGTAATAATGCCATGTCAGCCATTAGCTCTCTGGAGAGCTACTCAAAAGCAGCAACATCCATCTTCTGAAAAAGAGATGGCCACTGGCACTTTAGGATATACACGAATGTAGTTGGCTCCAGTTTCATCCCTCCTCCCTGTTCTTCACAAAGTATGCCTGCAAGATATTATGATGAAACATGATGGCTAATATCATAGGTGTATCTAAAACTGTCTTAGAAAAGAGCCTGTAGTAGACATAAATAGGGGAAATAATTCACTTCATTCAGCGAATTTATCTTTTTTATTATGGGCAATATTTGGTTAGCAAAGAATGTAATAAATTGGATCACTCTTTTCAGTTATAAAAAAAGAATATTTTGTAGCATTTTTCATGTATCATTTCCCATCTTCCTTGTAGTATTCTTAGGCAGCATCCAGATTCAGTAGTGTTTAGCTTCAAGAATACAAGTGGTATTATTTAGACAAATATCTTACGATCTCTATAGATGCTGGTTTTGTGCCATAATTTTTGCTTCATTGTTTTAACTATATCTAGTCAGCAAGTGTTAAAACTGGAACTAAAACTCTCACATCATTAAAATTGGAAATCAAGACCACATTACTAATTGTTATGGCATCTTTTTAAACTCTATCCACAAAAATAATAGACACTGGATAGTTGGATTTTTATACAGATAGTTTTGTACAGATAATCTAGGTGAAATGTTAATATATTGTTAGCCCATGTATGATATGCCATAGCTTAAATAAATAATACAGATAATTGAGTTACAGCCATAAGTCTTGAGGGTCATAAAACAGGTCATCACATGACTGTACCCAATTTTACATCAATTTTTTTTATTTATTTATTTTATTTTATTGAATTTGTATACCGCCCTACTCCCAAAGGACTCAGGGCGGTGAACAGCCATAGAATAAAACATATAAATACAAAATTTAAAATAGATTAAAACAAATTAAATAATTTGGCTGAACAAATTTAAAACCCCAATAATTTAAAACCAGATTTAAAATTTTCATTTAAAAAGGGGAAAGACTTAGGTCAGGCCGGCTTGATGAAATAGGAAGGTCTTGAGCGTGCGACGGAAGGTACGCAGATCCGGGATCCTCCGTATCTCTGGGGGGAGCTCGTTCCAGATAGTAGGTGCCCCCACAGAGAAGGCTCTCCCCCTAGGGCCGCCAGTCGACATTGTTTGGCCGACGGCACCCGGAGGAGCCCCTCTCTATGGGAGCGTACTGGTCGGTGGGAGGCTATTGGTGGTAGCAGGCGGACCCGTAAATAACCAGGTCCTAAGCCATGGAGCACTCTAAAGGTGATAACCAAAACCTTGAAGCGCACTCGGAAGACCACCGGGAGCCAGTGCAGCTCGCGCAGGAGAGGTGTTACATGGGAGTGCCATGTCGCTCCCGTCACCACCCGCGCAGCCGCACTCTGAGCCAGTTGGAGCCTCCAAGTGCTCCTCAAGGGGAGCCCCATGTAGAGAGCGTTACAATAGTCCAGACGGGAGGTGACGAGGGCATGAGTGAGTCCCGATCTAGAAAGGGACGCAACTGGCGAATCAGGCAAAGCTGATGAAAAATCCTCCCGGTCACGGCCGTCAAGTGCTCTTCTAAAGACAACCGTGAGTCCAGGAGGACACCCAAGTTGCGAGGCCTTTCCGTGGGGGCCAATGATTCATCCCCAATAGTCAGCGATGGCACCAGCTGACTATATCGGGACATCAGAAACCACAGCCACTCGGTCTTGGATGGGTTGAGCCTGAGCCTCTCCCCATCCAGATCCGTACGGCCTCCAGGCACCGGGACATTACTTCAAGAGCATTGTTGGGGTGGTCTGGGGTGGAGATGTACAGCTGGGTGTCGTCAGCGTACTGATGGTACTCCACCCCGAAACCACGGATGATCTTGCCCAGCGGCTTTACATAAATGTTGAACAAAAGGGGCGACAGGACCGATCCTCGTGGCACCCCACATATAAGGGGCCTCGGGGTCGACCTCTGCCCCCCCGTCAACACAGACTGTGACCAGTCGGAGAGAAATGAGGAGAACCACCGTAGTACGGTGCCTCCCACCCCCAACTCTTCCAACCGGTGCAGCATGATACCATGGTTGATGGTATCAAAAGCCGCTGAGAGATCTAACAGGACCAGGACAGAGGAGCACCCCCTGTCCCGAGCCCTCCAGAGATCATCCACCAATGTGACCAATGCCGTTTCCGTGCTGTACCCAGGCCTGAAGCCCGACTGGAACGGATCTAGATACGTCGTTTCATCCAGGTACTGGAGGAGCTGTCGTGCAACCACACTCTCAACAGTTTTGCAACAGTGATTAAGCCAACAAGGCAGTCATAAAGCAAATGCTGCAATCATTAAGCTAATACCACAATTGTTAAGCAAACCCATTGTTCACTAAGGGCTTTTTTCAGAAATGGGAATACATACCATTTCCAGTAAAGGATCTAATAGTGAGCATGTGACCATAGGACCCTGCAAATGGCCATAAATGTGAGCTGGTGTCCAAGTACCTAAAGTGTGGTCATGTGACCATGGGGGGCAACAGTCAGAACTTCAGAACTTCATAAGTACCTTTTGGTGGATTTTTTCATAATTTTGAACTGACTCTAAGCAACGCGTCATAGGTTGAGCACTACCCTATCCTCTTTTACAATGTTATATTTTGAAAAAAAAAAACAAGCACTAAAGTGAAACATCCAAACATACATGTGTGAGTGGTTTCTATTGCTATTATGTTATCCTGTACTCTATTTCTATTACTGCTGTACCATTACAATTTTCTAAACACTCCCAAAGGTGCTTTTTCAAGAGGCAACTGGACTTTGTTTTTCTCTGAAGACGTTTCGCTTCTCATACAAGAAGCTTCTTCAGCTATGACTGGATGGTGGGGAATGGAAGATTTATATTTTTTGTTGTCTACAAGCAACATCCTCAGAAAGCCTCTGTATAAACATGCAATCTTAATACAGACTTTCTGTCAAATGTCTGATCTTCTGGGTGTGAATTATTGCACTATAGTAATAATAATAATGTTCCTAGATGAATTACACACCTTTGAAAATAAATTAGTTGTTATGCATATTTTCCTTCACTGCAATGTGATCCAAAGCTTTGGGAAAATGATGGTTTTCCCTTTCCGGTCATGTCTGACTCTATGGGGCAATGCTCCTCTCCATTTCTTATCTGAGGGAGCTAGCGTTGTCCAAAGACATTTCCATGGCCATATGGTATGTATTTATCTACTCGCATTTGCATGCTTTCAAACTGTTGGGTGACCAGGAGCTGGGCAAGTAACAAGATCTCACCCTGTCACCCAAGGCTCAGGTCTTGAACAAGAGCTGTCAGCTTTGCAGCTGAGAAGCTCAACATTTTTAACCACTGGGACATCACACCTAATCAAAATAGGTACAGGCAGACCTTTATTATAGATTTTAAAGTCCATAGATGCAGTTAAGATGAGTTCAAAAAATCATGAAACACTGATGAAAGAGCAAGAGGCTGACGAAAATCCATTGAACGGGACTCTTAGAACAAAGATTTATGAGGTGGTAGCGTAGTTCTGAATTGCTTGATTGCACTTAATTTTTCAATGGACTGCAGTTCTCCTGAGCGCCAGGATTTTTAGGTCACCTAGCTTAGACTGAGCCTACCATAATTCCCCAAATTCCCAAATTCCCCAAATATCAGGGATCCTAATGAAAACTATACAAGGACCAAATCATAGCTCATGCTGCCATTAGAATACTGCAGTTGGAGTAGAATAACATTTTGCTTGGTTAAAATAAAAAACTGGCTCAGTATACAATTTGCTGGTCCATTTGTGTCACCTGAGGATACCAAATGGCAGCTAACAGATGTTACTGAATGAAATTTGAACTGCTAGAAAATTATTGATGCTAATCACCAAGAGAATTACTACTGCTGGAATTCAGCCAAGGATTGGACAAAATAGCACATGCTTACATGAGCAACTTGCTGTAAGCTATCTTCTCTCTTTGACAGGGTGTATATTTGTGAGAAAACATTCTGATTTCTGGACTATAGTAAAGTGAAACTGTGATCATTTCCAAAACATAATGACATCTATCTATTCCAATTTCATTCTATAAACTCTGTGCATGGCATAATACGAAAGCCTAAAATGTTCACCAGGTATATCCAGGTATTCCTCTGCAAGCCACAAATTATACTTGATCACATAAATAAATCATATTCTTTGTGAATTTGTGAATTTAAACTAATTAAACTTTTGTATTTTGCATTATCCAAGATTGAATATATAAACCGAATTAGTTATTTTTTTCCTTTTTTTATCTCAATTTCATATATTTGCCGGAACAGACTTCTCCAAAATACTACCCTGTTTTCCCCAAAATAAGACATCCCCTAATAATAAACCCAATCGGACTTTTGAGCGCATGGCAATAAGGCCAAGCGTTTATTTTAGAGTTCAAAAAAATATATAAAACAGGGTCTTATTTTCAGGGAAACACGATATCTAAAGAAAAATCAATCTCTGCTGTAGCATTACAACCTGAGAGTTTTTACAATGAAAAGTACTTTTTTTTTTCTGTTCATGGAGCAGGAGACACAAAATGAGTATTTCCACAGATTCCTGCTAGTGGAGAATGTTCACAAACATCTGTTTGTTGTTTCATCACTGTAGGTTTTTAAAAAAGACTGGACAACCACTTGTATGAAATAGTATAGAGTCTCCTGCTTGAGCAGGAGGCTGAACTAAGAGGCCTCCAAGGTCTCCAATAGCTCTATTCTATTCTAACCCCACAAAGCAGCAGCTGGGGGGGGGAGGGCTAGTTTTAAATGTGTCAGTTGAACAAGAATCAAAATAGCTAACCTCTTGAATACTTTTGATGTTCTAGAATCACAAAAGTTCAAGTATGCTTTTGAACTGGCACTCAGTCATCATGTATAAGAGTGCAGGAGTACCCTGGAAGACAACTGTATTGAATGACTGTATTTCTTGAAAGTGACAGTTGAACAGTGGGAAATTTCTGTTTCTTGTTTCTTTCTCAAGCGTCCATGAACTTGGAAACAACATATTGAGTTATAAAGATATCTAGGGTAGTGTTCAGCCAGGGCATTGAAAAATCCAGGTGTAAGTCTCCACGCAGAATGTTCATTGAGTAACGTTGGGCCAACTTGCTTGCTATAAGGGAAAATCACAATATAAGACACTAAAACACTTAACATTTAAATGCAAAATGTAATCTAAATTTTTATGTTTAATGCATGTGCATTATTTAAATATTTTTAATAGCTGTATTTTTTCAGGATTTGTTCTAGTTAGGAGAAGCAATTAATATTAGGCAGATATATTCATTTTTCTACCTGTTAGAATTTAATTTAATGAAAAATAATTTGATTTGGAAATTTATTTCAAAAGAAAAATCTTGGTCACGTCCTCAAGGGTGGAATATAATAACCCTGCACAAATTTAATTATGACCAATCCAAGGGATCCTGGTTTCAATCTACAGCCATCTTCTCAGTGGTCTGTTGATTTTCTAGATGGCCCTGTTTCAGTTTAATTCCAGAGGAAAACATCAGATGACAACTCATTTCATGACACTTTCTCTGCAGTAATGAAACAGTTACTGCCAATTTACTTTATTAATCTTTTAGCGGGTACTTACACACATATACATACACTTCTATTGGCTTTATAATTCCACTTACATCTACAATATTAAAACTGGTAAACCACCTCACCATGTGACATGCAGTACCCTAGTCTATGAATATTTATTCACGTCTTTTAGGAAATATATTGGAATGTAACACTGAGTAATTTTAGTTTTTATGTTATGTTTGAAACTTTGTTTGAAGCAACATAATACAATTAGATAGCTTAAATGATTTCCTAGGGAAATTATCATTTATGTTGTACCCTCTAGTGGTGACAGTTTGCCTTTCTCTTCTCTTTTCAGATTTCAATAATATTTTGACAATTATTGTAGACAACTGAACAATGCTTTAATATTGGATCAAGATAATTTAGATTTCAAGGTATATATAAAAATCCTTGAGATTTTTGAGAAATCCGTAAATTATGAAAATATCATAGAGTATAAATTTGGTATTGCTTATTTGATGGGGGCTGGTCTTAGAGGTTAAATTACCATTTTTAATAAATGTACTAAGTACCTAGAAGCTAAGCGAGTTTTTTTCCCCTTGCAGATCTTTATCCTCCTGCTTATGCCAGTCCTTGACGGTACAGTATAAGATTTGGAAGTAGGCTGAGACGTTTTCACTATGATCAATAAGTTGTGCAAAGGTTAATAATCAATACAGCCTGCTAGTGTTATGAGAAGAAGCAATTATAGTTAGAATTAGAAGCAAGGACAGTAAAATCAAAGAGACTTCGACATGAGACCAGATTGATGGAAGACTTAAAGCCCAAATGTCTAAGGCTGTTTTTATATCCATACACAAAATGTATATAGGTTTTAATTGGGCAGGGATTCCTAGGAAACTTAGTTTCCATGGCAATGTTGCTTCAGCATCACATATGAAAATGCATTTCCATTTATCTTTGAAATGGCCCCAATCAGCAAAACAGTAGGACTCTCAAATCTAATTTTATGATGTATAAAGCAGTAAATGTAGGGCAAGGTAGCAATTAGGTTGTAGAAAAATGTTTAAGTTCATTTAGTATTTAATTTATGAAACTGGCCCCATGAGCCTTGATATTAAAGGCTCTAGGATCAATTTTGTGAAAGCTGACTGCAGGATACTTTATGTCCGTGTGTGTGCCAGCAGAAACAATGACCCCACCCAAACCCCCCAAGTTTCAGTACTACCCAGTGCAGTTAAATACATGTTAAGCCTCACTGATTTATTCCCAAAATCTATTTGATAGCTATTTGACATTAAATACAAATCATATTTAATCAAACACGTATATCTGTAATTACAAGTAATGATAAAAAGTACTGTGTTCTCTTTCTATAGTTGCTATCCTATATTCATTTACCTGGGAATTGGTCCCAGTGGAGATGGTGTTACCTCTGAGTGAACCTGCACAAACTATTGTCTTATGTTTATTTATTTATTTATTTATTGGTTCGATTTATATGCCGCCCTTCTCCGGAGACTCAGGGCGGCTTACAATGTGTTAAGCAATAGCCTTCGTACTTTTGTATATACCTGCTTAGTAGGGCTTTCGCCCCCCCCCCCAGCGGTGTTCTTTTTTATACAAAGTCAGTTTATTGCCCCCACAATCCGGATCCTCATTTTACCTACCTCGAAAGGATGGAAGGCTGAGTTATGACCTATGTTTGTCATTAAATGTACATTATTTTTGTTTCTTAGCTGTATGGATATAATTAGAGCCATAAAGAGCCTTGTACTGTAATCAAAAAGGTCTCAGAGCTTGGTGGCAGGTTATAGGCTTGTATATAGGAAGACTAAGGTTCAGACCATAGCATTTCCAGTTAAAATAGCAAGTAGAACGTGGTGCAATGTTGGGTTTCAGCAGGTTCTGACCAGTTCTGGAGAACTGGTAGCGGAAATTTTGAGTAGTTCGGAAAAGTGATAGTAAAAGTCTGACTGACCCTGCCCCCATCTATTCTCTGCCTCCCAAATCCCAGTTGATCGGGAGGAAATGGGAATTTTGCAGTAACCTTCCCCTGGAGTGGGGTAGGAATAGAGATTTTACAGTATCCTTTCCCTGCCACGCCCACCAAGCCATGCCATGCCCACCAAGCCACACCCACAGAACCAGTAGTAAAAAAAATTGAAACCCACCACTGAAGTGGTGGGAATAGTATAAGGATTATAACATTTATTAGATACAAAAAATTGATAAGACATAACGCAACTCTTCTTGTATTAGAAATATTTTAGTATAGCTAATACATATAATCAATTAGTAAGTAAGTAAGCTTTTATTGCGGTCAAAGACCAAATTAAAATACACATAGAAGGGGAGTATATTTTACAAATATAGATAGATAATGTGACAGTACACCATCTACTGCCTCAGATACAATCTGTACTAACAATACTGGTGATCCTCTGCCGTAGGGGTTACCTGTCTCTTCCCCCAATTTTTTTTCAGCCACGACTGCAGCAAAAAAATTTGCCACTTTTGGAGTTATATTGAGGTCTGTGTCCTGGAGTAGGAAATAAAGGCTTAACAGATCAGGTGAACCAGGGAATCTCTGGGAAATAGGAGAAATGAATCTTGATCTTATATCTCGGTAGTGGGGACATACGAATGTAATGTGGAACAGAGATTCCAGGGATCGGCAATCACATGTACAATAGATGGATTTTACTCCCACCGAGAGCCTACTGTTGAGGACATTCAAGGGGATCACGTTAAATCGTGTCTTCATAAATGCGAGCCTATGTTTGATAGAGTGTAACGTGGAGAGATAAGGCGGAGGGTGAGACAAGGGAACAATACCAAGGGAAAACGGTGAGCATGTTCCCGATCCGTTTGCCAGATTTAATTGTCTATCAATGTCGTCCAGTCGTTGAAAAATCAACGATTTGGCAGCATCAGGGCCTAAAGTAAAAGCTTCAGTGAGGGAAATCCCGAGCTTCAAAAGTTTTGTATGGATATTATGGGCCCAGGGACTATGAAAAGGGTCCCACCATAGGCATTGGCCTAGGTAATAGCCTGGGAGTCTATTCCACATGGACAACCAATAGCCAATTGCACGTTTCCACAAGATTGTAGCAAGTGAGGATATGCCCAGTTCCAAACGAATTGCGGCATTACTTACGCAGGGAGGGACTCCCATCAAACGGCGTAGGAACTGGCTGTGGACAGACTCAAGAGAGGAAATGGTGGATTGGACCCATAGGGGGGTGCCATAGGTGATAGCAGCTATCACCTTTGCCCTGTAGACTTTTATTGCTGAGGGGATGTGATGAGCTCCCTCAGTATGAAAAAAGTGCACGAGGGCACTTATTAATCTTAGCCTTATTACAGAGAGACTTAACCTGCGCAGGCCACTTGGTATTGGATTGAAAGACGATACCGAGATATTGAAATCTGTGGACCTGTTCCACTGGGATGCCATCAAGGTTCCAATGATAAATTTTCCTGCTTCTTGCAAAAACTATGATTTTAGACTTAGAGTGGTTTATATGCAGTTGGTTCGCAGAGCAATAAGCAGAAAGGATTTTTAAGGCTCTACGTAGGCCCACCCGGGAAAATGAAAGTATTGCGGCATCGTCAGCGTAGAGCAGGAGCGGACATCTATAATCAGCTAATCTAGGGGCATGGATGTAGACCATGTGATCCGAAAATGCCTTTCTCCAGTCACTGATATATAAATTAAAGAGAAAGGGTGCCTATAATCAATTATATATCAGATTAAAAACCAGGAAACTGTGATTTCTAGTCCTGTTTTAGGTATGAAAACCAGCTGGGTGACTTTGGGCTAGACCAGGGGTGTCAAACTTATGGCGTCATGTTGTCATCACATGATGTATCATGACTTTTCCCCCTTCACTAAAACAGGGGTGGGTGTGGCCAGCGTGTGAAGCATACGGCCCACAGGCCGTGAGTTTGACACTCCTGGGCTAGATTCTCTCTTAGACTTACCCACCTCACTAGGTTGGTGTTGTGGAGAAAATAGAAAGAGGAACTAGGTATGTTTGCTGTCTTAAGTTATTTATATAAAAGAACAAAAATAAAAAAATAAAAAAAATGAGCAAGTCTGGAATTCGAGGACTGAAATCTCAACATATCTAAAGTGAGGAAAGTACACGGACACATTATGCTGGATGTTTGAAAACAGCAGTTGAAGAAAAGGGACTGATCATTATTTAATCATTTATTTATTTATTAAAAATGAATTTACTTTTTCAACATGCAAATCACCTGACAAAAATAAAGAAAAGAAAAAAACCCTTGAAATATAAATATTCAAAAAAAGAGCATATAATAAGAATTTGATCTGACTCACATCCTAAATGATTTTCCTTGGGTGGCCAGCTTCATTATTTGAATGACTAAGACTATAAAGCTTATTTTGAATCTTTCTCGTTTTATTTTGGGATCCTAGCTTATCATATGTTTTGACTAGGAAGTGATTTTTTTTTCAATCATTGTTTGCTTGTTGGCTTGTTTCTGTGTTTGATTTAAGAAATTGCTACACCAGTGATGGGTTTTAAAATTTTTTACTACCCGTTCTGTGGGTGTGACTTGGTGGGCATGGCATGGCTTGGTGGGCGTGGCAGGGAAGGATACTGCAAAAACTCCATTCCCTCCCCAATCCAGGGGAAGGTTACTGCAATATCCCCATTTCCTCCTGATCAGATGGGACTTGGGATGCAGAGAATAGATGGGTACGGGACCAGTCAGAATTTTTACTACCAGTTCTCCGAATTACTCAAAATTTCCACTACCGGTTCTCCAGAACTGGTCAGAACCTGCTGAAACCCACCTCTGTGCTACACCCAAATTAACTTTTTGGTACCTTTTTCTCCCCTTCTGCCTCTCATGACATTGTGTAAATAATACTATTCTTTGTTAAAGGTGAGACATGACTTCAAATTCATCAAACTATTTTTAAATGCCTAGTGTTAAAGAATTTCCTTGGTGTCACACTCTGTATAAGTACTTAAGTTTAGATTTTAAAAAAATCTTCCTTCTCTGGGACTTACTCTTATTAATGATTTCCATTCATCATTGCTGTAGAAGAACAATATCATTCACAACCTGTCTGGACAGATGAAATTAGGTGTTTATGAAGCAGTCTAATACTGGTTTACCCCAGGGGCACTGTAGGAAAGAAATTAAATAGCTTTTTTGTGTGTCATAAAATGGATGCCATTCAAAGATGTTTCTACCTTCTTTTTAGATTTTTTTTATTTTGTAAAATTATCTATTCAACCTAGAGATTTTCTCTTTGTCTATCCCTCATACACACATAATAGCTGCTTTGTAATCTGCCTGTGCTGGAAATAAATTATCATTTAATACCGAAAATTACTGCAAGAATTAATTTCCCCTTTTTAAAAAAAGAAAAAAAGAAAGAAAGGTTTGCAGTAAAGCTAGTGACAGGAATAAGGAAAACATGATATAAAAAGTTTTCTACAATTCGGTACCTTCTAGATAAGTTAGATGTCACTTTCATAATTCCATCTGGTTTTGCTCACTGGGAATTTTAGGGAATTGAAGGGGAGGGCAGCAAATTGAGGATGTATGGTAAAAATAATTGATTTGTGATGGTATTCTTAATTATAATATCAGACAAATGACATAATGCCTTTGTTACAGATTTCTGCTACAAACTTCTTACCTGATTCCATCAGTCAAAATGCTTAATTTCTTAGTGGCTTAATATTTCCTTATATAAATATAATTACATTTATAATAAGACTGCTGTAAACATTCCAGCTATACCTGAAATGTATAAAACTTCATCAATTTAAGCATTTAAGTAATTTAAGAACTGATCCTCAAAAAGAGAGTTGCTGGCACAAAAATTATAACTGAATCAATCCATTTGAAAATAAAATTAAATACAGTTAGCACAAATAATCCCCTCTACTTAACTTTTTTCTTCTGTACTGCTAACATTACAATTTTGTAGAAACTTTTAGATAACTTCAGGTAGTTATAACCAGGTTGGTACATTTCTGGCTGTAAATAAAAAAAAAAAATTCCTGTGTCTCTGGTAAATTACCGTATTTTTCGGAGTATAAGACGCACCGGAGTATAAGATGCACCTTAGTTTTTGGGGAGGAAAATAAGAAAAAAACTGACTGGGGGTGGATCAGCCTCCTGGAATACCCCCAATCAGCTGTTCCCAGAGGTGAATTTTAGTAACAGTTCATTGGTTGTGAGCTCTGTGCCTTGCTTTTTTTCCTGCCTCTGAAACTTCTGTAACTCTGTTTCAGAAAAAACTTCTTTTCCTGCCTCTGAAAGGCTCCGAAACAGAGCTTCAGAAAAAAAGCCTCTGAAGCTCTGTTTCTGAGGCTTTTTTTCTGACGCTTCGTTTCTGAAACCTTCATTTGAGAAGCTGGGCGGAACTACATTCAGACGTATAAGACGCAGAGTATAATTTTCACCCTCTTTTTTTGGGGGGAAAAGGTGTGTCTCTGAAAAATATGGTATCTATTTTTAAAATGATGGTTTCAAGAATACCTTCTAAAATAGGGTATCTTTCAGTAGTGTGGTCTTTAGATTTTTTAGGAATACTAATGTTAGCTGAAATCTAGAAATTGCAGTCCATGTCTCTGGATGATACACAGATTGGGAGAGGCTGTGCCATCTTCCAAGATTTATGAAGATAAATAATTCTGTAAGCATTGCAAGAAGTGAATATTAAAATATCTCCATTATAGTCATTGTAATCATTGCTAAAGATTTTGACATTCTCTGACAAGAAGATGCTAGCAACCAAGTAAACACTTTTCTCTTATTCTAATTCAGTAAATCATAGCTTTCTTCTCAGTAGTTTCCATTTATTTTACACAGTAGTAACAAGATCTACCCCTTTGGCATTTGCCTCATTTATCATTTTGCAAAATGCAAGTATAGTGTTGTCTCAATTGTTTCTTTCGGCTTAAAATGTTTCAATTTAATTACTGGCTTAATCTTCTTCTAGTATTTGAGCTACTATTATCTTGACTTGTTTTCCTTTTAATTTTGTGTTGTACTAATATTTTGTGGAAAATCCTCCCAATGCTGAAAAAGCAAACAGCTATTCAAACTTCTGTAAATAAAGAATAGAATTTGCTTAAAAAGTCATATGAATGAAAAGACTGAACATTTTTCACAGCCAAATCCATTTGGTGCGGGAGTATGTTCTCCGTTTTCTCTTGTATTACTCCCCGAACTCACCCCCCTAAATACCTCTCTGCGCTATCCTTTGTCAAATACAGGTTGGCCTTTCTAAAGGCATGTTTTAATGTGATCCCCTCGAATGTCCTAGAAAGCAGGTGCTCGGGGTGTGTGAAATCCACCCACTGTTCATGTGACAGTCGATCTCCGGAATCATTGGCTCACATCGTATTTATATGCCCCCATTATCGGGAGGCAAGGTCAGAACTTATTTCTCCCATTTGCCAAAGATTTCCTGGAGCATCTGAAAATCTTAGCCTTCGCTTCCTACTCCAAGATACTGAGATACTAATATACTAAGATACTAATTCTAAGATTACATTAAAGGTAGCAAAATTTTTTGCTGCAGTATTGGTATGTAAGAGTCGGGGGAAGGGACGGGCTGGACCCACTGACTGAGGTCAGCCTCACTGATCATCAGTAGTTAAGCTAGCTGGTGGTTGTATAAAGTGCCAATGTGTGGATTTTATGCAAATTGCAATATAGTATTTTCTACCTATGTATAATTTTTAATCAACCATACTCCATATAGATTGGAGCTAAAAATTTTGTAACACATGAACTATGAGCTTGACGGAGTGGTTTTTCTACCACTGATCTTGTTGCTGTACTGCACTTCAGTCTGGTCGTGTGCCAGCTACGTGCCTTGGATGTTTTGGTTTTTGGTCTATGACCGCAATAAAGTATACTTGCTTTGCTTTCACAGCCAAATCATTTTCACTTGTTCCCCATATCCATTTTGGGCATTGCCTTCTCCTAGTTATTTTATTCACACTCACATTTCTGTGATCCTAGCCCCAAACAACCCCAAGATTTCTAACAAGGGAAAAGAAAACCTGGTTCAGGAAAATCAGCTGTATAAGCTATTGATATACAGTAAAGGTAGTCCTTGACTTACAACAGTTCATTTAATGACCGTTCGAAGTTGCAACGGCACTGAAAAAAGTGACTTATGACCATTTTTCACACTTATGACCGTTGCAGCATCCCCATGGTCATATGATTTACATTCAGATGCTTGACAACTGGTTGATATTTATGATGGTAGCAGTGTCCCTTTTGCAACCAAAGTCAAGGGGAAAGCCAAATCTGTTTAACAACAGTGTTACTAATTTAACAACTGCAGTGAATCACTTAACAAATGTGGCAAGAAAAGTCATAAAATGGGGCAAGACTCACTGAACAAATTTCTCATTTAGCAACATAAATTTTGGGTTCATTTGCGGTCGTAAATCAAGGATTACCTGTTCAGGATTTAGACTTGCTAACAACCCGTTAATCTTGAATGTCTTTTAAAGACAGGGGAAAACAAATTCCTCTGTTCCTTTTTACAAAAGATGCTCCTAGGCAGGAACTTCTTCTAAGAAATGTCTTTTTCTTTGCTATCTCCTAGAGAGGGAGAAAGATGGAAAGAAGGAAAGCTCTCTCGGTGTGCACTTCAGTTATGGAGCAACTTCACTAACACTCTTACCTGTATTTCACCTGCTTTTTGAATTTCTAACTACCAACTGATTCTTGCCATTGTACTCCTTGAATACCTTGTTAGATTTGTTAGATTCTTTTTACCAGAACTTTGACTCTTGGCTAAAATAAGAATATAGCTACTGCTTGCTTCTCTGTGACTCAGACAGAAGACTAGAGTTAATTTATGATTTGTTGAGCTTTTTAATAATACTAAAAGCCAGTTTGGTGTAATGATTAAAGGCATCAGACTAGATTGTAAATTTTAATCCCAATTTAGACACAAAGCCAGCTGGATGACTTTGGGCTAATGACTTGCATTTTAAAAAAAAATCATAATAGTATATACTCAGAAAAGCTGTACATCAAAATACATTGATTTTTTTTAATTGTGATGTTTGTGATTTTTTTATAGTGATATATTTTTCTTTTTCTTTCCTTCTTTCTTTCTTTCTTTCTTTCTTTCTTTTTTTCTTTTTTTTTTTTTGCTGGTCTTTGACCAAAATAAAGATGAAACTGAAACTAATTTGCTAAGCAATTATAGCTGTGAGAGCTTTGTGATTAATGATTTGTCTGTCTACATTTTACTGAAGCTGAGTTAAGTTGTGAAACCTATTGAAAAACCATGAGTGCACTAGCTATTTATCACTGCTGCTACAATCTGAGCAGCAGAATCTCCTCAAAAGGTGAGTCTGAAAAGGTGGCTAGAATGAAACAGGTACACAGAAAATCCCTAGAGTTCCTAGGGTGCAGCATTCATAATTATGTTTCTTTGAAAGACATCAGTCAATGTCTGCACAAGCTTCTGTAAACTGGTATGTCTGGTATAGCTAATTTTGTGTTAAGGGTCAAGGATTCTAACAAAATTTTCATAATTGTTTTGGAGTATTGAAGTCCTGCAATAACAGATTCCTGCTAATTGATTGACTAAGCTAGCTTCCCTAAGGGAGTATGCTCCAGGCTACAGTTTCCAGCATTTCCAGATAGTACCTCTAGCAGATGGTAAAACACCAGATTAGAGCAGCTTTGGCATAGATATATTTTATCATTTCTTTTATTCTTCATATACTATCAGCAGGGGCGGGTTTCAAAACCCGTCGCTACCAGTTCGCTTGTGGGCACACGTGCACGCATCGCTTCTGCGTATGAGCAGAAGCATCCGAGCGGGTGGACGGAGCCTCCCTCCGCCACCACTACTGGCTTGCCCAATCTGGGGCGAACTGATAGCAACCCACCACTGACTATCAGAACAGAATATGTATCTTCTCCTGTCTTGAACTGGAATTGCTGGCTAAACAACAGGACAAGTACCGAGCTAAACATTTTCTGGGACTGGAGGTAAAAATAGAGAATTAAAATTTCCCAATCTGCAGTAAGTGATTTCAGAAAAGTAAAAAATTACTGAGGAATTCAAGTGAATTGGTAGATGTACACAGTGGTGGGATTCAAATAATTTAACAACCAGTTCTCTGCCCTAATGATTTCTTCCAACAACCAGTTCACCAAACTGCTCAGAAAGTTAACAACCAGTTCTCTCAAAGTGGTGTGAACTGGCTGAATCCCACCACTGGATGTATGGCTTGCAAACAGTTATATAGCTCTTTATTTAGAAACAAGTTTTTAAAGCCTCACCAGAAGCACCAAATATCTTTGAAAAACTCATAACCTCTTAGATAGGGTGGTGAATCTGGGAAGAATGTCAGACGTTTGTCAGTCTGAGCAGTAATAATGGTAACGCTGTCATAAAACTAAAATAATTTGGTTTTTTTCTGAATTGTTTACAAAAGATTCAGAAGTTGTGATAATGAGCTATGAAAAAAAAATTAGTATGTATAATCAGGCCTCAAAATATCCCTCACCATCTTTTTTTTTTAAAGAAGAGGACATTAAAAGTCACATTTTGTTTGCTATTCTAAAGCACTGACATTCTTTTCAGTCTCTGAAATTTGCCACCAAAAGCAACAAAATGATCAATGTGCTTATTTTTTTTGCCCTAAGACAAGTCATAAATGGGTTCAGAAAAGGACTTATAACAATCTCATAGCTATCATCAGTTTTAAAGCTTAGTTGTCAATATTTAATATCTAGTGAAAAAGTGATTAATATGATCTACTTGTGGGAAGCAATGATATGAAGTGTTAAGGTTGGTCTTAATAAATTATGATTTATAGGGAGACTGGAAAGGCAATATTCATTAGGATACTTAGTTCAGTATGGAATGGAACATAGATGTTTTCCCATAGATGTTTTCCTACATTGTATTGAGCTATGTATTATGTATTACAGAGATTCCCAGTTGTGAACAGGCTTTCTTATGCGCTATTTCTGAGGTGGTATCAGAAATTTTACATATCAGAATTTCCAATAACATTATGATACTGATCTACCTGTATACATGACAATAATCCCAAATTAACTAAACCTTGGCATTTTGTGTTGAATCCAATATCAGTGTAACTTTTAAGAAAAAATATATTGCAGTTTATTGTAGTAACTGACTTTAAGGACTGCAGTCTTCATAACTCTAAGGAAAATAAAGCTTTTTCCAGAAAAACTCTAAGGTGACAAACAATGTATATTATGAAAACATTCATACTTTTCTGCAATGCTAAACAATAAACTGTGAGAGTTCATAGGAGAATTGTTCGTAAACAGGTTAGATCTGCTGTGCCTTGGACCAAAATGTAACATTCAGGAATATTATTTTCATAAGGTGTATCAGTCAGTTATTGGCATCCTGAAAATGTAACATCTATTCTAAAGCAAATTAGGTAACGTAAATTGCTGTTCCATATTTCAAGAGAGCTGGTTCTTTTCTTTTATAAGGTCTCTTAGAATGAAATACTACCACATCAACAATCTTCTCCTGTTCAGCACAAGTCACATCAATCACAGTAATTCTCCAGGGATCTCAGTTGCTTCTCTTTGTGCTTTTATCAGTGAAAGTAGAAGAGTGTTCTTCTCGTGTGATATATCCCTAACAAATAGAGCATACTGGAAGCACTTCTGAACCTGATTAAAAACTGTACAAAGAGATAGGAAGTTTGATTTGAAACAGAGATCAGAGTCAGATTCTTTAGGTTTCTAGTCAAGATGTAATGTGGCAAATTTTCATGAACCAGATTACCCTAACACAATGTGTTCAATACACAATTTGATTTTTATATGGTATAGATTGTTTGCCTTTCTTCCAGAATACAAAATACTCTTTAATATTTGCTGAATTGATTTACTGTTACAAGATTTTACGATTTATTTTATTGCAAGTTTAGCAATAATAACAAGTATGAAGATAGAAAGCCACAGGGGAAAGGATGCCTTGTACTTTATTACACAGAGAATCAAACATATAACTATCAAACTTTGGACATAAATCATATCTCAAGACCATGCTAGGCTGTAATCATGACTAAACAGAGTCAATACAGCATTTCTTCTTTAGTGCTAGTGCTTCTTTAATACTAATACTATAGATCTGCTATCACCATTTCAATAACCTTCTCCAAAAATGAAAGGTTTGAGAACAGCAAATATTCATCTTAGTGTACTGGATCCAGGTATGGTCTCTGCAATTTCCTTGAAGATAATGTGTAGCTTCAATTATGGAAGACTGATTTTATACCATATAAGGTAACTATAGCAATATTATTATATCTATTACTGTAGTGATGGAAGAATACTGAAATTTTCACAATGGAGGAATGGATTGTGAAGTTGTCAGAACTGATGGAAATGGCAAAAGTGACCTGATTGGTCAAGGGCAAAACAATTCACACTTTTATAAAAGACTGGGAACATTTTTTTTTTCTGAAATGGGAAAAAGTGATGTGATAATTTATGGATTTTGTGATTGTAAAAGGATTAAATAAGGGGCTGAAGGGATCTTTGTAATACCACAAGGGAGGAAGGATAATTAGAATATTTATAACTATTGAAAATAAAAGTAATTTGTTTTTTTCTGATTCTTGTTTCTTTAATTATCTTTTTTTCTGATTTACATTCTTGCTTTCTACTTCTTTACTCTTCACGTCTTTCTTTTTATATTTTTTCATATTTGTCTTTATTTATATAAACAGTTTTAATAAGATAGAGATAGATGATAGATAGATAGATAGATAGATAGATAGATAGATAGATAGATAGATATTGATGACTGACTGACTGACTGACTGACTGACTGACTGACTGACTGACTATGGGAAGCTTCTTTCTCATATACAGGCACTGATAATTTTCTGGATCCAGATAGTCACATCTTAAAATTCCTCACAAAAGCTAAGGCAGGCAAGGATCCTAGCTATGGGTGAGACCAGATTATCTAAAGAATACCCTATCCACTTCTTCAGAGTTCACAAACTAAAACTAGTTTAGGTAACATAACAAAATAGTTCTAGTCACTATTCAAATTTTAACATGGCATGAATCAAAATTTTAGCAAATCTAAGCCACTTTGTCAGAAAAATGCTGTAGAAATTGGTTAAAGTCACCAGGGAAAATATAATAATATTGACTTCTCCCTAGAAAGAAGTACATAGCCTATACAAGGCTATTGATTGACAAGGAAAAGTAAGAATGCTTCACCTCCCTTATCAGCAACCACAGTGAAGGCATGATCCTGAGCACATATCCATGTTTGGTCAGGATCACTTTTCATCTTCCCCCACAAATGCTCTAGGTGTCATGCTTCATTTCTGGCAATTCTCCATCTTTTGCTGAGAGCTGGACTCTCAATAAAAGGGAAACTGTTAGTCCAGAAATAACAGATAATCCTTTGGAATCTACTGAAATCTTGATAAATGTGAAGATCTATTATTACATTCCCTGGCTCTGCCAGACTAGATAGAATAATATACAATCCAGATTTACTGGTTCCAGTATATGAGCAAGAAGAAATGACAGCCTTTGAGATAATAGTCAAATACATTCAACGAGAATGGATTTATGGGTGTACAAAATGCCATATCAGAGATTCATGAAAAGCTTAGATGTTAAAACTCAGATTCAGAAGAATTTAGAATCAGCGAAGACTTAGGGGTGTGGAAGCAAAGGAACAATGATAAATTAATTATCTTGAGAAGTGTGATGACCATTGGGTTACATGGCTCTTGGGGGACAAATTTGTAACAAGATGGAGAAATTAAACCAGATGTCATCCCCAAAATATGTGCTACAAATCAAATCAAAACTTTATTATGGTCATATACCACCATAAATATGTGATCCATTTTGTTTAATAGCAACTCTAAAATTAACATGGAACATGAATACTCTATTATATAAATTGTATGTATGTGTGTGTGCATGTGTATCTGTGCGTATCTGTGTGTGTCATTCATTCATTCATTCTAGGCCATCCATTCCCAAAAATGTTATTATTTTTATTATGAAAGTACTTAATTTTAACATTGTTTTAATTAACCTATATCCCCACAAATAATATTCATATTTCATACTTGCCCCAAATTATATTCTTTTAATTATCAATATATAAATATATTTTGGCATTTCAATGCCACTTTACATGCTCAAATACAAATATTGCCCCCACCAATGAATTGATGAATATTTGCCATTTATTAAATTCAAAATAGAGATACTGTATTATACTACTATGAGATACATTTAGGGCATGTAGTCCTGAGTACATAATAACTTTTGTCTCTGTAAAAATATATCTAGATATAAGTCTTATAAAATTACTCTTTGTAACAAAAATGAAATATTTGTTTAAAAATTAGTTTTATTCTAGTCCAGAAACCCAATGAATCTCATAAAGCATTTATGACAACTCAGGTTAAATAGGAGCAATTACATTCTGAACAACCTGAATATTCTTTGAAATATATCAGTCAGAATTAATAGAAGCTGGAAGGTTATTAGCTCATTGGTTAAAACAACAAAATCAAGGAATTCTGACATACACACACGCAATATTTTGCTACTACTGGACATTTCCTGGGAGACACTGAATTGAAAGAGATTTCTCAAGAACATAAAATTAAATTGGCACAATTATTGTCACTCAAGAAATAATAGAGACAATTAAATCTATGAAACTGGGGGGGGGAAACTGGTCCCCCAATTTTCCAAATTAATGGCATAGAATTTTTACAGATTCATTGGCATCTTTATTATCAGAAGCTAATCATGTATCATTTTATCTTAGTAGATATTCTCCTTCATTTTATGAGACTCACACTATGATAATATTAAGGCCAGAGAAAGATCCTATTAAATGTGCATGTTATAGACCAAATCTAACAGTAACATTATAGACTGTAATATGTTCCACCAATTATCCATTTCAGTCTTGATGAAAAAATAATAGACAAGCATTATACCTTTATATCTTTCCCTACATCTTTTTCTTCTACTTTTTTCTCTTATTGCACTTTTAGCTTTTTTGTTATTGTTGTGATTTCAGCCTTTTTCATTTTCTCTTGTCTATTTCAGTTTGTATAAGTTCTTACTTCTGTTACGTTTTTAAATAAAAAATCTATTTACAGACATAAAGATAATTATTTTACCTAGAAAGAAATTTATACTTGTGCTGTTACAGAATGGATTCAAAATATATGTTTATCATTTATTGAAATGTCTTTATAGTCTATTAGAAGACAATGCAATATGTTTATTTAATCATTTAATAATGATTAAATATATGTTTAATAATAACTTTAGGGGTTAAGTTAATTTTATATTAATATTATATATTATTTTTTTAAAAAAAATCCTATTTCCTTTTCTCCCCCTTATATTTTAGTTTGTTTTTTACTAGAATATATATATACTTTACCATTACTGATGTATTTTTGTTGTTGTAGTAGTAGTTCATTAATAAAAGCATTTTATGTTTTTAAAAAGCAAAATACTTGAATTCCAAATAAGTGGAGTAGTTATAGTAGTATCAGATTTAACTTCTTGGACTCAGAAATTCACAAGGTTGATTACTTTAGCCAAAAAAATCCCTGCTCCTTGGGAGGAAGACTCTGATAAAATATTATATTGCAGAGGTATCAGAAGTATTGTCAAAAGTCATGGTTTTCACAATTGTAATATATGACTGTGAAAGCTACCACATACAAAATGCTATAAAAAAGCTGAATAAAATTGTTTAGTGTCTCTTGAACTGCAAGAAGGACAAATCCTCCAGTACTAAATAAAGAAAAACCAGCCTGTTTATTCAAAAGCAAGACAATGAAGCTAAAGTTTAAATATTTTGGACACAAAAGAAAGTATCTTCTAGAAGCTCCTGTTGCTTGGAAACACTGAAGGAAATTGAAAAGCTGACTGAAGAAAGGCAGCTGCATGCTAACCCTTATAACCCTTATAACACGAATATGAGTTTATAAAACCTCAGTGCTGGAGTTATCACAACCAATCCTAGTAAACTGATATCCTTTGGTCAGGAAGAGCCAGAGGTGATTGATTGATTGATTGATTGAATAACAAGAACTGTCTTTAAAAAGACCTAAAATCAAGGAGCAAAATATATATAATACAGGCACTACACAATAATGACAGAGTGTTGTGCGTTCTTTTCTTCCTTTACACATTTAAAATGTACTTTTTTAGCACGGGTGTCAAACTCGCTGCGGCACATTGCCATCGAGTGATGTTTCGCGATGTTTTTCCCATTTGTGGAGCTGGAGTGGGTGTGGCCTGTGTGTGATCCATCCCTACCACGGGCCACCAGTTTGACACCCCTGTTCTATAGAAAGGGTTACTACATTGAGATAATGTTAACTCAGTAAGCATTGTAATTCTAAATGTGATGCACTTAAAAAAAAGTTAAGGCAGAGGTGTTTTTTCAAGAGGCAAGTGGACTTTCTGGAGCTAAAGAAGCTTCTTGGATGAGAAACAAAATGTCTCAAAAAAAAAAAAAACCAGAAAAAAAAACCAGAAGTCCAGTTGCCTCTTGTAAAAGCACCTTTGAGACAACCATGACCTGGATGACTGAGAATCTCCATAGACATTTACAAAAAGTTACTTAACAAGCTTTCTGGATTCCAACCCTATATTGAAAATCACTCCCACCATTGAGAATGGTGTCTTTTATCTGTCTGGCTACTTGTAACAATTAATATAAATACAATAACATGCCCCACTGATCTAACCCCTATTAAGAAAGGGCTACACACTAGAAACATTGCCAATAAAAATATGCTTAGTACAAGGCCAATTGTCCAAGTTCCCAAGATGTATAATCACACCATCCCCAGATGTTGTCTTTTAGGGTACATAGTAGATGTGGTGGATTTTTATTTTTATTTTTTGAAGGGTTACCGTTAAGTTACTTTTGTCTCATGGCAACAGCCTGGACAACTTTTGCCAACAAGTTTTGTTGTTTGTCCTAGGGCTGAGAGTGATTGGCATACACACAAAGCACACAAACACACACACAGCATATACATATACATATACACATCAAAGCAAGCAACTAATAAACGTTAAAAGTACATGCCAGGTATGCAAACTTTTTCATAGTTCCCTTAGTCTTGGGAATTTTTTAATTATATAAAGTTCATCCTGTAAAATACAGTGAAGCCTTCAGCCATCTTAAATGCTAACTTGAATAAGAAATGCAATTACTTTTGGGGAAAATACATTCAACTTAAATGCAGAGATAGATAATGCCTAGAGACAATTAAATGAAGAATTTATATAATTTCTGCTAGATTATTTTTCTTACTCTGATTTCATCTTTTGTATCCCAAACAATGATAAAAATCTATAAATCTAAAATTACCTTATTCACTGCCAAAACAGGGAGTATCTATGAGTTAACCAGCATTCCAAGAAATGACACTTACTTTGTGTACTTACACTGAAAAAAGTTTTTAGTCTTCACACACTTGTGTTTTCCTTCTGCAATATAATTGCTAAGGAATTCTACTGGATTTAGCTAAACAAATTTCAATAGGCAACTAACACTGAAATAGCTGCTCCTTCACAGTCGTTCAGAAACAGTTTTCCCCAATTTATTTGAAGAAAAGAATTTCAAATCAATTAAGAAGAGAAAGCATTTATTTTTTCTATTAAGATGTGGCATTCTATTCTAATAAATTTCCCTATATCTAGTTATGCAAGCAGAGAGAAAGAATCTATGAAAACAGAAATAAAGCTGCAATTTAAAAGACCTGAATCTCATTTCTCTGGCATGCAATTAATTTTGTGGTATCCTCTAACTATTTCAAAAGAAAGGCTATTATTTAATTTATTGTACATATTTCATGAGCCACTGTCTATTTTCCTCATTTGTTTCAGCCCAAGGCTTCAGAAGGCAGAAGTTTAAATCTTACATCAGGTGCAAGACCTGTTTCATTTAATAGCACAATAGGATGACTACAGGAAAGTCAGGGATTTGATGAGATATTAAATCAAGATAAACACTAATGTTGTAAACATGTCAATCTTGACACACAAACACCAACAACAAAGCAAAAAGAAACATGTGTCTTGAACTCTAGCTAAAGTTGGTAAATGAATAAGAAAGGCAGCAGTAAAAAAAATAAACCAAAAATATTCAGTGAAAGCAAAACTATAATATCTGATGCCACAAGAGAAAGAAGACAAGAATGTTATTGGTAATTTTATTATTTTATTTTACTTTATTATATTATATATTTTCATTTAAAATGTACAGGTACACAGATTATGTTAGTTTCATTCAATATGTCCATATGAAGAACACATCACCTTCAATTGATATGACACATTCTTTGGAATCATAAAGACATTTCATAATGAAGATATCCAACTGTTCGGATGAATAAGAGATTTGTTCTATATTTTAGTCTTTAGAGCCACAATTATTCCTTTAAATTTAGGTTCTGAACATCATAGCAAATTAGGCAGGCCATCTGCTGGTAGTTTTTAAATGCTTTACGTTTTTGCCTCCTAAATATGGATAATACTGAATATTGGCAGAACCAGTATTATGACAAGTGAATGGCAACAGAGTTGAGAGTTATGCTAAACTGCCTCCTCTCTTTACAGTGGGGACTGTGTTTTTCAGGCTGGTGGAGTGGACCATAAAGCTAAATGACTTTCTGTAGCAACATCCCAGCATAACAGCAAGAACAAGTTTAAAGCTACAGGCATCTGACTTATAAATCTTTTCTCAGTTATTGGGATAAACTTTACTAAATTCATTTCTAAGTAAATCTCCATAGATAAAGCTACCTATCTAAATATTCAAGAAAAAATAGAACACACTGATCTCTATGTTCTCTAAAGAATTTCTAACAGATGTTGATCTCCCTAAGATCATTTACATTGTGGTCTAAAATAATAGCACAATATTTTAATTGCTGTCATGGAAAGTATAATGGAAAATTTTATTCTAGCATCAACAATGGAATCTCCAGTGTATGAAAATTTGGCTTGTAAAAATAAAATCTGCTATAAACTTCCTTTGTTGGATTAGAGAAGTATATTTTAAAACAGATATGGAAAGGCTGTGCTGCCAACATGTAACAACATGGTGGGCAAATTTTGGCAGCAGGATGTTCCCCTTTCCCACCAAAATAAAAAATAGAAATTGGACAGAGATGGATGAGCTACTCCCATTTTCATAATTTCAACCCGCATCCCAAACCCGCCCCCCCAAAAAAGCAGCTTATATGGTAAAAGATTTTGTCCCTGCCTTTTTAGATGACATCACTTCATTACCAAATATTTGAAATTCTGGAACAGCCCCAACTTTGAGAAGTTACCCAGGGATTTTTTTTAAAAAAATAATCATTGACTACAATTGGGGGAAGGACAAGGGGGAGAGTGAGAGAGAGATTGCAAATTTACTTGAAGATCACTAGGATGTGCATTCATTTTGCTAAATTATTATCACTTCATCATTAAGATGCCAAAAGCTTTTTCACTAACAAAAGAATAAAGCTAATACATAATAAAGCTAAGCCTGCACTCATGTAAAGAGATCACATACTGTCAGAATATTTGAAGAAAGTTTTGAAACTCTAACTTATGAGCAACTATGCACAATTCAAAAGTAATGAATAGTTCTACTTCTGCCAAAAATAATACCAAAAACAATATTGTACTTATATAATGTATTAGGATCATCAGAATCAGCCAAATTCAATTTGGCTTTGAGACCAAAGAGACAAAATTAAATTCAACTATGAAATCTGAATTTCAAACGTGAAAAGTTTCAATTCAAACCAATTTGAAATTTGATTCAGTAAAATATCAAACCATAAGCTAAAATGGGGAAGCATCAAAATGCTTATTCCTCCTCCTCTTCTTCCTTCTTCTCCACAATCTGATAATAGATTGTACGTTGTGAAGGTGCACATAGCAGAAGAAGTTTTACCACAATAATTACTTTCATTATTTCTTCTGCAACTTTGTAAGGCATTAGGAGAAATTAGGAAAGCCAAGTTGTAGCTCTAAACCAGGGCTGTCAAATTCCTGGCCCGCAGGTCGGATGCATCACACGCTGGCCACACCCACACCAGGGGTGGGTTCTATTTACCTTTACTACCGGTTCGCAACAGGATTGCACATGCACGCCGATCTTCTGCACATGCGCAGATCGCCTATGACAACATCCGGGGTGGTGGGCAGAGCCTCCCGCCGGTTTTACTACCGGTTCTTGTGAATCGGTACGAACTGGGAGCAACCCACCACTGGCCCACACCCAGTTTAGCAAAGGGAGAAAAATATGTCACGTGATGCTGTCATGATGATGTGAGTTTGACACTCCTGCTCTAAACTTCTGGCAGTAGCTTATACAAAAGTTTTGTGTATAAATGCAAAATGTGACTTACTCCAATTCAAATTAAAACTTTACAACACAATTTTTAAAATAAGCTCTTACAGTACTAAGGATTGAAAAGTCATCATTGATTGACTGATTGGGGACTGGCAAGCTTGTTAGTATAACTCACTGACAAGGTTACTCTCCTGTGAATTAGATGCTACTAAAACACCTAATTTAAAAATTACTTCTTAAAAATTTAAGAACTATATAAACTATCATAAGTGCAGATATAATACACTATAATATAAAGAAATTAATTCTATATCTGCAGTCTAATGGCATGTAGCCAAACTCAAATCTACTTGTGGAAAATCACTCAGAAGTCTATACTGAAGCAGACATGTAGTATAAAAAAAATCCCAAAGGATTTTGCTTTATTTTATTTTACTTAATTTTAATGGGAGAAGGAAGGAGTTGAATTGAAAGAAGTGAAGAACTGCTGTTAGGTTTCCAATCATCTCCACTCCACACTCATCAGGCATCAGAGACTTACAGGATTATATTAAAGGTCAGACAAATAGAATGAGAGTTAAGAATAATGAAAAAAGGTATGGATATAAGATAGCTTGAAGATCACACAAGAGAAAGAAAACCAGATAAAATACAGCAACAGAAAAATCACAATTATCTAGAAATGACCCTGCCTAAACATATTTCATTAAGAGTGACACATAAATAATAATAATAAAAAATACTGCCTCCTCACCCATCCTTATATATTTAATTGGCCAACAACTTGAAGAATTTATCATATCACTCAAGGTTTGACCATATATGGAGGGAAAAACCTGTAAAACTGTTCAAGACTGCAAAATCAGAAACTCTACTGAAGCTCTAAATCATATTTGAACCTTTCCAAAATTATTTGAAGATGACTAATCTGATTCAATCATAGCTCCTTTCATTCAAACGATCTTTTAAAAACTCCATAAAGGTCTATTGTTTATCCAGTGATATACAATGTATTCTTTATGAAACTGTAAAACAATGGATTATGCAAATCTAATCATACTTAATTTATTGTCTGTTAAAAGTAGCAAGTAGCCCATTTGTTTGGTTGTTTTATTAATCCAGTTTATATATTCTAGGTAAATCATAGACTTGATCATAGGGCTGTCCCACTTGAAAACCATCACGGATCCACTGTTAGACCCATTTCAGTTTGCATACCGAGCAAATAGATTAACAGATGATGCTGTTAATATGGCTCTGCACTACATCCTACAACATCTTGAATCTCCAAAGACCTGTGCAAGGGTCCTCTTTGTAGATTTTAGTTCAGCATTCAATACCATCATTCCAGACACTCTTCTAATTAAACTAAACCAGCTAGAGGTTTAGTGAACACATTTGTAAGTGGATCATAAGCTTCCTAACAAACAGGAAGCAGCAGGTGAAGCTAAGAAGAATCACATCAGATACATGTACAATTAGCACAGGGCGCCCGCAAGGCTGTGTGCTCTCTCCACTTCTCTTTTCTCTATATACCAATTACTGCATCTCTAACAATACATCTCTTAAACTACTGAAGTTCGCAGATGACACAACATTGGTCGGTCTCATTCGAGACAATGATGAATCCGCATACAGGCGGGAGGTTGAACAACTAGCCTGATGGTGCGACCAGAACAATCTGGAACTGAACATACTCAAAACTGTAGAAATGATGGTGGGCTTTAGGAGAAACCTTCCCATACTACCACCTCTTACAATATTAAACAACACAGTATCAACAGTAGAGACCTTCAAATTTCTAGGTTCTACCATATCTCACAACCTAAATTGGACACCCAACATCAAAAATGTCATCAAAAAAGCACAACAAAGAATATTCTTTCCAACTCAGAAAGCTCAAACTGTCCAAAGAGCTGCTGATACAGTTCTACAGAGGAATTATTGAGTCTGTCATCTGCACCTCTATAACTGTTTGGTTTGGTTCTGCAACGCAACAAGACAGACACAGACTTCAGAGGATAATTAGAACTGCAGAAAAAACAATTGCTACCAACCTGCCTTCCGTTGAGGACTTGTATACTGCACGAGTCAAAAAGAGGGCTGTAAAAATATTTACAGACCCATCACATTCTGGACATATACGGTTTCAACTCCTACCCTCAAAACGACGCTATAGAGCACTGCACACCAGAACAACTAGACACAAGAACAGTTTTTTCCTGAACCCCATCACTCTGCTAAAGAAATAATTCCCTCAACACTGTCAAACAATTCACTAAGGCTGCATTACTATTACTATTAGTCTTCTCATCGTTCCTATCACCCATCTCCTTCCACTAATGACTGTATGACTGTAACTTTGTTGCTTGTATCCTTACAATTTATATTGACTGTTTCCTAATATGATTTGATTGCTTATTTGTACCCTATGACTATCATTAAGTGTTGTACCTTATGATTCTTGATGAACGTATCTTTTTTTTTATGTACACTGAGAGCATATGCACCAAGACAAATTCCTTGTGTGTCCAATCACACTTGGCCAATAAAATTCTATTCTATTCTATTCTATTCTATTCTATTCTATTCTATTCTATTCTATTCTATTCTATCCTATCCTATCCTATCCTATCCTATCCTATCCTAGTTAAATATGACTATGACAAGCCAAAGTCCATGTGTAGTATTATGTCTAGAACAAGAGACAAATATGACTTTGCTACAGTGGAGTAAAATGGTGAAGGAATAGGAAACCAGGTCCAGGGAGGAACAGTTAAGGGACTGAATATGTTTAACCTGCAGAAGACAAGACTGAGAGCAAGCATGTTACCAAGTCTTCAAGATTCTCATAGCTAGGAGGAAGCTGACTTGTTCTGTCACCCCAGAGAGTAGAACCAATGGGTTGAAACTTTAGCGAGGTATATTTGGGATAGATATCAGAAAGAATTTCTTGACAGTAAGATTGTCATCCAGTGCAAAAGTTTGTCTTGTGAAGTGGTAGATGCTCCTTCGCCAATAGTGCCTAACCAGAAGTCAAATGGCCGTCTGTGTGCAAGATGTTAGCTGGTCCTTCACTGAGCAGAAGATTGGACTAAAAAAGTCTTTGAAATACAGGAATGTTCACACAAGGAATAAAAAGGAACAAATGTTATTTTGTGCAAAAAATGAAGTGTTATTCTATTTATTTTTCATTATCAATAAAAATAGATGTTAGTAAAACATGGTTAGGAGATAACTAAATTTAATACACAATGTATATGGTATTAAGTAAAAAAATGTTTCTTTAGGGTAACAAAAACTTCCACAGTCTCTGAATAATGAAAGAGCCTGAAAGCTCTTAGTCACTGCAGTAGCAATCAGTGGCTAGCGGAAAACAGGATGGGGCTTTAGGCCCTTTCTCTGCATATAGGGGAAAAACAGAGAAAGAAGTCCACACCACCTCCTAGGAGCTGGGATGCAGTTTCCATGGCAACCTCAGATCTGATTCAGAACTCTTAATGGTCACCATGGCAACAAGTGTCTCACTTGCCATTTCCAGAAAATTGACAGGTATTTAAACAGGAATCATCTTACCATATCTAAAGAGGCAGGCCTAAGACTACACCAGGAATCACAGCAAGGCTCCAGTCTATCCTGGGTGTATCATTTCACTGACAGATGGTACAAACGATTCCACCTGTAACTATGTTTGAGAGTGTTAGGTCAATGAATTCTAATGCTTTGTTGCTATGTTCATAATGTAGCAGGGAGAAAGACAGGTTTCAAAACAGCGAGTGGCTGATGTAGATTCATAATCTCTAAGCATAAAGCCAATGAGAGAAGGAGAGACCCCCCCTAACTTCATCCTCCCAGCTAAACACCTACATTGCCAATTATACTTGGTGGCAAGAAATTATCATATCAAGAGAGAAAGTGAGCATAAATAGAAAAAATTGGGAACAGAACAAAGATTGTCAGGATTTGACTTTGGACCCAGTACTGGCCAATAAGTAATAGCGAAATGCTTATAATCTAATCTTTCAACATACAGTAAGCAATTGAAAGTCACAGCTGCTTTCATGCATTTTCAGCCTCAAGGTTGTGTGCACCCATTGTATCTGCCCAGGGTTCACAATTGAAGGATTTCTATGGGAGAAAATAATAACAAAAGGCATTGCAGTACTGCTGACCCCAGCAAAATACAGACAGAATGATCTAGTTGCACATGGCAACCATAGTACCTTAGTTTTCTGACCTCTACCTTGGAGGTCAGAAGGAACCACCAATCTTTGCACACCTGTCAGAGTGATCACTATTTAAATTTTCAGCTTCAAGAGTACGAAGAAAGCTTGTCTCTTATTGCATTTGTTAACAGGTAGAACTCTGAAACTTCATTACCTTACACCAAGTTCAAATCATACTAACTTCTTTCTGAATAACTGATTTAAGGACTAATAGGTAAAATAATTTAAGGAAAAGGGATCTTGTTGTTCTTTACTCTTCTTCCAAGCAAGCAGAATTAATTTTCTTTTAAAGCAATCAAATAAAAATAATACTGCATTTATTGAAGACACAATTAGATAAGCATCTAGAGCAGCCTTTTTTTCAATCCAGAAAGCTTTATGATATGTGGATTTCAACTCCCAGAATTGTCCGGCCAATTGAAGTCCACACATCTTTAAGGTGCCAAGAGTAAGAAACACAGGTCTAGAGTTATGATTGTGCAGGATTGGGCTGAATTGAGAAGACTACAGGGTCCTGCAATTCTACCAGGTAAGCAAGCCCAAGCAGCTTGCAAATTAAAGTCTTAGAGTGTCTTTATGTAGTGAGAAGCTGCTAGAAAGAAATAATGTTGTTCTTCTGTTCCAAATATCGACCCAACTGTAAATTCATCTGAGTCAGTAAATTAAATCCCATGTATTAGATGGGAAGTCAGCTTCCCATGTAATACATGGCCTTAAAGAAGGAAGACAAAGCTCTGGTTCCTACTCTCATTCTGTTTCTAATCAGCCTGTTCAATTTTAATTCCCCAGAAAGATAAGACAACAGAAGCAAAGTACAGAAGCAAAAGAACAATATGTGGTGTGTACATATGCTTGTGAAGATAAGTCACACATATATACTATATGCACTGAAAGTGCCCTCTCATTTTGAAAAGCATGAATTTCGTAAAACTGAACTAAATTGTAAAACTCGAAAACATAAGTAGATTCCATGTAGGAAATAAACCAGCAAGGTACCATATACCTGACAAAAGATTTATCCATTTAACAGAAGCATGAGATAACATGTTCTTTGGAGGGGGTCCCTAGTAAGAAGTATACCCAGCATTTTGTCTCTATATACAGTAGAAGCAAATATCCAAATATATATAAATAAATATGTGTAGGTTGATCCTCTCTTCCAATATATCTAGTCAATACTGTTTCCTCTGGCTGGCAGCAGCTGTAGAGTATCACAGGAAAAGGTTTTCATATCAAGTCCTACCCAATCTTTTTTTCAACTGGAGAGTATCAGAAAATAAGTCTGGGACCTTATTTGTGTGAAGAAGAACTAAAATATTTTTTTAAACCATTTCTTAAGTGTCATTGACAACTTGCTGCCTTATGTGCAATGTTATTTCAGAAATACCATTTTACTAACCTATACCATTTTACTAATTGTAACTGGGAATTTGCATCTTGGCAATACATTTCAAAGGATATAATGCCATTATTATTAGGAAATAATATATTAAATTTTCTTAGTGAATAGAATTGCATTTGCTTTTATGTGCATCAGATTGTTTGGGAAAACTTGACACGAGTGGCACCATCTTACAATACAATATGAATCTGAATATTGCAAATGCTCAAAAGCACCTGTGTTCTCAAAGCTGTAATTGTGATCCATTTGTGCTTGTTTCATCAAGGAAGAGTAATTCAAAATATGTCTAATTTTGGTATTGGTGTATATTCTAAAGAGATAACTTATGAGGCCACACAAATGCAGAAGTTTTATTTGATTTGATTTTCACTGCATCGTTTTTAAGGACATGAGATTTATTGACCTTACAATCAGTCTCTTTGTACAATATTAAACATTGCTGTAAGTTAAAAATGATTAGTATTTAACAAGAGGTTTTTTAACATTAACCTCGCAACTTTATTTCTGCAACTGAATAACAGAATAACAGAATTGGAAGGGACCTTGGAGTTGGAATTTGACCTTCCAAATGATTTACACCATCCTATTATTTATATTATCTATTGCCCTTCAAAAGTAAAACACAAAAAATAGACGTAAAATATGTGCATAAATTGTAACTTAGATTCAAATGATTATAAGAATCAAACAAGCAATAATGTTTATTTAATTGCCATTTCCTTACTTTTCTAAAGGTCATACAAATTTGCTACTACTCTCAATATACAGTTGATTAGCATTTTCAAGAAAAGTTCTCAGACAAATTTCCTCAGAAAGGGGAAAGAACTAATATTATATTTTTAAAACTATCAAGATAACTTCCAAATATTCCCATGCAAAGAATGTAAAACATTTCCTTTCTGCAGACATTCCTTACTCACCAAAATGTTGAAATCTTATAAAATTATCTGAACTATCACATGACATTCAAGATCTAAGCAAGTTTCTCTTCAATGAGATCTTACTGAAATTTCAAAAGTATTTGCATGAAGTTATGTTCATATTTCTTCCACAATGAGAAGCTTCCATTTTCCAGATTTCCAAGTGAGATCTTATGGGATTTTGTGATTTCATGTTTAATTATTTTATTAAAAGTATTTTATTTGGGAAAGAATAGATAGGCCTTGAGATAGTTAGCACAGCAGTAGATAGTGAACCACCAATGATAATAATATGTTAGGGCATATTTTTGCCCTAACAAAAAATATGTATGCCTATTAATTTAGTCAGATATATATATGACTTCAAAATGACTAAATTAATAGGCATACATATTTTGTATGTACATATATGTATGGCATATATATATATATATATATATATATATATATATATATATATGTAGATCTTTGGTTATTCAGGTCTTCTCCCACGTAAAATTGGAAGTGTCTTGGCGACGTTTCGACGAAGTCTCATTCGTCATCTTCAGGCTGGTGTTCTCGGCTTCGTGCTTCCAGGAGCAATGTGAGATCGCAGCTGTCTCTTCCTTTTAACTGCTAGTGGGGGGGTGAGCTGATTGGGTGGGAACTTGGCTGTGTTCTGATTGGGTGGAGATGTATTCTGATTGGTTAGGGGCTTGGCTGTGCTCTGATTGGATGGGGGCTTGGTTGTGCTCTGATTGGCTGGGGGTGTGTTCTGTTTGGGTGGGGGCTTGGTTGTGCTCAGCTTAGTCTGAGTTGCAGGGGGATTTGAGCTGGTGAGCTGCGTTGTTGTTGTTTGGCTTCGTGTTTGTGGCCGTGCGAGCTCTTCATGGTGGATGTCAGTCTGCTTCATATATGGATTGGAGGGGTTTAAAGTGGCTAATGATACAGCTGCGGTCTGGCTTCTGGTCCTTGGTCGTGGCTCATTATCAGTGTGGGTTTGAGTCTGCTTTCTGTGTGGATGTGTGGTGGTGACATCCTGTGTGGCTCTCATGAGTGTGGGTCTGGTGTCATTCGTCGTGTTAGAGACTCGTTTGTCAATAATGGCTGGTAGGCGGGAGGTATCGTCTCGTTTGTTCATGCTGTGTGGGCATTTTTCTATCTCGATGGCTTCTCTGATTATTCTGTTGTTAAAGTGTTCAGTTTTGGCGATAGTTCTGGTCTTTTTAAAGTCAATATCATGTCCTGTGGCTTTAAGGTGTTGGACCAGGGAAGAAGTTGGTTCCTCTTTTCTGACTGAGTTCTTGTGTTCTTCTATGCGTGCACTTATTCTTCTGTTGGTTTGTCCGATGTATGTGGTGGGGTAGGTGGTGCATGGGATTTCATATACTCCTTGATTTTCTAACTCAATTTTGTCTTTGGGGTTCCTTAGGATGGTGGATATTTTTCGGTTTGTGCAGAATGCTGTCTTGATGTTATGTTTGTGGAGGCTTTTGCTTATTCTGTCTGTGGTGCCTTTTATGTATGGGAGGAGGGCTTTGCTGTTTTCTTGTTCTATGTCTTGGATTTTAGTGTGGGTTTCTTTTTGGATTAGGTTGGTGATCTTATTTCTTTGGAATCCATTGGATGTTAGTACGTTAGTGAGAGTGTGTAGTTCGATTTTTAGGTGTTGTTCGTCAGCTAAGCGTTTTGTTCTGGAAATGAGTGTCTTGGCTACAGAGTTGATCTGGGCAGGGTGGTGGTGTGAGAGTGCGTGCAGATAGCGGTTTGTGTGTGTTTTCTTCTGGTAGATAGTGTGTCCTAGGGAGCCATTGGATTTTCTGTAGACTAAGACATCCAGGAAGGGAAGTTGGTTGTTCGCTTCTGTTTCCATGGTGAACTGTATTTTGGGGTGTAGGCTGTTGAGGTGTGTGAGGAAGTTGTCCAGTTTTTCTTTCCCATGTGGCCAGATTATGAAGGTGTCGTCTACATATCTGAGCCAGAGTTTGGGTTTTTGATCAGATTTTTCTAGAGCTTGGGTTTCAAAGTATTCCATATAGAGGTTGGCAATGACAGGTGAGAGGGGTGATCCCATGGGTGCTCCTTCTATTTGTTTGTATTTCTGTCCATTATAGATGAAGTATGTGTTGGATAGGCAGTGGTTGTTCAGATCTAAGATGTGCTTGGGGGGGTTATATTTGTTTTGGATAACTGTCAAGGCTTGTTACTTTAAACCCCTCCAATCCATACATGAAGCAGACTGACACCCACCATGAAGAGCTCGCACGGCCACAAACACAAAGCCAAACAACAACAACGCAGCTCACCAGCTCAAATCCCCCTGCAACTCAGACTAAGCTGAGCACAACCAAGCCCCCACCCAAACAGAACACACCCCCAGCCAATCAGAGCACAACCAACCCCCCATCCAATCAGAGCACAGCCAAGCCCCTAACCAATCAGAACACACCTCCACCCAATCAGAACACAGCCAAGTTCCCACCCAATCAGCTCACCCCCCCACTAGCAGTTAAAAGGAAGAGACAGCTGGGATCTCACATTGCTCCTGGAAGCACGAAGCCGAGAACACCAGCCTGAAGATGACGAATGAGACTTCGTCGAAACGTCGCCAAGACACTTCCAATTTTACGTGGGAGAAGACCTGAATAACCAAAGACCTACATACAAACACCCGCGAAAACCTGAGAAAACATATTTTATATATATATATATATATATATATATATATATAATATTTGTATAGCCTAATAATTCAATACCTTCTTATATTTCTAATTTTGTTTGAGAACTATAGTCAGTATAGTTCTTCATAGCCCCTAGGCTTTCTTTCTTTTCTTGTTTAAATTCTGTAATATTGATATAGATTTTTTTAAAAAAACATATGGCGTACATAGCCAGGGAAGCCTACAATGTTTTTTACCACAGAGTAGTTCTGGCAGCCTAAGATTACTAGTTCATTTTGTTCATGCATGTGCGCTATCTATGGTACACCACAGGGGCAAAGTAGCTTTGTACCAGCTGGCTAGCAGCATTTGGGGGATATTGGATCACACAAGCTTTTTTCCACCAAGCTTGCCTCACATCCATGCAGGTCTGGCACTGGTTCCCATTTCCACACAGAACGTTTTTAACTTTTCCCACCAAAGTGGTGTTTATTTATCTACTTGCATTTTTACATGCTTTCGAACTGCAAAGTGGGAAGAAGATAGGGGCAAATATTGGGAGTTCACTCTGCTACATGGTGCCATGAGCTCAAACTGCCAGAGTGCTGGCTATCTTTGGCCAAAAAAACAACCCAGCATTTTTAGGCTGCTGTGTCATCGCACTTTCCTATAAAAATAAATACATTTCCAAACCTGATCAGTAACTTACAAGGATATGAACCTGCCATCTGTCATGGTTACTCAGAAGAAATAAAAATATCATTTTCAGTTTCTAACACATATTTTTTTTTAAATGTTTAAATTCTATTCACGAAAAATTCTGCAAATATGGAGAATTCAAAAACAAAGAGATATTTACCCATCTATACTTGCCTAATTCATTAAGTAAACCTATTTTCCACATGCCTCAAAATGAGCCTAAGATCACCTCATATGTGGATTTATCCAATGGGCATTCTGAAAAATGGAAGCCATGTGATATTTCTATTTCACACAAGCAATGTTTAGTAACAGTTTAGCATCCTTAGAAATTTATATTGTATGATAAGGTTCAGACACTGTACATGATTCTGTTTAAGAAGGAAGATGCCCAAGGAAATATGAGTATGATGCTGGAGCTACCCAATATTAATAGATGGCCACTGAAAGAGAAAGTTGGGGTTCCATATAAACTGACAGAGAACTGCATAGATACCTGAAAAGCACATCAGAGGAAACAGCAAGTATCAACTTGGAAATAACAGGAAATGTATCTCTTTTAATTTTTTTGTTCTGTTTTTATTTTATTCAAAAAAAAAGTTAAAATACAAATACGAACACTAAACATTACTTTTTTCCCTTTCAAAAAAACAAAGGAAAAAAACACAAAATAAGACATTAAAAAGTGCATTAAAAAACCTTACATATATACATATATTATCCCCACTAGTTGAATACTGATTAATATATTAGAACAATATTAGTTTTTCAGCTCTTGAGAAACAGGCCCCTCAATTTTTTAAACTATTTACAAGTTATTACCCTGTCGTGGATCACCATGACTTTCCTATTGTTCCCAGAGGGAACTGGAATCGTCAAGATTCCCCTTCTCAGGTGGGTCCGTGGCCTTCCAAAAGTCATTCCTAAATGCTCCCATTCAAATCCAGGGAGCAGCACTGCCAAAGAACCAGCGTTGGCAGCAAAATTGGCAATTCATCATCAGGAAAAAGAAAGTTCCTACTGTTCAGCAGCCATCTTGGGAAGGAGTCCCAGAAATGTATCTCTTTTAAATTCTTTGTATTATATTTATTTTATTTATTTATTTATTTATTTGATTTGTATACCGCCCTACTCCTGAAGGACTCAGGGCGGTGAACAGCCAACAATAAAATACATAAATACACAAAATTTAAAAACCCGATAAAATCAAATTAAACTTTTTGGCCCAGACAAATTAAAATACCCCAATAATTTAAAAACAGATTAAAATTTACATATTTAAAAAGGGAAGAGATCAGGCCAAGCCCGCTTGATGGAATAAAAAGGTCTTCACAGCACGGCGGAAGGAGCACAGATCCGGGATCCTCCGTATCTCCGAGGGGAGCTCATTCCAGATGGTAGGTGCCCCCACAGAGAAGGCTCTCCCCCTAGGGGCCGCCAGTTGACACTGTTTGGCTGACGGCACCCGGAGGAGTCCTTCTCTATGAGAGCGTACTGGCCGGTGGGAGGCTATTGGTGGTAGTAGGCGGTCCCGTAAATAACCAGGCCCTAAGCCATGGAGCGCTTTAAAGGTGGTAACCAAAACCTTGAAGTGCACCCGGAAGACCACCGGGAGCCAGTGCAGCTCGCGCAGGAGAGGTGTTACATGGGAGCGCCATGTCGCTCCCATTACCACCCGCGCGCCAGTTGGAGCCTCCGGGTGCTCCTCAAGGGGAGCCCCATGTAGAGAGCATTACAATAGTCCAGGCGGGAGGTGACGAGGGCATGAGTGACCGTGCGTAACGAGTCCCGATCCAGAAAGGGACGCAACTGGCGAATCAGGCGAACCTGATGAAAAATCCTCCCGGTCACGGCCGTCAAGTGCTCTTCTAAAGACAGCCGTGAATCCAGGAGGATGCCCAAGTTGTGAGCCCTCTCCGTGGGGGCCAATGATTCGCCCCCAATAGTCAGTGATGGCGTCAACTGGCTATATCGGGACGTCGGAAACCACAGCCACTCGGTCTTGGATGGGTTGAGCCTGAGCCTGTTCCTCCCCATCCAGATCCGTACGGCCTCCAGGCACCGGGACATCACTTCAAGGGCATTATAAAATGAATATAGATGCAAATCAATGTGGTGTTGGACTGCCACTGGGAAAATCCAGATCTGCATCTACCTTCAGCTACAAAAAGGACTTTGGGCCAATCGTTCTCTCGGTGTTGCCTCTGTGAAGAAAAATAGAAACACTAATATGAGCTATTGAATAAAAACCAGAATATAAAGCTAAGAAACAAATAAAAGAAGCTATGAAACAATAGTTTATTGAGAAAAGCCTCAACTCCAAAAGGCTACTCAGGGAAATTTATGATCAATAATATGGATTAGCTACCATTGAATGGCCAGCAGCCCCACTGGGAGTCTGAGGAATGCAATGGGCCCACTAATAATGAAACATGGACAAGGGATACAACACACATGACTTTTTCCAGATTTGGAAAGTTTTTTTTTTTTAAAGTTTCTCTGTGTGACAATGTTAGTGACATATTGTTAAGCTTATTCAGCACTTTTTCTGTATTTCTACCTTGAAGTGATAGGAAATCATTATATTAGGTTTTGGCAGCTACACCATTACCATTTATTTGGTCGTGTAGTGAGAGGCAGACTGAGTGCATACAAAGGGGCTTCAATTCTATTCCACATTTTACGCTGTGTTTTTTTCCCCCTCCCAGAAATCCTTAGTATGCACAGTTTCCATTAGCTTTAACTCCATTAGCTTTAAATCCAGCTGCTTAACTTTCAAGAGAATTGTATAATCCTCTAAACCGTTCAGAGACTCACAGCTTTGGGATAATCTTCTAAACACGAAATTCTCTTTTGTAGATCAGAATAGTTATGTGTTTATTTATCTACCTGAAATATTTAGCAGTAGCTGTAGGGAATGACTTACAAGCAAGATGGCACAAAGCAAAGCTAACTTTTTTTTTTTTTCCTTCTACAACACTTGTAGCGAACACCGGGAAAGAGAAAGGGCAGGGAATTGCTGGAAGTGGTTTGTGGAGGAAGCTGTTGTAGCTAAACAAAACCTCTAGGGAACACAAAGATATCAGAAGCTGTGAGAGAGCCAGCCGGCTGAGGGATATGAGCAGGTGGGGGGAGGGGGACTGCTGCTGAGAGAGCAGTGCTGGAAAAGCTAATAAACCTTGCCTGTCAGAAGAACTATATGACAGGCAGACAGGCAGAGAAAAGACTCTGCAGAGAAAAGACACTTCCCTTTTTCAGTTGGGCTATACAGCAGTGTAATCCATTAAAGCTTGACAACTGTCTAGCCTGGCTCTCTTCTATATAATATGCTTACATTCCACCAAAGGAGCAAAGAAGCAAGATGTTAACAGGGAAAGAAAGAGCTGAGTAAGGGAAATCTATCTGAATTCTGGACAGGACAGATTGGCTACTGTAAGAAAAAAACGACCAATAAAAGTAAGGAAGCGCTGAGAAATACCCAGACAGAAACCAATAGCACAACAAAGTCAGGGAAACAGTGACTTATTTTCCATTTCACAGAAGGAGGAGATGGTAGAGACAGTACACTTTTATCCAGTGGTGAAATCCAAAATTTTTCCCTACCAGTTCTATGGGCATGGCTTGGTGGGTGTGGCTTGGTGGGCATATCTTGGTGGCAGTGGTGAAATTCAAATTTTTTTACTACCGGTTCTGTGGGCATGATGTGGCTTGGTGGGCGTGGTGTGGCTTGGTGGGCGTGGCAGGGAAGAATACTGCAAAATCTCCATTTCCACCCCACTCCAGGAGAAGGATATTGCAAAATCTCCATTCCTACCCCACTCCAGGGGAAGGATACTGTAAAATCCCCATTTCCTCCCCACTCCTGGGGGAAGGAAATTGCAAAATTTCCATTCCCACCCTACTCTGGGACCAACCAGAGGTGGTATTTGCCAATTCTCCAAACTACTCAAAATTTCTGCTATCGGTTCTCCAGAACATGTCAGAACCTGCTGGATTTCACCCCTGCTTTTATCCCAAAGTAGATTTTCTGCTTTGAGAAAGGGAAGACTGTATTTCCCCTCCAATATGGGCTATATTAACTGCTTAGGAGAGGCAGCATTTGCCCTCATCTCTCCCATTTGAAAGGACTAGCCCTAGCACCAGCAGAATAGAAAGGAAAGAGCGCACTCTACCACATTAACTTCCAATACTTTACTGGGTGGGCAGATGTATAAAGAGAGAGAGACATTGGTGGATAGAGGAACAGTCAGACAGACAAGGATTTCCAAGAATTCAGAATCCCTTTTTAGTTCAATTCGGCCTAATTAGATTGTCCTCAAGAACTGTGACACCAATAGCAGCCCCAGAGAGACTTAGCGTTAACTTGTACTGTTCTGTCACAAAAGCAGCATTATTAAAATGCCAACAACAAATTAAAGTTAAAGTTTTTAATTAAACTAATTTAAATAAATATGCTAATTAAAGTTTAATTTATTATCACATTTTCATGGGTCACCAAAAAAAATCATCACATTTGTGGAAGATGGTCTTGGAAAATATCTACACATGTATTTGTTGCCTGAATGGTAGGTATATTAGTCAAATACAATGTGAAAAATAAATTTACTTATGAATTGTGATAATTTAAAAAGCAATAGTGTTGCTTTTGATGCAAATATTCCAACGATGATGAGACGGTGTTTAGCATATCTAGAGCTTCTAGTTTCTAAGTGTCTGTTTATTCCATAAGAAATGGGGTGAAGTGTCCTGATAAATTCAAATATTCAGAATGGGAATAATTTTTGAAAAACAGAGACAGAGTATCCCTTAGAGCCGTGATGGCGAACCTATGGCACGTGTGCCACAGGTGGCACGCGGAGCCATATTTGTGGGCATATGAGCGTTGCCCTAGCAAAGCTCCAGCACACTAAATGTGCACCGGCCAGCTGATTTATGGGCCTTCAGGCACATCAGAAGTCGGGAAACAGGCTGTTTCCTGCCTGTGGAGGGCCTTCGGGGTGGGAGGCCATTTTTGCCCTTCCCAGGCTCCTAGAAAGTCTCTGAAGCCTGGGGAAAGTGAAAAATGGGTCTACCAGGCCCACCATGCCATCACGTGTCAAAAGCGGGGGGAACGCGGTGGTGAGGGTCACATTGAGTTAGGGGCGTGGGGCAGGGCACATTGAGTTATGGGTGTGGGCACATGCACACATGTCCCACTGCACTCTCCCCGCTTTTGGCATGTGACGGCAAAAAGGTTAGTCATCACTGCCTTAGAGTTTAAATGTTTCTTCCAGTAGATTTATTGATTTATTTATTCAATTTATATATCACCTCTTTCACCAGTAAAGTGATTCTGGGTAATTTACAGACAGAAAAAAAATAGAGATAATGAAAATTTTAATTCCTATATAAAAATCTATGTGTCCATAAGGACCTAAGAATGATTAAGGTAGTATCGTAAGAATATAGGCAGTTTGAAGCAGGGTGAGAGTTTTTTTCTGTTTTTTGTTTTGTAAAATAATAGTGTTCAGATCTGATATATGGAATATTTGCAGATATCAAGAAAGCCCTTTAGGTATTGCTCAAAGGGCTCCAATCATTGGTATAACAATGGATTTCTTTTTCTGAAATATTCAACTTCTATATGCTAGACCAGGAGTGTCAAACTCGTGGCCCATGGGCCAAATGAGTCACACTCTAGCCATGCCCACTCCCGTTTTAGAGAAGGGGGGGAGTCGCAATATGTCACGTGATGACATGACATTGCGAGTTTGACATTCCTGTGCTAGACCCAGTATTTCAATTGTTTCATCCTTTTTACAAAATTCGCTGTTGTTTGTTATATGTTGGATTTTTACCTTTATGCATTTAATTGACAAAGCTTATTCTTGAATCACTGGAATAAAGCCTTTACTTACTTTCTTTAACACTCCTGATCTTAACCAACTCCCTGTGGGCTTTTTCATCAGCTTTGCTTTATATATCCTTCAAATATTAGCCACACATTGGCTTGTTCTTCCAATTAGCAAGTCGGTTTTCAAGTTCATCCTTCCCCTTTGTTGTTTTCAAGAGTTTTCCATGTTTGACAAGAGTTCTTGGCCTTTCTTAATGTAGTTATTCAGGTCATGCCTATTCTTCCTCCACAATTTGTCTCATATGTAGAAGTCAACTCCCTAAAGCATCTAAGAATATAAGCTGTTTCCAGCACTATAAAAGCTGGCTGGTTAACTTTGAGGCAGTCACTTTCTTTCATATCACAACATCAGGCTATGATGTTGTGAGATGAGAGACTCGGTCAATTCCTGTTGCAACCAATGGATCAACGCTTGCTTGATCTAAAAAAGGCAGACCAAGCAAGAAATGCTAGGGAGGAAAAAATTATTGTCACTCCCCTCAGGAAATTGAAGTTGTCTCAGTTAGAAAACATATTAAGAAAAATGATGGACGGATTATGCTTAACAATTTACCATAGGTATGTTAGGGGTGGATAGAGCTATTATTAATTCTTCCATGCTTCAACTCTTTCAAGGTCTCATCTGTAACACATATCCAATAGTGCATTGGAGCCAGCCCATTTGGCTGCTCTTTCTTGCAGCAAACTCTGAACAAAAATAATCTTGGTGCAATCTGTAGGAAATTCACCTAGCTAGCTTGCATAAACTGAGTTGTGGAAATCTGAAATTGATCCTGATTTTCTTCCAAATTTCTCTTCTAAATTCCCGTGATAGCTCAAATAACTGATTGGACTTCAGGTTGCTGTTGTTGCAGTTGCTGTTATTGTTGTTGTTATAACAATATTGTTATTGTTACTGTTATTGTTCCTGGCTGAAACAAGCTTTGCCCCAAACATTGTTTGAGATAGACCACATCAGGACATAAACACAAAAATGTTAAAATTCTGCTTTACTGATATAAGCTATATTAACCTTATATAGAAAGTCTAACAGCACTTTTCCTTTTTATTTTTTTATTATACCAAGAAAGGCAAAGTGGGGCAATTTTGAGTTTCTTTCTCACACTTTCCTGTTTTACAAGATTAAACTCATGTTTATTAATGGTTGCTGCATACTATCATCAAAGACCATCACCATGCTACTTTACAACTATGTGAACTGTTTCCTGAATTTGCACAGGATTTTATTTGTATGCCCACTTCCTGTTGCTATTGTAACAATGCTTTGGCAAGTTGTTCCAATCAGATCCCACTGAGCGCAGTGCCCACTGATTTAGCAGCCACTGAATCGAACAATGACATCTTCTAAGGTCCCTCCTCAGCCAGCAATGATGCTTCTTTAGCCAACATGGGTGCCATGCCAAGAAGTGGGATAAATACCTTCAGCCTGAGAATCCTGCACCCCATCAAAGAAAACACCTTGTGAGCAAACAGCAAGACACTGACTCTGTAAGCAAGCCTGGTGCCTCATTATTGATAACAGATGAGCCAGGAAAACCTCAGCTGTGCATATTTGGCAGGAAGAGGATTTAAATTGTGCAGGGACTGCCTTTCATTGTGGGAAATATCCCAAACACTTACTTCGTGCGTTTTTGCTCTAGATGCCTTGGTCTGTTCCTGACCAAGTCATTGGTTCTTCCCTCAATACTTTTTAAACCATTTTGAGTTTCTGATTATGAACTGTCAGATTTTGGATTATGTCTTCTCCTCAGACTCTTGTAAACTGCTATGCACATGCATGCTCTTCCCAACTCTCCTGTTGCCTTACCCTTGCCTGTCTGCTGCCATCTTTCCTGACAAGCTTCCTGACACTTCACAAATCTGGCTGCAAATGCTCTGCTACAATTGGTTTGCTCCTGTCTCCACATTTTCCTTGTGCTTCTCATTGTTCTTTTCCCTCCTCGCTACATTTTGACCAGGGTGCTTCCATAGGGGACTGTTTTCCTGCCCAGCATCTCTGCGAGCATTGCCATCAAATGCCCACATTTTGCCTGCCAGTTGCATGGGTGTGTTTTTCCCTTTGCTGAAGCCAGGAAACAAAAGGCAATCCATTCCTTTTCAGGTCATTCATCTGTAGTTGTCACCCTCTCAACTGTAGTAAGAAGGAATTCTATATGGTTTCCTAACTTTGGAATTTTAGTAGCTTTAGGGACTTTCTATTTTGAGGTAGAGAAGAAAGCCCACTCCTCTTCCAAGAGCCATGTGTGTTTGGATCATTTGCTTTAAGATTCTCAACTAATCCAAGGGTGGGTTTCAAAAATTTTAGCAAGGGGTTCTTTGCCCGGTTGTTGGGTGGGTGTGGACATGGTGGGCGTGGCCTAGTCAGCCTCTTGCACCACAATGGGGGGGTGCTGTTTTTGTCCTCCCCAGGCTCCGGAGGCTTTCCTCAAGCTTCCGGGAGGAGAAAAACAGCCTCCCCAGGTTCTGGAGGTCCTTTGGCGGTCTTCCTGAACTTCCAGTAGGCCCGTTTTTCACCCACCCACCCCCGAGCCTCCAGGCACCCTGCACTTACCTATATCCAAAATGGGCCACGTGGGAACTCCTGGGAGGGGTGAGGTGGGCGGTGCCAGCCAGGAATGGGATTTGGGGGTTCTCCAAACTGCACAGAATCTTAGCTAGAGGTTCTCCCAAACCTCTGCAAACCCCCAGCAGTCCACCCCTGAACTAATCCTCCCTCTCTAATTTCTCACACTGTAATCTATCGCATCTCTTAATTTCTCTCCAATACCTATTTTCTTCCTGGTGGTTCAACATTTCGATCAATTTGCTTCATCTATGATATCCCTACAAATCAAAGCCTCTTAATTTGCTGGAGTTGCTTATATACTTAAGGGCAGGATGATGACTTCTCTCACAACCTTGGAGGAAACACAGTTGGTTGTCTGCTTCCTTTTCTGGAGAACTTGACTTAGACAAGTTACCTGGCTCTTTATCTGAGAAAATGAGGTGGCAGGAGCAGGAGGATGATATAAGAGTATTACCAGAATATGGGAAAGAAAAGGGAGTTGCTAAACTATGGCAAATAAGGAACAGTTGGACATACCAGTTTTATCTCTTAAGTGAGGCCTCAATGTATAAGTTAGGAAATCTCTAAGAAAGAAATATAAGCCATTCACAGAAATTTTATTTTAATCTTTTCACTAATGAATGAGGATTTCTTATTTTTCTTAGTTTCCAAGATTCTCTTACTATCCCTTCTTCCTACATTAAACCTGATTAATAAAATGGTGAGAGTCTTGTTTCCTCGGTTATGTAGTGCTGTTGGAGAGAGTACAGGTGGTCTGTTGGACACCTCTATTTATTTTATATCATTTCTGTTTTCTGAAAGACTGAATTTGAAATATATAGTTTGATCATACATGCAAATGAATAGCAGTATGAAAAATACTAAATATAGTTTATCATTTGAACAAAAGACAATATGTGCAATGTTTGCTAACTGTTTTTGCACAAATGCAACTATGTGAAAATGGAAAGCCAACTTTTTGCAGTTTGGAAGTCTTCCCTGGCTGCAATCCCTTTTACTAATTATCATAATAAGTAAATATTAGTGGTATTCCAAATTGTGAAAGTTAAACAATAATAGAATCACATTATTTTGAGGTCAATAAATTATGTTTTCAGAAATAAATAATTTCTCCAAGTTTCATTATACAAAAGAAAAGAGTCTCCAATAATTTGTACCCCTCTTTACCCTTCTAAATTTTTAATAAAATGTGATTGATTAACATTCAAATACAAACACGGAAAACTCTATCGACCCTCGTACTAATCAATGTTTCCAAGAAATCAAAAGTCCCAGACAGCGAATTTGGATTGCTTACAGCCAACAACAGTTCATGTTTGCATTCTGATATTTTTGGCTTAAGGCCTGCAACTGATGGATCTGTACAATCTGATGCGAGACAAATATGTTTAGACCTAACTTTAGGTTTACTGTGGAATTGGCTGAAGATAAAATGTAGCACAATCATTTGAGAAACTGTAGATTTCCTTAAAGCAAGCATAAATAAATGTTGGACATTTTTCCTAGAGTTTCTCCAAATTTCATTATATTGTGATTTTGAACGAAGTAGAAAAAGAAATCATTAACTGTATATAATAATGCAACAAGACCTCTGTTGCCCATGCCATTACGTTCTGAACCAGATGCAGATTTGAATGCTCTTCAAGGCCCCATGTACAGTGTGTTCCAATAATCCAGTTGACCAAAGCATAAGTAAACACAAGCAATGACTCCCAAATCTAAGAAATGGTGCAGCTGGTGCACAAGATATATTTACATTCAAAGGCCGTACTGGTCATGTCTGTGACCTATTCTTGGAACAGGAGCCCTGAACCAGGAGAATCCTAGATTGCACTAACAGCTCTGACTGCGGGAAGGGGGGAACCCCAGCTTTAGTTAAAAATATGAGGGGCATTCTAAACCTATAATTACTATACCCAGTCTTGTCATGGTTGAGCCCACTTCTTCTCCATCCAAACCATACATCTTCCAGACATTGGAAAACAAAATATTCACAGTATGATTTGAATGGCCTGGAGCAATGTTGTATAACTGAGTATCATTGGCATACTGATAGTTGGCCCCACGCTGGTGGAGGAACTCATCCAGCAGCTTCATTTGTCTATGAGCAAGCTGAAAGTTGAGTCCTAGGGTGTATCCCACAGGACCTGTCACCCCTCACCATACCAACCTGAAACAATGCTGGAAGACAAAGATGAACTGCTGAAGAACTGTGTTTTCCATTTTCAAACTTCTAGGACAATCCAGAAAGTTTCTACTGGTATGTAAAGCCACTAAGAAATCAAGAAGAGCCACATGGATACATCACCTCCATCCCAATCCTGATAGAGGTCATCCACAGTGTGATTAATACCATCTCATTGTTATATCCCAGCCTGAGCCATTCCTGTAACAGGTCCAGATAATCCCTTATCGCCAGAGCCCTTTGAAGCAACATCACTGTTTAAACAACTTTCCCCAAAAAAGTGATGGTTGCAGACTGGGCAGAAATTTATGGTCTCTTGAGTAAGGGGTGAACCACCTCCTCCAAGATGACAGAACAATGGAACTGTTCCTTTCCATAAAGAAGCATTTATGCCCAGGTTAAAAAAAATTGAGAAACAGAAACCCTTGTGCTTCTGGATCCCATCCATCCCCATGAAGCTTCTGAAAAGTACACATCTTTCCTGTCAAGAGGATTCATAGGATTAGGGAGGATACACAAGGGTCTGCAAGAGAGGCCATGCTAGTCTGGGAAATGCATGGTACTGAGGTCAGAATAGCAAGGGAGTGCTGGCGTGCAAGGGAGATGCAGCATGGGTATGTGTGTGGGGGGGTGGGGGGGGTGCTAAGTGGCTTGTGGGATGTGCATGCAGAGGGGCTGGTGGAAGGAACACAGGTAAGGAAGACTTACTCCAGACTCTTGCAACCTTCACTGCGGGCCTTACTATTGACTTTCTGGGTTGCCAAACACCCAGATCATGATCCTGTGATTGTGGATGTGCTGGAAGAGCAAGAATTCTGAGGACTGGTCCTAACCATCATTTTTTCAGCACACTTGTAATTTTGAATGGTTGCTGAATGAATGGCCATATATCAAGAACAACCTATAATTAAACAATTGATAAGAATAAACTAGGGATTAGGAAGTCTGACAAGGAAAATAGGATTCAAAATAAAAAAGCAATGCCCGTCTTGCAACATATTTACAGACACACAGAGAGAGAGATGTGTACAAAATAACTAGTCTGATAATTTCCAAGAAATTGAACAATTCTGAACACAAAGATCACTGGCTATTTATTTGTTTAAATATGGCTGCATATCTCACACAATGACTCTTGGTGGCATACTAAGATTAAAAACCCAACAGTTAAAACAATATCCCAGTGAGGTCAAAATAAATGACACGTTCCAATCATAAAATTATATTAACAACAAAGCTTGCCTACCTTCCTGGCCCAAACATTTGGAGAAACAGCCTTGCAAAAAGCTGAAGGGCCAGGGCTATCTGAATCTGCAGGATGCTGTTCTACAAGGTAGGTGCTGCCATAAAGTAGGCACCACTCCTGGGACAAGTTGGCTGTTTGATGGATCTAATGGGGTGAGCACAAACACTGGGAAACAGAGATGTGTTTCCTAGTACTATGCAATGCAGGACTGTATAGATGACCACCAGCACTTTGAATCACACCCAGAAGTCTACTGGGAGACAGGGTAGCCTATGGAGCTGCAATTTTATATGGGCATAACAAGAGACGCTTAAACTACTCATGCCACATTCTGAACCTGCTGTGGCTTCCAAGAGTTTATGCAGGAATATTCCACATAGAGAGTATACAGTATTACAGAAGTCCAAATGGAGGATAATTAAGGCATAAGTCACTGTGAGCAAGGACAATAAGCAGGCGCAATTGGTGCACAAGATAGTGCAAAGGTTCTACTACTATGGTGGCCACCTGTTCTTTGAGTAGGCATTGAAAGTCCAGAACTCCAATTGACTAGGGAAGCACTGTACCATTTTGTTCTATTACTTATATTAAATATATTCTTTAGTCAATTTATTAATAGTGGTACTTGTTGTTAGTGGTTCTTTTGTTGTTACCATTCAAACAAACTAGTGCAGAAGAAAGTTCAGAGTTCTTAATCAAGTGCATGCAATCATCTTATCATAGCTGAGAGCCAGATATTAATAGTTTACTATTAAGATTCATATACAAAAGCTCTCACTGACACATTATTTCACATATTTCTGATCTATACTTTATAACAGAAGGAGAAAACTATTCTAGACTAGTCAGCTAAAGATAATGCATATTAAAGGACAGTTGGCTAATTCAAGGTATTGTGTTAAACTTCTCCTCCTCACAGTCATGCTCCTACGCATTACTCCTGACCTTGAGTATGTTGATATAAAAAGTTTACCTTCTCCTCACAATGAGGCTCAGTAATGTTACTGCTCTCACAGAAATTGCTTCATAGGTATGTTCCTTGCCATCCTTTCCACTTCCACCCAGTATCACCTGCTGGTGGGGAAAGCAGCTTCCTGAATACATGGCAGGATAGAGATGGGTCTCCATGCCTGGTTTTATTATTTATTTATTTGTTTGTTTATTTGTTATTGTGAGAATTCTAACCCATGTTGGAAAACATGGGAGACAAGATATTGAATTCCTCTCAGGGACAATACCTATAGTCAGTGGTGGGATTCAACCGGTATAATAACCGGTTCACTTCACGTGAGCTTCATGCGCACCACTCGCACGTACATTGCACACGTGCTCTGCACGCATGCAGTGCATTTGAAAACAGCTCTAAAACCTACCTTCTACTGCAGCCCCATAAGTAATCCAGTCTGCCGCGCCAATCAGCTGGGCTTCAAACAAAGGAAATATAGGTCAGTATAGCTCAGGGGCAGGCAGACAGGCCCACCTGATTGTCAGAGCAAATCGGTTCACTCTCAGCGGCTCATCTGAGAAACCGGTTCGCCCAAACTGGTCCAAATAGGCTAAATCCCACCCCTGTCAATAGTACGTATCTGTCTCATTGTCATAGTCCAAAGAAAATGGGAAAAACAATAAAAATGGTTCTTCTAAGAGCCAGCCTGAAATAATTGAAAAAACTTCTAGCAAATGTTGACCATGTTTGCACAACAGAATAGTCTCAGATTTAATTAATACTAGATTATTTACTAAGATAAAACAATTTACTATAAAGAAGGGGAAAGGGTTTTTTTTTTCCTGACAGCAACAGCAATTAATACATTTTACTCAAGAGAAAGCTTTGCAAGTCCTTCTATGACTTATTTTTGTTCATCAGTAGGAATGTCAACCTCCTGGAAGAGCTGCATTCATTCTTTCCCAAGGAAGGTTGCCAGTTCCTACACCCAATCCCCCTCAAAATAAAAATAAATAAACTGTGCAATTGAAATGTTTGGCCTCTCTCACAGCCACAGTGAACATGGTCGTGGGGCTGCAGAGCCCACCAGCCAGATAAGAATGGTTGCCCAAAGCAGGTCTGTCCAGCAAGTTGATGTTAAACAGATATCCTTTTTCTGAAGATTAATTCCTCATGCAGCTTAAAATGCTCTCATGAGAAGTCTTCTGTTGGGAAATAAGACAAAACACAACTTTCAGGCCAGGGTACCTTATATCATCTTCTGTTGATATGAGAACTTAACCTCTATAAATGGTTAATAGGACATCTTCACACATAAGCCCAGTGTATCAAAGGTTGGACCCTACCACATTGCACTCTATTGACAATATTAGGGAACAAAAGCAGCCCACTCAATGCCTAGGGAGTTCTCATCCCCAGCAGTTTGAAATTGGCTTTCTGGAGCAAACTAGAAGATAAGAATAACTGTTACATGGCCAATAAAATTAGGGTCAGTACACATGTAAATACATTGGTTCTACATAAGACTAGAAGGCGACTAGACCCCTGTTTTGTTCAGGGGTCCACTAATTAAAGGCAAGATTTTCATCATTTAGGTAGATGTTTTGACTGCAATCTATACAAAGTTGGAATTTAGCCTTAAATATGCAAGATAAATATGCAAAGAGAGTTTTTAACACAATATCAAACACATATTTTCCTTCAATTCTGGAAGTTTCATCTTTAACTAACACCAAAACTGTAAATTATATCAAAAGTTAAAATAATATTAACTTTATATGAAAGATGGATCAAAACAATTGTCTTTGCAGTTCATGTAATTTTACAGCAATCAATGGAGGATTTATTTTTACAGGAGTTTCTTTTAGAATATGGGTTCGGAATATGAGCTACATCTTTACTGAGCAATTGGTTGGCCTAAATAGTGACTTGGCATGTACAGAGTTTAATTTTCTGTTCCGAGACAGAGAGGAACCTCTGGCAGACATGATATTTAGTTTGCAGCAATACCTGAAAATGATGAGCTTTACAATTTCTTATCTCCATACAAGTAATAAGTAATTTTGACAAGCTTGCTTTTTTCCAAAAAATTAAGATTTCCACATTACCTTTAATTTTCAAACAGGCCAGGCTAGAATCTATTCTCATGTAATCTGAAGTTAAAAAAAAAAAAAGTGCCAAAAACAAATGGCTCATACAAGGCAATGGGCTTTTATTTACTGTATGGGCCCTAATGGCTCCTAAAAATTATCTTAATTTTTAATGTTATATTTTATTTTGAAGAGATTGAATAGAGCTTCCTGAACACTTCTGAACTGAAACTTTAAATGACAGAGTAGTCTCCTGGCTTTAAACTGAAAGGTATTCATTATTCATAACCACTTACACATTGAGTAATCCATTGAGTCATTATCTAATATTTGCTCTTCATTGTACCAATTCTATTTGCTTGCATGCATTTATGTTTATGACAGAATGCACATACATATACACACTTTCTCTGAATAGCTTGTGAACTTTTGAGTACGAAGCTATTGCCAATACCAAAGATCTTATTTCATCCACAATAATAACACATATAAAAGAGCAGCGCTTGCACTGTGCTGTCACTGTAGTGCTTTCATCTCCCCTGCAGATTTTCCCTCTGGGAAAATGGGCAAAATATTTACCTATGTGGAGGAAGTAGCATTTTGTTCAGTTTTGTTCTGCAGAGAAACACAAGAACCTAATTTACAATATGAAGAGATCCTCCAGCAATCAACAAACCACAGATTATTGCTTTCTTCTGCAACTTGTTTTCTTCATAATATTTTTGAAATAATGGAGTCTCACGGCCAAGCAGAATATTTTAAGATCAACCATGGGAAGTGATTTTTATTAGTCCACAGCATGCTGAAAGAACATTTCATTCCTCAAGTATAATGCTGACAAAAATCCTCACCCTGGGAGGGTGATTAGAAGAAAGTTGCATTGGCACCAGTGAGAACATTTTTTCCTTAAGGGTAATCACCCAGTTGTGGGAAATGGAGAGCAAGATGATGATGGTGATGATGATGATCAAAATATCTGATATAGTGGCTGTTTACACCACTAAAGTGATATCTAGTTTGGTTTTTTCGTATCAACAATAATAGAGAAAACCAACAGCTCCATTACTTTATTCTTCCCCAGTGTTATTCTCTCTGTGTCGTTCTTCACATTTCACCAACTGAAAGCTCTTGGAAAGCTTCTGCACTGGATTCTCTAAAGCATCCTTGCCTGTTCCTTATCTTTAGGCACCATGTAGCAAATTCTCATCCTAGTTTTGGGAACAGCGACTTTCCTTCTTCCTCTCTGTACTGAAGCTTTCTCAATCGTGTCTGGCTGAAGCACAAATAAGAACTGTCACAGCATTTTGGAAACTGAAATGGAAATACCAAAAAAAACCCACGAGACAGTTCTGTTCTGAATGTTTTGAAAGCTGCAGATTTTCATTTTTGTTTTGCTTGTTTGTTTCCTTTTCTTTAGAAAACACTGCTCAATATTCTCCAGGAGGCCCATGTTTGGCAGTGCATGTTGACCTGGGGAACTTTGCCTCTTACATGGACTGAAGAATAAACATTTCCTAGGGGAGGCATATGTTGTTTTATTATCTCTTTCTGGTCTAGGCATTTTAGGCTAGACATGTCTACTCTGGGCATATCCAACAAGTCCCATGTGGAAGAGTGAGGAGCAGTTTCAATCAAGTCTATGTCAGAGCTGTGCAGTATACTATTCCATTTATTTTTTATTGTCATTTATTAAAAAGCCCCTAGAAATCCTTTATTCAACCATTTCAATCAGTCTGAATATTGATAATGGTCAGTAGTGGTTTTCACTTACTTTCACTACCGGTTCAGAACTGTGAGCTTCACTGACGCACGGCACTTCTGCGCATGCACAGAGCGTCCGTGATGATGTCCGGGCAGGTGGGCAGAACCTCCCGCCGCTGCCATTACAATTTAACCCAAACCGGGGCGAATGAGTAGGAACCCACCACTGATAATGGTACATATGTTTATATCAAGACAACTACTTTTAGTATAAAATTTTATTATTCTCTGTCCATGTTATGACACACAATTTGTTGACTTGAGTGCTGTCATTAAATATTGAATTTCTATTCTAAATTGGTCAATTTATTAATAGAGGAATTCATTAAGCAGAATGGACATTGAATGACTGCCTTCTCTTTCTATATCATTTTGGTGTCCAGCATCAGAGACCCTAAATTAGATTTTATGTTTAAAAGTGCAAGCAGCTGGGATCTAAAGATAGAATTTTTTGTAATATGTTGTCCAGACTTTGAAGCTTTTCAGGGGGTTCAGGAAAAAAAATCTATCCTCTTTAGATAAGGAGCAAAGCCATTTATTTCTCCAAGCTTTTTGAATCAATTGTCATCTCCCCTAAGACCTCTACTTTGATAGTATCATCTGCTTCATTATGTTTCTGATTTTTACTATATTTAAGGTATTTATTTGTTAAAATATGTGATATAGCAGTTTGTCGGATACCGGGGCGGGTTTCAAAACCCATCACTACCAGTTCGCTCGTGGGCGTGCATGATGCTTCTGCGCATGCTGCATCCAGCGGGTGGGGCAGAGCCTCCCACCGTTGCTATCGGTTCGCCTGATCCAGGGCGAACTGGTAGCAACCCACCACTGGTCTGATAACCTGTCAAGAGAAGGGTATTACTTCTTTGGGGCTCATGTTTGGAACATGATGGAAAGGATCCCATTACTTTTGAAGGCCACTGACGATTATCTCTTTCTGCTGATTCATGTGGAAAGAAATGGCATAGCACTGAAGACACTACAAGAGACTAGAAAGGAGGAGAAGAGATTAGGCTAAGAGCATAGATAAGATCTTTTTTTACTTCTTCCTGTTGAATTACAGAATTACCCAGAAAAAGAGGAAGAATGAAAATAATTGGCTACATGGATAGTGCTAATCGGAATAGTTTGTTGCTGCTGCTGTTTTATAATGGTTATGGGATGCATTTCTGCTGCAAGGGATCCTTGCAAGGCATCTCATAAGAATTGAGAAGAATGTGTTTGGAAGGCAACTTGCCAGTCTGATCTGGAAAAGCTTCAAATAGAATTCTCTAAGGGAAAGCGAAGAAAGCCCAGAAAGTGGCATGATGCTGACTACAGGGAATGGAAGAGGGTGTGATAGCTGCTTTTAGCCACTTAGGGGATATCTGGAATGGACTAACATGGAAATCTTAGTAATAAATAAAAAATGCACAAGAAGTGGGGGCATCAGCCCTAATGAGCATGCAAATGCAGGAAAGACTAGGTCCCAAGGGTAGAAACACAAGGAAAGGGAAATAACAATGGTATTGTACTATACATTATAAACCAGCAAGTCAAACAGAACACCTGTTTAATGCCTTCTTGGATCAGACTGCAGAACTTTCAGTGAGGAAAGATATTGAAGTAATGGAAGATTTTATTCTTTGAACATCTGATCTTTCTGTTAGGAAGTTTTTTCTATCATTCAGTCAGAATCTGTTTTCCTGTAGTTAGTCTGTTACTCAGGGTCCTGTATTCTAGAATGACAGAAAACAGGTCTTGACCTTTTTTTTAAATATAACCTTCTTTCGGTAATTTTAAAAGGGCTGTCATATTACCTCCAGACATCTTTTCTCCTTCAATCTTTCTTCCTTAGGCCTTTGTTTCTACCACCCTGATGATCCTCGTTGCCCTTTTCTGAAACTTTGCCAATTGCTCAGAATTCCTTTTAAAGTGTAGTGCTTAAAGTACATTTCTTAAAATGTAGATGGTTTCATTTTCATTTTCCTCCTTTTTGAAACATTTGTTCTCCTCTAGTCATGTGGCACTTCACCTCTTCTTCAGACATACTCAAGAATAATATATAAGCTTTCAGCTAGGCTATCATCTATCTCTTCAATATCCTAGAATATAATCCATCTTGTCATGGGAATTCAAAGTTAAGTAAAGAGGTATTACTGGAACATATTATCACTAATCTCTAGCTTCAATACTGCCCTTTCATTCCACACTTTATATTTTTCTTGTGGAACATATATTTCTTGTTGGAAGCTAAACTGTTTGTTATGAACAGTTATATTTTAAAATATAATTGGATTATAGTATGTAACAGGCATGTTCCATTTTCTGTTAAATATGGTTAGGATGAAACCAAGTCAAGTCAAGGTAAATTAAACAACAAATTGCCCAGATCTCTAAGATGCATATATAGTACATGAGCTTTTCATTCTTAAAAAATAACTATGAGCTCATCTGATGATAAACAAAGCTAGTTTTATTCACAGAAAACCATCAAATCCAGAGATAACCAGTCATTTTGGTTTGCATATGGAAGCATATTCTAATTTTTCTCTGCCCTACGTGGGACTATATATTTTCCTCCTCCTATATATTTTCTGCCCTGGAACAGAAATCCTCCCCCTTTTTTTAAAATTAAATGTTGCACAGTGCATATAAGTAGATCTTATTCAAATCCTAAATATTTGTTTTAATATCTGGGTAGGGGTAAAGATAGAGATCTATTTTCATAGATATTTGAGGAACTGCTGGTTTTAGTGAGATTTTACCTGCTGTTTTATCATCACTGTTACTGAAATAATTACTGCTTTGAGAAAAGTATTTATTGCATAGGAATAGGATTGTGTAACACATACATATTTTCTAGATGCTTGACAAAATAATTCACATTACACTTTGACCAGTGGTGGGTTGCTCCCGGTTCGGTCCGGTTCTATAGAACTGATAGTAAAACTGGCAGGCGGCTCTGCCCACCCACCATGATGTCATCATGGGTGATCTGCGCATGCGCAAAAGCTTCCATTGGGAACCGGTAGTAAAGGTAAGTGGAACCCTGATTTTGACTTACAACTTGAAGCTAAACTGATTTAGTCCATACTCTTCTAGAGTGGTTTCTGTGTTGTTTCATCCAGTCTATGGTTGGACTCACTTTCTTTTAAGTTCCCTGTTACACAACCAGTTGAATTATGATCTGAATGATCCTTCCTGCTTTCAGAGTTCTGAGTAAGAATTCCAAAAAGTGTCTTATCAAAACAACCTTTCAATTTTAGTTTTTCTCTTTTGATGTTTTTACATGTTATCTCCAATAATCAAAGCTCAAGAATATTACTATGTAATGTCTTGTTTCTAAATATTTAATGTTAAAATAATATATCACAAGTTTGCATGCAATCTGAGGCAGGGAACATCTATTTGAGTTGTGAATTTTTCATTTTTACTCCATGCTAATAAGTGTTGCACTCAGGATTGTGAGATAGGTCTGGTATGGGTGAATGAAAGGTGTACCATAATTGTATATGTTAAGGGAGAAATATAAAAGTGCATAAACCCAATTTGGTATAGCACTTTAGTCATCAGGCTAAAAACCAGGAGACCCTGAGTTCTAGTCCTACCTTAGACATAATGCCAGCTGGCTGATCTCTCTCTCTCTCTCTCAGCCCCACTTCCAAAATCTTGCCAAGAAAACTGGGGGACTTATCCAGGCTGTTGCCAAGAGTCAACACTGTCTCAAAAGTAAAAATAAAAAAATAAAAAGTGCAGTTTAAGAATACATGTGGCTCAACAGTGTGTCTTATGGCCTGAGAGCCCCTGAAGAATGAGTAGCACTAAAAATGGGGGGAGGGCTTGTTTATATTTGGTGGAGTTTAAAGGAATTAAAGTTACAAAATAGAGCCTTTCATCTCTTGTAGATATTTAAGTATCCATTTCAACTCCAATCCCCACCTCAATATAGCCTCAATATAGGCTATGGCCTCAATATAGGCTATGGCATAATCTACAGTTGGAGTCCACCCATTGACATATTACACACAGAATCTCATTGTCACTGAGCTGCTAAAAATTGTTCCTCTTGTCCTGGATAAAGAAAATATGGTGAAGAAAATATATATTGGCTAGAATGCAGTTCTGCCCTCTTTTGTACCTCTTAATTCTAAACTGACATATACCATTCACATGACTATAGCAATAGCAATAGCACTTAGACTTATATACCACTTCACAGTGCTTTTTTACAGCCCCCTCTAAGCGACTTACAGAATCAGCATATTGCTCTCAACAATCTGGGTCCTCATTTTACCGACCTCAGAAGGATGGAAGGCTGAGTCAACCTTGAGCCTGGTGAGATTCGCTCTGCCAAACTGCCAGCAGCCGGTGATCAGCAGAAGTAGCCTGTAGTACTGCACTCTAACCACTGCGCCACCGCGGCTCTTTGACTATGTCAAGACATAGACTAGAAATGGCAACCCTTTTATAAGATTGCAACAAGTGCTCAAATGAAACAATGAATTCACATTCTTAATAGGGAATCAACCTATGCATAAGAAATGCTATAACTATACAATAATTTCTAATGTGTACAATACATTTATACTCTCCTTTTCTTCTTTCTCCATATAGATATGATTTCAAGATTCTACTGCTCTTGTTTCAGCCTTCCAAGGATTGCTCGCCATTACACTGGGACAGCCACTGGGACATTATGATAGAATATGACAAGATATACTAGCTATAACTTTCCAGAGAAAAGTGTCTCATCTTTCTCAAGCAGGTACTATGACAGCATTTTACATCTCTTTTGTAGTCTTTTCCAGTAAAGGCATTGTAAGTCTCCCTGAGTCTCTGGAAAAGGGCGGCATATAAATCGAACCAATAAATAAATAAATAAATAAACTGTCAGTACATTTCTCTGTTTATCCACAGTCATAACACATACACTGATGTTATACATAAATGATTTTGTCCCATTTTTGTTATATTTTATTTCAAGTAAATGAACATCAACGATGTTAAAATCAACAATTACGATTTAATGTAACTACCATTCTATAATGCAAAATTAATTCCAAGGTTTTTGTCTTGTATGAAAGTATTCACGTTTTATTTGCTATATTTTTATTTTGTAATTATTGCATAATATCAATTTTTATCTTGAGTTACAAAATAGTTCTTTTAATACTGTATGGTTCTATGTTTTTGCATGGCATTTAATTGTTGTTAGCTGCCCAAAGTCATGAATTTGAGTTGGGAAGCCATATAAATTAAATAAATAATTTTTCTTTCAACTATGGCACACCACTGTAACAATTACAGCATTCAAGTACTAGATGATTTTATTATTTCTAAATATTTAATTTGGGACTGAATCACTTGGATGATGAACCTTTAATTTCAGAAATTTAAGTATTAAAATGTATTAAATAACCCTCTATAAATCATAATAGAAGATTATCAGCCAGCTTCCCCACTCCCGAAAAGATGCAAATGGCCCTCACCATATTGGCTTCCCTCAGGCACAAACCAGGTTTTTGCAGAGCCTGCTACTGTATATGTGTGTTTGGTATTTGATTTGTTAGGTGTCTCAATTTTGATGTTACATTTGCATTTAACTGTTAGCTGTCCAACATTTTTTGCTGTATGTATTTTTAAATAAATAACATTGACTTATTTTCCAAAGCATCTGAAGGCAGGACAGAAGTAATGGGTAGACAATCACTGAAGAGAGATCCAATTTAGAACGAAGAAGAAATTTTATGGCAATGACATATGTATATTTACACACACATACACAAAACAAATTATAATCTTGCTGGAATGAGCTGAGCCTTAAAAACCAGTCTGCTTCACGCTTAAGATCCACATTAATAATATGCCAAAATTCATCCTTTATTTCCATTAACTGATTGTTTCTCATTTACTTGTATCATTTTTGTACTTGAGTACATGTTCATGCAATATTAATTAAAAGCAGGGCATCCTCCCACAAATTCTTTTTCACTACTACACTTTCTTCCATGCATATTTGCACTTGGATTCCTTGTTCCAAAAGAAGTGCTACTTTAGCTTTTGTTGCCCAATCTCCATCCCTGGCCATTACCTTAATGAATAAAGGCAGCTGCCACACCCATCAGCTTGTATAAAAGAAGGTTAAGGAATCATGAGTTGACATAAACAAAAGGATCTTAGCTTTATTTATAGATGTGAAATAAATTGTCCTTAGCAAGTCAAAGGTGTAAATCAGGCTCTATCTCCATATACAGACACATTAAAAAGAGTTTAAAATGAATGCTGTTCTTAAATGCCATTTGATGGTGCAGGTTTTTTTCCTAGAAAGAAAAGATTCTGTGATCACAGATCACTTTATTTATCCTACTTTAGGGATAATGTTGCCCCCTCTTGATCACGTTCTGAAATGTCAAAGGCTATGAAGTATTCTAACCGTGGAGGCCATAAATGAGGCTACAGCTGTCCTATGCTAGTCTTTATATTCAAGTATGTTTGAGGGTTAAAGAGATAGACTAAGGATTCAGCAGTGATTTGAAAAAAGAAACCATCTTTTTAATGTCAGTTTCATTTTAATTTGACCCCATCTCAGTTACATTCTTGTATTCTCTAGCAGGACTGTAGACGTATATTTGAGTCCTGGATCCTTGTGTTGAAAATAGTGCAAGGAAGTGCAAGGAATGAAGCTGTTTAAAAAATGAGAGAAACCACCCTTGTGATAAGTCTAAATGGAAGTATCTTTTGAAAGACTTCCTGGGTTTCCCCACCTTTAAGTTAAAGGTTCCCCTTGCACACATGTGCTAGTCATTCCCAATTGTAGGGGGCGGTGCTCATCTCCGTTTCAAAGCCGAAGAGCCAGCGTTGTCCAAAGACCTCTCCATGGTCATGTGGCCAGCATGACTAAATGCCAAGGGTGCATGGAATGCTGTTACCTTTCCCACCAAAGGTGGTCCCTATTTTTCTACTTGCATTTTTTACATGCTTTCGAACTGCTAGGTTGGCAGAAGCTGGGACAAGTAACGGGAGCTTACCCCATTACATCACAGCACTAGGGATTCAAACCACTGAACTGCCAACTTTTCGATTGACAAGTTCCCACCTTTACAAGGAACAAATTTCTGACAAATTTGGTGGAAGGTCTAATACATTGGCATAGAAGAAAATGTTACAGTGTTTGGTGTACAGTGTTTGACCCATTTTCTTACTCTAAGCAAGCACTAGTCTGTATACATATAATTGGATATGTAATTGTGATCGCTATACCAAGACAGTTCATTTTGAAATGTATGAGGGTATCATTGTTCCATGTGAAGTAGCTCAGACTTTTCCAGCTGTTCTGCCTGACCACTCACAAAAATGCAAGCACAGTTCAACTACTTAAAAAATTCTCAAAGGTGGATATCTATCACAACTTACGTTACTGTTCTTCCAAAATCCAAAGAGGTTAATGGTTGGAACCCAGAGAAAAAAAGATAGTTGAAATAATCTCAATGTCGTTTTTGTCAGAGAAAGAAGTTTTATCAAAACATTAGAAACACCCACCAATACTGCAGCTATTCCATGCTCCAAGTGAATTACACGAAAAAAAGAAATCAGAAAAGAAAAAGAAAAAGTGCATTTTAAAAAGTGAAGTAAAATATGACAACAGGAAGGAGAAATATAATAGTATATTTCTCCTCCCTATAATATATATAGTATATTTCTCCTCCCCTCTGTATATAATTTTAACAGTAAATAATTACAATTCTATAGATAGTTAATGCAAATATTCAAATAGATATAATTTTCTAATACATTTGCTGGTCATTTTCTTTCCCAACATTAGAGCCTTCTTTGGAGAGCGAGCTCTTATGATGTCTTCAAAGCTTGTATTTTACATGAGATACACACAATTAAATATAAGATTAGTTTCTTCCTACATGCCAGTTCAGATAAACCTTTTAAGCTATTTTCTTTATAAGCTTCATGTATAAATATGTTAATGATCTGATTATGTAAATACTGTGCCATACTAAACTGATGTTGTAATCTTTTAATACTGTCTTAGCCTGCTATAACCTGTAATAGCATTGCGTTTCAGTAAGAAAAAAAAATTACAATATTTTTGCCTCAAAGAATGATTTAAGAATTTTAAAAAGATTAAAGAAATCTATTAGTATGGAGATTTGCGTTGCTTTAACATAGAGCTACAACTCCTGTTGATCTAATACATCCAAGGTCAACAAAATAGTAAGATCAACGATCTTCAGCAGTCAGCAATCTTCAGTTCAATCAGCTTTTTTGTTTGTTTGTTTGTTACCCTACTATCTTAAACAACAATAACAACATGTAAACAATAACAGATATTCAAGGAAAATACATTTTAAAGCATTCCAATGAATTTTCTGGTTTTTATTCCAGAATTGTGGGCATTGGAAGGTGTGGGGAAGAAGGGATTTAGACGTATTAAATCAACTCTTCCCCACTATATATCTTACGGTTTCCAACTTTGAAGATTTCTTTCTTTCTTTCTTTCTTTCTTTCTTTCTTTCTTTCTTTCTTTCTTTCTTTTTTCTTTCTTTCTTTCTTTCTTTCTTTCTTTTTTCTTCCTTCCTTCCTTCCTCCCTCCCTTCCTTCCTTTCACAATAGTCTGTCCCAACACAAGAACTCAGTAATACAAAATGGTTCTTTCATAAACAAATGAGATGGAATGTTATATCCTGTCTTCTAGTATTGAAGCATCTTCTCCAACCTCAGAGAAACAGGAATGTGATCAATGCATTAAGATACAATTCCAGTCAATAACAATATTAACTGAAGTTGAATGGAGATAAAGTCAGTGAAATATTAGAAAGAATGACATTGAGGAAGACAACTACACAATACAGGTTATCCTTGACTTACAACAGTTCATTTAGTGTCCATTCAAAGTCACAACAGTTGGAGTGTCCTGTGGGGTCATGTGATCAGCTTTTCCAACCTTCTGGCAAGCAAAGTCAATGGGAAACACAGATTCACTTAACAACCATGTTACCAACTAACTAACAAATGCAATTATTCCCTTAACAACGATGGCAAGAAAAGTTGTAAAATGGGGCAAACTCACTTAACAAATGTTTCACTTAGCAACATAAATTATTGGACTCAATTGTGGTCATAATTCGAGGACTACCTGTATATGAAATATATATATCTTATACGTTCCATTAATGATAGGGAATCTTCAGGAGCAGAAAAAGCTGAACTTGACAAGAAAAAGTTGAAAACATTATGTGTCAGGCTTTCAGAGAAAACAATATTGAAGTTGTACTAAGCTCTGATTCAAGCTGTAAAAATTATTAGACAGGAAATGGCTGAATATATTAGCACTTTTAATAGATACTTTGAGAATGGCTGTTAAATTAAATCTATGGCCCCAAGCAGTGCTTGTTATTGTGAATGAGATTCTTTATGGACATTGAATTGAAATTTATGGGATTAACATTCACCACCCAGTTCTTGCAATATTTGTAATCTTTTGTATTTTGCAGGCTCAGCTCTGCCACATGAATTCTAGACAAATGTTGGTACTATAGAAATATTTTTCAGCAGACAAACTGATGCCATTTATACTATGTATGGGGCTGTTCTGAATGGGGCTGGTATTGGAAACAAGGTCATTTGATTTAGCAAAACTGGTAAATGAAGCAGCCCTGGGCAGCAGAGTACACTGAATTCACTGACAGAGGCATCTTAATTGCACAGCTCCCACTTCACTATTGCTATTGATATTAGGCAGCCAATAAGGCCGAGGAGGACCCGGTGGTAGAGTTCCAGAACCATACATCTGAAATCATGTTTATTACCATTTTAATTATCCCAATATATGTACATCAGGGGCAGTGTAATTAAGACAGTGCAACCCAGGAGAACAATCTGACAGTCTGTTTGCCAAATGCCAAATTATGGGAATAGAGTGCTGTGCACCCCAGGATTCTCATTAAAAAAAGTGTCATATGCCCTTGAAAACCCAAGGACTGATTTTTTGCAAACAAAGCTGGAAGCCAACTGGAAGCAGATTTACACATAGGATGGACAGAGAAGCAATATATTTTAGATAATCAACTTCCAGAAAAATGAGAGAGACAAACAAGTTGTGGACAGTGAAAATACTACTCAACCCTGAATTTCAAATATATGGAAGTTGCTTATCTCAGCCTTCTATACATGTTGAATGTTGAGAAACATCCTTATTCTCACTTCCTACATTGTGTTCAGAAAAACTGGCAAGAAGCTTTACTTATTGTAAAAATGTATTTTTACCATTAAAAAAGGAAGATTGCACAGCCATACTTACAGTTGATATATAATTCATGGAACATACCAACCATTTTTGGCCCCATCTTAATATTTTGTCAGCAAAGCTATAAACATGGGCAAAATATGTATACTACAAATGAAAAGCAAGAAATAGAAAGTGTGTGGCCAGGAAGATTAGCATCAGGAATAGAAGAGTAAGAAAAATGAATGGAAGTAAATGCATCAATGAACTTTATTATTGACCATGCTGTGTGAGGTTTGCTGAAATTTGTAATTTGGCAACATCATGTGGGTCTCAGATTGTCCATTCCTGCTTTTAAGATTAAAATGCTTTTCATGAAATCTGTTTGTTTTCATTACCGCAAATTAATATAATCTCCCCAAGTTTGTGTTCCCCAGATGCGTTGGATTTTAATTTCATAATTCTCCCACAATTATCATTTGTTTTATTTTATACACCAGGTTGAACTAACTTGTCAACCTGTAACAGTGCAAGAAAGAATAGGAGACAAGAAAAGGAGGATCATAGATAAGATAGAAAAGAGTAGAGTCATGAACATTCAGGTACAGTATTTCTGAGTGGAATTATACATATGAATTTTACATAGGGTAAAATCTGGTACATTCCTAAAGCAGATTGCAAGCAAAACTGCAAGCAAGAGATAAATATACTTTCTAGCAAAGGTAAAATTTTGCAACTGTTTGTTAATAGCACTGAACATTTAATCAGTGTTATTGTTGACCATTTACATAATGAAGTAGGATTTTCAGTTTGCAAAATATTTAGTCCAGACTGCAGATTTGCTACATCCTTCCGCACTCTCATTGGACAATTGCCCTTCAGTTGTTCCCTCCCAATTTTCCATTTCAGGAAAGCAATTGACAGTTACTTTCCTTCCTGTGGTAGATCTTACTGAACATATATACTACAACCAGTTTTAAATAGAAAATCCTTTCTTGTCATTCTTTAATCTCATCTTTTCTGGAACAGTGATTGCTGCAATAGCATAATGGATCTAACAGTTTCCTAATATATAGAAGATTGTTGTCTTAAAGCTCCACACAAGTGGGTTTTTTAAACACCAACAATTTTCTTTCCATGAATTTCCCACTTTTCTACAGACCTTTTCTCCTCTAATCAGTCTATAGCAGTGGTAGGCTGCCCTCGATTCGAACTGGTTCGCAAGAACCGGTAGTATAACCGGTGGGAGGCTCTGCCCACTAACCCGGACGTCATCATCGGTGATCTGCACAGGTGCGATGTGAACTGGAAGTAAAGGTAAGTTGAACCCATCCCTGATCTGTAGGATACCCTGTTTTGTTTGTTCAGTCACTTGACTTTGTTTAGTGCACTGATGGAGTAATTATTTATAACAAGCCCAGCAGACCAAAAAAAATAAGGTAAGGAAAAGAAAAATAATAATTAAAAAACACTCTTTCTGTAATCATTTATATATTAAGAAAGTGTTGAAACTATCATGCTATTGCAGTAGGATTGCAGAAAAGAAAAACTTAGCTCAAAAATTATTAGAAATCTACAAAGCTGAACCACTAATTCAGCTGAGAGAGTATTATCTCATATGCTCATTAGGCATTACTAAACTTCTTTCTGTGACCATAACCCTTTCCATAGGCTTTTTAAACATTTTGAACACCATTTCTTGAAACAGGTTGTACTAATCCATGTCACCCATGTCCATTTCAATAGCCACCAGCAGTAGCACATCATTCTGTGATTTCTGAAGACAGACCCTGTAATGTGTCTTCTTTTGACACATTACAACCAAACAAGATTAGAATTTGGAGATAATGGTGAAAGGGAATAGACATGATCAAGGTATATAAAACCATGCACAGCATAACAACAGTGGAAAACATATATTTTTCACATTTTTCTTACAGTGGAATTTAATTGTCCTGGCAACAGGAAGGACATCTGGCCAGTAAACACTCAGCTCCATTCAGTTGCCCAGACTCCACCCCACAAGGGATTATGGTAGTGGTGAAATCCGAAACAGTTTGCTACCGGTTTGCGGGCCATGCATGCGCAGTGTGCACCAAACACGCACTGTGCGCGCATGCACACATGTGCAGTACATGCCAAAAGGAGGCTTGGGAAGGTAAGTAGAACAGCAAGGGGAGAATCAGCTGTGGCGCACGATTTAGCTAGACCCCGCAGCACAGCTGATCATTGGAAATACTGGTTTGGAGGAACCAGTAACTTTTTAAAACTACCAGTATACCTGAACCGGTAGCTTTTTAAACTGCTGGTTCAACCAAACCGGTAGCTAACTACTGGTTCGCCTGAACCAGTAGCGTTTTTTTACTACTGGTTCCCCTGAACCGGTAGTTTTTATCACTACTGGTTAACCCAAACCAGAGCGAACCAGTAGCATTTTATCCCTGGATTATGGTGATTGTTAAAAGAAGATGATGATGACTAGAATTTAATTGTCCAAATAAAATTACAGTAAATTCTAGAATGAATTATCCTATGTAGGAGGATTAAATGGCCAGATGCCAAAACTCTGCTTCTTTTCCATAACCTACCATTATCTACATGAGAACTCAGAACTGGGAGAAAAATTGATTTTAAGGCTCTACATTTTGGCCCCAACTCCTACAACTCTTGGCATTCCCAGCTAGCAATGCTATTGTGAAAACTGGTGTAATTAACTGTATACTATATTATATCACTGAATTGGACTTGCTTATTGAGCACATTAAGAGAAATGTTGATGCTATCCTGAAAGTTGGGGTATTTCCACATTATTCTATTGGGATGCAGGGAACATCAGTAGGCGAAAATGAGTACGAAACGTATTTGTGACTCCAGTCTCTTCTTTAGAATGGTTCGTTTTACAACCCACCCACTTAAAGTCAGTAAGTGACAATGTTGGAAGATTTAAGGTCTACCACTATTAAAAAATATCTTTTTTTCAGTTAGGGATGTGGTAAATCATATATCCAATATTCTGCCAATAGTCTCTGTTCCCTTAACTGGACAATTTCTTAATTTATAAATGGCCAATTGGAGCCTTAATATCAAATTCAGAACATGTCATTCATGCCTGGGGAAAGACAGGAGAATAATAATAATAATAATAATAATAATAATAATAATAATAATAATAATAATAATAATAATAAATACCTGGGCTATACCTGTGATTAGATACTCTACAGGAATAATTGACTGGACCCAGATGGAGTTAGACAATTTGGACAGAAAAACAAGGAAGCTTATGACAATGACTCATGCCTTGCACCCCAGAAGTGATGTTGACCGATTATATTTCCCAAAGCAGAGGGTGGTCGAGGACTCCTACAAGTAAAGCAGACTGTGGAAGAAGAAAAATGCAGCTTGAATGGTTACATCCAGAAAAGTGAAGAACCAATGATTAAGGAAGTAAATAAAGGAGGCCTTTTAAAGACAACTAAAACAAAAGCAGAATATAAGAAAGAAGTAATTGAGCAGCGAGCTGAAAATTGGAAACACAAAGCTCTGCATGGCCAATACTTGAAAAGTATTGAAGGCAAAGCTGACCAGAAACTAACTTGGAACTGGTTAAGATCAGGAGTACTGAAAAAAGAAACAGAAAGCTTTATTTTGGCAGTTCAAGAACAAGCCCTAGCCACAAACTGTATGAAGGCAAAAATTCAACATGTTACCACCAACAGCAAATGCCGCCTCTGCAATGAAAAAGAAGAGACAGTTGACCACCTGATCAGTGGGTGCAGCAAAATTTCACAAACTGACTACCTACAACGCCATGACCGTGTTGCTAAAATCATTCACTGGAAATGGTGCCAGAAGTTTGGATTTGAGTACAGCAAAAACCACTGGGAACATCAGGTTGAGAAAGTTTTAGAGAATGAGAAACTCAAGATCTTGTGGGACTTTAGGATTCAGACTGACAGGCACTTGGTCCACAACACACCTGACATAACAATAGTTGAAAAGAAAAAAGTATGGTTCATTGACATTGCAATACCTGGTGATGCACGAATTGAAGATAAGCAGCAAGAAAAAATCACAAAGTACCGGGACTTACAAATTGAAGTTGAGCGACTGTGGAAAAAGAAATCGTGTGTTGTCCCGATTGTAATTGGAGCCCTCGGAGCAATACCCAAAGGGCTACCCCGCTATTTAGAAATTCTAAATTTGCCGGACTTGAATATTTTGACTCTACAAAAAACCACCTTACTCGGAACAGCTTACATCCTCCGACGATACCTTAACAGTTCCTAGGTCCTTGGTTAGGACTCGAGCTGCTGAGCTATTAACCAGCCTCAAAGGCTGTGAATCTCACTAAAGATTAACCAATAAATAATAATAATAATAATAATAATAATAATAATAATAATAATAATAATAATGCTATGCTTTCAGAAAATACTTTAGCTGTATGTATTTAGTTCAAATTTACATTTTATTCTGAATCACAAATCTCAAGGTTGAATTACAAACTGAAGTGTAAATATCAGTCTCTGATTACTCAAATATGACTTTCTCTGAGGAGAAATATTGTGTTTCTTTAGCCGGTCAGTTAAAGATCAATAACATTTTGAAAGAAAAATATATATTGAATTATATTTAGAAACTCTATAAGTATTTTACGCATAGTTAATCAAGGATTAAGCAATTAAGCATCTTTAATATTTAGCTCAAAGGTCAACATTGAAAAAAGTCCCATGTTTTGCCTATTATTTCAAGACTGCTGAAGTCTTAGCAGGCCTTGAACATAATCAGATTGCTAGTAACTTGTTCAAAAGGAACAATGCCATCTAGTGTTATGTGCAAAAGTAATCACATTAAAAAGTGCAAAATTTTACTTGAGATCTTTTTTACAACCATGAGAGAAGCAAGTACTGGAATAGATCAACTTCTAGATCAATAGATCATTCATTCATTAAGTCTAGAATAAAAACAAAGAAGTCTGGTGAGTTAGCATCTAGTTGGTATTAGGGCATAAGGTTTGTAAATCACCCTATGTCACAATGTAATTCTCCTAGGATTTCTAGGGGAACAGGAAACAGAAATGTATAAGAAGCGTGAATTCTGATTTTATGTTTATATTATACAGTTTTATATTACAGAAATACATAAGCCTCTTCTAAGGAAATTAAACCTGCATGATTCTTAGAATTCCTGTTTGTTCTTGCTGCCTGAAAATAGACAACGGTACTGATGTCAGAAATGAAAGTATATTTCCTAGAAGACAGAGTGGGAGCTGATATGCTAACACAGAATATCTAGCATCAGCGTCCTAGAAACAGAAGAACTTGCCAATTTAACAGCAATGTGAGCTGGCAACTAAAAGCAGTAACTATAATTACAACAGAGCCCGGAAATGAATAAGTATTATTAAAGTAACACACTTTACTAAGAAAATTTCTATTTTTGTTTTTAAATCTAAACCACAGATAGTCCTCGCCTTACGACCACAAATGGGACCAGAATTTTCTGCTTTTCTCTTTTCTAATAAAGAAGAATATTTGTAGCTCAGGGTTGACATGAGGGGTCCTTAGTCCTCTCTGAGTTTGCTTGTGTTCTCACAGACATTTCATTACCCACACAAGCAGGGGTGAAATCCAGTAGGTACTGACCAGAGGTGGGTTCTACTTACCTTTACTACCGATTCTCTTCGTGTGCATGCTTCGCGCGCAATCGCCTCTTCGGTCGTGCGCTTTGCGCGCGATTGCCGTGCACATGCTCGGTTCACTCACAGGACACCAAACTTGCGCTTCATGCATGCGTGTTGCGAATCTGCCGAGCTGAGGTGCGGCAATCCGCTCTGCCGCACCTCTCAGCTGGGTGAAAAAACCGACATATAAGGTCAGCATAACGCCGGGACGGGTGGGAAGGCCCAGCTCCCGAAGACAGAGAACCGGTTCGGTGACATCATATCATCACCGCTGTTAGGATATGGTGTATGCCTAACAGGTTGTCCAGGCAATATATGTGTTCTATGACTTTAACATGAATATGTATTCTATGACTTTAAGATGTAATGCTGAGTCATTGTAATGCTGAGTCATTGTATCCTAATTGGATAAGCTCTGTTGTAACTGTATTTAAGAAGGGAGCTGAAATGTAGTCATTGATGATATGCTACCATCGTGTGTGGATATGCTATCATCGTGTGTGGGTATGCTACCAGCGTGATCTGTTACCAGCGTGAATGTGCTAGTAACAGCTACCTACTGCTGTTTTGTATGGTAAGAAGACTTTTGTATCACTGGACTGATTTGACTGGCAAAGACTTGGATTGATTAAAGACTATGAGATTGCTTTTCACTATAAAGTAAAAACTTTGATAAACCAATTTGTATGTATTTTATTCATTGCTCTCAGCACCATTTTCCCTGTGCTCTACGCTCTGCTGGTTCGTTAACACAACAATATCCTTAACAACCACTACCGGCTCTCGCGAACTGGGCCAAACCGGGAGGAACCCACCACTGGTACTGACAGGTTCTGGAGAACTGGAAGCAAAAATTTTGAGTAGTTTGGAGAACTGGCAAATACCACCTATAGCTAGCCCCAGAGTGGGGTGGGAATGGAGATTTTGCAGTACCCTTCCCCTGCCACACCCACCAAGCCATGCCCACAGAACCGGTAGTAAAAAAAAATTGGATTTCACCACTGCACACAAGGTAACCTCAGAAGTGCTGGTCTAGCACATCACTAGCACTGATGATGTTAACTAGTTTGGGTAATGAAAAGTTTGCAAGAAAACAAGCAAGCTCCGAGAGTGTTCTGACTTCTCAAAAGCACAAAGCCGACTCCTCGTCCCAATAAAAGCCCTTTTATTTAGTTTAAAGGGAATTCCTCTCCAGCAAAGTCCCAGCTAACAGTCTTTCAAGAGTTTTCACAACTACAGACCTTTTTCATGCTTGGAGAGCTGCCAGGCCTATATCTTCCAAACGCAACTCTGTAGCAGACAATATTTGGCAAGAAGTCAGAAACAGATCTTCACACTAATGAATTGAACTAATTCATTAGAGTGAAACTCTAGAGCGAAACTGCAAACTCCCCTCCCCTTTCACTCCCCTTTATTCCCTATGGGAGGGGCCATTCACTGTCCACCTGTGGCTTTACTCCTGAGTCGACTCTTGTTCATTAGCTGCTCCCTTCTCCTGGCAGCTCTGCCCATCCGCACACTGGGAACAGGCTCCAGCTGTTCTTCTGCCCCACTGATGTCCAACTCCGAAGGCAGCTGGCAACTGTCAGATGGCCTGGCCCCATCTCTGCCTCCAACGCAGAACACTCATCAGAGCCTTCCCCAAACTCCAGGACTGGCCCATGTTCCTCCCCAATCTCCTCACTGTCTGAGTCTGCCACCAGCTCCGCTGGCTGCTGACAGGCCACAACAGTGAGCACCAAGCACCCCTCATTTCTCTTTTCTGGCAGATGGAATACATAAGTGGCTAACACCAGCTGCCTGCAATTACTGCAAGTTCAAATCTCACCAGGCTCAAGGTTGACTCAGCCTTCCATCCTTCCGAGGTAGGTAAAATGAGGACCCGGTTTGTGGGGGCCATAAACTGACTTTGTATAAAAAAGAACACCGCTTGGGGGGGGCGAAAGCCCTACTAAGCAGGTATATACAAAAAGTATGAAGGCTATTGCTTAACACATTGTAAGCCACCCTGAGTCTCCGGAAAAGGGCAGCATATAAATCGAACCAATAAATAAATAAATAACTAGCTAAAACTGATTTTTCATCCTAGATATTTATAGTATCACATAGTTAATACTATGGCAATTTTGATTAACTATTTGTTTTAATATACAATATAGTGTACAGGTAATCCTCCATTTACAACCCTTCATTTAGCAACTGTTCAAAGTTTCAATAGCACTGAAAAAAGGGGATTTATAACAGGTCCCCATACTCATGACTATCACAGCATCCACATGTCATGTAACATGACTCGTGTTATCAAATTTCGGGCGCTTGACAACCAGCCTGGATTTACAATGGTTGTAGAGTTCAAGGGTCATGTGATCACCATTTGCAATTTTTCCAGCCAGCTTCTGACAAGCAAAGTCAATAGAGGAAGCCAGATTAATTTATCAACCAGATGATTCATTAGCAACTGCAGCGACTGGCTTAAGAACCATGGCAAAAGTCATAACTTTTAGGCATGACTCATTTAACAACTGCTTTACTCAACAATAGAGATTCTAATCCAGATTGTGCTCCTAAATCAAGGATTACCTATATGTCATCATGTAAAGTATTTAAAGCGATATGATTTGGGAGCATAGATCAGTGGTGGGTTTCAAAAATTTTTACTATCGGTTCTGTGGCATGGCTTGGTGGGCATGGCTTGGTGGGGATGGCAGGGGAAGGATACTGTAAAATCTCCATTCCCTCCCCAATCCAGGGGAAGATTACTGCAAAATCCCCCTTTCCTCCTGATCACTGGGACTTGGGAGGCAGATAATAGATGGGGGCGGGGCCAGTCAGAATTTTTACTACCAGTTCTCCGAACTACTCAAAATGTCTGCTACTGGTTCTCCAGAACTGGTCAGAACCTGCTGAAACCCACCTCTGACATAGATGTATGTCTAATAATGAGGAAAGAAATGAAAACTTTTAAAAATTATTTGCTACAGCAGTTCCTAGGAAACACTACAAAGTAATAGGTTGGAAATTATCACATGATAACTTTAACTAAAAGGTGAGCAGTAAAAGAATTACTGTGCAAAACAGCAAATTCTTTCATTCTGTATATTGATTTCACCAAGTGTGGAAAGATTTGTTTGTCCATTATGAGGTTTACCCAGCAGGTGGAGCTCTCCGGTTTCCTTTCTGCTGAAAGCTGAGAAAGCAGCTTCCATTTGCTCTCTTCAGCAGGCAAAATTATATGTTTCTTCTTAATTTGCTTGTGACATTCAAACAAACAGCAACAAATGCATTTCACTAAAATGGAGGGAAACAAATATATTTCACATCAATACATTTGGTAAAATGGATTACATCAAAGCTGCCATTTATTAATTATTTATTTATTAAACAAATTTGTAAAGCCAGACATCTTACCGGACAAGTAGCTGGGTAGTGAAAATACCATATAAAAATCACTAATAATAAAATGCAAACTCAGAGAATGGCTGAGACCCTCCCATTAAAAATACAAAAAACTGTACCATACCTCTGTATTGAAACCCCCAAATTAACTGCCTGATTTCAATGCCTAGAGGAACTACCAGGTTTTTACAGCTTTTGGAAAGCCGGTAAGCCTTTCCAAATTGATACCGTCTGTATTTTGGGGAGAGACTGTTTCCTAGGACAAATGCCATTATAGAGAAGGGCTCTATATTTCTTAGGGTTCACAATAACATTCTCCCACTTATGGGATCTGGGCTCTCCAACATACGGAATGGGAAGAAAAATACAGGTAGTCCTCAACTTACGACCACAATTGAGCCCAAAATTTATCTTGTTAAGTGAGAAATTTGTTAAGTGAGTTTTGGCCCATTTTTCTTGCCCCATTTGTTAAGTGAATCACTTTGGTTGCTAAATTAATAACATGGTTTAAGTGAATCTGGTTTCTCCATTGACTTTGCTTAGAACATCACAAAAGGCGAAATACTTCTGTTTCAGACGTATTTTGTAGATGTTAAATAGAAGCAGGGGTGGTACCAGAGCTGGGTTTCAGCAGGTTCTGACCAGTTCTGGAGAACCGGTAGCGGAAATTTTGAGTAGTTTGGAGAACTGGTAGTAAAAATTCTGACTGGCCCCGCCCCCGCCCCCATATATTCTCTTCCTCCCAAGTCCCAGTTGATTGGGAGGAAATGGGGATTTTGCAGTAACCTTCCCCTGGAGTGGGGAGGGAATGGAGATTTTACAGTATCCTTCCCCTGCCATGCCCACCAAGCCACACCTACAGAACCGGTAATAAAAAATTTTGAAACCCACCACTGGGTGGTACCCTACATAACAGAGGTTGAGGCTGGACCTCTCCCTCCTACCAACACTGACTGCAAACAACCTTGGAAAAGGAGGAAAATCACTGAAGAACTGTGCCTCCCAGTCCCGAGTCCCTGAGCTTGAACTGAATATTATGATTAAGAAGGCTAGAATGGATCCACTGCCTTCATTCTGAGCCTACCAGAGGTAATCCAGAAGCATGATGCAGCATCCCAAGGATACTCTCCATTTCCTTGGGAGTAATTAGATTGCGCTCAGCCCGGATAATTAGACAAAACAGAGCCATAGTTATCACCATGGACCATCTCAGATGGAATCCAACTCCAAGCAGATCTGAGCAACCATCAGATGCTGATAATAATCCACACATCAAATCTGCTATCCACTTTGCAAGGTAGTCCAAACAGGAAGCACCCTCAGGAATATTAAGTCTAACTTTACTGTAAGTTTATTGTTTAACATAATCTTGCAAGTCTCATAGTACTTTCTCTTCTTGCTCTTTACAGTCCAAGAAACTAGACAGTCCAAGAAACTAGACAGTCCAAGAAACTAGACAGAAACTTGCTCTTTATAGTCCAGGAAACTAGACAGGGTGCCTTCTGAGAAATTGGCCATGTCACCATTTCTTGTGGACTTAGCTGCCCCTTATCTAACCATTGTCTACTCTGTTGCTCTTCCTCCTGTCTCCTGCCATTCCAATATACCTTTATAATCTCTTATTACCCAAGAGCAGCCAAGTGATCTGAAGCAGGATTACATGGCACTGTGGTTGCAAAAGGGGTGAAGAAATAAGCATGTTTCCCAGCCCTTATTGTCAGGTAGACCTTAATACAGGCTCTTATCTATGCTCTATTGGACTTGCTCTTTGTCCTTCTCCAACAGCATTCTAGCTGTCTCTTCCATGACTTCATTTCCCAGAGTGCCTCTGAAAACCAATTCGGCAGTCAGATCTTGGATATTGTCAGTTGTGTCCCAGGATAATAGAACTATCTAGAAATTTGCTCTTTGGCAGAGAAGGAAAATGCAAAGATGAATCACAATGCTGTCAGGATTGCCTTCTACCAGAAAAGTCTCCGTCTATGCTGATTTCCATTCACAAAGACGGTTTTGCAACATTTCGATTAACATTAACAAACCTGGGAGTGTATTGATTTTTAGCAAGCTCCTATAATTTGAGGTGGTTGCAATCAGGTATTGTTGCAATGATCTCTAAGGTGATGTATTTCAGAGACACAATTCTTCAGCCTTTTTTTTAATCTAACAAAGAAAGTAAACCATGTAGCTCTTGTACATTTCCTTTTTGAGTTTTTAATAATTTACTTAAACTCTGTTATTCTCTAACATAGTCGAAGTTTGCATTCATCATCTCTGTTATAATGCAAACCCACAAGATAAGCCTTATAGACCAAGTGTGGCCAGGTGGCCTGCAATTCTTTTCCATCATTAAAAGTCAGGATGTGTATGGGGCAAAGTTTCCTCATATTTTTGAAATGTTTCTCTTTTTATTGTGCCAAATGCTATAATACAGCTGTGAGCAGTTTTTCCATCCGTGACCTCAACCTGCGTGAACTGCTGGTAGAATAAAAAGTCTTGTGTATTGCTTTAGCTAATAAGAAGAGTAGGAAAAGGCAATCTGAAAGGAACAAATTAGTGCTCTGTGCAATTATCTTTGTTTCATTACTTTGTTTGAACACAGTGCTGGAGGAGTTGAAATTCTATTCATTCTTGATGGACAACCCAGATAAAAAGTAGGATATTTTCTTACAGAGTTACAGTACTTTAAATCCTGACTCAACTAAAGGAAATCATACCTATTAGGAAATAACTAAAGGCACTATAATAATGTCTGAAGTGTTATACTTGTTCGCATTATTAATAGTTACAAGGTCCTTCTACTTGCATAAACTGTTGCGTCACTTTACAAAAAAACAAGGCTTTTGCAAACTTTTGAAAGCGATTGTGAGTCAGCCCAAAGAATATTTTCAGGCAAAGATAATGTGAACATTCTGGCTCATTCACAGAACTTTATGTTGAGAAATTCAGATGTTGTTATGTTTATTTGGTAACTGATTTTTTCCATTATTTGTTCTTTCTAGTTATGAAAGACCGGGGGGGGGGGGGAATCATATAAATTGTGTCTGAAAAAAACCCAATAATTGATCACATGGAGATTCAGAAATTGGATTGATTCCTTGGTTATAAACCAGACTATAACTGCCTGGTTTGGCTCCACAACCAAACAAGACAGAAACAGACTTCGACAGATAATTAGAACTGCAGAAAAAACAATTACTACCAACCTGCCTTCCATTGAGGACCTGTATACTGCACAAGTCAAAAAAGGGCTGTGAAAATATCTACGGATCCCTCACATCCTGGACATAAATTGTTTCAACTTCTACCCTCAAAACGAGATTATAGAGCACTAGTTGTCCAGAACAACTAGACACAAGGAGAATTTTTTCCCGAATGCCATCACTCTGCTAAACAACTAATTCCCACAACATTGTCAAACTATTTACTAAGACTTTATTACTATTATTCTTCTCATCATTCCTATTACCTATTTCAATGATGGCTAACCTTTTTTTCCTCAGGTGCCGAAAGCGTGCATGTGTGTGCGATAATGCGTGTGTGTGTGCCCACACCGATAATGCAATGCTTCCCCCGCGCACCTGGCTTTTGTCCCATGAGGTCCCATGCGCGCACATCTCCGCAAAAAACAGCTGGCCGGAGGGAGGCACATGTGCATACGCGATGAAGCTGACCTAGGGCAATGTCTTGTGTGCCGCAGAGATAGCTCTGCATGCCACAGGTTCGCCATCACGGACCTATCTCCTCCCACTTATCCCTATAACTATGTTGCTTGTATTTTTACTATTTATATTGTTCTGTTTGTTTCCTAGTATGATTTGATTGCTTATTAGTAACCTATGACTATCACTGTGTTCTATCTTATGATTCTTGATGAATGTATTTTTTTTTCTTTTTTCTTTTTTCCCTTTTACGTACACTGAGACCATATGCACCAAAGACAAATTCCTTATGTGTCCAAACATACTTGGCCAATAAAGAATTCTATTCTATTCTATTCTATTCTATTCTATTCTATTCTATTCTATTCTATTCTATTCTATTCTATTCTATTCTATTCTATTTACACAGTTACAAAAAAGAAGAGTGAAGTGTCCAGTTTTTAATATTGTATGTGAAACTATATCCTGTACTCCTATAAAAGAGTATGTATAACTGTTGCATTTACAAATCCAAATGAGAATAATTTGTTGTAAAAAAGAAAGATGCAACAGAAACAAGAACCTAACACATGTAAAGAGAGGATCTAGGAGATCACATGCCTTTTTTTAAAATGAGAAGGCAGTCCTTCCTTTTCTGCACTGCCTCAAATTACAGTTCTAATTATCATATTTATGTATTTGGAGGAAGAATCCAAGTTATTTTGGCTGGATCTAGTTTTGCTTTCCTCTCCAACCTTTTTGCTGAAAAAAAAAATCCCCTGCTTGTGCTAATGAGTTTGTTTCATTAGACATATTCATTCTTTGTTCTTCTGGAGTCTGTCCTCTTCTTGCACTACCGTGTCTCCTGTTTTCTGCAAACTGTAATTTGGGCAATCAGTATTTGCATTTTGTTTTTATTACATGGGATAGTTTTATTATATTCTGAATGTTTAGAGAAAAGATTATGCTCCTTGAGTAAGATTGTTCTGTATTCAGTACAATATAAATAAGATAACTTCTTTAAAACACATAGAGGCATAGTAATTAATATGTTAAACGTATGAGGCTGTTATTGTGAAGTGGTGGCACATTTGCAGATCAGCTTCTGGACAGAGAAAGTTTCTTTTGCACTTTTTTTTTTTTTAACTGAAACTTGCAGCACAGAGCACACAGTGTAATAAAATTAGAGATGAGTTCATAGCCTGAGCTTTAGTGTGTCATGCTGCCCTTCTTAAAGAAGGAAACAATTATGTGTCTTTCCTGTCCACAGATTTCCTGGAATCTTGACGGTCACTCTGTGAAAAAAAAATAGGCACCATCTTAGCCAATGTCTGGCAAGTGCTGTGAGCCATGGCTTGGCTTCATGCAGTCTTTGGCACAAACTAAGCCATCGTGTTTTTTTTTTCCCTCTGACATTGAATTAAAAGTTTCTCCCTTATATTTTGAAGCCTTGAGCAACACAGGTCTTATATATTTCAATGTACTGTTTTTCACATATATCCCGTTGCAAAGGGTATCATTGTGTTTTGTTTTTTTTTGAGTTGACAACTTGTAGCATAAAGTAACAACATCCTTTTTTCCAATATGATTTAGAAATTCCAGAAATTCAACATTGCCTAGAGCTTGAAGCTATTTTGGAGTGCAGCTGCATATTTCAGTTGCTGCACTGATTGGTGAGCAGGGACTCTTTAAATACTAGAGTTAACATGAATGATGTACAAAGGAAAGTGACACAAAAGCCAGCCATGTTCCTTAGGGGAGGGAAAATCTTCATGCATTTGTAAATAAGCCATTCTAATCTTCTGCCTCTGGTTCTTAATACAGCACAACACACTAGCATGGTCATTGAGAATTCCCAGCAAACACATCTGGTGACACTAGGTTAGAGAAGGCCTGCCATAAATCAATGAATTTACTTAAATTGCAAGGACTCGATAAATTGGATCTGATCTTAGCTTTCTCATTTTAAAGTAATATTTCTTTCTAGTTTTATTTCATTAAGCATTAGTAATCCCAATCCTGCAGTACTGGGGTATTACTTGCCAGCAAGTACATTACTTCTAATATCAGAGGCAACATAGTTATAAATGCTGTTTGTTGGCAAATAAGAATAAGAAAAATTTCCACAAAGCATGTGATGGCATTGTGTGAAGGAGGATGCTAGACTTGATAAGACTTTGGTCTGGTCAAGTATAGTCTTTCATATTTTTATTTTCTTGTCAGAAATGTTCTCATTTTTATACAAAAGACAATGTTGTTGTTGCTGCTGCTCCCTGAAAGTCTCCCTCAAAAACAGGTTTACCGTGAGGCTAATATAAGCAGTTATCTTAGGCAGCAAGTGCTCAGAGGTGGTAGTAAAACACTGTAAGAAAAATCTGCTTGACATATAGTTTGCCCATTAATTGCTAATTAATAGGCAAATTTATTTTACATTTCAGGGGAAAAAAATTGGCTGTACCTTTACATCACCTTTAAAGCTTCTGTGCATACAGCTGGCATTAGCTTCCAATTCCACTTCCAGTTTTGGTGTTGATCACTGTTAATTTCTACCCTCTGTCAGATATTAACACCACCACCTCCTTCTTCAGAGCATAGAATGCTAATTAACCACTATTTCATCCAAGCACACAAAGAAAAAAAATTAAAGTACAGGATGTATTCACCTAAAGTACAAAGTATAAAAGTTTTACTGATCCAGAACATCCTTTTAATTGCAATAAAAAAGAAAATAAATTATTTTTAAGTAGATGCCATTAAGGGCCACATAAATCAATTATAATATTTGGATTCACATAATGCCTGGTTATCCAATACATATCAAAGGCATGTACACTGAAATACAATTAGCTAAAAGTAATTGTATGAAGAGTTGCAGGAATTAGGTATGTATAGTTTAACTAGTGGTGACATAGCATTTTCTAAGGGGCTACCACAAAGAAGAGGGGGTCAATCTATTCTCCAAACCATCTGAAGGCAGGACAAGAAGAAATGGATGGAAACTAATTAAGGACAGAACCAACCTAGAACTAAAGAAAAATCTCTTGACAGTTAGAATAATTAATTAGTGAAACGAATTGTCTCCAGAAGTTGTGGGTGCTCCAAGTTGTGGGTGCTGGAGGTTTTCAAGAAGAAATAGGCAATCACTTGTCTGAAATGGTATAGGGCCATGATGGTTAACCTATGGCACACGTGCCGGATGTGGCATGCACAGCTATCTCTGCAGGCATGCCAGCCGTCACCCAATGCTCTTCTGGGTTCTGGCGCACTGGTCTTCACTGAGCTTCCAGTTGGTCTCCGCTTTTCCAGTTTCTGGCAGCTGGTCTTTGCACGGTCGCACGTGTGCATCAGAAACCAGAAAACCAGGTGACCGGTACGCATGCGCATGCTGGAAAGTGGAAGCTCAGCTGATCTGCTCTTCTGGTTTCCGGCGCTCCCCCACACATGAACTCCTGTTTTGGCACGCGATTTCTTTACTGGGGAGGACAACCATAGGGCTGCTTTACATGAGGGATGGTTTGGACTTTAGGTTCATAGTTGGACTGAGATCACTGAGGAACAGTGTTGATCAGTTACCTGGAAAGAGTTTGATTCTTGAAATCCTTAAGAAATAGAAAGAGTCCTTGGACTGTTAGCCTTGCCACCTGTTAGATCCATGTCTCTCCTTAAAGAAGGCTTTCTAAGGACTAACATATGGTTGAAACCTATGGACTGGTAACTTTCTCTGTGAAGGAAGGGGTGGTTTCACCTTTCTTAACGGAAGCTGGGGTGAATCCTCTCTCAAGAGGCTATTTCTAGATCCAAGAGTCCTGGATAATTTGTCTAGTGTCCATATCCTTTTTGGGAAGATTGTTAAAAGTTGGTTAGGCTGCAGCTTCACAGAGTTTTTCACAGTGCATTTTTTAGTTATGCTTCCAGCCTGACTGAGAGGACAACCACGTTTGTTGATGACCTCTGTAGGACTTGAGATGGGAAGGTGCAACAATCCTTATTCTATATCTCAGCAATGTTCAATATCAATCAATCATTTTATCTGTTTGGATAAACTAAGGAGATTGAGAGTGGTTGGTATTGGGTTGCCTCCCATCTCAGGTTAATTTTAATTGTTTAATATTTACATGAAGTCACTGGGTGATGTCATCTATTGGAGCAATGTCATCAGTATGGTATTGATATCCCATTCTCTCCCTCTCTCTCCCTCTCTCTCTCTCTCTCTTTGTCTGTGTGTAAGAAACACTACTTCATCTTCCCATCCCATCCTAACACAGATACTTGCTGCATGCAGATGCTTGTGAACAAGATCAGTTTTCATTTATTTTTTTTAGTACATTTACTACAGGAGCATTTTGCTGTTAAAGAGTTCAACATCCAGGAAATGAAGGTGAGTGCACAGGTAACAACTTGGATCATGTGGGTTTCCTTGACAACTGGACTGGAGGATCAAATTTGATGTGAACTATGAGGAACAATCAAGAACTTTGTCCAACCTCTTCCACCCCCACAGTTTACATTAATACCAATCTTTTCTGTTAATGAACTGTTGTTTCATTACTTCATTCTCTCTGCTGTTGTCTCTGACCTGTGCCACAGTATTTCATACCATATGTTTACCCATGATTCAGCAGAGTGGTCTGGATTCAGAGAATTCAGGCGTTTGGGACTCTGAACTGGGCATTGGATTGCTGGAGCTGGAACAACAACAATTCTCTTGATGGAATTGCCACAAGGACATATTATCATTCTGGCAAAGGATAGTATTGCATTGTGTGGCCATACAAGCAGGGGTCATGATCTATGAGAGAGTCCAGATAGAAATAAATGCATTCTGCTTTTCCTTAGAATGGGAGGGCACTGGATATAGCCTCTATGAATCGCATTGAGCAGGTACAGCTGCCAATGCATCCAGGAGCAACAGTTTCCACTCAATTGCAATATCACTTAATGAAATATTATAATGCTTGGCATTGTATGTTTTCATGGACTTCTTGTTGGGCAATAAGCCAATCATGCTGTCCACTATTATTACATAATAGTGAATTGAAAATGTTTGGCAACAATGAATAATGAACAGAACCAGATAATCTCAACATATAGCAAAGGAGAATAGTGTTGATTTAAAGAGATCACCCAAGGCAGACATGAAAAGGCACTCAGTATTGACCTGTCTTCTATCACACAGCACTTGTGGCATGGGCAGTAAAAGTCTCTCTGTGGTTTCGCTAGATCAAACAGAGATATGCCCACCTGGATTTTGAGTCTGGCATCAGGCATGACCCCATAATAAGGGTGTAAGATTATAATTTAATAAAGTCCTAATGGCTTTCAGGGGCTTTGTGCTGCAGATGATTAGATAGAGAAATCCTGTGGTTGAAGCTGAGCTCTAAGGAGAAGTTGAGTTTGTTGCTGCTGTACTGGCCTTCCTGCTTAAGCAACTCAACTCCATCACCAAGAGAACTATAAGTCAAAAAGACAATGATTGAAACCAACTGAGTATGAATAAAAGTCCACATTAGAGGACTCTCTGTGGTTTTGCTAGATCAGATACTTCTGTGCTGATTGGAGGTATGAGATATCCCTTGTTCTTGGAAATGTCATGCATGGCAACACAGGAAGGAATGAGCCTTTCTTCTCTGCAACCTGCCACATGCCAAAATGGCACTAATGAGCCTTTAGCCATCTAGTGTTTTGGCAATGCTTGAAAATGCATTTATTAAGCTGCTGTCAAACAGTAAGCATTCTGGGAAGGATTTAATGAGTTAACACTATATCTGTTATAGACTAATGTTAGTGGAATGGATATACCCCTATAGGTAACTGTGGAGTCTCCAAGGAACATACTTTCCTGATGGTGACAGTCTTGCTGAGACAGGTTGTGGCAAAGATGATGAGAAATTTCAAAAAGGTTGGTGCAGAAGTTGGCAGGCCAACACTCATTGTCAACCATATCAGTGCCATTTTGGACCATCCCTAGGTTCCATCTTGGGTATATACCTGCCACTTTGACTGGATAGCAGTCAGTTTGCTTGTCAGCTGTTCTTTTTTTTTTTTATCATCTGCACTTGTTCTTATTCTCCATAGTTTTCATTTTCTTTCTCCATGTAGCATCATGTGATTCATGCCACAGCTATTCATGGCACTTATTAATGCATTCTGGGTATTATGCTCAGAAGAAAGTATCTGAAGTGTGTGCTTAATGAAACAGTGCATACCATATGATAGACTATCAAGCATACAGTACTTGAATTGAATTCTCACAAAATGTTATGGAGAATAAGAGGAAGAGACAGAGGAAAGTGGCTCTTATGTTCCATTTACATATTGATTAATTTCCTATTGATTTTCCCTGCTTTATTCCAGTGCCTTTTCATGATAAAACAGGCATCTAGAATTTTATGGGTAGAAATGTAAATGGGGCAAGTAGCAGAACCACAGACAACACAAGGATTCAGAACATGTATATAACATTTGAACAGCCACTCTGGAAGCTACTTTAACTGAGCTACTGAGATTTCCCAACACTCATATGCCGGCAATGTACTGTTTAATATACAACTTTGGAACAGCAGAAATTCAGCTTGGTTCTTCATTGCCATGTTTTAGTGATAAAGCTACCTTAGTTGATTTGCTATTTAAAGCCTATTGCCTAATGCAGGAAGGTAATTTTAGAAATATCTGATTAGTTATAAGCTTATATCATATGTTTATCACCCAGAATTCCACTGAGCATCTTCTACGTGAAGAAGTCGAACAATTTGAAAACTAAATCTTTTTGTAACTTCCATTCTATAATTTGCCAAACTGATTTGCATTGTCATTAAATGCAACTGAATGTAATTTCTCTATGATCATCAACATCAGGGAATTACATGACTTATATCAACCCTCCCAGTGAAATACTATGACTGGGAATGGCAACAATACTTGTGAAATCAAAGGACCTAGAAATAGGGATCACAATGCACAGAGGCATAGTACAGCCACATGGAATATTTGTTATTTTAGTTGAGCTATGTTTTCAGTACAGTACCTGGAAACATTTTTTTTTTTGTGTCCTTATTGAAACTGTCTCCTTCATGATGCACTTTTTCTCCCCACATACAGATAATCATTGTAGTCACTGCTATGAGAGATAGAGAAGAGCTGGATGGCTGTTGTCATGAGATGCTCTATGCCACTCTCTTTGAAGCAACATTGTTATAAGGTATTCCAAGCCCTATCACCATTTACTTACATATTTTGGAAGGTTGCTTATTTGTCTAATTGAATGTTGGGTGATAAGCATATGATACATCAGTAATAATAAAACAAATGCCTGAATTCAGGCCCACAACATCTATGCTGTGTTTCCTCAGCAGAGCTCTCAATCTAACAGCCTGGTCCTAATGCATGGGGAACAGCTAGGTGTTCACAGCTTTCCAAAAGGCCAGTTAAATTTTACCTAAAATGTCAGTGAGGCTGATCCATAAACTAGATGCCATGATATAGAAGGCCCACTTCTTAGGATCCACCAGAGGATACTGTGTCAGCAAGGAGACCTGGAGCATGCTCATTCATATGATGGGGCATACAGAAACCATTGGGAAAGGGTTCCGCAAATAACATGGTCCTGTACATTAAATATGACAACTAGATGCACCCAATACTGCATTCTGGAACAGTTGAACCTTCCAAAACCTTATCAAGAGCACATTGCAACAGTCCAACAGGGAGGTGCCTAAGTCATGTGTGACTGTGAGTAGTGTCACCTGATTTGGAATGGAAACAACTTATGTGCAAGATGCATTTGTACAAAGGCCCTACAAACTATAGCTGCCTCCTGGTTCTTGAGGAGGAGCTGGGAGCTCTGGGCCACCCCAGGTTGCGCATCCTTTCTACCTGTTGAAGTGTACCTCATTCAGAATTAAAGATGGAAAATCACTAGATATGGGTGGCCCAAAACACATGGTGACCCAGCCTTGTCAGGATTCAGTAAAACCTAGTTTCTCCCCTTCCAAACCCAAACACTCTTGGGAAAGTACTTGGACAACATTGCTTGGACAGCCTAGGTCAGATATGTATCATCAGCAAACTGGTGAAACTTCACCCCATGTTGACTGATAACCTTACTCAGAAAGGATGGAGTTGAGCTTAGTAACACCTCACATAGCAGAAGCGTAGGGCTGAACCTCCCTCCTCCATATTGAAAAAAACATCTGACTGGAAACAGCCATGGAGGAAGAGAGCGTCACTGAACAATAGTGCTTTACAGTCTCAACTTTCTTAGCTGGTCCAGGATATTATGATGACTGAAAGCTGCTGACAGACCATGGCTATCATCTACTTGTAATTTGGTCAGAGACTGTTTTGGTTATGCACTTTGGCACTCTGAATACAGAAATTCGCTGGTACACATATCTGATGCTATCCGTATAGTTGATGTTATAATGACTGAGGTTCCTTCTGCATCTTGTTTTTACTCCAGGAATGTAAGATTTACACCTTTTTTTTCCCTATATGGTCCTGCACTGGCACTTAAGGGTTCTGCAATTCATCAGCCATAATTATACTACACCCTGACTAAACATGATCAAGCACGGAGAAAATAAAAGTTGAGACAGCAAAGAAAGCAGGTAGATTGGTGTTTTCTTCTATGGGACATTCAAGTTCTTACCTTTGACCATGTCTTCAGAATTCTATAAGGAAGTGGTGGGATGTCATACACTCCATGTCCAGTCCTCCCTGTATGCTCTTTCACCTGGTTCACAGATCCCAATAAAAGTCCTGATAACCACAGGAACATCATCCCTCCCTATGAAATGTACCCAAGTTGGACCCCCTACATAATAGTACCATCACAATTCAAATTGGATGAACAAAGTATGTACTGCACATCTGTGCCCAAAGCACACTCACAGTAACAGTTGTCTACAATCCAGCATGATTTATACTTAGCAGCTCTATTGATCGTTTTGGGATATTTGATATATTTCCTTGTTAGAACAAAATGCTGAAGAAAACAGTGCATTTACTCATGATTCTGTAAACCGCTTGAGTGCTGTAGAGCACTATGAAGTGGTATATAAGTCTAAGTGCTAGTGCTATTGCAATGAAAGGGGAAAACTTGTTTGCCAGGTGTTAAAACAACAGTTTAACAGGAATGTTATTGATGAATTGTAATACAGGAATTGTATCGATGAACAAGAGATACCCATAGTTGCATTGTGTTTTCATGGTCCTAACGTGTAACGAACTAGTCAAGATAAAAGTGCTCTCCAAAAGGAAATAAGCAAGTTTTGGAGAAGTGATTCTGTAACCTAAATCTCATGTAGGCAAACCCTGAAAGAGCACATCACAGAGACCGATGTACCAGGAAGGGGGGAGGGAGGTTCCAGGACATAGTTATGGAACCTATAGGAGGATGCTATAGTCTATAGTTACTGCAATGGAGAACATGTCATGTTCATAAACTGCAACAAGAGCCTTGGTAGTACAGTGGTCTAAAGCACCCTGTTATTAAGACCAGCTGCCTGCAATTACTGCAGGTTCGAATCTCGCCAAGGCTCAAGGTTGACTCAGCCTTCCATCCCGTCTAAGGTAGGTAAATTGAGGACCCAGTTTGTGGGGGCAATAAGCTGACTTTGTATAAATATACAAAAGAATGAAGGCTATTGCTTAGTGCATTGTAAGCCCCCCTGAGTCTCCGGAGAAGGGCGGCATATAAATCAAATTAAAAAAAACAATGGGCATTTAAGTACCACACATTGACATTATACCTTAACTCTTTCTAGAAGAAGACACACTTTGATGGCAAACTTAAAAGATGCTGCCAGGTGCTTCAGCTTCAGGCCAACCTACATGCAGAAGAATCTGAACATGATTGGTTTCAAGTGCATCTTCAAACCAGTGGAGGTGGGGTAGTTAGGTACATAAAGCCATTCTGTTCAGGTTAGAACCTGCCTTATTTTTTTATAGCCACAATTACCTCTGTGTTCATAACTAAAGTACAATGTTTCCAAACAAAGATGAATCTTAAAAGTGCATTTTTGAAGCTAAATAACAACGTTGCCGTTTCGATCGAGTTTTGAAATATAAGGGGTGATTTTCATATAGTGCTTCAGACAAATCAAACTGAATGCAGTATACTGCCTAAATAATTGCAACATTTATTGGCATACAACATACCGGAAGAGAAAATATATTTGTGGGCAATTAGAGAGAAAATAATGCAATTTTATAAAGGGAAAAACTTGATAAGAAGGTAGTCTATGTCATAGGTATTCAAAACCAAAACACTGAACACTGTATATGTTCCAAGTGACAGGTCTTTATGAAAACATTTTGCTAATTTTTATCATAATAGATTCATTCTGTAATTGTAGATATCCTTATCTCCGAGATTTAGTCAGTTACTCATGTATGTAAAATTGTATCGGTTAAAGGAATATATTTTCCTTTGCATCAATGACTTAAATCTAGTTTAGATACTGTTTCTTAGATGTTTTAAAAATACAGATACATCCTAATGTGCCTGTTTGTCTCAATCATACATCTGTAATGCCCAGGACATCTGCACATTTTAAATTGATAGCATGGTTGTCAGTCTTCTAACTCAAAAAAGTTCCTGGTGAGTTTCCATCTATATAATGTGACTGTCATGCAGGTTTTATTTAGTGTTCCATTAACAGTAACCAGCTCCATTTCAGACAAGATGTCTGCAGTTTATTGAATTTCAGGATAGTGTGGTGTATAATAATAGATAGCAAGAACACAAAAACATTTTTTGCACTAAGCATTAGCTTAAATGATCTCTATTTTAAATCTTTTAGACTCCCAGATACACTGAGATACAAACTCACAGAATTTGCAACCAATGTAGTCAAAAGTTTGAGGTTGGGATTTCTGGTAATTGTAATCCTAAACCTAGTATGTCAGGTACGAGATTAGGAAGTATCTGCCTGTTTAACATCACAGAAACTGCATATTGTTTAAAAATGTTAAAAATAATAAAAATTAAATCCATTAAATACAGTGTCTTCATGATTTATTCAAAAGAGAATTACTTCATATTTTGACCAAGAAAAAGAGAAACATTGTATACTGATACAGAGACCTAGTTATAATATTATATGGTAAAATAGGCAAGTATTACTTGTGACAATACTGAAACATTTCTGAGAGTTTAAATTATGTTCCACAGTAAACAGAATTGAAGTGTTTCTTGGAAGAAAACAGATTTTAGTGGATTCTCTTTAGAATCCAGACATATTTTAGTGGATTCTCTTTAGAATTAGATAATCATTAACATATGAAATAGTGCCGGGGTTATAGTATAAGTTTGTCCATTTACTTGAAATAAGTTTCATTGAATTCAAAGGCGCAATAGATTGCAGCTTCTCTTTCGGATGCAAGGCAGACAAGGAAATTAATCACATTGCTTGTCTATCTCTTTCCCATTTTCGGATTATACTTTCTCCTTTAGAAAAAGAAAGAAACAAAAGCAAACAAAACAAAACAAAACAAAACAAAACCCCTATTCCTCATTCCTCAGCCATTTGAAAACTCAAAATTCTGCGGCTTCCCTCCCTCTCTCACTTTCCGTCTCCCCCCTCCCATCTAGTAATGGTATCGCCCGGTTTCTCGCCAAATCCAGACAGTGATTAACGCCCGTCGCCGCCAGCCTCTGGTGCCGGGAGCTTCAAAACTTGATTGGCTGACAACCTGCTAAGTACGCAGGTAATATCCTATTATGATTGGTGAAAGCCTTCTAGGCTCCTCCTCTGTCCTTTCTGCTATTGGTCACCGTATAACAGCAAGCCTCCCTTCCCCCTCCCTACCGAGGTCATTTAAGTTTATGGAAGAAATAAATAAATAAAGGAAGAAATAGAAATGCGTAGAAAAAAAAGGGGGGAGCGGGCGAAGGTTCGCAACCTAACATGCTAGGCAGCGTGAAAAAGATCATTTCGAGCCAATCATTTGCAAGCTTGGGTCACTTTGGCAGCTAGCCCGGGCAAATGAAACACGAGTTATTAAAAAGGTCAGCCTTAATCATATGTATATCCTCCAATGATAAGCATCACTGATGACTGATTGACAAACGTCAAGACCAATACACTGGGGACATAACGGAGATTTATTTTCTTAAAGGCTGGAACCACTCCAATGAGAAAGCAGTAAATACAGGCGGATGAGAGGGAAGGATTGTATGGTTGTTGGGGGAAGCGGAGCACACTCCGGAGTGGCAGGGAAGCCAACTAATCGAAAAGTTGAGCGGGCTGGGTGGGCGGGGCTAAGGGCCAATGAGAGGTTCGCCTGAAGGGAGGGTGGCGGCGGTTCTACATTAAAGAGTTGAATTGGCGCGGGAGGCTGACAGAAGACGAGAGAGGTATCGCTCTTCCGGGGTCAGTGGGGGGTGAAGAGGTGTGGTTGGTTGAAACTCCGCCCTCTCCGAGGGTAGTGAGAGGGGAAAGCAATTAGGGCTAAATGTGTAAAATAATAATAATAATAAAACAAAATAAAAGCTCTGAAAGAGTCGCGCGCAAGTTGAATCTCGTGGGAAGTCAACCTCTCCTGCCTTCAAGCCAGGGAAGTTTACTCCCGAGAAAGTGTGAATGTCACGAGTTGCGTGTATTGGATCGGGAATAAGCCCCGCCGAGTTTTAATTAGGATTTCCTTTCGGGGTGTGGGGGGGGGGGCGGTAAAGTGCGCGCTGCCCTATAAGCCTTATACGTGCATACTCGATCCGTGGGAACGGGGGGTAGCGAGGTAAGGCTGCAGTTCTGCGCTCACTTCCTCGGGAAATACTCGGGCTTGGGACTTTGCCTTAGGAATCCCGTCTCAGGTTATCTCGCAACTTTGCATATGCCGAGTTACCTTTCTCGTCCCGTGCACAGTTAACGCTTCTTCTGTGCCTGACGGATCCGCACTCGGACTCGCGCAGAAGCGATAAGTGGTGGGACTCTTTAAAATAAAATTTAAAACTCTTTCTTGCCTTTTATCAGAATAAAGTCGGGTGACGTTTCGTGACGGATGGTGAATATTCTCGGGTTGGACAAGTAGTCGTGAAATGCAGTGATGGATCCCGCTTCCTCCACCCAAATTTGCTTGGGTCGGGCTGATTTCAAAGGCGCGCGCTTTTTTCCCTCTTTATTAAAAAGGAAAAAAAGCTTTATATTCATATCCGAGCGGTGTGTCCCGGGTTGTAAACTCTGGATCGTAAAGAAAGCGAAATAGATCTTGCAGGACAAACTTGGCATTAGCCGAACCGGACCCAATGAATGCTTTTTCAGTAGGGATGGAGGGGGGGGGAGGGTTTGTCTTGGGTATACTGAACCCAGGGGTAAAAAACAAAACAAAACAAATTCGCATGTTTGCAGCCGACTCCTATTCTCCATCTTGGAACATTGGCTTTAATACCAGCTACATTTTTTTCCTCATCCACGCTATTAATCCAGGCTTTTTTTGTTTTTACCACCTTCCTCAATAAGAGTGGAGTCGGATCTGGAATTCTTTCATAAGCAGTCAGCTGGTTTAATAAAGATGCTTCCTTAATGATGGGTTTAAAATAGTAATGTAACTTGGAGAAAAAAAAGTAATTTAGAAAGTTCAGGATTGAACTTGAATGCTTTCAGTGAGTATTTTATAGTGAACTTAATTTATATACTCTGTGAGCGTAAATTTCAGCCGAGACTAAAGTGCCTCTGGCTAGAGAATAGGGCAATAATGAATGTGGAGACACTCATTCATATGAAAAACCTGCTGGTGATCAAATCTTTAATTTCACTGTCTTAATAAGGAGAATTAGAACAGAAGATCATCTGATCCACCCGGGCATACTTTCTGCTGGGTTTCCACTGGAACCTAGATTGATGCTTTCAGTTCTAAAGTTAATCTGCTTGGATAAAAAAAATCAGTTTCTGTTTGAAACATTGGCTGGAAGTGGGTTAATTGGATGAATGCAGTTTGTGGCTTGATCTGAGTTATTCTTTCATTCTTGTCCATTAGCTAAGATCTGCTTCACTTCACTTTGCTTCTTGATAGACTAGGAAAGAACAGGCCTTGCTCCAGTTCCTTCCCTCCATCCCTAACTCAAATAGTTAAATTCAATTCTGTATGTTGGAGGAGAGAGGTCCAGGAATGTAAGGAAGCAAAATAAACTGGTGTTGAGTTACGGATGGAAAAAAAATGGGGACTAGAATGCTAAGTCGCAAGCAAAGTTATGCCCCTTGAAGAAAAAGTATGAAGTTACCCTTGTTTGAACTTTGGATGTGGGGTAAGCAAAGATGTACTATGAAAAAAGGATCTATCTGATGTACTTATTAAGAGTTTTCATTTTTTTTTATTTTATTTAAAAAAAAAGATAGAATAGTATCAGTCCTAAAGTGATTGATACAAATTGTATGGATATTTCTGAATAAATTTCATTAAATGTGGTTACTACTTTATTTTGCAACCTGAAAAGTTAATGTAATAATGTTACACAAAAAAGCATGTTAATGTTATTACTAAAAATAGACATTCCTGCACTAATTATATAATGATTAATGTAGATTAGAAACAACTCGATTCTCTACTAACAAATGAAATCCCTTCATATTGATTAGAATTAAGCATCATTGAACTCAGTGGACTACTTTCTAAGTAAACAAGTAATTAAATAAACAAATATTTTAAGTAGTCATGTTTTATCCAGATTAGAGAAACCTCTTTAATTAATACAGGATTTTTTCCTTTACTTATCAGGTAAACGTTTATCAGTAGTGTTCTAAATCCACTTCCTTCCTGGATTAGATTTGAAAGCTTCTACAATATAAAAAATAGATTTAGACTTCAGTAAATTATTTTTCAAAAAACAGCAAGTACAGCTGTTTCAACTGTTGTGGTTGCTATTGTGCCTTTAATTTGTATTTAGTATGGAATTTTACCTATTGTTTTCCTTATGCTTCTGCCTTCCCTATCAGCAAACAGCTAGAAATTTCTGGCTGCCCTGCAATCTGAAAACAGATCATAGAAAGAAATGGGCAAAGCAGCTAAAGCCCCCCCTCCCCATCCTGATATGGATCAGGATCTCTGAAAAGGACATAAGATTTCCCATTCTCCTTGTAGTAAAAAAAAACCCTGTGTGCCTGCAGTTAAGGCAGCATCAGTAATATCTGAAAAAAGATGAAACCTTTTCTGTGGGTTTTACAAAAACAATTTTAATATCTTGCAGAATGAATTGTAATAAATACATTGTGAATAAATCTAATAAGGAGAAACTTTAACATTCTTGGACATAGCTGGAGTTGCTGCAAACTTCATATATAATAATATATATAAATGTATGTCTTGGGATGTCATCTACCTTGGAAGCTTTAAAATACATTAATAATTTGGGTCTTTTAAATATGTGTTCTAAATTATTTCTGTGTTATATGTTTATGGTAAGTATTAGTGTTTTAGTCAGTTTCCAAATGTGGATTATGTATGTCTGTTCTTTCAGCAAATAGCTACATTTTAAAGGACTGGCAATTGTGATCCACCCATTTTATAAAAGAAATGTATTTGAAAAATGTTGGTATTATGCAATAGGGTTTGGAATGCATGAAAGCCATTTTCTCCACTGTGCTGGACTAATTCCCAGCAGTGCAACTATAGTGCATGTTGCAGTTTTATGTCTGTGAAGGACAGGAGATTTGTAAATAGTTTGCTACAAGAAAGTTACTTCCAATTTATCTCAGTATACAGTTAAGATAAAGCTTAATAAACCTTGATATATTTTTTGTAAAATTGTATACTCATCTGTGAACTGACTAAAATACTAATAATTACCATAACATTATGATCTAGAAATGTTGATTTAGAAAGTCTCTTCATTAAAAAAAAAAAGAGGGGACAGGTAAAATTCCAAATTATTGTGACAGATTCCAAAATAGATGACATCCCAAGCAACTTCTAAAATTATTGTATTAATAATTTTTAAATATATTATCTGCCAGTGTCACCTCATTCCCACTTCTGGTGTCTTAAAGTAAACTAAAACGCAATGAAACTTCTATGGTAAAAAAGTAACGTTTTTACAAAGTATTCTTGAGAATGTCTCCTAATTAACTTGGATCATTCCAGCATGTATTGAGTCAAGCCATACATAAAATGAAATCTTGGACTATAAGTAGTTGAATTGCTCCCAGGGAGATCATACCTCTGCAGCAATCCTTAAAAAATCATCTATGTTTTAGAATGCTAAAGTTAATGCCATATATATCATCCACATTCTTACAATAGAATGGTGTTTATTCTATAGCACCATAAGGAAACTATTGCTAATATCTAGAAAAGAACAGAAAAGTTATATTTTGTCATACTGATAGCTACCAGAACCCTGAGGCATTGGGATTATATTCCACCTTCATTACCCCCAACCTCTTTCTGAAAGTTCTTTCAGCATGTCAAATTCAAGGGGCTATGAATGCTTGTAAATATATATTCTTGTCCCTTATACATATATAGCAGTTTCTATCAAGGATGCTGTATGAAAATGCAAAAATAATCTCTTAGTTCTTTTCTTTCTTTTTTTCCTCAAATGCCATCAATCCCTTGGCTCAACTGCCCTTCTTTCAGGCTAAGAGGTGTACCTGCTTTTTGATTGACACATTTCTTTTGAGGGAGAGTGAAGGTAACCACATCACATATAATAAATAATGTTTCCCTTCCATTATATTAAATATTTCAATTTTGCAGCAATGCTTTTAAAATATTACCCAAGCCTTCAGGAGCTACAAGTGGGTTTGAGGCCATAGGTTGTCATTTTTAAGACTTCGACATTATAAGAAAGTTATAAGATCATTTAGGGAAGAAGTGGGGATGTCATGTAACTTATCTTTTATTGATAGACACCTGCAGTGATAAGGAGTCCACATGGCTACCAGAAACACTTAGCTTTATATGGTGTATATGATCCTTCAGAAATTGTACTACTGAATTTTGAAAATTGTATGATTTCCCAGTGTTTTTCAATTTAAAAATATCTCCCTTCCCTAGTATGCAATAATTTACATAAGCTGAAAAATCTTTTCCCCACCCAACTCTATGTTACAGTAGCCGTACTTTAAAAAAAAAAATCTATCCCTCCATCATGTCAATCGGTTTGTTAGGGAAAGTTTTGTTATACTTCTAATTAGGCATTTAGTTTTAAAGGTTGGATTCTGTACCCAGATTCCTGGAAGTAAGATCCATGAAACTGTATGTGTATATTTAATGTGTATATTTAAATTTACTATATTTCATACTGGTATGTATGCATTACTTGTGGCTTAAGTACTTAAGAGTAGGCAAACTTTCATGTTTATATGAAATAAAATGTGATGAAAACAATTCTTGTAAAATTATGTTACTCTCTTTTGTAAAAGCACTGGGACAATATCAGCATTCCTAGACATAATAGGAATTGTGAGCTGATAAAATAGACCTGGTTTAAAGAAGCCCTAAAAACTTTTTAAAAACCCCAAACTTTATTTAAAAATGGAGTATTTATATTAGAGTTAACTGTTATGGAATGTAGTCCAGATTCCCAGGAGGGAGGAATGCATTCCAGAGGGGTGAAAGACAACAAAGTTCTGTGGAAGATAGAGGGTGAAATCAGCTCCTCCCTAATAGTTTCCCAGAATCTGTGTTTTATGGTGTAAGTAGTCTGCTTTAATTTGGCAAGATTTCTGTCCATAAGTAAGGAAAATTAAAGGAAACTGCTTAGAAGAACTTCAATGTGTCTTTCTTGATTTTTGGAGCCTGACGTTAAACACATTTAGGTGATTTTAAAATGTATTTTTATACATAAAATTAACAGAGTAAACTGCATTAAAATACTTATTCATGTTTCTGGGGTTCAGCTTTGCAAACATTAGTAAGTTAAGACAACTTACTCCCTTGTATTAGAAAATAGGCTCATTTTCAATAGATAATTAAACTATGGAAAGGTTAATAGCACTATTGTCTATAAAACTTTGTTCTTTGAAACTTGGAGATAAGGTTAATGGGAAATAATGCCACATATTGGCAAATCATATTCTGTAAATGGAGTCAACGAATACCCTTAAAATGAAAATATGTTGATATGAAATTTCTTGGACACTTCACTTTGTTACAATTAACATCCTACAACCTAAAAAATGCATTTTGACATAAGGATCAAGTTAACAATAGGAAGTTGTTTTTCTTTTGCAAATGTCTGGTGTGAGTAAGTAAGCATGATAGTGTTGAATCCAAGCTAGATCAAGACAGGCAAGATAACTTTGGATAACACTTTGTCTCATCATAGCCCTAAGTAAATTTGCTTACTGATTCCAATGGTTCTTAGACAGCCAACATTCCATTAGATAATTTAAAATGTTATTCTAAGAGTGGAAAAGAGAACCTGTTTGGTGTAGTGGTTCAGGTTTTGGCCTAGACCATGTTGGTGTTTTTTGTGTCATAAAATGTTTTGTAAAATTTGCCAAATTTTAATGACATAGGAGTCATGGATTTTGGATTTTCAACACATTCTATAAGATAGCCCATTTGAGGCATCTTGGTTCAAAAATTATTGGCCTATTATGCACTATTTCACTGAATTAAAGATTATGAGAACAAGAGTTTTAGTATTGTATAGCTATTCTTACAATCTACATAAGTAATTGGAATGTTAATGAGTTCCTGGTTATTATCAGAGTACTCCTGAATTAGTCAATATCCCACTTCCTTTAAAGAAGAATTGGGTTTTTTTTATCTGTTCCTTATAGGTTAGTCCAATAAAATTGCTTTGTGTGTCTAATGAATTGGATTAGCTGAGAAATTCTGTATACATTGAAACAAAAATGTTTTCTAAAAGGATACTTACAATTTTTTGAACACCCTTGAATTTTTGCATAAACATCACCTAAAATGTGATCTGTTTTCCACAAAGTTGTACAACCCAATTAAACCAATAAGTCAAAAACATTATACTTGTTCATTGATTTATTGAGACAAAAGTTTCCAAGGCTACATACTGAGGTTTGGTAAAAAATATATGAAACTTCACTTTCACTAACTGGTGTGCCCTCCTTGGGCAGCAGTAACTGCAAGTAAACATTTCTGATAATTGTTGATCAATCCTGCACATTTGACTTGGAGTAATTTTAGCCCATCCCTTGTTATAGAACAGATTCAATTTAGGGATATTGGTTGGCTTCTTCACATAAACTGCTTTAGGTCCTTCCACAATATTTCTAGAGAATTAAGGTCAGGATTTTGATTTGCCTATTACAAAACATTAACTTTCTTCTTCTTCAACCATTATTTGATACATAACCACTTTCCTTTGAGTTTCAGTTCATGGACACAGAGCCTGATATTTTTCTATAGAATTTGCTGGTACAATCCAAAAATTATAATCCCATGAATGATGGCAAGGCATTCTAGTTTAGGGGCAGAAAAACCGGCCCAAACTTTGGTATTACTACTACCATCTATCACAGATGGGATAAGCTTCTTTCATTCAAGCCAAAGATTTTGGTCTCATCTATCCACAGAACACTCCCAATAGCACTCTGGCTTATCCACATGGTCTTTCTAAACTGTAGATGGGCAACAATGTTCTTTTTGAACAGTAGTGACTTTCTCCTTGCACACTGTTATGCGCAGTATTGTTGTTCAGTGTTTTCTTGATGAATGAACACTGATCTTCAGCAAAGTAAGTGAGGCCTTTAATTACCCATACATTATTCTGGGCTGTTTTGAGACCTCCTGGAGTGTTACACACTTTGCTCTTATTTGACCTTAGATCAGGGGTGTCAAACTTGTGGCCCGCAGGCCAGATGCGTCATGTGCTGGCCCCGCCCCTGCCTGGTTTAACAAAGGGGAAAAAAGTCCCGATACGTCACGTGTTGCCACTGTGACAATACGAGTTTGATACCCCTGCCTTAGATGGTCAATCACTTCTGGGGAGGGTAGTAATGGTGTTTAATTACACAATCTGGATGATAATGGACTGGTGGAGACCAAACACTTTAGAAATTTGTTTGTAATCTTTTCCAGATTGGTGTACATCAACAACAGTTTTTTGGAGGTCTTCAGAAATCTCCTTTGAGCAATTTCTGTGTAGTTGTGTTATGAAGACCAAACTTAAACAATAAATACCCAGAATACTGTTCTTTGAATAAGGCAGGATCTCCCACACTCCCATCTGATTATTATCCCATTGATTGAAACACCCACCTAATTCTAATTTCTTCTTCAAATGAACTGATAATACCAGAAGTTCACCTTTTTGCCATACACAAAGATGTACCTTTCAATCATTTTTCTCAATAAATCTATGATATTTATTTGTTTAATTAGGTTTCCTTTATCTAGTTTTAGGACTTGTGTGGACAACATTTTAGGTCACAGGTATTGATTTATGACTGTTCGAAGTTACAATGGTGGTGCAAAAAATTATTTACAACTGGTTCTCACACTTGTAAATATTGCAGCATTTCTGCGGTCAGGTGATCAGAATTTGGGCACTTGGCAACCAGCATCCATATACTGTATGACAGTTGCAACATCTTTGGGTTACATGATTATCATCTACAACCTTCTGACAAGCACAGTCAGTAAAAGAAACTGGATTCACTTAATGACTGCAGCAAAAAGGTCATAAAATCAGACAATTCACTTAATGACCACATCACTTAGTAACAGAAGTTCCGGGTTAAATTGGTCCTAAATTGAGGACTACCTATATTTATGAAGAAATATTAACAATATATATCTCTTGGTTCTATATAAATGTATAATGAAACATATATAGGAGCAAGAATTATAGGAGTCAAAGAAATGAGCAGTTGAGAGAGGAAGCAATCAAGTCATCCTAGGAAAAAGCCTCAAAGAAATGTATCTGTAAGCTAACACATTGTCTCTTACTCCCAACCAAAACATCTTATTTGTAAATGGTAGATTATTACCAGTGTGTGCTGGAGAAAGTATGGTGATTGTCGAAGAAAATTGGGAGGAATAAAAATCCTGTCTATATTATACAAATGCAACATACAAAGCTTTGGTAGTAAGATTGTCAGACTATTGTTCATGATAGTAAATTTATTAGAAATGGGGCAATGAACACATTTGGTATATTGAATGTATCTTGTGACATGCCAAAATGGCTTTATGGTAAGAGTCATAAAATGGCTGTTATGTATGGGTTTAGCCCAGAGGTGGGTTTCAGCAGATTCTGACCAGTTCTGGAGAACCGATAGCGAAAATTTTGAGTAGTTCGGAGAACCGGTAGTAAAAATTCTGACTAGCCCTGCCCCCATCTATTCTCTGCCTCCCAAGACCCAGCTGATCGTGAGGAAATGGGGATTTTGCAGTAACCTTCCTCTGGGGTGGGAAGGGAATGGAAATTTTACAGTATCCTTCACCTGCCACTCTCACCAAGCTATGCCCACCAAGCCATGCCACACCCACAGAACCAGTAGTAAACATTTTTTAAACCCACCACTGGTTTAGCCAATACAAAAGCATTCTTTCTTTTTTTTTTTTTTTGAAAGAAACTTGGCAAATTGTTCCTTGTAATTCCTTCTAGTCAATCAGGATGCTAGTCTATTTCGTCTTTTTTATGTAGGTGGAACATTTCCAAATAAAGTATTGCTGTAGCCACCAACCATTTCTATTTTCTAAGAATGTATTTCGGACCTTTATGTAGAAGTCCAGTGGCAACTTTGGAAATAAATATAAAATTGGACATTCAATCTGGCTTCTCCCTCTTCCAAACTTATGATTTATTAAAAGTATTGATATATATATAGAAACTAAATTTGAGTAAGGTAACTTGGTATCTGGGGTCCCTGAATGCCTATCCCTTGGATCAGCACAAGTTCAAGGAAATTTGGTTTCTATTAATTTCCCATCTGAACAAATAAGATGATTAATTCAGCAGAGATGATTTGGGACATATGTAGTACATTAAAATGATGTAATTCTTAAAATTTTGTGAAACAAAAATTTATATTAAAAAATTAAATAAACAAATATAAATTTTCTAAACAAATTTTCTTTGAAATAAATACATTTAAAACAAAGTATATGGTGCACTTTATTTTTTTATTTAATTTTTACAGCGGCCCATCTTATCAAATGACTATGTACGGCACATTTACTTTGTTCAGTTTTTTTTTTAAAATGTGGCTAAATCATGAATATATCAACATTTTGGAAAGATCCTACATACCACATTATAGCAAATCCTGAAGCATAATTTCTCTTCTGTATGCATATATGTTATCCCTTTAAATTGTGGTCTTTTACATATACACATTGATGGAGTGTTTTGCATGATAGCTCCTAAAATATGACTGGGCTTTTAATTCACCAGTCAAAATTTCTATGGTTTGCTAGTAATCATCTAGTAGTGGTCTGTATAGATTTTTTAATACAATATCTTTTGCTAAAGAAGCTCTGGTAAAGCAGAAAGGGCTTTCAGGAAGTAATTTGATAGCAAGATAGCAATAACAAGTGGCTACAAAAAAAAAAACAATTGCTTTTGTACATAGCTTTTCTAAGAAAGGAAAAATCACATGAACAAAAGGAATATAAAGTGCAGAGAGAACAAACTCTGTATGTCCTGTTTTTTAAACAGTACAAATAAAATCACAAGGCAAAATGAAGCGAAATGTGTGGCAGATTAGATTTCAGCTGTGGAAGAATTATTCATTTGAGAGGGAGGGCTATCCTCCAGCAGTCAGCAGTGTGAGACTGAACAAGAGTATGATTAAATTGTACAACAGGGAAGTGAATCCAAAGCTCAAGGTGTCATTTTTTCTATTGGGATTGTTAAACACATTATTTCTTCCTGTTACAACAGAAATTTTATACAAAGGGTTGCTTAGGCATATTAAATATCCTTAGACACCTTAATAAAACTCCAAATATGTAGGATTATGACTTTCTATTTTTTTTAAAAAAGGAGGGGGTAAGAATCCTATTCTTTCCATTTGGAGTTGATACAAAAAATACATTGCAATTATCATATATAGGTGACACTGACTATAGTGTAAGGAGAGGCCTGCAAAAATGCTTTTGTTAAACCATTTTTCAGCACACAAAAGCACTTGATTGGCACTTCACTGATTTAATGGGCCATTTGTAATGCAGAAAGAACATCACCAAAGATTGTAGCATTATCCTAAATTTAATAATTGAATTTATAACTGCAAAAATTCAAGATTTCTGACACATAGAAAATTTTTGGAGAGCATGAATGGGAGAAGTTGTAATTTTGATGTCTAGTCTTTTACCTCTATGGTTTTTAATGTAACAAATTTGTGGAAAATTTGAATATAATGATTATATGTCTGAAAGTTTTTCAATGGCCTGCAGTAAATCTTGGCTGCAATCTTATATTCACTTTACTACGGAATAAATCCTTCAGAAAAGTTCCTCAGTAAATATGAACAGATGTATCACTACAAAATGCTTATATGCATTGCTTATACTTTCTTCGTTATTTTATATTTTTCTCTGTAAGCTGCCCTGATTTTGTTTTTACAGTAAAATGGAAAGAGGATGTTCCCATATAATTATCTTGGTGATTATTAAAAAATATTACAGCAGGATCTATTAGAGCCAAAAAATATATTTGTTAACATTTATTTGCAGATGGCACGTGAACATTAGACTCTTTATGCAATATAGTAATGTCTTCCATGTGCTTTTTAATAATATGATTTTTTTTTCAAATGTGTTTGCATGGAGTTTTCAAAGAACTTAAATATGCCAGCATCTTCCTACCAAAACAGTTGAAGTCCAAAGATTTAGCAGTGGCAACTACATATAGTGGCTTTTCTTAGTGGTGGCTTGCTTCTATGATTTTCTCAAATTGTGCCTCCTTTTTTTTTGTCAGGTAAATCTTTGCCCTGTCTCCTGAGTGAAATGTACATAGTTGCTTACTTTTTTAAAAAAGACAGTGCTACAAGATTGCATTTGCTGCAAATATGTACTCTAGTATACACAGAACACTAACCTGCCCAAAGTATTGCAGAGTCATACTGCAGAGTGATTTTTGTTCATTTTCACTTCTATCTCTTAAATCAGCGCCATTCATAAAAAGCCCTTTTGTCAAGTACGTCCTACTGAGTTACTGGGAAAATCTATTTTGGACTTTTCCCTTGAATGCTTCTGGTGAACTCTGTGATCCTGGAAAATGGACGTCTAGAAATGTTGAAATTGTCATTGCTTTTAAATACTCATAATTGCAAGCCATGTACAGGTGCGGTTCTAGTTATGTTACGCTCAAATCACATTAACCAAAGGTAAAAGGAAATGGGTACACATTCACGCTCGTTCTCGAATTGTTTCATAAAATACATTTTCTTTTTTTTCTGCAGCAGCTCTTGCTACTTCTGCTCACCTCTTGTGACAATATTTTAAACTGGCTTTCCACAAGAGCTTACAAATCAAGCAAGTTAATGTCTTCATTAAAACTGAATTGCAGTTTACTTTGGGAAAAAAACATATTTAATATTTCAAGGTATTGAACACTAAACTACCATTAAGCTCTAACTAATGCATTTACTTTGCTGACACTTGCTCTCCGATGGGACATGTAGCCTAAGTTATATCACTGGAAGTGATGTTTAGAGAATGCTACAGAGAATGTTTTAGACCAAGTTTTAGATTCTTATAGTCTCAAACTCACTTTCTATACTTGAGAACAAGTTTTAAATGGTCTAGTTTTCCTAATTAATTAATCAGAAATTCATGGGCTTCTTTTTATTGCTGTACGTTAAAATATCCTAAAAGTAGATACATAAGACAAGATGGGAAAACATTTGCTTTTGAATTTGGAAGCAATATTTGGAAGGAATAATATTAATAATTATTATTATTGTCACTAATATTATATTACATGGCTATTGTATCCATAGATACTTTGAATGTCTTGTATGTGAGGAAATTTCTTCAGGATTGATATTTTTTTCTAATTGTCCTGATTGGTATTCTGAGGAAATAGCATTTTCTTCTACGTGTGTGTGATACTATGAACATGCCTGGGTCTATGTATTAATAAGGAATGTGGTGAGATATATTTATTTTATATATTTTTTTAGAACTTTTGTATGTTACATGTATAATGTCCTATTACACAATTTCAAAGTGGTTTACAACAGGGGTCCCCAACCCCTGGGCCATGGCCTATTCGGAACTGGGCTGTGCGAGCAGCAGGCCAGCGCATGTGCACACACATGTGCAGCTCATCTTGTGCAAGTTGATCTACCCACATGCACATGCGCTGGCCTGCCACTTGTGCAGCCTGGTTCCCCTTTTTTCTGCCCTAGCTATGCTGACAAGCCGCAAAGGTTGGGGTTTACAACACAGGTATCCCTCTCTGCCTCATCTAACAGTGAGTACAATTAACCAATGGAACAGCTTGCCATCAGAAGTGGGTGCTTCATCACTGGAGGTTTTTAAGAGGTGACTAGACAGTCACTTGTCTGAAATAGTATAGGTTCTCCTGCTTGAGCAGGGGGTTGAACTAGAAGACCTCCAAGGTCCCTTCCAGCTCTAATCTGATTGAAATTGATTGATGACCATTAAAAATTATGACAGTGTAAAAAACATTTTGTCAGCAATCCCCACATTTATGTCATAGTGATCACATGATTGCTACTTGTGTGTTTCCTAATTGGCTTCTGACAAGCAGAGTTAATGGAGAATGTGGCAGTACAAGTGCAACTCATGTTCATGTGATGTCTTGCGTAATGGCCAAATGGAAAGTGACATATGTTGATGATGGTCATGTGATTTTGTTCTTAGTGACCGCAGTGCTTAGCGATGGAATTGCTAATCCCAATTGTGAGTGTTAACACATGTAAATGACCTAGTTTACAAAGAAAGAAAGATTTAAACAAAGTTTAAAGCAAGAGAGGAGAGAGGCTAAATAGTAGCCCTGATACTTTTCAGAGATAGTGCCCTATTGAGATATAAGGAAGGAATAGAGAATTGGCCTTCTTCACTCTGCTGCATCAATGGACTATGGTGCAGGGGCATTTCACTGGTACTGGTTCGGACTGGTTCAGACGAACCAGTAGTAAAAAATGCTACTGGTTTGGGCAAACTGGTATTTCTGACGATCAGCTGGGCGATGATCAGCTGTGACACGTGATTTATATTAGCTAGAATTGTCGGATTTCCTGCTTTTTAGCTAATCTAAATCGCGTGGCACAGCGGATTCTCCTCCCTCATTGTTCTACTTACCTTTGCAGACTCGGAAGGCTTCATAATGTTCTTTTTTAGTGCTGCACGGCCGCGCCTCAGGTTCGCCTACGCACACAAAGCACATGCTCGGTAGCACAGAACCAGTAGCAGACTTCAGAGGATTTCACTGCTGCTGTGGTAATCCTTGATGTATTTTCATATATTGAAATGCATATTTTGCAGAATAGGAAGCAAAATGCAGATGTTAAACTATAATTCTTTATCCATATATCTAAACATACAGAGCTTTATATCTAAATTGATTGCATACATGTGAGTATGTATGCAAGTGCAAATTTGCTTGAGAATGATGTATCTGTTTTAGATATCGTGTGGAGAATATGCTGAATCACACTGCCTATCTTTTGTAATTCTTACATGTAGCACTTCTAAAAATCCCCAGTTAGGTGTGATCTTATTCAGTGGCTTTTAGAACATTTAAAATAGTATTGTCTCTCACTCTATTTCTTGAATATTTTAAATGTCCTTACAGAAATATGGCACACAGGCAGATGCTGCATTAATGGTCAACTTTGATATCCAAAAAGCTGACACAACTCTTCTGTGTTATGACCCATGATAATTACACCAGTACAGTTGAGGACCGTAAAGAAGTTTTTTTTTTAATTGGCCAAAGTACCATCTCTAAAGACAGCTCTTTTAAGGAAGGGCTTATTCTTATTTATTATTTTTTCCCATCTTTATTGGACTATATATATTTCACTTTTTAGAACAAAACATAAAAAGGTCTGGTTTGAAGTGCCAGTAAAATGTGTGACAGGATACTTGAATATTTTATTCTCATTGTACTAGAGTATAATTAAGATGTAAAGAAAAGGGTGAGTCATTAGAATTTTAAAAGAGAAATTTTGGGATCCTATGGCTGCAATGCTAAATACACTATTATGGAAGTAATTTGTGACTGGCACTTCTAAATACGTATCTTTAAAAGCAGCCTGTAAGTGGCAGGTTAAGCTTTTGTGCATTGGAAAATCAGACTTTCAGAGCAATTTGTCTAATGTTGAAGGCAGAACATGGTGCAGCTGTTTGGGATAGGGCTCGATCTTGTTTTTGCATAATAACTCTGAACAAAAATGATAATTTGTTTTTAAAATAATAACACAAAGAATCTGGACTCTTACTGAAAAAGCAAGCAAAATGTTGCAAATTATATTATCAAACAATGTAGATTGACTATTAAAAATAATGGTTAATAAACATATTTTCTTGTACTGAAAAAAAAAACACCATCCACTCTTAGATCATAAAAACAATACCATGAAATCTACTGTTTAAAGTTTAACATGTTTGTTAATAATTTTAAAGTAAGATGAGAATGTTCTATCATTGATAGTTCAGCTTTATTTTTAACCAGATTGTGTTTGTTTCTCTAGAACAAACAAAAATGAAGAGTAAGTTAGAGGTCCTGGCTTTAATTGGTCTAATTGCTAGCTTGTTTTTTTTTTTTTTCCTTCAATAGAGTTATGTGAAATTAAAGTAGTATTCAAAGTTTTTGAGGACTGTGTCCTTGAGAACAGATGCTTGACCAGAATTATCTAGGGCAAATTATAATGTAATAATTAATTTGGAAGTCAGCAATTATTTCCTTATAGAAATCAGAACTCCTTGCTTTACATTTTTTCAAGCTTCTGTGATAAACCATGTGACATCGCATAAATTAAAGAAATTTTTGATGGTCATAGAACAGAACTATTGTGGGATAGTGGTGGTTGTTATTGTTAGCTACAGAACAGTTGTTAGTATTGTAGTTAGAAATGGTATATACAAGAACAGCTTTCTCATGTTGATCTCTTCAAACTTTTAGCTTAAAATAGGCTCATCCTGCTGATTACAAATTTAGGAATCCATGATAAGTGGATTTAAAACTGTAGCTTTATATGATAGCTCTTGGTAAGGATTATTGCAACAAAGCTTTCTTTAGATTTCAGGATATGCTCTTTCTTGGAAATGACATGTCATACACATGTAATACTAGAGCATAATAAAGGTGATATTTGGGTTCATATGATTTTGTCAAACTATCACCAAGGAGATAATCTAAGAAAGCTTATATAATACAACAGATTATTGTACTCATTCTGGATCTTACCTAGGCTAAGTTTCTATATATTTGCCAATCACCTTAGGAAATGTCCTTTTAAGGAAGTAAGATATAAGCCTTATATTTTATATCATTTCCCCCTCCTCCCCAAAATTTGGCCAGTTATCTCTTTACAAGTGAAATAATGCAGCAAACATGCCTTAATTTCTTCAGGCTATTTTCATAGAAAATGTTCCTTAATTTTCACTGTGAATTAAATTAAATTAAATAAGTAAATACAATTCCATTTATCAAAGGGGAGATATGAAAATCTGATGACATTTTAAATCACTAGTCATATATCAATAATTAAGTAAGCATCTATTTGCATATATTTTAACATCATTTCATGACCTTCATTAAAGGACCTTACCTTCATTAAAGTTGAAGGTAAGTTTTAGGAAAGGCTTATTTCTAAACAGGTACACCCAGAAATACATGCATACATACATACATATATACATACATACATTTGCATTAAAAAATGTTTTCTTTTACATCCTTTATTTACTTTGTGCAATGTTTGATCTGGTGGCACAGTGAGTATTGAAGACTAACTCTGCCCACTGCAGGAGTTTGATCCTGACTGACTCAAGGTTGACTCAGCCTTTCATCCTTCCAAGGTCAGTAAAATGAGGACCCAGATTGTTTTGGGGGCATTATATTGACTTTGTAAACTGCTTAGGCTTCATAAGGCAGTATGAAATGGTATATAAGTCCAAGTGCTATTGCTAAAGTTTTATTGTGAGAATACTATTTAATGTAGTTTACTCCCTATATGAGGGAGATGGGAGATTGAGTGTGTGTGTGTGTGTGTGTGTGTGTGTGTGTGTGTGTGTGTGTGTTCAAATATGAAAAAGAACAGAAGAATATGTTCCAGACTGTGAGTTTGTCCAACTCACTGTTCCTAATGTTCCTATCCTAATCCTGCCATTACTTATGGAATGCAATAATTTTACTAAGGTTGTCTTTGAAATTGCTGAAGAGACAGCACTGGTACTATGCGATATGGTTTAGCCCTTCTTTCTTGCTGAAGAGGATTCCTCCAATTACCATGGGCCATAACTACAATCCCATGAAGGATTTTGTTGTTCAACTCATTTATTTATTGCTTTTGAAACATTTCCCACTTGACTCTTTGATTGGCCCTATATTGGATACTCTTTTCAAAATGATCTTGTCAGACATTTTCTTGTTCTGATGTTGTCAGAATGATATCTTCTTTTCCTCAAGTTCATAAAATAAAACATGCCAGTGATTTGTGGACGTGAAATACATTTATTCGGGGGTTGTCAAGTAATGTTGGGCAGTATCTCCCTTCTTACAGATTTTTTTTTTAGTTTAGATCTAGGCCATCATTATCAATAGAACGAAATGCATTAGCTCATTTCAACAGTTCATCCTCTGTCAGCATGATCATCTTCCTCCTGCCATCCTATGTTGGTGGCCTTTCACCCAGGGCTATCTTAACGCATGGGCACTTGCCTGTGGGCCCGAGCATAAGGGCCCCATATTAATCTGTGTATTTTAACCCTTCAATGTACCTTGTATCATATAAATACAGCAACTGTATGGCTTACTGAGTATTATTGTGTTTTTCAAGCCTTGTTTATTATTCAAATGTTTAGTTGTTGCTGCACAGCATGTTTTTAATGTTTCAACACCAATTTTGTTGGAAGTGCCAATAAAATAAATACATGTTTAATTTTTAAAATTACATTTTTATTCCTGTGAGTAGTTGTCATAGGGGCCCCAGTACACTGCTTTGCCCATGGCCCATAATGCTGTTAAGACAGCCCTGCTTTCACCATCTTCCAAATTAATATTCCTGTTGCACATCCATCCATTTACATAGCTTTTCTTCACTTCCTACACCCACATGAAAACACCAACAGTATAATGTATGAATAAAAATATTATGCATTAATTATACAGCTATGCAGACTTTTTTTTATCCGGCACAAAAGTAAACGTCTGTATTAGAAAATGTATATATTTTAATAAGAACTGCATCTACATTTGTTGTGTAAATTTATTAGAAACATGGAAATTTTCCCACTGTTGTTCATTAGGTCTCTCCTAATTTCTTTTTTAAATGATATGCAAAAATGGAAAAAGAAAAAAAATGCATAAAATATCTGTTTTATGCATTAAATATCCATGTCCTGTTATGAAATTAACTTTTAAATTAACATTCAAGTCATGCTACTTAAGAATTTAAAGAAATAGGAAATTAAAGATATAAACACATACTTAGTTTCATTTTAAAATAGTCTTATTTCCTGATATCTAATGATTGTCTTTAGAATCTCTTGGGTATTTTTAAGGAAGTTGTTGGGACATTTAGACATAAAGTATGTCAGTTCAGCTGGTCTATAGTACTTTTAAACTCTATTTTTATAAGATTCCAATAAGGTATTGATAGTCAAATTAGATGTTCTATATAGAATGATAGTCCAGATTAATGACATTCTGAATAGCTCCGTTTCTTGTGGTTTATGTACTTTCCTATTAATTTGCTTTTAGAAGATGCTGATTATTCATGAGTTTTTATTTTTTAGAAACAAAGTCACTGTAAAAAGGTAAATCTATAGTTGCAATAATATGTTATGCCGTGAATTCCTTTAAGTAATGCATATATTTCTTTTAAAAATAGTTGAGTAATATCTTACCTGATTTGTTCCAGATTTCTAAACTTATATTCAACAAGGCACCTTTAGCAAGTTCCATTGGTGACATGTTTAATAACAAAAGGCAATTCTGTCTTTTATATAGTAGCGCCTGATCTTGATTCCAATATCAAGTTAAAGCTACTTTTCTTGTGATACGGTTCAGGACAGGTCTGGAAACATTTTTAGACATATTTCATTTTACCAAACTTTCAGATTTTTCATAGTTTATTAGAGTTTTTTTTATATTGCTGGATTTTAATGCTTTGTTAGTTTTATTTTTATTGCATATGAACACATATAAGTTGCTATAGCTTAAAAATGAACATAGGTGACAGGTAGCTTTTGAATAAATAAATATGGGTCAATTTGCTTATGAAAAGTAAGGTAGGTTGTTGATTAGCACACAAAGTTAGAATTTCTGAAAACTTAGACAATCCTCTGTTTAGCTAACACTAAAGTTTATTTTGGGCTCAGGATATTTGACCCCAAATATCCTAAGTGTTGTGTAGAACTGGCCAAGTCTATTAAATTACTCCAGTGATTCCCATAATAATGATGAATTTCTTTCATAACTCTCTTCATAATTAATACCGGCTTCATTGTGGCCACTACTATTCTCATATTGATCATCTTAGCCATTTAAATTGGGACTGGTAAAGCTGTCTCTGTTTACTCTGCTGAGCAGACATTTATTTTATTTGGATAGCTCCCATCATTTGTAAATTATGTTGGGGATATTGACTGTCATGGAAACTACAGGTATTTCAGTGCTCTTGTGATGCAGAGCTGGAGCCTTTTTAGCATTTGAGGTTAATGCTTTGCTCTGATGTTTTTTGTTTTTTGTTTGCATGAAGACCTATAAGAGCTTTATGAACGCTAATTAATCAAGCTTTTCAGAGGAGCATTAGCAGCCTTGTTTTTACTCCTGGCTAAGACTGCATCTCCCCACCCCCACCCCCATGTCTCTGAAATATGTTGAACGCTCCAAGAGCTTGACTTGTTCATTTACAAACACATGTTAATTGTATCACGTGCACATTTTTCTACAATATATGCATAGTTTAATTGTATGTCAAGACAGCTTATTTTTGTGTGGGTGTACACGTTCACATCTTACATCTTGAGTTTTGGCTGGACTATACATTCCATCAAATACATTGGAGATGTTACTTGGAGAAACTTTTGCTCATTTTACAGTACATGACAGTTCTGTAAGCACTGTTAGCATTTCTTACTAAGGGTGGTGAATCAACAATAAATTGGGTCTAAATTATATTTTGTTTGTAGTTTCTTTTTGTTTATAGATAATCATGGCATAGTTTTAGCACTGGATTATTACATTCTTCCTCCTGTGCTGTATGTAAAGCTGTGTCTTAGGAGAGTCATCAATAATTTATTAAAATTTCTGCCTGTGTCTTATATGGAGTTGACAAATTTGGTGTTCCAGCTTTCTATTATCAAATGTTTAATGTTGTAATTTAATTGGGCGAAAGAGCTAAAGGGCTTTGGTTATGATGCCATGACTCCATCTTGCCTATTTTAAACACACCTTCCTGTGGAGGCAATTGTGTAAATTACAAAAAATTGAAGTTATCTTCGGACCAATTATTGTGTGCAAATGCTGCTTTCTCTCCCTCATCTTGCTTATTTGGATAATAAGGATGAAGAGCAACCCGCTTTGAAGTACAAACAATTTTTAGTGTGATTGTGATCAATATAAAATAGTTCTGTGGAATTGAAAAAAAGATTGCTACAAGTATCCAGAAAAAGTCCAAATCACCAGAACTATTTAGTTGTGCATTTCTATACATTGTGAGGGCAAGAAGCCAGTTTACATACAAAATTGACTTCAACCCAAACCTTATTTGGCCTGTAGTAAATTTTGTTTGTAAAATTGTTCTTGCCTTCGCAATGTATAGAAATGCACAAATAAATAGTTCTTGTGACTTTGACTTTTCGGGATGCTTGTGGCAATCTTTTCTTCAATTACACAGAACTATTTTATACTGATTGCAATCACAAAAAATATTTGAACCTCAAAGTATTATCTAAATTAATACAATATAGCAACAGAATGTGTCATTAAGAAAAATGCATTAATCATTTTTGGATAAATAATATTTGGAAAATATTTTTAAATTTTTTAAAAAAATTATTTTAATGGATGTTAATTAAAAAACCAGTTAACTAATTACTAAACTGTAGTTTATAAATCCATTTTAAAAATGTTTTGGGAGAGAGTTTGGGTTGAGAATGGGATTATTACCCTTGATCAGTCAATCAATCAATTCTTGTCATTAAAACCTTTGAAAGGACAGAAACAGTGTCCCATAATTATGAGTGTCAATATTCAAATTTTATTGTTATTACATTTTTTTAATGACATAAATTAAGAGCTGGGGTTTCCTTTTGGCCATATCAAGAGTCCCAGGTTTTTTAAAAAATGTTGGATGTGTTTCTTCCATTTTTAAAATAAGATTAAGGTCTCCAAACTGATTTAAAGATATTAATGTGCTGTTAATTATATTCAAAATGGAATTAACTTATATCTTGATAAATGTGTTAAATCATATCTTATTTCTAAATCCAAATTAAATATTCACAAAAAGATTTTGTTTTGTCATAGAGGTGAGTTGGACGACTTCTTTATATTCCTAATTCAGCTTAACTGGTTTCTGTTCTCTAAACCTGTATGTCAGAAGATTTTATATTGATGTCAGATTCTTTAAAAAAATATTCCTCTTGCTTAAATTTTGTAGTATTTAGAAAGATAAGAATGTTCTTCCGAAATAAGTGAAATGCTACTTATTTTAAATAGGATTTGTTGTGAAATGTGTCATGTACATTTTATTTCTCTGCTTTAATTCTCATTTTGCCTTAACTAGACATTCCATTTGGATATTTTACATTTGCATTATACTTTTACACTTTTGTGGGGCCCTGCTGTTAGAAATCAAATATACTGTCCTCTTTTTATTTATTGGGGATAGAAACCCCAATTTTAATCTGTTCATACAGGTATCTAATTTGAATCAGACTGGCAAACTGCAGGGCTCTTGTGCTTGTTTAATTGGTATCTTTCTCATCACATTTGAATGAACTTGCACATGCACTGCAGGATACCACTAGAGACAACTGAATAGTTAAGGCTGTCACTCTGGAAACGGGATGGTGAGATGCAGCCAAGCTAAAGAAAAGCTGGGATCAGATAGATTTTTTTTAAAGTGCCCGCCCCCCTTTATGAGAGGATACATAATTCTTGGAAACTACTTGTCATGACTGATTCTATACATGGTATGTGGCATACCATTGATAATTTTATAGACAGTGAGTTTTATGTCTATGTATTGTGCAAATTGTTTTTGTCTGCCAACAAGTATATAAAACTTTTATGTGGCAGAACTTCAGACTGACTTTATCTTTTTTTACCAAGATTGACAGGAACACACACTTTCTGGGACAATATCCAACAACCTCTGCCAGAATTGGTCAATGGACAGGGATGCCAGTTATAGTTCATCATTATTTGAGGATTAGGGGTTCTCTCTGCCTGATCTGCCATCTGACTGCAACTTTACGGACACTTATAACTAGCAGGTTGCATTGAAAACCTATTCATAGCTGCTATATTACACAAAGTTGCCTGTTTAGCCTACTTCTAAGACTACATAAATCTTCTCAACCTCTCAGGTGTTAAGGAATAAGTTTGGCAGCAGGAAGGATTTTCTCTCTGTGGAGGCTCTTCATATAATTTAGTACCCTGAAAAATAGATAAAATTGTTTTTCCCCAAAAATATTACCATAGTCTGGTCTGATCTGGTGTCCATTATTGGAGTTTGGATAAACTTCAGATTCTGGATTTTGCCGACAGCAAATATTTGCTAACAGCCAAAATACTCCACTTTCAGATGTTCCATAATCACAGCAGATTGGTTAAACTGTGTGCCAAATTTTGACTTTCCTTTAATGCCGCAACTCCCTGAGATGTCTTTACTATTTGGTATTTGTTTTTAAGTCATAATTATTTCATGTGAAACTCTGTATATTCCCAGTTGTCATATATTTCTAGTAACATGCATATTTTTGTTTATGTATGCAGCAGTTGCAGTATATCACTCATTGTAACTGTTCTGTACCCTACAATGCTATACTATTTTGATCCAATTTTCAGCCTTTCCTTTTTGGGAAAGATGGTGATTATCTGGACCATTTTCAGTAAGGATTCACCTTGGATAAGGGACTGAAACAGCAGTGATTGCGCTTATGGATGGTGCATCCATCTTTGTTCCTGACCTCTCAGTAGCTTTTGATACCATTAGTCATGGTATTCTTCTGGATCAGCTTTGGAACTGGGAGTGGATAGTACTGTATTGTGCTGGCTATTCCTTTCTCTGTGGTTGGTTCCAGTTGGTATTGATTGGGAAGGAGAAATCAAGCCCACAGTCTCTGCTTTCTGGGATTCACTTCTCTTTCCTATTTAATATCTACATGAAGATTCTGTGTGATGTTATCCAATGGCATTCAGCTTTATATTGCCATCCCTGGCTGCCTAAATTATGCAGTAACAGATCTGTCTATATGTGAAGGAGTTTGGTTAGAGAACAACAGGTGTTAGGTCAAACCTATAAAGTTTGAGTGGCTTTAGGTATTAATAGTAATAGCATTTATACTTATATACTGCTTCACAGTGCTTTACAGCCCTCTCTAAGCAGTTTAGAGAGTCAGCCTATTGCCCCCAACAAGTTGGGCTTCATTTTACTGACCTTGGAAGGATGGAAGGCTGAGTCAACATTGAGCTGCTCAGAATCGAACTCCTGAAGTGAGCAGTGATTAGTCCTGCAGTACTGCATTCTAACTATTGTGTCACCATAGCTCTTTTAAGGTTCCCTTGTTGTGGAGATTTTCCATCTTTAGTTTTGGACTGGGCTGTACTTTTCCCAACATAGTCAGTGCACAATCTGGAAATCGTCTTAGATTCATAACTCCTGTTTGGTGTAACCAGGGAAACCTATGTACAATGTACCATTGTGCATTAGTTGTGTCCTTTCCTGGTTTATGAGTCCCTGCTCATAGTCACTCATACTTTAGTTACATCCCAAATGTAACTACATGTATCTGCACTTTGAAAAAAGCATCTACATCTGTTTGCCTTTGATTGAAAAAGCATCCAGATGGTACAAAATATGGTAGTACAGACAATTGTGCGCTTTTTGATTAGTGTATGTCAAACCTCTGCTCTGCAAACTGTATTGATTGCTAGTTTGCTTCCAGGTTCAATTCAGGGTGCTGGTTGTAACCTATAAAGCCATTTGTGGTATGGGGTCCATGATATTTGAGGAATCACCTTTTCTGGATTATGTCAACCTGTCCTATTAGGTCTGGCAGAACACGAATGTTCTGGATTCCAGCTGATAAGGATAACCCTCTGGTGGGACCCATAAAAATAACCTTTTCTATAGTGGTACTTTCCAATTGGGACAACATCCCTGGAAGATCAAACTGTCCGTAGTCCAGTTGGCCTTTTAAAAATGTTTTTAAAAGTTAATTTTGTTACTGGACTTGGGGATCAGGAATTATTTTCCTTATGAACCACTTTCTAGTGGATCTTACGTAAGAACTGTATTGCAAGATGAAAAACACAGATCTTTTCAATTGTGGCTGTGAAACTTCAGTACATTACCCACAAGAAAGCAGGTTTTCTTTATCCATCCAACAGCAGGTTAAGTTCTTCCTTTTATTAAAAGGCAATTCTCAGAGTGGCTTACATAAAATGCTGGTAGTCCTCGACTTACAACAGTGTCCCAGGATCATGTAACTGCCTTTTGTGACCTGACAAGCAAAGTCAGTGGGGAAACCAGATTCATTTAACAACCATGTTAATAACTTAACTGGAGTGATTCACGTAACAATTATGGGAAGAAAAGTCATAAAATGGGGCAAAATTCCTTTAGCAAATGTCTCATGTAGCAACAGAAATTGGCTTCAATTGAAGACGTAAGTCAAGGACTGCCTGTACAACAAATTATCAGTAAAAAAACCTACAAGGGTCGGGTAAGATAGAATCAATAATTAAAATTAACCTCTGAAATATAAATAAAACCATTCAAATGAGGTTGGTGTATATTTATATTGAAACAAATAAAATTTAGTATATCTCTTTGAAGAGTTTCAAAGACAGAGTGTCACTGCCCCATTTCTAATTGTCATCTGCTTTACATTAGTTGGTGGGAAAATGACAAGTAGGGTCAAGATCAGTTACAGCCTTTTCCCCCCTGAAAAGGCATCAAGTCAATAAAGAATTTGTGCAAATTCTTAGAGCATTAAAATATTTATCAAGATAAAAAATATCTATACATAGTAAATAAAACTGCTTGAAACAACATGTTATCAAGCATACCAAAACAGATTTGGATTAAGATGGATTTGGAAATAACTGAAGGCTTCTGTGGCAAAATTTATATTGGTGAAGTAGAGTAACATTCAAATCTCTCTTGAAGTTTCATTGTTCCAAGACTTGTAAAGCTTTTGTAGGTCAAATCTAACTCTTTGCCTTGTGTCCTGAAACTATAGAATCAATAAGGGGAAAAAAACTCAAGCTTACTTGATTAGCACTTGGCTCTTTCTACCTGTCAGGACTAGCTTTAATATTTCTGAACCAGAAAAATAGTGTATAGAATTTTGATTTAAACTACCATTTTCTATAAAGTTGGTGAAATTCTTTTTGGATGTTGAGTCTCTTAATATGCTTTTTTCTCTTCTGTCAACTAGTCATTTTAATTTAATGCATTTATTTTAGGCTGGTATTAAAATATTATATAAAATGCTTGCATGTAAATAAAATTTCACAGTAAGTTACGGCCAAATAGTTTTACATTAAAGTAAATTCAATTCCTATTTATATCCCAACTTTATGTGCATGGAACTTAAGATGATATAATGCAGACAGGATGGTATGCATCTTCACAGAAAATGCTGTAGCTCAACCTTAGATTGATATTTGATGTAAGTACTTTATATAAGTTATTAAAAAAAACATGCAGGTTGGCAAGACTTTCTCCTTACATTTTAATGACTTTTCATGCATTCGAAGTTTGCAATTTTGGGATAAATATAACATCAATTTAACCTAAAGGGAAGTTGCAGACCTTAAGACTGTAGTACAGAGTCCAAAGTAAATAGAATGTATGTTAGAAGCTATTATCCTAGTATGTTTGTACCATTTACAATCATTTTAAGTTTAGGTAGTTTGGAAGAAAATGTTCAAATAAATGCACTATAACAGCCTTATTGGTTTTCCTTGTTTTTTTTTAATGAACATCTAACTATTAGCACAAAAACAAAACTACTTGGTTACACCAGTTTGTTGCCATGCTTAGGAATGCTGTTAACTTGAAACAGTCTAAATTAGTAAATGCTATGAGACTTGAATGAAAGGTTCAATATACTTTTATGTGGAAAAGGACTCCTAAGATACCTTTTCAATCTGCACTACACTCCAAGGTGATTCTTTCTATTAACAATAATATTTTATACTTTGAGGTAGAGGTTTGGGGAGCATACCGAGCTAATTATCTTAGCCTGCTTGGCTATTAAAATTACTAATATGTACTTGAGGAGTTGATAATTATTTAGTGCAAGAAAACAAGTTAGATGCTATTTAAATACCCAATCAGATTAAAGAATTGATCAGATTTAAAATGAAAGTTTTTGAATTCATTAAAATCATCTTTTCAATGACACTACAGCATTTTCTTATTTCTATAATATTTCAAGATGGGTTATACTAACTTAGTAGTGTCTAAAATTATTTTTCTGTTAAACTCTGGATAAAACTAAAGTAAAAAATAGACTGTTGAACATTAAAACTGTTAAAAACAATTAAAATGTACATATATCAAGAAAGTAACTTATAGCTTATCTTAGATGTAAAAGACATGCTGAAGATAACATGAAGAAATGTTCTGCAATCTTTAGTTATAAGGGAGGCAGGATTGCATCCAAAAATTCCTAAACAACTCAATATACACAACGCACACATACACACATACAAACACAATTATTTGTATTTCATCTGAACCATTATTTAAAGATACTGCTAACTTTGTCAGTTCCATAGCATGATTGGCTACAAGTATGAGGAACAAGTATGGGCATGATTTAGTTAAAATTGTGAGAACTGTGTGAAAAATGTTGATTTGGAGCTGATTCACATATTAGACTCTAAATGCAAGAATGTATGGAATTTATTCCAGAGCTGCCTGTCTTGACCTTCCAAAGAACACAGTGAGGTGAGCAGTCCCGTGAATCATTTCCTCAGTTGTTGCTGAAGAAATAAGCTTCATTCCCCACTTTCTCTGGCCTGTTATTTCTTTCTCTTGGGCTGGTGGATTATTTTCGAATTCATTAAGAGAAAACGAAATGACTTCAGCTTTTAGCAATTCCTTGGGAGAACTAATGGGAAAAAGAAAAGAAGAAAGAGCCAGCTTTTGTCTTCCTTTACAAGGAAAAAATTGTACTTAAGCAGTAGTCCAGAATTTAAGTTAGTCAGTAGATTGGCTGCACCAAGGCTAGTGATAGATACCGGTACATATGATTGGAACATATTTCTGATACTGTATATCTCTCTGGCCAGAGTGTTTGTCTATCAATATACTTCAAATTTCAGCAATGGGGCAAATTTCTCCAGTTTAGAATTGAGTTTTAAAATTTAAACTTTTTTTTCCAAGATCAGAAATTGGGAGTTGTCTGTAATCAAGAAGAACTGGTATTGGATATGGTGGACAAAACCCTGCATATCTGTCAATGAAGCTTTGCTGACTTCACATATACTTTTACTTCCATCTGCAAAGAAATCCAGCGGCAGCCATGAAAGCCAGCTGGGTAGCATTGGACCAGTCACTCACTCTCAGTTGTGGGGAAAATAGGAGGAGGAAGGTGTGTTGGATATGTTGGCCACCTTGAGTTATTTATGAAAAATAATAAAGTCAGAATATAAATAAATAAATAAATAACTGAATTTATACTTATCACATTTATACATGGTATAAAAAGACAAGCATGCATGTAAGATGAATTCCACAGGGATAGTTTTTAAACTCTATTCCTATAGAGAAAGCAGCTAAATTGGGATTTATATTATACCCCTTTAAAATCTCTTGTCATAGCTCAACAGAGTCAAGCATCAGCTCAATCAGGCATTAGCTCAAATTAGATCTTCATACATCCAAGCTTGTTAGTAAGTGTAACTTGCGATATGCTCATGCAGTGGTTTTATCCCAACCTCAATTTTGTTTTAGGAGAATATGAAGGGACCTGTCCTAATATTGCTCTGATAATCACCACCAGATTATTTACTAAGAAACAGTGATTACAGGATTTGCCAAGAGATGTAGAATAAGCAAATGGCAAATAACAAAGAATAATAATATCAGCGGGAGGTTCTAACTACCTATACATAGTTATTTGCGCCTCAGGCAAGAGAAAGGCTCAGATTGAATCCATAGTGCTGATAGTTCAAAGAAGTGATGACTTTTAAAAAAAAAAATCAAAAGAGTTTGCTTCCATTGTATAAAATCATTTGTGACTGTGCCTTTGGCATCACTCCTTTTTGGAGTTCAGTTGGCCCATATTCCAGCTACATTTTGCCGGAGCAGTTCAGTCAACAATTTTGAGATGTGTTCCAGATCCCAAAACGTTTGCTGCATGCAGTTTGCAACCAGAAAAGCAAAATACAGTGCAGGCTTGTGCTTGTCAGGAAATTTTCCATTTCTGGCTAAAATTCAACTTTTGCCCAGTAGGCTTGGTTGCTTTAACAATCCATGACAAGTATCAGTCTGACTGGAAAGAAGCCTCATTGAACAAATTGTCATCATATGGTTTTCATGAAGATATTGTAACCATGAAATAAAATCAAGCTAGAGGGATTCTAAACAAGTTATGGTCACAGAATTACAAATGATGCAAAGGTCTAACGACTATAAATTTTGGAGACTGAATATTGGTGTGAAGCTGATTGACTCTCTTAATACCTTATAGTTACCTAGGTGCAATTTATCTCTTGGGTCTTTATTGCACTGGCCTTGCAAGAAAGCAAATTTAATAAGATTCTATATAAGACATGAACATGTTCATACAGATCATATGTAGTCAGAAGAGCTGTCCAAGACTTATTTTACGCTTATAGGGACAATCAGAGTAAATTATTTTTTGTCAAATTTTCCTGGCCAAACAGATGATTATTACGCTGCCCTTTTGCTCTAGGCATTATATATAGTGCAGCCACAGTCTGTACAGCAATAAGCAAAACACAACAAGAGATAACAGAAGGCACATGGTAATAGTACTGTAAAATTTGAGAATTCAGTTACAGGTTGTCCAAGTATTATTACTGTTCAAGTATTATCTTTGCTTTATGTATGCCTTACACTTAATATTGTGGGATTTTGATTTTAATAATAAAGTTTCATTTTAATCCAGGCCATCTGGATGGAGATTGCACACTCTCTTACTTCTGACATCCTGCTTATTTGGCTGGCTGCTGTTATGGCTGTAAACAAAAATACCCTTTCCTTGTATTATTGCTCTATCAGACCTGGGAAAAAAGATATTTCCCAGTGTTCCTGGTGCTTGACTGTGTGCCAGAATTGAGAGAGGTGGGAAGACCCAGTTTTTCCCCCTTCCTTTCCATTGCTACAGCAGAATGGATATCTGGGAAGAGATTTGAAATCTTAAGACATAACAATTTGCATTTCTAAGGCAGGGAACGTGAAATGTTACTATGTCACTGGTAAGTTGCTCAAGTTCTTTAAAGTTGATGAAATAGAAAATGTATAAATCAATTACTTAAATTATTAAAACATAGCAAAGGAAATAGGACTGCTGGTATATATGTGTTTGCATATTATTGTAATGCCTAAGCAAATGGAATATGTGGATGACCTTAGGGAATAAGGGAAGATATGATGCCTAGGAAACAATGAAACAAGAGGCAGGAGTCCCCATTGGCGTAACAGTCAGAAAAAGAAACTTAGGACGAACCCACCCTAATGGATCAAGCAGTTAAAAGAGGTAATGGGAAGTTTGTACTTTCAGACTTGCAACAATCTGTTAAGGTAGTCTTACAATAAAGTAGAATTAGTTTATCTAGTTGGATCTTCTATCCGGTTTACCTGAAAGGTTAGACAGCAGATGGCAGCACCTGGTTGACCTTTTCAGCTCAGAAACAAGGAAGATTAACCTTGGTTGGTGTTTGGATGTAAAATATCGGGGAAATATTAGAGTTGTAGACTAAACTGAGACTTTTTAAAATAAAAAAAATCTCAGAAGTGCAACTTGAAGGTAAATTTACCTATTTTGCCCTTGTTGGACATCTGAGAAAGCAGTGGCGGATTAAAGATAGGTTTTGTGGGAGTGGAATCAATGGTCATGGTAATATAAGGAACCAATGAATAGATCAGATCCTCTGAACTTTTTCCAGGACAAGGAGGGGGCTAGGATTGCCCACAGGTATGCTCCATAAAGAGTTTGCACACAAAGGGATAATAAAATAGTGATAACCAGCAGGTTTAAGAACTCTGGGAGCTGAGAGAAAATCATTGAATCTAAGCCATTGACCAGTACCCTCCAACTGACACTGGATTTGGTCACTTCGTCTCTTAACTACTTTAGAAAATTGCTTATTATTTATCCCAAAGGCGTTGTTCAAAATGGCAACTGGAGGTTTTTGGTTTTTTTCCTTGAAAACATTTCACTTCTCATCCAAGAAGCTTATTTAGTTCACCAGGCTTCCGCGCATTCCATCAGCCGAGGTCACAAGGGAGGGGCGGGGGAGTAGCGGTTATTATTAGAGAAGGCCTTAGGCCCAGGGAGACCACTGTACCTCAGACAGCTGGTTGTGAGTCCCTCCTTGTGAAGTGGGGCCATGGGGTTCAGATGGGCTTGCTGATCACGTACCTGGCTCCCTGCCGCGTGGCAGCAACCCTGCCTGAGCTACTCAACGTTATTGCTGCGGTGGCGGTTGATACCCCCAGACTTATGGTCATGGGGGATTTCAACCTGCCGTCCGTGGGCGAGACGTCTGAGGTGGCTCGGGAGTTCATGGCTTCCATGACGGCCATGGATCTGACCCAACTAATTCATGGCCCTACGCACACTGGGGGAAACACACTGGACTTGCTTTTTGTCTCTGGACAGTGGTTGAGTGATCTTGAGATAGGGGATGTAGTCATCGAGCCCTTGTTATGGTCGGATCACTCTCTCCTTCGCCTTGACCTTCGTACCGCGGCACCCCGCTGCAGGGAGGCGGAACCGATAAGATGGTACCGCCCCAGGCGCCTGATGGAACCCGATAGGTTCCAGACGGAGCTTGGGCCAATTCCTGAGGTTCTGGCTCACGCCTCGACTGGAGACCTAGTGGCCGCCTGGGATAGGGCGGCCGCTGGGGCCCTGGATCGAGTCGTGCCTTTGCGGCCTCTGACCCGGCGCGGATCTCGCCTTGCTCCTTGGTTTACCGAGGAGCTGAGGGAGATGAAGCGCCGGAAAAGACGCCTAGAGAGTAGTTGGAGAGCTAGTCTTTCTGAATCGGACCGGACACTGGTTAGATCCCATATTAGGACTTACCTAGTGGCGATAAAAGCAGCAAAATGTACGCATTTTGCTGCTCTTATTGCGTCATCAGATAATCGCCCGGCCGCCCTGTTTAGGGTGACCCACTCCCTGCTCCACCAGGAAGCGCGGGAGGACCCCTTGGAGGGAAGAGCCGAGGACTTTGTTCAGTATCTGTATGACAAAATCACTCAGATTCGGGAAGGTCTGGACTCTGACTGGGTAGATCCAGCGAGAGTGACGGAGGCAGGTCTTGAGACTGTTATCTGGGATGAGTTTGATCCTGTGACCCCAGATGACGTGGACAGGATTCTGGGTAGATTGAACGCGACCACATGTTTGTTGGACCCGTGTCCCTCCTGGTTAGTGCTGGCTTCCCGGGAGGTGACGCGAGGCTGGCTCCAGGGGATTATAAATGCTTCATTGGGTGAGGGTGTCTTCCCCGCCGCCCTTGAGGCGGTGGTGAGGCCCCTCCTCAAGAAGCCTTCCCTGGACCCGGCAATATTGGCTAATTATCGTCCAGTCTCCAACCTTCGTTTTGTGGCGAAGGTTGTTGAGAGTGTGGTTGCGGGACAGCTTCCCCAGTACCTGGATGAAGCGTCGTATCTGGATCCGTTCCAGTCGGGTTTCAGGCCTGGATACAGCACGGAAACGGCATTGGTCGCGTTGGTTGATGATCTCTGGAGGGCTCGGGACAGGGGCTGCTCCTCTGTCCTGGTCCTGTTAGATCTCTCAGCGGCTTTTGATACCATCGACCATGGTATCATGCTGCACCGGTTGGAAGAGTTGGGGGTGGGAGGCACCGTACTAAGGTGGTTCTCCTCCTTTCTCTCCGACCGGTCGCAGTCTGTGTTGACAGGGGGGCAGAGGTCGACCCCAAGGCCCCTCATATGTGGGGTGCCGCAGGGATCGGTCCTCTCGCCCCTTTTGTTCAACATTTATGTAAAGCCGCTGGGCGAGATCATCCGTGGTTTTGGGGTGGAGTACCATCAGTACGCTGACGACACCCAGCTGTACATCTCCACCCCGGATCACCCCAACGATGCCCTTGAAGTGATGTCCCAGTGCCTGGAGGCCGTACGGATCTGGATGGGGAGGAACAGGCTCAGGCTCAACCCATCCAAGACCGAGTGGCTGTGGTTTCCGACGTTCCGATATAGTCAGCTAATGCCATCGCTGACTATTGGGGGCGAATCATTGGCCCCCACGGATAGGGCTCGCAACTTGGGTGTCCTCCTGGATTCACGGCTGTCGTTAGAAGAGCATGTGACGGCCGTGTCCGGGAGGATTTTTCATCAGGTTCGCCTGATCCACCAGTTGCGTCCCTATCTAGATCGGGACTCCCTACACACAGTCACTCATGCCCTCGTTACTTCTCGTCTGGATTACTGCAACGCTCTCTACATGGGGCTCCCCTTGAGGTGCACTCGGAGGCTCCAACTGGCGCAGAGTGCGGCCGCGCGGGTGGTGATGGGAGCGACATGGAGTTCCCATGTGACACCTCTCCTGCGCGAGCTGCACTGGCTCCCGGTGGTCTTCTGAGTGCGCTTCAAGGTTCTGGTTATCACCTTTAAAGCGCTCCATGGCTTAGGACCTGGTTATTTACGGGACCGCCTGCTACCACCAATAGCCTCCCACCGGCCAGTACGCTCCCATAGAGAGGGGCTCCTCTGGGTGCCGTCGGCCAAACAATGTCGGCTGTCGGCCCCTAGGGGGAGAGCCTTCTCTGTGGGGGCACCTACGATTTGGAACGAGCTCCCCCCGGAGATCCGTAGGATCCCGGATCTGCGCACCTTCCGCCGCGCGCTTAAGACTTTTCTATTTTATCAAGCTGGCCTGGCCTAAATCTTCCCCCTTTTTAAATGTGGAAATTTTAAATTTTTAAATTTTAAATTCGTCTTTTTATAGGGGTATGGGTAAGGCATTTTAAATTGGGGAGCCATTTTTAGATTTAATTCTGTTTTAAACGTATTTTAATTGTTTATATTGTATGTTTTTTAACTTTGGCTGTGCACCGCCCCGAGTCCTTCGGGAGAGGGGGTGGTATAAAAATCTAATAAATAAATAAAATAAATAAATAAATTAGCTTCTTCATGCTTATTATTTATTTTATGAATGTCAAGAACTTTCTCAAAGGCATGTTTTATTGTACCAGGAAAATGTCCTTCTACTCTGGATGAAATATGTTTTATGCAAGTTTAAGTATTACAAAGAATAACTTTGATTGTTGAAAAACAGGAAAAGGTGAACAAGAATGTTGATTTTGGAAAGTTAAAGATTAAGTTAAAGGGCTAGATGGACTTGAAAGAATCTGTCCTGCGGGATGTTTAAAATTTTATAAAAGAATATATGAAGACCTTGAAATTTAAGAAATTTTCCTATGGGAAAGTTTTGTTGATTGGAAAATAAACATGATAAGAAGAGACTTTGAAGTTGACCAGACAGCACTAATTAAAGGTGAAGAGACCCATTGAAAAGGAACAGTGCTATTTGACTATAGAAGAAATTAATATTGTTTGAAGTAAGGTATTCAGAAATTACTTACACGATTGCCTAATACTATAAAAACTAATTTAACAGACAATATAAAAGAACAGATTTTACTGAGACTAAGGTCGATTTGAATGTGGATTTGAAAATGGATTTTTAAAAAATCCTAGACTACAAGAGTGATACAGAAAAAGATATTGTGGATTTGAAAATGGATTTAAAAATGTCAGACTACAAGAGTGATATAGAAAAAGATGCTACAATGGATTTACATTTGAAACTGGCTGATAACTAAAGAGAACATACAAATAATATATAGGATGAATGATTTGGAAAGCCTTCTTATCTTGGATGTACAAATGGGATACATTAAACTACTAAAGTTCTTTCTGAAAAGAAACAAAGAGATTATGGAACATCTCAACTTGTGGAACATTATTTGATGGAATTAAAGATCAAGCTTTTTAAAAGTAAACAGAAGAAATATAAAGTAAATTTATTTGACTAGGTTTAAAATAAATGTAAACCTTAAAATAAAGGTTTCTGGTAGCTACTAATGGAATTTGATTAGGACTGAATGACAAGCTTTTAAAGATCTGTTTATAAATGGGAAGATATTTCTTTTGTTTTATTTCTTAGACAAAGTGATATGTTAGATTTATTTGACTAAAGTATGCATATATATATATGTCTTTTTCTTTTTTCATAGGCTTTTATGTGCATATTCTTTCTAGCCAGGTTCCACCTATGTAAGCTAAGTTGAACTAGGGCTGAAGAACAACTTAGCTTACATAGGTGGAACCTGGCTAGAAAGAATATGCATATATATATATATATATATATATATATATATATATATATATATATATATGTAGGTCTTTGGTTATTCGGGTCTTCTCCCACGTAAAATTGGAAGTGTCTTGGCGACGTTTCGACGAAGTCTCATTCGTCATCTTCAGGCTGGTGTTCTCGGCTTTGTGCTTTCAGGAGCAATTGCTCCTGGAAGCACGAAGCCGAGAACACCAGCCTGAAGATGACGAATGAGACTTCGTCGAAACGTCGCCAAGACACTTCCAATTTTACGTGGGAGAAGACCCGAATAACCAAAGACCTACATACAAACACCCGCGAAAACCTGAGAAAACATATATATATATATATATATATATATATATATATATATATATATATATATATATATATATATATAGTTATAGTTATAGTTATAGTTATAGTTATAGTTATAGTTATAGTTATAGAAAAATGAACTTTTTATTGAACTATTACAGAATGTATTGAGTTACTGAAAATATTTATGCTTGTCTAGAGAGTGAGCCATCTTTTACATATATATTTATTTCTTTTTTCTTATTTTCTTTTTTCTATCTCTTTTCTTTTTTCTACTTTTTTCATACTTTGTACTAAATTTTTATCTTTGTATTTGTAAACTTTAATAAATTTATTATTATTATTTATAAAAAATTACACTGCACTTATCTAAGTATGAGAAGATGGGTTATTTCCTACCTCAAAGGGACAATGTAAAAATACAATTTGAAGACTGAGTTTGGCAGATATTAATTTATTTATTTATTTATTAATTCAATTTGTATGCCGCCCCTCTCTGAAGACTCAGGGCGGCTCACAATGCATTTAAAATCATTATAAAAAACATTTAAAAATTAAAAGCATTAAAAACATTAAAACTCATTCACACCATTTATGGCTGGATCTCGCTGGAACGCAAGAGCGAGATCAATGACCCAGGCCTGCCGGAAAAGCCAGGTCTTCACTGCTTTTCGGAAGGCCAATAGGGTTGGGATGGTCCGGACCTCAGGAGGTAACTGGTTCCAGAGAGCTGGGGCAGCCACAGAGAAGGCCCTCCCCTGCGGGCCTTATCTCCTGAAGTCCGGACCATCCCGACCCTATTGGCCTTCAGAGAAGGCCCTTCCCACCAGCCAGCATTGTTTAGCTGATGGGACCCGGAGGAGATCAACTCTGTGGGATCTTACCGGTCATTGGGTGTTATGCGGTAGAAGGCGGTCTCGAAGATACCCTGGCCCTGAGCCATGTAGGGCTTTAAAGGTAATAATCAACACCTTGAATTGTGACCGGAGACCAATAGGGAGCCAGTGCAGCTCCCGGAGAATTGGTGTAATGTGGGTGTACCTAGGTGCATCCACGACAGCTCACTCGGCTGTGTTCTGGACCAACTGTAGTCTCCGAACACTTTTCAAGGGTAGCCCCATGTAGATCACATTGCAATAATCTAACCGTGAGGTGACAAGGGCATGAGTGACCGTGAGGAGAGCCTCCCGATCCAAGTAGGGTCGCAATTAGTGCACCAGGTGAACCTGTGCAAGGTCCCCCTAGCCACAGCTGTCAGATGTTGCTCTAATCTTAGCTGTGAGTCTAGGAGGACACCCAAATTGCAAACCCGTTCTGAGGGGGACAATTTCTCCCCTCCCCAGAACCAAGGATGGACAATCAACATAGTCTTTAGGAGGCAATACCCACAGCCACTTGGTCTTGTCTGAGCCTGTTGACTCCCATCCAGACCCTCACAGCCTCCAGGCACCGGCACATCACATCCACTGCATCACTGAATTGACACTGGGTATCATCAGCATATTGCTGATACCTCACCCCCGTATCGTCGGATGAAATATATCATTAACTTTGCTGAAAAGTATCAAACTGTGTTCCTCAGTCTTGATGGTATCAATGTGAACTTTTTTCCTACGGCACATAACCCATTGTCTGATTTAGTAAGGAAGAGGTTTTCCCCCCCAAAGCTATAGCGTTTGTTCACATTCACTCATTTCTAAGATAGTTTGTTAGTGATAGTCGTAAAATTGGAACATCTTGGAACTGTATCTACTTTCTTTTTGAACTTGTATATTGAACTTGTATTTTTTTTGTGATACTGAATTCTGTCGTGGTTATTCTATGATACATGCAGGTATATTAGGCTTATCTGTTATGAACTGCAAAAAATCTGGATGATGACTAGAAGATAGCAAAGAAATTCAGAAAACCTTAACTCATAGTAGTCATCTGGATTTTTGTAGTTCAGATATGGCATGCTTAATATTCTGAACTATATTCAGATATACAGTTTAATATATTGTGCATGACATTACAAATAGTTGCCTATTTCTTATCTGAAATAAAGTAAAAAAATGCCTCAAAATTATTATAATATGGCTCTCATTTTTCTAACAGTAGTGAACAGGCATAGGTAGCAATGATTTGGGAGAGAAAAGTTTATTGAGTTTTTAAAAATGTATTTATGTGGAAGTTAATAAACTTATAGATATGGGTTGTATGTCCTTTGTATGTTGTTGGACTTCTCCCAGCTTCTGTATCATGATCAGTAGTTAAGACTTTACGAGACTCATCTTCACTTCTTGTGCCTGTCTGTGAGCAGATGAATGAACCTTCGAGGGAATCTCATCAAGAGATACACATATAATGCATATATATATATATGCTGATCTGACAACAATGTCAAATAGAGAAACACACTCAGGTGTGTGTGTGTGTACACACACATACCTGAGTGTGTTTCTCTATTTGACATTGCTGTAGAGTGACTGATCATTGTCAGACCAGCTTTTCTCAGTTGGGCTTATTTGGAATTTTACAGTTCTGTAGAATTCTCTAAGGGTTCCGCAATAGCTTGTGATTGGGGAAAAATATGTATTGATTTTTGTATTTGCACATCACCACATGATCCTAGGGCTTATAATGGTGTTTATTTCTGCCTTTTTATACTATGTCCTGCCCTACAAACTGTAATAAGTTTTCACCTCTTTGGTTAGAAGTAGAGGCTGTGATTATACACATTATTATATATAGTATTACTCACACATGCACAAACATAAGATATATATATTATAATTTGGGTGGAAAGAAATGCTGGGATAATGGCCTTTTTTAATTTGCACTGACAGCATCTTTTAGAGCTTTCATCTCAAATAAGATCATTTTTCCATGCTTCACTATTGTCTTGGGAAATCTGTCTTCAGTAGTTCCTTTCTTAAAAGATCTCATGCTCAGCGTCTGTGAGCTTTGTGTAGTTTGCCTATCAAAAGAGATATGTTTACACCTTCCATGCATGTGTTAAAGCTATCAGGTTACAAAGCAGAGTGGCTGATGCAGTTCAGTCCTTCCTACTAATATGCACAAAAAATGCATCTATGGTAATTACATGGACTGCCTGGAACAATGCATTCCAACATCCTGTAACATAAATAAGGAAGGTGGGGCCAGCTGACATTAAACGATATGTTTGCCAGCAATCTTGATCTCCACTATATATATCCTTTCTGTTACACAGTCTCAGTCTGGCAGCGCTGAACCTGTTGCTGCATTAGCCGAGTTGTATTTTGCTGGATAGGGAAGGAGGCTTGTCTGCTGTCTGGTAGGAGGGCTTTGTCTCTCTCTCTCTCTCTCTCTCTCTCTCTCTCTCTCTCTGTCTTTTTTTTTTCACTCTCTGTCTCTCACACTCTCGCTTGCTCTTTTTCTCTCTCTCCCTCCCTCCCTCTCTCTCTCCCTCTCCCTTTCCCGTCTCTGTGGTTTGTAAGGTAGGTTGCAGTGTGTGTATATACACAACATCAAGAGCAGGAAAATGGACTCATTAGGGAGACAGGCAGTCATTACCATTCACACTGCACTTCCAGGGAGACAGCGACTATGAGGAGACAGACTGAGGACTGGGGAGCAAGGTAGGCCAGCCAACTTTTATAAAAAAAATGAAAAGAAAGAAAAAGACAGAGAAATTTCCTTCCTCCCCCTCAACACCCCTTTCTTCTTGATACTCCTCTGTTAGCTCATCTCGTGTTGCTTTTTTGTTTATATTTTAGTGATGTAAGTTTGCGAGACCTGTTAATGGGCTTAGATTTTAGAACATATATAGGCCTGCTTCTCCATAAATGCATGCCCCTTTCTCACTTATTCAAAGATGTGCTTTTTTATAATTCACTTTAATTACTTTTTATTTTAAATCAGTGAAAGAAACAAATATGTTTGTTTTTCCAACACTAGTTCCAAGTAAATCATTATCTTTCACTCCTTTAAAACAACCTTCTCCGTATGTTAGTGGGTTTCTGCTTCCCCCCCCCCCCTTTCTGTTTATACAGTTCCATCTGTCTGTCCATATATCATATACTCCTTGTTTACTGTTGCATGTTTTTGGAAGGGTTTTTTTGTGTGTGTGTTAGTATTTGTAAATGAGTTTTACTGTAATGCCGGCAACCAGAGATTACAGTGACTGCTCTTTGTTTGGTGTATGTAAGTTTAAAGTCCATATTTACTATATATAAAAACACATTTCAACCTGGTATGTAGGCTTTACTATTCAGAAAGGTTTTTGAAAGAAATAAAATAAAATTAATATTTTGGGACTGAATGCAAATGGATTTTTCTCTGATGTTATGTTTAAAAAGGCATTACTTTCAATTTGTTATAAAGAAAAAAGGTCCTTCATTTTGCTTATTTATGATATTAAAGAGAATGTGAAAATTCAAACTTTTAAAAGGGGAGCTACGAACCTTGGTTTCTTCCTTTCCAGCCCCCTCCTTAATATACAGAACTCTTCTCAGCTGATTCTCTCCCTTCTAGCCTTCACTGTGTGTTTTGATCTGTGTTACTGAAGAGAAGAGATACCTTTTACACTGTCCCGATATATCTTACATAATTTTTAAAATTCATCTGCTAAATTGCATATTCTTCAGGCGCTGAAGATGGTTGTAAGTTTATTTTTATTCTACCAAAAAAATATGATGTATATACCCTATTGAAATTTTTTTTGAGCAACTTTTCATATGAGCTTTCGCCCCCTCCTGTTTTAAAGTCTGTTTAAACTGAACCATTTAATGGCCTTTTAAGCCTGAATTTGTGTCAGGGCTGCCACAGAATAAAACTTTTACTCTCTTGGTTTTTTAAAAACAACGAGAAAAATTATAAGGGGATTATGTAAAAGATTCTGAAAAACTATGAGTAATTCTTTGGAAAATAAATGTTAATCAGTAGAAGTTAAGTTTTTAATATTTAGTATTTTTAATTTGTGCTTATATTTAAATGTAGTGAAAAACCCCTTATTTTTCAACAGTGATAATCCATTAAAAACAAAAATAAATAAAAAGAGATTTTATATTTTGAATTGTATTAGGCCTTTTTTGATATCAGAGGCCTGAAAGCTAACTCAGCTTTATAATGGACTTTATTTCCATCATCCATATACTTTTTTCCAAAATAAGTGCTTGATGTTCTTAAAAATAAAAGCTCTGCAAGGTTTGAGGGGGAAAAAAGTATACAAACTGCTCACCTTTACTGAGATTGCTACTTCTTCTAGGATGACAAATAATCCAGAATGTTTCTTGGAAAACAGAGCTCCTTCTTGCTTTTTTGATATAAGCGTAGTATCAGCGAGTTTTTGCTGTCTTACTCCATTTAGATTAAATGTTTTAGGACTGAGATTATTGGTACAATTCTGTAGCATCTGCCATCTCCACAATATATTTCTTGATATGGTAATACAACCTGACCTTACAACCTTATTCTTCCTATATTTTATGAGCACATCAACAGTTGCCTACAAATATTCTTCAGTTGAAATATATATTAACTACGTTATATATACATGTGTAGTTCTAATCTGAATTTCAAATGTTATAGTGTTGATCAGACATGATAAGTTATTAAGAGAGCTCTGATGCACTCATTTAGTGTCGTTGAAGTTAGACCACTTGGTAAGTTTTAGCAGTGATTGGGAGCCATTTATCCCAATAGCAAAATGTAATTTAACCGATGTTGGTATATCTACTGTTTGGGATTAGTTTTTTACTTGTAGGGATTCTCATGTTTATTTTTTTTATTGCTATATGTAATAAATGCCAAATGAACTACCTTTTACACCCCATTAAAAAGTAAAATATATTATTTTAATGCAGGCTATGGATGAAGGATATATTTCATTACAGAAAGCGAAGTTGTATTTGAAAATTTTAATATTTTCTCAGTTACAAAATTTTTAAAAACTTGCCATTATAAAAAGTAAATTTACTAATAAAATACTGACATTTTTATCCAAAATATTTTTCCAAAATTTGTAATCAGAGAATTTGATTGTGAAGAACTTGCAGGAATGGCTAAATGCTTTAATTAGGGAAGGAAGAGACTTTTGTAAAAGATTGAAAATTGTTTGTAATTTTTATGCTGAAAATGGATAAAAATGAATGGAGGATTTCCAGATTGGTCAATTAATAAGGCTATTAGTATGGGAAAAAGAGAAGCATGTTATGTAGTTTAGATGGGAAAATGGTTTCAGGTATGCCTATACTTGCTTTAAAGAAGACTGTAAGTTGTTTTTTAAAATATTTTTTCTTTTCCGTCGCTTTTAATTGTTTTAACAGTTTTTAACGTATTTTATTTTTTTCTATATGTTTATCTTTTAACTTTGTAAAAGATTTCTCTACAGTTTTTTAAATATTTATTAACAGATATGTTAAATTTGATAATTTACACAAAGAAATGAAGAATGTTTTGTTATGAGCAGTATAGCAGTAACTCAAAATAACCAAGCTGGGTATTATGAATTATGTACCTAGAAACTCTTTGAAGTCCCTTTCCATATAAAATTAGAGCATCCTACGGTACGATTGGTTCAGTCACAGTATGTTTTATTTTAGCATTGGAACTGACAGTTATCTAACACACCCACATGAGGAAGTGCCCTTGCCATGCCCTGTAGCTAAAATAATTTCTGTTTGCTGATTATGTGTATGTGTATGTGTATGTGTATGTGTATGTGTATGTGTATGTGTATGTGTATGTGTATGTGTATGTACATTTATATATGTATATTCATATTCACATTCACATCTTCACATCTTAAATTTGAGAGTTCGGTTACTGTGTATTTTCTAGTAAGGTCAGAATATAAAGATGCCAAATGGTAAGATTTAGTCAACAAAAATTTTTAAACAGGAATTTTGGCTGGATTTGGGCAAAATACAGTTTATTGACATCGCTGGACTTTGGTTAATGATTTAGAAAAAAATAAAGCCTCTTTATTTTGATGAAGTTGATTGTTTTGAACTTTTTTGGAATGGCTCTATAAAATTACTGCAAATATTAAAATGTCTTTCATATTTATATCCCATTTCAGCCTTAACTTACAAGTAAATAGCTGTGCAGCAGTAATAAAAATGAGAATCTCTATGTTAGAATTTTAAATCACTTTAAAATAACTTTACCACATGTCCATTCCTTAAGGAATTAGTTTGCAAGACAAATGGTTTTAACCAACATTTTGTCTATAATAAAAGATATTTAAATGACCTGTTTTGATGAATGTTATACTTAAATGATGATATAGAATAGATATATTGTGACAAAGATATTCCAATGATAAGGAGCTTCAGCATATGAATAATTCATATTTTATACAAAATTATTCAGTTGTTTTTTTGAAAAGTAAACGTTTTTGTTATTTTAAAAATATTTAATTGAAGACTATTTTCTTGTAACTAGCAAGTTCTGTCCCTGTGTAGACTTGGCAGTACAGCTGCTGCAGCTAGAGAGAAACAATAGTAACAAAAGTGAAACTGATTTCAGCTAAAATGCTTATCCAGCTCAAGCAGTAACTGATTAAACAAATGAAAACAGTTTTAAAAAAGTATTTCATCACTAATAAACTAAAGTTTTCTTGGAGAGCTGTGTTGCTGAAATAAATTGTTTATGCCACGTTTTTACCAATTTTATAATCAGCAAAAGTTTCTTTTTGTGTTTGGGCCAGATTGCAATGTGAAGGAGTATTTTGTTACTCAAAATTTTGAAGTGTCATAGTAATATGAAATCAATATATCTGCTGCAAATAACAATATCAATAACAAGATGAGTATAAATGAACTATTCCACAAACTGTATTTTTCAATGTAACTGAGCCTTGGTCTCCTGATAGGAATTGTTTTTTTTTAATGAGGATTCAGACTAAAGTGAAGAAGTTTGTGAAACCAATTTTAACTATAAATTTGGGTTAGAATAGATATAGCAATAAAAAGAATGGATCTTTATAAATTTCATTAGGCATAATTATGAAAGACATCTAATCTGGTGCCTTTGGTATGGATTACTTCAAAATATAATTATACTAGTCTGTATGTCATTGAAATAGGCTCACATGAATTATCTTTCATCTAGATTGCATTCAAGAATGAGCCTAGAATGGTGGGGGAGAGATTCTGTTTTATGAGTTCTGTCATATTTATTTGGGATTGGCTGTCACATAAATGTTAGCCATGTTTCTTTAAAAAATTGAAGTTTGTTTTGTTGCTTTTACCTTTGTTATTTTCAATTCTTTAATACTATGTTTTATGTTCTAATAGTACTTTATTGCAGTGTGTATGTTTGAAAATATGATGAAATGGGTTCTTACCTTTGCTTCTTGATCTCTATTCACAATTTAATTCAAGTTTTGGAAAATCATCTGCTGTAATTTTCTTTAAATTGTAAACAGTGTAAGACTGAATTCAATATAAAAAGGAATTAATTTCATATTTACCATAGTTGTTAATATGAAACAAAACAAGCCACATTATGCTTTAGCATATGAGCAACTAGGCCACGATATTAAACCATAATGTAGTTTGTTGGTTTGATTTAGCATACAATTCGTTCTTGACTTAAGACCACAATTGAACCTAAATTTTCTGTTGCTAATTTGTTGTTGTTTCATTTGTTAAGTGAGCTTTGCCCATTTTATGACCTCTCTTGCCACAATTATTAAAGGAATCACTGCAGTTGTTAATTTTGTAAAGTGAATCTGGCTTCCCCATTTACTTTGTCAGAAGGTCACAAAAGGTGATCCCATAACACCATGACAAGGCATTGCAACAGTAACAAATATAAGCCAGTTGTCAAGTGTCTGAATTTAGGTCACGTGACCATGGGGATGCTGCAACAATTGTAGGTGTGAAAAAAGGTCATAAGTCACTTTTTGCAGTGATGTTGTAAATTCTAACAGTCACTAAACGAAAAGTTGTAAATCAAATACTATATGTATTATGGGATTACTACTATTGCAGTGAATTACTTAATCATGCTTAAAGGATTAACATGTGTGAAGATAGTATATAGTATCTAATTTAACTAGTAAATTTAAATGAGTGATTCAATCTCTGGAACATAATTTTGTAATTTTGTATAGTTGTAGGGTTTATCCTTCTATAAATTCCTACCTTTATGCAAAATCTCCCTGTGCTTTTTTTCCTTCATGTAATGAGTTTCTGTTCTTATAAGATAGTGTTAATTATGACTATAGTCAGATAATAGGATTCCCCAAACATGGTGTCAAATCATTTGAGGCAACTGTAATTGGCTTGTATGCATTATAGTTAGTACTATTAACATGAAACCTTGTTTATAGAATACCCTGCAATCAATTAGGATTTTGACAAAATGAGAAGGAATAAGCTTCTGTGCTTTAGAAATTGGGACTTTATATCTGAATAGAAAGAATATATCACTGGAATCATATATTTGTTTTGGATATATACTAAGGCTAGTCATAATGACATACATCTGTGACAGAAAATTATTTGCATTCTAGTCAATATGGAGTGTTTTTTTGGTTGTTTTTGCTCAAACTGTAGTTTTTCTACACTTTACATGGAGTAAAAGGAATCTTAACTTTTTTTCTGAATGAATATGACATTTGTTTGCAAAGAATTATTTTGGTCTGAAACATATGATTTAGATCTATCTATCTATCTATCTATCTATCTATCTATCTATCTATCTATCTATCTTATCTTATCTTATCTTTCATCTGTCCATCAATCCATCCATCCATCTTCAAAATTATATGGCTGGCCATTTCACATCAAGTCTGAGCAGCACACAATAAAATTTACTATCAAAGCACTACAAAAACTAATTATAAGCAATTTAAGCATAGATAAAAACAAACCCACAAATGCTATAAAACACATAATATGGCCGACATATGGGGTCCCTATTGCCAGGGTGTCTCCAGATTTGTTGGGGGAAAAACCATGTTTCAAGGGCTTTCCGAAAAGTAATAAAGATTGGGGCTAAACTTATCTTGGGAGGGATAATGTTACTGAGGGCAGGTGCCACAGAAGGAAAGGTTCATCTTTTAGGTCCTATCAGATGTTTCTGATGTTTCTCAGATGGGGACCCACACGTCTCTCCTGCCAAATTTGATGGGACAAGTAGATATAATCATGAAGAACTGGTCCCTCAGATAATTTGACTCTATGCCATCTAAGATTTTTAAAGGTCAGAACCAGCACCTTGAATCATATCTAGAAGCAAGCTGGATGGAAGCTGGCAGCTAATAAAAAGATGCAATGTGTGTCATTTTATGAGCACATATAACTTCCTATGTTGCTGAATTTTGCACCACTTTAAGGGTCTGTGTATGGCCAGCCCCATGTAGAAGCATTACAATAGTCTATGCAGGAGTTGCCTGGGCATGAGTTGAACTGTGAGCAGAGCTTTATGATCTAGGAAGTGGTGCAATTGGCAACACAAAGTTGTGCAAAGCCTTCCTGGCAGTGACTGCAACTTGCTCCTTGAGCAGAGTTATAACTCTAGAAGGATCCCCCTATTACCAGCCAGGTCTGTCTGGGGCAGTGCCATCCCATCCAGTACCAAAGATAGTAAAATCCCAGATCTGGAAGGCCTTAACCCAAAGTCACTCGGTCTTTCTAGAGTTCAGTTGAAGCCTATTGTTCCCTACAGATTCCAAGACAGGATATCCATCGTTCAATTAACTAGGGATGGAAAAATATAGAATATCATTAGCATAGTGATGATTTATTTATTTATTGATTGATTGATTTTGGGAAATTTATATTGCCACCTATTCACACATGGCAACTGAAGGCAGCTTAAAAGGATATAAAAATCTCATATAAAAAACAATAAAGCTAATAAAAGAGAGAATCATATAATAAATTAATAAAATAATGAGTTGGATGATCTCACTCAGTGGTTTCATGTAGATATTAATCAGGAGTGGAAAGAACACCAAAGCCTGTTATACCTAGTAGTAAGGCTCAGAGGTAGGATCCTTACTCCTGATCAACACTGACTGAGTAGAGAAGACAAACAGCACAATACTGTGCCACCCTTTCCCAGTCCTTGGAGCTGATCTAGAAGGATACTATGGTTGATTGTATCAAATGATCCTTGATAGTACAGTGGTCTAATGCACCCTGTTATTAACACAGCTGCCTGCAATTACTGCTGGTTTGAATCTCACCAAGGCTCAAGGTTGACTCAGCCTTCCATCCTTTCTAAGGTAGGTAAATTGAGGACCCAGTTGTGGGGGCAATAAGCTGACTTTGTATAAATATACAAAAGGATGAAGGCTATTGCTTAGCGCATTGTAAGCCGCCCTGAGTCTCCGGAGAAGGGCAGCATATAAATCAAATTTTTTAAAAAAAATGATGCAAAGAGGTCAAGTAGAGCAGGATGACTGAACTACCTCCATGCCTCTTCTGCCATTGATCATCAAAAAGTGTGACCAGTGCCACTTCGATCCCATGTTCAGGCCTGAATCCTCACTGATTCAAATAATCCATTTTATCTAAGGTGTGCTGAAGTTACTGTGCAGTCACCTTTTCCACAACCTTTCCCCAAAAAGGGAAATTAAACACTGGACAAAAGCTGTCTAGTATGATGTGATTTGGTAATAGCTCCTTGAGAAGGGATGAACCAACACCTCCTTAAGAAATGAAGGAACCACCTGATCTCTCAAGGATGAATTAATTACTACTAGAATTCAGCCACATATCCCACCCCCCGGCCCGGTGGCCATAGATCTAAGGACCAGGTGACTGAGCTGAACTCATAAGGGCTATGTCTACTTCCTATGGCCTATCAACTGTTCCCATATAACAGGGCAAAACTCTGTCTCAGCCATCTCCACTGGACCTGTAACTGGAAACGAATTCAAGTGATTTTTGCCACAGACACTCTAAAATGTGGTTGAATAAAAGGATTGAGATGAAGTGAGGGCCTAAGTCAATATGAGGAAAGATATACTTATCTAGATTCATTCATTCATTCATTCATTCATTCATTCATTCATTCATTTATTTATTTATTTATTTATTTATTTATTTATTTATTTATTTATTTATTTATTTATTTATTTCATGTATTTATATGCTGCCCTTCTCCAGAAGGACTCAGGGTGGCGAACACAAGTTAAAAACATGTACAACAAAATCCCATTTTAAACCAAATTAACTAATAAATAATAAATAATAAAACCCAGAATCAGAGTCAGTCTATTTTTTATTTTTTTTGCTTTAATTTATATGCCGCCCTTCTCCGGAGACTCAAGGTGGCTTACAATGCGTTAAGCAATAGCCTTCATACTTTTGTATATTTATACAAGGTCAGCTTATTGCCCCCACAATCTGGGTCCTCATTTCACCTACCTTTGAAAGGATGGAAAGCTGAGTCAACCTTGAGCCTGGTGAGATTTGAACTTGCAGTAATTGCAAGCAGCAGTTGTTAATAACAGTGCTTTAATCCACTGTACTACAGGCTCTATTTGCTTGAACGGCCAAGTCTTCAGGTCCCGACGGAAGGAGCGGAGATCAGGAGCCGTCCGGAGCTTGATAGGCAATTCATTCCAGAGGGTGGGAGCACCCACAGAGAACGCCCTACCCCTGGGCACCGCCAGACGACATTGGCTCGCCATCGGAACCCTGAGGAGAGCAGCCCTATGTGAGCGAACAGGACGGTGGGAGGCAGGCAGGAGAAGGTCCTGCAAATATCCCGGACCTAAGTCATGTAGGGCCTTATAGATGAGAACCAGTACCTTGAAGTGGATTGAAAGATAATTGTTTGAAAATCATAATTGGGGATTATTTATTTTATTCTGTGTTGTGGGCATAATTGTTTATTAATGAGGGCAGAAATATAATCTGCTGGGATGGATGTGTTTGTATGTCTAGTGTTATGAATGGGGGAGGAGGGAGGGGAATATATGGTTTTTGTTGTTATGTATAATCAATGTTTTTGTCTTATGTTGATTTTAACTTGGAAAATTTAATAAAATTTATTTTTAAAAAAATGTTTTCCGTCTGGCTTTGCAGATGAATCTACAAGTTCCTTTGTCTCAAAGGGCATAGGTAATCTGAAACAAGGCTGCTGGACAGCAATCTAGATGCACAAAGTGAGTGGGAGTATTGTAGCTTTGTAGCCCTTATTGTCCAAAAGTAGGCCTTAATACAATTCTTACCATTACAGTATTCGGTGCAGTTCATCTTTCATTGACCTCCATCTATTCTGTAGATGTCTCTTCTCCCATTTCATTTCTCTCAGCTCCTTGGTAAACCATGGAAAGCAACAGGATCCAGGTGAAGGTGAGGTTGCGTGGGTTGCAGTCTGATTCAAGGCCGCAGATGCCCTTTCTTTCCAAGAAGAAACTAATGCCTTTGTCAGATGATATAGTAGACTCAGGAACAACCCCCAGCTCTCTCCAGAAGCCTTTGTAGATCTATCAGTCAGCGGTGGTGGACCAATCTAATTGGGATAGGGGGTAGTCCAGAGGATCTTGTGGTTCCTGAAGGATGATCTGATTATGAGAAGGGAGTCACAGATAGTTTCCAAATTTTGTAGTAATATGTAATTAATATAATTTGAATAGGGAAAGAAATTTTAAGTCCAGTTCCTTGCTTGTCAGAATAGCCAAGATGTAACCCTCCCATTTTTCTTCTTTATTGTTTCTAGCATTTTAAAACAGTATTTAATTATAGACTTGTAATGAAGTCTAATATTTCACTTAAATATAAACATATTGCAGTATATTAGAACTATGCTATGTTAAAGTAAAATATTTGTATATGATTCCTATGAGAAAATTTAAATGTATTCTGCAAATACATTTGCTTTTGGGATAGTTCTCCCAATCCGTTGCTGCCTTGGATAACAATCTCATAATTCCCTATATATTTTATATGTTTTAAATCCTCTCACCTCTGGTGGGTAACTTAGGGCCAAGATAATTCATGGTTCTTGAATGGTTATGTTGCTATAGTCATGGCAGATATTAGAGGGTTATTAGAGGAGAATAAAAATGTGGAAGAATGATGAGGAAATTTATATTCTGGATTTTATTTGTAATGCCAACTGCATTGAATTCAGTAGACTTTACTTTCAAATGCATAATATTATATTGTGAATTCTTGTGGGGAACACTTGCTTTTTACTTTGGAGGTATTTGTATAGCATAAATAGTGATTATATAAGTATTTGTTGACCATTTTCCATATTAATATTGGACTATTGGACTGTGATTCTGACTGATTTGATGACAGAAACTTTCATCTACGGATAATGTAACCCAAGGATGGAGAACCCCAGCTTGCCCTCTAGACATTGAAATGATTATCAATTGAAATCTCCTGTTTAACGAATCCCTCTTTAAATAAAAAAATTCAGGCCTGTTAGTGTCACTGTATCACTGTTTGTAGACTCTGCAATCCCAGAGGTCAAAATAATCAATGAAAAGTTCAGCCTCTCATTTTCCACAATGCTACCAAATATGTGATTTGGGTGCTGGTGTGCCTGGCTCATAATCATGATTTCTCAGAAAGACGTAGCAATGTCAATATCATTACATTTCCTTTGCCAGCTTTCCACAAGCAAAGTCAATGCGGAGCTTGGCAGGAAAAGTCACAAGTTTCCCCATTATGATGCTTTTACCTGGAAGCTGTGCCAGCCTTCCCCAGCCTCCCTTGAGTTGCATGCAACCTCCACTGGACCTCCCAAACATTTCAAGCCTCCCTAAACTTACACATTTACTGTTCCAGGCCTCCCAAGACTTCTCTGACCTCCTTCAACTCACGAGCGGTCTGCACCAGGCCCCCCCAGTGCTTCCCTTGGCCTTCCTTTATGCCTCCTGGCCTCCTCGTCTCATGCAGTTAGCTCTTATGTTAAAAAGGAAACATTCTGTATCTTTTGTGAAAAAAATGTGGAATTTTTTCTTTCAAAATGAAATTTTAATGCTTTTTTAAAAATAAATTTTTACATGCTCAAGACTATGGTACCAAATTTTAAGTACCAGTATTTTTTTTAAAAAAAATCTATATTGTCATATTTCCCCCCTAAAATGGTATTAATTGCAAAATAAAGGAGAATTTTGATATATTTAAGGGTTGCTTTTTTAAAAAAATTGCTTTTCAAAGTGACCTATGGCAGTGGTTTAACCCCAAGCTGCCAAATGCTTATGTGCAGGAAAGCTGAGGAGATTGCTATGGTTGCTATGTGTGTGAGTATTGATGCAGTTTTCTGTGATTAGAAGCTATGATCTGGAGGAGGGCAGTGTGAATGAGGAAGAGATTGAGGAAGAAGTTAGAGCAAGTAGTTTCATCAAGGTTAGAAGAGTAGAAGAACATATGGCAGGCCATCGGAGGCTGCTCCACCTTACCCTCCAGATCTTAAATTTCCTCCCTAAAGCCAGGTGTACTTTTTTATTATTATTAATGGGCTTGTACTCTGACTTATGCTGAATGCCAAGTTCAATTATAATGGACCATTGTCATCAATGATTGGATTGTGGAAAAAGCACTTGATCTACCTTGTATAATAAAGATATGGTTGGGCCTAGTGGAAGGAATTCCTCTATACAGATTTGTCAACCTGACTTCTGAGATTGGCACTAACCACTACCTCATGGCAGGGTGCCAATTGTGACTTTTGACATTGTAATGGCTTCTAGAAGCTCTACTCCCCAGATGATTGTATATGAGACCCTTGCCTGATGTGGGTCTTATCAGCTGAGCAGTTAAGCTTGTTGACATACTAGTCCTTTTGATATTGCAGCAGCATATCTATATGTTAGCATCTACGTGTTAGATTCTGTCGCAGGGTTGGCAATATTCTGGGCTCTTCAATTTGTCCAGTGATGGTCTGGAATTTGGACTTCAAAGCAACTATAGGCATATCTCAAATTATTAGGAACCAGATACATTCTGGGAGAGGGAGTGTCACATGATAGATCTGGGTGATGTCTTGGGGCAGTTGCAGTATGACCTGGGAATGCGTATTATCATTCAACCTTTTTCTTGGTTCCTGTCTTGTGTAGTTATCTGGAATTAGAACCTATAACTTCTGAAGAAATGGACAAAATCAGTGACCTTTGTATTTAATTCATGCCTCTTACTGGCAAAAAAGCTGGGAGTATGTGAAGTGTAATTGGTATTGTTGGAGTTCCTGCCTTGAAAGAGGTTAGTAGTATGCCCCCCAAAATTCTTTGCTGGAGCTAATTGCTCTGGATAATTGTTTGCAGTCTATCCCCTTTCCTTTTAGTGGATGATTGATGAGAAGGTGGCTGAATAAGGGCTTCAGAAGTATGTATTGGAGGATATGGATTATCTAAATTCTTTTCTGTAAGGTTTCAGGCCAGAAAATATTATTGAAAGATCATTAGTTGCACTCGATACCTTTTGCCAGAGTCAGAATGGGGTGGTTTAACCATCCTGGTTCTTCTTGATCACTTAGTGTCTTCGGGTGCAATTCATTATCTTATCTCTCTGGAGGGTCTATGGGGCTAGACCCTGTTGGTTGATGTCTTTCTGGTTCTCCTTTCTCTTTGGTCATGTTCAGTCAGTGTTTTTGGGAAGGAAAGATCAAGTCAGATTCTCATCTCAGGTGCTTCAAAACTTTATGCTTTCACCCTTCATAAGGTCACTGGGTGAGGTCATCTTGTCAGTTTGCGCTCCTCTCTTTTAGTATGCTGATTAGCCTGTAGTGTCCCTGGGCTGACCAGATGATGCTGTCTCAGTGTCTTGACATGTCTGGGTCTGGATAAGGATGGATAGGCTCAAACCGATAAATTCTGCATTATAGTAGGGCAAGATCTGTCATTATTATACATGGACTCTTTTTAATACATTTGTTATTCCAGAAGCCTTAGGACATTGCCAACATGGATTTAATCCACACAAAACGTCATAGAAGTAAAGACCTAGGATGATGGAAAATGCCCACAAATATCATCAACCAATTTCATTGATCAGAAGCCGTATCCAGAAATGGCCTCTTAAACAAGACATTTGATTTATGTAGCATAACTTTTCTGTTCTTGTACTTTCAAAGTCACAATAACAATATACTTTTATAACTGAAAATTCTTCTTTATATTGGACCACTTATAAAAGAGCATCCTTTTTCAGGTTGTATGAGCATTTAAACTTTACAGTCAGAATAAATAACCCAAGATTATTGTATGATATGGTTTAAAATATTTAGGTAGGTTTCTAAAAATATCCCTCAGATGGCAGTGCTATTTTTTCCTTCAGTTGCAGGCTTTATTTATTTATTTTTATTCTATTTGTATCACATCTTTATTATTTTTACAAATAAGTCAAGGTGGTAAACATATCCAACACACCTTCCTTCTCCTATTTTCTCAACCCTATGACGTGGATTGGGCTGAGAGAAAGTAACTGGCCCAAAGTCATCTAGCTGACTTTCATTCCTAAGGGAGGATTTGAACTCACCGTCTCCAGCTTTCTAGCCTGGTGCTTTAACTTCTAGACCAAACTGGCTCTCTTTTACACAGTGTTTCATGCAGTGATTTTTAGAATCTATGGTGGCGTTCTCAACACGGAGACTGGAAAAAGCTATCATTTAACTTTTCTATTTTGCAGTTCCTGTGTTGACTTAAAAAAGGGGGATTAGTCAGAAGGAAGCTTTCCTCCCTCTTGAAAGCAAGAGGTTTTGATAATGTAGACTTTTTGACCTAGAAGATGTACAATATATAGTAATTGCTGGAAACAATAGATAACTCTTTTTAAAAAAACAAGTTGGTTGAAATCGAAGTAATCTGTTTTGCAACTTCCAGTATTTCATTTGTACTGTATCTATATATTTTTGTCTTTTTCCTCTTTTGCCTTCCTGGCAGCTTCTTAATGCTTCAGAGCTTGGTTCAATTTGACATAAAGTGGTGTATCTATTTTGTTCAGATTTTTAAGGTAGTAAAGTTTCCTAAATAAGCTGGTTCTTTCTTTGACATACAGACTTCAAATGATTTGTCCTATGAACCGGGACAGTTTGGCCTAAAATGTTTAACTGCTGTGAAGGCAGCTGCTCCTGTCTTGTTCAGAAGTCTGTAGTATTTTTTTCCACAGTATGTTCAGCTGAATCATAACTATTATGTAAGAAAAAGTCTAGTTTTTCCTTACCAACGTAAGGACTTTATTAAGTTTTCTTTTAGCTTGTTCCCAGTAAATGTTTTGTTTTCTTGCCATAGGGTTTGATTTTGTTTGATCTGATTTTTTTTATATATAAAAATGGTAGGAGGATATTCCTTTGTTCATCAGATAGTTTAATCAATTATTTATATAGTAGTGAGGCTTGATTTATTTCACTGGAATTTACTAGAAATGTGCGTTCTTATTTTTGAGCACAGGCATATATGCTGCAAATACGGGGATTACAAGTTTTTCTTTTAAAAACTGTGTGGTAGCTTCCTGTAAATGTAATATATAGTTGGGATCGTAAAGATATACAGGAGAAAGATAGGGCTTTTAAATGCTATAGTAGTAATCTTAATAATAAGGAATAATTCTTCAAATGTCTGAAATTATTTCTATTTGGGATTGAAGATTGCTATTAGGAATCAGTACTGTACTTCCAGTTCTAGGTTGCACGAATTAGAAATGCTAAAATAAAACAGAACATTTCTGAAATGGGAAGTAGATGAAATCTAGGAATCTATGTTAATGTTTTGCAGTGAAAATGAAACAACCTTCCACTTGTGTTTTAGAAATATTTATTGAAATAACCTATATTTTGTTTTGTTACTAACCATGAAGAAAGGTTTTACTTCTGATATAGTTTAATAGATAGGACTATTAAACATAATTTGCTATGTATCTGTTTCTGCTAAGTGTTAACAGGATCTCATGACTCTGTTTTAAAAGCTATAAAAATAAAGAAAAATAGAGTTAACTAACTGGCTATTCCGTCTTTGTATTATTTTTTCACTAATAAATTATTTTAACATAATTAAACAGAATTATAGGCAATCTGCCAAATTAAAACTATTTGGATTAGATACCAATATCCATATTCTCCTGTAATTTTTTTGTAATTTTGTAGTTTTACATTCTTGATATTGATCAACATCAAGAAATCTTTCACAAAGGGAATGTAAGTGTTCTAACACAGTTAGTCAGATTTCTATGGGATTAAAATTAATTACTGTTGTCACTACTCAGACATTTTTACAGTGCTGATTTTATAGTCATAGACTGTATAAACTATTGTTCTCCCAAAATGTTCTCCCAAAATGCTAAATCCTACTGAGGTTGATATCCCATTCATCTCCTAACCAGGCCTGATCCTGCTTACCTTTTTAAATATCACCCAAGTACATTATGATGAAATGTTTGGAAGTAGATCCCATAGAACCCATCTTATTTCTAAATACAATTGATACATTTGAACTGCACAATACAATTGCGTACTATAAATCCAAGTCACAATGAATTCTGAATCATTGGTGAAAAGCCTGCATTGTAGAAATTACACTGATTCTTTTCCAACTTGTTTTTTTTGGGTTTCTCAAGAGTAGTTTGTGATTACCTCCACTTACAAATAAAAAATAATATCCTTTAATAATACAATAATTTACATGGAAGAGAAGTTAGGCTTGACAGGTCTGCCTTTTTTTAAAAAATACTTTTTCAGACTGGTGATTCTAGACCTGTCATTTTAAAAAGTGTATGGAATATTTTTCAAATTCTTTTGGTCAGAGGCATAGATAGAATTTGGTGATATAATATAGTACATCAAGTAAACAATTAAGTTTTTTGAAATATTATTTGGAATAGGTTAGAGAGTTGTTTTTTTTAAAATTCAGATTTATTTTTGTATTTGCTTTAATTTTTCTAACCGTAAGACAAACTCTTGGATTCAAGGGGGAATTTAAGGGAGGTTGTTTTTGTTTCTGTATTTCATGAACCAGAAGAACTTCTGTGTAGAGCTAACGTTAGTTAGCACTATATTCATTTTGTTTCATTCAATAATATTTCAACTTAATGGACTCCTGAATTTTCATTAAATTGCAGATTATGTCAGTTGTGGTAATGTATGCTATTTACATAATATTATCCTCGATCTTGCACATTATTTGTATCATGATATGATTTGATTCTTCTTCTTTCACTGTTTGATTACATAGAGGTAGCATATTGATTCACATCATCAGCTCAAAGACTGGAACATAAAGGACTTTAGAGACTTGCAAATACCTTTATGGTTGGGAAGTGTATTTTCCTTGAGAATACTTTGCAGAAGATTTTTGACACAAATTCCAACCTGGTTTGAAAATGAGAAAAAAGTATTTATTTTTCTTAACTTAATTAGACTTTGCATATCAGGAACATTATGTTTGAAGATTGATGTATATATCATTGGTTATGTACAAAAGGTAGTATTCTGAGGATCAGCAAAATGTTCATTTTTTCTTTCTTGACATAGTGAAATCACTGATCTGGGTTGATTTGTAGTTTTCCAAAAGGAATTGTTTACTGTATTTTGAATATGGTTCATCCATTGATATTTATAAATAATTTAAAAATAAAAAGAAATCTATTTTATATAAACCTCATATAAAGCAGGCTCTCTTGAAAGTCTTAAAAATATGGGGAAAGGGTTTGAAATTTAAATAATTATTCAACCTGTAAGACTTATATTACTGGATTTGTCTATGGTACAAAATACTTTTAAAATCAGTTTTAATAAGTGATCAAGAATTAACCCTAAAAGTAATTTATAGAGATGTCTAAAAGTAATTTATAGAAGTATAGAAGTATTACTTAAAATATATACTGTATTAATAAAAAACTTTCCAAATTACTCATTCATCTATAGTACCTGTATCCTGCCTTCATTTCAAAAGACTGTGCACGTAAAACATCAAGAGGAAAACCGTAATAATAATTCCAAATCTATATCAGAATGACAAAAAAGAAAAAAAGCAAAGATATAATTCAAGGTAGACAGGGATAGTCAATTTGGAACTGAAAATAAATTGAAGATATTGTACATCAGTTGTGACTGTTCCTGAGGCAGTGGGTACTGCAGATATACTCTCATATTCTGATCACCTCATAATTGGTTTATTGCAATGTGCTCTACATGAGGCTTGTCTTGAAATGATTTGGATGTTGTAGATGGCCAGAATTTAGTAGCACATATAGTCATGTGTGTCCATGTAGCATCACTACTTTGCAAAGCAACACTGAAAGATTTATGTGTGCCATTCAGTGTGTTAGCTCAATGTGTTAACTAATCCCTTTATAGTATAGGCTGATTTATGTTTGGGACTTTCTATATCCAGTTACCTTTGCTTGTTCCTGCATCCAACAAGGGTGGTCATGTTTTGAGTTCCTTTTATGAAACAGCTATTTTTAGTGAGAACCTTCTATATTGCAATATCTGTCTTGTGGAACAACATTGTCTCTGAGGTTTGGTGTGCCCTGACTCTACTGGTCTTTTTTAAACATCTGAAAAACTGGTTTATCCGCTGTGGGCAGATCATTGGATGACCCTATCTATGGTGAAGGAACTTGACTGAACTGTATATTTGTGGCCTCAATTATAGTATTACTCTATTATTCTGATTTTTTTGTCTGTTTCAGATATGTATACCGTAGTATTTTGTTTGTTTTGTTTGTAGTTGTATGGTTCTAAAAAGTGAATCATTTAGAATTGCATTATGAATTGGATTGACATATAAATCAAATAAATATACAGATGCATAACTGCTATATTGTCTGGTTCTAGTTCATGTCATAATTATTTTAGAAGTAGACTTTCACTACTTGCGGTAGGGATAGAATCATGCTTCTTTATTCCTTATTTCTTGCTGGCTGGAGAACACAGATTAAAGAAAAAAACAAGGGTAAGAAAATCAGGCCAATTGAAAACCATAACTTTATTTCACAATGGTTTTATTTTTATGATAAGATGTAGGCATACCTCATATGTCAGGGTTGAAATGAGAAGTTCTTGGTGTTCTCTGGGCTTGATTGTTTTCTTGCAGATGTTTCATTGCCCAAACTAGGTAACATCATCAGTGCTCTTTCATTTTGATTATTAGAAAATGTCCTGCTTGTCAAAAACTCAGCTATAATACTGATAAAAGGCTTTTCTTCCTTTGTAGCCTGGGATATGGAAGGTGTCCCTGTGGATGTGATTTCATTCACTCTCGTAAAATACGTACTTTTGCCACAAGTTTTAATTGTTAACGGATTGTAATCTGGATACTGTGTTTTCATCTTTTATTGTATAAAGTTACTGTCAGAGTTTTTATTTTGTAATTTGTTTCAATTATTTTGAGAAGTGTTGACTGCTAATTTTAAGAAAAAAAATTGTTCTTAACAGTTCAAGGAGAGGTTATGAGTAGATTCTTTTCCATTGAGAAATAGAAACTGACATGGAATGCCAGTCAATTATGTATGTGTATATTTCCTGCTGGTTAGCATATGACAGCACTTACTTAACCTTAGATTTTCTTGAAATTTTGAATAGGTTTGGACCTCGTTAAAACTTGGATGGGAGATTTGTAGGAAAAATCAAGCCTTTAGGATGAACCCTGAAAAATAGCTGGAAGAGAGTAGTGTAGAGAGCAAACTATTTATGTGTCCCTTCCCTCCCCTTCTCTGCCCTCCCCTCCTCTCCCACATTAGAAAACATGATGCTTTTTCCATTTGTGTCCATCTGTCTGCTGGTCTTCATTAAACAGTATAGCAAGACATCAGGTTACTATCTGTGTACGTGTGAAATTAGCTAATTGGTGTTAGCAGCAATATTTTCACATATTTTATAAGCAGAGTGCAGCAAGGTATATAAATGTAGATATGATCCAGACACACACACACATATACATACACACAAGCCTGTAACTGCTCATGCATAGAGGCTCAGAAGTAATTAATGTTAATAAGATTTTAATGTGCTTGTGAGATCATAATGAGAAGAAATGAATGCTCTGATTAGAAAAAGGTAACTGTGAGCGTGTTTTAGATTAGACAAGATTTCCTTTTTTTTTCTTTTAATAAACTGCAATTTTAGAAGTTGTTTGTGATTGCACCAGTTTATTTCTATTTTCAAATTAGAGGTCTGTTTAGCCATTTGAATGATTATTCAAATAAATAGGCAAGCTCTTGATCAGACAGAACCATGTAGAATTCTATATTTGTAAAATAGTATTTATAGGAGGATAGGCTCGGCTCATTGGTTTTGCCTCGTATTTGTTTTTATGTTTTAAACCAGTATTATAAATTAATTTTAGAAAATTATAATTTTTAGCCACAATCTGTATCCATTACAAAAAATAATCAGAATTGTCCAGTTATGTATTTATAATTCTCAGTTAATTGTCTTGCATTTACTTTAATTATACAGCAAAATAGATGTTATTAATTTGAATATTTTTAAAACATTTACATCTATGTGTGGTAAGAGTCAAAGAAACCAGTATCTTTTCTTTTTGGTTGTGCCTGATCTGAAGGTATATGTGTATTTAATACCTCATACAAACTGTAGGGCTTGACCACTGCACCAATCAGTTCAGTTTATTATGAACACAATATTTGCCTTTCATGGTGGTCATTCAGAAAAAAACCTGAAAAGTTCTTAAGTAATAGAAACATTCTGGGTGTCAGCTTTGGAAGCTCCAATGCTGCCACCTTCTCATGTGTGGGAAAGTAGGAGAGGGGGTTAGTAGACATAATAGCATTCTTCCTGTCAGTCAAGGTCAGGGTGATCCAGCATCTGGAGAAGGAGTGATCAGGGGGCTTGATTAGGATGGAACGGATGTTGATTGGAGCATGTGACTGGGTGGAAAAGGGGATGGTTTGGGGAGTTTTGACTTACTGAAGAAAAACCCGGTCTTTTCAGATTCAGGTTTCCCCAGATGTGCCAGTTTGCCTATTCTAGTAAAGAGGACTTTGGAAAATGCTTGCTTCCGCGTCTTTACTTGGAGTTGCGGTTTTTCTGGAACGCTGACACTGGGTTTAAATACAGATAGAAACAAAGAATTGTAATACTTCAGTAGGTTGTTTGGTAGTTTTGTTCATCTGCTAGTAAAGCAGATAAATTGTTTGAAAAACAGATATGTAAATGAAAAAAGATGTAGCTTTAATTTTTTAACTTGATTTTATAAATCAATTTATAAGTCTTTCAACTAGTATATTCATAAATCATCTGAGCTTTAAAAAGTGTTCAGACAACTTTGCATTAAGTTTTCAGACTTGAGTTATTTTGGAGAACTAGAAAATAATACTCCACCCAATTCATCCTGCTTAATTGTTTAATTACATAGTGTGCATCATTGAGTATTAGTACAAAGCATGATTGGAGTACAAGTGACCACAATTAAAGTAATTAGTGTGCCACTAGTTTTTGAATAAATTATTTCAATCTCTAGAGTGTTTTTTGTGAATCTGTTGTTTTCTTTTAAAAATTAAAAACATTTGTTACTATTTTTAAAATTTAAGGAATATCCTTAGTGTGTGTGTCAGTCTACTGTGTACATCTCCTGTTCGCTGGGATATAGGCTACATCACAGTGGTCTTGAAGACAAACTTTAAATACAGATTCTAGCTCGAATAGAAGAGCATGGACATGTTTGGGGAACAACTGATGTTTGATTATACCTGTACCTTGTTAAGATGTCCTGTCCTGACCCACAGAAATCAAAGACACAAAGCTGAGTATTATATCTTTACTAAAAAGTTTTTAAAACATAATGACAAAAAGGTTGAATTAACAAGAAGGCAGCTAAGGAGTTGAACAACACAATGGTGAGTTAAATGGAGAATTGTCAGCAATAGAACTGTGCAGGATGTGGATCCTCTTATATACGGTTGCATGACTCTTATTGGTTCCTTTGACGGGGTAGGATTCTTTTTGTCCAGTGGTCTTGCTGAGTGCCTTTTTCAGCCCTCCTCTTCTTACGGCAACTCCTTGTAGTAGGGGCAGATGTTAGCTCCTCCTCTTTGTCTTTTAAGGCAAGTGATAGCTGCCTTTCCTGGTTGCTAGGTAACATACAACTCTTCCAGTTGAATACCCTCAGGATGATGGGGCCTCTTCATATTCCAAATCTGACTGTTCAAGATATAGGGAATGCTTCAGTTGGCACAAGTATGACTAAGTTGGCAATCTAATTTATATCTTTTCAGTTTTACAAAAAATGGTTATGTAAAATGCTGCTGCTGATTGATATAATATAATCACCCACAGAATGAATGTAAAGTGGAAATAAGAGAAGAGGATATGCAAACTGCTTAGAACTTATGTTAGATTTGATAAAGAAGAGTAAACTAGTGGGAGGTTTGAAAAAAGATGATTTGTAAAAGCTGAAGTGAAAAAGCCTGTGAATTAAAAAAAATGCATATAGCCAGAGGTGATTTTGTTAATACTTCTTTGGCTTCTCTCATTACAATGAAGTTTTCATTATACAGATTCTAGATAAATGTCATATACCACTGAGATATTAAGATTTTCCTGTGCGCTGCTCCCACTATCCATGCATGGGTTAATCCTTCAGTGCTTGGCAAACAACTGAGTGAAAACAAAAGGCTTTTCCTCCCCTTTCCGGCCCCCAAGCCACGCCTCTGGTCCCATGATCCCCCAGTCTTCACTCAGTTGCTGGCAAACACTGTAGTGATTTTGGGAGCTCCACAGTTTCTGAAAAGGTATTGTACAGCTGTGGGGATTTTCTCCTTTTCTTTTCTTTTTCTTAAGTTATTCAGGCTTCCCTTTCCTTAGGGCGTCTAGGCTTTTAGTTTTATTTTGATTAGCTTGTTTTTGTTTCGGGCTCCTTTACCTTGCAATCGCGGCTGCAACGTTATCAGAGGAAGTGGGGGGAGCGGAGCTCAGCCACCCACGCTGCTCCATCGGGGGGGGCGATTTTCAAACGACCGCTCTGCTCCCGCCGCTGCTGCAGCCGCCCCGACGCTCTTCCAGCTGACCGGCGGGCCTTCCTTCGCAGCCCTCAGCGCCCGCTCAGCCAACGCGCTGTTTTTGCCGCCCGGATTCAAACGGTCGCGCGCTCATCAGCTGGGCAGCAGGTCGGAATGCTCAGGCCACGTGGCGCCGACCCGTAAGGCTCCCTCCTCAGCCGCGCTTCACCGGAGCGACCTACAGGAGCGTGAGGCAGAGAGGAGTGCCTAGAGCCTCAGCAGCCCCCCCCTGCACTACAGAACACCTCGCAGCAGGGGGAAAGCGCGGCGTTTGGTCGGACCCTCGGGCCGCCATTGTGAGTCCGCTGCTAGAGTCTGGCACAGTGGGTCAGCGCACCACGTGCCAGCACCATTTTGACGGACCCTCGGGCCGCCATATTTGGCAAAGGGATTAAGCCTGTGCCTCCCCCTACCAGCAGGGAGCCGGCTACAGACCACCCCCCCCACCACTCCACCGCTGGAGAGGGCAATCAGCTGGGGAAAGGTCAGCGCAGCCCAAGCGCTTTTGGGAAGAACAGGGCAAGGGGCCTGCCCGAACATCCCTCAGCCTGCAGCCATGTCTCACTCCCCCCCATCTTCAGATATGGAGCTGGAGCTAACCCCCCCACGCAGAAGCTCAAAAGGGGGAAAAAAGAAATCTAAAAAGAGACATGAGAGCTCAACCAGCAGGGCTGCATCAGATGGCTGCCTACCCATCCGGGATAAAGATGCCTTAAGGAGGCACAATGCGCTGGAGCGCCAGTGGGAGAAGGCCCACAAGGCGGCTACCGGAACCTCTCCCAGAGAGCCTGGGCCCTTGGAACCAGCAGTGGTCATCCCAAGGGAGACGGAGCTGGGAATTACATCGCTGACCGACATTGCAGTAACTCCAAGAACCCCAGAGGTGCCCAGGCCGGACCGGGTCGGTCCGGAACCTTCAATGGCTCCATCGCCTGCACAGCCCCTTCGCACCAGGGAAGCAAGCTCTACGCCCTTAGGGGTAGACCAGCAGCCCCAAAGGGGCCCTGGGATGGCATCCCCAATGGATTTTCAGGCTATGTTCTCGGCTGCCCTTTCGTCCTTCTTCACGGCAACCTTACAGCAGACCTCGCAGGCACCCGTGCAAGCCGCACCGGTCCAGGCGCGCCAACATCACCAGCAGTCCCATCCACCCCCGCAGCGAGGGCAGGACTCTTCGTCTGAGGAATCAGACCAAGCAGAGGAGGGACCGGAGGAGATGGAGCTGTCAGAAGACGAAGGGTTGGCACCGGACACCCCCGCCTTTACAGGCCTCTTCCGCCCGGCCCTATTCAAGTCCCTGCTCCATAAGGCGCGGCTCACAACCAACCTTGGAGTACCAGGGGACGTCGCTTCCGCCACCCCGCAGGCGGCGGGTCCTCATGACGCGCTTTTCAAATCGTCGAAACCGCAGAAGGACTATATCCCTTGCCCTCAGCTGTTTACGGAGGTGATCCAGAACCCCTGGGTGCAACCGGCCTCCCTAGCAACACCCAGCAGCCTGGATAAGAAACTCTACTGCTCAGCCCCGGAGCTGGAGGACCTCTTGGCGCTCCCCTCAGTAGACCAGCCGGTGGCAGCATTATCTTCTACCTCCCTGGTCTCCACCGACCCGCTAGACACTCTCAAAGCAGAGGAAAAGAGAATGGAGGGGGCATTCCGTAAGGCACACCAAGCTGCAGGCTGGGCAATCAGATCCGCGACAGCTTCGTCCTTTTTCAATAGAGCGTCGCTCATTTGGCTCCGGCACCTACAGGATAGACTCCCGCCTGAGGACACTAGGCTGCACCAAGACCTTAACAAGATCATAGCTGCCACTGAATACACGGCCGACAGCTCCCTGAACTCAGCCAAGTTCGCCTCAAGGGCTCTGGCCTCCACCCTTACCGCTAGGAGGTTGTTCTGGCTTCGACCATGGAAAGCCGACTTCAAAGCCAAGTGGAAGCTGGCGACTTCCCCATACAAAGCGCCAGACCTGTTTGGCGCCACGCTAGAACCCCTACTGATTGAGGGGAAAGACAAGAGGAAGATCCTCCCCTCAACCTACCGGCGCCAGGAACGCAGGTACACACCTTACCCGCTCCAACAGCCCTTTCGCGCAGGCGCCGGACCCAGGGGGTCCTCCTCACAGCGCTCCCATTATCAGGGAGGAGACAGATTCCAAGACAGGCAGCAGTTCCGAGACCGAGGACGACACCAGCAGCCTAAGCGCAACTTCCGTGGAGCCGGGCCTAAGCCTGCCAGAAGGGGGAAATGACTCCAGTCCCACGGGGCCCATAGGGGGAAGGCTCATCCTCTTCCATCAACAATGGGCCAGATCGACCTCGGACTCCTGGGTAAGGCGTACAATCTCTTCCGGACTATCCATCGAATTCTCCGGCCAGCCGCCCCACCGGTTTGTCCGCTGTCCAACCCCTCGCTCCTCGGAGCTTCGGGACCTAATGTCACAGGAGATTGCCCACCTCCTGGAGATCGAGGCCATAGAGCCCGTCCCGCAGAGCCAGCGGGGCTCAGGTTTCTACTCAACCCTCTTCTTGGTACCCAAGAACTCCGGGGGTTGGAGGGGCATTCTGAATCTAAAGCGCCTGAACCTGTCCGTACTATACCGCAGGTTCAAGATGCACTCCCTCAAGTCCATCTTAGCGGGAGTGAGACAGGGCGACTTCCTTCAATCAGTCGACCTCAAGGAGGCGTACCTGCACGTGCCGATTCACCCGCATCACCGTCAGTACCTGAGGTTCGAATACGCGGGCCAACATTACCAATATCGCGCGATGCCATTCGGACTTTCATCGGCCCCCCGCACCTTTACCAAGCTGGTAGCGGTGGTGGCGGCCAGGCTCCGAGCCGTCCCGATCCGGGTGCTCTGTTATCTGGACGACATTCTGGTCCTGTCGTCCACGCCAGACCAGGCCTCCAGAGACATGGAGATGGTGATGAAGGCCTTCCAGGATCACGGCTTCACTATAAACTTCGCGAAGAGTCAACTCCTGCCCACCACCAGAATACTTCACCTGGGGGCACTGATAGATTCGTCCAGCGGCCAGGTATTCTTATCACCAGACAGAGTCCAAAGCATCCGAACTCTAACCCTGCAGAGCCTAACGAGGAGAAGAGTTGCCCTGATCCATCTCTCAAGCCTCCTCGGAAAGATGGTATCCTGCTTCGGCATCGTACCGTGGGCACGCAGACATTCGAGGCCCCTGCAGTGGTTCCTCCTTCCCTTCCAGCGAAGGGGAAGGGCCAACTCCCAAAAGGAAGTACGCCTCACCCGCCAGGCCCGCTGGTCCCTCAGGTGGTGGACGTCGTCACCGCTCCTCAAGGGGTCCAGTTTCCTAGAGCCAGACCGGCTGACACTCACCACCGACGCCAGCCTTCGGGGGTGGGGAGCCCATCTCCACAACCTAGTTGCGCAAGGACAGTGGTCGCAACAGGAGCAGGGATGCAGCATCAACCTCCTAGAGCTTCGGGCGATCAGACTGGCACTGCGCAACCTCCAGCCGGCGGTGCAGGGGCATCACATCTTAATCCTGACCGACAACATCTCGGCCAAGGCGCATGTCAACAGGGAGGGGGGCACAAGGTCTCGTTCCCTGATGCGGGAGGCCGAGGAACTCTTCAACTGGGCAGAGAGATACCTGCTCTCGATCAGAGCAGACCACATCTCCGGGGCGACCAATGTGAGGGCGGACTGGCTCAGCCGCGAAACGATAGATCAAGCGGAATGGCAGCTCCACCCTCGGCTTTTTCAAGAACTCACGTCACGCTTCGGAAACCCGGTGGTAGATCTCTTTGCAACCCCGGCCAACGCTCAGCTTCCCCGCTTCGTGTCACGCTATCCGATGCCGCAAGCAGAGGACCACGATGCGCTGCGCTGCAGGTGGCCCGAGGGTCTCCTCTACGCATTCCCACCAGTCCCGCTGCTCCCGCGCCTCATTCGAAAACTTCTGGCAGAAAGAGCCAACCTACTCCTGGTAGCCCCGAACTGGCCCCGGAGACCATGGTTCGCCGACCTAGTGGCACTGTCCGTGGAACAGCCATGGGTGATCCCACCACAGCAGCTCGTCCTGTGCCAGGGAGCAGTCACGCATCCAGAGCCCCAGTGGCTGCAATTAGCCGTGTGGCATTTGAACGGGTCATCCTGAAGAAGGACAACCTACCGGACGAGGTAGTTGCCACCATCCAGGCGGCCAGGCGCCCGTCCACGACTCGCATCTACGAGTCATCGTGGCAGGCATTCTGTCGCTGGAGCGCCCACCAGCATATCGACCCCACGTCAGCTGCTATTCGTGACATTCTACGGTTTCTACAAGCCGGCCTAGACAAGGGCCTGGCTCCCGCAACCCTTCGGAGACAGACAGCAGCGTTATCAACAGTCATTGCATGCGTCCCGTACCAATCCCTTGCGCACCACCCGCGCATCAAGGGGTTCCTGCATGGGGCCTCCAACCTGCGACCCCCCACAGTACACCGGTACCCCTCATGGGATTTGCCTCTAGTTCTGCGGGCGCTGACCGGGGCACCATTCGAGCCCTTAAACTCGACCTCTCTTAAGCACCTATCGTTTAAAGTGACCTTCCTGCTGGCGATCACCTCGGCGAGGAGGGTCTCCGAGTTAGCGGCTCTTTCAGTACGCAAGGACTTGTGTATTTTCCACGATTCCAAGGTGACGCTACGCCTGGACCCAGCCTTCATCCCGAAGGTCAATTCGTGGTTCCACCGAGCCCAGGAGCTCATCCTGCCGGACTTCTGCCCCGCACCTGGTGACCCCAGAGAAAAGAGGTGGCACACCCTAGATGTTCGACGCGCCATCCGCACTTACATCCGACGGACCGCGCCCTTTCGCCGCACTGAGGGACTCCTGGTCTCCTTCAACCCGAAGTCCATGGGCCAGAAGGTATCAGCAGCTACGGTCAGCAGATGGGTCAAGGCCTGCATCACCTTGGCGTATGACCTGAACTCCAAACCGACCCCTGGCAGGATCTTACCGCACTCGACCCGCAGCGCGGCCACCACGGCGGCCTGGGCTACCCAAGCCTCGGTCGTGGACATTTGCAGAGCTGCGACGTGGTCGTCCCTCACACCGTTCATCCGCCACTACAAGATCGATGCGTACAGCTCGGCCGAGGCATCGTTTGGCCGCAGAGTACTGCAGAAAGTTCTGACGGAGGAGGGCTCTGGAGGCAGTCAGCTTCCCACCCAGGGAGTTTAAGCTTGGGTATATCCCATGCATGGATAGTGGGAGCAGCGCACAGGAAAATGGACGTTGTCTTACCTGAACGTCCCTTTTCTGGGCGCTGCGTACACTATCCATATCCCGCCCGTCAGGGCTGCCTGCCCCCTGTTCATGACTGACACTAGTTCCTTTTTCACACGTTAAATTGAGTTAATAAAGTTGAGTTTAAGTTACTCATTGCATGGATTCTTGTCTGCTGCGCCTTCGTTCAGACTGGGGGATCATGGGACCAGAGGCGTGGCTTGGGGGCCGGAAAGGGGAGGAAAAGCCTTTTGTTTTCACTCAGTTGTTTGCCAAGCACTGAAGGATTAACCCATGCATGGATAGTGTACGCAGCGCCCAGAAAAGGGACGTTCAGGTAAGACAACGTCCATTCCAGAAAAGATTCCAGATCCATTGATTTTTAGTTAGATACATAATCTTGAAATGGAACAATAGTTATGAGAAGCGTTTAGTCAAAATCACTTTCAAGAACATAAATAAGTGAAAAAAGAATGGGCCAAAATTTCTAGACCCTGTTGTGAGATACTGATTACCTCGAAGCAATTAGTTGCAGTTATTTTAGTTACAAGTGATTCAACCATTTATTGAATGGTTTTCATGCTGGCTTTCAGTAACACGTACAAAAATGTATGTGTTATGTATGTATCTATTTTGTGCGGGAAATTCAAATGTACAGTGAATTCTGATTGGTTCATGGTTGCCTCTGAAAAGTATATAAAGAGGACTGTTGCCTGTGTTTCTTTGCTGAAGTGTCACCCTGAATTAAAGAGCTGTTGTCACTAGCTTGCTTGTGCCTCTCGTTATTCCTGCGCTACAACATTGGCGACGAAGGTGGGATTGAGGCCACAAGAAGCAAACTAAAAGAGCTTGGACTTCCAGCCAGGGCGACAAGTGGACTACGGAGACATATTGTGATGTCTGCCTATGTCCCGCCCACACCTTTCGATCCGACCCGAGAGAAGTGGGGATCGTATCTGACCAGGTTCGAGTGCTCCCTGGAAGCAAGTGAAATGCATTGGCTCTCAGCGAACCGAAAAAGAGCCCTGTTCTTAAGCCACTGCAGGCCAGACGTTTTTGAGATGGCCGAGTCCCTCTGCGAGCCAACCCCAGTCCAGACGGTCCCCTGGGACGTCCTTCAAGCAAACCTAGAGCCCACTATGCTCCAGTTCCTTCGAAATTTGTACAGCGCTATGAGCTCCAGCAACGTGTACAAAGGGAAGGAGAACCGGTCAGCGCATATGTGGCTGCACTTGAAAAGCCGTAACACATTGTGACTACAGAGACCTAGACGACGTGCTACTCGAGCAATTGATTTGGGGCGTTAGAGACACTCGACTACAGAGGCGTCTTCTGGCCAAGCCAGATCTAACGCTAGCCGGTGCACTTGACGAAGCCAGAGCACATGAAGCGTCTACAAAAGCTTCTGAAGCACTACAGCGGCCTCTGCCAAGCAAAGACGGCCCAAAAACAGCCCCCGTCCATAGAGAGGAGGCGCGAACCAGCACAGAGGAAGAGTCGGACGAGGACGTCTTCCACACGGAGAAGAAAAAGAGCGAGTAGAATCGCCGCCATGAGAACTGTCCCAGCTGTGGTGGGGATCACGAGAGACAATCATGTAAATACAGAGACGCCATTTGCAGGCGTTGCGACAGGAAAGTCCACCTAGCACAAGTTTGCAGAGCTCAATTTCCGCGTAGTCGCAAGCCACGTGACTACCGCGACCAACCAGAACCGGCTCGTTCAAAACAGCCAATCAAAGATGACGGCGCAAGAAAACGGCGCGAATCTCAAAAGCGGGAAACCTACAGCACAAGAATCGGCCAAGCCAGCACAACCGACGATGAGAAAGTCTACACAAAAGTAGAAATCGAAGGCAGACCATGCGAAATGGAAATCGACACCGGGTCTACACTGTCAATCATGTCCTGGACAACACTGAAAGCGCTCCTGCCTAAGTTCCAGAAAGCCCAGCTGTCTCGACAGAAAGTTCGCCTCCTCGACTATCAGGGAAACCGAGTTCCCGTAGAAGCCATGGGCACGTTCCGGGTCACCTATGGCGAGTTCGATGCCCCTGACCATCGTAAGCAAGCCGCTACCAAGTCTTCTGGGCATGGCGTGGTTCCGAGCCCTCGGCATGGGCTTCATGGGTGTCCACAGCATCGGTGGGCCATCTCTCAAAGAAACCCTTCTTCACGAATTTCGGTACGTTTTTGAGGAGACACTAGCTACCTCAAGCCTGAGTAAGCCGGAATACTTATCTGGCAACCCAGGGGTCCAGCGCTGCCCCAGCGAGTTGACACTCCCAGCCGGGGATAGCCACACCTCCGGAGAAATCCAGGAGGTTCCATTGGCGGAGCCGGGAGAGACAGGAGGTCCTTCTGACCGGCTCGACGCCTCACCAACAACTGAACTGCGCAGGTCAACCAGAACTAAGACACGCCCTGGTCACCTGCGTGATTTTGTATGTAAATATGTAAATAGTTAGGATAAGTGCCTTCTGGGAGTGGAGGGGTGTTATGTATGTATCTATTTTGTGCGGGAAATTCAAATGTACAGTGAATTCTGTTTGTTTCATGGTTGCCCCTGAAAAGTATATAAAGAGGACTGTTGCCTGTGTTTCTTTGCTGAAATCTCACCCTGAATTAAAGAGCTGTTGTCACTAGCTTGCTTGTGCCTCTCGTTATTCCCGCGCTACAACAGTATGTTTTTGTACGCGTTTGTCTTTATAAACTTTAGTTTATAAAGACAAACATTGTAATTTGTTCAATTTCAGATTTACTTAAGTTGGATTCACATGAAGCCAGTGGTGGGATTCAGCCAGTTCACATCACTTTGGGAGAATTGATTGTTAACTTTCTGAGCAGTTTGGCGAACTGGTTGTTGGAAGAAATCATTAGGGCAGAGAACCAGTTGTTAAATTACTTGAATCCCACCACTGCATGAAGCCCTAGTAACAGTCAGTGTAAAAGATACACAAAAATTTAGAAAACTGAAAGGGAATAAATACTTTTTCACAGAATTCTACATTTTTCTTCTTTGTCATTTTCTTCCTCTGTTCATTTTTGTGGCACATAATGTTTTTCCTTAATGCCACGACTACATATCTAGCAGTATTGGCTGTCTCTGAATAATGGCTGTGAATTATTCTGCTGTACTAGATGACATCCTGAATTGGCTTGCATTTGTTGGCACAAGGCAACCAATTCTGTTACTTTGCTGCTGCTGCAGCTTTATTATTATTAATATTTATTATTTCTGTTATTCAAATATTCATGTGCCATGCATTTTGCAAACTGATTTTTAAAGAAAATCTCTGGCTTGAAAGTCAAATTTATGATAGAAGTAATGTTTTAGATTTATGAAGTCCGAGTATAAAAGCCAGTTGTTCCCTCTTGTGTACATTAGAGCATTTAGTTCCTTTTTCCCCTAACACAAATGTGCTGTCTAATGAAAATTAGCTTATATAATTTCTAAAAAAGAAAGTGGGGAAAAATTATGCAGAATCCAAAGCAATCAGCTATTGATCTGGATGAAAAAGTTTGTAGTCTTCTTTTCGTCTTCCAAAGCCCAGAATATTTTAGTTCTCAAGGCTCACCATTTAAAACCCTGTAAACACTTAATAAATGTCAAAATTTTCCATAAGGCAAATAGTCATGCTATCCAGATTGCATTGTATAATTAAGGGAAACATGAAGGCTGATTGCCACATAAAACTGGGATAAAATATATCCCATAAGTGTGCATAAGCCTATAGTTTTAAAAAAGAAAGGAAATACAGCTATTCAGATCCTCTTTCAAAAATGAACTTTTTGGTGATAGTTCATAGTTTAAATGTTGCTATATTACAAATTCAATGCTTCCTTGCCCAGCTTTCTGTTTTAGAAGACTGGGAAAGTTAATTCGGTTTGGTGAACTGCATATAAGCATATGAAAATATTTCTGATTATCAAATGTGGGTTCACTACTTTTCATTGAATGCAGATTAGAGGTTGTCTCTCTACTCAGGTGGATCTAGCAAAATTCTCAATGAAAAACTTGAATATTTTTTTTGGTGGGTTTACTTTTTGTAATCAGTCTCTCTTTCCATCTCCACTCCACAATAAATACCATGAATATCGATAGGGAGGAAAAAGAAAAATATCCAGTCTTCTTATGATTGATAGAATAATATTTTTGAGTTGTGCAGGCCCTGTTGTATTTATATTATAGTAGTAAACTTATATTAATTGCATTAGAAATATAACAGAATTGTCTTAGAAATATAACAGAAACTTAAGATAATGGTGTTATAATGTATGCATGCATCATAAAATGCATGTTTAATTAAACTTTTAATTGTAGTATCTAGCTGGACAAAACTTCTCACTGAATTGAATGAAGCTTGCTTCTAAGATATAAAATTCAGAAGTGTACAGTAATTGGATGACAATCCTCATATATTTCTCTCTTGTAGCATAATTTCAGTTAATTATAAAAAGTTTAATATGGTAAATTACATTTGTGCTCTGGCATTCAATTCATGTCATTTTTTTTGAATATATCGAAAATGTAATCTAGAGATCATAATAATTTAATAAATTGTATTTGAATATTGTACTAAAGCATTTTCTATCACAAAAATATAGCAAGAATTATATGCTTGCAAGATGGGCAGCTATATAAATTGTTTTAATAAATAAAATAGCTCAAAATCTTAATAAAATATTATGTTTTGTTCTAATATATTTTATGTTAAAATATTGAAATAAAAAAACTAAGAAAAGAGAAAGAAAAAAAAGACTGCTGTATGTGTATATTGATTAAAAAAAAGATAATCAGTAAAATCTTTCTGATGATAAATTGTCCTTTTCCCTTTTATTTGTATTCCCAACTACTAACTATAATTTGAATATTTGTATTTTACATTGAAGGTTAGTCATCTTTAACTCTATTTAAGACTTAAAAATTATATTCCAGATTTACTATATAAATTTGCCATAAGAGAGCTGATGCTACCTAAATTTATTTAAATTTCAATAATGGCCATACCTGTCAATTTTTCAATTGAAACTGTTCCCCAGTTTCAGTCAACATACATCTTAGTAAATTATGACATTTTTCATTTATGTTTTCTGGAATCATACCTACCAGAAATATATGTTGTAATAAAATATTCTTTAGGGGAATTGTGGGTGTTAGGTAATGTCAGTTATTATGTAGACATCAACTTATAATGTCTATTATGCCCATTCTATTGTTATTTTATTGTTATTGATTGTAGTAAACAAAACAACGAAACAGCATTCTTTTGACATGCTGTGCTGGACTTACTAGATAGTAGATAGTTGATAGTTCTTCTGCAAAAAATGCATAAAAGTATCTTTTAGGATGAAAATATCACTTCTTATAATAAGGTAAGATACTCTTTATGGTTTAGATTTAGCATATTGTTTACACTGTGACTGAAATAAGGTATAGCCATTGTGAGTAGGTTGCATTTTATGTTTACTTGTGGGTGTGTGCAGGTATCTTTAAGATAAAAGTATCTTATACTTTTATAAATTTACGTTATGGAGAGCTAGACGTTTTCCATTTGTTTCAGTAAAATGCTTTTCTTACTAATGGACAACGTTGAATTATGTGTTCCAACCATTCTTTTAATAAGAAAGTTTGACATATTTGCTGGCACACCCTCTGGCACACATGGGAACTGTAACCTAAATTCTGAGGAATAAGTTCTTTTTATCTCTTTGTCTGACACATTCACTTTATGTGTTTGGAGAATATTGCTTTGCAAAACCAGTCATTGTTATTTTCAATAAGCATTCTGGATTCATCATAGGCAGAGATAGATAGATGGTTTGGGAATAAGCCCTCTATGCTGTATTACCTCAGAATTTGTCACATTGGTGGCCAAAATCTCTAGAAATGAAAACAAGCAAAACAAGTTTGTGTATGTGAAATAGATTTATTCAATAGGTTTTTTTCTTGAACAATTTAAAATGATTTAAGTTGTGCATGATGTACAGGGTTATATCTGTTGTGCCATGTTCTTTATAATACTGAAACACTAAATAGAATACCTAATTTTTATAACTTTATTTAGAATACTTTTTCACTTTCCAATAAAATATATAATAGTAATAATGTAAAAGATTAATAGTTACATTTTATCAGTGGTGAAATCTGAACCGGTTTACTATCGGTTCGCTGGCTGCTCATGCGTGCTGTGTGCGCGCATGCGCATTGCGCACCACACATGCCAAAAGGAGGCATGGGGTAAGTAGAACAGCATGCAGGGAGGGGGGTGATCAGCTGTGGCGCACAATTTTTTTTTTTTTTACTTTTAAAAGCATTTTTTTACAACCTATTCGGCTGAATAGGTTGTAAAAAATGCTGTTAAAATTAAAAAAAGGCTCTGACGATTGCACGGCTCAGCTGTGATCGTCAGAGCCTTTTTTTAACCTTTTTTAAAAAAAGATAATTTTATTGAATATACAATTTAAAAACTTTTTTTTTTACCTTTTAAAAGCATTTTTTAAAAGAAGGGGCAAGCAGGTGACCGGGCGATTGGGTGGGCATTGGCGGGGGAGAGGGATTTTTGCTACCGGTTGTCCGAACCACCTGCCGCCATCGCTACCGGATCGGCTGATCCGGTCTGAACTGGGAGCATTTTACCCCTGCATTTTATGTTCTCAAATTTCTGTTTTTATTAAAAATTGGAAAGTGGGCAGTGAAAAAACAGATAATTATTTTTTAAAAGAATTTATTAAAGACTTAAGGAGGAAATTTATTGTTTATAACTTTAATGAGAAGGCCTAAACTAGAAAACAAAAATATGTTAAAAATTTTGTAAGATTTAAAAAAAAATCTCCAATATCTTTTAAGTGAACACATTTGGTATCACTCCATTTAAAGGAGAAACTAAAAAAAAAACCTCATCCATGAAAACATTATTATGGAATAGATACTGTTCCTATTGGGCAATGAAAATAATGGCACCTAAAAGCAGATGTTCGATTTACCACCTGAGGAGGGATTGATATGAAAAATCATAAAAAATTATGTACTTTTTAGAATATTCACAATACGGTTTGCTAAAAACCTTAAAGAATTTAAGTAGTAGGCTAGTGCCTTAAAACAGGGTGACATAAGCTAAAGTAGGTATATCCAACCTTTTGGCGTGCTTAGGGCACATTAAGTGAAGTGGAATTTTCTTGGGCTGCATATAAAATTTATAGTATAGTTAATGTATATTAATAACAAACTTTCTTTGTTTTGTATTTTTTATTATGATCTTATGAGGTTACTAGTTGTCTCATGCAACCCATGGGTTGTGTGTTGGACACGCCTGAGCTAAAGTGTCTGAGATATGTCTTTTTAGCAAAGCCAAGCTTCTGAGCTACACCAAACAACATTTTGAGAGCACTTCCATGTGGTGATTATTACACAAGGAAACTGCTGAGTCCTCATGATAGTAGTCCTAGAGAAATTCAAGCCTCACTGCTCTTTAGAAGGCCAGATCCTGAAGATGAAACTCAAATACTTTGGCCACCCATGAGAAGGAAAGACTCACTGGAAAAGAACCTAATGCTGGGAAAGATTGAGAGCAAAAGAAGAAAGGGACGACAGAGAATTAAAATAATCTGGTTTCCTAATTTTTCTGATTTCTGGATTAAAATAGATTTTTCGAAGTTAAAAGTAAACTAGCAATTCTTAAAATGTTTTACTTCAGTAAAGGAGGGAAGGAAGAGAGAACCAACCAGAATTCCAATTAAGTATAGTTTTAATGTGATAATGCATTTCTAACTCTCTGTAGAAGCTTCTGCAGACTGAAAAAAGATTAGCCATATTTAGTCCTTTGGAGCCCTATTCCAGTACCATTCATTCATTTATTCCTTCATTCAGAACTCTAGAATTACCTAGATATTTTTAAACTTGATTTTCATATCTTGTTATGGATCTTTTTCTATGCATTGACTCCTAAAGTAATCACTATATGATGCTAGAATATACTGGTAACACAAATCATACATTTCATAATAGCAAAAAGATGATAAATGGATTTAACAGTTTCTATTAATTTAAAACATCAAAGATTAATTTTGTTTGTGGTGCATTATTAACAGAATAACAATCATTGGAAGGGACTTTGGAGGTCTTCTAGTCCAACCTTACCATTTCAAAGAAATGGTTGTCCAATCTCTTCTTAAAAACCTCCAGTGTTGGAGCATCCACAAGTCGTTCTACTGATTAGATGTTCTAACTTCCAGGAAATTTCTCCTTAGTTCTATGTTGCTTCTCTCCTTGATTAGTTTTTATCAATTTCTTGTTTATCAGTTTCCATTCATTGCTCCCATCCATTGTCCAGATACTTTGAAGAATAGGTTGACTCCACTTCATTGTGGGAGCTCCTTAGATATTGGAACACTGCTGTCATGTCACCCCAGTCCTTCTTTTAATTAAACTAGACATACCCAATTCCTGCAACCATTCTTGATATGTTTTAACCTCCAGTCTCCTAATAATCTTTGTTGCTCTTCTCTACATTCTTTCTAGAGTCTGAACATTGTGACAACCAAAGCTGGATGCAATATTCCAAGTGTGGTCTTGTTGTTGTTAGTTGCGAAGTCGCAACCCCATGGACAACTTTCCTCCAGGCCCTTCTGTCCTCTAGCATCCCCCAGAGACCATTTAAGCTCACGCTGACTGCTTCAGTAACTCCATCCAGCCACCTCATTCTCTGCCGTCCTCTTTTTCTTTTGCCCTCAATTGTTCCCAGCATTAGGCTCTTCTCCAGTGAGTCCTTCCTTCTCATTAAGTGGCCAAAGTATTTCAGTTTCATCTTCAGGATCTGGCCTTCTAAAGAGCAGTCAAGGTTGATCTCCTATAGGACTGACTGGTTTGATCGCCTTGAAGTCCAAGGTACTTGCAGGAGTCTTCACCACCATAGTTCAAAGGCCTCCATTCTTGTGGTCTTACCAAGGCATTATAAAATGGTATTAACAGTTCATGTGATCTTGTTTCTATCCCTCTGTTAATGTAGCCTAGGACTGTGTTGGCTCTTTTGGCAACTGCAGCACATCTTCTGGATTGTTGGCTAGTCCTGCTATCTTGGTATCATCTGCAAAGTTGATGAGTTTCCCTTCTATCCCCTCGTCTAAATCATTGATGAAGATATTGAAGAGTATGGAACTAAGACACAGCCTTGGGGTACCCCATTGCATTCTTCTTTCCATGTAAATGCAGTTCCATTAAAGACTAGAATGCGGTTACAAATTTAATTACAAATCCATTTGGTGGTGATGCTGTCTATCCCACATTTTTCTATCTTACCAAGTAGTAGTTGTGGCCTACATTATAAAATTCCTTACTGAAATCTCAGTAAATTATATCCTGAATATTTCTCTGATCCACTAATTTTGTAACATTGTCAAATAATGCAATAAGATTATCTTTTCCAGAAATTTTCCAAGTTTTGATGTCACGTCGTGACTTGCTTTACATCTGTCATGATTTATGACTATACTTTCTGGGCTCAATTACAGTTGTAAATCAAAGACTACCTGTATTAGCTTAGTCTTCAAGTGAAATGAATGGATTTGAAAGTTGTGATGTCCGGGCCCTTGCCTGTTCACATGACCCGCATTTTGGGTGCTTGGAAACCAGCCTGCATTTAAGGTTGCTTACATTGCCTCACTGCGATTTATAATGCTGTTGCCAAAAACAAGCGTTTACTTTCAGTTTTCATCAAAACTGCCCCATAGCAGACAGTGGGTTCTCTTAATGATTTCAGCATTGCCTAATGACAATGTGACAAAAATTGTTAAACTTGGATCTGGTCACATGGTGACTTGCTTTATATTTGTAATGATTTATGACTATACTCTCTCTGGAATCATTAGGCAAGTAGGCTGGACCATTTAAATCAGTCTTCTGCCCTTATATAGAGATTCAGATTGTTTATGATCTGCAGTTTGATGAGGTAATACTGTAATAAATCACCAATCTGATCATAACAAAAGACTCATGCCAGTGTCCTCATTCAGATCACTTCTTATCTGATCCAAAGTAAGGTAATGTAAAACCAGATATAGCATCTCCCATAGATTTACCATATGAGTTTGGCCACAATGTCTTGTGAATAATCCATGGCAATCCATGAATTGACAAGTTATATTGGAATTATCCCTCAAGACATGGAGATCAAGTCGTTGAGATTAAAAGAGCTAGCCGCCTTAATACTAGTCTTTAAATGAGTTACAAGATCCCAAGAAAGACTATTCTGGGAAATCAGGGGATCATTACCCCACACTAATCCTAACTTGTCAAAACTGCCCAGTTCTATATATGCACAGGCCTTCTTATCCCGTCAATGTACTCAAAAAAATATTTTATACATTACAATTAATTTATTTAAACTTTTCATATAATCACTTTTAAATGAAAATGTTCTTTCCATCTTTCCTGTAACATAGAGATAGAGGTAACAGCTATTATACAGGAAGAGAGATCTGTATGAGATTCTGAAGTAAGTAAACAATAATATACTCTTGTTTATTATGGAAATAAGGCCAATGCTGCATTTTTCAATATCAGATAGTTTTTAATATTTGGAAAAAATACTTTCTTTAGCAAAGACAAAGTTATTGAAATAGAAGTGTTTATTAGAAGTCTAAATATAGAAATTGTTGACTTTTTCTTTTTTTTTTTTTTTTAAAATTTTTATTAATTTAAGAAACCACATAATACATTTATAAATGCAAGTAAAACAATTTACAACAAACATCATCTTTATAACATCTACCTATAATATCTGAATTGTTACAAAAATTGTTGACTTTTTCAATGACATTATGACAAGCATGTAACTGAATTTTGTGAATGTTTAAATTGTGTGTCTGAGGTGATTTTGAATCATAAGGTCAGTTTCTATGAGATTATGTCATTGTTTCTCATAGCAATAATTCTGCCAATTTGACATTAGAGATATGAAGTATTCTGTTGCATTCCATAGCATATTCCATAAGACATAATAAGGTGGGATGTAATAGGTGGATGAATGCATTGTCTGCATTTGTGATCCTGCGCTCATTGCAGAATTAAGCACAACTCTGTATAATTTCTCCTCCTACTGATCTTGCTGCCCTTGTAAGTAATATTTTACCTTTTAAAGTTTTTTGAGCCATAGGATATTATTGAACACAAAAAATATTGCAGTCACTAGTGTCCTTAGAATCTGTTCTTGAAGTTGTGAAGTAGCTATCAAAGGTCTAATGTAAATACATTGAGATCTTCCTTTGTCTTTTGTAGAAGCCACTGTTATGGTGAAAGCAACTTTCTGTGTGTGCACTTGCATGATTAGGAAGCCCTCAAAGCACAACAGGCTTATCAAAGTTTAAATAGCTTTGCAACTTCAATCACTGTTCTAGGGCTTTGAATGATTTGCACAAACCTAGTAGATGGCAATAATCTGTACTTCTTGGCCTATATACGGTTTGTACCTAAGAAGGGTTTGATTAATATTTAATCTCACATCTCATTGCTGACAGAATAATTTTACTGTGGTATGGAAGCATTATGGATATATGCAACAAGGAAGTTAAGAACCATGGTTCCTCAGAAAGATATTTTAGCCCATCTAAAGGAAGAAAGGCCCATTCCATGCAGATTTGGGATATAAAAACACAAAGTTGTGTTTACTATTGTTGGATTCTGTGTCACACCTTTCTATAAGTTAATGGTCTGAACCATTGTTAAATTGTCAGAGTACTGTACATTATGCTATGAAATATTATGAGAATTCTACTATTTAGGCTTATTTTGAAATATGGCCTTATTTTAGGCCATATTTCTGAGCAAATACAGAATTAATAGGTTCTGAATAGGAAAAGAAGAAAATTATTTGGCAGAATTGAAACTATGCATTTTTAATTTGGCACAGAGACATCCTAAAGAATAAACAACAACAAAAGATGAAAACCTGCCAGAATAGTCGGAATTTAGTACTGGAGCCAAGCCAAGATCATTTAATAGAAAAAGCTCTCTAACTGCTACTTAGACAAATAATAGTTTGATTCTGTATGCTATTTAAAAGAAGGTTGTTGAAACATGCCTTCGCAGTATAACAGGTATACTTACTGACAGATTTGCACAGTACTTTTTATTTGAAAATGATTCCATTTGATCTACTAATTTTTGACAGGGTCAAGTACCATCATTAGTTTACTGCATGAAATCATGCCAGTCTACTATTGTATTCCCTTACATAATCCTTCAATTTTTCTACTGGAACCCGGTAGTATTATATTATTTACTTTTCAAAATTTTAGCCACTGAACATTTATATTTATGTTACCAATAGAGTTAATTCTATATACTTTTAAGGAAATCACACTAACTGAAGAAATCTAGTTTCAGTAAGTTAAGATTTCAAGTTGTAAGGTAATTTTCTATGAACTATGAACAAAAATGTCATTATTCATTATTGTTTGTTATAACAGTATATAGTTTTATACCTCCAAGCATTTTAATTTAAAAATATTATACATTTAAGCACAATCAATTACATTTTGGTGACTATAGGCACTTTGGTACTAATAAAATGATTTTAAGGGATGAATGATAAGACTTTAAAGTCCATGATCCACTATATGCATAGCTTGTAGGTACATATACTTTGCCACTTAAGAATATAGACAGACATTTCCATAGATTAATTCCTTTTACCATATTTAAAAATATATAAACAAATCCTCATTCAAATGAAAAATATTTTTTCATAGGGAATGTTTTGAAGAAGGTTACATATAACTTTTCATTTTTGGATTTCCTGGTCATGAATAGAGTCCATTTGACATTTCATTTACTTATTTAACTTTATTTTAAAACTGTCCAATAAGTGAACCTTTCTGGATGGTTTACAATAAAGCACACTAAAATACAATTTAAATGAAAACATACAGAATAAAATTAAATAAAATGCAAAACAAAAACATTTGCCAAGAAGAAGCAAAATCTAAAACAATATAATTATGAGCCAATTAAAAAGCTTGGGAAAATAGAAAGGTCTTCACCTGCTGTCAAATTGATGCTAATGTGTGGGTATCAGTTGAGCCTTTCTGGGGAGCAATTCCATAAATGGGTGCCAGCACACGGAAAAAAAACCTCCCTTAGTAGAGATGTACTTCTTTATTTCATTTATTTATATCCAATTGCCAACCATCTTGCTAAAATACTAAATAAAACCAATTTTGTTGTATACATGATGTACAATGACAATAAAGGCTTTGACTTTAAAACAAAACCTAAAAGCAGGCTCAAATACAATAAAAGCAATAAAACCCCAAGGACCTGTTAATTTACATATACAGAAAGTAAGCAAAATAAAATCGAGCAAAACAAAGTAGATAAATAGCAAATTTAAACTAAAAAAATGAAAGAACTTCCTAATTATATCCTACCAAGATTAGGTCATCTTAACCTTTCCTATAGCAATAGTTGCCAATAAGAACTTGGCAATTCTGTTTGTGATAATGGGGTTCCAGTCAAAGTGTAGGAAATGAACCATCTCTCTCTCATTAGAAACCTTTTTATGCTATATAAGTTTCTCATATATAGGTTGATGTTGAAACATTCTAGATTTTGCTTTAAAATGTATTTTCTTAATGATTTATCTAGAGCAGTGGTTGGCAAACCACGGCTTGCGAGCCACATGCGGCTCTTTGGCCCCTTGAGTGTGGCTCTTCCACAAAATACCGAAAAGTCCACAAAGTGCCGAAAAGTCCTTCAGCCGGTGAGAAGAAAGCTGCATATGCGCGAAGATGGCGGCAGTGACTGGAGGTCTTTTCCGCGCTGTGCGCCAGTGGCTGGATAGAAGGATCAAAAGGCACGGAGCAGCCTTTAATTAGGTAAAAGAAAACAAACCACTGAGGGAAGGAACCCACTGAAGCTGCCTTCCTTGCTGGCATCGCTCCTGAGCGAACTCTTCTGTCCTCGGCTGTTGCAAAGAAGCGGCAGCTTTGGGTGAGCCATGCCCGCTTCTTTCTCTTTGAGAGCTGCTTTGCAAACAAGGTGCAAAGCAGCTCTCAAAGAGAATGAAGCGGGCGTGGCGCACCCAGAGCTTCTGCTTCTTTGCAACAGCCGAGGACAGAAGAGTTCGCTCAGGAGCGATGCCAGCAAGGAAGGCAGCTGGGTCAGAGGGAGGCGTAGCCCGAGCTCTCTGGGATGGATAAACAAGTGTGGGGAGGTGAACGGGAGCGGACCTGGCCCTCCGCATGTTGCATCCCCCTCCCCCTACTTTTTAATTGTAGTTAAAAAGAACTAAAGTTAATAACAATGTACCTACCTATATAGTTTAAGTTTAAAAAATTTGGCTCTCAAAAGAAATTTCAATCGTTGTACTGTTGATATTTGGCTCTGTTGACTAATGAGTTTGCCGACCACTGATCTAGAGGTATAGGGCACATTACTTTAAAAATTACACATCTTTTAGAGCACGTAAATAGTTACCTCCCTTCTTTTATTTGCCACTTGTAAACTATACAGGACCGATCCTTATTCCTTCTACTTTGTTTTTGGTTGTCCTATTCAAGCCAATAATAACTAGATGAATTGCATAGAAAGAAAAGGTTTATATACACAGAAGTCATAGGAAATTATTGAGTGATGAGATTTTTGATAGACTGTGGATAGTATTTTAAACTCTTGCTATCTAAATCTAAATTACAGCTGTCAACTGAAACCACTGGTGTAATTTCTCTGAGTGAAATGTGTTGGTATGTTAAGTTACTGTACATGATTCAGACTCAGAGGTGTACAGCCAGTAAAATTTCCTGGTAGGAGAATTGAATGTTCCTATCATTCAGACATCTATACTAGATCACACTAAAAATGTAAATACAGTTTATGGGGAATGAAACTGCCTGACTTTACAGGACTGTGTCAGCCAATCTGAAAGCTATTGTAGTTTGCTCAGTGACATTCTGAATGTTTATGCATTTCTAATCTAATTTTTTAAAGATAGAACTATGCATTTTAAAAAGGTTCCTGAGCATGAGCAAAGCACATCTCTCTGAATTCTTCTAGCAGTTTTACCTTTTGCAAGTTACCTTTAGTTGCATTGAAAGCTGTTTTTGACTTCCCCCCCCCCCCCCGCATTCATTTCTTGAAGCAGCCATGTGACCCTTGCAGAAAAAGTGGCTGCTTTACAATTTTGAAGAGGAGCTTTGTATTCCTGCATGTTGCAAAGATTTTCTTTGGACTCTTTTACAGAGCTATATTATCCATTTTTCTAGACTTACATTTTCAAAAGCAGACAAAAGCAAACTTACCACTCCTTAGGAGACCATTTTAAGATAGATATCTAGTTAATCCAGGATTAAAGTTCTTATAATATACCTATTTTTTTTTTTAAAAAAAAAAGAGCTCCTAAAGTGGAAAGTCAGAAAATATTCTAGAAGTCCTGGCAAAATATTTTTGTAATGCAATCAAGCAAACAGCATCAGAGTAGCCCTAAGGGTGTAACTCAGTTCAAGTGCTTCCTCTTAATCAAAATCAAAAATTGATTTACAGCAAATTTCCTTTGCAGGATATGGGGATAGGATACATTTTAATGTTAACTGAGACCTGTTAACTGAGATCGGAGTATTTAGGCTTGCTTATTTACATTTTTCTATCTTATCTAACCATTTTCACAGATTTCATGGTATCGACATTTTCATTTGAAGAATTTGAATAATGTTCAATAATGTGTATGCCATGAAACATATTTACTCTTTCTATGTCATATTCTGCCAACTTCGTCTTGCCTGCCAAAGTTTAAATGGAGCTGTTATAGCAAGATTATTTTTCTCCCCATCCCCAGTCTCATACCCCATTCTCATTATATCAAAACATCTATTTTATTTTATGTATTCTTGTCTGCCTTGATTTTATGTAATACTTGTGTTAATGGTTATACCTATTTAAATAGTCTAATAAAACCGGGGCAGCTTTAATTCAAATAGAAATTCCGTGCATTTTCCAGTTTCTTTTCTGTTGTAACAGGTCAGGTTGCTTAACAGATGTCTAAATAACTTTGTTGATAGCAGGAATTTTTCAGACCTCTTTGTTACTTATTGAAATGACCTATACATGCAGCAGATGGAGAGGAATTTCACTTACCCTAATATTGAAAGTAAAGCTTTTCTGAGTTGCAAGATTTGTGTTTTTGTCTGTTTTCTATTTTTATGAACACTTCTGTTCTTAACTGAAATACTATTTTAAATGAGTTCTGCAGATTTAAAAAAAGGAATACTTCGTGTGTGTGTGCGTGTGTGCAGAGAGAGAGAGAGAGAGAGAAACCTAAAAGACTATATCTTTAGAATATCTCAGGCATATAAAAGCTCAATTGCTTCTATTAGAATTTTAAACTTGTAACTGCACAGGTATGGTTTTGGGATAAAGGCTTTCCTCTTTGAACATTTGCAAAGTATGAACAGGTATATACTGGTAGATTTTGGAGAATGGCTCCCATATATTCTATATTGTAGTAGTACAGTTAGAAATTGTTTTTATTTGCTTTTAGTATGTTTGATAGGAGTATTTATAATTACATAGAAAGTAAAATAATGCAATAATAATGCATAAGCATGGCTATTTAATAATGTGATGAACATCTCTATTAATCAATATATTATAGAAAAAACATAGTAAGCTTGATAGAACTATCAGGGATGTGACTATTTTCAGGCTATTATTATTGCTCATTTCAACATTAATATTATCCCATTTTAACTCTTGGCAAAACTATAGAAATAATAATTTAAAAAACACTTCGTAATAATCCACTTATTTACCCCATAAGTAAAGTTTGTACAAAACGTGCATTTTTAAAAATGTTATTTTTACATAAAATATTGAATAGTTTTTATAACATATACATGATTGTATAAAAATGAATTTCTTCACTTTCTAACTTAAAGTGATTCCCCTCCCCTTTGTTTCAGTGAAGTAAATGTCTCTGTGTTCTAAAGGTAACTTCATAAAATTGAGGAATGTTTCCTGGGCAAGATGTTCCTGTTGCCCATTATTTTCCTCCTTTGAATTGAGTTGAAATGTCTAATATGATGGGGATAGAATATTTAGCATCAATTTAGTCCATCTCAACCAACATACATATGTATGTATGCACATATGTATGTATGCACTTATGTATGTATGTATGCATGCATACATACATACATAAGGGCAGAAGACAGCTGGGTAACCTTGAACCAGTCACTATGTGTCAGCCGAACCCACTTCATAGAGTTTTTGTTGTGATGAAAATAAAAAGACAAAGGTCTGTTGGATACACACCTTGAGTTATTTGTAAAAATAGTAAGGTGGGATACAAACAAACAAATATTTAACACATTGTTGTTGTCTGTTGTTTTCTGTTCCTGTAACATAAAGTTTGAAAATTTTGTTCTTAAGAACAAAAAGTTTGCATTTATAACAAATTTCAAGCAAATTTCTTTCCAAAAGTAGAAGTACTGATTTACTATTTGAAAGCATTAATTGATGGTCATTATTATTGAAATGTTTACTTTAAAAAAAACAAATAAGGGATTATGCATGTAAAAACTAACTATTCAAACAAATTGCCCTGTAATTTTCACCTGATGTGATCATAGTTATTGAAGGTTCTTGGTTAAAATAAATACTTATCTCTATCTGTTTCAGGACTTTAAAACAAATTGTACACCTTTGCTTTCAGACAGTACAAAATGTCTTTTTTGAACATTTTAAAAAATCTGTGTACATTTTAATGTATTCTTTGTTGAGATAGAGAGAAAGAAATTATATAGTATGGAAAGCAAAGTGGAAATGAGTACATCCTGTGCTTATGAAGCAATGTTGGTTAGCTTCATTTACCACAGAATATAGATATGTGTCTTTGTATGTGTGCCTCAGTTTTAATTGAATAGAAACATGAAAGATTATAATCTTTGTATATATAGAATGAAAACTAATCAATTTGAAAAGAGAGTAAGACACATAGTCTCTACAGAAAGCTAATGTTTTTTTTAAAAAATATATGATTAGATGATGGTTCTTCCATCATAAATGCAATACCCTGAGGATGTATTAATGCTTGAATAGCATGCTGTGAGGACATCAGTGCAATCCTCTTTAATAGCTTGCTGGCTTGAACCCCAATACATAATGTTCTTATAATATTTTATAGGTGACTGCAGTAAATTGGTAATGAATGTATTTCATTTTTTTTTTGGCTTTGGTTCTTATCTGATTTGCTGGTAGAACATTTTGTCCTTACACTTTTGTATTTTAAAGGCAATTGATCTACTTTTGGATATATGCTCAAAATTTTTGTCTTTAATTTTTTAAACAAAAAGCTCCATATTGTGAGATTGTGATCTGTAGAAAAGTGGAATATTACCAGAACTAGAAAGAAACCCGACCAGTTGGTTTAGTCCTCTTCAAATCCACCCACTCATACTAATGTTCTTCAGACACTGCCAAATAGGCACACATTTTCTTTCCCTTTGTTTTAGTTGTTTCAGTTTGTTCAGACAATACTTGGAAAATTATAGTTGTCTATAATTGGGCAATGTTGCTTCACATATGTTAATTTTGAGTCCAAACAATTTCTTTAAATTTCCATTGTGTTTTGCTGAAAAAAAATAGCTTAAGATGGATGTTGAATTAAACTAATAGTATAAGATCAAGATCTTGGCTAAAGATGTAATCTGATTGAATTACTATGTATGGTTCTGACTGTCCTGAATAGAATAAAAGACAAAGGTATTTTATATTATATGCAAAGTTATTTATTTATTTTCATCCCACTTTTATTATTTTTATAAATAGTTCAAGGGGCTCACATACCTAATACTCAGTCCTATTTTCTCTACTATAACAGGGTGAAGTGGATTGGCTGAGAGACAGTGAGTTTGCCCAGCTAACTTTCATGCCTAAGGCAGGCTTAGAAGTTTTTAGCCTGTTATCTTAACCACTAGATCAGATGGCTCTATAACAAGAATCTTTTGATGTCTTTAAGATCAGTGAACCTAGAATTAAATTCCAACGCATTTAAAAGTTGAAACCCAATTTTCCATTCCTGATTGTTTATTAAATTGTATCAGTTTCAGGTAATGTTAACAAAAATCAAATTGGTGAACAGAATAATGTGTTAGGGCATTCTAAAAACTATACAATTTCATGCCCTTAATTTACATGAAAACGATTAACTATTTCCCCTCTAAATATACATTTCCATGAATCCCAGAGTGAATAAAAGCTGACCAAACCTTGCAGGGTACAAAGTTACAAACCTAGCTTCTTTCTGAAAATTTGAATGCAAATTTAGATTTGCATTCTAAATTCTTTATTGATTCAAAATAAAGATACAGTGAATATCACAGGTGCAGAAGCTTGGATAATTTTGTAACAAGTAACTGTTTTCAAATGTTTCCTGAGGCCAGCAGCTGCCTTTCTGTCTTTCTTTTCTTTTTTCTTTTTGGCCATTTTTCCTGACTCTTGATGAATCTTTAGTTGATGAAGTTCTGACAGTTTTAGCCTGCATGTTTAAGATCTCTCTGTATATTTTAAAATAATGGTGGATTCTTATAACTGAAAAGCTATTCCCAAATCTTTTCTTTCTGTTTTGTAAGCACATTAGACATACGTATCAGAAACTGGTTTTGCTGAAATAGCCAACTTCTTCATTGAGTGTAGAACATTAATTTGAAGACCAAGAAAAAATACCGCTTGAATTTGATGACAACCTGTGGTTGTCTTCCTTGATTGCCTGACCCCTTTTACACACACACACACACACACACACACACACACACACACTTTTTTGATGGTGATGTTTTTTTATACATTAACACGGGGTTTTTTTATTTTACTCTTTGGAATTGTTATTTTTAACCATACTAAAGTCTCGTAAAATTAAATATTATAAAAATATATGGGAAAAATAACCGTTAATTCTTAATCCAGACAGAAGTATGTACAATAAGTAGGACTACAATATGAAAACATGATAGTTTCATACAAGAAATTAAAGTATCTTATAGTTTCCTAGTTTGAGACGATGTTGATGTTTAGACTAATTAATAGATTATGATTATAATCATTTTCTGATCATATGCATAATCCTACAATAAGAAGTCTTATTTTATTCAATGTAAATTGAATTTTATATTATTAAATCAGCTTTTAAATAATATAATATTAATTTACCTTCATTGATGTATAATAATTTCTGAATAGAAAGAGATAAAGCCTTGGCTTAATTGTGGGTTCAAAAAAATCCACTCTGTCAATTGCAAAAGACTACACTGCTTGGATCTGCACATATACTATGCCAATATGACACCTTAGATTGTTGGGAAGAACTAGATGCATATAAGGGCCAGCATCAGTTAAATAATTAGTAACTGTGATTTCACATTGTTGTTAACATATAGTAATAACTATAAATCAAATAAAAAAAATAATTCAGTAAATGTAGGTCCCATCCAACTCTCAGCAACTCTGAATGGATTGCTAAAGCATTTAAAAACAAAAAATATAACCCCCACCCCGCAAAAGACCAGTACAAGAGCAAAAGAACAGTGATGGCAAAGAAAAACTCACAATTGAACAGAAAAGAAGAAATATAATGCTAAATCCTTTATGCTTAGAGTTTGGGACAATAGTTAACAAACTTTTGATCTTCAATAATTTATTGAAGTTTCAGGTCAACTACTTTTATAAAACATCAAGAGTTCCTTTTTTATCCATATAGAAACTTGCTTTCTAAGTTGTTATTTTTTTGTTTTTTGTTTTTTGCTGCTTAAGCAACTTGTTCAAATAAAATTGCTTTCGGTTGCTAGAAAGAAACTTACTGAAAAATATATTTAATTATATTTTGGAAAACTGTATAAAATGTTCCTAAATATATCCCAAAGGTGCTTTTTCAAAAGGCACTAGACTTACTTTGTTTTCTTTGCAGACACTTTGCTTCTTATCCAAGAAGCTTCTTCAGTTAGAACTGAAAGAGCTTCTTGGTTGAGAAGCAAAACATCTTCAAGGAAAATAAAGTCTAGTTTCCTTTTGAAAAAACATCTTTGGGACAACCATGATCTGGATGACTGAGAATCTCCATAGACATTTCCCTAAATATATTTAAATAAATATTCTATATAGCAGTCCCTGCCCTGTGGACATCCTTCCTCCTCACATCCAGCAGACCCTCTTAGCCTTCCAGAAGGCTGTGAAGAGCTGATTTTTCTGCAAGCATTAGGATTGAATGAGGTTGGTGTCCAGTAAAATGGAGTCCTGATATGTAAAAGAAGATTGACTATGTGGAAAAGGAATTCTTGTTATAGTTTTACAGCTTTTTGAGGTTTATAATTGTTTTGTGAGCTAGCAAGAATTATGGTATATAAAATGAGTGGTCATGTAAGTTTTTAAAAATAAATAAATAAATAATACTCCTTTTATACTACCGCCTTGAAAAATGATTATAGAATTATAATTTGAAGAGTACATTTAGGCCATCAAGTCCAGCTACTGGGAATCCAAAATAAAGCATGCTTGATAGGTAGGTTGTGAGTTGATCAGTGCTACCATAGTCATAAAAATTAATAATGTCATACTCTGGCATGTAACACATTGTATATTTTTCTGTAGGGTAGAAAACCCTACATCAATGATGGCAAAAATTTTCGGCACTGAGTGCCGAAAAGGGAGCGCATGCACGCGCGCAGGCATCACCAAGTGCCAAAAAGGGAGCACTTCAGAATGGAGAATTCCCATTGGTTCTCCTTCTTTCTGGACACCCCCAATTACGAAGTTCGAAGAAGCTCCATTCCTGGCTCGCAGACCAGCTCTTCTGGTTTCTGGCACTGCCGCATGCACAAAGGCCAGCTGTTCATCCCGTGAGCATGCGCACCAGAAATCCGGAAGAGGTGATGCCATGCATGCCAGACAACATGGCTCTGCATGCCACTTCGGGGCTGCATGCCATCATGGGGCTACATTGTTGACCCATGGAAAGCCCATTGAATTCAAATAATTGCTGTTTATTAAGATGGTGCATGCATATATCTGTTATGACAATAACCTTTAATACAACACTGGCCTTTCTCTCATTTTAGCCCTTTTACTACTTTGAAAATAGCAAACCTGTGAGAGTGATTAAAATGTTAGCATTATACAGTATATTAAAATACAGTGATACCTCAATTTAACAGTTATCTCTTTAATGGACTTTGGATGCAACAGACTAAATCTGTGTTTGGATTTCATCCCCAAAATAATGTAAAAGTCTGCTGTTTCTGCAGGCTGCCCAGACAGTTGGCATAATTTATAGCATTTGCATAATGACATAATTGTCATTTTTACATCATTTGCGTCAGTTTGTCATTTGCATTATGTAAAATGTCAGTTACATCATTACACAAATAACACAAATTGATGCAAATGATGTAAAACATCAATTGAATAATTACGTAAATGGCATAAATTATGTAAATTACATAGATTCGGATTTAACAAAAATTGGATTTAATGGACACCTCTTTTCCCCAAATGCCCTGTTACATTGAGATATTAATGTATGGATAATTATTCAAACTATATTTTTTCATTGATGCTACATTCCTATATTAGTGATTTCCTATAGATAGCAATATTTACGCATTACCAAAAACATAGATTACAAAACAAAACTTTGCTGAAATAATAATCCTTATATTGTTGAAGCTTTCAATATCATGCCCAAAGGGCTATATGTGCCTGCAGATTTAATCTATATGTCTCATAGACTCTACCATCCGATTTCTCATTTCGCTTCCCTTTTTATTTTCCTTTAAAAAAATTATTACAGCCATTTTTTAAATCTAGAGAGAAAAATGGGTTGCTGATATGATGCATTGTTGATCAATAATACTGGGCAACCAAAATGTGCACGATATAAGTGTTTGCATGCCTTGCTTAAACATCAATAAATCTGATAAGCATGGATACCTGCAAGGTGGAGGGGAAACAAAAGCAAATATTTGCTTGCCCTGGAAAAGTCATAGCACCAGGCTTCCTGTTTTCATTTATAAAAAGAACTATGCTGGACCTCTAGATGCTAAAGCATTATTATTATTATTATTATTATTATTATTATTATTATTATTATTATTATTATTATTATCTATTAGTCAACATTAGTTGTTATTATTCATTAGTCAGCTTACTTTGTAACTTGCTTTTCTGTGTGTTTAGCCTCTGAATGGTTTCAGTAATAATTGATATATACACACTGGAAAAGAAAATATCTGTTCTGACCTAGGCTTCCTGAGTCAGTAAAACATACGAGTAGTCCTAAAAACCTCTTTTATTGCAACAGCTGTGAATTCTGTTCATTCACAGATGAGTCCCAAATAGTTGTAAAGAGTCCTTTGGGAGAATTCCTTTGGGATAATCACCCACCTTTATCTCCTTGACAGGCTGCCAAAGACCTAATTGGCAAAGCCATATGGAGTCCAGAGTCAAACAGAGCTTCAGTCTTTAAACTGAACTGAATTAACAACCTTGTTTCCTGCAAAGACCCACGTGCCTTTGCTCCTCTTTTAAGTCTTATGGGAAAGGCCAATCATCTCCAAGCCCTACTCCCAAGTCGTCCCTTTTGTTTTAACTTTTCTTGCCTTCTGGCAGCTCTGTGCATGTGCACACTGGGATCAGGCTCCCCTTATTCCTCTGCCTCGCTGAGCTCTGACTCTGGAGGCTCCAGATGCAGCACGTACCTCCCAGATGGCCCTTTCTCTGCCTCCGATGCAGAGCCCTCATCCGAACCTTCCCCAGACTCCAGGACTGGCTCACGTTCCTCCCCAACCTCCTTGCTGTCTGACTCTGCTGCCAGCTCCACAGGTTGCCAGCGGACCAAACAGTATCCAATGCAAGCATGCTCTGTGTCTTTCCTCAGGCTCCCTAGATAAAAATATGGCCCTTTAAAAAAAAAAAAAATCAGAAATCCAGACTTTTGATAAGTGGTGATTAGACAATAGTGTCTCTGCCTAAAATGAAAAGAGCAAAATTATGAGTTTGCCATTTCTTGAATCAAGTTTTTTTTTTTTTTAAATGGAAGATTTTTGTGAATTTCCAAATATTAAGAAAATTATCCTGCTAGTACCTGGCAGATGAAATTCATTGTTTCTCAATATATGTTGCAAAAATTAGCATGATGTCTGAAAGTCTGGAAGTTATTTCAGTCCTGCAAGATAACAATAGTCCTGCTATTGTTATACCCAAACTGATGTATGACAATTCTGCATAGTAATCATGTTTTGTTAACCAGTTTCATAATTTGCTGGACTTTTGTAGAGCAATGTAATAAACATGTGTGAGAATAGCTTTGCAATTCTTTAAGGCTTGGAGAAGATCTGTGTAATATGTATCTATAAGCAAAATGAAGATGTTTTTATCTGTTCTTGGTGGAGTGTCCTGTTCTGTATTAAAGCAAGTGGTGTTGAGGCAATATTAAAAAAATAATCTTTCTTTGGCGCCATAAATAATTATGTTGTGACATTATCAAATTCTCTTATGTATTACATAAAGAGCAAGGGCAATAAGCAAATCATACAAGAACTGAAACTGGCAAGGTGAGAAGCAATGCAGTTCAGAGTGGACAAAACTGTTGTATAAACATAAGACGGATACATTCCAGTATCAATGGTAAAAATTCATTGACATTAAAGGGCTGTCCCTCCCTCCCTCCATCCCTCCCTCTCTCCCTTCCGTCCTCCCTCCCTCTCTCTCTCTCTTTCTCTCTCTCTCTCTCTCTCTCTCTCTCTCTCTCTCTCACACACACACACACACACACACACATACACCAGAGAATCATAAATGAGCTTGGTGAGACATATTCTGTGATGGAATGAAGCAAATTGAATAGCAATAGCTCTTAGACTTATACACTGCTTCATAGTGCTTTACAGCTCTCTCAAAGCAGTTTATGGAGTCAGCATATTGCCTCCAATAATATGAGTCCTCATTTTACCGACCTCAGAAGGATAGAAGGCTGAGTCAACCTTAAGCTGGTCACGATTGAACTTCTGGCAGTGGGCAGACTTAGCCTGCAATACTGCATTCTAACCACTGTCACCACAGCTCTGAATATCCTGTCCTTGAAGTAATTTATCTGATTCAGAATGTAGTGTTTAGTTTCTGGAAAATTAGAGATGTTTAGTCATATCAGTTTTACAGTGCACCAGAGCCCAAGTGCCATCAGATTGTTGGAAATTAGAGAAAATAATTAAAAATATATATTTAAATGTCACTTTCCCCTCCAAACTGTACTCAAAGAAGCTAGCAAGCAAGGTAGGTTTCTTTTGACCAAGTAGATCCATTTATCTTAATCATACCTGATATTTTCCATACATTTTGTTGATTGAGTGATTGACTGACTGATTTATTAAATGTATTTGCTGTCCATCTCACCATGAATCAAATATTTTTTTTTGATTGAGTAGACATCAATTCAGTGAAACTCAGATTTAATGGACTAAAAACAGTAGAAAAATTAAACCCAATGTGATTACAGTTACATTGTAACCTTGGTGAAGAAAAGCTCTCTCCCTACTTGAGGAGGGAGAGAAGAGTATGCACTGGAAATTTTCTGCAGTGAGCAGGTCAGCTGGATATTGGTAGCATTGCTGGCTAAGAGGATGTAGGGAAAGAAAAACTTGGGAAGATCAGTATAGGCAGGCCAGTGGAAATGTTTCAGTTAGCTTCTTACTAACCCTAAGTCCGTGATGGCGAACCTATCAAAGAGGGCACGTGACAGTCACTACAGTTCAGCTCCACTGCGCATGTGCGCATGCCTCCATCCGGCCAGCTGGTCTTTGGGTCTCTGCAGCAGCACATGTGCGGACGGGTCACATGGGGGTCATGCATGCGGGGGGGTGTTGCGCATGTAGGGGGCCGCACGCGCATTGCATTTTTGGGATTTGGGCACATGGACATGAGCGCATACACAGTGGGCGGGGTGCATGTGCGGGGGCTGCACATGCATTGCATTTTGGGGATTTGGGTACACACATGTTTTGGGCATTCAGTCCGCAAAAGGTTAGCCATCACTGCCCTAAGTTGTTGAGTGTGTTTCTTCTGAATTCTTGTGGTAGGGTCATGAACCTGAACCTGAAGGTTCATAGTTGAACTTCCCTTCAGCTATGCAGTAAAACTGCATAGTTGAAGGGAGAGAGGATGAAATGGATTCTTTTTCACGAATGGAAAAGCAACTCCTTCCCTCTTTTCCAAAGTATTATAGATTGGTGCAAGCACTCAGTGTGGAAGATTTTGTTCATATAATATAAAGCAAAGTGGATAAGAAGAAATTACTGGACAATAACTACTCCACGGGCAAGAGAACACACAGCTCATGATTTCTGCAAATATATGCATTCATGGGCTCTATAAAGAAACTGAATCTTCTGAGAATCGGGCACTGTAATGCCAATCATGTGGTGTGTTTTTTTTCCCATGTATCTCTGTTATTTCATTATTTCTTTAAGGGGCAAAGAAAATAACTTTTTGGTCCCAGTAGAAAGCACTGTTTCTCTGCAAATCTGCTTTCTGGCTGCCTGTTTACTGTAATAAACAAGTTCCCATCTGTTACATTAAACATGCTAATATAGGTCTACAAAGTACAATGACATCTAGTGCTTAAAATATCCAAACGAAATGTCAGAGTCCAATTGCATATACAGAGTTCAAAAGTGGTGGTGTCCTGAATCCACCTCTGTTACTAAAAGGGCATTTCATAATCCATGTAAGTATCTCACTAACATCCTTAAGTAATTGGCATGTGTGGGACCAGATGTAGATATATGATTACAGCATTAAATTCTGACAAAAGATTTTTAACCACATCGCAAACATATTTCAGCTAAGTAGGTTTTTAAATGGTTTCCTTTCATGCAGTTGAGTTCTGAGATTTTATACAGGCATGTGTTCTGTCTCCGTCTCACACACGCACACCAGCAGTTGACCAAGAGTTAAAATAAACCAGTAGACAAGAATTTCCTTTGATAGCAGAATTGGCAGCAACCCAGTGGCTGCTTGCCAAAAGTTTTTACTTATAAAGAGAGGTTTATCTCCTCTAAAAACATCGAAGTAAGTCCACAAAAGCCAAAGAATAGTCAAGTCCAGTCCAAGAATCCATCCAAGCAGAGCATATAACGAAGTTCCAGAAACGCAGTATGACTTGCTAGCTGTTCAGTTTTGTCCGTCACAAAGCCTGAATGGCCACCACACCCCCTTTTATCCCCTGTGGGGTGTGGTCCAGTGACTCAGCTTAATCTCTGGCACGCCTCCTTCTCTGCTGCGCGAGCTTGTCTTTCCGACGCTATCGGGGATCCAGCCAAGACTTATCTCCGTCGCTGTCTAACTGCGGCTGCTTGGAAGTGCCTGGCTCCTGGCCTATCTTTTCTCCTCTGGAAGACACCTGAGGCATTGCCAGAGAGGAGGGTCCTGGAGAGGGAGGCCTTGCCAACTCCTCTCCTTCACTTTCGGAGTCTTCTCCCTCCGATAAGACGGGCTCGGGGGTTGGAGTCAAAACAGCATGTGCCTTTTAAACAATATAGTTTCATTGATAAAGAATAGGTTCCTCTGGATAAAGCAAGTTATTTTAAAATTCACTTAGTATCACAATATAAATATAGTAAAATAAGTTTGTGCTTTTTTCTCTACAATTTTCTATAGACAGTTAATAAATGCTCATTTTAATATTGACCCTATAGTGACAAAAAATTAACGATTCTTTTTTTTTCTTCCTCCTGTTTATCTCCATGCATTTTTAAATATACAGACTACATTTGCTATGTAGTTTATCTACAAAACATTGAAATATCTGTATTTATTTCTGCTGCTTTGTTAACTGATTCTTGAGGACTGTTTTTAGTAGGGAGAAAATTGATCACTGCATAAAAAGGAAAAGTTTTTTTATAAAGAAAAGTGCTTAAATATTTTTGACTAAAATCAGGGGTGAAATCTAGCCAGTTCTATCCAACTTGGGCAAATCAGTAGCAGTGGCTGTGGGAGGCTCCGCCCACCTGCACGGACATCATGACATCGCTTTTTTTGCAACATTTTAAGTCTCTGCGCATGCGCAGAAGGCTTTGCACATGCACAGACGATGGCACGTGAACATTGACAAATCGGTAGGGAAGGTAAGTGAATTTCACCCCTGACTAAAATGTATTATTTTGTAAACTTAAAAGGACTTTAAATAACAGTTTCTGAGACCAGGTGTAAAGAAGAAAATGTTTCTAATCATTTGTCTTTCATAAACATGAAAATTGAAATTGTGAGCAGAAGCAACATTGATCAACATTGTTTCATGGAAAATTATTTTAAAGGAAATGGACAGTAGCTGGCGAATCTCAGAATTTAATTCTAGGAGTTATGATAAGCAGAATTAATTATGCAAAATGAATGCATTTCACTTGCAAAATTCTGCTGTTCTGGTTAAAGTATTTGAACGATGCTATTTGTTTGTATGTATTTCTAGTACAATGTGAAGTAATTGAGACCATAATGACCACAGCTAATTCAATCTATCTTCACCCACCTTTTAAAGATCTGAGGAAAAAATTATGTCAGGGAAAAAAATATCTGTTTTTTTAATCAAAGGCATACAGAAATGCACATATATGCAAGATTCACCTTTGTAAATATAATTGCACAAAATGTTTCTCCTCCATCGTCTGCTCATGCATAGAAAAATGACATAATTGAATATGTTGCTGGGAACAGAATAGCTTACTGATATGATGCCCTAATTAAACATTTCTCTCTTATACCATACAAAAGGCAATTCTTTTTGCAGTGGTATGATTTACAAATTCAGTGAAGAATAAATGATGTCCCATGGATGGTAGAAATGGATGAAATCTTTCCATATATACCATGGAGAGAATCCTTTGATGTCACTTTGATTTGATAAAAATGTCTGCAGAACTTACAGTCTCTAACCATAATAGAATGTACATCTAGAGAATAATAAAAATGTCTATCAGCTTGCTCAACTCCAGGTACTGACAAAATTGTAACATAAAGTTAAAGTTAATGCAGCAGTAAATTTTTTGAGCATGTACCTAACCATTGCTTTATACAAACAGATGAGAAGAGAGGGACTGAGAATCTGGTACTTTAGTAATAATAATTCAATCAAATATAGAAGGACAAACAAATCCTATTAGAAGCAAGAATATGGCCTATTGCAAATGAAAGCTAAAGTATACCATTGTGTGTTGCTTAGTTAACTTTTTCTCATGATACATGTGAAAGACCACTAAAATATGTTATATCACACTGATTTGTTTGAGTAAGATTTCAAGAAAAATAATCTTCTTTTGCTTAAAAAAAGAAAAATAAAAGTATTATAAGTGGGTTGAAATTATTTGTTTAAGAGATGAATGTGGCATGCAGATAGCTGCTATAGGTGATGAGGAAACATAATGTAGGCAAAAATGCTTCATTTTGTGATTTTGTGTAACAGTTATTGCTTTATTAACATATTCCCATGGAAGTTATCCTGATAGTGAGAAAATGTTTATTTATTATCAGTGGTATATGCCTCTTTATATTGTAGGTACTGGACAGAAAAAAGTAAAAAGTTCTTAAAATATACCTTATAGTGTGAGAATAAATGTCAATGGCAGTTTAGATTTTTATAAGAGACATGTAATGCCTTGCATTGTTTAGAAACCTGTCTGACATATATATTTCTGAATGTTTTACTTGTCAATAACTAAGGGAAGGATAACTGTTGCCAATCCAACTGGCTCAGAAAGGGCCACAGCTGGTATACTAAATGTAGTTATTAAAAAGTGCTCTATGCCATAGCTGCCAGCCACAAATCCATTGACAGCTGAGGTCAAGGAGTACTCCCAAATATTTGAGACTAGTTTGTGCAGCTTATAGCTATAAAGAAGGTCAAAGAAGGACTTGGTCAATAGAGATCTTGTAATTGTCACCATTAAGCAAATGGATATATATCCCATGTTTAAGGAGAGAGTGATAATCTCCTTTATTCATGGATTACATACTGATTAAATCAGCCAGGAAGGACAATGATTGAGCAAGTCAAAGTGGTCCTAATTACTGCATATAGTCTTTTCATGTCCTTGACATATACATTGAAAAAAAATCATATGAACAGAACGGGCAGTTGCCAAATTTTCTTCTTCCCCCACTTTGTATTTGATCCAATTCTACTTATGAGTTACTGCTATCAGTTTCATACTTCTCAGGTGAAGCAAGGTGATGGATGAGAACTGCCAAAGGAAAAAGAGCAGTGAAGAATAGTATCAACCACTGGGCCATCTTTTTGTTCCACAGATTGATCAGAATACTAATAGATTTCCAATTTTCTGGAGTATATTCAAGAAACCACCTAGTGTAAATTCATCATGTCCTAGGTGAGACCATTTTATTTTTCTTTCCAAAGTTGCCAATGTTTATACTAGCTAGTGGTTTAAATTGCCCAGAAGAGTGATCTGTCCATGACAGAGAGCTTTTCTGCTCTCTTTACAGATTGTATGGATAGTCTGAGAAAGAAGAGGAGGGGAGTTGCCCAGATATCTCCTAGCAGTGAATGGAGTTTCTTCTTGTCTCTTGCTTTCTAATAAAAAATATGCTCCCTGGAGTCTTCTATGAAAAAGGATGATAGAAAGAATAACAGGGGTTGGATCAATATTTTTCCTTGCCCATTTTCTACTAAAGTTCCAGAGATCTGGGCAACCTGGTGGCCCTAAGATTAATATAGAATTGTATCGAGTGCTTTGATTATTTGATTTATATCTCGCCTTTTCTCTAGGAAGGAGATTGGACTGAGGAATTGCCCAAGTTACCAAATGAACATTCATGACTGACCATAGACTTGAACCTGAGTCTCTCTAGTCTAGTTGAAGTGTAGCTCTTAAAAGTTATACCATAGCAGCACTTGGATACAACTATAAGAGCCATACAAGTTGTAATTGTTATTTTACTGTGATATAAGGTGAATTTATGAAACATAACTAAATATTAATTATAGAATAGAATAGAATAACAGAGTTGGAAGGGACCTTGGAGGTCTTCTAGTCCAACCCCCTGCTGAGGCAGGAAACCCTACACCACTTCAGACAAATGGTTATCCAACATTATAATTATAATAATTATATATTGATTAAATTTAAATCCAAAATACAAACTAATTTTGGTTTTGTTCCGGCCCCACTTAATTATTTGAGCAATTTATATAAATCCTTCAGTTGAAAAAAGTTGCATAATTTTAAGTAATTGAAGAATCTGGCTAGAAAAAAAAGGAGATTTATTTTTCAATACAATAATCAGCTAGTTGATTCATGGATTTGAAATGAAATTGGTGAAGAAGTTGCTCTGAAAATTGATGTACTTAGGTAGCTAGTATTCTGGAGAACTTAAATTAAGGACAGTATTTATTTATTGATAGCCAATCATTTGATCAGTTTCAAAAATAAAAAAAAGTAAATGCAAAATTACAGAAAAAGTAGGTGAAAAGGATCAAAAAGATGAAAAAATTTAAAAAGGACAAAAAAAGTTGATTTTCAATTTTCTTTAATACATATACAAATATAGGCAACATAAGCTTTGACTCTAAGTTAAAATAAAAATACATAAACAGTCAAAATAATATTAGAATTATATAACAAAATAACCTATTACTCTAAGCTTAAATATAAACAAAAAAATATGCAGTATACATATCTAATAATAGTAAAGATATAATATTTCTATTATAACAGATTTAATCATTAGGTCCTAATATCTAAACTTCATTTTTATCTTCCTCTAACAGAAAGTCCAAAAGTAGTCTCTAAATAAAAACAAAACGAGATAGGCTTCGAAATGAGATCTTTCATCAAAGTCGTCAGTTTTACCTTTTCTGCCAATTCCCTTAATTTCGGAATCCACTCTTCAGTTGTGGGAATTTGTGTATCTTTCCACCTCCAATATTTTTGATGCTGGCAGGTCAGGAAGAAGGGTTTTCCCAAGTCAGATAAACCTCTGGGCAAGATTGACCACTATCTTTCAGAAAAGGATAATCTAATCTAGTCTAAACTATTGTATTAAAAGACACTTTAAATTGTACCCAGAAGCGGTAGGTAGCTAATGAAACTTATGTAATATGGAAACCGGGACTCATGTGTTTCTTATAACCAGCCCTGGACAATAGCCTAACTTCAATTGAAATTTTGGATACTCTTCAAAGGCAGTTCAATTTAGAGGGCATTATTGTGGTCCAATTGCTAAACATATTTCCTGTGAGCCAGATAAAGCATCTTAGGTGTTCATCTAGAAATGAAATGAGTGCAGTGTCACACAGTTCCATTTGTGGTTTCCAGCTGAGTGTGCACTCTGCATCTGGGTTTGCTGCTGTGTAATATGTTCAGGGGCTATACAACATTTTAAAGATGCTTGGAAAAAAGCATTTCTTCTGTCTTGTTGTTAGCATTATGATCAGTTTAGCAAAGATAATTTTTTTATTTCTATTGGGGACAACTGAAGCATATTCCTGGGCATTTGGGATTGAATATTTATTTATTTGTTTTATTTTTATTTTTTTATAATTTAGATTTATTGGAGCACAGTAGTCGATGCTAATTCTGAGTTGTATACAGTTAAAAACAGTATGTTTGTGTGATACATACTAAAGAAGTTAAATATGTTTTCCCAGCCTACTACTTTTGGTGTGTGTCTCTTCTGAATTTATTTCTAAGAAGATGAGAAGCAGTTTTGTAAAATGGTTAAGGTGCTGGCCTAGAATTCATGAGACAGAGTTCCATTTCCATCTTAGACATGAAAGGCAGATGAGTGTCTTTCACTTCTGTCTCAACCCAACTCGTCTCACAGGGTTGTTGTTGACGGAAAATTGGAGGAGGAAAGAGTATTAGGTACCTTTGCTGTCTTGAGTTATTTAGAAAAATAATATATTGTAAAATAAATAAAATTTCTTGCCTCCCACAAAATCACCTTATATTGAAATTACTACATTAGTGTACATTTTTTCCATTACCACTGATTGGTAAACATTGCCTCATTATTCATGCCGAAAATATAGTAGCCTTAGATGTGGCTAAAGCTCAAAACAAAAGGGATTCTATTGATGAGCAACCAACTTCAATAAATTTTCATAATCTCAGTGACATATTCCCCAGAATTCTGGGAATTTTGCCTGGAAACTTTTAGTAATGTTGTTAAGATTAAAATGGAAGCAAAATGTTCATTTGTGTATTCAGCATGTTAAAGTATAGTTTTCGTTGACAAAATAACCAATTTGTTTGTGGATTACTTGCAAATGTGTTCTGATTGTGCTATTTTCTATTCATTAATTTGCATGGACAATACATTTTTTTCCATTGGTCCAGAGACAATTTCATCTCTTGAGTTCAACTGGCCAATAAATTATTAGCTATAGATTTTATTAAAAAATAATTCCAGCAGTCAAATACATGAATACATGAATAGAATGTTAGAATGATCACTGATTAGAGCCATTATGAACTAACTTTTAAAAATAGTATTAATAATTATTTTAATAAAAGAATTTTGATTTTTGGTTGTAGGGATCCTGTGCTGTACTCATCTCCCTCCACCTCCATTCTCTTGAATTCAGTGTAATATATTGTATTTTTAGTTGTTTGAGACTGCTTTGTAAACTTTGTAATTAGGAAATTAGAAATTTGGATTGAAACAGACTTCCTAATATGCTAGATTTCTATATGCATTAAATTGAATGTTTTATGTAAGGACGCATATAAAAATATATTAATATCTTACAATCCAAAGTAATTATAATGCATTCTGCTATATCAAAGTTCCACTATTTTGTTTTGTATTTTCCTATTCTTGCCCCTTCGTGCACCATTCATACAAAGACTTCGGCACAGGTATCTTTATGGAAAAGTGATCCATTGTTTTCTCTCTGATATAGCCATTTTATCCATTGGCTGATTTTGCATTGAAGATTGACTGTTCAGTTCCTGTCTTTGCCTTGGCTTCTTTGCTGTGACTGATCATGGTTAGAAAATCAAACAAAATAGAGAATGATGGATTTAATCTCCATGTCACTCATCTCAAGATAAAAGTAAATGTATTTTATTAGCATGCTCAGTGTATATGAGTGGGTAGATAGATGTGTAGATCTGTATGTGTATATATATGTGTGAGTGTGTTTGTGTGTACACGCACACATGGACACACACTGTTGAAATGGCTTAGCCTCACCCTTTTTCTGGAAATAACTAGCTTTTCTGCTTTAGAAGTTATGAACTGACAACAAAAGGCAAAGGAAAATAGCAAAGTTATGAGTTCAGTAAAAGAGGACATTTTTTTAACAAATCAGTGTTATAATTTCTTGCTATTTTTCCAAAGGTTATATCTCTTACAGGTGAAAGTAGGAATCCTTCTCAAGACTGCTCAGTCTGGTAGATTGAAAGAGAGAAAGGTTCATGTCCTTTGTTACAGAAACTCTTTTTGTTATGTATCAAGCTTTTTCAGATTTTTGAATGTGTCTGGGTGAGGAGGGGTTCTCTTTATGGAACAGGGAGAAATTTGAAAAGCTCTTTTCCCCTTTGAAAGGGGAATTATACAAGAGTTAAAGAAAAAAATAGTCTTATAAAGAAAAATCCAAGAAATGCCGAGTTGTTTTTAAGAGCAAAAAAGTTCCACTTTCCCTGAGACTTCTTACACCTTTGTCCAGGTGTACAATTATTGGAATAATTAACACAGTGTTCCTTTACCACAACTAATGTTTCTTTAAGCTGTTATTCTGCCCATCTATCTTTGCAATTTACTAGCTTACTTTTTGTCTAGCTGCTTAGGGAAATGATTCTTGAAGAGACATTTTTGTATTCAGGAGAAATCTGACAGTACTGCTAAAAGAATTATACACTTGCTAAACAAGTTTCTTGGTACAGACCAGGCTGCACTTGCATATATTTTATTTAAACAATGACCACTACTGTACTTTAACACATACTGAAATACAATATGGGCAATGGCAGCATGGAGTTAATAAAAGACTTTAAAAAAAAAAAAAGCTTTTCTAAAGGAATTGTTTTGCATTCTTAAGGAAGCACGTATTTCATGCTCTAAAACTCTGAGGTTTGTAGTTGAAAAAGATTAAGTAAATAATTCAGGATGTGATGTGTTTACCTGTTAATAATTAAGTACATTTCTCTGTGTACTTTTTATAGATTTTTTAGATTTATTTTATTTCTGGTTCATCTGTTCTGATTCTTAAGTTAATGAAGCTCCTTCCTTCTATGAAAAAAAGAGATTTAATGCAGTGGCTTATATAAAGAACGGAATACAGCTGTCTCCAGTTTAGAAGTCATTTTATTATGGAAATGTGATTACCCACCATTCCCCAGTTAAATAAATGTTAGAATCCATTTTTTGCCTTTGAATCTGATCACAAAGGACTTTTTAAAAAAATTATCCACCTTCCTTTTTTAATAATATGTTTTATCAAATGCAAGTGTCGACTGCCCAGAAAAAGAAAAGGTTTGGTATATGAAAGCTGCTTCTTTAATCTATAATAATCAATTATCTTTAAAACAGAATGGGAACATGTCAAATGAAATTTTATCAGTGGCAATGATCTGTATTTTTTTTAAAGTTAAAAGACCACTAACCTAAATAATACGCTATATATGTTGAGCTTTGAAGCTAAAAAGTTCAAGTTCCATGAATGAGAAACTGCAAGACATTGCATGAAGACTGCAGGAGGAAAAACGGAACAGTAGCATAACAAATGACTAAGATACTTTCTCACTTGAAGCAGGAATAATTACTCTTATTATAGATTGAAAAGTGCATCTTTTCAGTTTTGTTCTGTATATTCTAGGACTAAGGTGTTCAGAAAGAACAGGAAGAGGAGAATATTTCTGAAGGTGCTTTGATAGCATAAGTGAGTGAAACTTCAACAAAAATTTAGCATGTGCTACTTCTTGTGACCATTTGGCATAGGATGTTTTGCATACTTAGTTCTCATGCTATGCTTATTCTCTTTGGGATCATCGTATATAAACCATATATTAATTTGATGTGTGAAATTTGATAGCTTTCAGTTAATATTGCCTAGAAATTGCAGCCTGAAGGAGGTAGTTGTACTCCTTTTACAAACTTTCTAACTGTAAAGAAGCCCCACTTTTCTTTTTCTTGTACTGCCCACCTACTGCTGTACAATGAATAATAATTAAATTTATGTAATTTACCAAATTTATAAATGTGCTTGACTCCTTTATAGGGAAATAATATAACAATTAAATAAACAGTATGAAAGCATTTTAAAGGGTGCATGGTGATGAGGGGTGGGGAAGTAACCAGACTTTGTTTTTTTTTTTAAAAAATTAAACAGTGGGAGTCACTAATGATGCATTTTTGAAAGCACCTCATGCATACGAAAAGCTTTCAGGCATTTTTTAAAGATGACACAAGAAGAACAAAGAGAGTTACCTGGAAGGAACAAATGCCACATTTAAAGGGCTTTTAAAGATATTGGCATCTGTTTGTTCATTTAATAAGGCTGATTTGAGCATTGATCAGAAGAAGTCATGAATTTATGGGTCATCAATTTGATGCACACAAATGAGCTGCGGTCTTGGTAAAAAGAATTCTTGCATGGATCACTTTCATTTGTGAGAATAAAATTCTAATTTTTAATATTTGTTTAAGAAATTATGACCAGTTTGGTAACACTTTGGCTAAGACTTCGGTCATATATATATATACTCACATGAAATAAATCCATTTTTGCTAATCCCCAAATCCTCAGAAACAGGCTGATAGTCAACAGAAACTCCAGTGATTTCAAAACATTGGGCACAAGAAACAATGTCAAACAATTATTCCCACAGATCTTGAGTAAAAGCCCCTCATTCCCTTTCCATAGGAGAGGGAAGTGAAATAAATAGTGCTTTCCTCTTAGGAGCTTTATTTTATATTTTGCATGTTAACTGATCACTTGGTAAAAACCTAAATGGATTGAACTTCTAAGCCACTTTTTTAATATAAAAGATTGCAAGGGCTGCTGAAGTCCAGGAGTTGGGAGGCAGAGTAAAACTTGTTTTCTCTAGTAGGAAAATGGACTGGAATCAATATTTTCAAAGTATTGCAAAAGAAAATACTGGATACACTTTGGCTTTGATTGTGTTGTAGCTAAGTCACAATTACATGAACTCACTTCCTTTAATTGGAATGAGTAGTAACAATGCTAGAAGAAGAAAGATTCTATTGGTGCATAATCTTTTAGGAAGTGCCCTAAATTCCATAGTATTATTAGACAGGCATAGATTACATTATGGCTCAGCAGTTAGACACGGAGGTTGTCATCTCGAAAGCTGACAGCCCGGTGTTCAAGACCTGATGGCCCCGTAATGGGGTGAGCTTCCATTCCTTGCCCCATCTTTTGTCTGTCTAGCAGTTCAAAAGCATGCAAATGTGAATAGATTAATAGGTACCACTTCGGTGGAAAAGGTAACAGCATTCCATGCACCTTTGGGCAGTGGTGGGATTCAATTTTTTTAACAACTGGTTCTGTGGGCGTGGCTTAGTTGGGGGTGTGGCTTGGTGGTCATGTGACTGGGTGGGCGTGGCTATGTGCATAGGGACTACTCAGAGGGCTGAAAAAAGTCATTTCTGACTGGTCCTCACCCTTATGACTGATCATCATTTATGCCCATTGTAGCATTCTTAACAACCGTGTCACTCATTTCACAACTGCTTCTCTTCACCATGGTGACAAGATAGGGTGAAAAACGTAAAATGTGAGAACAGTCATAAGTTTGAGGAGTGGTCAAAAGTGCGAGGACCAGTCAAAAATAACTTTTTCAGCCCTCTGAGTAATCCATATGCACAAAATATACAAAAGAATGAAGGCTATTGCTTAGCACATTGTAAGCCGCCCTGAGTCTCCGGAGAAGGGCGGCATATAAATCAAATTAAAAAAAAAAAAAAAGGATACAGCAATAGAGAGGGATGAAGGAAGGAGAAGAGAGATGGAAGAAAGAAGGAGAGAGAGGGAAGGAAGAGAAGGGAGGAAGGAAGGGAAGGGAAATTAGAGGAGTGAGGGTAAGAGAGGAAGGAAGAGAGGAGGAGAAGGAGAAAGGAAGAGGAAGTAGGGAGGAGAAGAAGTGGGGGAAGAAAGTAAGAAGGAAAGAAAAGAGAGAGGTGGTAGGTTTGAGGAGAAAGATTGCTGTACAGTAAAAAAGATGAAATGGAAGAAAGGCAACCCCAAACAAATATAAAAATATTAAGATAAAGAATGAATTGTTAAACTTTAAAGAATAAAAGAGAACAAATATGAATAAATAGCAATAATTAGAAACACACATACAAACATACAATTTATTTTCTTTGAACAGAGTATTTGGCCGGTTCACAAATTTAAACAGTGTTTAGTCATTTCAATTAAATTTACAATTTCTATATTTCCTTTTTGCCATATTTATTCCTTATCTATTTTTTTAAAAAACCAATATTACCCTTCATCCTCATCTCTAATCTTAATCAAATTCAATTTTTCCCTTCTATTCTATATTATACCCCTTCCCATTGTCATCTATTTTTATATCCATCTTCACATTGGTTAATTATGTAATATTACAGTTGTCTAATATAAATTCAATATTTTAATATAAATCAATTAATTATATAACTATCTTTTTTATATATTAATCAATATGAACATGAATATTCCAATTATTTCCATGCAATTCAATTTCTTACAAATCAATTAATTATATTTACCAATAATAATAAACCAAATAATTTCCCCCATATATTCCTCCAAACCACAACTTAACCATTTCTGCTTTCAACACAATATACAATTAATAGTATCTCAATTATTACAAATCCCTAGTTAAATAGAGCTTTTTTTCTTTTGTGTTTTAAAATCTTGAACTCTCCTCTTTTTCCCTAAATTTCCCATTGTTTGCACCTACCTTTTTGGTGAGGAAAAAGAAAAGAAATCTGCCTGCCTAATTTTCCAACGTTGCAGCAACAGCAAGGCCAACAGCCTGCTTTACTTTCAGTTTCGTTTTTCAGCATAGCTAGGGGAAAAAAAAATTGCTCCAGCACTCTTTGCAAGCAAGCAGCAGAGCCCTCCACAAAACAACTGAGAGCAAATCAGCTGAGAGTCTGGAGGCCCTAATCAACGGGCTAATTAGCCTATGCTGAAGCTCCACGGGCCAATAAAATTACAAAAAAACACCGAACCATTTGTTAAATTGCTGGCTCACCTGCCCCTCGCCCACCACTATTTATTGGCAATAAATAGTGGTGCCAAGGGGTGGGGCGGGTCAGCAATTTAACAAATGGTTCGGCCGAACCGCCTAGAACCGGCAGAATCCCACCACTGCCTTTGGGATATAGCCATGCTGTCCATGTGACTACAGAAAATTATTTAGACAATGCTGGTTTCCTTGGCCAAGAAACAGAGATGAGCACCACACCCTAGAGTTGGACAGAATTGGACAGAGAAAACCTCCAAACCTATTTTTTTAGAAGCTATTTACTCTAATAATCTGAAGCTTGGTTTCTTGCAGTTTCCACTTCTTTTTCTTTTTCTGAGCCATTAGATCGAACCTAATTTATTGTGCTATATACATTCTGAGAGTAGTTCAGAAGAAAAATATATACGTAGGTATTCCAAAAGCATCACTGTACAAACAATGGAATTAGATTAAATAACGCTTGATGAAAGTGGTAGAAAATAACTGAACAATATATACAGTTTTTTAAGAGTCGTAATTACAATGCATTTCAATTTTATTTTTTATTTTTTACTAGAGCAAGAATCTAGAAAGAGTAAGGAAAAGGATGTAGGAATGAAGGGGTGTTCACAGTAACTTTGTTCTATCTCATTTGTCTCATTTCTGTTAGAGAAGATTTGTAGATTTGGGTTATCTTAAAGTAGATGATAGCCATTTTTATTGAATGGCAAAATACTTCTTATTAATTAGTTTAAAACATATTTTAAACTCTGGTGAACATATTTTCATGAGGCCTCAGTACAGCTGACAACATAATAAAGGAGGGATAAGTATAATATCAAACTGAACTTCATAATTAACTGTATTGTATAGACTAAATCTGAAAATGAGAGCTTAGTTAACAATATATCTAGAAGTATAAGTTCTTGCTTATATTAGGAGAATATGCTGGAACAAATTCTCATCCACAGTGCCTTAGGAAAGTATTCACACCCTCCTCACTTTTGTCAATTTTGTTATGCTGCAGCCTGATTTTACAGTTGTTGAAATTCATTTTTTCCCTCATTAATCTACACCGATTACCCCATAATGACAAAGTAAAACCGTATTTTAGAAGCAGCACAGAAGCAACAAAAGTGACAAAAGGGGGTTTTGAATAGTTTCTGAATGCACTGTATATATTGTTCAGTATATAATGAAATGAACACAGAATATGTGACCCATGCCAAATTAAACAATATGTTTAATTTAAATACAAAACCCATATATGTCAATATATTGGGGGAATACCCCTTTTCAGCTGAAGCCAGGTACTAGGGCAGCATTTGAGCCATTATTTCTTATTATTGTTTTGTCTTTCAGCCAGTCTTGGAATAGAAAAGCTTTCAAATGGGTGGTACTGAAAGACAACTGTCATCTCTAAAGATGAATCTGACTATGCTATTTCACATTCAAATTTATATTTTCTGTGTCATTTCCTAGAAGTGGGTGTAATTTTGACTGTGTATTCATACGGATAAAATTACTAATTTACCATCTGGATGTGAAACAGTTTTCTTTTAGATGTCAGGAAAAGTATGATTTGTCCATTTTCTTGGAAGTCTAAATATGATGTACTGTCAGACATGGAAGCATTCTGTGATTTTCAGTTTATTGTGCTGATTCCGCTTAGAAGAATATATCGAACTGAGTCACATTCCTTGTGCTATTTAATATTTACATACTACGGATCTTCAGAAACTTTGAATTCAGCGACCCAAGACTCTTAAACAAGAATTTCTTTTGATGAAATGAGTGGATGGAAGATAGTTCTGTACTGAAGTTCTGTGTTTATAAGTTTATACTTGAGTTACACAAAGTTGTCCCAAATATTGTCGTTCATGTTAGCTAAAAATTCTTCATGGCAAAATGCAACGTAATAACTTTTCATGACTATACTCATATTAACAGCCATATACTTTTTATTTTTGGATTTAGCTACTGCTTTGGATTGGATCATACTCTGTTTTAAGGATCGATTGAACTTTTTTTTATGTTTAACATGGGAAGATTATTGTAAAGTAAGCAAGAATTAATTCTTCAGGAAGGAATAGATATGTGTATATTGCCGCATATCTCATAAGAAGTTCTGGGTGGCATACATCAAAAAAGTATACAACAATAAATATGTCCAATACAATCATATTTAAAAAGTTTTCAAAACTCTTTAACCCAATTCCATAAAAATTGGGTAACTGTGTGTATGAAGTCTGGATGTTCTGTCCCAGCTCTGGATTTCCAAGGATATTGACACACACCAACGGTCCTTATCAAATTTATTAAGTAGCAAGAATAAACAAGACCGGCAAAGCTTGGCAACCAGCCCAGAAAACAAGATATGAGAAACCAAAATACTCTGATAATAAATACAAGTTGTTTCTAACAAGAAACTTACTAATGGCGTGCGACTTAAATAGGCTAAGGGAATGGCCAATTATCCTTAAGCCCTACTCTCGAGTAGACCTCCTCCTCCTGAGTAGCCACTCCTGCCTTTTGGCAGCCCTGCATGCTCGAGCATTGAAGAGAGGCTCCTCCACTTCGCTCTCTCCACTTGAAGGAACCTCTGGAGGTTCTGAAGGCCCTGGCTGAGTCTCTGCCTCTGGCACCACATCCTCTTCAACCTCCTCGCTGTCCGCTGTGAGCGCTGGCTGTGCAGGCTGCTGGTGCAACACCACATCAGCCTCCTCTTCGTCGGGATCAGCCACGATCCGGGCAGGCCGCTGGCAGGCCACAACACTGGATTTGTCTTTTTCATACAGCCTTTTTCTACGTTGTTGTCATAAGCTTATGGAAGAGAAGGGTTTCTTTTTAGTTAATAATGCTTAATGATCTACTGTGCAAAAGAGAAATGCCAAGAAATTACTAGGCCTGTATAAGACCCTGGTTTCACCTAAATTAGATACTTGGTTTCTGGTTTTTGAATAATTCTGAGGATTTTGAAGTTCCTGGCTGCAAAATGGCTTGGGACTATAATAGAACATATTATTAGGAATGTGTACAAGGAGTAAATTACAAAATAAGGAACTTTCAAAAAATAATTTTACCTTTTTCTATTTTGTGCTGGTATTTTTTGAGGGCTTTTAAAATAATCATCTTTAACTAAAGAAAAAATCTTTCTAATAACATTTTATCTAACATCTGATATGTTCATGAAGTATCACTGCTCAATATAAAACCATTTGTAGGCAGGTTTTAAAAGCACTAAATGCTATTATTCAGATTTTTAAAATATGTGATTTTAGCTTTTAAACTGTTTGAAGTATTTACTTGTAACATTTCTGATAAATGCATCTTTAGAGACAGTAGTATAATCTTCATTACCACAAGGAATTACTTTCATAGCTAATAGAAAAATAAGCCTCCCTGTAATTATAAATAAGTTACAGTTTTAACTATGGTCTATTACCGCCTCCATAACATGACTCTATTTCTGTACTCTGCCTTTTTTCCCCCAACTCAGTTATATAACTGGCAGAGTTATTGCTAGTTTTTCATGCATACGTATTTATCACCTGCACAATAAATATGACTGAATGTAGTTTTGTTTTGTCTTACTCAAACAGATGGCTATATGTTGATATATATACACACACAGTAAGGCAGCTAAATGCCGAGTCTTTCAAATGTTATGAAAACGAAATATGTTGTTTAAGTAGATGCCTAAATACAAATATTTCTTTTCTTTACAGCAATGCAGAAATAAAGTGTTAGGAATCTCTTTTAACTCTTTTGGAAACCAAAGGGGTAGTATTAATATGACCACTGAGAATATTTTAGGAAGATGTTGTAAGCAAGCACTTATCCCTTGAGTGAAGAGTCATCTTAGTAAATTCCTTTAAAATAGGTCAGGGAGTTGATCCAGCCTTCTTGAAGATATAACATAGAAATCTGAGATCTTTTTCTTAATCTTGTAAAGTGGCCTATTGTGTTATGAAATGATGTAGCAGAAAACGTTTTGAATACTGAAATGGAAGAAAACCTGGAAAATATCTCTTATCATCCATTATCTTTCTCCCTCCCTTCCTCTCTCTCTCATTATTATGTCATATACTTTCTCAAGTATATATTCTTCCTAGCCTTTTCTCATAACACAGTTGAAAATAAAACATTCAGTCTTTGTAGTGTGGTAAGTTTTCATCAACATTAGAAGGCCTATAACATATATGAACATTGTTGTACATATACATTATGTGCATTAGATATACAGTATATATTTCAAAATTTATTACAATTCTGAATTTGAATGTGATTACAGTTGTGAACTTCAAAAATATTGTGAAATATATTCCAGATTAGTTTAGGACTGTTAAATATAAACACTAAAAGTGTCTGCCTGCCTGCCTCCCCCCCTCTCTCTGATAACTATATACAATTGAACAGGAGCACAAAGGCTCATGTGTTAGAATGGTGGGTTGACAATCAACAAGCCTGCATTTGAGATCCAATGCTGCTGTGTGTTGGGATGAGCTCCTGTCATTCGCTCCAGCTCATGCCCACTGAGCAGTTTGAAAGCATGCAAACACGAGTAGATAAATAGGTACCATTAATGGGGACATGAAAGGTGCCCCCACTGGACATCCCCTGGGCAATGGTGATATTTCTGGCTAATCTTTTGAATCAGAACCACCAGAGGCGATAAACCGAAGCACCATGGGATGGGGATACACAATTGGAATCTTAAAATAGAACATTATGGGAAAACAGGAAATCAGTGAAAACTTGTTTGGTTTCTTTACTTGATTTTGATTTGCTGTTGCTTAATACTATGTAAAATAATCTTCTTAACAATTTGATCATTTTTTGACTTAGAAATATAATTAAAATAATGTCTTAATATAAGCAAAGTACTGTTTATTATTCATAAGTAATATTGAATGAATTCATTTCTCTCATAAAGTGCTCAATGTGAGAAATAAAGAAATGCTCAATAGAAATAAAAAGTACATACTTTGAAAACCAAAACATCCTGGGACCCAAGTACTTGAAAGAATGGTTGTGGCCATTTCCCTTTGTCCATATATTGAGGCAGCTGATGCCTACAGAGATTGTTCAGGAAGTTTTCTGTTCCTGTAATTCTTTCCCCAGAAGGATCCACTTGGAAACAAGTTTTTTGTATTAAGGATCCGGCAAAGTTATTTATATGCACTTATTTGTTTATTTTAATGCTAGATTTTATTTTATTTTATTTTGATTCCTGCATTTGTTTGTTTAGTGACAAGTCCATTGTTAAAGAGAAAAATAGAACTATAACAAAGAAAGAGAGATAGAAGGACTGAGTGAAAACACTATTTTTATTCTTTTACATTCCTTTGTATTGAAGGATAGAATGCTAAAACTGATACTAATCCTTTACCAAAATTCCTACATCAACATGTGTTGAAAATCTGAAGATTCAGAAGTTTGGCACCAGGTGAACAACTGCTTAACCTGTTTTCATATTTTTTATTTTTGTGTTATGTCTTTGTAATTATTGGAATGAAACTGTGAGGTTTGTGATGCTCTGTGTTTATAAAAAAAACAAGATGGAGGAAAATGTGGGGAAACTATTAATTAATGGATAAAACTGAGCTGCATTAATTGCTGTATGTAGCTGCTGTTGTGAGCACTTAGAGAAAGTTTCTAGTTTTCCAGATTTTTCTGACTCCTTTTTGATTTTCAAGCAGTGAGTGTCTGCAGAGTTGCAAAATGTCAATCCCAAATTCATATATTTTTTCATTTTCATTTTTTCCCTGGAATTTACTTTGTGCTTAATCAAATGAAAATTAAATGAAAAGTTGAATAGCTTTCCTTTAGATTTTTAAAATGTATACATTTTGTAATCCTGTCAAAATATTTAGAAGAATATCTTGCCAATTTTCTATTGTAATGCAGAGACCAACTATAAAATATCCAGGCAAATAGAGTCCAGCAAAGCCAATGAGTTTTATTGAACTGTCTAATCTTGATTATCTATAAATCTACATATAAAAAGAATACGCTGAAAACAATAATATTCTTATAACTTTCATTCACCCAAGCCCCCTGCTTTTCCTAGCACAGTCTTGCAGTTTCAACTGAAGTTTGGAGAGAAGATCCATGGATATTCCTTGGAACTCTCCTCAAAGTCACAATCTTTGTTAAAGTGGTGCTGGATCCTATCATATTTGTGTTAATATTGCTATCAAACTGATTTTACTACCTGTATTTAACTGAAACATGTAACAGTAATTTGACTCATAAAAATCCATTACAAAACTAGTTTGTATGTCCAAGTTGCACAGGGATTCCCTTTAGAAAATTACCATTGCTTGTCATTTTTTTTTAAATGGAAGAACCTATTATTTTAGGATATTTTCATTTGACTTATAGTGAATAACAAGAATTACAAGAAATATAAGATTACTTGGATCATTTGCTATACTCTAAAACATTATTAATTCGTCTGTTTCTACAATATGACCCCAAGATGAAGTATAATAAGAGCACAGCAAAGGAATATTTAGAGAATTGGTTAGAAAATCTGAAATGCTAATGGATGATAAAGAAGACAGATAAATTTATTTTATATAGCAAGATTTTTTTTCAGTTTGAACAATATAAATTATATGAACAATATAAAAGTTGATCAAGACAAACTATTTTGTAATTTTGTGACATGCCAAGAGACTAGAATTGAGCAATAATAACTCTGAATAGGAAAAAAAACATATTCTTCAATCTTACCTTCTTTGTTGATAGGATTATAAACTACAGAAATTGTGGGATGTGGTAGAAATATCAGTCTTGAATTCAAGAAAGCATTTCATGTTATTTGAAACATGATAAATTTCTCGTTTTTTTATGACTTCACAGCCATTTAAGCATTGTACTGTAGTACTCATTAGCAAGTATTAGCCTGAAGAAAAAAGTTTTAAGTTGAATATTGGAGGATACTATCCTGGCCCTGTGTTGCTAATTTATATAAATAGGTTAAATAGAAGAAAAAAAAGTATGTTTATCAAATCTGAGGATGACATGGAACTAACGGGAAAATAATTGTGAGATTTAATGCAAGGTTTGGTAATAAATATCAACACTGCAGGTACTTTAGCAGCAGACGCTCAGGGAGAAGATATAACTAGATATGTTGATTTATTGCAGACAAGATAACAATCATGAATATATAGAAGCTATAGTTCTTGCAAAATATAGGGAGTATGAGATACTGTTTGTGCATATGCACACCTGCACATGTAGAGAAAGCTTTAAATTTTTCAAGGAAATAGAAATTTGGCTGTTCTCTGCACATCTTAAAATTGGGAGGTTTTTTTTTACATTACATTTCTGTATAGTCTGAAAACTGTTGATTGTCACCTCATTGGCTTAATTCCTTATATCACATCTATCTGTCTATTTTCTCCTTTTTCTCATCTTCTGAGTTTGGAGGTGTCAGATACATCTTCAACTCCCTAATTCTGGTTGATGATCATTGGTAACTATAATATTGCATTTTCCATTTCTTTTCTGGCTGAATCTGTGACATATTCCTATTTTGGACACCTCACTGCCTTCCTCTTCTTTCCCAAGACTAATAGGAAGGAATTGTTTTATTTTGTTGAATTAGTATAATTTCCATCCTTTTGGACCATTGTTTCATTTCTTAACATCAGACAGAAGTAATGCAATATATATCAATGTCTTTAACAGGGACTTGTACTATTCAGATCTCCTAGGAAAGATCTATACCCTCTTTTAGTTGTAGAAATGTCTCCCTCTCCACAGCAAGTCTGATGACAGTTAATTTGTTGGTTATAGGCTTCACAGAATAATAAGTGTCACAATACAAACCATAGATTTTGACATGAACTCGTTATGTGAGGCACAAAAAATATCACCTAAATTGTGCAATCTGGATTATTTTAGGCAAATTCTCTTGGATGGCCTATAAATGTGCTGGTCTTCTCACAAGTTGCTTATCCTTTCAGAGTGAGTGATTTCATTTGTTTGATGTTACTCACAAAAGTATTATATTTGTCCAATCCCTCCTGCATCAGGAGTAGAGTTTCCCATTTTCTAGTTTTCTCTGTTATTAGGCCAATTATAACTCTAACTCAGATTGCTCCATAGGAGAATCAGGTTCCTTGGTGGGAAGGAGAATCAGGTTCCTTACCAGTCTGACATGGTCCAGCAGAATGGACATGCTACAGGTCCTGTTGGCCAAGGTCCTGTTGTCTGTTTGTCAGGGTCCGTAGGCATGCTTTTTCTGTTGTAGCACCTACCCCATGGAATAATCTCCCTCTGGAGATTAGGGTTGCCCTGACTTTGTTTGACTTTCATGAAGAACTGTTCTGTACCAGGCTCTGTATTTTAATTTTTGTATTTGTAATTGGGATGGTCATTAATTTGTTTTCCCATTGTTTGTGGCCCATAGTCACTTGTTGAGATGTGCAGCTATGCAATTGAATGGATAGATGGATGGACGTCCTTAGGTATCAGTAAAGTATAATTCACATAAGAGTAAGGTTATTAATTAAATATCATAGAACAATAACTGCTGAAAGAACAGATGAGGTATAGGAGCTGCCAGTTAACTTGCTAGGTTAGCTAGTCAGAGCTCCTTAGCAGCAATCTGGACTGGAAATAATCAAGCAAAGAAAAATTTCTCTGAGCTCTGATTGCCTAATATTTATTAGAAAAAAAATTAAGTTGACAGTATATCACCACATCCTGTAGGGAACTGTAATTCTGCCTCTTTGAGTGCAAAGAGTCTATAGATATTTCAGGTAGATAGGATATCCAGTTAGGTTCAGTTTATGTTAGTTCTGCAAATAAAATTATTGAACAAAATGAAGGATGAACATTGACAACTGCTCCCTTGGTCTTTCAGTATCATAATGAATGCGATACTCTAATTTGCCTCTGCTGTTTCTGGAAAAAGTATATTCCACCTTGCATTATTCTATTATCTATAGTCATAACTAAAATAGTTAAAAGGGTGAGAAAAATGAGAATATAGAGCATGGGTGTGTGTGTCACTAGAGAGCTGTGGACAACTAGGAATTATCTTCATTTTACCTGAATGTTGCAAGTAGAAGGCTATTAGGATTAATCAAATGTACAGGTACAGATTAGGTGAAACCTGGCTCAATAGCAATAACTGTGGGAGGGATCATGGACTGCTAGTGGACAATCACTTAAATATGAGTGTGTGGCAGCAACCAAAAAAGTCAACACAATCTTAGGTTGTATTAAAGAGGGATAGAATCAAGTTCACGTGAAGTATTAGTACCGCTTTATAAAGCATTAATAAGATCATATTTAGAATACTGAATCCATGTTTGGTCACCATATTATAAAAAAGATTTAGAGATTCTGGAAAGAGTGCAGAAAATAGCAACAAAGTTGATTAAGGGGATGAAGGCTAAAACATATGAATAATGGCTGCAGGAATTAGGTTTGTATAGTCTAGTGAAAAGAAGGGCTATAAGGTGACATGATAGCATTTTTCCAACTTTTTGAGGGGCTGCCAGAAAGAAAAGGGGATAAGCCTATTTTTCCAAGCACCAGAAGGCAAGACAAGAAACGATGGATGGAAACTAATCAAGGAGAGAAGGAACCTAGAAGTAAAGAGGAATTTCGTAATAGAACAATTAACCAGTGGAACAGCTTATTTTCAGAAGTCGTGGGTGCTTCATCACTGGAGGCTTTTAAGAAGAGACTGGACAGCCACTTGTCTTGAATTGTATAGGGTAATGATGGCGAACCTTTTCAGCACTGAGTGCCGAAAAGGGAGCGTACGCTTGTGTTCAGGGAAATGACCCAGGAGAGGAACTGCCCGGTGTGCATGCTTGTATATGCATGTGCACCAGGCAGCTCCTTTTCTGGTTTCTGGTGCACACGATCAGCTGGCTGGTGCACATGCGGAAATTGGAAGAGCAGCTCTTCCAGTTTCCGGCACTGCTGCACGCGCAAAGGCCAGCTGATTGTCACGCACGCATGTGCCCCAGAAACCCAGAAGAGCAACAGCCAAGGCCGTGCGTGCCAGGCAACGTGGCTCTGCATGCTGCTTTAGGCACGCATGCCATAGGTTCGCCATCACGGCTATGGGGTCTTCTGCTTGAGCAGGGGCCTGGACTAGAAGATCTCCAAGGTTTTCCGACTCTGTTATTGTGTTATTACTGCATTGGAGAAAGAGCCAGATATCTGGAGAATGGAAGCTTATTTGAAAGCTAATAATAATAAAGAGACCTTCTCGACATTGCCAATCAGTTATTTATTTCTTTATTTTGGAAAGTGCTTTAAATTCTTATAGGAACTTTGAAGGCCCAGGAATGGCAAGCCTTGTAAGATGCATAAGTATTGGCCATAAAAAGACTAAAATGCAAACAGTAGAATGAACTGAATTGTTATAGGTAAATTCAGGCAATGGGTATTATTACGAGGTAGCATTTTCTCTCTCTCTCATCTTCAAATTATAGGTGATATGCTGAGAATCTCAAGAATGTGTAACAGAGCCTTTCTCTACTAAGCCATAAATTGAATTGCCTGTACTGAATGGGTAGCCTCTTTGCCAGAGAGCACGGTTTGCTGAACTGGTGCTACTGAGAAAGAAGAGAGTCATCTTTTTAAAAAAATATTTCAACATCAGTACAACCCTCAGCTCATTAATACATGGTCAATCAGTATTAAGATCTTTTGCAAAGGACAAAATGTACAATAGACTGGTTGGTTAAGTAGTCAATGGGTTTATTACAGTACTAAGTGTTTGAAGAAGATGGTAACTTGGGAGAGACATGAGCAGCAAAATATAAGTAACCAGTCTTACACTTAAGTCATGGTAAAATTTCAAAACTATGGGGAAGTATGTATATAATTGCTTGTATAATGAGACAGGTGGCATATAATATTAACAAGTAAGTAAGTAAGTTGTTTGCGATGATGTAATTCTCCCTATTTTTAGGAAAAGGGAAGGACAAATTAGGAGTAGATTTTTAATCTTTCTGATTCACCTACTTTCCTTGTTTCCTCCAGCACCTGTAATTGTATGGAATGGTTCTGAGCCAAAAGTACAAGAAGGTTTTCCACTTCATAAAAGAGCAATTAACTGTTTTAAATGGCTTAATTCTAGTATGCAATATGTATTGCCATCTAGGCATGCCCTGTCAAGTGTCTTCTGGAGTTTCTGCGGAATTTGAGCCAGTGAAAGGAATGATTTTGGTAAACTTAACTAAATGGTATAAATGGTCTCTATCTACAATATTATGATTCTATAAATCTGTAGAATCATAACTACTCTGAGTGGAAACGACATATTCATGTACAGAATTTACTGGTTCTGATACAGATGCAGCACTGTTGGGAAGCTACACATAGCTGGCACCGGTAGTCCTTGATTCATGATCACAATTCTGCTAAACCCTGTGGAAAGCAAGATTTGTTAAGTGAATCACTGAAGTTGTTAAGTTGGTAGCACGATTGTTAAGTGAATCTGGCTTTTCCATTGACTTGCTTGTTAAAACATTGCAAAAGGGGATCACATATCCTCAGGACATTGCAACTATCATAAATATGAACCAGTTGCCAAGTACCCAAATTTTGACCATGTGACCTTGGTGATGCTACAATGGTTATAAGTGAAAAACAGTCCTAAGTCCTTTTTTCAGTGCCATTGTAACTTTGAACGGTCACTAAATGAACTGTTGTAAGTCAAGGACTACTTGTACTACTGCTATGTGAAATAGATGCAGAATAAGACACGTGTGTAAAACATCGTGTCAACAAACAAAACGTACTCATTTAAAAAGAACATTCATTGCTGCAAAAATATTTCTGTTGTGACAAACTATGGGATAGGGAAAGTTATCTGTCTTTTACTTTTGATGGCAAAAGAATAAGAAACCAGAAAGATGTTTTTTCTTTTTATATTTGCTTTTTTTTATTTTGAGCACTGAACGAGTAATAGCAAGGACTGATTGATGGAAAGAGGCCACCTGTGTTGTGCTGTGGTTGCTGTTCTTCTACTGCCATGAATGCCCAGGCATTGAGGGAAAAGGAAAAATTTGCAAAGCTGACTATTGCCTAGAGAATGTGGGCAACTACATTTTTTCTCACTGAATTCAACAAAATTATGTGCATTTGTTGGACGTTTCTCATATACCTATAAACAACATTTTAAGCATATGCTTCTCTCCTAATAGAGAGAAACCAATGGTTGGCTGTGTTGATTTTCCAAAAGGTCTACCCTCACCTTCTTATACTCAATGTTGAACTGCTTCATCTATTTATAAAATAGCCATGATTGTACTATTTACTTCTTTAAAATGTTAGCATCCATTATGAAAGTAAATACTTCGTTTGTTTTAGCTATGTTGTGTAACTACTGTGATCCACCACTTCCTCTCGTTCTGAGAATACATAAACTGGCTTTCAGAAAAAACAAACTGAGAACAGTTGGTTAAACTAGAAGTTTAAGTTATACGATACTTAAAAGCCATGATTTTGGTCCCATCATTCATTAACATGCCTTGATATAGGTGAACAAAACAAAAAGATTTTGGTGAAAGAACAAAACAAATCTTTCTTGGCACTTACTAAACTGAAGGCAGATCTCTCTACTTTCTTTCTATGTTTTTATTACTTAGGTAGTTTTTCACTTTCATATCTGTATGACATTTCCTTTTAGGTATCAGATTAAAATCCATTACACTCTCTGGTCTAATACAAAAACCTACCATGTTTCCCCGAAAATAAGACCCTGTCTTATATTTCTTTGAATCCAAAATAAGCGATTGGCCTTATTTTTGGGCAGGTCTTATTTTGGGGCATGTGGAGGAAACCAGAGTAAATGGCGGGGACCAGATACGTATGCATTTAAATATTTTCGGGGAGGGCCAATTGGAGTTATTATCAGGGGATGTCTTATTTTCGGAGAAACGGTAGTTATGATTAATAATTTTGCTTTAAAATCTGTTTTAAGTTATCTGAATTATTGTTGTTACAGTTGCAACAAGTGAGTAGTTTTAGTCAGAATATTTAATTTTTGGTTTTCAATTCTTTTAAAACATTTAAAATTAACCATCATCCTAAGTAAGTCTGAAAAGTATGGAAGAAGAAACAAAGAAGAAATTTGTTGCATTTTTCTTCTTGGATTGGTTGTTGCTTTCATTTTTCTTAATTTGTCTGTTTAAATATGTAAATAGTGTGAGAATGAATAGGGTATAAATAAGCTAATTATTTAATTAACTAATTAACAGTAGAAATAAGTTCTGTAAAACTGTATTTTATTGTAAAAAGTGGTTAACTGTGGGGTTACCTTCCTACAAAGAATGTATGCATAGTAGAAGGACAATTGTTTTCTTGATAATATTATGTACAAAAATATGCTAGATAAAAAAGCTTTCTTGTCTAGGCAAGGATGCTGCTATTTAATACTATGTTGATTTTACCAAAGGTTTTATCAATTAAAATGGAACTTATAAAATATTATTAAGGTAGCAAAATGAAATTGAGAGGTAATTACATTTCTACCTACTATTAGTACAGTGAATCAGTAAGTCTCATTATACCTAATTAAACCTAATACTGACTGTAAGTTGTTACTTTTTTTAATTTTTTTGTATATGATTTGGGGAATAGCTTAAACTGAAGACAGACACAGTAACTACAGTCTCTTTTACATTAAAGATATAATCAGAAAGGTCTGTATTCATAAATAAAACATAGTATGGGATAAGAGAATGAGAAATATGTAAATGTAATGCATGAAAAAGAGACCAAAGGTTAAAAAACAAAAAGGAAAGGAAACAGAGAGTGATGTTAAAGAAAGCAAAATGCACTCTGACTAATTACCATGAAAAGCATGATAAATCATGGACATATATCCTTGACTTTTGACTGATAGAACCTGCTGAGTGCAGTTTTTCATGCATGGCTGCCTCTTCATCTAATTTAAACTAGCATCACTATCAGTACAAAAAAATGGAGCACAAGAAGAAAAAAAGAGGGAATGCAAAAATATTCCCTTGCTGTTGCATAAAGCTTCTTAAATTATACATTTGGCTCCCCAAAATAAAATGCAATAAGCAAGAGTTAAGTGTTTAACTTCCTTTCGTAAGGTAGGAAATTCTGGCTGCTTGGGCTGTCAGCTGACAAACTACCCTGCTTCATGGTTACCTTTCTGCTAAAGTAGATTTTATTAGTGGCGAGCTGAAACAATTTCCCTTAAACTTTATTCTAGCTTTACCTTCTATCCTATTTTACAATTCATATATTTCATGATTACTTTTCAGTTATGATGGAGCTTGGATTCTTCCTACTATTGCTAGCCGTTGTCCCTGGATCATGTCTTCTTCTTATAGGCCAGGGTCTCCAATCTTGGCAACTCTTAAGATTTGTGGACTTCAACTCCCAGAATTCTGGGAAGTCCACAAGTCTTAAAGTTGCTAAGATTGGAGACCCCTCTTATAGGCCATGCAACACTTGTATTTAGTTTACCCCGATTGCTGCTAGTCTTGGGCCTCAGGTAATTTGCTGCCAAACCTGCTACTTCTAATGTGCCTCTATCACTTTAGCATTTCATTGCTTTGGTCTGGAGTCTTTTCTTGCTGAATTGTTATTCGCTGGCACTCACCCATACTCTACTGAATCCCTTCTGCTCTCCTTGAAGCTCTTCCTTATACGTTCCTCTTCACAGTATAAAGTATAAGCTTGGCTACTGGGGTTCATTTTTGATAAAAAAAGTATCATTGAGAATTTCTCTAGGAAGCATATTGGACATATTTTTTCCTGCCTGCTACTTTCATCTAGTTTATTTGAAACCCAGCATATCAGAATTAATCAAGCGTCCCTTCCAAATTAATTGTGTTAGGCTAAATTAAGCATTTTTCTTTAATTCAGAGGTGAGTGGAAGGATATAACTAATTTGGAATGTTTCTATTTATTAATTTTAATGGTTATAAAATGATACCTCATTCATGCACACAACATTTATCTATGAATCAAAGGGCTTTTATTCTCACTTGAAATGATTGGTAATGATGATTTTGTCCAACATTTTTGGTAGAATAATTCTTAATTAAATTTGTCACCTTAGTCAGGAATTGTTTATTAATATATTACTCTAAAAAACTTTGGCATTATATGTTATCTATTGGGAATTGTACATATTTGTTGTGGCTGTTTATTAAATTACTTGGGTTAAATACAATAAATACAATTGTACATCATGGAATTACAAATAGGCTGTTATTTATTGTGTTATAATAAGAATTTGTATTGATCAAAATCGAAAGTATAGTATTGTAACAGAAACTTTTAAAGAGCAGAAGAGTTGCATGTGAATTATACATATTCTGTCTAGTAATGTTTTCCATATCCGTTTAAGATTATATTAATAATGTCTTCTTGTCTGACGTTTAGGTTGTCAGAGGAGCATTTTAATGTATACTGTTGTTTTATACTCTGCAATGTAACTTGTTATCTGTCCATTCATTAAAATGCATGCTAAACTTTAATGATTCTTTAGTATAGGTTTTTTTGGTCATTCATTATATTTGGATAGAAAATAAAAGGTACTGTTGCTTTTTTCAGTGAGAAGAGTAAACACTTTATTTCAAAAGGTACCTCTTCTGCCTGCCTACCTGCTGTCAGTCGTGCCAAGATTGCTGGATTTTATTTTATTATTTTAAGACAGTATTCAAGATTGAATGACAAATACAAGTCCCCAAATCAGTGACATATTAGGAATTATTTTTGACTTAAGCCTGCCATTGATGTAACTTTCACAATAGTATTTTTTGTTAACTGAGACAGGTTTTTACAAAATTAGTGTTGACATGTACTGTGTATTATTTTCTGGATTTGTATGAAACTATTGAAAATACTGAATGAAAAAAAAACTTTAACAAAAAAGAGTTTTGTGATGCTGTGGGAAACTTCTTTGGTGCCTTATATTATTTCATCTATGAGAAAGAAATTGGTTAACTACTTATGTAGACTTCATGTTTCGTTCTTTTTAAATTTTAGTTTCCTGAATACAATCATCCATACGAAACAAGAAGACACAGTTTAAATTCTTGTAAGTACTACTCAGCCATGAAGACCAGTTAGTGATAGTCATGCTGATTATGTGTTAAGGAAATTGACATCAAATGAAACTGAGGAGATTCAGCTAAGAAACTTTCATAGCACTGTAGTGTTGTAAAAGAAAAAAAGCAAATCTAACCACTTACTTATTATAATTATTTAATTCACTTAAATAATAAGTGTGGCAAGAAAGGTTGTAAAATGGGGTAAAATTCTCTTACCTACCGTCTTGCTTCCCAACGAGGAAATTTAGGACTCAGTGGTGGTCGTAAATCAAAGACAAGCTGTAGAGTCTTCTCATGATTGAGGAGCTGCAATCTTGTAAAGTCTTCCCAATCATAGGCAGCAGCTCTCAGAAATGCTAGTTTAAGGGTGCAGGCACGTTCTAATTTGCCTCTCCCCTGGGTACGAAAATACAGTTGAACACACTCTACCCTTCCTAGAAGCTAATATTGAAATCCAGGAGAATCTCTTATGATTCAACTCAATTACTGCACATTCTTAATTCATGTCGTTCGGTAGCTGGGCAACTGTTCTCTGTAAAAATTTCCCCCCTTACTGAAAAAGAAAGCAATGAGGATCTGCAGGGAATTTGGATTTTCACTACTCTTTATATATCACTGTTTCCTATAAAGGAATGCAAGGTTATAAAGCAATAAATCACAGAAACAAATAAAACAATGAAGGTAGATCTAGTTCTATAATACTGACAAGTATGGAAACTAAAAATATATATGCAGTCAGATGACTATCATTTACTTGAAAAAGTTTGTCCTATAGATGCCAGGATATCATTATGTTTTAAACTGCAATGCTTAATGAGACAGTTTGGGAACTTATCATGCTAATACATGGAGAGAGTTCCAAAATTAGGATACCATTAGCAATCAATCCTATACTGAACCATCTGGAGGTCACAAAGGCAGGTTAATAACAAGCAGGTCCTAGCAGGGCAATTGTAATACACAGGTTGGACAAAGTTATGATGTTGATGCTGCCAGAACAATCTGAAACTGTAAACCTGGTTCTGCCAGAAAACCAGCAATGTAAATGCATGCTGTGTCTACCCACAGACAATATCTATTTTATCACATCAGTCTGTTGTGTGAACAGATTGATCCATATCAAGTCTCAATCTGATTTGGCATGTCTAAACCTTATGGCAAGTCTTTTAATATGAACACAAAATTGCTTCATTTGCTGAACGTGGTTCTATTCCTTTTCTTTTCTTAACAAATACAAGCAATTATCATTTTTAAGGGAGTATGTGCCACATGTGAATAATATTTAAGATAGAAAAAGCTTTCTATGCCTTACAATTTTGTGCTCATGAACATGTATCACCTCCGCCTCTGCCTTTTGGTTGGATATTGCAATATATGTTCCAAACCAAGCATTAAGCTAGGTAATATGCCTTGAAATTTCCTGACAAATAACCTAAGAAATTTATAATATTATATTCATTATTTTATTATCGAAAACTATTGTAAACTGTAACTTTGTAATTTTTTTCATTTTTTTCTCTATGATTATTAAAATTGTTTTCTTTGTTACGCTAATCTTCTCATTTTTCTTTTTTAACAAAATATTTATATTTTGATATTGATGAATGCTTATAGGAAATGAAAAGAAAATTAAAATGTTTTATAATTAACATGCTTTATGAAGTACTTGGAAATTTGATTTTTAAAGAATTTTTCTAATGCCATGTTAAATATTTTTATATATCTTTATTTCAATAGATAAGATCCGTTTTCTTACAGATGTTGGGACTGCAAAATTTTTTAAATGAACGCTATGTCATTTTCCATCTTTTCAAATACTCCCACAATTATAAGAAAATGCAAATCCTTACATTATTAGTTTTTATTTTTGCTTCATTACATTTTCAGAACAACGACCAAACCTGGAAATAAAATTATTACATTTTTGTCCTTCAAATCAGTCTTGACTTCTGATGATTGCCTGGACAAATCCTTGTAATTTTCACGCAAGGTTTTCAGAACTGCTTTTCCATTGCTTTCCTCTTATGACTGGAAGCTCAGTCACCCAGCTTTCTTCATGCTTAAAACCATACTGGAACTCATACTCTCCTAGTATTTAATCTAGCCTGTAGTTTAAATTGATTCTCATATAGTTTTTATGTATAATTGGAATACAATCAGTATATGACTTCTTTGATTATTACAAGCTTGTCTTAATTGTGCAGTCTGTTTGTCCTGAAAGGATTGAAATTGCGAATATTTTTATTTTTCAAAGTATTAAAGAATTTATATAGCATGAATGGTAGACTTATAGTTTTTGATCTTTTTTATCAAGAATTAAAATATATATTTTTCAACTTGTTGCTTTCTGCGCTAAAGGTAACTTTACTTTTGAAATAATGGAAGGACAATGTAAAATAAGCTAATTAAATTAAAATAACTCTGCTTCAAGAAGATGGTAAATAGAATTGTGTTTGCCTCTTTCCTTCTTATATTTCACAAGAATTGCTTGTTTTCTCAGTATCCTAACTGAATGCTTATGATATCTCAAGCCCGATGGAAAACCACAATGTAAAGAAAACATAATTAGCTTAAATGACAAAATCTGAGCTATTTGGTCAAAAAATAAAACAAAAAGTACTTTAATAAAAGACTGAAAACTTTTTAGGGGCTTTTTGCTGAAAATGGAAAAAAATGAAACAGTGATTTGTGGATTTGCTGATTGAAAAAGGGGTTGACTATGGAACAGATGGGATCTCTGTAACGTACTTTGAAAAAGGGACCAGGAATAATAATAATAAATTGTAGCTGCTGCAAAGAACACTGGAAATTGCTTCTTTAATTATCTTTTTCTTTTTTTCTTTAACTGTATTGCTTTTTCGCTTTTTTCTTCTCTAACGTTTCTTTAGATATTTAACTATATAACCAGTTTAATGTCGTAGTAAAGACATCTGGTTATAAACTGTGAGTCTATGAGTTTTAGTCCCACCATAGGACAAAACCAGCCAGGTGGCCTTGGAGTAATCACTTTGTCTTCACTGCTGCTGTAATGCAGATTTGTAAAAAATGTAATGCACAGTCACTAGACTCCAACGGTTGCCAAAGACAAATGATAATCACGTGACCAGAAGAGGGAGTTGTGCCACTAAATAAATAATTATTTATTTTTATTTGTATCCTGCCTTTATTGTTTTTAGAATAACTCAAGGTAGCGAACACATTCAACACACTCTTCCTCCTTCTCCTTTCCCCACAACAACAACCCTGTGGATGAGTTGGACTGAGATAGAGTGACTGGCTTAAAGTTATCCAGCTGACTTTCATGGTTAAGACTGGACTAGAAGTCACTGTCTCCCATTTCCTAGCCTGGTGCCTTAACCACTAGACCAAACTGAAACAACTAAATAATAATATAAGAAATAGATTAAATACAACAAGAAGAACAGGTTACTCGGTCATTTAATTTGTATTATAAATAATTAGTTAATTATATGAATTCAATTACTAACATTCATTATCATATCACAGTATTTATCACAGTATTTATAAGTCCACAACTAGCATTTTTTAAAGTAACAGAGTAAATTTAGGAAATATAAGAAATAATTTTGACAGGAAATTTAGTTTTATCAAACTTTACTTAGGTCTGTAGTCATTAATTTGCATTTGTTTTTAGTATGAAATTCCACTGTGTGCTACAAATTACAGCAATAAGTATGATAAAACAAATATTTCTAAACAAAAATTACATATGTTTCATAAAAATAAGGTGGGATGAATTACAGAGGCTCAATTCTATATTCTGTGAGAGGAAAGTAGAGAGGCTCAATTCTCCATGCCATGAACTGAAATGGAACAAGACTGTAATATTTACCAAACTCTGAAGAAACTCTGAAGTTTCTTAATAGCATACAGTATCCTCACAGCGTATCTAGAAATATAATAGCAGAAGAATTACTTTGAAGACAGTGTATAGAATGATTTCATAGATTTCATTCAGCACAACACAATTGTATTAAAAGTACAATAGCACTGTTGTAGTCCTATTTGTAGGTATGTGTAGCTTCATAAATATCATAGATATCTTTTAGATATAGATATCTTTTCAGCCATATTAGTTTTATTCAAATGTTAATACTCCCAGATCTATGTTATCTGTTTTCTATAATCATATCACCAAACTTGTATCCGTCATATATAATTTATTTTCTTTACTTCCTTGCCTCTACTCTTCCAAGAAATAAAAACAATACATTTTAATGGGGTTTTTGCTTCTTGCCATATGGGAACTTATTAACTAAGTCAAGGTCCAAATAAATGTGCTTTGTATTGAAGGAAGAAAAAATGTTGAATTGTGAGGTGGCTTTCTGAAGCTTGTGCAATTTGATTTCACAACCTTATTCCAAGTTGGATGAGCTCTACACAACCTGTCAACCATGTGCTTCATATTGGTGCTTCAAGCAGTCAGTAAGATATCTTGGACTCAGACCACTGAATGCCTTGAAGACACACAGAGAGAAACAGAGTGTTCTTGAATTGGTGTCAATATCTGTAGCGTAATAACTGAAGGACTAGCCTGATGTACTCACAGTAGTTTGTGTAGATGAGCAGATGGGCTCTTTGAGTATGAATGTAAGAATCTGGGATAAAGTAATATCAAAAAGATAATTGAATAAAATAACTTTTATTAATTGCAGAATAGTTTTTTGGGATTTAAAAATTGATTCCTGTAAGCATCTGTGATTTTTTGCTCTTAATTTAAAAAAAAACATTTCAATAACAGTTCTGTTCAAAAACAGCTTTAAGTTTAAATTTAAAATCTAAATAAAAATTTAAAAGAGCATAGCAGTAGGTAAGGCCTTTGCATTCTAGAAGCTCTGTAGACCTATGTTCTCCATAATAAATCTCCAATGATATCACTTTAGTATTCTTATTGATACCAGATCTTCATATCCAGGAATTATAGCTGATCTACATTCCATGTTAATCTTCACACATCCTTCTTTTTTTAACCAGGTCATCCAAATCTAACTGGCTACAGCAGATGCTGACCTAAAATATTTGACATTATATAATAATACCAACTTACATTCAAGTGTGAAGAAATTGCGTGGAGTTGTACTCCTAGCTTTCATGGGACAAATTTGAAATTAAGATAAATACCGGAAGAAGTTGAAAAATAGAAGTTATGGGAAGTACTTTTAGGCATTGAATTGTAGCACCCACACTATACAGTTGCAGAAAACTAAAAACTTTAGGGAAGGAGGTCATTACTGAAGAAGTAGAGAATTTGGATTGTATGGTCTGTAAATAGTAAATGAAGTTCTGTACAAGCTAGTACAAAATAATGTGTTTTGGAAGAAAAATGGCATATGCAAAGTATAGAAAGTACAATTGCAGTTCTCTGTGACTTTTTAGAAAGGAGTTTTGGAATGATATTAAAATGTCAACCCATATGTTCTATGTTCTATGTTAGGATAATGGTTCCCTACCAGAGAAGATGAAAGTGTTTCTAAGTTTTCAGCATAAATTTAAAATGAAAAACATGAACTCTGTTCAGGTCGGCATTGAATTGTGTGCCGAAGCTTGGTACAGAAAAGACCCATATAGGCGGTCATATTTCAGACTCTCACTGACTTTATACCATTTCACTGGATGTCTTAAGTCAAAGTGTACTAATTTGGCTTTAACACTTCTTCCCTCTTCAGAGAGCTTCACTTTCATTCAATCAAACAGAAGAATGACTACCGTATTTTTTGAAGTATAAGACGCACCGGACTATAAGACACACCTACCTTTTTTGGTGAGGAAAACAAGAAAAAAAAAATCTGCCTCTGCCTCCCAGCAATTTTGCCTCATTGCATCATACAGCAAACAGCCTGCTTTAATTTCATTTTCGTTTTCAGCATAGCTTGATTAGCACAAGGAAAAAAAAATCTGCTCCAACAATTACCTCCTTGCAGCAAGCAGCAGAGGCCTGCGCAAAACAAGTGAGAGCAAAACAGCTGAGAGTTGGAAGGCCGATCCAATCAACTTGTGCTAATTAGGCTGTGCTGAAGCTGAAAGGAGCTGTTTCTTCTTGCTGCTTGCTGGGAGGCAGAGGCCAAAGGGTGGGGGCCAGTGGGTTGGCAGGGCTGCATTCGGTGTATAAGACACACCTAAATTTTCACCCCTTTTTGGGGGGGGGGGAGATGCATCTTATACTCCGAAAAATACGGTAACTCCAAACTTCCCAGGTCTGGAATCCAATTCTATTGGATTAAGGGTATCAGGATTGTGACACTCTGAATATGTACTTGCAATCTTATTCACTGCATCTATTTTGGAAGAACTTTATTATAGCAGTAGCACTTAGACTTATATACCGCTTTACAATGCTTTACAGCCATCTCTAAGCAGTCAGCCTATTACCTCCAATAATTTGGGTCCTCATTTTACTACCTCAGAAGGATGAAAGGCTGAGTCAACCCTGAGTCTGGTGAGATTTGAACTGTCGAATTGTAGGCAGCCAGCAGGCAGCAGAAGTAGCCTGCAGTACTGCACTCTAAGTAATTTTATCAAAGACTGGAAATCTTACAGACTTTTTGCTGAAAATTAAAAAACATGAATTGATGGTATATAGATTTGCTGATTAAATATGACAATGTGGGAAGAAGAGAACCATGTTGTTATTGGAGGGAGAGAAAATAAATTTGTTTGTAACAGCTGTAAAAAAGATCAGAGGCCTCCTCTCCTCAATTTGTATATAATTCCATGCTTATATTAACATTTTAAAGAATTTTTAATGAAAGGAAACATTTTATTGTAAATGTTTTGATACAAAAGAAATACTCAGAGCATGTTCCTTTTCTTCTGTCATATAGGCACATGAACATCTAGATATAAGGCCTTCCTCTTTCAGAATATTGTTTCTCTTTCCAAATAAATTAATCAACTGATTAAAATTAGTATGCTTATTGAGTTTATTTATGTTTCTATTGTTTGATAGCATGTTTTATGATTCTGAGTACTTTATATTATAATTAGATTCATAAACAGAACTCATAATAGCAACAGCACAATGTTCAATAACATATGTATACATGTATGTATGTGTTTATAAGAGAGAGAAAGAGAGAAATAAAGTTAGAATTTATGATCTGTCATGATAATAATTATTGGAGAAAAATTCCAAAGCCAAAATACTCTTTTATCCACTCATGTTACCTATGGAAAAGGCCCTTTTGAAAAAAGTAAAACAGCTTGAAATCTACATAAATATTATTGCTCTGAATTCAAGCTACTGAAATAGAAATTTTCTCCATTCCTAAGAATAGTTAGCTTGGTTTTGTTTTTTTTTTACTTTCTCTCCTGATATTTTGTACTGACTGAATGTCAACTTTTAATCAAGTAAATGTCCAAATGTATTACCTCATATTTCTAGTATAAAAACAAAATAAAATTCATACATATTTATCATCATGGAATCTAGAAACTTAAGATATACTTTTTGTTATTCATATATGTTGTTTTAGGGAGTTATAATTGCTTTTCCTATTCAATGTGAAAACTTTTAGTTCAAGCTGTATTCTACTAAGCCTGCCACATTTACAGTTAACGTCTTGGCAATCATCCGAAAGTATATTTGGGTTAAGATATTACACATTATTTTTGTTAAGCTTTTGTATTTGATCTTGCTCACACCAATCTTTGTTTCCGTTTGTTCTCACAATTTACATTGAATAAATTCTGAATTGACTTTTGTTTTTGTTAGTTTGGAAACCTTCAGACTTCAGTTTTCCATTGAAATGAAAAACAGAATTAGGAAAAGTAAAATATTAAGTGAATAGCATTATTTTTAGAAAGGATTCTCAATATTTATAATTAGTAATAGGATATATTGTGAACAAATTAACTGGGAGATTGTGACTTTTAAATCCTGCCTTAGCCATTAAGCCAACTGCGCAACCTTCGGCCAATCACTTTCTCTTGGCCCTAGGAAGAAGGCAATGGCAAACCACTTCTAAAAATCTTGCCAATGAAATTGCATGGTTTGTCCATGAGTTGTTGGAAGTCTGATTTGAAGAAACTATAAATATATATACACACAGAGACATACACAGTATAAACTTATCTTATATTTCTCATGAAGTCTAGATATCAATAAATCTAGATGAGTAAACATATTCTTCAATTGGGATATATTGACAATTTTGTGTTCTGATATACAAATTGACAGTATAACCAGAATAAGCTTAAAGAGTCTATGCCATGTACTAGTTCCTGGAATTACAACTACCTTACTATGGTTAATTCCTAATTTTAAGCTATAATAAGATGTGCTTGGTGTGTTGCATGAATTCAGCATAAGTTAACAGTTAAAATGCAACAGATAAGGCCTGCCAATAATTCAAGACACCTTGTTCAAGAAAATTTTGTAAACTGTCCAGGATCATATATGTCAAATGGGTGGCTATATATATTTTGCAGGAATATTGCAGATTGAAGTGCATATGCCTTTTATGGCAGAATATATATATATATATATGTGTGTGTGTGTGTGTGTGTGTGTGTGTGTGTGTGTGTACAGTTAATATTTCGGGTTTCTTTCCGTGTAATTGTGAACATATCCCTAAAAGGGTAGAAGCGACGTTTTGACAGAATCTCTCTCTCTATATATATAAATTTGATTTATATGCTGCCCTTCTCCGGAGACTCAGGGCGGCTTACAATGCGTTAAGCAATAGCCTTCATACTTTTGTATATTTATACAAAGTCAGCTTATTGCCCCCACAAACTGGGTCCTCAATTTATCTACCTTAGAAAGGATGGATGGCTGAATCAACCTTGAGCCTGGGGAGATTTGAACTTGCAGTAATTGCAGGCAGCTGAATGTTAATAACAGGCTATTAGTCTGCTCACCACCAGGCTCTTATATATATATATATATCCACCCATATCACACATATGATAAAAATATTTAAGATTTATGGAAATCTTAAATTTGATGCATACCATAACCATATTTCCTGTTTTTTAAATGCTATATTTAGTTTAAACCCTAGAACAGGGTTACTCAAATGGGGTTTCATAGTCACTAGGGGTTATCTGGGAGATCATGATTTATGTAAAAAAAACCCTAAATTACCAAAAGAATTCTTTCAACCTCCAATATCTTGGGCAAGGCGAGGATTGTGCATGCGTGTGGAAGTGAGGAGGTGAGGAAAACATGAGCAAATAGTGAGTAGAAAAGTTAGGCGCAGCAGGTGGTGAGGAAACATACATCAGGGAGCTGCTGCCAGGACCTTCATGCTAGAACTCTCCTTGGTGCACACTCCTGCCTTTCTGCAAGTGCCAGGGCCTGGAGGACTCCATCACAGGGCGAGCATAGGAGAATTGGACTGGGCACCAGCAGCAGCAGGCATACCCACAAAGGTGAGGCAGAAGGAAGTGGGGTTAAGAAAAAGTTTCATTCCTTATTTTTGATTTAAGAACAGTGTAAATGTAGATAGACAGGCCTACATATGTAAAAAAGATGATAATTGTGTAATTAATAGCCTGTATTTGAGAATGTGCAGGGGTTCCTGGAGGCCTGAAGAAATATTTCAAGGTTCATTCAGTCTCAAAAATGTGATAAAAGCTATATTAACTCCCCACCCCCACCTCGACAGCTGGGTGTTCTTCTATGCAATATATATTTTACACATCAGTGAAAAATAGTTTTACATTTAGGGGCCTGTGGTTTGATGGCATATGTTCAGTGCAACAACTTCAGTAAAGCACATTGTTAAATGCATTATATGTCTTTAACTTTGGTTATAAATCATGAGCAGTGTCTTTAAAGAGCACAGCATCCAAACACCGTTTTTAAACATTTAAGATGTTAATGGGTTTTGAGGATTGGAACTGATCTTGTATAGCAGCAGCTTTTAATGCCAGGATGAAATGGACTATGTGTAAAAACTTCTGCTGTGTTTTCTCTTGAATAGATATGATCAGAAGGACTTTACATCTTAAGGAGTTAGAAAAGGAATCTATAGTTTTAGAAACAACAGAACAGTAGAAACTGAGAGTCCATTTCAAAGTCAGGCTGGATGAATAGATGGTGGTAAATAGCTTTTTTTTGAAGATGTAAACCTGTCACGATAAAACTGTTTTCTCCTTATAAGAAAGTGAGCATGGCAAGGAAGATTAGTTTTTAAAGTGAGGGAAACCATTACTTGAGACTGATTACTTTTTATAGGTTATTTTTAATTTCTCGACTCTCTTCTCATCTCTGCTTTGCTTATTGTCCCAGGTTACTGAGCATGACAAAATGCTGAACTGGAACAGATATAAAAAAATCAATTCATAGGACCCAGTTATTTACGAGACCACCTTCTGCCTCCGATAACCTCCCACCGGCCAACACGCTCCCACAGAGAGGGTCTCCTCAGGGTGCCGTCTGTTAGGCAATGTCGGCTGGCGACCCCCCGGGGAAGAGCCTTCTCTGTGGGGGCACCCGCCCTCTGGAATGAGCTACCCCCAGGGATACGACTAATCCCGGACCTCCGGACCTTCCATCGGGCCCTGAAGACTTTTTTATTTCAGCAAGCCGGGCTGGGTTAAAAAAAAATTTTAATTGGGTGAATTTTATGGGTAACGGGGTTTTAAATTGGAGAAGCCTAAGATAATTTTGTTTTAATGTATTTTAATATTTGTATTGTGTGTTTTTAATTTTGGCTGTTCACCGCCCCGAGTCCTTCGGGAGAGGGGGCGGTATAAAAATTTAATAAATAAATAAATAAATAAATAAATTCCATAGAGAAGTAGTGTAATGTAAGATTATATTCTGCTATTCTTTTGCTAAATTTTGAGAGAGGTATATCGATCAACTGAAAGAATATTACTTTTTATTACTGTGTTTCCCCAGAAATAAGACCCTGTCTTATATTTTTTTGAACCCAGAAATAAGCCCTTGGCCTTATTGCCATGCGCTCAAAAGCCTGATTGGGCTTATTATCAGGGGATGTCTTATTTTGGGGGAAACAGGGCAGGGATGGGTTTACTTACTTTACTACTGGTTCGCAAAGCTTCTACACATGCAATGATCACCCATGGTGATGTTATGGCAGGTGGGCGGGCCTCTCACCGGTTTTACTACCGGTTCTATAGAACTGGACAGAACCAGGATCAACCCACCACTGAAACAAGGTACTTATCTGTGGCAGTGCACAGAATCATGTAAGCTCTGCTCTGTGTTTTCGCAAATTTACTGTATGAAGTGGGTATCTCAAAGGATTTGGACATGAGTTTATTTATAGATCAGCCATTGTAATAGTTCTGAACATTTCAGTTTTCCATATTTGAGATATTTCTTAAGTCTTTTATTTAAATGAGACTTAATTCTATGTCAGCGATTGTGAAAAGATTCAAACAAGAACCTTATTTGGAGATCCCAGTACCTGGGAGTTACATGTAAATCATATAGTCAAATTGAAATACAAACTTTTATGGTTATTTAATAGCTCAGTACATAAATCAGTTATATGTGATAGTAAACATCATGCAATTAAAAAACTGTGGAGCAGCAAAGACTACCTCAAACTGCTTTAGTTTATTTTTTTCTCCGTTGATTTAAAATGTGAATAAAGCATAATAGTAGAAAGGAATGGGCATCTGGAGCAGCTGATCCAGAATAAAGTTGTAATCACTCAGTCTAATTTTAATTAGAACACCATATAAGCAAAAATGTTACATATTCTTTCCATGTACCTATGCCATATTTTTATGGCCTTGAACAATTTCATTGCATCATACTAGAAAACTGCAGTCATTAGATACAGTTCCATGCTGTGCTAACTTAATACATACAATGCCTAATTGTATAGAAATAGTGCAGGATGTAGTCAACATATTACACTAAGCTAGCTGATCAAATTATAATAACTTGCTTCATATATTTATAGTGGTCTGCTTCATACAAAATAGTAAATTATAAACTCCAAGCTGACAAACCACTATGGTTGGATTCACACATTGTTCTAGCAAATAAAATACCAAATTTTCTTTAGCACAGGATGAGAACAATGGCTACAAGCAAGACTATGACCTATTAGTATTGTATTTAAATTTGGTTTAAGTAAAGCTATGTTATACTGGCTATTATGCAGCTTCATGCTGTGGGTCATTTCCCAGCACCTATTTATGTGTCTTTTCTTTTATTTACCACTAGTAGCAGTAATTGTGAACAGTCCGGTGTGTCCAAATTCAGGTTGAACAAAGTAGATATTTTAAATCCTAGATTTTCCATGTTATAAATTAAAATATTTCTTCCTTCTGTAAGGCAGTTCTTGGAGTTCTAAGGCAGAACTGATAGTGACCCACTTTAGTTAACAGGTTTTTTTTAACCAACCTTTAACCAACCTTTAACCAACCTATGCCATAATGTATTTTTTCCATCTTTCATCTAATCTGGTTTAAAATTTTTATTTTAAATTATTATTTTTATTTTAAAAATTGTAGAGCTGCTTATTTTTTCTTTGCTGAATAGTAAGAATGTTTATGGAGTCCTTAGTGCTTTCTGAGCTTGGTTGTTTGCTTCCAGATATTTCATTACCCAACCAGGTAACATCTTAATGATGTTACTTAGTCAAGTAATGAAACATCTGGAAGCAAACAATCTTAGAGAGTATCAAGGATTTCACTATTCAGCCCTGAACTACATATATTCTCTTCTACTGAAAGATTGTTTATACACACACACACACACAAAAAAAAAAGTCTTGCACACCAGATTTTGTATAGAGTAATTTAAAATGACCCAGATTTGGATTTGGGAACACCAGGATTTAGCCAGACTTGCTATGAGGTGATTTCAGACTGCAGATGGGAACTAATAAAGATGCACTGCACTCCAGAATTCCCCAGCTGCTTGGCTCTTTTTATTCAAACAGGGTTTGAAGTAAAATCCAGACCCAGAGAGAATGGTCACCGAATGTGCTGAACCCAGGATTTTGGAAAGTCGGCAACCTTGGCAATCCATTGCAGAGTCTTTTAAAGACCTTATTTCCCAAAGGCTTTCTGAACACAATGAAATGTTAATGCAATCACATTATAAGCAAGCTTGCTCCTTTCCCTCCAATGCTGGAAAATATTACCCGCTTCAAGTTTTACTTTGATTTCATATTTTCCTTTCTGTTGTCATAGAACAGAATTATATTTTATTGAACAGGACACAGTAATGTCAGAATGTAGGATTTTTGTTTGTTTGTTTGTTAACTATATGGTTTCAACTGATTCAGCAGCCTGAACTATTCAGCCAGATGTCATTGAATTGGGCTAAAGCAGCTATAGTTGACATGGGGTTTCTCAGATTGCTAGCACCAATTTTGTTTGTTTGTTTGTTTAAACTCAACCGTTACAGTGGTTGTGACAAATATAGGATAAAGCATTTTGCAATTTATATCCCTTTTTCTTGTTAAATCCAGCTGTGCACTTAATACCTGCAGGAATTATTTGGAAGTGAGTGTGGATTGGCTTGTGCTGTTCCCTATCCTGCTCCTTATCCAAGAATCACTTAACAAATGTTTTGCCAGTACATGCTCTCTTCTCCATAAGCACTGACAGTTTTATGACAAAGTGCCTTGGATTTCATTGCCCTCTTTAGAAAATTGTGCAATCCATTTTTTTCTATTTCTAATTCAAATTCAAGGCATACTGTAGATTTTATTTGCTGCTTGAACAGTCTTATTGGCACAGTTAGGGGTTCGTAATCTCCAGGAAATAAATGCTTACACCTGTCCTGACCTAAGCAATGCAACAACCCAGATTTTTGTAAAGAAGACAATAACTTTGATTCTGATGTCTATTTTTTTCCCAATAAATCTCATGTTTCGTAATGAGAAAACTGTATCAAGGATAGGCTTTTGGGTACCTGCTCGACTGCTCAGCCCACACTACTTTTTGAATGAGATATATTAGTTGGAGTTTCCAAAAATTCAAGTAGTTCTTGTCTCTTGTGCTGGCCAACTACAGGGGGCTTGATGTTAACCCTGAAAGCTTTAATGTTAACCTTGGAAGCCTACCAAAATGATTCTCTGCCTATTTAAGCATTACTAAGGTGGAGTTGTTCTAAGTCTCTTTCTCAAACGTATTCCTTTTCTTACATTAAAATATCTCTTTTTCTTCCTCCAGTTTTCCAAAGTCTGTTAGATATTTTATCAAACCATTCTCTCCACCAGCAGACTGCACAAACTCATTCTGCCAGTTTCTATGCTTAGAACTAGTTCAGAGCTTTAATCACTACAGCACACTGTATATTTGTGTGTGTGTGTATGATCAACCTAAATTAATTCACTGAAGTTTGAAGGCTTCTTAATAGTTTCTGATCTTAAAGTATTGTGCTGATTGTGTCTGTCTGTCTGTCTGTCTGTCTGTCTGTCTGTCTGTCTCTCTCTCTCTGTATGTGTGTGTACATGCTGTGTGTAAATGTATTTGAAATATACTGTGAAAGTTTCCTAGCTACTAGGTAAATACATCTTTAGAATGCTATTCTTTCAGTCTTCCATCTTTACCATCCTCAAATATGTAACTTTATAAAGTTGTCATATGATCACTGTACAAATATTTATCATTAGTAAGTTCATAATTGTACTGTAGGTTTTATATTCACCCATTTTGTGGAATAACATCCATTATAATAATATTGGTTGCTATGATTTTAAAAAATCAGATGTTTTATGGATAGTAAGACTTGCATTCTACATGTGTAAACCTTAGAATAAAGTTATTAAAATCAGTGAGACTTTAGTCATGATTTCTTGTCAGTTTCAGTGAATCCACTTAAAATCTACAATAATTTCATGTATTTGGAAACACTGGTATCTATCAGGGGGAATCAAAAGTCAAGATGATGGAACTCACTGTAAATTGAAGTTCTACACTTTTTAAATGTATTTTGTATAAAAAGTAGTGGAACTTAATTTTTGCAGAGGTGCATGTTTCAAGAAAAGATTGATTAACCATTTGTTCAAAATGGCATGAATACTCCTGCTTTGGGCATGGAGTTGAACTAGAACAGGAGTGTCAAACTCAAGGCCCGCAGGCCAGATCCAGCCACAGGGTGCTTAAATCCGGCCCATGGGGCCGGCGTGGAAATATCAAAGGACAGGACTGTGGTGTCTTTTCTGGCCAAAATGGGACATGGGGGAGCCGCGGGCGGCCCCCTGTGGCCCATTTTCAGCCTCCACAGCCTCCTGCAGCACTCTGCCAGCTGAAAATGAGCTGCGTGGAGGCCACACAAAATCCCCACATGGCCTGTTTTTTGGCCTCCACGGCCTCCTGCAGCACTCTGCCGGGCAAAAATGGGCAGCATGCAAGCCTTGCAGGGCCTCAGTGTGATCCGTTTTTGGTTGGCAGAGTGCTGCTGGAGGCTATGGAGGCCGAAAATGGGCCATGTGGGGACCTCCTGGGACCTCACCAGGCTTCCACACGGCCCATTTTTGGCCTACCGAGTGCTGCTGGAAGCCATGGAGGCCAAAAATGAGATGCGGGGGACTTTTCCTTCACCCCCCCGTGCCCCATTTTGGCTGGTAAAATGCTGCAGGAGGTATCTGTCCCATCCCCCCTCCCTGCCCCCCCCTCACCTCTGATCCATGGAGGAGAACTACAATGTTGATCCAGCCCTTGAAGAAATCCAGTTTAACACCACTGAATTAGAAGATCTCCATAGATTATAAACGTATGATTTGTGGAAAAATGTCTTTTAAAAAATTATATTTTCTTTAAAAAACATTCTTTAAAAAAATTATATACTGTTTTGAGTTGTTAGCTTTTTCAAGAAAAGAGCAGTTAATTTCTGAAGTCCTTTGAGCAGATGGCCCAATAGGAGATTCATGTAGGTCTGACATTTCCTGAACTACTGTAACACATGACATAATTGACCACATATCCATATAATACTTTTGCAATTTTGATTAAATTAGAATTGATTTGGAAATATGAAAGCAAATCTAAAGATAACATGTACATAACTCCTTTTTCTATATTTCTTGTATTGTGGCAAGCCTAAGAAGATTAATGCATCTGAATTGCAACACTATGATTTATATTTTTCCGTCAAAGAAAAACACAAACTATAGGCTTGCTAGGAAAGTAGGTAAAAGGAATAATTTGTTGGTCCATCCCTGACAAAGACATATATTAAATAGCAAAATAATTTAACAATTATAAACATATAAATAACCTTTTGTAAATGTAAATGATGGAACAAGAGTATCAATCAAGCAGAAAATGATTATTACTATGTATTATATATACATTTATCTCCAGAGGTCCGAGAAGGTTAATTGACCCAAATAGAAGGCATGGAATGAGATGTTCATTTTTTAAGTTATCTCATTACACAGAAGCATACTGTTTTATCATGTTTTTGGCGTGCCCCATTGCTTCTCGGAAGAGAAGCCCAGCTAACAATTTAGCTTATTAGGATTAGGGTGATACTTCCAGGATTCCAGCTTGGCCTGATAACCAAACAGATGGAATAGGAGGATTTTAAATGACTAGAAGCTTTGCAAGTTGTATGAAAATGTGGAATATTCTCTAGTTGTGCTTAATCATGAAATGTATTATATTGGGTTGATCTCCCAGAGAACCCATTTATCCTAACAGCACATCAAATGGCAGTACAACTGAATAATCTGCATAGAAATAGCAGTACTTTACTTTTGGCTAAGTCTCTGGGTTAAGTGATGTGTGGCCAGTTTAATGAGAGATAACATCTAGTATTTAAAATACTGCCATGTTAAATTTGTTACAATAATTTATAAAGCTCAAGACACTTTCACATATTTTTACTTCTATATATTTACTTTTTTACTTAAATTCTTCAGAATACATAGTAGACAGGACAGAATTGATAACTATCAAGTTTAATTAAATCCACCTGAACTCCTGCTATTATGTTACAATAGAGTAATGACTTACTACTAACTTGTACTGCCTGTTTGATTTGTTTTAGTAATCATTCATAAACCAGTTTACATTTCAATGTGCTTTTCATAGGCCTTGACAGTAGAAAATAAGTCACCATTGGCCCATCTAAAGAATAGCCAATCTCTGTTGTATACATTCAAACCAATATACGGCAATATATCAAAGGCTGGAGATACCGAATTGAATAATTATAAACCAAAATTTGCTTCCTAACACAGAGTTTCAGAAGGCTCATTGCCATAAATATCTGCAAGCTTGCAAGCTATCTGAGCATGTTAATTCTTCCCAGTGTAAGGAAAGACTCCTTAAGAGCTAGACATAATGTAATAGCTTCTGCCTTTTTCTTTGGCAGTTACAGTATAATAAATAACAATAGCAATAGAACTTACACTTATATACCACTTAGTACTTTACAGTACTCCCTGAGTAGTTTTCAGAGTCCGCACATTCTGGGTCCTCATTTTACTCACCTTGGAAGGATCAAAGGCTAAGTTAACCTTGACCTGGTTAGAATCAAACTCCCAGCAGCGAATAGAGTAGAGTTACCCTGCAATACTGCTCTCTAACCACTGCGGTACCACAGCTAAAATGCTTATACATGAAAGACTTGCAGTTCTAAAGAATAGAAACAGTTATCAATTATATCTTAAATAAACGAAGCATACTTATTTATCCATTCCACCACGTATTGCAAAAAAGCACTCAAAAACTAATGTCTGACATAGGTTTGATAAGGAGAAACAGAGATGAATGGCACCAATATTCAAAAAATCAGTATTCAAATGGAGTATCAACACTCCATTTCCTGTGAATGCAGTTTGATTATTATAATATGGGATCATCTTTTAATACAGTAATAAAACCTATGTTTCCTGGTGGGCCTTAAATTGTTTACCAGTGTAGAACTTAATATGGTGGTTGTGGGTTATTTTCCAACTTCCCACATTTGCTAGTGTGTATATTATTAATATTATTTAACTTTTGGCGAAAAACATGTTTTTTTTCTTATAGAAGGAAATGTCAATATATAAATAAAGTTCTATATGATCTTCATTTATTTTTTAACTATATTTTGCTTTTAATCCAATGATAAAATTATAATAAGGCTATAAAAATAGAACAAATTATACAGATGTTAGGATAAGAAAGAAATCTTAATTACCAAAACCTTGATAAAACAATACAACTTTTTACTAAACATGTAAAGGCCTATAATGAGAACATTTAGTTGTATTAAGTCTGGATTGGGTCTCATAAAAGGCAAATAAATAAATAAAATGTAAAATTATAGTTAGAATATATTACTAATGAGTTTTTTTATTAGTAATTTATTTTACTAATTCTGGAAATGAGATAGGTTAATTAGTAACTTCATGTCTTAACAAATGGAACTTAAGCCCCCCCACCGCATTTCTGCTGCATTCTTTAGTGTCTGAATATTACCAATCACTGCAGTTGTATTTATCTAAAAACTATGCTAGATGTGACATTCATTTCCTATGCAAGATTTATTCACTTAAATTGTATACAAATTAATAATTGAGGAATTGGTCATCTTAAAAATTTAGGGAGTGGTCAGTGTGAAAATCTTGAATATATTCAGATTTGTTTTTTCTCACACTCTGCCTTGGTAAGTTTTTTCACATGTAATTTTGTGTTTCTTTTGCCTCATCTTTTAGGAAATTTGAGAGCTTAACATCTCTGCTGTTTCCTGCTTTTGCTGCGACAATTCCTTCTTGTATTTTCAAACAGAGCTCAGCCTTGCATCCCATCCCATCCTGTTGATTTCTCTTTGGTTACATGGTAAGCACTGAATTTGCTGTGTACATAGGCTGAATAATAGTCTTCTTTTTCTTCATCATCATCTTTATAATTCTCACAACAGAAATATTGAGCACTGAAATAAATATTGTATGCCGATCCAGAAACAATCAGTCTTTCCTAACGATAGGGGAAAGGTGAACATACTGAATTAGCTCTCAGAGTTAGGCTTTTGCATACCTTTGTATATAAATAAAATGCGAATTAAAATATGTAACAAATTAAATCCATCAAATCTAATAAAAGAAGTAAAGAGAAGCAAAGAAATCTTGGACCATAAATCCCATTAACCAGGCCAAAGAGAAAATGTGTTAAGAGGAAGCTGCACTGTATCTTTTTGCATTGTCTGTTGGAATAATCTTCTTCACCCATTAAGTGGAGTGTTTAAAAATCTTAGTATTTCTGAAACAAAAAGAATACACAGCCACTGAGCTAGCGGGTTTTTATACCTTCTTTTTCTGAGTATTGTCCCTTACTACAATACAGAGCCATTTCTTTGTTCTCAGAAGCAAGCAGTTAAATTGTATGTAAATGTATGCAAATTAGATGCTGTCTAATAAAGAGAGGCATTAAATGGAAAAATATTTAGTTTGGCAAAAGAAGAGAAAAGAGGAAAAGAAAGCAGGTGTATTTTGGAAGAAATAAATGTATGAATTGCTAAAAGCCCTCCAACTTTAGATGTAGATTTCTAAAAAAGACTATTTAAAATTCTTGAAGGAGGTTTATTCTTTTGTTCTTTCATTCTCTGCCAACATTGTATATGTATATGAAATTACATACATATAATGATTATATAAATTTGACACCTTTGACATGCTGCATTCAATATCTTTTTATATGTCTATCTTTCAGCTATTATATCTTTTCATACTTATAAACATGATGGCCTAAATAAATAGGACAGAATTTTCATACAGATCAGTAAAAACAATTTTGTTAACATAAATGATATAATTAAATGTGTCCATTGTGACTACTAATATATATTACTAATAATAGCAGAATGATTATAGATTATGGTTCAGACAACATAAAATTCTCTCTCTCTCTCTCTCTCTCTCTCTCTCTCTCTCTCTCTCTCTCTCTCTCTCTCTCTCTCTCTCTCTCTCTCCCTCCCTCCCTCCCTCCCTCTCTCCCCCTCCCTCTCTCCCTCCCTCTGTCTCTTATATTTATCAAATTTATATAGCCACCCATTTCACAAAACAAACAACTCTGGGCAGCATACAACAAAACTAAAAAGTGAAGAAACACTAATAAACAAGGATCTCTTTCTCTGTCTTTCATAGGACAATAGCATACCACATAAAGAAAACCATAAAATATAATATACTATGTAGTTAAAACAATAATCTCCTATAGCCTCCTCCATGTTAAAAAATAGTGACATGAAGTAAAAAGCTTTCTGGAGCAATTTTGTCTTGATGACCTGAATAAAAATTTCAGAGAATCATCTGAATTTGTAGATTTAAGCTTTTCCACAAGAATGGAACACATATCAACTCAGTACAGACAATAGTACTGAAGTTTCAGTAAAAGGAGGAATCATCTGTTTTTGCAGTCCAAACCAAAATCTATACCGATTATTATTTTTTTATTAAATTTATTTGTAGTCTGTCTCCCCAAAAATCTGGCATCCTTATTCCAGTTAGGGTCAACATATCTAATTTCAATTTTTGGAAAAGCTATGGGCTCTAAAAATTTTCTAAACTTTTTACCAATATTCTATTTTCTTTATTGTGACAGAAGAGGGAAATATTGAAATATATGATTAGAAAATAGTTACTTTTACATTTGTAATATGCATCTAGCAATAGCAATAGCATTTATATATACCACCTCATAGTACTTTACATTACCCTCTGGGCAGGTTACAATGTCATCATATGGTTCCTGGGCCCTCATTTGGAAGCATGGAAGGCTGAGTCAACCTTGAGCTCTGTCAGGATCAAACTCAAACTGTGCACACAGTTAGCCTGCAGTCCTGTATTCTAACCACTTGAGCCACCAGGGCTCCTCATTTATTATTTATTGGCATGACCTGGCAGACAAATAATAAATTTGGCTTTTGGTCAAAGTAAAACTAAGAATTGTAACTAGGATTTGTAGAAATGGGAGTTTTCTTTCAATGTAAGCCAATGATGTGATGTTACTTATTTTATGATATGTTATAACATAACCATTGTTGAATAATTGCAAATAGGTAAAAAGAAATCTTCTGAACTCTCTATTAGCTTCAGCCTTTCTAAGGAATTATTGTAGAATATGATACAATACATAAAATATAATATCTGCATTTTAAAAAATTCAGGCAGTACCAGTTTTCTGCTTCAAACATTAGGGAGTTTATATAATCCATAATTTGAATATAGCTATTTTCTCACACTTTATTTTTAGTTTTCATACTCATATATTACTGCTGATAATTTGACTAACTATTTTGATCTGGAAATGTCTTCAATGTATAGTTATACTTCTTGATCTTGTTTAAGTTTGTCATTGCATCCCTCCTCAGGATTAATTTCCTGTTTGTTCTTCATCACCCTGCTCATGTTTATTCTTCAGCACCGCTCCAATCAAAAGACATAGCCATCGATCACAATCTCTAGCTCTGTTTATGAAAGTTAAATACTCTTCTTTTGTAATTAGAGTATTTTCAGATCTCATTGTCTTGCTATCAAACTCCCACTGAATATTTCAGTCATGTGTGTACACTTTCTTTTCTAACAGTAGTTAGGCATTACTTCTTGATTTGATTTTGGAGATCCTTCTCCTAAGCAAGTTGACTTTATCTTCCTCAAATCTGCACAGTGTATTTATCGTTACCCTAATGCAGATTATCCTTAGCTTCACTGCTCTTTTTATTAGCAAAGGTGAACTTATTTAGAACTTCCAATAATGCTGGCATTACTTTCATGGTAATTGAAGATGCTGAGCCCTCTTTCCCACATTAAGATGTTAATACTTGATAAGGATGTTTAATATATATATATATGTATTAAAATAATGTTTAAAAATATTAATGCATGCAAATATAGCCAGGAAAGGGCTTAATCCCACTTATTAGAAATTTTGGAGAAAAATTTCCCAGGACTATTTAATGTTGAATCATCTCTCTGACCGTAGTGCTCGCCAACCAAATTTAACATTTTTATACTACAGTCAATAGCTTCGTCATTCATAGCAATAAGAATATATATATTTAAAAAGTAAATTGAGGAAGATTTTCTCCATGTAGTAATTGCTTTAATTGTTTAAGCTTTAGACTTAGAGCTTAATCACTTGAAGCTTTCAAGAAGAGACTGGACTGCCATCTGCCAAAAATGTTGTAGGGTCTTCTGCTGGGCTGAAGGAGTTGGACTCAGGGGTGGGTTTCAAAACCCGTCGCTATCAGTTCACTCGTGGGTGCGCACACAAAACGCTTCTGCACATGCGCAGAAGCATCTGGGTAGGTGGGCAGAGCCTCCCGCCTTCGCCGCTACCGGTTTGCCCGATCTGGGGCAAACCGGTAGCAACCCACCACTGGTTGGACTAGATCAGGGGTGGGCAAATGTGGCTCTTTTACAACCTGTGGACTTCAATTCCCAGAATTCCTGAGACAGCCAAGCTATCTCAGGAATTCTGGGAGTTGAAGTCCACAGGTTGTAAAAGAGCCACATTTGCCCACTCCTGGACTAGATGATCTTCCAACTTTGTTAATCTGTTTATTGTTGCTATTGCAATTCTTGCTAGTTGCAGAGAATATTATATCACCACGCCAAAATGTATTTGTATTTCTTTCATACTCTCTTACTTTCCCATATGGCCACATATCCTAAATTAAAGTAGATTTATAAATGTAAATTTAAAGCATCAAAATATACATAAATAGAATAGTAACAATGAATTTTTAAATAAAAGTCATGTCTTACTGACTTGTTGGTCTCTAATGTTTTCTATTTTTACAAAAATGCTCTAACAGAATGGTTTGCTTTGTAAACCGAAGTTTACTTGTTCAAAATTTGTCAGAATTCTTTTAATTTACTATTTTAAAAAAAATTTGTACATTGTTTTCTATGACAAAAAAACCCAATGAAATAGTATACCATTGACAAAACTAAGCAGCTTAGAAAGAAATACAGTAAAAATTGCAAATTCCAAACTCATCACTTTTTATTATCAAGGCAGGTGTTGAAACTCTTTTATTGTTATAGCATTCCTGGTAGAAGTACAGTATCTCTAAATGATGTTAGAGACCATGGCAACCATTGACTCAGCTGAAGGTGCATTTCAGCTTTGTGAAATAGTTGGTGAACTGAACTAGTCATCTACTAAGGTACATGAGGTGAGATAAGAAGAGGAAAAATACTTTAAAAGTACATCAGGAATGTACACAGAGATTGCATTTCCAATGAAAGGAGTTTGAGTACAAAGCAACACCATTGCCTTCAAGAATAGTTTTTAACTTTTTTTGGCAACAAGACAACTACAGAGCTTGAATAAGCCCTCAAGTTAGAAAATGTGATGATCTGTAAAAACACATAGAACTTTATATAAGCAAATTCAAACTACTAATTTCACATGTAGATAAAAGACAATACTTTCAATACACGGAGTTTTAATATTTGCCTCTATATGGAGGATATAAATTGTAATGAATGTTTTTAAAAATTTTATTGATGTTGGAATATGCATGAAAATGCTTCCATTTAATGATTTATCTATTTGGATAACTAGTCTCTAGTTATCATTCCTAGAATTTATTATTCTCTGGCTAATGGTCAATTTATTGAAACCATTACTGGTATAAGTGTTCACCAATTAAAACAATGTTAAAGAATGGTAGTTGTGTACTAAAATAATTTTGATTCTAGTAAATTGCCTATTGGAATAGCAGTTATTCATATTAACTAGTTATTGTTGTTGTTGCTATTATTTCTTTTTAATTATGCAGAGTGGTAATCAGTTTGATTATGCACAGTGCTAATCAGGTTAATTATGCAAAGTGCTAATCAGTTGTTCTCTAAGCACATGGGGAGTGCAGAGGTGCTGATGGTGAATAGAATTGCTACATGGGGTAGTCACAGCAAGTTTTTTTTTTTTTTTTTTTTGTTAAAAAAAGAGCAAATGAAATGACACAGAATTTTATCTCTTAAAATCGCAACAATGAAGAGGGCTGTGTGGACCTGGGTTCTAGGAGAAGTTTGAGTTTAAAATACTCTTTCTTTTAAATTGATTCATTTATTAAGCAGGTTTGAATTTAATGATTAGGACAAAAAAAGCGACTTTTTTCAGGTATTACGAATTTCCAGAAAATTAGTATGTATGTAGTATTCAACATTTTTAAATCTATTCATGTTATGTTTTTGTACAGGATTTTGGCCATATGTCTGTGTATATCTTTTGCAGCAATAACAATAACATTTGTGATTAATTCCTTCTAGTGCTATAATAAGAGACATGGATATGAGATTATAATAGAAATTAAGTGATTTAAGTCATTAATTAGATAGCTTATTATTGGATTTTTCTGTTTAAAGGATTTGGATAGTGAGGTTATCTGTTCTCTTATCTTAAGCTACCTTTCTCGACTAAATTAAGATTTCAAATATTTCATTTTTGAATAAAAAAGCATGCACTGATTACCATAATCTGTGTTTTTTATTTAATTTTTTAAAAGAAGAGTTTAGTTTTCAGTGAAAGGAAAACCCTTGTCCAAGAACTTTGAGTGAGCATCTTGAGAACAAAAAGGCCTACTTGTTTTTAACAAAATGCTAATAATTTTTTCCTTTATAAACCTAACCTTTGTAAAAATGCTTCAGTTTAAGATGATTGATTACATGGACAGAGAAAAAAATTAGACATGGATTTTTAAAATAGATGTGCTGATTTGATTATTGGTTGCTTTAATTCTGTGAAAATGCATTTAGGAATTTGATAATAGACTCTACCAATCTGTGGAATTTCTGTGGAGCTTCATGTATTTTCTCATTAAAGTTAATATAAAGTGGACAATAGTTTCAATATATGTTTAAATTACAGTCACACATACAGCTTCCAGAATAAAATAAGATAATGTAAGTGTGAAGTGGGATTTATGCTTTTTAAAATAATTGTGAACAGGTTCTTTTAAATATCATTTTGAAAAGATATAAAATTTCTAATTTTACAATGTAAGAAAATCAGTTGGTCCATTTATACAAAAACAAAATATAAATATAAAAAGAAAGCAAGTTCCCTTTTAGTAACATGAAGTCCTTAATCGTGTTGCAATGTAGTTGTGATACTTCATACATGATCAGTTAATGCTAAGACGTGGGCATGTAACACATAATGTACGATATAAGTACACATAATGAAAAAAAATTTGTCTAAAGCATTCTCTTTTCACATACACACTTTTTTGTGCTTGTGTGTGTGCATACCAATAAAATAAGGTGGCAAGACTTTTTTTTTTAAATTAATAGCTAGAAATTAGGGTCTGTTCTTTTTCTACCTTTGAATTTCACTCCAGGAGTGATATAAATTCTGATGCAAGAAGACATTGAAGTTCTATTGAAATATGAATACATTTGCAATTAAACCTGTAGGTAATTTGAATTCTATTTCACTATGTTTTATTGTGATCTTGAAAGCTTAAGATCTTGGACAGACTTAATGACCACTAACATGTTTAACAATGTTGGGAATACTGAAACTCACAGAGTGAAGTTGTTAGATCAAATTTCAGAATTGGCACAAGGACATTATTGTATATGTCATATTCATATCTTTCAAATTCTATTCTTAAATATTCTGTGCTGTTACTTTGTTCCTTGTAAGATCAGGGGTGTTAGGATAATTAGGAAGAATCAGAGATATTCAAAGGTGTTCCACATTTCTGAATTGTTAGCTTTAAAATGAAAGTAATTTTCTAACCTCTTTAGTTACATAACTATAAAATTTTCATGTGCTACTTGACCTAGTTGTTCACAAAGCATAAACCTTCTCCTGATTTCCAGCATTTTATCTATGAACTGCAGAAAGTACAAGTTCGTTAGACAAGCACTTTCTTCTGCATTTTTATTCAATAACAATTGAAATATAAGATGACTTCTTTTCTTATAAGCCAGTAAGTTAAGATATCCACTCTTTTCATCCTGAAAATGATATCTAAAGTTTTTAAATTGTTATGTATATATACTACTATACACTTTTAGTAGGCATTCTTTTCAAACTACTTAAGCAATTGCTTCAACAATCCAGAATATGCTATTGAAAAGTAGCCCTTTGAAGAAAAAGTGTAACAGTTCATAATCACCTGATACTTTTGCTGCAAGTTAATTTTTTACTTTCATAGTAGTTTGATCATTTACGTTCAATTTTAGATCATACATCTCCTCAAAAGCATTTTATAGTGCAGTGTTATGTACACAGCTTCTCAATTGTAGCTTTTCCTCAACATAAATTATGATTTAAATTAGCATCCTTTTTTAAAAATCAAAAATGGTCTGCATAGTTCCAAAGAGAACCTGCAGTTGATAAAAATCAATTAAATAAGCTATTTGTTGTTAAGGCCCAAAATCTGCTTTTTTCAAAACATTTTTATCTGCACTAAGCAGGAGTGAAATCCAGCAGGTTCAGACAGGTTCTGGAGAACAGATAGCGGAAATTTTGAGCATTTCGGAGAACCGGTAATGGAAATTTAGAGTAGTTCCGAGAACCGGGAAATACCACCTCTGACTGGCCCCAGAGTGGGGAGGGAATGGGGATTTTGCAGTATCCTTCCCCTGGAGTGGGGTGGGAATGGAGATTTTGCAGTATCCTTTCCCTGCCACGCCCACCAAGCCATGCCCACAGAACCGGTAGTAAAAAAAATTGGATTTCACCACTGGCACTAAGGTATTAGTATTCAGTAGGTTGAAATAAATTAACTGAGTTTGTCAGTATACTATTATATACTGTGATGTCATGTGCGCTGTGACAGAGGTTGAAAAAATCAAGGCAGTGATTGCAATCATGCAGTCAAAACCCCTTTCCTTTTTTAGATGCATCATATAACTGTGATGCAGGGGTGAAATGCTCCTGGTTCGGACCGGCTCGGGCGAGTAGGTAGCAATGGTGGCCGGTGGTTCGAAGAACCAGTAGCAATGGCAACCCGAGGCTATGCCCACCCGCCCAGTCGTCATTACTTCCTGCTTTTACTTCCAGAGAACCGGTAGCTTAAAAAGTTAAAAAAAAAGTTCCGACGATCAGGTGAGCGATGTGTGACCATGGGAACTTTTTTTTTTTAACTTTTTAAGCATTTTTTTTCTACCGGTTCCGGAGAAACAAAGCGCTCGGCTGCTCCCCCTTTTCACTCACCCCAAGCTTCCAGCTGTGGATTTTCATGCCTTGCTTCACACGCCCGGGATTGTCGTCCTCGTCTTCTTCTTCCTCCTCCTCCTGTCCTAGTGGAAAAACGCCAGGAGCGCAAAAAGAAGCGCTTGCTTGCTCCTGACGTTTTTCCATTTGTAACAAAGCTTTCGTGAAGGCAAGTCTGGCTTCCTGTGCTGCTCGCTAAAAACCTCACCATTACTGCTGTGCACGCAGCGTGTGTGTGTGTGTGTGTATGTGTGTGTGTGTGTGTGTGTGTGTGTTTTTTTTGCTCCTGGTCTTTCGCAGCAGCCTGTGCCTGCTGTCCCATCCCCAGCCTGCTGAACCAGAGTTGGAGAATTCACTCCTTCAATCTACCCTCACCTTCATTCCTCTTTTCTTTGGAGGACAACCTGAAGGAGCCTCAAGTCATTCAAAAGATCTTTTAAAACCTCTGTGTGTGTGTGTGTGTGTGTGTGTGCTGCACTGAATGTCGGTGCGGAGGCAGGGAGGGAAAGGGAAATGACCCCTCCAATCCACCCCGCCTTCATTCAAAGGTCTTTTAAAGCCTGTGTGTGTGTGTGGTCTTCGCAGCAGCCCATGCCCAACATCCACACACACACACAGTGGTATTGGTGAGATTTTTAGCGCAGGAAGCCAGACTTGCCTTCACAAGGTACGAAAGCTTCCTTACAAACGGAAAAATGGCAGGAGCAAGCAAGCGCTTCTTTTTGTGCTCCTGGCATTTTTCCACTTGGAGAGGAGGAGAAAGAAGAAAACGAGGGTGACAATCCCGGGAGTGTGAAGAAAGGCGTGAAAATCCACAACAGGAAGCTCGGGCTGAGTGAAAAGGCGAGCAATTTGTTTCTCTCTCTCTCCCTCCTCCCCGTCATCTCCCAGACTGGGTGGCCAAGGTAGAAAGGCTTGCAATCTTTGGGGCTAGGAGGTGTTGGATCTGGCTTGGTGAGGGGGGTCAAGCTGGTCAGGTGTGATCATCGGAAACTTTTTTAAAAACTTTTTAAAGCATTTTTACTAGTTAAAAATGCTTTAAAAAGTTAAAAAAAATTGGCGATGCCCATCCAGTCACATGACCACCACCAGGTCATGCCCCCCAAGCTACGCCCACAGAACCCGTGGCAAAAAAAATTAGATTTCATCCCTGCCGTGATGGCGAACCTATGGCACACGTGCCACAGGTGGCAGGCGGAGCCATATCAGTGGGCATGCCAGCTCACCTCTGGGGTGCATGCGTGCCCCGGCCAGCTGATTTTCGGGCCTTCTGGGCCCATCAGAAGTAAGGAAACAGGCTGTTTCCTGCCTCTAGAGGGCTTGGGAGTGGGGGTGGGGGAGGCCTATTTTTATTTCTTACCTGGCTCCAGATCCTCTCTATCTGGGAAGGGCGAAAACAACCTTTCCCACTCCCTCAGAGGCCTGAAAGGCCTCATTTCCCAACTCCTGGTGGGACAGGAAGTGACTTTTTTGCTGTTCCCCAGCCTCCAAGACTTCTAGAGAGGCTCCTAGAGACTCCTAGAGAGGTTCTGGAGGCTGGGGACAGCAAAAAACATCACTTACTGTCTCAACGGGAGTTGGGAAATGGGCCCTTTCAGGCCTTTGGAGGGCCTCCGAGGGAGTGGGAAAGGCTGTTTTTGCCCTTCCCAGGTAATAGAGAAGATCTGGAACCAGGTAAGTAAGAAAAACGGGCCTACCAGGCCATCATGTGCCAGGAGCGGGGGTGGTGGTTTGCGTGCGCAGGGTAGGGCGCATAGAATTATCGGTGTGGGCATGTGCGCGTGCGACCCTCCCCTGCCCCCCCCTTCCTGGTACGCAATGGCAAAAAGGTTAGCCATTACGACATATAAAAAGAGGACAAGACCTTTTTTTATGCCTACTCATTGCCTTTGCAAATGCTCATGTATAATACTATCCATTGTTTGGTCAGCATAGTTGTACTAATTTGCTCAATTTGTCCACCCATTTTAAAAATGTAGTAAAGAATAATAAATATATGTGCTCATGAATATATATTATAGGTTTTTTTCTCATCTACATTGTCATTTCATTTGGTTAAATGAATTAAACAGCTTCTGCAATTAGAAATATATGGACTGTTTCTTATGTAAGGATTTTTTTTTTTGCTTTTGGAAATATAATTACTATTATGATTATATCATGTTGGGCAATTGATGAAGATAAATCAAGAATGACATTTCTGTGCAGGATAAATAGTAGTAGTGATATTAAATGAAACTATGTTATTCCCTATTCTGAAAGTCAACACAACAGTGTCATAGAAATAAAGAATTAAATGCATATTTATTGTTTTGCTAACTGAATAGTTGTTTGCCCCCCCCCCTTTGAATCAACACACTAGTGAAAAACAAGAGCAAAGTAATAGCAGATTAATAAATGATCCATATACTTTTAAAAGAAATTTAGGTTTGTTGTAGTTCTTCTCATTTCTCATATTAAATAAAGGCAGAACTATGATTGATTGATTGATTGATTATTGTGCTAGCAAGGCATTTTTACTCCCAGCAACCACATAGATAGACTTTATCCATGATAATCTATCAGACTTTATCCATGACAATCTATCCTTACCCTGGTCTTTCTTGTCTGCCAACAGTGCACTTATTGCAGTGTAAACTGAGTCCATTCACTTGCTTTTAGTGGTTCTCTTTCCATAAAAACCCAAAAAACCCAAAACCTGTTGCAAGTTGTATTAAAATAAAGAGTCTCAGATGAGAATGTAGTTAGTCATATAGGGACTTCTATCTTTCCCCCCTAAAATTTAGAGCTGCCCCTTGTGATGTTTTATCTGAGCAAGTAGCAATAGCTAGGGAGTAGGCAGTACATAGAGTATTGAAATGGGAAATGGAAAGATACAAGAAAAGGAAAGGGAGATCTGTTTCAAGAATTTAATTCTTCCCATAAACAACAGAAACTTCAGAGTCAGGGAACTGTGGAGGTGAGTCTTGACAATTTTGAGTTAGTCTTTCTTTCAGTTTATATCAGGATAAAATCATTTCAAAAGAATAGGTTGTGGGTTGATAATTTTGGTTTATGTGACGGAATGTTTGAGATCTCAAGGAAATATCCTGATTAAAACTGTATGGCTCATATTGCTTTAGAAATGGAAAGCAGAAATGTTAGGAATTATCTTTGTCTTTTTGCCGTGACAGACATGAAAGAAGGAAACTCTCTAAACACATACATATCTTATTATGACACACACATTTGGAAGAAGCCCCATTGGCAAAAACTACCATAAAGTGACACGTTGTTTAAAAACTTGTTTTGAATTTTTTCTTCTGTTGATCATATGTAATGGGGTAAATAAACACCCTGTGTGTGGGACAACCAGGCTGAGTATTCATGCTCCAACAACTGTTTACATCTTTGGATGCTCCATTGCTGTTTGTTTATTGTAAACATCATACCTGTATATGTTTGCAATATATACATTAGCAGTTGTGGTACAATCTTGGCTGCGTGGAAGTTTTCTGTACCCACCCACATACACACACCCATCCTTCTAATGCAATGAATTCATCTTTGTAATTCTGATGAAACAGAGAGACTGCTTATTCAAGCAGGACATGGTGTACTCTGTTAAAATTAATGCAGGTGGATATTCAAGAAAAACAACATAATCAAGGTAGTTTAATTTTTTGTCTAATGTTAAACAAAAGCAACACAAGTCCACTGGGGTCTTGATTTATATAGTAAATATGGTGCATGTAGGAGATATGATGTTATAGATATACAATGTAATAAATCCTTGCTTCTGTGTGCAATGTCATGTTTTAATAGTATTTTAAAACTACTACTTCTGTTGATAATGGCTACATTCAAAGGGTTTGTCATAAGGCTTGTGCACTTCTGTTGTAGTCTAAAGGAGGTTGACTTTTTGAACCAACATTAACTATACTTAATTTTAACTATAGTTTATAAAAGAAGAAAAGTTTATCATATAAACTTTTAACTGTTTAGTTAAATTGTATGTAAAAATTTTGTACATAATAAAAACCTGTCTTTAGCATAATAAAAATGTACAAAATGCTGAAAATTATTATCTACATTTTCCAAGGTTCAGGAGTATGCAAAGCCAGAAAAAGTCAGTTACTGACTTGGGAGACTCCCCTTCTGGAATTGGTTGAGAAAAGGATAGAAAGAATTATCAATATCATATTTATTCCTCTGAAATTGGAATTCTTCTTTTACCCTCAAGAGGGAGAATTAGAACCTTTGGCCTTGTGATGCTAATCCTGAGATCTCAGAATCATATTTTTAAAAAGTCAGCATTTTAAGAAGAATACAAATTTTGAGGGGAAAAAATTCATGTATTCAAGTATAAATAAACTTACATGATTTTTACACACTTCAAATACTGTATCTGCAAGACACTGTTAATAGGATCCTTCCCCCCCACCCCCCGATAAGTATGTGGACACTTCAAAAGTGGCAATGTAGGCTGAAGTTTCTCATTCTGCAGACATCACAAAAAGGTGGAAATTGCAATGCAATCGGATATAATTGTTCTTAAAATATACATGGCAGTATGGTTGTATTATCTGCATGTTCAATGGAGTAAAGCTATTTGAGTTTACTAAGTCAATAATATATGAAATAATACGTTGCGATCAATTTAATGATTGTAACCAGCTGTAACACATATTCAGTATGATTTTAGAAGCTGGTATTCAGTTATGGTGTAGTTGGATTAAACTACATTTGGCAGACAAAACCATAGGAGCTGTTCATACCCTGTCTAGTGTTGTGCCATTAGTACACAAATAAGAAATCCTTGTTTCTGATTTCTTCTTATAATGTTTAAAAAGAATTAATTAATTTGAATGGTATTAAGAGAGTTATTCTATTTTATTCTATTTATTTGAATTGAAAAATCAAAACTATATTGTGGGTATGAGAAACAGAGTCTACGTAGAATCTCAGTTTGAATAATTACTGACACAGATGCGTTTGTGTTTATTTATTTATTTATTTATTTATTTATTTATTTTGGCATTTCCCCGTAAGCAAGAGATCCTTTTCCTCCCCAACACTGACCAGCTTGTTACTTGAGCCTGACATCCTAGGTTAAGAGATTTACTGGTCCAAAGTTACCCAGCTAGCTTTCATGCCTAAAGTGGGATTAGAAATCACAGTCTCCTTGTTTCTAGCATGATGAAACCATGTTGTCTTATAGATATTTCATTACCCAAACTAGATAACATAATCAGTGCTAGTAAGAAGTGGGTTTTGTTCTCAGTTTATATTCTAGGGCAAGCCACTAAAATATAAACTGAGAGCCCCAACCCTACCCCTTACTAGCACAAATGTTACCTAATTTGAGTAACGAAATGTCCACAAGAAAACAACCAAGCTCAGAGAGCACTAGTCCCCCCACCATTGTTATATTATATGTGAAGTTGTGTACAATGCATTTTGTACATAAGCAATATCACACATAAATTAATTACCATATTTGTAATAAAGAGAAAATAGACACAAGGGAAGTCTGAATTTCTCATGGTTTTTTTTTATTAATTTGCTTTTAATTTTCCAAAATTGGAGGTCATACTGAAACTGAATAGATCATTATGGCAGTTAGAATTCTACTGTCCTACCAACTATGGTGGCATATTTAGCATTGATCAATTAGAGATTGAAAGGTTTACTTTAGTCCATGTCTCAGTAAGTTCATTTTTTCATTTATGTTTCAATTTTATTGAATTATTTATTTTTATCTTATCTTTATTATGTTTATAAACTTTCAAAGTGGCAAACATATCTGATATTCTTCCCTCCTCCTATTTTCCTCACAACAATAACCCTGTGAAGTGAGATAGGCTAAGAGAAAGTCACTGTCTCAAGATCACTCAGCTGGCTCTAATAGTGGCTGGGGCAGTTCTAAAATTCATGGTTTCCTAGTTTGTACCCGGGTGCTTTAGTGATTAGACCAAACTGAGTCTCCAATAATTATGTCATTATTATTTGTGGTCCCGATGCTCTTTCTTAACTCTTACTACAGCTTATACAAAAAACTTTGTAGTTTGAGAAAAATTACCATGTTAAAAATTACTTTCTAAATACTTGTACCATTCCCCTCAAAATACAGAAAAATTAGTAGCATCTGTGTATGAGTCAAGAAAAGGCTGAGTTAGGTACACTAATTCATAGATCTTTGTGGAACCATTTTAGGGTAAGTTTTCTTTCATTGCATATTTTTAGGCAATGCAATACATAATCCACTGACTTGCTTTTGGTACCATAGTACAAATGTCTCATTCATATGATTTCCTTTTTATTTCCCCTTCCTCTGACCTTCCCCCCCCCAAGACAAATCTAAATTTCTAGTAATTCTGGTTCTGGTTCTGACATTAAAATCGAAATAGGTGTAGTCCAAGATAAAAACATTGTCATTACTGAAATAAATATATGTTTTAAGTCACAGTGAAAGCAGCAATATCAAACATTCAGCTTCCATCATGAAGAAAGGCATATAGCCTTTGAAATATGCTTGATTGTTTCTCATTCTTTCATGTGATGCTTCTATGATATTTTGACAGTTTTATAATGAGATTTATTTGCACCTTTTGTTTCATATTTATTTTGTCCCTCCCTTCTAACTCTTTAAGTATTGTCATCCCATTGATACCAGGGGTATTTTAGCCCAAGTAAAATCCACCCAGACAGTATTCCCTTCTTTCGACACAGTTGAAGATTATTTTGTCAGGTATCTTCTTTGTTTACTGCTTGTAATCAACTAAATGTTTGTGTTTTTGTGTATGTTTTCGTAAAGCCAGGTGAAGAAATAGCTGAAGATGACTACTATGAAATTATATTTAGGAGAGTAAACTGTCTATAAGAAACATGACAAGTGAATTGAAATTAAAACGAAGAGGTTGAAATAGACTAGTAATCAATCTAAGCCTCCTATTTCAATAAATTAAGGGCATTTTTCCCTTCACAAATTCAGGATAGATATCTCAGCAGTGCCACAACAACAAGCCTTTCCCCCCTTCTATTAAATCGAGATTTGGAGAATGGATGGTGCTGACTCATAAATTAAATTGGAGTAATACATACAGTGTATATATATTTCTGTCACTTTGTCTCAAATTAAACATGAACCTTCTCTCCTGACAAGATGATAGAAAAGTTAATTGCTCGCCCTGGCTTTAAATTGGAATTTGAATTTGCAAAATGCTAAAGGTTTATGAGATCTAAATCATGAGCAGCTTAAATTACATTCCTGTGATAAAATATTAATAAATCAATTAAAACATAAGCCGAGTATAATATTACTTTTCAAAGGAACCTTGAACACAATAATTCATTAAAATGTGCAGTAGCAATTATTGTATCTTTTTAATATTAGATTTTAGTAGTTTTAAAATGTGGCCTAGACAACTTTACAGTATAACAGGTTATACTGAGGGTGAAGTGGAATTACCTGGTATGGATCCAGAAGCCTTTTGACCAGAGAGAGTGAGTAATGAGATGACTTTCCATACTTTTAATCCCAAATATTCTGTTGTGATACTGGCTTTTCCAGTAAAATTCTACACAATTTCTAGTTGCAGGTTTTCACAATTGGTGAATGTTGCTCTTTCTGGGGAAATGCCCGTAGGTATCACTAGAACATTGGCTTCAGTGTGTTCGTTCATATTTGCCCATATTACATTGCAGAGAGACTTACATTAACTATGATGCTAGAAAATCAACACTGTGGTAGATGTTATAGTATATGGCTGCACCAGACCCTGTGACATCCACACAACCTGACCTTGCTATTTTAGGCGCCTTGGATGCAATTTCAAAACATCTAAAGCACTGCTTGAACATCATTGGCACTGACAAAATCACCATCAAGTCAATTGCAAAAGGCAGCTTTATTTGGAACAACTAATATCCTGCAGTGATAATTGTTTAACATTATTAAACAACAACATCTGCCTATCCCAGGTCCCAGGATCCAGGTCCACCTATTGAAAATATTCAATAGTGGACAAAAATTCCACACCCAGTTAAAACTTCTGGCTAATTGTGCAACCAACCATAATATTAAGCTTTTTGTTTACCACCTAGGATTGCCTCAGCAATTGAGGTGGCAAAACAAATAGCAATTCTCACTATGACAGAATTAAAGAGAAACTTGGAGGTGGTTCCTTGTTATGGAAATGCAAAGGGTGATAGAATTGGGGGGGAGGCATTTCTCCCTCCAGCATAAATGTATAAATGTGATGTCATTAGCTAAAAAGCCAAGATTGTCTTTCCCCCATCCAAATCTATTTTATTTTATTGTGAAATTTTTTTTTTACTAATCTCTTATATCTGTACAGCTTGTTTTGGCATTATAAAAAGAACTCTTCAAAGTATAGAGTGATCCATATCTGCTGTTTGAAGATAATATACAAGTTAAGTATTTTTATTTGTAAAGACCTATTCACAAGAAGTGTTGCATTTTGCATAGTTATGGTCTCAAATGGAAACTCCATATCAAATATCAGCTTGCTTGTTTTATGAATGCTCAAACAAATAAATAGCCTTTGTCTTATGTATAAACTCTATGGTAAATTTAGTAGGAAGCAGCCATTTTCTGAAATGTTTATACACAATAATTTTAAAACTGGCAATTTTCTGTCACCTCTCTATAAATTGCTAGTAGAACTGTATTTTTTAAATAATTGTATTATCATGAACATTTTGAAATAACTTGACCATTTATCTTGACTATCATTACATTTCTCATTTTTTTAGTGCTTCAAACTTCAACTTTGGTAACAATATAGCTTCGATATATTATACTAACACCAAAACCTTGACATTTAAGTTATTTCAGGTTCTAAGCTTAAGAGACAATGCCTTTTAATATTATATTATATTATATTATATTATATTATATTATATTATATTATATTATATTATATTATATTATATTATATTATATTATATTATATTATATTATATTATATAGCTGTGATATGAAACATGGAAAAACATTATACAAATATAAACATGAAATGGTTGGGTTTATGAACCTGGCTCATTATATTTACTTGTTTCAAAAAGAAGCATCTACTTCAATTTGAAACTGGACTTTCCTTAAAAAGTAACAGATTGGATTTCTTCAAAATTATTGTTGGGGAGGCCTGAGGTAGTAGTATTGAATTTGAGTGAAACCTTTACAATTTGTAAATTCAGTACTATCAGTGTTTTGTGATATTATTTATATATAATGATTTTTGATTTGGTTGATTTCACAGCGAGAAAAATAAACTTTTTTATGAGCCTCCGTATATAATGTGCATGACTTAAGGTTTACTTAACTGAAAGAAAATAGGCTGACAAAAGCCTCACTATTTTATAGCTTAGAAATAAGGAATCAAGGTAATGGAACCAAGTTCAGTTTTGCTTTATTTTCTTAGTGAACCTGTTTCCTATGCGTTTTTAATTGGAAGTCTACCTACCCCTGGCTAAGAAAGATTTCTTTCCATTTGGAGAAGAAGTATTGTAAGAATTTCTATGTCTGTTCAGGGCACAGAAGTTCTTCTAGATTATGGTAAACAGGATTTGGCTTGTATGCTTCTATAATCAGGCTGATTTAAACTGAAACAGAGATTGCTCTACTGCAGTGCCAGGCTTCTAGCAATACCAACTGTTAAATAATAAACAGACCCTGGTTATTGGCAGTGTCTTCTCCAGTCCTATCAAATGGAATACCCATTTTTCAGGTCTCCCTGCCTGTATGTATTTGATACACCCTAGTATCTGTATGGAGGTCAGAATGGCACAGAGGCATCAGCCTAACTCTAATCTTCTTAGTTTATTATTCTCTCAGGACCTTGGCTGATATAGCAAACATGCAGTGTATTGGCAGCAATAACCGTACTGTCATAGTAGATAATATTACAGACATCCTTAATGCCTAGGAAAATTGTCCTCATTTTCTCCTTTTGTTTGTGGATTTTTTTATTTGTTTTCTTTCTTTTTTAGTCAGATCCTTAATCAGCACCTCTTCCCTCTTTTTTGGTATTAAAATGAATAATTCTTAAACAGGTTTTCTCTCTTTTTTGGTGAAATAAGTCTTGCTGTCATCTTACGTTAGGAAGTTTGATTGTGGCTGGATGTGCTATTGCTTCAAGGGTGGTGCTAAAATGGTTAAGAAAGAATTGGAATGGATAGAATGAAAAGCATAGTATCCGTTCCTTCCTAAGTTTCCAAATTTTACATTGCAGCAATTATTCTGTTCTGTATGCAGAATATGACCAACATGCTATGTTTTTTAAATCTATTTTTCAGAAACAAAGTGTTCAAAATAGTAGAAAATTGAAAATCTTTGTATCATTATTGCTAAAGACATTTATTGATATAAATCTGTAAAGAATGGGTTGAGAATAGAGAAAGATTGAAGCAGGAGAAAAAAATAATTAAGCCTCCCAATTTTGTTAAAAATGAGATTTCCCAGCATGTATGTTGTATGATAGAATATTATGAGGACTTTTTTAGGATGCTAGATCATTTTTGAGGCCTTCCAGCAACCTTAGAAAGTTGGCTCTTTAGTGTATATTTTGCAGTTTGATGAAGCAATCATTTAAAAATGAATTTGTATTTTCAAGTGGAACAAAGACTTTTTTGGCACCATAAACTAGCTAATAAACTGATATTCACCAGCCGAGAAATAAATACAAATCTCATTGTTTTTATACAATACAAAATATTATAGAGAGCATGAAGAGTATATATTGAGCCAAATATTGCAGTTCTCAAACTTTGAAAATGCTACAGGGTATAAAGTATAGCTTGGTGTATACTAACAGCATTTCTAGTTTTAGTAAGCAGTCAGTCTGTCTGAGTACTTACACATTCTTCTGCCTTATTGTTTCAATCTAGTGCAAATTATCCTTTCCTGGTTCACATTAATTGAGACTCATCAATCCATATTAAATAATTAATGTAGATGCTTCTCTATATCATGTTAAGGAGCTCATGACATCCTAAGGTTCCTGGCTTAATTGTTTACCTAAATGCAAAGTTATCTTAATGTGAAACCAAAGTAGAGATTGTGCAGAGGATTTGATCTTATGTCCTGTTCTTTAAATTATAACTATTGTGTGTGTTGGTAGGTATTTGCAACCCATCCACCCACACATACATATGCAGACACGTAGACACAGACACATACATACACAGACACACACATTTACTTCTGTAGTATTGTAGCTACCAAAGCTTGAGACACTAAACAGAACAATACAACAAAAACATCTATCTATGAGATAATACAGGTAGTTCTCAATTTACGACTACAATTGAGCCCAGAATTTATGTTGCTAAGTGAGAAATTTGTTAAGTCACTGAAGTTGTTAAATTAGTAACATGGTTATTAAGTGAATCTGGCTTCCCTATTGATTTTGCTTGTCAGACGGTCGCAAAAGATGGTCACATGACTCCTGGGACACTGCAACTGTCATAAATATGAACCAGTTGTCAAGCATATGAATATTAATCACGTCACCATGGGGATGCTGAAGTGTGAAAAATGGTCATAAGTCACTTTTTTCAGTGCCATTGTAACTTTGAATGGTCACTAAGAGAACGTTGAACGGTCACTAAGTGAACTCAGTTGAGGACTACCTGAATTGCTTTTTGTGGATGACATTGATATGCAGAGTTATATCTTGTTTTTCTGTTGCCTTAGGGATATGTTTTCCTAATTTCACAGATACAATTCAAGTTAATACCTATAAAGCCTCCACAGTAGTTGGAGGATTACTCAGTTACCCAGAAGTGCTTTTACTTATAGGACTACCTATTTCTAAATGAATGTATATGTCCCATTAGATTTGAGGGTATGGACATGCTCTGGATCTTTTCTATGAAACAGTAATATTTGACAGAACTCATAAGAAATGCTTTTCTGTCTCAATGCCAATCCTTTAGTACAGTATGCCACTCCACCAAGGTTTGTCTGGCTTGATCCTGCTGGCCCTTAAGTCATGACTTTCCCTAGCCAATGGTGGATGAGCTTTCTATAATTTTGGAAACTGCGAGCTAGCCTCAATTACATAATACCTTCACTGGTTTTACCTGTTGTTTTTTTGTATTCAGTTTTAATCTTATCTTGGCTCCCGGAGTCAAAATTTGCAAGCTGGACAGCCATGTAACTGGATTAAATGATCTGTAGATTTTAATATAGAATACTTTTTGGCTTTTAAGTCAGTAAGGTTCACCATTTGTTAGCCTAATATACTGCATCATCTGTATTTTTAAAAAAGTTACTTCTGCATGTAGTTTGTGACATATACATTCCCTTATCCTGCTCTTAATGTATTTGTATATGCTGATTTTGTGTCAATAGCACTATTTGGGAGATAGGAAAAAGGCAAGTACAATTATTTAAATATATGAAGCAACTAAGGGCTGAAATCATTGTAATACCCATTTCAGGACTTTCAGACGATCCAAAACAGTACTATGACTGTTTTGCAATGTCTGCTAATTCTGTCATTTTCACAGCTATTCTTCCATTCAGGATACTTTCGTCTTTCCATTTTTGAGCATATAATATGTTATCATATATAAAATCAGTATTTTCTGTTTTCTGATTGTCCATCCATTAGTCTCAATAAAAGTTCTGGTTTCAATTCAATATTAATCTGAAAAATTCTTGGTATCACTGTGTGTATTTGAACCAGTTTTTATGCTTTTTTTTAGCAGCAGGCATGATAAAACATGCTGTCCACATTTCCAACATAAATTTGAAGTATTTTTATACATTCTAATTTTTTCTGGAATTATGTCCTAAGTGATTGTCTATTATATGATGATAGTAATTGGTCTTAGAGAGTACTAATTTTTCTCAGACAGTGGCATTTATATATATACATACATACACACACACACACACACACACACACACACACACACACACAATTACTATCCAGTTTTTATATGAGGATGATCAAAAAGTGAGAATAAAAACTATATAGAAGGCTACCAGTTTCTAGCACATGAGCTCCAGTCCATTACTGCATTTTTCAGAAATGGATTGTTTATCCCTGTTGATGCAGATAGTTCAGATAATAAAATGGAATGACTTCCAGCAACAGGAACTGAGAGAATCATTCCACAGAGTTGATGGGTTATAATGAAAGTTAAGTTAGGCAATTGCTAAAGTCATTTGTATTCAGTTTGGACTATTAAAAAATATTAGCTTGGATTTTGCATTATTGACTTTTAAAATTGCTGCCTCCTCAAATTCCATAAGTATATTGTTCAAATCCAGGATTACTTCCCATGAGTTAGAGAAAATTAATAAAACATCATTCATAAATAAGATTATAACATGATTCTTTTTATTAATCATGAACTTCTTCACGTTATTCTGAATGGAGTTAGCAAGGTTTTCAATGTCTGTTAAAAATGGTAGAGTTGAGAATTGAAGCCTTGCTTAGTATTTCTATGCAGTTCAGTTGGTAGAGAGTCAAAAGCATTTGAACAGATCACAGCAGTAGAGGTGCAGTATAATGGCTAGATTATGTTCATGTTTTTTCTCCAAAGTTCAGTTTAGTCGACAATTTGAGTAGAAAGGACCATTCTAATCTGCCGAAAGCTTTGAAAGAATCCAAAGGGAACAATGAAATAAGGGTTTTGCAAAAGTTGCTATGGTGAATAATAATCAAAATGTGCCATACTGACTCAGCTAGATGTCTATTCAGTTGTAAACCAGTCTGATCATTGCATATGTATTGGAAGTTAATGAGAAATTGAATCTGTTTGCTAGTAGCACCATTAGAACTTTTGCACCTTAACTGAAAATAATGGAATAATGGAACTATGAAAGATAGATAGAAGATTCTTACTCAATTTAAATATAATTAAATTTCAAGTTCAAGGTCATACTGTTATTTACATTGTTAGGCTCTTTAGATGACTCAGAAAAATGTTGCTAAATTATAAAATTCCTTTATAGAGTTATCTTTGACACTTTTTATTTATTGTAAGTTTAATTTGCTATGCTATATTTCTGTTACAAATGTTACTTTACCTTGTTTAATATATTTTATTTTGTGAAAAACTATAGTCAAGGTGAGTTTTAGGTTAAAATAATGTTGTGTGATTTGATAAATAATTGGGCTATGTATATATGACAACTTAACACCAAAAATATTGAATCTTTATGGGTTTAAAAAATTGTCATTTTCTTTTTTAAAATTGTATTTACCTTAGGACAAAATGAATAACTTCAATTTGAAAGAGAAAACCTTTCCTTTCCTTTCCTTTCCTTTCCTTTCCTTTCCTTTCCTTTCCTTTCCTTTCCTTTCCTTTCCTTTCCTTTCCTTTCCTTTCCCTTCCCTTCCCTTCCCTTCCCTTCCCTTCCCTTCCCTTCCCCTCCCCTTCTCTCCTCTCCTCTCCTCTCTTCTCCTCCCCTCCCCTCCCTTCTCACCTTCACCTTCACTTTCACCTTCCTCATTCATTCATTCATGAAAACTAGAAGGTGTAACAAAACAAACAGAAGCATATAATAAATAAAAATGGAGCTATAAACACAAAATATAATACTTTTTGATATGAAAAATGTTGGTAAATGTCCTGTTGAAAGAGAAGAAAGGACATCATTTTTAAGTCTATTATCAGTTTTTTTTCCACATGTGACCTTTTAAACAATTCCAAAAATTTAGTTCTTTGGATTAGTTATCTTAATTCCCAGATGTTTGCCAGTATTTATCAGCTTCCATTTTCTTCAGCATTTCAATCATTATAAAGTAGAATAGAAGGAAGTAGAAGAAAGAAAGACAATCAATAAATTTTCAAGACTTAAGAATGGTATGTATGTACCTTGGTATTTTTCTCCTTAATTAGTCACTGAACTGTAAAGAAAATATGTATGGCACGAACTATGTTATGGGCAGGTGGTTTTGCAATTATTGAAGGAACTCAAGGTATGTCATCAAATACTCATCCTTCATTAGGCAAAATGAGAACACAAGTTTAATTTCCACACGATACTAAAATTAAATCACCAAAGGGTTTTCTTCTGTTATAAATAGAATTGTAACTACTGTAATAATGTTCAAGAGCAAGAAGAAACATCTGAAGAACTTGGGCAGGTCAGCATTGTTCACAAGTGCAAAAATTAAAAAAAGAAACAAAAATCACTCTAAAGCTCTATGTGTGTACATCTCCCTGCACAGACAGTATTTTTGCTGGAATTACCAATAAAAATGCAAACATTATAATAGACGGAGCTGCTTTAAAAAGAAAGATGTTTAGCTTCTGTTAACCTGCATTATAAAGCACCTTATTTATAGTATAGTATAGTTTAGCCTTTATTGTCATTGTACATAAAGAGCCTTGGTGGCGCAGCAGACTAAGCACTTTTAAGTAACACAAGCTGCCTGCAATTACTGCAAGTTCAAATCTCACCAAGCTCAAGGTTGACTCAGCCTTCCATCCTTTCGAGATAGGTAAAATGAGGACCCGGTTTGTGGGAGCAATAAGCTGACTTTGTATAAAAAAAGAACACCGTTTAGGGGGAGGGGGCGAAAGCCCTACTAAGCAGGTATATACAAAAGTATGAAGGCTATTGCTTAACGCATTGTAAGCCGCCCTGAGTCTCCGGAAAAGGGCGGCACATAAATCGAACCAATAAATAAATAAATAAATAAACAAACAAACAAACAAACAAACAAATAAATAAATAAATAAATAAATAAATAAATAAATAAATAAAATATACAACAAAATTGGTTTAGCCTCCGTAGTGCAATCCATAACAGAAAATACAAAACAAAATAAATAGTATAGAGAAGACAGGTTATGGACTGTGGCCCAGGTGTTTGATAATTTATTCACATGGCACTAGCTATCCACAGCTAAAATTTGAATTCAGATTGTAGTCACTACTTCCTCAGTTAATAATACTTTATAAGCTGCTTTATAAAGAAAAAAGATGCACAAGGAATAATAAAAAAGAACAAAGGGAAAGCTGTCACAGTAATATAGGGGTTGTGTTCCAATAATATAGCATGGGAGAACTACGAAGTATAGTATATACTGATGTGCCTCAGCTATGTTTGATTGCTATTTTGTTGCTATTTTAATGTAATTCTATTTTTATTGTTGTATGCCGACCAAAGTTTTTTGTGAATATGATGGACATATAAATGCTATACATAAATAAAACAATATTTTCTAAGTACAATAATTTATGACCATTTATTTATTTTGCTGCTGCTGCTTAATTGTTATCAGTATAATCCTTCGAGTGTCAGTTTTCCTTGAAAGTATTTGAGGTATGACATGCTAGATTTCTCTCTATTAAAATAGAGAAATTTCTTAAACCAACACTCCTTTGTTCTTAAAAAAATGTGGTGAGAATAATTATGACTATACAGTTACATTTTTCCTGAAAGACAAGATAATTCTTGAGAGGAACTGCTAACAAATCCAGTAGTGTTTAATAAAAGTATGAGGCACTGTCAAACCAGAAACTAAAACAAAGGATAAATAAAGACTTTAATGCCACTGAAGACCAGCTGAAAAACAATTACCTGTATGAACAGGCAATAAACTTATTTAAATATATATTTAGTATCGTCAGAGAAACATTTTGCATGTACTAGAAAAGTGACGCTCTCATTTATAGAAAAGGAAGATGTTCCCTCACTTTTTGAAAAATAGATGGGACAAGCAGTGTAACAGCAAGTGGGAAAGGAGCAAGTAGGATCTATGCTGTGTACATGCACAAGTGCCAGATTTATACAAATTATACATATTATATTACGCCTCCATCAGTTTATTTGATAGCCTTTCTTTAAATAATTCATGGAGAGAACTGATCACTTCATAATGCCACAAACTCACAGCAGGCAAAACTAATTTTACACAATATGAAAACAGATTTTATTTATTTAAGAGTAATATTTAAAAACAACAACTTTTTTGACACCAGCTGCTGAGAAATAAATAGAATATTTTATGACAAAAAAAATCTAAATGTGTTAAAAGCTGTTCAGAACAGACTGATGGTTTTCAATTGACAGATATATTTTAAAAAATCCAAAATTGGTCAGTAAAAAATTAACTCCTAAGAGTATGATCAATAGGGATATTTTTTTATAGTCCTACGCCATGAAAGATTTTTTTCCTAAGGAAATATGCTATGTGCAGGTAGTAGGTTATATGTATAGAGAGGGGGAAATATTTTCATACTTTACTACTTAAAAGAAAATGTTATTGTGTCTCTTTTCTCAAATCACAATTAGATTCAGTATTCTTAAAGTGATTTTAAAGTACTTTAAAGAACAACAAACTATTGTAAAAATGTTTAAATTTAATACAATGCTTTGCCTTGTCTTGGGAAGCAGTATTAGGATATCATTTATCTTAATAACCTTATTGGGTTTCCATCTAGTAGAATGTTAGTAGAAGGTAATGTACAAATGATATTTGATATCTCACTTTTCAATAGATAGATCCAATGAAATTTAACATAAAGGACATCTCATTGTTAAGAAAGTTTAGTTTCATTTTGTTTAGCATTACATTACTAACTCAGAAATTTACAGTGATACAGTAAAGTTGAAAGTATGCATAAAAGTTGTATGAATCAGCAGACACTTAACACTATTTACATGCTTATAACTGCCATCTTCTGTTTTAAAATGTATAAATGGGAATTTTAAGTTTAGCATTAATTCTCCTTTTTAAAGAAGGTTGTATTCTAACCACAGCAATCTAGTCATTATGTGAACCTCAGCATTAAGGCGCTGCTCCAGTAACATATTTGATGTGCTTTACAATATGTATATCTAAATGGAAATAAGTATTTCCATGTATATATGTTTTGGCTTCTACACAAGCAGAATGAGACGATACATATGGCTCTTTATGGTATGTATCTTATTGCAAGACATTACAAAGTCTGTTCATTACACAGGTTCATACTATATAGCTAATGACCTATTTCAGAGACAAAATGTGGGACTTCCAGATTCCTATACATGTTCATTTAATAACTTTAATAACTTTTGAACTGTCATATCATTTTAGGAAGCAGGTAACATGCCATTATCTGCTCCAGTACACATGACATCATTATTTTTATGTTTTGTGATTTGATATACCCAACTACCAATTACAATAATCTTATTTTACATTCAGAAACATTACATCAGTGATTTTTATAGTCTTAGCACCCCTTTAAAATGTGGTAATGGAAAGAAATGTGAAAGTTGCAATTATGTGATGATTAATAATCAGGAATGCATGATTATAACTGTGAAATTTAGTTGTATCTCACTTTATTCCCTGATCAGTAAATAGAACAAAGAGATTACAGTAGAACCTCTGGTCACAAATACGTCTGACCACGACCAAATCGGGTTCCGACCAAAAAAGTAACAATTTTTTTTCTGACATTGATAAAAGATTGAAGATTGATAAAAGATTGCTGTGTCTAGTCGTGACCGATTCAAGGGGTGGTGCTTATCTCCAATTCTTAACCAAGGGAGCCTGACAGACATTTTCATTATCATGTGGCTAGCATTAAAATAATGAAAGCAGTAAAAATAAAAATTAAAAAGCCGAAGCAGTGCCTATTTATCTTCCTGCATTTACATGCTTTCAAACTGCTAGGTTGGCAGGAGCTGAGGCGAGTAACGGGAGCTCACTCCATCATGTCTCAGGTCTCAAATCGCAGGATGTCGCCTTTTCAGTTGACAAGCTCAGCATCTTAACTGCTGAACCATTGCGGCCTGACATGGATAGGTTTTGTTCTGTATGGTTATAGTTAAATCACTTAAATGTCTAGAGATCTTGCCTCTAGTCTAGAGAGGTTGAGGTCAGCAGTTGCAGGCAATTTTACAAAGCATTTTTAGGGGTGCATATAGAACCAAAACCAAGGCCAGAATAACAACAAAAATCTGTGTCCCAGCAAAGCTCTGTTATTTCTGTCCCGCATTCTGCCATTCTCACAGATTAATCAAAACCTGCTGAGTTGATCACTTATAATTTTGCATTGGTAATAATTTGAATTAATTTTTAAATCATCAGAAAATTTGAAGATTTTCCATATATTATTTTTTGACATAATTCTATAATGTATTAAAGTTTGTGAGGATCTATCTACCCTACATGCTTTCCTCTCTGAACTTTCCCAGTATATTATTTTTTTAAAAAAAAAATTATTTGCTTATTTCGTGCAATTTATTTAATTGATTTTATACATATTTGTAAATAAATGCTGCCTTGTTTTTTTACTTCTAAGTTTGGAAAGACGGGCACTAATAGACTCAATTGCTTCTATTGTGTACTGTTCAGTCCACTTCAGTGGATCATTGTATTTCCTTTTTTTTAATTCCTTTCTTGCAACTCAGAGAAATAGCAATTGTTTGAGTTATAATTACATTTGGCTTCAGGCAAACCATAAATGTTTCCAGGCAATTTGCTGTGAAATTTGACAGCACTTTGATTGTCCTTATTTGTACCAATATTAAAGTAATGTTTTCCCCTTTAGCTGATTGCATCCAATGAAACTACAAGGTATCTATTATCTATTTGCTTTGCCAGGCATTACTTTGAAAGTAAAATCAAGTGACCAGTGGTGGATGGAATCAAGAATAGTGCCTGTTCTTATTTAAAGCTGTTCTAAGCACTTTTGGCTCCTTCATCTCCTGGGTAGCCTAATCTTTCCCATTCTGTTGTTGTTGTCCCGCTAAGAAGCTACAGTGTAAACACATTATTTCTATAGCTGTCTACCTATTTCTACTATATCAGAAATGCAGAAATCTGGAGGCAAGTATTTGGTACCTCTTAAGGAAAAGAGAGGAGCAGGTCATTTAAGTAAAAATGCTGCTTTTGACTGATTTGTAATGTTTCTATTCACTATTTCCCTTAACATTATTCAGTTCAGATTACAATGTAATGGAATGTGGAGAACATACACAAGAAATGATGGACAGTCCTGCAGCCAGATCCACGGTGTTCTTTGATTAGCAGATGTTTTTCTCACTGACATTCAGTCTATTTATTTATTTTCTATGCTGCCAGTGAATCACAACAAAGCAAATAGGGGCAGCATAACAATGAGAAAAGAGAGCTAAAATGTGTATGGTGCATAGAATTTTAACTTTTCAAAAAGAAAGGACCCTTAAAAATAGTAAGTTGGTGCAGTTATAAGGCAAATCATCAAGTTACTAGATCCATTTTTTAAGATAGTTTTTAAGCAAATGCATTGGTCGTTAAGCAAATCTAGCTTCTCTCTTTGACTTTGATTACCATAAGCCAGCTGTGAAATCACAATTATGATAACATGACAACTGTTTTAAATGCAAATCTGTTGCCAAGTGCCTCAATTGTGACCATGTGACTATGGGCATGGTGTGACAATTGTAACTTGACAACAGGTTGTAAATTATTTTTTACAAGGCTGACATAACTTCAAACCCAGATTGTGGGGGCAATAAGCTCACTTTGTATAAATATACAAAAGTATGAAGGCTATTGCTTAACGCATTGTAAGCCTCCCTGAGTCTCCGGAGAAGGGCGGCATATAAATTAAAGCAAAAAAAAAAAAAAAAAACAACCTTTGGTAAAAAAAAATTATTATGAGGGCAGGAATACCTGTTTTGTAATACTTGTATGTAATTCAGTTGATGTCTTTTGAGATTAAAACTTTATTTTGAGTTCTTGAAATTTAGTTCTATGAGAAGAAAATACATATAGTATTCTACATATATGCAATGATATTGCATTGATCATGCACTGATACCTAGCACTGATGATATTACCTAGTTGTGTAATGAAATGTTTACAAGTAAACAACCAAGCTCAGAAAGCACAAAAGACTCCACAGACTTTTATATTTAGTGGCAAGACTAATTTTTCAACAATATCAGTGCTGTCTAACCGGTATGCATGAACTATGATTCTAGATGCTTTCTAGTTATGCAATTTGTGGACCAAATTCTTAAAAATTAGCATTTCCAAAGCATGTAACTTAGGAAATTGGTTCTGGTAATATTTTTAATAATAAATCAAAATACAAGATATACATTTGTGAAAAAAAATCAGTTTGGTATGTTCATCTTTATTAGAGTAACTGGCAGTATCAATAACTTATTCTTCCAATGTGTTAGGTATTAGATAACATTACAAATATCCATGTGTCCTGTAAATACAATAGACATATTTTTAACAGTCCAGGTGGGTTGTAAAAGTTGTCATTCTAAGTTAGCAATTTCCAAGTAGAAAAATGTAACATTCAAATAAAAACTTGGCCTAGAAAAGAGATTTATCTACGTCAGTAACAGATGTATCTTTGCTTGAAACAAACAAAACGATATGAAAATTACACCTAGATGGGAGGTAAAAGATATCCAATATATTTTAAAATGTTATCTGTAAAATTCAGATTGTCTTTCTTTGAAAAACTGACTCATTATATTTATATTATATTTGTAAGGAATTTAAACAGATTGCAAATGTCCAGATGAACAATGTTTATAAGTAATTCTATATAACAGGGGTCCCCAACCACTGGGCCATGGACCACTACCAGGCAGTGAGCTGTTCAAAACCAGGCTGCCCGAAGTGGCAGGCAAGCGTGCACATGTGCATTTGCCCTTGCACAAGCAGTGGGTGAGTACATACATGCACATTCTATTTGCATGAGTGGTGGGTGCATGTATCTGCCACTTGCATCAATAGAAGTGCATGCATATGCGCACTTGCCCGCTGCTCATGCAAAACCACCCCTCTCCCCCCTGCCCGACACTGGTTGGGGAACTCTGTAATATAAGACCAAACAGAATAAGTATGTAATATCTTATCAGAAGTAAAAATCTAGTGAATACATTGGGAAGAGATGAGAAAAGGAAGGCTGGTGATCCTTTTAGCCTTCCAGAAGGCCATCAAAATCTGGCTTTTTACCCAGGGGCTAGTCTATAGTTGTGGAACGTTGCAAGGGAATGATGGGGGTTTTGTTTGTGCTTAGATTTTTATGGGTTTTGTAATTCAGTTGTTTTATTTTAAGATAGGTAGCCATATAAATCTTTAATTAAATAAAACTTACTTACTTTAGTCAATTATATTTTAAAAATCAAGTTTGTAGATTGATATATTAATGTACCACTACTATTGAAGAGCATTTGTAAACTACAACTGGTGCAGAGTGCAGGGGCACAGACAGGTTTTGGGGCCTCTAGAGTGGCCCATACTACGCCGCTGTTTCGTAATATTGCACTACTTCCAGGTGCAATTCAAGGCATTGGTTATTATTCTTAAAGCCCTACAAGGCATGGATACAGGCTTCTTGAGTAACCACCTCATCCCTATGAAACCGACCTGCCCACCTGTGCCAGCAGAAGAGCTATGCTGATGATCCAGCTATGCTGATGATCCATCGTGAGGAAATTCCAGCTGGCAGCATCCAGGAGAAGAGCCTTCTCTGCTTTGGTTCCTGCCCTTTGATGGAACATTTTGCTCCCATTCTCCTGTTCTTCCTTAGGGCCCTGAAGACATGGCTCTGCCAATTGCCTTGGGACTCCAGTGGGTAATTTCACACTCAAGGTAGTTGATGGACCAATAGCAAATTCCACCTCCTATCCCATACATTCTGCTGCCTCCCCCCTCCCCCCATATTTTAGTCATCTATATATATATAAAAGTGAAAACCACTCATGCCGTGATCACGAAATCTCCAGAACTGTAAAGCCTACAAACTTGAAATTTGGCATGTATGTTCCTCTTGGCTTCTAGGTGCTCACTAACAAAAGGATTTTTCAAAATGATCATCAGATTTCTTATATTATTATTAACATGCTCTGATGCTAATTAGTTAGACGTTCTACTCCCACTCCCAACCTGGAAATAACTCTGGGGAGAAGGGAATAGGATAGGAGAGGCGTCTGTGGGGCAAGCCTGAGGGAGAGAAGGGGAGAGGGGAGGTGATTGTTAACTACTCATTAATTTTCAAGCTGTAAGTGTCAATTTATCAAGCCCGATCACATAGTTTCGTAGCGGAGCACAGGTATTAAGCTAGTAATACATATTTTTATTCGGTGTGTCTGTGTGAGAGAGTGTGTGTGTATGTCTCCATTCTAATTCTATATAACCCAGAAATAATAACAGAATAATCTCAAAGGCTTGTCTTTGTAAAGTTTAGCTTCTTCATATATGTTATATTGCTGCTCTTACTAATACTATTTTCAAATTTAATTCCAGTTGCTAAGTATTTTCCTAATATATAATATTTTAAATAAATTGCAAATCACTCAGCTATCAGTGAAAATCACAATCATCTAGATTTTTAGAAAAAAAACTCAAAACAAAGCTAGTAGTAATGAAGGATATATTTGATTCACTGTACATAAACCAAACAGTTTGTTGCTATGTTAGTGTTTAAATTGTTTATTTCTTCTCCCTAAACACAATATTTTGTAGGCTACCCTTGGTATTTCTGATTTATTTCATTCACTTGGTAGTGAGTAATGCAAAGTATGAGAATAAACTCAAAAAACGTTTAACTGCACATGGGGTCTTAGTTTTCGAACAGGACTGTTAACATTGCAATTCATTTTTAGATGAAAAGTTCATATGCAAGATCAAAAATTTTGATTTTTTAAAATTTTCTTATGTGAAAGTCTGCTAAATTGCTAAAAAGCAAAAAAAACTGTATACTTTCTACTGTAATGAAATGCTGTCCTAAGCAAAAGCATAAGGTAAATGAAACTTGGATAGACAAAAGCCTTTGTTAGAAGGAACTGTGAACAAGAAATTGAAATGATCATTTTTTAAATCTCTGGAATCAATTATTTTCCTCTTCCTAATTTTAATTTTACATGATTTTTAAGCTTCCAGTACTCTTACAGGATAAATCCACTGTAAGATAGAGAGTAAAGTTAAATGAACTGTCCATCACTTTTGCAACTTTTCTGTTAATAAGTGCAGTTTAAAACTTTCCATGTGAATTGCTTAAGGGTAGTCAGCAATTTTAAAGGGGGAAAAAAGCATTGATTCCTTTAGGAAAGGAAGAAAATTTTTAGAATTTTTTTTTATTATCCCAAAAATTTGTTAATTAATATTGACAGTGTACTATGTAACTCCTAAGTTATATATTATACTTTTTGGAATACGATTATATTTATAAACTACACAAATCTATCATCTGTTTATCTGTATATTATCTGTCTGTCTATCTATCTATCTATCTATCTATCTATCTATCTATCTATCTATCATCATCTATCAGTTATAAGACAAGATTAAATAAAAATATTAAATTGGACTCTCTTAAAATCCCATCAACCTCAATCAAATGGTATTGGGATTATGATTTAATCTAAGAGTATTGTATGAGGAGTAAAGCAACAAATGTTTGTCTAACAGTTTACGCAGCACACTCTTAAATTGCTGTCACTTTAAGAGAACCAGTTTTAGCATATTGCTTTTCTAAAGTAATCTTGTATAAACACTACACTGGAACATTTCATTAGCATTTAGAGAACAATAAAGAAACACAGTTTAATAGGGTAATATGTTTTAGTGGCCTTAGCAGAACCCTACTTAACACAGTGGGATTTTCTGCAGCACAGAGACATAGGAAACTGTTCTGTATACATTTACTGTGTGGGACTTCCTTCTTCTGGGGAGCATGTGGTTTAAAGCAAAGGAAAATAACTTTCCTCCTGCAGTTTACCAATGAAAGAAGCATTTTAAAATACAGTGTCTGAGAGTGAAATCTAAAATTGTCTTTGGCAGAATTATAGAACTCTGTTATATTTGTAAAGATGCTTTCATTATTAAAGAAAGAAACAAAATTAATTAGTTATTTTATGCATTTTGATTTTATATCAAAGCATTATGGTGACCATTAAAGGAATCTATATTTTAAATTATGGTAAGAGTTCAGAAGATATGTTGGTGGTATATATACATTCACTTGAATATTTCAGACAACAAATATTGTCTAATGAAATGTGAAAAATGTAGTGCAGTGAATTTTGTCATAGTGTACTGAAATATATTTCATATCCTGGTTAGGTACACAATTCACATTGTGTCCATAAGTGTGAATATTAAAATGAGAGTGAAGAAAGATAGAGGTTATGTTTACTTAGGGCAAGAACCATGAATTTTGGCTCTCTAAACCCATAAGGCATTTTTCCTTCAGCAACTTATTATCCTTTTAAAAATGAGGGTTTTTTTTGTCTAATTGAGCAGTGATGAGCTTTCAAAATATATGCAAAATGTAGAAGATTTATGAAGGCTGGGTATCTTTTCATTCATCTCAACAAAAAAGTGGCTTCAGTTTTTAACACGTTTAACTTTTAAGCTCAAAGAAACTTTTTCCAAATTGTCTAGCTGGATTATTCCACAGATGAGTGTCCCAATATTTTAACCTTTGTTATTTATTTTCTTTTGTGTTTAAAGATGTGTTAAAATTTGGAATGACAATTAATATTTTAAAAAGTTAACAATTTGCAAAATTCTTCCCTATACCTTAAAATTCTGCTTGCTTGTTTCCCACTGAAGAATCAAAATTATAAAAATCAAATTATGTACATTTTCATGCATTTTAATTATTAAAAGTTTAGCCTGTAAAAGTGAAATGTTTGACATATGGCAATGAGACAATATATGGGAAATTTCAAAATAGGAAGTCAGTTTGCTGTTTCATGGAGAACTATTGCTGAAATAACAGAATCTAGACCTGTTGGAAATCAAGCCATGCCTGAATGATTGAAGAAAGTGCCTAGATTCTAGCTAAAAGATATTAATGCCTTAAACCGGGGTTGTCAAACTGACGACCCACGGGCCGGGTGCATCATACACATGCCACGCCTACTCCAGCTCCGCAAAGGCAAAAAAATCACGATACATCACATGACACAATTGAGTTTGACACCCGTGCCTTAAGCTTTTAAATAATAAAAAAAAACATAATGTACAAAATACACCATAAAAATGTACACTGTAAAAATAAAGAAATTCTGAAGTTCATTCAGAAATTCAAAAAACCTATAAAAGGGCATGATAAAACATGACAATTGTAACCCTCTATTCTCTTATTTTATTTACATGATTATGTGCCTAAAGAAAGTTAAGGCCTGCTTTTTTGAATGGAAAATGTATTATAAGAATTTTTATATATCTAAATAACTTTTAAATATCAATTTCCATTATGTCAGTAAAGGAAAAAGCAGTAGTATGGCCCTATTCTAATGAATATTTTTCCTTGGAGAAAATTCCAAATAAACTAGACAAGGTGGCCAGCATAAATGTTGCAGCATAAATGTTATTTATTTATTCATCAGTATTATAGTCCATTATGCGACAGAATATTAAGAAATATTAAAGGAATCTTCATTTTCTGAAAGGACATTTTACACGAGAAATAATTCAAGATATTTTAACCTAATTCAGTGCTAAAATGTAACAAAAAACAGATGTTCCATAAAAAGCTAAGGTCTATCCTGAAAGAACAGTGATTTTATCATTTATTTTTTGGCACTTTTCATACAAATATATCTTTCATGCAATAGTTTAGGTTATAAAACCCCTTAATTTGAATTGTTTTCTAGTTTTCGTTGATGAAAATGAAGTACTCTCATTGCCTTACTGGTGATTTCCAATTACATTTTCCCTCAATATTCAGCTAATATAATTCATGTTCCTGTTCTCAGATCCTTTTTTTTTTACATTGCTTCAGTGTATTTCCTTGGTTGAACCAATCTGAAAGGCATTGCCAAAATCCAAACAATTTATATCCAGCACATTTCCTTCATCCACCCAGTTTCCTACTGAAGAATGATTGTTACAGAAATACTTATTTATATTGGAACAGAATGTATGTAGAAGAATTGCAGCTCCTGTGCATTAACTCATATTATTTCTTTTTGGTAGGAATTTGAAGCATGGGAGACAATATCATTCAATATAAAGTGAAGTTGTAAAAATCAGGGCATTAGCAACCTTTGAAAAATTGGTGAGTCTTAACATATTACAAGCTTAAAAAAATTTATATCTTTAGTTAAAAAAAATATTTGTGCAAGGCCTCTCAAAAGCTGCATGCTGTCAACTGTTCCCGTTCTTTAGGAACATAAACAGGATCTAGGGACAGCTTGTGCAAGAAAACAGTTGGAATACTGGAATACTATAGTTTTTCTGTAGCCAGCTTATTTTTCGTCATCACCCTGTGTACGAGGGAAGTGTCAAGAGGTATTATGAAAAATTCTTAGCCCATTTAATCAGCAGTTGTAAGAATAATTTAGTATATTTTAAAATTCCAACCCTGGAATTTTTCAACACATACATTAAACTTTAAAAAGATTCTTCTGCCAATGCTTCAATAGCTGGACTCTTCAGTAAAATTCTTTATTTCTTTTTTTTTAAAGAAAGAGTAAACTACAATAGACAATAGTTACGGTAACAAAATTGTACATGTTACACAGTCTTCATTTATTCTTCATTTATTCTGTATTTTTATCCTAATTCTGTTCTTCTAGTTCTTTTTACTTATTGCTTAAATACCTAATTGATAATTTATTGGAGTTAAAAGTATTTTAAAATAAATACCTTAAAATAAAGTTATAAATAAAGAGATGAATATGATAGCAAAAACTGGGAATGGGGCTGTTGTTTTGGGAAACTGTATGGTATATATTAGTTATTTAATGCTAAAGGTGTTTGTATATATACATACACACACACACAATATACAAGTTTTGTTGTAGATATTAATGAAAGATTAATAAATATAACTATAATATAAATATAAAACATTGTTTTGTAAATGTAAAATATAACTGGAATATTTATAAAGATTATAAATGGAATAAGCATGTGCAAATCCACATTGTTGTGATTTGTTGATCACCAAGACAAGAGAATAATACTATTACTAATTTTGAAAAATACAGAGATATCATAAATTACTGAATCAGTTGCCTAAGTCAGTACAGCTACCCTTACCAAACTATCCATTCTTCCAGTGATAGTATTAGTATTTACTAACTTGATCTTTTGTTATACTTAATGCCTTTATAAATGTTACTTTAGTCTGAATGAATGAGAAAGGTATCCATGATACTGTATTTTTTACTGTATGTTATTGCTATCGCTAGAAATAGTATGTATTCTCATTAAATAATTTCTATTTAAAAAATTCTATTATTAAGAAGATCTGAGTTTTAGTGTTGATATAATGTGAATATTTTAACAAGGTATGGAACACATGGAGAGCTTTTGCCAACTTATTAGAAGTGGCCCTTGGAGATTTTAGTATTTTCTTTGTGCAATCAAAAACTCTTAACAGAAGTTACTGTTGCATCTGTGTAGGTGTTTGGGTGAACATTTCTGCTTCCCACTGATGTTGTGGCTATGTGTGAATGTTTGTAGGAGTACATTGGGAAGCACATATGCTGTGTTTTAGGTCATGTGAGCAGAAGGGAGAAGGAAAGTGGGCTTAAACTGGAGAAATCAACAGCATTCTGAATCAGTGCCAATATATTTTCTCCTGGGAATCCATTTGTGGTATTTTTCTTTATTTTTTTTCTCTGCAGGTCTCAGCATGATCCAGCCCATTTTTAAATTTCATCTTTCTTTTTCTAATTTTCCCTTGCATCATCAAACGTGCACCTTTCAGAGTTATTCTGTTGATAGAAGACAGAATCTTAATTGCCTATTGATGGAATATCAATATCTTAATAAAGAAACAACTGTTCAAATATAATTTTTACCCCATTTTTCTGTTGCCATTTACTGTGATATATTTATGTATCATTTTAACCTTTATGATTTTTCTCTTTTATATTATTAGAATTTTAGATCGGATTGACTTGAATAAGGGGGGAAAGGCTACAAAATTAATCAAGAGCAAGCTCCAAAAAACTTTAGGATGTTTTATGAATGATCAGCCCATATGCAAAAATGTATTTATTAAATTTATATCTTGCTTTTCTACTAATGAACGCACATCTGCCTAAATATAAGGAAATTACAATATCTAATTAAAATTTAGAGACATTTAGATCTTACATGTTAAATTTATTTTTTTTCTCTTTTTCTACTTTCTTTGTACACCATTTTTTCTTTTTTGTCATTGTTAGGCTTGAATGTCATATTGTTTGTTTGTTTTCCTGTTTTGTGTTTTATTTTCTATGATAAAATAATAAATAATAAAGAGAAAATTTGGAGACAAATCAGTTTAAAGCATATAAATATTGTAAATAAATAAATAAATTGTGCCTACAAGTTCAATCTATGTTAATCATGCCAGTTAATCATTAATATGCTTTGTTCTTTAATAGAACAGGGTCAAAAAAGGGGGACTAATCTGGGCTTCTAGTGAAACCTGGTTGTTAAATACTGGAATTCCATTAGATACTGGAATTTTTTGGATACACAAATTAGATACTTTTTTTTGGAATTTTAAAAAATCCTTTGATTCCAGGAGAGATTAGATGTTTGGCATGGAAGGCAAATCTCCAGTATCTCTCTTCAGATTGAAGTACATATTAAGTATTCATTTGATTCCGAACTGTCCTTTATAAATTTACTAAAAGTAATGCAGTTAATCTGGAGATAAAATCTTGCATGGGCAAATGTATTTGTATTTGTGGGTATCGGCAAGATACATATAGATAATGTACAAATTCCGAACATGTGTAAAACTAATCTATAAATTTATAGGCATCTGTAAATAAATAGGAATAATGAAATACGAAATTCGTGGTTTATATTTATATCGTCTTTGGCAAAATACAAAAAAAATTCTATATTTTTTGAATACTCTAACTTATTTAAGCTCACTCAAATAATGCAAAATATGAAGAGAAAATTTTGTAGTGCTGATTATAAATTGTCTGTTACCAGTTATCTTTACACAATATTGTAGGTGGCAGAGAGGATTTTCAGAACTAAATCAATATGCACACGATTGAATGCACAGTTTCAAAGTTAAAATTCGGTGCTATATAAGATTCATGTAATGCTAGATATATTGTTTCACGGGAGCTATCTTTATGTGTAGAGAAAAGCAAATATTGATTATTAAATGGCTGTATATTGTAATGTCCTACCAAAATCTTTTTTTTTTTTTACCAAAATAAATGGTCTCATGAGACTTTGTTGTCTGCTGTCTCTACATATCCCAAAAATTATTTGGCCATATGAACGAAGGGGAAATTTGTGTTTTAATATTTGTAAATAATTGGTATTTTGTTGAGTTGCTTATAGTAAAAATCAAGTAGGACAGGCTATTATTTTGTTTTTGATGACATAGTTTTATTTTTGCTTTTTATTCTTGCTTTGCTGCTTTACATGTATCATTGTATCTGTAAAACTATGCAGAACTATGCCCAGAATGGCATGACAACCCTGAAATTTTGACACCCCTATTTCACCAATGTATTGTATATTTCATTTTTTTTAAAAAAGCCACAATATTTTAATCCTGCAATTATATAAGCACATCTTCCCCCTCCCCCCAAACTGTAAGTAGTTATTGCTTATTCCTTTGTTTTCTTAAATAGATTTTACATAATTTTATCTGAGAAAAGAGATATTTATTTATTTATTGGTTCGATTTATATGCCGCCCTTTTCCGGAGACTCAGGGCGGCTTACAATGCGTTAAGCAATAGCCTTCATACTTTTGTATATACCTGCTTAGTAGGGCTTTCGGGGGCCCTCTAAGCGGTGTTATTTTTTATACAAAGTCAGCTTATTGCCCCCACAAACTGGGTCCTCATTTTACCTACCTCGGAAGGATGGAAGGCTGAGTTGACCTTGAGCCTGGTGAGATTTGAACTTGCAGTAATTGCAGACAGCTGGTGTTACTTAACAGTGCTTTAGTCTGCTGTGCCACCAAGGCTCTTATCCAGTTGTTTAGGATAAAATTATCCCTTATATTTTGTTTTTCAATTTTGTACAAGTATTTCCTGGTAAATATACTATAATTTTTAAAATGTGAATGTAATCTGCCTTAGCAGCTCTGGAGACAGAAATACATTAATAAACTGTGAAGATTTCCCATAGAGTGCATACAACTGTATAAAACTGCGATTCCTTTTTCATTGCAATTTTGTCCTAAAAATCTCTGTGTGTGTGTGTGCGTGTGTGCGCGTGTGCGTTTTATTGTTCATTTCTCCCACAATCATGCCTATGTAAATTCATCTTTTTTTTAAAAAAACATAATGCCTATTATTTTAATAAGTTAGCTGTTGATATAAAGATTTGGGAAATGTTCCCATCTCCCCCCTCCCCCTTTCAGACTGCTATTTGCAAACCTTTATTTCAGAGCTATATTTTTCTAGTCTGAAGTGTCTTCTTTATTTCCTTTCTTCATTACAAACTGCTCTGAAAGAGCTTTTCTAACTAAAAAAAAGAGCTATGCTTGACTGATAATGCATTGCTTTGGATGGTGAAACATTATGAAAGTTTAATTTTTAATTAAATCTGAAATAGCAATTATTACTGAAAGAGATTTTAACCTGTTTCTTTTCAGAGTGCCTGAAGTTACATTTTAGATGCTGAAATCACTGCACCTTAAAAACAAAAAAAGGTTGAATTGAATTGCATTCCTGTAAGTAAAAGATTTACTAATACTTTTTGTCAAACACACATTAGCAGAATATGTGGATCTAGGAATATACATCATATATATATACTGACAAAGACAAACATGCACATATCAATACATAACAGCAGTTATTCTATATTATTTTTAGTAGTACTTATTATAAGTCCTATATTGTTTATGCTTTCTGATTCATATGTAATTATGAATGTTTGAAAGCTTTGTCTCCATTAGTATACATTTTGTGAGCCTAACACCAACGATGGCAAGTATTATAAAGTATCAGAATGGCATTAGAAATAGTTTTCTTTCCCCAAGGTCAAAGCAGTGTTAAACTGAAACGAGAATAGGAAAGAGTGTCTTGGGAAGTCACAGGAAGATTCAGATATATTAAATAACAGAAGATGCAGAAGTCCTTGTTGTTTTTGTTTTGGATATCTGAACTATTGCACAAAATAGTCAAAATAGTACAGTTCATTCCTTTTGAACAATTAATAAATTATTTCCAAAATCAACGATAGGTGGACATTAAATTGCAGTATCTAATTTTAGTTTCTTGTTAGAACTCTTTAGCTCCACTAAGTAAATCCATGGGCAAAATGATGCCCAAGAGGATTAATATGAGGAATCCATTTTCACTAAGTCTGTGTTATTAAATAGTAACTTTTGCAGATTTGTTTATTGTTGGCCATATATTTTTAAAAGATTCCAAACTATGTTTTACATTTTCTTTGCTAAAAATGCAAATTAGTCTATGATTTTTCCTTCTTTTGCCTTTTCTTAATTTGCCCCTTAAATGGGAAAATGTATTTATCAGGAATTACAGAACTATCACAGTGTTTTTAGTTTCTTTTTATACAAAGTGCTACATCTTTATCCTTTCTCTCTTGATGGATACAGGAGTAGTGGACTTAGTTTTACACACTTAATGCATGATGCTATTTGGTTTCATTTCTTTAAAATGCTGGTTTCTTTTCCTTCTTTCTAATTTACCTTTGTGTATGTCAACATTCATTATCCTACTGTGCTTTCATAATTATTCCAATTGCAAAGTACAAAATTGCATTTTTTTCTGTTCTTCCTTTGAATGTTTGTTCTATGTCATTTTCCAGTACATGACTTCAACTCATCCATCACTTCATGCAATTCATGACTGTCTCATATTCTTGTTTCTTTGTCTTAGCACCTTTATTCTTATCAGTAGGTTCCATATAATTTTGCTTTGTCACATTTCTTGCCTTTATGTTCAGCAACTGGTTTACTGGTTGGAGAAGGGCTAAAATATGATGGTTAAATCAATTTTTAATAAATACTGTTAATCTACCTGCTTCTTCTGAAATAGCAGGAATGCTAATAGTAATAGTATTAATATGGTTTTATGTTGTTTTAATTCTTGAGAGGGAGCCACATATATGGGTGGTTATATAAATGTTTTAAATGTTATGTCTGATATTAAGGAATAAAAGCTTTCTTTACTTAACAGAATTTTCTTTGGAGTACATAATATAGGATTGGTTTAAAATTGGAATGACAATACTAAAGTATTACATTTAACTCTGTTGATCTACCTATTCTCCTTGTTTTATTAATCTCCACTTATTCTTTGCACTCACAAATCTACCTTTAGCTAATCTCATACTTATCTTTTCTATATTCCCAATTTGTTGATTGTTTTGCAACATAGCAATTGATAACCTTTACTTTTATAACAGCAAGGTTATATGAAAATAAACTGAAATTCTCATTCCCAGACTACTCAGCATGATTGGTTTTTACAGGTACTTATTAATTTTTGTAAAAATATATAAAGTTGATTTTACTGCATCAGAGTTAATCTAACTAAAGAGTAAACAAGTTAATTATGGGCTGAATATGGCTTCCCAACACATTTTTTTAGTGTGTAGAATCTCCAGAATAGACAGGACAAAAGTTAGACAGTTTTTGTGCTTTTACTGATGTATTTGTAGTGCATTTTGCATTTGATGATGACTAAATGCAACCTTATTGCAAGATTCTAGCTATTTTTTAAAAGTTTGTAACTCTTCAAAATGAAATAGAAAAAAGTAAAGAAAATATGTCATTGTGGCGTCATCCTGTCTGATTAGCTATAGTTCCTAAAAGACTCAGATGAAAAAAGGTTATACTTCATAATTCCTGGACAGAAGTTGTGCATCTATGATTTAGCTAAGGAGACAAAACTACTGATAATTTTATTACTTCCTTATACTTTGAAATGTACTATGGAAAACAGGCAAGTGAATGATACATTTACACTTAATGGATTTTACTTCAAAATAAAGAAGTTCAATAAAATGGAGGATGTAGTTTCAAATAAAAGCTTGTGAAATTCTACATTCATCCCATACTTCTCCTCAAAAATGGAAACAACCTTCGAAAACTGCATATCTGTTGTGTAGGATAAAATGTTATGCTTTAATAGTTGTTAGTCTCTCTCTATATCTTTTTTTTTTCTATTATAGTTTATAAACCTTAATACTTTTTATTGTTTCACTACAGTGATGTTTATGTAACCTGATTAGAAATTATTGACATTGTATTATTTAGAAAGATTGAAGTACTGAATATATATATAAAGTAAAGTTACGTCGATATTAGTTACAATTTAGGTTGACTATAGAACAAGCATAAAAATGTTTGGCTTTTCATGCAAAGTTGCGTATAACATTAAAAAAGTAACCCACATGATCCTGGGACACTGCAACTGTCATAAATATGAGTCAATTGCCAAGCGCCCGAATTTTGATCATGGGACCATGGGGATGCTGGAATGGTCAGAACTGTCATTAAGTGACTTTTTTCAGTGTTACTATAACTTTGAACAGACACTAAATAAATGGTTGTAAGTCATGGAGTACATGTAATTTAAGATAGCGTGATATAGAATATGTATATTTCCAATGATCTGATATGTGTATAACATCGTAAAAAGAACTAGAGTTAACTGATATCTCTATCAGAATAGTTTGTTTAAATGTAAAAATGTTTCTGATGTAATCCTGTGTGTAGTCCATGTGTGTAGATGGGATCTGCTTTCAGATCCCATCTACACACATCATATGTATGGGTAACCTGAAGCATTATTAAAATAAATGCATTATTCTGAACACACAGACTCAGTCTAGACTAGAAGACCTCCAAGGTCCCTTCCAACTCTGCTATTCTATTCTATTCTATTCTATTCTATTCTATTCTATTCTATTCTATTCTATTCTATTCTATTCTATTCTATTCTATTCTATTCTATTCTATTCCTACTTTTGGATCTTAGCCATTTTCACTAGTATACTCCATTAGGTGAGCTTGCTTTGCTAAACCTAGACAATTGCCTAATCCAGTGCCAAGTTCCATCATTGATCAGGATCTTTGCTACTTCATTTTCCTGGCTACCTTGGCAACTGATCCTTGCTGCAAGAACTGTTGCTGTTGTTGATAGCCACTATGAATGCATTCCTCCCAGAATTGGCTCCCATTATTGAAAACCCATTGTTGATTGACTGGGTAGCTGGATTCTCTTACTGTTACCATCTGATGCCTACAGCAGCGTCTTAGATGTGGTAAAGCGCTCCAGAACTTGGAAGCTTCGTCATGACTCAGAATTTATCAGAATTTATCAGAATGGAAAGATTGCAACTCTGTCATCTTGGGCCATTGCCCAAAAACCTTCTCCAATGTTCACTGTGACCAACTGCTCTTAGAAAACTTACCAGTCTTTTTATGGAGGAACCAATCATGCAACTAGGAGGCCACAAAGGATTTGAATCTAGCTGCTCACTTGCAATATTTATTTGTGCTTTCTTATGACTTCAAGATTATAGCTACAATTATGCCTTTAGAAGAAATAGCATACTATACTGTTATTTTTGGCCAAATTTCACCCTGTCAGAGCAAAATTTCTAATAAGCAATCCTCCCATGCATGCCAATTTTTACCTTTAAAGTAAAGCATTGTATATCACTGTGGTATTATTATACCAATATTCCTGTTTGTGTTTTCTTATAACTTGATATTGCAGCAAACTGTACAGGAATTAATTTTGGCTACCCAACAGGCATTGTTCAAAGATATATTAGTGCTGTACATGCTGACTAACATAGTATGGCAGTATGACTTTTTAAGGTATACTTTTGTGACCACCTAAGGCTACATCTTTCTTGGCCTTTTCTTTAGATACCGTATTTTGAATTACTTGAGAGCCATTTTTTTGTTATGTGTGACAAATGGTTCTTCCAAGTTGATGAGATGTGCATATTTTATTGTTTCCAAAGCAAGAGATCACAAGTGTGAAATGAAATATTGCAGGAGGCATAAAAGTGCAGAGATGAAGGTAGAATTTGCATTGGCTTCACTTCAGCACAGATGGTGAAAAACTTGAAGCTACTTTTGGGTCCTGAGACCTTGCCCCCTCAGGCTAATAAATAATGGAAGAAACAGGGAAAATTAATTCCACTGAGATCAAATGATTCATACTCCTTAAAAATATGAGCCATGGGAAACCTGCCTGAGTTTCATTGTATTCTTGTATGCTTTGAAATATTTATTCAGTACCGTAGGATTTCTAATCAGCAGTTAATCAAGGCTTAATAAAATGAGATATACTCTTAATGCAGCATAGGCTTCCCATATTTCCTGTTTGCTGAATTGGAAGAATAACTGCATCTTTATCATAGTATAATGAACCAAGAATATCCAAGACTAAAATGTTGAATTGTAGGCACAATGAAGCTGAGCCAGGCCGATGTAGCAAGGAAAATATTCAAATTTCATTTCAGGAACAGGTCACTAAAAGCAGAGGGTTAATAAGCATAACATACTAGTTTGTTGTTTAGAGAAAGGCAGAAGGTCAGATCCATGATATTATATCAAAGTTTTGCATGTCTTATTTTCAGTTATGCCAGCAGTCTTGTCTCTACACTCACTGTTGGTGGGTTTTTTTTGGTGCTTTCGACTACCTGTATATGCACTATTGTATTGCTTTTGTGTATGTGTATGCATCTTTGAATCAGTTGTTTGATTCATGGCAACTACCTGGCAATTCCCTGCATTTTTCTTGGCAAGGTTTTTCAGAAAAGGTTGCCATTGCCTCCAGGGGTGGGTTCTAAATTTTTTTACTACCGGTTCTGTGGGCGTGGCTTATTTTTGGGTGTGGCTTGGAGGTCATGTGACTAGGTGGGCGTGGCTAGCTGGTCAGAGTCATTTGTGGAAGGTCCTTGCACTTACGACCAGTCCTCGCACTTACGACCCGACTCATTTGTTTGCTTTTAACACTGATCAGCTGTAGGACGGCCCTTTGAAGCCCCGCGGCAAGAGTTTAAATAGTTTTTTTTCCTCTAGTCATCAGCTGGGACTCAGGAGGCAGCAATAGATTGGGGGTGGGACCAAATAAAAGGGAAGAATAACGTGGGGGGGTGGGGGTGGGAGGGCGGGGGGGGAGAACCGGTTCGGTGATGTCATATCGTCACCGCTACCGGCTCTGCCGAACCAGACCGAACCGGGAGGAACCCACCACTGATTGCCTCCCTTCTAAAACTGACAGTGACTGGCCCAAGGTCATTCAATTGGCTTCCTGTCTAAGCTGACAGGAGAACTCCTGATCTCTGGGTTTCTAGCTGGTACCTTTAGTACTGCATCAAGCTGACTCCCTGTCACTGTGTCTTAACAAGATAAATTCAGACAACAGAACTTGCATTTTCCAAGTCTGAGAGCCCTGATAGGCATTTCAGAGAAAGTCTCAGAATATCAGTTATCATTTCATTTTTTTCAGTCTTTCTCCAAGTAGTCCAAGGACTCCAAATTGAAGTCCTGCAAAATGCAAGATCTCTGATCTAAGTAAAGTATCTTTTCATAGATTTTTGTATAAGTAGAACTAGTATTTTTCTTAGGGGAGTTTAGAGGCTTTTTTGTCAAGTCATATCAAGCTTTAGTGTCATGGATTTTTTAAGTGTTCCCACTTCAACACAGTTGTGAATTATGTTTTGCAATTATAGTATGTGAGGGCATTATAGGAAAAAATAGGCTTGACTTCTTTTAGAAACTATTTTGGGTTATTTTTTTAGAGGAGATTAGATTATTTTTGTCATTATGATTTATCAAGTATTTTGTTCTTCTTAGCCAACACCATGCCGTATAAAAGTTTGGTATAGAAGTTAAGTTATTCTACCTGAAATCTTCAAAAGATATGTGTCTTCAAAAGAGATGTACCTGGCCTTATCCAGCCCAATTTTGGTTGAACTTGATTTTTGGAAGTTAGAAAAGACTTAGCTATGTTGTCTTTTTTTCATGGGACAGAGGAATTTATTTATGACACTGCTTTTAAACTGGAGGCTAAAAAAATCCACGCTAAACACCATAATATAAAATTATCTGAAACCTTTAGATACAATTAATTCTAGCTGGATGAATGTTTAATATAGATGGCATGGAATATATTTTGAGGGAAGTAATTTATTTGGAATCATCCTATTTCAGTTTCTGGAAAACATTAAAGCCAGTTTTACCTTGGACTATCTGAACAAGTAGAACAGGAGTATTCATAAAGCAAGAATACTTAGGGTAAATTTTGGCAGGCTGAATAGGTGAAAGACATGAGCCTAGAGGTTCCTGAAACGCATTTTGAGAAAATCATGCCCAAAATGCAATGGCCTTTGTAAGACAAAATAAATTGTCGTGCTGAAAAGTAGCAGCAGCTGCTGTGTTAAGCTGTTAAGAGCCTTTTAAAAAGAAATCAAAACAGTGTGGGTGGTTGTGTCATCTTCACTTATACAACACCTAGATGAATGTCTAAAAAATATCAGTAAAGAACGAATGCTTCCTTTATATTGGGTGTCCAAATGAAACAAACAAACAAATGCTTAGTTGATATAAATGGCAATAAATGAACATTTTAAAAGCATGTCTAATTTCTGAAGCAGCTTAAAATTAAATATCTGTAAAATGTGATTACAGATTTTTTTTTCATGCTCAACTAGAATGCTTAATTTTCATTTTCATTGAAAATCGGTGTGATCTGAAGTATTCTTGTACAATGTATTTTGTCAAAACCTATTCCTTGAATCAGTCATTATCAAAGGTAATAATTGATTTAGGATGCTAATTTCTGAAGACAACTTCTGATAAATTTCATATAGTTCATAAACTATGCAGAATAATTACTTTTAGCAAAGGTAAACTTTAGGAGTCACTTCATTTTACAGTTTGTTGCCATCATTGTGCCAATACATTTTTCTTTCTCTCCAGTATGAGCATTTTCTTTTCAGGATATCTTGACGTGATTTTTCTGATTTTCTGATTTCTCTTTGAAAGATCTATTTTCTATTAAATTCTATTTCTATATTTTTTTCTTTCATTACTTAATCAGTGCATTTCAGTGATAAACAAAATGTGAATAAGAATTTGCTTCATATTTCTAACGAAGTAACATTATTGCTTGACTTTGATTAGGGCCCAGATTGGAACATATATACGTAGATTAGTGCACTATTCTATAAATATTTCCACCATGCTTTAAGTACATAAAATGTCATATCATCTGAAGCTTCTTTTAATTTTACTATATTGCATTTGATCCACCAGAAGTGAGTTTTCCCGAGGCTCTGTCATTTTCAGGGGCTGAACTAGCAATGGCTGCCTTTTTCACATATTGTTCCTTAAGAAGGGAGAAGCCAGTACACATAATATCTACTAGAATACTTTTTCAGATGCACTTTGAATAAGTATGGAAGATACTGCGCTCTCAACACAAAGTATAAAAACCCGAAGAAAATATTGACCTCTTAACAGTGTAAGGGGTAACAGACAACTGCTAAAAATGGGGCAAAATGTACATAACAGATATGTACAAAATAGACATGGAGAAAAATGAGTTCAGTCCATCCACACTGAAACTTCTTAAATATCTCACAGTCAGCTGTAGTGAACCACTCTAGATAGAATTTCTTCTGTTTTGTTTTTATTTCAGTTCCGTGTGTGTATTCATCCCCAGTGAGAACCTTTATGTAATGAAATTCATATAAGTAGAAAGTAGAATTTTAATGTATATTTTTCGTAATTATATGTTACCAAATCATTTAATGAGAGTATAATATTCTTTGAATATCATTCTGCTAATACCAAAATATAACAAAATGTAGGCATAACATCTATGATTTAACTAAGCCATAACATGATATACCTAACATAGATTTACATAATAAACAGAACATTCAGAACAATTTTATTCCTTCCATAGGTGAATGAAATTATTTACTCTTATATTCTTTCTTTGTCAGATTAGCTTCTAAACCAGAATTTAACCAAATATAGACATGTACTATGTAGATTTGACATGATATTTGCCATATTGGCAAATATGGAGACAGTTGAATACACTTTGCAGTTTTAATGTCTCTAGATGCATTTTGAGATCTATTTTCCCATCATGGATAGGAAAACTTGGAACTATATCTTATGAAGTAAAATGTTTCTATACTATGATTAGCTATAAATATATAAAACTAAATAAATCTGAAACCAGTGTAGCTGTGAAATGTGGATACTTGTTTTCATAAATATTGATATGTATGACAATCTCATCTCTATGGCCAAACAGATCTCATAGGGAGAACTTGCTCAAAGCATCAGTTGACAGTAAGTACTGAATAAGTGCTTTGTAGATCATTGCAGAGGACTGTGGAGATAGCCTTGACAAAGGAATACAACAGTCATTAGGATAACCATTAAGAGAAAATAAATAACAGTTCAATTCTGGAAAAGGAAGGGACATGACAAATAGGTTTAAAAGAACTCCTGAATTCATTCTGTTTGGAATACCTCTTAAAGCTTTGGAAAAGTTAGTAATGCCAAAATGTCCCTGCAGAAACATTATCAATTTATGTGATTTACTCTAAATTCAAGTTCAAACTTCAATATTATAACAATAGTAGTTTATCAGGCAAATAAGCATAGGATTTCAACTGAAATTGGCATTCAGGATTGAAAATCAAAGCAGTTTTTAAAAAATTCTTAAAAATAAGACATTGTAAAAGCAGGGAAGAAAAGAAGGGAGATATATGAATCCAGAACATTGGTACAATTGTATGAATTTTTAATAAAGCAAGTGTAATATAAGCTGGCTCATGGGAATGAAAGAAAAAAGTGTGTAAAAGTAAAGCAAAAATGAAAGCTTTTAAGTACAAAATAAAGAAACTTCTGTGAATCCTACAGGAGACAGTCTATAGAAGAGAAACATTAATAGGAAAGTGTATATTTCTGTAATAGCCAATATTCATGGTGAGTGTCTCCAAGAATAATGTATCTATTGAAAATCTCTTATAGAATTATATATAACCAAAACACCTTATATGTTAATGGTATACCATGAGATGAAGAAGTGATGTTATGAACAATTATATTTTTAAATGTTCTATATTAAAGTACTGTATTGAAATACATCTGCCAGTAGCCCATTCAATCCTGGAGAGAAAATGGTTTTCCACTCTATTTCAGGTATGGAGGTAGTTATGTGTGTATGGAAAAGCAACGTTTTTCTTCAAATCTATCCATTTTATACATTAAGAAAGAAATATTATTCAAAAAACATAATGTAGTAGTAAATATTCTAATGTTCCCTCTGTTGCAGAAATACATTTTAATGTAGTATTTTTTTAATTTACTATCATCCATTGATTTTAAGCAATATCTCCCAAAGTTTCTAGCAAACATTTCTGGGAATTGCAGTCTAAAATGTATACAGGCTAATGGATTATAAATAAATAAATATTAGTTAGTTAGTTTCAAGAAAGCTATCCCAAAGCACTTGCTAAATTATTATATCAAAATACTGTGAGTTTTTCAATCAAGTTGTGCTATTCTATGTCAAAAGGAAAAATCTTCAGATGAGATAAATAACAATATATTACTGAATGCAGATTCAGTCAAAATATGCTGCCAAATATCAGTATCAGGGTGGACCATGCTTAATAGCAATCCCAGCACTGAACATTTATAATGAATTACAGGTCAGCACTAATTTACATATTTTGTTTGCAAGCTTTATTTTAAGTAGGTAAAATTACATGTTATATCCCATTTTGGCTTTGGGTGCTACTGAATGGAATATTCTTTTTAAAAAGCACTTCACAGGCTGAATAATATAGTTAGAATAGAATATTTATCATTTTATATTTAGGAATCTCAATGCCAGTAAAATAAATGTATATTATAGGAATAGATACAAGGTTTAGAAAACAAAGTGTTCTGGTTTATCTGCCTGCTTATAAGACACTTATATAACAGATTATGGAATTATTATAAATCCTACATCTGGACAAGGTTTTAGAAAATCCATAAACATTAATTATTTGTCACACATAGATTTCATTCAAATTTTGTCCTAAGTGTTATATAATATGATGCTCCTCCTCTCTTGGTGTGATGAATATGAACAATTACTTCTTCAATTTTGTTTCCTCCATATGCATTGGATGACAAATTCTAGATTTTTCAGTCAGAAATACCCATTAATTCATCTGAAAGGCATAAAATTGGGAATAGGGTTTCCCAGTCTTCTGGTGACTAAGGGTTTCACAGTCTTCTCGTGCATGTGGTCCAGACATTAATGGTAACAACTAAAGTTTTTTTTAAATATGGAACTAGTTTAAGGAAAGAAAGGAAGGAAGAGAAGAGAAGAGAAGAAAAGAAAAGAAAATGAACCAAAAATGAGCACCAAGCTCCAAGCTATTCATGAATGAACTAAGTAGTATTAATTACAACTATACAAAAATGTAAAGGTCCTAGTGAATCAATTGAAACATTTCGCATTATCTTTATTGTGAGGTCTGTTTTTTCTGCTGTTCCTCACAGGAGTATTAATTCATAATAAAAGTAATTCTGCTAGCCTCAATCAACTCAGATAAAATTGGTGATCTTGATAATAGATGCAAATAATCCATCTGATATTAAAGCAAATACACCTTAATCTCAGACAGAATTGGAGTTACATCTCCATCTCAACATTTTTATTTCTATGTAGTTAATTGTATTTTGTGCAGAAAGAATGAATGTATGAATGTCTGTAGTGTATGCAGTATTCCAGTTGGGTGGGAATCTCCATGCCAGAAGCATCTAACAAAGAAATGTTGTGTAATTAATTTAAAAAGTAGTTTTTATTTTGCTTAGAGAATAAATATAACAGCTGCAAAATTAATTATTCTAAAATAAAGACTTCAGTATATCCACCTTTAATAACTCCCTTTTCTAAAAATGTGTTTAAAATGGAATAAATCCCTGAAAGCAAGATAATTTTGGGCATTCAGAATATGTGCAATGATTTGACTTGGAGGGACTGATATCTTGGTTGCAGATTCTGCCAGAATGTGGAGGCTGGATATCATACTAAAGCTTTGAGCTCCATTTGGTGCCTTTTACTTCTGTCTTGTTTCTATCTGTGCAGGAGATGTGAAAACTAGCTTTGTCCTGTTTCCACAGCAGGGTTTTGGTTTATTTTGTTTTTTATAGCATTTTATTCCATGGCCCAACTCCAGAGCAGAGCGTATTGCAAAGATGGATTTGAATGTCACATTTAACAAAATGACTTGTGTATGAGACAGCCTTCACTGCTATACAATTTTAAAAACTGATTAATTAAGGGTGCAGCATAATTATTAATAATTTGTTGGCTAATACATGGAATAATTATATTTTACAGTTGAATTTAACTGCATAAACTTAAAATTGAGATGTGTAGGCTAATAGTTGTCTGGTTGTTTGTTTTTATCTTTTATGTATCAGAAAATTATCTGTCTACTTTTGAAGTGTAGTCCTATTTTTTCATTATTAATAGTGATTTTTCATATCTTATGCAGTATATTTATATCTATTGCAGTTGAATACACATTTTTGTGTTCTCACTTTAGTTGTAGAATCAAGAGTATTATTAAGAATCCTGTTTAAATGAATAGTATGAATCTCATAATTTTTGTAAACTTGATAGAAACAAAGAAAACACATTGGTACTCCATTCTGCTAAAAAGTATACTATTCAGTGATAGCGTTAAAAGTGCTGAGGATCTTAGGATGGAATTTAAAAGAATGAATGCAGTTTATTATTGTCTCAACATTTTTAAAAATGTGTTTATCACTGTCTATACTGATAAAGTTCTTATAAAATATGTTTCGTGCATTAGTAGCACATTCAATCTTCTGTATTTCAGTCCCAGATAGTATATTCTACCACTTAGAACTGTATTTAATTTAAATAGCATTACTACTATGACTACTGGAATAATGCACAGTCTAAAACTAATGAGAGGGATACAGTAGGTAGTTTGCATATCACATGATTAAAGTATTCTCAAAAGAAAAACTATTGAATAAATAAATGAATGATACCAGTAAAATGCTGGTGCCAACGCTAATGGATTTTGATCTATTAACTGTGTTCCAAAATAGGAGATCATATCATAGGAAGAAGGACACTTTTCTACCCAATTTCTTCAACATATCCACTATTTATTGGGAATGATTGGTTGATTCTGAGTGGAAACAAAGCATTTTTGGACAAAGTATCTTATAATAAATACACACAGAAGACCACTAGCTGTATCCCATATATGTCTTACCATTTTCTTATGTCTGTTTTCTTATTTCTGTGTCAACAGTCCAATCGGATGCATACTTACTTAACAGTGAAAATTATTTGATTTTGGTAGGGTTCATCTCATTTTGTGTTAACTATTAATATTGATGATAAAGAAGAATATTTGTAGTCAAGGGTTGGAACGAGGTATCCCTGGTGCTCTCTGAACTTGGTTATTTTTTTGCAGATATTTCATTATCCAAAATAAGCAACATTATCAATGCTAGTAAGGAGTGGTATTTGCTTTCAATCTATATTCTAATGGCTTGGCCTGTCAGTATTGGGGGGGGGGAGTAGTCTTAGGTTAGGGTTAGGGTTTAGGGGTCAGCCTAGCACACAAACCAGTTAAAGCCCTCAAAACATCCTAAGTAATCCAAAAGACAGCAACAGAAAAAACAGGAGTCATCTATAACATGCAATAGCCACTGTGTAGGACAAAAAGGCAGAAGACTGGCAGAGAGCATCCATGAACACCAACTGGCAATCAGAAGACATGATGAAAACTTTTTAATTTCACAAGATATGGACAGACTAACCATAGTTTCAACTGGGAAACTGTGACTATTCTAGACCAAGCCAATCCAAAAATGCTAGAGTGGTGATGGCTAACCTTTTTGCCATTGCGTGCCCGGAGGGGAGGGTGGGGGAGGTTCACGCGCATGCCCACACCCATAATTCTATGCATCCCGCCCTGCACATGCTGGGGACTGGGGACAGCAAAAAATGTCACTTCCTGTCCAAACGGGAGTTGGGAAATGGGCCATTTCAGGCCTCCAGAGGGCCTCGGAGGGGGTGGGGTGGGTTTTCACCCTCCCCAGATGCATAGAGAGGATCTGGAGCCAGGTAAGAAAGAAAAACGAACTTCCCCCACCCCCTCCAGACCCCCTGGAGGCAGGAAACAGCCTGTTTCCCTACTTCTGGTGGGCCTAGAAGGCCCAAAAATCAGCTGGCATTTGCACCAGAGCTGAAATGGCATGCCCACTGATATGGTGGCACACGTGCCATAGGTTCACCATCACTGTGCTAGAGAATTCTTGGAAGCCTGACACTGACAAATTGGCCATCAATAGACACATAGACATAAACAACATCTACATACTGTGAAAAATAAGACAATCAACAAGTCGAAAAGGGTGCAAAAAGACTAAAACATCTCCTCACTAGCAATCAACACTCAAATGAACAGAGATTACCACCAAGATTAACATCAGACCAACAATCAAGAAATATTCCAATCAAGGAACTTCCAAAAAATACAACAGTAAAGAGGCCAGCTCTTTAGAGAAGAAAGTTTAAGACCACTCCCACCAACACAGAGCAAGATAAACTGAGAGCAAACCTCGCTCCTTAGTAGCAATGGTAATGTTACCTATCTTGGGTAACGTCTACAAGAAAACGACCAAGCTCATAGAGCAACAAGGACCGTCACAACTTTTAATAAATTATCTCAAATTGAACTAAATATTACACTATTAAGAATAACAGAAATATACTTTTTAGTAAGGAAAAAAATACTGCCTTGAATTACAGAACTCCAGCTGTACTGCAAGTCAGTTAGTGTTTCCATTTTGCAACTTCCAAAAATGTGGACTTCTCCAGAATTTTCAGCAGTGCTATGCTGGCTGGGAATTTCTGGAAGTTCACATTTTGGAAGTTGGTAAGAGTGAGAAATAAACATGTCTTCTCTCATAATTGGGAAATTTGTATATCCTTTCTTAGATTTGTAGTGCTTATTTTTTCATATTAGCTATTTCAGTCTTCCTTCTGAGTAATTATAACATTTTCATTTTAATGGAAATAATTTTTACTGACATTGACATCATTCCATACATTATATATTATCATTTTAAGGTGAACACCAATCAGTTGATAGCTTTCTACCAAGTGAGGGAAAATCAGAAAGTCCAGGCAGTTTAAATTATTATAAAGGTTTATTGAAGTTTATGTTCTCTAAAGGAATCTGAATTACTAATGTCAAAACAAATAGGTGGTAGATAAGAGTCAATGGATTTCAAGGTGTTTCCACTTCTGAAGAATGGAATTCTCCGTTCATGGCAGAATGATGAGCTGAGCTGAGCTTGACATTTAGGAGCTGGAAAAAGGCTTTCCAAAATCTAGATTGGAACTGTATGCCTCTGTCTGAAATGAATGCTGAGATCATGCCATAGTAGTAAAAAATGTGGTCTAGAAAAAGTTGGGCAGTGTCTACGGTATTGGCAATCTCTTGCAGGGTCTGAAATGAGCCATCTTGATGAATGGTAGTGAAGCCTAGAACGGGTAAATCAGTAATAAAATTCGAAGAGATTGTATGCCATGGGTGTCTCTGTGGCGGGGTGTTGATTGTGGCTGCAGGCTTCTGATGGCAGAGTTTGGCCCTCCTTACATGTATAGCAAGAAGACATGTATTCCTTTATGTCTGCTGCCATCCTAGGCCATCAGAAGTCTTTTCAAGTACTCTGCAGAGTTTTGAACACTTCCCTCGGGCTCAGCCTGAACCTCTCCTCAGCCTGAACCTCTCCTACACTTTCTATCCTTTCTAAAAGTAATTTTATTTAGCTTTACTTTACGATGATATTAATACCATCAGTATATTGTACTTGTTAATCTAAAGTGCAACAATATCTACTCTGCTATACTTTAGTTACAGAAACTGCAGGAAGTCGTTTCCAACTTTTTTAGCTGAAACAGATCAAAAATCTATTACCGTTTGCCTGTAATATCCTCAATTTATAAATTACTTAGAAAAATAGTAACAATATGTGTTGTGATTGTTTCCAGAAGAAGGAATCAAAAAACTGTAGGACAAAAGGACTATAAGTTAAAAATAAAGGTTCAGCTAGACAAGGATAAACTGAAATGGAAAAAAGTGAGCATCTGAGAAATGAAGTGTAAACTGTTGGTTATACAGTAAGAGAAAGGGAAAAAAAAATCCAGATGAGCTACACTACTAAAAGTTAGAGATCAAAGAATTATCTCAAATTGAAATCCAAAGAGACACAGGGAACTATATGAAGAGAAGAAAGTATGCACAATGAGGTACAGAGAAAGTAGTTTCATAATTGATTAAAAAGCAAACATGATTAAAATAATAACAAACTTTTCTTCCAGTTAACATGATATCGTATTTAAGTTTTAATTAAATTGTAAAAATTGGCCTTAGAGCATAATTGTGAATCTCTACTGTATTGTAAAACAAGAATGCTGAAGTTGGTTCTGATCCCAGCCCTTCAGAAATCTTGTAAAAGCTTCCTCTTTGCTGATTGTTACTAAGTGCAAACTTCCTTGGTGTGAATATGAATTGCCCTGAAAGAACTCCTTGGCTATCAGGATGCGCTGAAATATATATATATATATATATATATATATATACACACACACTCATTTTTGTTCAGTGAATTCAATGAATAAAAATGAGTTGCCTCATTTTTGTAGGAAAATTATAAAATTTAAATTGCAGTAATTATGAATATCAGAAGAATGGGCAGAGCCTATTGGCTCAGTTCCATAATTAATTTGTTTTTATGAATTAATTACCACAATGGTAATTAATTGGAGTATCAATATGGAATCTGAATTTATTAAGCATAGCCCTCGGCACCTTGCTAAGATGTGTGTGCCAAGACTGTGAGGTCACTGAGTATTCCTTAGTTTCTGAGAATCATGGGAAACTATACTGTAGTCTTGTATATGAAAAGGCATCCCAGATTTTTAGTTAAGTGGCGTATGAATTATGAGGGACTGAACTTTGCTACTCAGAAAAAGATGCTGATTCTCATATTTCAGGATTCTTGAATGATGATGATGATTTCTTTCTGACCCAGTTAGATAATGCCCCTGGAGTTATCTCCTAGGAAGAATGTGTCAAGAACTAGAGGTTGTCAGTCTGTAAATTACAATATCTTTGTTGGCATATGCAAATGCATTCAATAATGTTGTAAATGTGGCCAGATTCTTTCTTCCATTCCTCACATTAGTTGAAGGGTTACTTCTGTGGAATATAATTGCAGAACAAGAAGTCATGATACCCAAGGAAAGCAGAATGTTGAAAGGCTCAAAGAAATAATCCTCAAATCCTTTTTAGGATGAAAGAAAACCAAATCAAACCAAACCAAACCAAACCTATCTTGATAGTACCAGATGATGGTGTGATATACTCAAATAGGTAACTTCCAGGCTCATCCCATCTGGAGGTGATCAGATTCAAGCCTTCCTTAATCTACTTTGCTTTTATATTTTGTTGTAATTTTTAGATTTTTGTTATAATGAGTTTTGTATTGCAAATGGATACAAGAACACATTGACAATAATCTTTTTCACTTTTACTTCCTAATTACTGCTGTTTAAGTCATGCTGCCTTTAATTCAGACCATCAGTTATCTACTGAGAACCTTATGCTCAATGAATTTATGAAATTTTATTATAAGACTTATCTGTCTATCTGTCAAATCTGATGGCAGTTGATCCCATAGTTTATGTATTGTATGAAGAAGTACTTTTTCTTAGCATCCTGAATATACACTTACAAAAGTGAAAAAAATTAATAGTCTTTTATTGTATCTCCATAATAGCAATAAAATTAAATGAGAAGTCTTTCAGTTAAGAAAAAATCAAATTAAATATAAATATGTAGTTTGGAGAATATTTAGCTTGATAGTAAGTCATATGTAAAGCATCCTGGATCTGTAGGAATTTATAAGCTGAATATAAGTTAACAATAAAATATTGCTACTAAAAAAGCAAATGCAATTTTAAATTGAATAAATACAAATTCTTGTTAAAATAATATTTCTGCTCTATTGTCCATTAGTCAGTCTCACCTTAAATACTATGTCATGTTCTGGGAAACCGATCTGTCAAAATAATCAGGCAAACTACAGAGAATTCAGAGAATTGCAACAGGTTTGATCATGGAAATAGAATATCAGGAAGAAGAAAATGGGTATGTTTAGTGCCATATTAATATTATGTGAATTATTTGAAAGATGCTTTGCTGTAGTAAAACACTGAGAATTCTTCATCTCTTGAGAAGCTTAAGAATCTTTCATCACCAAAATTCTATGCAACGTGCTTTTGAATTTGAAAAAAAAAAAAAAAAAGAGATCATTCATTTTTGTTCTAAAGTTCTAAAACATTTATTTTCATCCAGATGTAACCACAAGGTGCTTTAAAGATGTTTTAAAGAAAAGTAAACATACTTATGGACCTAGGGAAAGCTACAAAGAACCAGCCTTAAATAGAACCAACGGAGGAGCTGGCACTTGGATCTAGCAAAAGCTGGGAAGTATCATTGAATAGACTGTGCATGGGTACAAGATCCAGTGATACTCTGAGCAAATGGAGCTATCTGGTGGCTTCCTTTATGATTAAGGTTATATGCAAAAAACAACACATATGTATACCTGTCCTTTGCGCCCTGATCAGTGTACACTTGAGGACCTCATGGCAATGCAACAGAATAAAATTAATATTGCTAATTTTGGGGCAAGATCTGTTTAACTTGTACATATTTCAATCTTGTATTTTATATTTTATATCATATAGTATGCCTTATTTTAATCGTGATACATTTGTTAAATCTTTTTAGCAATATCTTTGAATTAAAAACATAATCAAATCCCAAGGCATATTTGACAAATTATGGGTGTTTGTGGGCTTCCTCTCTTTTAGCAAATGGAAGATTTAGATATATCTTTAACACGTATCTATAACATACATAACTTCAGCACTGCTGTTAGATGTTATGCTGCATTGACACTTCCTCAACCAACAGGAAGGGTCTGTTTTGCATTACTGTCATTCCTAAGGGGAGGAATGTGAGAGAACTAAGTGCTTCAGAGACTAAGAAGAGACAGCGCTTTTTGCTGAAGGCAGCTGTTTGAGGTTACCTGAGGACAGAGTCTGTTCTACTGACTGAATACATACACTGTGTTTCACTAGTTATGGATATACTTTAATAGACAAACCTCCTGAACAAATATGAAACATATTGTATTCCTGGGAAGCTTTCTTTTGAGAATTATTTGTAGTTTTAAAAGTCAGCAATTCCTTAATGTATTAATTTCATATATATTTCAAATTTCTTAGATTCCGAAGCAGTTCCAGTAATGTGCAATATAGAAAAAGAAAAGTATCAACCACTAGTAGTTGTTGAAAGCAGTTGTATTTGAAAATAACCAAAATAACATTGATTCTAATATACCTGGATAAAAGATGTGGTATTTAATCATCATAATATGTTACAGAGGGCTACTTTGTACCATGTAAATTATATTTTGAAATTTAAATTTTATTCTGAGTATTGTTTTTCTTCGCCTGGAATATGGTATTATCAAGATACATTATGTGGGAAATGCTTGTTTTGTTTTTCTGTTATCCAGATGTAATGGAAGAGAACTAGTTTGGTGTAGCTGTCAAGCCATCAGTCTAGAAATTTGGAGACCATGATTTCTAGTGGCCTTAAGCACAAAATCAGTCACTTTCTCTCAGCCCTAGAGAAGAGGCAATGGCAAACTACTCCTGAATTTCTAAAATCTTGTCAAAAAAATCTTCAGTGATTTGTCCAGGCAGACTCCAGGATTCAAACTCTTAAAACAAATTCCTGGATAGTTCTGGTTTAAAAAAAAAATCTTATCTAAAAATCTAATTATTGGAAATGGGGCTAAAAATGGGACATTCTCCCTATAAATGGTTATTGTGTTTGTCTTAACATGTCAAAAAGATGAATCTGAGTCACTGAATCAAGGCTCAGGACTCAAGGCTGAGTTGTGGTCATTCCTATATAGATATTCCTAATTACATACTTTCATCTATTCCATGCTACAGTGCTAAACTATCATTGCTAAGTTTAAGTTTCTCCTTTAATATTGTTATTTCTGTTTTTATCAGAAATTGTCATGCATATTTTTGTAAGCAACTACATTAAGCTGATATTTATTTAAAACAATTGATCTATATGTCAACAGATACTAATCAAGTTTGCTCTATGAATTTTGAATGCTAGTCTAGTACAGATTCTCTGTTACCAGTTGTTGAGCAAAAACTATCTATATGTAGGTTGTTACCTATATATGTATAGCTAAAACAGATAGGTTGGACACTAATACTGAAATTCTTTTTAGATATCCAAGTCTAGAAAGACAGACCCAACTATTAAAGCAACCTATAAAGTATGAGTTAATTCATGCACAATTATTATTTAATAAGCATAAACTTCATGGGTGGATGAAAAGTAGGTATAACAGAGATAAGAACCCAATTTGTGAATTCTTGACTCCTGAAATTCCCCCTCGCCGCACAATATTCATAGCTTCTCTGGTACTCAGAATGGAGCAAGAAAGTGCAAAACGAGTCTCAATCTACTGTCAATAACCCAAGCTACTTCAATGTATCATAAGAATCAATAACAAGTCTCACCCACTCTGGTAGATAATATATCAAGCAACTAATACTTATCAGAAACTTTGAAAAAGACTTGCCCATTTAAGTTCCAAACACTTCTAATGATTTTGTTAAAACAAAAATTGAGACTCCTATTTAACTAGTAAATACTGAGTATAAAATATTGATATGGTACTGATTAGGTAAGCTGAACCAATTGTCTATCATCATCTGAATTTTGCCACTACACTTGGTATGATTTTCATCATTCTTGGATCATTTCTCTTCAGTAAAGATATAATCTATTTGTTTTATCCTTAATACAGTGTTTTTAGAATGCAGTTCCAAGATTGACTGATACATATTGAAACTTTTGTGTGGTTTTTAGGTTTCACTTACAGTTTTATAAAACATGACTTTCAATTTATTTCGTTTATCCCCTTCTAAGGAAAATTTACAAAATCATCTGTAAAGCCCTATTACTAAGTGAGAAAGAACAGCAGGATAATGATGAGGAGCATTTTCCTAGGGAGGAATACTGAAACTGTTGAACTTTCATTTAAAAAGAAAAGGATGACAAATGGACATAGTGATAAAGATACTGTTATGAGTTATGTGAGGAGGGTAAATGCAGGGAGATTATTTTCTCACAATTCTGAATAAGCAATAAATCCACTGAGAAGAAATAACAGGAAGTAGAGGAATTTTTTTTCACAATACATAATGTGTTTTTGCAAAGGATTTAGCAAGTTTTTGAAGGATACCTCTATTAAAAAGCAATGGCTTATATTTATGTTCCCTGTTTTCCTTGTTAAAATCTGTAGTAAGGAGGAGTCAGGAAAACTGTGAACTTTCTCTGTCCAATTTTTTACCAGATACTGTCCTTTACTTAGGCAGTATCTGGTAAATTTTCTGTGCCTGTGGAAGAAGACTTTCTGTTTGGAGAGAATCACTTGTGTATCTTAACTATATATGATTTTCTTCACTTAGATAATATTATTATTGCCTATTAAAGTGTGTTACATTTGTTTGATTGTTGTAGGATTGCTTTGATTGTTGTGAGCTGTCTAAAGTCATTGAGAGTTGGGTGTTTAACAAATTATTATATACACAACAGTGTGAAATCACAGCTGCCAGTACTTTAACTGGTTTTGGCTTTCATACACATCAAGTTCTTTCTGAGTTCCTCTCAAGAACCTAGGATATCATAATGTATTGGCATATAATATGTGTGAATCCAAGTAGTGTGGCCTTTTGTAATTAACAAATGTCAATGTGCAGATTTTCTGTCAAAGATTTTTTGGTATGGCATCCAGTGCGCCAATAACCATTGGGACCCGTAAAGTTGGTTTATGACATAATCTTTTAACTTCAGTTTTCAGAATTGTCTCATCTTCTCCAATTCTTTGTCTTCCATTTTACTATTTCTCATATTGTGACATTAATTATCCATAATTTCTTTTTTTCAACCAAAGTTAAATGTGGTGTTATTATATGCCAAAATTTGACCAGTTTGTATTTGGAAATCCCACAATATTTTCACTTGCTAATATTGACTACTATTTCTACTCTATATTCTCACCAATTTTTCATGACTTGTAAGCTGTTGCCAAGTTTTATCTTTATCCACATAATAATAATAATAATAATAATAATAATAATAATAATAATAATAATAATAATAATAAATGATTGTTTCCACTTTTGAAAAATAGGCAAAAAGCTTTAGGTTAAAGAACTGCAATGTCAAAGATGAATATTATAACTGAAAACATTAATTTTATTTCATTGTTGAGTTTATTTATATATGGTCTTCCAATTGTACTGTTATTTAAATAATCAAGAACATAAAATGCTGTAGTTCAGTTAAAAGTACAGTTAAATGTAATTAAATACTATATTTTCAGCATAATTGTTTTAAACAACAGATTTAAAAGAAAATAATAATTGCAATAATGTAAAATAATAAAATGCAGCACCCCCTCCCTCCCAAAAAAGGACTCATCAAATTTACTTACAAGGATGCAAGGATACCTTCTTGGGAATAGTTTTCAAAAATAAGGTATTACAGCTGATCACCTTTTGTGACGTGAAATTGCTCAAGGTAAAGTCTTTGATAAGAATTCTAGGACTTGCTTATCTATGTGAGAAATAAGACAACATCTAGATCCTAAAATAATAAGAACATTGCATAGTGAATCATGTTGTCCATACCACAGCTATCCCAGATTTAGGTAACTACCTATTTAGTGGGTTCTAAAAGTATGTCCTAATCTGATCATCATCTCAAATAAAATGAGGACATTGGAACAATTAAAAGGGACAAAACCTATGAGAATTTCTGAGCAGCCTTGAATATTCAGGTAGAGCAACAGTTAAGTCAAAATGTCAGTTCCTGTACAAATCCCAAATAAGTGATCTTTTCAGAGAAAAGACATTTTCACTGCTTGCCATTCTGCTGTTATACCCAAACCTTTCCCCACATCGAAAACAAATCTCATTGTAAAATTCCCTAAAATATAAATTATATAATTCATTTTACCATGTTATCTTTTAGAAATTGGTTTTCTGTTAACTTTTCTTAATTTTTAATATCTGTAAAGCTTCATTTGTACCACAGTGGACTGACTAAAATTCACTGTAGTGTTCAATGTGAAGTTATAATACCTTGGTTATCTGGCAGTTCTAATCTAGCAAGTGTGCATAAATTGTTCTGAGAACAGAATTAATGGCTGTAAGGTAAATCCAATTTCTTCTTTGTATTTATGTATTTAGACTCAGAGGAAGTAAGAAATTCAGACCTCATTTTTAAGCATTCGGAATAAATAATTAATAGCATAAGAAGGATCTTTAAACTTGTGTGAAAGTGTCTGTGCCCTGTGGTGAGTGGAACGTATTCCATAAAACGGAACTAATATGAGGTACAGTTTGTTTTGTGGCTTTTGGACCATCTGCAGGAGACTGGTAAAGAGACACAGGGATACCAAATAAAAACATAATTGTGATATAATGGAAGTATGAATCAGCCATTCGGACATTCAAACTGGAAAAAACAGGCAAGGTCTGAGAATATTTCTAGGGTGGCATTATAATTCATTATTGACTGGAAAGACATGAGGCTTTAACCTTAAGGCCAAAGATTGTGAAGTTTGGAAAGACCTATTTTTTCAGTGCAAGATGGTAAACTGAATCAATGTAAAATTTATTTATTGCTTGTATGCTAGTATTTTTTTTAACAGTTTGCCCTTTGTTTGTCCAGTTTGTAGATTAATACAAACTGGAATACCATAATAAGAAATAGGAGGTAAGAAAAGTCTCCGAATGAAGATCAGGTATATCAGTTGACTCTCTGAATAAAGAGTAAGAAAAAATTAGCTTGATCTGAGCAATATCATTGTTGGTGTTTTTTCATAGAAACTATGAAGGGCAATTTCTTTTTACTTACTCATTCTATTTTTCAGGGGGGAGGGGTTGTGTTGACAGTACATTTTCTTTATTTGTATTCTAATTGGATATAAATATGTAGCTTCTTTTACAGTGGAGCTGCAATTCTAAATGTGCCTTCTGGGGAGTAAGCCCCATTGAACACAATGAGAATTAATTCTAAGTAAATATGATATAGTCATATTAAAATAATAGAAACAGAAAACACAACCAAAATGAAATTATGTTCATTAGGCTGGAAAAGAAAACATGACATTCTTGATTATTAGATGTACTGGAAGCATGTGAGTATTTATTTTGAGGATATGAATTTGAAAGGTCTATGTTTACCTAAAAAAAAAAAGTAAAAAAAAAAGTGAGTGCATTATATTGGAAGGATTATGAGTGAAAGAGAAACCATCAGAAATGAATGAAGGCATGATTTCATGTACATTGAATTAGTTCTGATGAAATTACTATAGTTTCAAATCTGAAGCAAGAATAAAAATTAAGATTGTGTAAACCCTGGAATTCTCACAAATTATTTTCCAGATATAGGAACATGTATCATTTTGTCATTTAAAATTTGTTGTTTGGTTGTTTTCATATTCTACACTTTAATCAGCAGGTCATGACTTCTTTTCTACATTATAATTAATTCAAATGTTGTGAATATAGTAGATTTCTTTTTATTTCACTTTATTTTTAATATACAACTTTAATAACTATATCCAATTATGAAATACGATCAACTACTCCCTACAAAGCCTATACCACAATAATGCATCATTTGTTTTGTATTTTTTTGCTTCCCGATAAATCTATGTACATGCAAAACTTCTTGCTTTATCATTTATGTTGAAAAGGGAGAATCATTCTACATAGCACATCAATGAAAAAAGTATTCAATTAAGGTCTTCCGGGGCTTTGGCCAAATGCCATCTAAAACTATTTCCCTTGGAACTGATACTTAGATCTAGAGCCATTGTTTGCAATATAAGGATGCTAAATTGTGCTTGACAGAGTTATAGGAAGAAATTTACTTTTTCATCATGCACTTCATCATCTGTTTTGAAACTTGAATTGGATTTCTTAATGTTTTAACAAACTCATTGTAGTGGTGTCATTTAAGAACTTGTTAGGATTTAGGCAGAAGAAAGCTAAGCAGGCAAAGTTAATTCATAATTTTAATTTCAATTTCAATTCAGAATCAGGATTTTTTTAAAAACTACGGTATTTTCAATTATTGCACCCTGTCTTAGATCCTATAACATTTACAATGGTTCAGGGTGGTATATATTACTTTAATACATCTTATACAGTATAAATACACTGTGCAGTCAAGCAAACTGCAAAAGATTATCTGAGAAACGTTTGGTGGCTCAAGAAATCCCAGGGCAATCCTTTATATTACGCTTAGTATACTTCAGATGCTGGACCAAAGAATTAAGTCAATTTCTTTATTTCTGTACATTTGCCAATTTTATTAATTTAATATTTTTTTATTTTAATACATTTTCTTTTCTTACACTAAAGTTTGAGGTAATGTAGAACTTTTCAGGGTGATTAATGAGAGATGCTTGCTGGCCCACAAACAATACAAGCTAAATTCATGATTGTGTAGGATACTGTGTATGCAACTCATTAATGCAAGCATCTTGCTTCTGGATGTCATTTATTTGCCCCAGCTTGGCCTATTGCAACTTCAGGTTTCATTGCCTAACGTAAGTGGGAATATTTAAGGTGGCCGTACTAAACGGTTGCTTAAGGTAACAAGCAAATTTATTAGGAGGGTCAGTTCATGAATTAAAGTCAGTAGGAAAAGCATGGATTTGATTCTTGTGAAATTTAAATTTCATAATTATTGATTATTGACATTCTACAGGCTCCTACCCAAATTACTTTAGTCTGTGATACATGGATCTGCCTGTTCTGTCCCTGTCTCACACACGCACACAAACAGTCAGCCAGGGTTTAAATAAAACTTGCAGACAATAAATTCCTTTGAAAACAGGATTGGCAGCAACCCAGTAGCTGCTTGCCAAGAACATTACTAACAGAGGGAGGTGTTCCTCCTCCGTCAAATAAACCAAAACAAATACACAAAGTCAAAGAATTGTCAAGTCCAGTCCGTATTAAATCCAAGGCAGGCAGATAACGTAGTTTCAGAGATACAATGTGACTCGCTAGTTGTTTAGTTTTGTCTGTCACAGAGCCTGAATGGCCACCACACCCCCTTTTATCCCCTGTGGGGTGTGGTCCAGTGACTCAGCTTAATCTCTGGCATGCCTCCTTTTCTGCTGCGTGTGCTTGTCTCTCCGACGCTTGCGTGGATCCAGCCAAGACTTATTTCCATCACTGTCCGACTGCGACTGCTCGGAGATACCTGGCTCCTGGCCAATCTCGTCTCTCTCGGGAGACACCTGAGGCATTGTCAGAGAGGAGGGTCCTGGAGAGGGAGGCCTGGCCAACTCCTCTCCTTCACCTTCGGAGTCTTCTCCCTCCGATAAGACGGGCTCGGGGGTCGGAGTCACAACACTGCCCTTGAAGTCCTGAAAGTTCACTTATTAAAAAAATATGGCAATAAGCGCACCAACTAGAAATAATAATTATATTATGCTTTTAATGTATCCTATTTTACTTTATTGTATCCTATTGCAATGGGTCTTTTCAGTGGTTTCTTGGTTTTGGAATATCCTGCACAATGAGGCATGTTTTGTTCCTACTGTACCTACAAATTCAGCCAGTTCGCACCACTTCGGGAGAACCGGTTGTTAGCTTTCTGAACAGTTTCGAACTGGTTGTTGGAAAAAATCATTAGGGCAGAAAACCGGTTGTTAAATTATTTGAATCCCACCACTGAATGTAACCCATCAAGAAAACAAAAAACTGAAGAAGGCCCAAACAATTATTATTGCAGAATTTGTTGATTGAGTCACTGGTTTTGCCTGCAACCTAGCAAATAACAAGAGCCACAAGTCTATATAGATCTTGTATAGACTTTTGATCAAGTAGAGTTTTGAGCATGTGCACAGGCTAGCAGTTCCTAATTACAGAAAGAATTGCTTTCCAACCCAAAAAGGAAAGAAGATGATCACAAACAGAGACAAGGGTATTTTAGGGTATAAAAACATTGCAGGTAACTTCCTAAAAATGCAACATAGCAGCTTTGATATGTAACACAAGGCAATGCCTTAATTATTACACAAGTAGACTAACCCTAAATTTACAGCTTTGTAGAAGGAGATTTTTGTTAATTTGAATAGTAAAAATCAGAAGTCTGGTAGCACTTTTCATCCATGCATCTGATGAAGTGAGCTGCAGTTCAGGAAAGCTTATGCCTTTTAATAAAATGTGTTAGTCTGAAAAGGTGCTACCAGGCTCCTTCTGATTTTTGCATTTACAGCAGGAAGAGAGAGGGAGCCATGGTAACATAAATCCTTGAGTTGCTAAGGTGTGAACTCTACCATCAATTAGTTACTAACAGGGACAGATTGGCACAATAATAAAAATTCCCATTCTTAAGGAGTTAAAATACAGTAAAGAACAACTACAGTAGAAATCTGAAGAAACATATAGTAACATTATATTTGTAAAAACAAACATAAACATGATTACAACGAGGCTTCAAATCCAATTTGCAATATTCCCCTACTTTTTTGTTTAATAAACATTTTAAATTATAAACAAATTAAATTCAAAGGCATAAGAAGAAGGAGTTTGAGAACACCGGGGCAACATTTTCTGTTCAGTTTAACACAGGACAAAAATAGGTAAAATAAAGATAATAAATAAAATGATTACTTATTATGGACTGAAAGAAAATCATGATTCACTAAATATATTGTCTAAAATGTAAGTTTTTAATATTTATATATGATCTATTTTTAATCACGCTGTTTTGAACGGTGACTAAAATGGATTTTAAAATTATTAAATATTTTGCTTTTCATGCAAAAGTTACTGAAAAAGTATTTTTGCATGATGGCACTTAATGAGGACAAATTTCTAAACCTGAATCCATAATGGTTGGCTATACCAAAGAGGGTCATGTTGCAACTTTAAACGGTCACTGAACAAATAGTCATAAATTGAGAATTATATTCCTTGTAATCTATGATGTTCATGAGATTCCCTTCTAGATGTTCAAATATATTTGCTTCATCGTGCTTATTTAGGTATACCCCCTTTACTATTTTTTTTACTACTAATACATTAGTAAGAACACTTACTAGTTCTTTTGGACATCATAAATTTTAACAGGTATATGATATTTTCTGTGAATTTATTTCCCCTGCGTATGATTTCTACTGATAATATTTTGCTTTATATTTTTGTTTTATATGATTTCCAAATGTTAATTAAGCAATCTAGTTATTTGTAGTGCCAGTGCAGTGGCATATGGACTTCATTTTATCATTTATAGGATTACACACACACACACACGCACCCTGAGATTTAGGTACAACTTAGAACTTGTTATTTTCTTTCAAGATTTTAATAAGTGAGTTACTTTTGAAAAAATGTGCAGTTTCAAAAATTGCTTGCTTTGTAAGATAGTCTGCAAGCATAAATACTGCAGAATGTATAATGCATGTAAAAATCTTCAGATTCCTGTCACTCACAGGATATTTTTTAAGAAGACTTTAAAACATCACTTAAATAGTTTTGTTTGTTTATCCTACTTTGTATTTTGTGTTAGTTATATCTGCTGTTCAGCTTTTTCTTAGTGATTTAGCAAAAATAATTTTCTACAATGAAAGGTTATAATGACAGAATATTAAATACTTCTCATTTTTAATTTGCTTGTTGCACTTATTTTGCACTTTTTTCTAGAGCTCAAGGTATTTCACAGGAGACATCTCTTTTCATGTTACACAACAACTAAGGCTAAAGAAAAAGAAAGAGGCCCAAATTCAGGATGAGGATTGAGGATGGAACTGAATGCATGCCTTCCCAATTCTAGTTTAACACCTTAATAATTGCATCACATTGATATCTGCTTCTTACTTAACAATTAACAATATTTAAATCAAGCTAGATAAACTATAAGATACTAGGGTATTGAACTGAAAACAGGAAATGAGTATAGATTCTTGTATACATGTATATATAAGTGCTTACATATATACCTTCCCTCCCTTCCTTCCTTCTCTCTATCTGAGTTCCTCAGGGTTCATAAAGGAGAAACCATTCTCTCTTTCTCTTTCTCTCTCTCTCCCTTCTCTATCTCTTCCTCCCCTCCCCAATGAATTGTGTTGAATCAGATCAAAGATTATATAGTCCCCATAACCATTCAGAATAAGAGCCATCTGCTTCCTACACTGGCAAACCAGATGCCTCTGGAAAGCTCACAGACAAGATAAAACTTTGGCTGTCAAGTACTGCTGCTCTCCAAGAGCTGACATTCATTTTCATACTTCCATTGAACACAAAGTCAGATATAGCCATGCTAATAAATGATATATAATGAATGTTATGTAGATATCCTTTAGCATGTTAGTTACTTTCCCTAATTCCCTAATTTCTAGGTTAGGACTGAAATGCATTGCATCTCTAGATAACAGGAACAGTAGTTTGGCATCCCAACTCAACATGTGCAGGACCCCATGTTGGAGAATGATTTAGTATATGATTGGATTCAGTAATACAGATTTCACATTCTTCCTTACTGTACTTGTATTTAACTGGAAATAAATCCTTCTTAGTAAAATTTACTTACCAGTAAGTAGACATGAGATTGAACCTTGCAGTATATATTGTTCCAATAGCAAGTTTCACTCAGTTTAGTAGAATTTATTTCCAATAACTACAGTAGTGCTTAAAAGTTTGGGAACCCTTTTGAAAATTCAATATATCTCCAGAAATATGACCTAAAATATGATCGGTTCTCTACTTAAAACTAGATAAAATAAAACAATAAAACAAAGCAGTTGAAAACATACTTGTTCATTATTGAGGAAAAGATCCAAAGCTACATATTTTATGTGTGGTAAAAGTATGTGAACCTTTGTTTCAATAGGCTTGTGCCCCCCTTATACAACAATAACAGTTAAATGTTTCTGATAACTGTGTATATCAGTTTGGAGGAATTTTAACCATTTTTCCACTTTTTTAACTGCAACTCAGGGATATTGGAAGGCTTTCTAACATGAACTTCAGGTCCTTCCAAATATTTCTATAAAATTAAGACCAAAGTCACCCAGCTGGCTTTTATTCCTATTTTATTTTTTTATCCAGTTTATCCATATTTGTGATAGATGCTTGCTCTTTAAGAAGTATTTTCTACTTAAAACTATTTGCAATAACGATCAGATTTTTACTAATTACTGTGCTTACTGCTTGTAATGTGCTTACTATTATTATAAAGACATGATAAAAGAGTGATATTTTGTGTAAGTTGTGTGTCTGCATAGTTGAGAATAATAAAATTAATGTATATACTACTAAAACTTTCATTGTCATGATTTTAACTGGTAAAATAGTGCATTGCAGGGCAACAATTTTTGAACCAAGTTACCTCAAATGGACTAATTTACAAAATGTATCCAAAATCTAGGACCCATGACTGTCAAGGGAATGAAATCTGGGGAAATTGTGGCTCTTTCATCGTACTGGCTGCTGCTGGGCTCTGTTGTAGTCATGTGTTCTTCTTTTTCAATATTCTGTGATAATTTCCCAGTCAGTCTTGCAGTCTCTTGCTCCCTCCCCCATCCATCAACAGCTACTTACCTGCCTCCTGGGAAGGAAAAGTAAGAGAGGAACAGGGAAGAAGGAACCCAATGCACCCTTTTCATCCAATGCCATCTTCCATGCACCTTGTCCAACCCATACAGTGCGTCTTGAGTACCCTCATGTATCCTCCTTGACCTGTATTGCCCTGGTGCACCTTCTCTGACCCACATGGCATCTCCTGCATCTTTTCCAACTTTCCATTCCCCTGCATGCGTCTCCTGACATTACTTAGAGTACAATAATAACTAGATTGTTTGATGTGTCATCGAGTCATTTTTGACTTCTAGCAACCACATAGATATCAATCAGAATAGTGTCAAACCTCTTGTTCAAGCAGGAGCTTTTTTGGTTGCTGACCCACACTGCTGACTCGTATTAAAGTGATCGTCAACTAAGACTCCAAGGTCTCTCTCACAGTTACTGCCTTTGAGCCAGGTTTTGCTTCATCTGTACTTATACCTTTAGTTCTGGAGTATTGGCTATTCCTACTAGCTTAGTGTCATCTGCAAATTTGATGAGTTCCCCTTTTATTCTCTCATCTAAATCATTAATGAAGATATTGAAGAGTACTGGGCTTAAGACGGAACCCTTATTTTCCTCCATATAGATGCTTTCCCTCCATATAGATGTAGTGCCATTAAGAACTACTTGTTGAGTACAGTTTGTCAGCCAGTTACAAATCCATCTGGTGGTGATGCTATCTATCCCACATTTTTCAAGCTTACAAAGAATTACTTTGTCGAATCTTATGTCCACAGCATTTCGCTGGTCTACTAATGTAGTTACTTTGTCAAAGAATGAAATAAGATTGGTTTGATATGATCTGTTTTTAACAAACCCATGCTGGCTTCTAATTATAACTTTATTTGTTTCTAGATGTTCACAGATCTGTTTTTTGATTATCTTTTACTAGTATCTTTCTAGGTATTGATCTGTAGTTTCCTGGGTCTGTTTTTTTTTTTTTTTTTTGAAGATGGGAACCATATAAGTTCTTTTCCAATCTTCAGGTAGTTCCCAGGGAGTCCAGGATTTTTGAAAGATATGGTACAATGGTTCTGAGGTAACATCAGAAAACTGAACATAAGTGCCTTCAGAACTCTGGGATGTAATCCGTCAGGTCCCAGGGATTTAAATTTGTCAAGATCAGTCAGGCATTTTCTTACTATTTTCTTGCTTATTTTAATATTTATAGTCTGACTTTTATGGTTATGTTTTTGGTAGGTTGGGCTATATTTTCTTTTTGCATGAAGACTGATGCAAAAAAATGAGTTAAGCAGTTCTGCTTTCTCTCTATTGCCTCTTACTTCCTTGCCGTCTTCTTTCTTTAGTGGAACGACTGTTTCCTTGACTTTTTTTCTTGTTATTTATATGTTGAAAGAAACTTTTTAAAATTATTTTTTACTTTTGTTGCAAGTCTTAGTTCATTCTGAGCCTTTGCTTTCCTGACTTTATCTTTGCAGATTCTGTCTATTTGCTGATATTCTGGCTTAGTTATGTGTGCTTTGTTTTTTCGTTTATTTTTCATACTTATCTTTTTTGTCTTTTAGTTTATCAGAGACATCTTTGTGCAACCATGCTGGTTTCTTGTTGGATTTCTGTTTTTCTTTTTCAATGGTATTGTGATGGACTGGGTTTATTTTTCAGTTTCCTATGCTTTTTGAATTGTTTTTCCCTTTAGGATTTCCATCCATGGGATCTTTTCTAGTCTGTCTCAATCAGGTCTTCTAACATTTAACTAGTTGGGTTATGTTCTATTGCTTGTGTTTGCAATATATTGAATTCCAATATGATGTGGTCACTCTCGCCCAAAGTTCCAGTACTTTCAACTCCTCTATCACTTCTCCTATTAGTAAGAATTAGGCACAGTATTAGATTTTTCCTTAGTTCTCTCCTCTACCTTTTGGAAGGTAAAATTATTATCTAGTGGGTTAGGAATCTGTTTGATCTCCCACTTGCTGTAGTGTTTGTCTCCCAGATATCAGGGTAGTTAAAGTTTCCCATTACTATTGTGTTATGTTTTCTACATATATTTGTTAATTGATTCAGCAAGAAGTTCATCTATTTCTTCAGCTTGGTTTGGTACCATGTAGTATATGACTATAGCAATGTCATTCTTTTTTTTCCTTTTATATTGACCAATATGTATTGTAGGAGGTTTTCATCCTTGGTTTTATGCATTTCTGTAGAGATATAGTGATATTTTATATAAAATACAACTCCACATCGTCTTTTGTTTGGTCTGTTTCTGTTTTTTTCCATGATATCTATCCCTAACTTGTTATTTCTGTTATACTGTTACTGGTTGTCCTATTTTCCTCTTTCCTTCTACTTTTCCTAGCATTGGTGTCTCCTCTAGTTAGCTAAGTGTCCACATAATGTCCAAAATAGAATCATTTTAGCCTGGCCATTTCAACGTCCAGTGAGAATACTGTTAATTGTTCAATAATTTAGTTGTTTATTTTCTTGGCTGTCCACAGTGTCCACAATCTTCTCAGGAGTCTTCTCCAGCAACTATATTGGCTTAGTGATTTGTCATCAATAGGTTAGCATAAGGAAGATTAAAACTGATTCTTATTTTGAAATGTTTTTCTAAAAAAAAATCACCTTATAGAGAGATCTATCCTTTCATATACTGTATGTATCACATTTATGTATGCAGGTGTATTTGGATTTATGTGGCTATATTTCCTGTGAAAGAAATGTAGACTAGGTTAAGGAGTTTTTGCATATTTTTCTTACAAAAGCCTAATTCATTTTTGTTTAATTTATTATAATATTCTGAGTCTCAGTACTCTCATTCATTGTGAAATCTCTTCTTCAATTTCATTTTTTTTTTTTTTTTTTTTGGTGTTTGCAATTGATGCTTAAGATGCTGGAGGAAATAAAGCAATTTTGATTAGTTCTCAATCCCTGCCATTTTTTTCTCCCACAGTGCACTGGGGATATTTGTGTTCTGGGGCATTGTCTACATTGTGTAGTGGTGGAGAACTAGCTGCAATTATTTGAGCTTCTTTGATGCATCTTTCTTAAATGAGTTATTTATGTGAGTAGCTATTTTATTTTAGAATAAAAATGAAATATAGTGACAGAAGATGTGCCTGCAACTTGATAGTATTAAGGTTTTTTATTATTATTTTTAGTTAGCCTTGTAATGCTTCCCCAGGATAAATAAGATGGTATAAGACTTTTATTCTTGCCTGTTCTTTATTGTTGCACTAGAAGTCTTATTTTGAGATTCTGTATATTTGGCACTGGAGACATCTGTTGTATTTTGTTAACTACAGGTCTTTTGCTTTTTTATAATTATTTTCCATTACTGTGGCAAATAATTTGAGCTTCCTAAAATTACTCTTGACTTGGGATTATTAATTAAAAATCAGTGAAGAAATGGAAAGATGCAATTAGCACATATATGCTTAATAAAACAGGTGCAAAAAGTATAATATTACGAAACCCAATACATGAGTTATTGATTTTATGTACCATTTGGCAGAGCATTTTATAATTAATGTTAGCAAGTATTATTAATATGGTTTTAATTCCTTATTTTAGCTGCATTGTCTGAATTCAGATCCTCAGATGGTGTCACTCAGCAACAATTTAATTGAAATCAATGGAATAATGCAAGATTATATAAGAAAAGGATCAGAACTAAGCTCTTCACTATAAATTACTAAATGGACTATCCTGCATGTTTGGCATTTGTGTGGTGGATGCTCATAGTAATATAGGAATGAATGCAGTATCTTCCTAAATTCTATTGAGACCATCATGCTGTCACATGATGGCTTACAACATGATAAAAATATTGTAAAACATTAAAATAGTACATTTAACTTTAGAATTAACATAGAATTAACTAAGGGGAGAGTATACAAATGGGTGGAAGAAGGATCTTCTATTCAATTCAGCAACCACTTCCAAAATGGCACACTCCCATCCAAGCCCTATGCCAATCAGCAAAGCCAGGTTTAAAAATCCTTTTGGAAGGCAAAGAGGGTATATTTCACTTTACCAGTAAGCAAACTGGCAGCCAGTTCAGCTCAAGATGTTATATGGGCTACCCTAAGGATCCTCAGAACTGTCCATGCAGCATCATTCTGCAGCAGCTGTACTTGCAGAATACTTTTCAACAGTGGCTCTGTGTAGAGTTCACCGCAGTAATCTAATGTTGACCTGGGCCTGAGTAACCTGAGGGCAGGGACTCTTGCTAGGAAAGAAAGCAACTAGCACAGAACATGAAGGTATGCAAAGGCTCTCCTATCCACAACTGCCACCTGGTCTTCAAGCAGGAATTTCCCTTGGAGGAGAACCCCCAAATTGTGCAATGGCTCTGTCTGGGGCAGTTCAAACCCATTTAGAACTAAAGATGTTAAACTCCCAGATCCCAGAGCCCCATGCACCCATAGCAACTCAGTCTTACAAGTCTGCTATCCCCCATCCAGACCCCCAGACCCTATAAGGCAGTGACAGCAACACCTGGATCACCCAGAAGGGAGCAGTGGTGGGTTCCTCCCAGTTCAGCCCGGTTCAGCTGAGCTGATAGTGGTGACAATATGACATCGCCACACTGGTTCTCTTTGTTCAGGAGCTGGGCCCTCCCATCCCACCTGTGTTATTCTTACCTTTTATTTGGCCCCACCCCCAATCTATTCGCTGCCTCCCGAGTCCCAGCTGATGGCTAGAAGGAAAAAAACTGTTTAAACTCTTGCTGCACGTCTTCAAAGGGCCGCCCTACAGCTGATCAGTGTTAAAAGGCAGTGTGGTGGTAGACCAGTGCGCTCGAAAAACAAATGGATAGACTGATGCCTCCAAAAACAAATGAGTAGACCGGGATGCTCTAAAAACAAACGGGTAGACCAGGACGCTCAAAAAACAAATGGGTAGACCAGGACGTTCCAAGAACAAATGGGTAGACTGGTACAGTTCTGCAAGCAGTTAAAAGCCTGGTAGAACTCTGTTAAATCCTAAAGAATTGTCACATGACCATCAAACTACACCCACAAAATAAGCCACGCCCACAGAACCAGTAATAAAAAAATGTAGAACCCACCCTGGGAGGGAGGTATAAAGTTCAATCACTCAGTGACTTTATGTAGATGTTAAAAAGGAATGGAGAGATTACCAAACCCTGCAGCACACTGGATCTCTCATTCCCTATCAGTGCCAATTGGGATCATTCTTGGAGAAAGGAGCCAGATCAGGATATCATGGTAAATGGATTGAAGGCTGCTGAGAAGTCAAGAAGATCAATGAGAGATGAACTACCTCTGCCCACTCTTGCCAGATGGTGTTACCTAATCAATAATGAAATGTTTGCAAGCAAACAATCAAGCTCAGAGAGCACTCAGGACTCTGCAGTTCAATCCTGACTTACATATATTTTGTTCTGTTGGAAGGATGTTTTTGTAAACAAGGAAGAATTTGTAAACAACAAGGAATTTGATGACTGACAGGGTTTATGTGTTGATGGTATGATCTTGTTCTTCCCATTGAGCTTTGGATGCTAGCTTGTCTCCTTATTGTGATTCCCATGTGACAATAGGACATCAGTTGTTGATATCATCAGCCGTTCAATCATGTCCAACTCTCAGACGCTCTATAGATCAGTACTCTCTATGCCCCTCTGTCTCTCATTGCCTCCTTCAGATCCACTGTGATCATCCTTTATAATGTCCAGCCAGTGGGTACTTGGGTGAACTTTCTCCTTTTTCTAGCTGATCGTTCCCAGCGTGGATTGCAGTGGTGGGTTGCTCCTGGTTCAGTCCGGTTCTATAAAAGCAGTAGTAAAACCGGCAGGAGGCTCTGCCCACCTGCCATGACATCATCATGGGTGATTTGCGCATGTGCAGAATCGCTTGCACGCCCGCTGCAAACTGGTAGTAAAGGTAAGTGGAACCCACCCCTGGTGGATTGACTTTTCAAGTGAGTCAGCTCTCAGGACGTGATCAAAGTATGACAGCCTTGTTTGGCAATCTTGACTTCAAGTGATATTTTTGGTGTGGCTCAGTCTAGGACTTTTTGTTTACAATTTTTGCAGTTCATGGGATGCATAATAGTCATTTCCAGCACCACAGTTCAGAGGTGGCCACCCTTCTTTTTCCGAGTCCAAGTTTTGCAACCATGAATAGCAATTGGAAAAATTATTGCATTAACTGCATTTGGTTGTGAAGCGGACATCTTTATTCTTCCAGATGTTATACGTGCCAGACATTGCAGTTCTTCCAAGTGCTATACACTTTCTGATCTCAGGACTGCAGTCACCACTTTGGTCGATTTTAGAGCCCAGGAAGATGAATTCCTTTACTGTTTCAATGGTCTCATTGTCGACCTTCACTCTTGACCTGTGGGTTCTCTGCAGTAGTCATTACTGCAGTAGTCAAGGTAGTTGTAGCCAGTCTATATGTCTACTTTGTGACCCACTGGAAGCTTCACTCCATCAGTCTTAACTACTCTCTCTTCCCTCTCTTAATTACCATCTTTTCCAGTCCGAATGTTATCTAAATGTCATCACTATAGATGTAGGTCTGGTTCTTAGTATTGCCTCTGTTTGTCCAGCCCAGTCATGCAGAGAGTTGGTCAAAGGGGTTGGTGAAGGTATTAGGGAGTTTGAGATAGCAGAAGCAAAACGCTCCCAACAGTTGAGCAAATGGCAAAATCAATAGCCATATGGAAGAGGCCTAAGAATAATAATGCTTTTATTCTGCTCTCCTGGCATCCTTTTTCATCTGATTGTCTATATTATTCTTGTTATCCATTACTAAGAAATATTCAGATTAAGACTTTGGGTGGCCATTGCACAGGAGAAAAAAAAAATCCGTTTGTATATTACAATTCCTATGAATGAGATGACTATCAACAGCCTTTGTATTTATTCTTTTAAAAATTGCTCTTTTGCAAAATAAATTAACTTGTTACAGTGTTGACTGGTTTGTAGGTTTTGTGATAATCTCCAAAGATGGTAGGCAAAAAGGCAAACATTACTAAGATGTGAACTCTACAATCTGTCAGAGAGCCTTGTAAGCAACTCTTAATATAGAAACTTTTACAGCTTGGAAAATATTTCTTAACTGTATAATCTGGCAGTCATTTCATTGTATAAGGGAAATATGTGCTTTTCATTATCAAATGGAAAAGAATTTAAATCTAGAAAAATATTTTTATATATCTTGAATTGCTTTTTTATAGAAATGTTCTCAAATATTCAAACATTAAGCTTTTGCTGGAATTATATAAAAAGGAAAGCACTCCTTTCTTTATTTTAAAGAGCCTGCAGCCTAACAGATGTAGATGAAGAACATAAAGAGCAAATCTTTTTCAATCTTCAGTTTTCTTAAAGTAACTGCGGTCTATTGATAATAGCCAGGGCAACCATGTTAATCATGTTTGAACATTTAATAGTGAAGCTACCTTTACTGTCTAAGTAAATATAGCTTACAGACTTCTGCTTCTGAAGAAACAAGATTTTTTTTCTATTTATAAGTGGTTGGAAGGATGCCATTCACACTCATTGTATTATGTGATAGACACTGCATAATCTAGTCTTCCAGACTGAAATGCAAAACCAGCATACATATTCGATCCATTGATTTTTTCTCTAATTAACTTAATGAAAGATCTAGTAACATATTGTATCTATATTCTAAGATTGGCTTTTGATATAAATTTTCAGTCTGGGGACATAGGACACGGAATACTGTATTATTTAAATCTTCAAAGAAATATCTCTCTTTTTGTATTTGTAATCAAAGCCATTAGATAAAATTCACTTAAAAATTAATAACAATTTTTAAAACACCTTGAGAGGTAGCATAATAGCGAGTAAAATGCTGGACTAGGGATAATAATAACCAAACACTCCTTCTCTTTTGGCACAGAAACCAGCTAGATAACTTTGAGTAAGTTTCTGAATCTCAGTCCTAGTCTAGAAACTAAAACAACAACAAGAAGAACAATAAAAACACTCCCATCAGTTTGCACTACACCCGCATGCTAGTTTGTAGTCCATGCCAGGCAGGGGTGGGTTCTACTTACCCTTACTACCGATTCACAATGGTGCCCCGCGTGAGTACTTGCTTCACTCATGCTTGTGTGTGTTCTTCTGCACAAGCGCAGAAGCATTTTCATGACATCAGGGTCAGTGGGCGGAGCCTCCTGCTAGTTTTACTACCGGTTCTATAGAACCGGTGCGAATCGGGGGCAGCCCACTACTGATGCCAGGACTTCAATGTAGGAACTGTTAAGAAAGAGAAGTAGTTATATAACTAACATAGTTTCTACTTTCCCGGAGTTAGTTGTCTTTTCTTCTGCTTTAATGGTTTATTGCTTCCTTACCCCTTCCCAAGGCTAGTTACACATTCCTTTCTGCTCCATAATCTTCAGTGAAAAAGCCTTTTTCCTGGAGTGGATTCATTTGGGTTTTTATGTTGTTATTAGTACTACTGTGCACAGTATCATTCCTATCTGAAGCTTTCGAATGGTGAACTTCTGGGGTCCATATATTGCTGAATTACATCTCTAGCATACTTTGGCATTTATCTAGGGTTCTTAGAAGTTTGATTGCTATCAAAAATTTGCTATCAGAAATTTGTAGACGATAACTGTGAGGCTGATCCTCTCTTCTGGCCTTATTTTACCCTAGGAGCTAAGTGTGGTTCAAATAATCTTCTAGCGATTTCTTTTGAATATCAGCAGATATACAGTTCTGCCTGATATTAAGGGTAGATATTAAATCTACCCTTGTCTGTGATTTTAATTATAGATGAAAAGACAGACTTGTCTTGAAACGATAAGGGACATTGTCCCTTCTCTAATCCCTTGTCTGGATTTTGTATTTTGCACCAGCTGCAACCTGAAGGCAGTAGAGAAAGTTATCTGGAAAGTTTGGCAAATTATTAGAAGTGCTGTCATGAAAATAACTGGATGTTAGAACCTGCTTGAGTGGTTAAGCTCAAGGGAGAAGCTAGGAATACAGCAATGGTCTTCATTGGGGAGCTTCATCCTTATCTAACCTACAGAACCTCAAAACCAGGTTGGTGATTTATTTGCACAAGACTTTTATTTCTGGAGGTCTTCAATCTTTTGTTCTTTGATGAGTAGTATTAAGCAACTTGGAAAATTATGGCTACTATGGTAACCATATTCTAAATTGCCATGGACCTAAATCAGGGATGAAATCCAGCAGGTTCTGACAGGTTCTGGAGAACCAGTAGCGGAAATTTTGAGTAGTTCTGACAACCAGCAAATACCACCTCGGCTGGCCCCAGAGTAGGGTGGAAATGGAGATTTTGCAATATCCTTCCCCCGGAGTGGGGTGGGAATGGAGATTTTGCAGTATCCTTCCCCTGGAGTGGGTCAGAATGGAGTTTGTGCAGTATCCTTCCCCTGCCATGCCACCAAGCCATGCCCACCAAGCCACGCCCACAGAACCAGTAGTAAAAAAAAAAATTGGATTTCACCACTGTCCTAAACTATATCAAAGGCTGTACATTAGATTTTGTTTTTGTTTTGGAGAGCTGAGACATAATCTGAGGGACAGGGTATTATTATTCCTTGTTGTGTGGCTTACCTGTTCTCTGATTTATTTGAAGTGCTTCAATGCTAACATATCTCCAGGGATATGGAGTCATTTGATTGATCCATTCCAGGTTCCTGATAAAGCTATTTAGTTCTAAGAAGAATTTGGGGAGTTTTATGAAAAATGGCAAGCAATCCTATTAGGGCTGAGCCAGCTTTGGGACACAGAAGCAAGCGTGACTGTTAAAGAAATTGTACCTGAGCATCCTCTTATTCTGTGCCAGTACATGGCTGCTTATGATTTCATCAAGGAGATTAAGTAGGAAATAGCTGGAGTGATAACTGTACTGATAGAGGAGAATATTTGTAGCTCAGGATTGAACTGTGGGATCCTTGGTGCTCTCTGAGCTTGGTTGTTTTCTTGAAGACGTTTCATTATCAAAATAGGTAATATGAGTGTTAGGAGTGTGCTTTACTTTCATTTTATATACTTGTGGTTTGCCTTCTCAGTGTTTGTTAGTGATCTTGGTGAGTCTTTGATTGGACTGTTGTTTATTGTTAGCTTCCTTGGAAGTTCCTTGATTGAGATATTGTTTGTTTTCTAATAGTTAGTCTAATGTTAATCTTGGTGTTCATAAAGGCAAGCCAGGTGCCAAACATCTGAGATGGGGTCATTTGACCATGCGGGAAGGGGGCACAACATTTTATGACAGCCAGTTTTAAGTTTTGCTTGTTATAAAACACCCTTTCCAATGGGTAAATCCATAAAATTTAAGTTGGGGGTACCTGTAATAGTACTATATCCTTTCTTTACATTATAAACTTTCAGGTATTTTAAGCAAGGTGTCATAGCTTCTTTCAGGAGTATTTTCCCAAGGACAAAGTCCCTGTTTCTCTTACTCTTCAATCATAACACTTAGCTTTTAAACTTCTGATCATACTCATTGCATGTTTTTGAACCAGTTCCATCAGAGCAAGATCCAACTAGCATAGAATACACTAAAATTATTAAGTTTGATTTTGGCTGCACATTCATAGGAACCGTGTTCAGGTACAGAAAATCTTGGTTGTGAAGGCTATGTACACTAAAGCTCAAATTGGACAAGCTCAAGACATATAGAAAAAAGAAATATTTATGCAATGTACAATAAGAAATATAATAGTCATGGAGTTAGGCTTTTCCCCCCTAAGGTCACTAGAGAATTTAGTGGTGAGTTTAATGATCAGAAACTCTAAGCCTTTCTACCTGTGAGAGATGGGAAAAAGCTTCTTTCTTCTCTCACCACTTCATATGTCATCTATGGCTCAGTCTACACATCAATAATTTCCTTTTCCTTTTTATTAAACTAAGCATCCAAACCATTATAATCTTTTCTTATTAGTTAGCTATTCTAGTTCCCTGATTATTTGATTTTCTTTCCTCCACATTTTCTTGTTCTACAATTTGATCTATTTGATAGTATCCAAAATTGACAAATAGAGGAATATATAGAAAACTATGTTTATGAATATTTGGAGACCAACAATTAAGCAGTACACACATGACCCTCATTGCAGTCTCTAAACCTATGTTTTCATTATAATCAGGTGTAAAATTTTCAAATGAGATGCAGTTTATTAAAGATACACTATATTTTTAGTTCCTAAGGTGACACAAAATCTTTTGAAGATTTTTTTTAAAAAAAAGTAATCCTAGCAATTTTGACTGCTTGATTGCACAAATTCCACCATAATTTGAAATATTCTTCACTGTTGCCAACATGGAAGGGAATTTTTAATCTGATGGTTTTCCTGTCTCACATTCTGCTTCAGTAACACTGCATCTGGGGTTCATGTAATCATCTTTCCTGTACTAACAGGAGCTTTGGGTGTGTGTCCAAATATTGTGGTAACTGAGAGTGTATCAGGATTATAAAATGGACACTGAGAATCATGCAATGATTCTTGGAATTGGTTCCATGTACAGAATTAGCATTGGGAAAGTATTGTCAGAACATTACAGCTTCTCAACAACTGACATTTGGATTTACATCTTTGGGCTTATTTTTTTGATGAATATGTTAATTTGGAGATGGGATGTAGAACAGACCTGAACATTGCTTACTGAGGGCATTGCAGCCAGAGAATTATTGTTTCTAAAGCTATTGATTTTAGCAGCAGCTGATATTTCAATCTGGATGCAGCATGTCTGTGCCTCTACGCACACTGTCAAGAAGAAATATGATAGTGTCTTAAAAGATTAATAATATCGCTGGTCCTCAGGAGGCCTGTCTTAATTCACTGGCCTGTTCCTTGACATGTACTGTAATTTATCTAGTCTGATTTGAATAGCAAATGGCAATCGGCTGCCATTAGGGAAATAGGCATCATTCTTATTGATCTAGCATAGGCTGGATTTTATTTAAGGGGAACTGCAAAATGTTATTAACTCCACAATGAGAAGCAAAACCATTCTCTTACCTGCCCCCTCCCTAACTATGTATTGCAAAACATTTTCTCCAAAATAGCACCGTCCAAATATGTTAGATTACAAATTTCATCTTTTCCAACTAGTATGCCAGCACAGACTGGAATTTCTGGAGATTCCAAACTGATATATCTGGAAGTATAGAGCATTTTAAAATGATATAAAGTGACTCATGGGAAAAAGAAGATGGAATCATTCCTTTCAATGAATTTGCAAGGTACTTCAAGTAACTAATAAGTTATATAAGTGTGGATTTTAAAAAAAAATCTATTTGTACATAGTAGTTTTGGAAAACTATAACACATACCTTTTGGGCAAACAGGTTTAAGCATACACTCAGGGAGTTATGCTACTGTTCCTCTCCTTTGCTCTCCTCTCCTCTCATTTTTACTGACCCACAATTTCCCATAAAGTTGAAGGCTGCTTCAGAAAATGGATCCTCAATTTTTTGTTTGAAGCCACTATCAAGATTGCCTTGTGAAAAAATAGTATGAATAAATGTTATAAAATCTCCTTATGCTCTTGGAAGAAATATAGGGTATATATTTTAAACAATAGTTACTTGGTGAATGGAGAGGCTCAACCTCGACAGCAAGATTATGTAAATCCTCACAAAACTTTTCCAAATGTATTCATTGGCTCAGAAATTTACATTTCTTGAGTGAAATGTAAAAGGAATGCCTACTAGTCTTCCAACATTGCATCTTAAAATTGTAATTAAAATGCAATTAAAATTATAATTAAAATTATAAAATTATAATTATAATAAGCTATATGATTTAAGATTTTAGTTAGCAATATTCCTGTTCATTTCTTGTTTTGTGTACCTAACTCTTAGCCTATTGGTTAGCCTAATTAAAATATTACCTTAACATGAATTTGATTTTTTTAAATGGCAACAAAGCTAGCTTTGCTTTTCACTTAGTCTTTATGAAAGACAAAGGAACAAAGAAAAACAGTTTTTTTTATCTAATTCAGCTACAGCCTTTGAAATAAGAGGCGTTAACAAATTGTCTACTTTGTGAGTGTAAGATCATAGATTGACAAAATTTCAGAAATGATAGGTATATCCAATCAAAATATCCTTTTACTGAAAGGCAAACAGGTGAGACTGCTTCCAAGTATCTTGTCTTATTTCCTATAATGCTTTCTAATACTCCAGTCTTCTTCTTCTTCTTTTTTTTTTTTTAGTTTGTTCGTTTCTTGTTAGGCAGGTTTCAGATATAGCATTACTTTGCAAAGTTTGAAAGAATATCCCTGGACCTATTGGGGCATCAGAATGGGTTTACCACATATTTGAATAAAAAATTGCAAAACAAACAAACAAATAAAAGAAAAACTACATGAATACGAAACTATTTTTTTTAGTATCAGTCAGATTGGTTTTTCACTTGAGGAATGAGCTAGAGCTGTGAAATCTGAAAATGACTTTAAAAGATGGATGCTGCCTAAGGTGGAATATCAGATAAAAGGTGGAAGACTAATGTGCAGAGAGAAAAATAAGTTAGTGTTGGGAACTTCCCAGCCTCACAGGGAGGATGGATTAAGAATGGAACTAGTCTAGAATCACTATGCTACTGTAAAAGGTTCAGAACCAGACTTACCTCCCTTCCTTGGAGCTTCATCTAATTCGGGAGTGTCAAACTGGCGGCCCATGGTTCGGATGCATCATGCACATGCCATGCCTACCCTGGCTCCATAAAGGCAAAAAAACATTGTGATACATCGCGATATGTGACGTGACATGATACCAGTGATCTAATTATTCTCAAGGAAAAGCTGCCAGTGTCAGGGTTCCAAGTAGCTTCAGACTGGGGGGATTCCTGCATTATGGAAAGAACATAATAAAGTAGTTAGCTTGAACTCTGCACTGTGGTTCTGGTAGTTACAGCCAGACACTGGATCCTCCCAAACTAGTGTTCTTTAACTGATTAATCTCTTATCAGTTTCAGGTAATGATGCATCCTGATAGGATTTAATCAATTTAGTAAGGTAACAGAGTGGTGTTTGTTAACTTCCAGTTAGCACTTGTTAGGGAAGTGCTGTGCCACAGAGAAAAGTAGTTCAGGAAGAGATAAGCTTTACTAAATAAAATCTTGACAATGTTTGATTTTAAGGCTATGATTGCCAGATGGAGACATGAAGACAAAAAGAAGGACATGTCTGTCTTTTGCTGGATATCTGGTAACAGTACCCAGAAGCAATGGTAAAATGGAAATGAGAAATATTGCCATGTTCTTATATTTCAATTTGAAAATAAATTTTTAAAAAGTTAAGTAGTGAGTGCAAAAAACAAAACAAAATCCTACAAGCACAATGGAAGGTATCTGCTGGCTTCCAGCCTAGTGGTTAGCCAGTTTTAGGTAATACAGGAATATTATATAGACAATTACAAGCATTCTGGTTAGTGTAGGAGCAATAGTATATTCGAGTGGTAAATAAAATATCTTGAATTCAGATATCCAATTTCAACTTTAATATAGCTGTTCTAACATTGCCAGAGGTGTTCCAGTACAGTTTTGAATATTCTGGAAATAGTCCATTAGTTATTTTGAGATATAACATTTCTAAAACAGTTTGAACAGCATCAGAAGTTCCTTTATGATTGAAACAACCTAGTTCAAACTTGAAATGTTTCAGAGCTGAAAAGCTTTACACGTCCTATACAGTATATATATTAAGTATTTTATAGTGACCAATAAAAAAATAAAAGCAAAAAAAAAAAGCTTTATGATTTCTTTTTGCACAATTTTAGGCACTAATATTTTTATTATTTATTTTATTTATTTATTAAAGCATATCCCACCTTTATTACTTTTTTATAATATTTCAGTACAACTTACAATACTAGGAAGGATTCAGTTACAATGCATATATGCATTGTAAAAAATGTGAAAAAATTACCATAAAAATTATCTTCAAATTTTTTTAGTTTCAAACCTCTATACAGTTCTTTGGGAGAAACTCTCACTGAATTCAAAGTAATGCAGACAAATAAGCCTATATTCTACTGGTGTAGAGACAATTTTTTCATTGTATATATAGAAAATTATACTTCAGTTTTCTGTATCCTGAAATGAAAAATGAAGACTTTTTGCTTAGCTCGTTCCTCCTGTTACTTTGAAATCTATTGCTGAATAAGAAAAAAATGCTCCAAAATGATCAAATTCAAAGCAACAAAGTAGATTGAAAATGACTTTGTTATTTTGAGCGGCAGTAATTGCTATACATTGTGAAGCCCGCATAAGAAATGAGTTAATGTGTAGAAGAATGACGTGAGAAACTTTTAATTTTCCTGATGATTTCAGTTTCTGAATGAATGATTTCTTAAATTAATAAAGAAAAAAAATGGAGTGTTGACTTGCAATTAAGTAGAATCCTTTTGCAAATAATGGAAGATGAAACCTCATATAGGTTTGACTGCTTGCCTATTTATGATTTTATCTGCTAATAGAGCCTTGAAAACAAGCAATGAATCCTAAATTGTTTTTCAGTATTTTGCTGGCCTGTCTGAGCAAGAACACTACAGTTTTCTTAATTCTCTTTTGCGATTTATCATTCCCAATTCATTGTTTTGCATAACTCTGTTTAAAATGAAGAAATGTCATTATTTTGCAGTGAAAAACTTGTCATTTGCATAATGCCTGCCATTAATTATTGTGAGACTAATGCAGCTGTTGATATTTTTAGGGCACAGTGGTACAGCCTGCACCTTGTATAATGTCATTCTAAAAACATTGGTAGTTAATAGGTGCCATAACATTGCACAAATGCAAGAAAGGAAAATAAAAAGAAGAGGCACAATGGAACAGGCTGTGATCTTTATTTAGCATTTTCTCCTTGAAATACTTGGTGAGAGACAGCTTTAAAAGGAAATCAAGAGAACAGGAAGGTGCAAAATAGCAGAAAAAAATTAAAAGGATCTGAATGCTGTTTTTAATAACTTTTTTTGCTCTTATAAGACAACTTTAATTTAGTCAGATTAAAAAAGCCCCAATCAGTCTGTAAAAATATAAACAATTTCTACAAATTAAATTTAACTGCAGGGACTTGAGAGATCCTATTTTCCTACTAGTGGATCCCACTTTATATATATATATATGTTTTCTCAGGTTTTCGCGGGTGTTTGTATGTAGGTCTTTGGTTATTCGGGTCTTCTCCCACGTAAAATTGGAAGTGTCTTGGCAACGTTTCGACGAAGTCTCATTCGTCATCTTTAGGCTGGTGTTCTCGGCTTCGTGCTTCCAGGACCCGAATAACCAAAGACCTACATATATATATATATATATATATATATATGTATATAGGTAGGTAGGTAGGTAGGTAGGTAGGTAGGTAGGTCAGTCGGTCTTTGGTTATTCGGGTTTTCTCCCGCGTAAAATTGGAGGTTTCTTGGCAACATTTCGACGAAGTCTCATTCGTCATCTTCAGGCTGGTGTCTTCGGTTTCGTGCTTCTAGGAGCAATGTGTGTGATCGCAGCTGTTTCTTCCTTTTAACTGCCAGTGGGGGTGTGAACTGATTGGGTGGGAGCTTGGCTGTGTTCTGATTGGGTGGAGGTGTGTTCTGATTGGTTGGGGGTTTGGCTGTGCTCTGATTGGATGGGGGGTTGGCTGTGCTCTGATTGGATGGGTGTGTGTTCTGTTTAGGTGGGGGCTTGGTTGTGCTCGGGTTAGTCTGAGTAGCAGGGGGATTTGAGCTGGTGAGCTGTGTTGCTGTTGTTTGGCTTCGTGTTCGTGGCCATGCTATCTTTTCATGGTGGGTGTCAGTCTGCTTCATGTATGGATTGGAGGGGTTTAAAGGGGCTAATGATGCAGCTGTGGTCTGGCTTCTGGTCCGCAGTCGTGCCTCATCCTCAGTGTGGGTTTGAGTTTGCTTTCTGCGTGGATGTGTGGTGGTTACATCCTGTGGCCGTAACCACCACACCGTACCAAAGACCTACATACAAACACCCGCGAAAACTTCAGAAAACACACACACACACATATATATATATACACACACACACACACACACACACACACACACACTATATTTGTTTTTTGAGGTTTTCGTGGGTGTTTGTATGTAAGTCTTTGGTTATTTGGGTTTTCTCCCACGTAAAATTGGAAGTGTCTTGGCAACGTTTCGACGAAGTCTCATTCGTCATCTTCAGGCTGGTGTTTTCGGCTTCGTGCAGCCTGAAGATGACGAATGAGACTTCGTCGAAACGTTGCCAAGACACTTCCAATTTTATGCGGGAGAAAACCCGAATAACCAAAGACCTATATACTATATTGGCTATATTGTTTATCTAGAGTCCTACACATCTTAGAACACAGTTTCCAAATCATAACAACTTAGAAATACATTGACTTCAATACAGGTAACTGGACCTCAATTTTGGCTGAGAAATTCTGCACCTTCCACATGTCAGAAAAACAATTAATATGTTAAAATAACACCTATAGCTAAATTTGAATATATTTGGTAACATTAAAGTTATATTTTGGTTTTTTTGTAATGATTAGTAATAATCTATAGAACTAGAAGTGGAACAGTTGTATGGCAAATATTCAGAGTATAGAATACATTGGAGTATCAACAAGCTCAGGGACAGCTGTTAAATAATGAAACTAAAAATGTTTGCTGTTTTACAAAAGTAGTACAATTTACTTAGAATTTTTAAGTATAGTTAAAACACTTTTATGCACAAGATTTAATCTTGTTAACCTAGAATCTTTTGAAATTCCAGTGTGTGTGTGTTAGAGAAGGCCTTTATTGAACGTTTATTATTAGGAAAAGATTTAGAATTTCAAAAATAAATTTGGACAGTATATAATTTGAATTAGAGAATAGCTGTATCCTTTATTAAATAACAGGTATATTCAATAAGCAGCTACAAGTTTTAAGATTTTTTTTAAAAAAATCTAAACATTATGAAAAATATGAATTTATTTTAAATATGATTCTCATACTTTCTGTGCTGGACATGTAATGTATTTTAGAGAACTAAAAAACATGATAAGCACTTCTCTATTTGTATTTCTTTATGGTTAAATATTATCAGCATAATAAATCTAATTCTTGGAAAACAAGGTTTTAAAATTATGTAACCATATTCCAAAAGGCTAAAATATTTTAATCTATGGATACACTTGTTTGTATAGAACTTGGTCTGTTGCAAAAAAATAAAATAAAAATCATTATGTTACTCATGGAAAAAGGCTTTTGTCCCTTATTCTAAAAGTTGGCTTAACAAAACTCTCAGCATTTGAATTAACTTTGTCCTGAAGTACATATAGATTGCACAATATAATTTTGGTTAAAATTTGGATAATAGTGTTGGAATGTAAGAAAATTATATAATTTTAATAGCTTGAATACTTGTGATTATATTTTTATGATTTTATAGCTTATAAAGCTTTTTGTTATACACTTCTGCATGTGGGGGCCTGTCTGAAGAGACAGGATAGATATAATTAAAATAAATTATATTTATTGGATGCAAACATATTAGTTCAATTAGGATTGGTCACAGGCGTGTTTAGGATTATGTGTTTAGGGATCATTCTTAATATAATAAAAACTTGTTCTTATAACACCTTTTATTCCCTCCCTCCCTCCCTTCCTAACAATAGCAATAGCACCTAGACTTATATATCACTTCATAATGCTTTACAGCACTTTCTGAGCGGTTTACGTTGTCAGCATATTGCGCCCAGCAATCTGGATCCTCATGGTTGTTTAAATCAACGTCGATCCCCATCAGGATTGAATTCTAGGCTGTGGGCAGTTAGCCTGCAATACAGGTAGTCCTGAACTTGCAACAGTTCGTTTAGTGATGGTTGAAAATTACAACACCACTGAAAAAGGTGATTTATGGCCATTTTTCATACTTACAACTGTTACAGCATCTCTACAGTCATGTGATCAAAATTCAGACAGTTGGAAACTGATTCATATTTATAACAGTTGCAATGTCCCAGGATCTAACCACCTTTTGTGACCTTCTGACAAACAAAGTCGATGGGGAAGCCAGTTTCACTTAACAGCCATATTACTAATTTAACAATCACAGTTGATTCACTTAACAATTCTAGCAAGAAAGGTTGTAAAATGGGGAAAACTCACTTAACAAATGTTTCACTTAGCAACCGAAATTTTGAGTTAAATTGTGGTCGTACGTCAAAGACTAGGTGTACTGCATTCTAACCACTGCTCCATCACAGTTCTCTTATTAGGTTCCCCAATTAAAATATTTTGCAATTCGATCTTAATGAAACAGACAACTTTTTAAAATATTACACCTATTTTAATATAAATATTTACAAAAATAACAAGTGGCAGTATTTTTTTTAAAGGTTAGTCTCTTCTACAAATGATCAATTCTCTTTTTAAAAACACTGCTTGTGTGACATATCTGCATATATGTAAATTAAGCTTGGCACAAACAACTGAAATACCTGGGAAAACTGTTGTATTTTTTTTTCCTTATCTTTTGATTTTCTATTCCATTCAATTATCTTCTTATAAGGACTAATCTAGAAATCAATTGTACAGTTGTGATGGTGGTGACCTAGACTGGGAATTTGAAGTATAGAGATTTTTGTCCTTTGTGCTTCACTGGCAAGGAACATTACGTCCAAATCATAATTCTCTTCTAATCACCAATCATATTTATGTACAATGTAAACCAGGTTTTGAAATCCACTAATGTGAAAGTAATAGTTCAACAGTGTCTTGTGTGGTTTGATATTTAATAGTAGATTAACTTGCAGTCAGAATCCTGCAACTTTACTAAGAACTAAACATGCAACATGCTAAAATAACATTTACTTCAATACATTTGTGTTTTTCAATTAATCATATTAATCATATTAATAGTTTTAGAAAGTTTTAGTTTTATTTTCTCTTCTATGTTCACTATAGCAACAGAGGAAATTCAACCACATATCCTGGAATAATAATTCTATGATCTGTTTGAAATCTGCAAAGAAAATACAATTCCAGAGTTGCTATTCTGTCTTCTGATAATTCTGCTGTCAGCTACAAACTTTCAAATTTGTTACTTAACATAATATATATAGGTATATAGTTAAAGAGTGGTATTATTTATTTTTTTTAATTTCGATAATGTTCGACTCCAGAGTAACTCTGGGTGGCCTCTGTGTGTATGTGTGTATGTGTGTATGTGTGTGTGTTCTGTAGGCCCACAAGTGGCCTTGTAGAAACTCACATAGCCCAGCAATAACAAACGCAGGCTAGAGAGATTGAAGCTGGCCCTTTAATAAACAGTTCTCTTTCAAAAGTATATCAGTTCAGTAGTTACCAGCAATGTTCCAAAGGTATATCAGTTCAGTAATTACCGGGCAATGTTCCAGAGGTCTTGGCAGACGGCCAGCAGGCTAATGCAAGAATGCAGACTCCTTTTCAAAACTCAAAACTAGCAGTTCTAAACTCCACTGCATCCAAAACGCCAACAAATTGTTCACCACGCCTTTCCGGCCCAGCCACACCCCTTTTATACTTTGTAGGGTGTGGCCCTACATCTCCTGACCACACCTCTTGGGACGTGGCAATAGCTGTTCTCTACAACGTCTCCTGCGTCTCTCTCTTGCATCCAATAGGGGCTCCCTCTCCTCGTTACCGGCCTCTGTTTTCTCCTCAATTTGGCTGGGGTCCAGATGCACGTCCGCAACTGTCAGATCTTGCTGACTCACCAGTGAAGACGGCCCCTCTAGCACATAGCTCATGCCAGCTTCCTCCATATCATCCTCCGACTTAGCATGCGAAGATAAATCAGCCTCTGGGGCCGGAGTCACAACAGTGTGTGTGTGTGTGTGTGTGTGTGTGTGTGTGTGTGTGTGCATGTATCAAAATGTATAATGAAAAAAAGGACGCCAATAACCAAAAAGCCAAAAAAAATAAGCAATGAGTAACTAATCATAGTGTCAACTCCCATCCTTCTCAGGGTTTGGGAGGCTTTAACAGGTTGTGACAAATAAGAAGGATAGGAGCAATATCAAATCTCAGGAATATATTCTACAGGGCAAAAGCCATCAATAAGAAGATATGCTCCCTGGTCCCATAAGATGGTACTTCTTAATAGATGGAGCCTAGAATATGCCCCCTCCAGCTGAACGACTATATTGACAGAAACATATGGAGAGAGGTTCCTTCAAATAACCAGGCTCCATGCTAGGTATTGGAAACACATTATAGCTGAGAAGATATAGAGGAAGCCTTTATTGCTGTTCATTTGTTTGATGATGTACTTCATGTGGGAAATATTATATAGCACTGATTTGAAAATGATTGACTATTTAATAGTTTCTTTATTAACAAACTCTATGTGTGTAAGTTTCCCAAAACATATTGTGCTGCTAAAATGAAACTCAAGAGACTTAGAATAAAGTGGTTTGATTCAGCATATTGTCTCATGAGGATATCTGTATAATGTCACTGTCCTCAATGTTAAGAAGACTAGAATTGTGCTATGCTCTAAAGACACTATGTTCTAAAGTATTTCTTTGTGTTAACCTAATGTAGTGTTTAGCTAGGCCTCTTGACCAAGCACAACTTGTACATGTCTATTTAGATTGCTTTGAAAATGAATATTTTGGACCTTGCAAAGCCATGGTAAATTTGTTCATTAAAATAGCCAAGGGTTGTTGTTGTTTTTGTTTGTTGTTGTGTTATGGAATAATGGGACCAAACAACATTCCTGGGTCAGACAGAGAGACAGTTTTATTGCGCAGTTTCAGAACCAGATTTGTAACTGCAATTCTGAACAAAGGAAGAGTTCTGATACAACTGCTTTTATACATATCCAAGACAAAGGATTTTGCTAGGACAGCAGTTTTCCACATATAGTTATCATACATTTGTTACATGACAATTGACACCTTTTAATTACCAAATTCCTACATTAATTTATAGTACATGAGATAATTTTACCTAAACATCCTCCTTAGTTCTGTATCCGCTGATGCGTAGATTTATGGCTTCCTTTGATAATAATTAACTTTCGTTTCATATGGATGTCCTTGAATTCTTGCCAACTAGGCCCTTTAGAAGATATATTACCAAGAATGGAATTTAGCTGACTTAGTGTAATCTCTAACAAGCACTTTCCTTTCTTATAATAATGTGAATAGAGAGGGTCCTCCAGTTTACATATAGCTGACCCTATACCATTCATATTATTCACATTATTATATTATTCACATTATTCACTTTAGTTGAGCGTTACATGAGAATGAAAAAATAATGCTTCTGTATTAATGAGTGAATTTCTTAAAACAACCACAACCTTTTTCTGATTTGCATGAAATGCAAGTGACTTTTTCAATAGTTTTTAATGTTATATCACCCAAATATATCTAATTAAGGCAATTAATAGAAACCTGTACCTATTAAAAACTATGCCAAATTTTATTTGGGTCAATTGATATCATTGATCTTAATACGTAAAAAACACTATTTGCAATAAAATATCTATTTAATGAAGAAATATTGGTTTGTTAAATACTACTCAAGTCCAAATAAAACTTGATACCATCATACTTTTGTGAAGTACACAAAACCAAGGTATTAGAGAAAATCCAAATTTTCCAGGCAATAGTAAAACTATTGTAATAGTAAACTAAGAATAGCAGTTATCAAAACATCATTACTATGTTGTTATAATTATAATATTATACAGTAATAATTCCATACCAAAACTGAACAATGATCTTGGAATCTGTATGTAGAAACAATGCTGCTCCTCCAGGTTTGAAAAACATATTTCTGTGTTATAAGAACATAGTAATAAAAGTAACCGTAATTCATTAAATTATACAGGTTTTGCTAAATTAGACAAAGAAAGACGACATTGATTATTTTATAACATATGACGCCTTTAAACATATGACATCATCTGCATATTAATTTTAAAATTATAAATATACACTGCTCAAAAAAAAATAAAGGGAACACAAGCAGAAGACATTTGAGATCTGAATGAATGAAATAGCCTTATTAAATACTTTGTTCGTTACATACAGTAGTTTTGTGTTCCCTTTAGTTGTTTGAGCAGTGTATAAACTAATGTATGTAAAGAACACAGCATTTAATAAGGCTATTTCATTCATTCAGATCTCGGATGTCTTCTGCTTGTGTTCCTTTTATTTTTTTGAGCAGTATATATTCAAAATTAAATCAGTTCTGTGTTTGGGGATTTTGTCTAGAACCCTTAAAATCTAGTTTGTCTAAAATCCAAATATATGGATCATAAAATTTTTATAATGACTAATATGTATTACCAAATTGATACTGATTGGATAGGGTATTTTTGCTGCTTGCTTTTGAAACACTAGTGTGCGCAAGATAAATACTGCAGTGTATCATAAAACATCTTGTACAACATTTGTTGTTTCTGTTTGCTTTTGTATGTGTAGTTTTCTTCTGCATCTTTGTGCTCCTCCTTTCCTCTTCTAGTCTCCTCTTTTGGACTTCTGTTTGCTACTGCATTTAAACCCAAACAACCTATTTAAGTGGGTGAAAGTGGAGAAGGTATGCTGGAAATACACTGTATATTTCTGAACTGTGTAGACATGTTATCTTCTTAATGAGATTTTTGGATCTAAAGCAGTCAGTGGTGTTTATCTTGTGAAATCTCACAGATATTCATAACATTAACACTGTAAAAAATAGTATTTCGCATACACGACGGTTAAGATTTGATTCTGATCTAATGCACCTGATGCATATAATTGCCTTCTAAAAAGCTAATTTGGGACTTCACAGCAACCAGGATCAGAGCTTATTATGAACATTTGGAACACTTTGTGACAGACAATGTCTCTTTGCATCTCTACAAGATGGGAAGTAATGTGCACAAGCTTTTGCTTTTCTGTCTGGCAAACTTTTTATAGGTCTGTGACAAAATGCAATATAAAGTGCAAAATGTGGAATATTGAAATGGACTAACAGCTGGTGAAAGAAAATGAGTGTATTTGAGGTGAACAGAGAAGCAATTTGATTGTTAAAATCTACTGTCTTTTTCACTTTGGCTCATTGAATGTCCAAAAGAGTGTGTGTGTGTGTGTGTGTGTGTGTGTGTGTGTGTGTGTGTGTGCACATTCATGTAATTGCAGGCATATATTAATGTTTAAAGATTACTTTAAAAAAGTATGAATATCTATGTGTTTGATGTAAAAGTCTAACAATGTTTTCTGTTCTTATATGGGGATTTGTGGGTCTATATTGACCAAAATGCAAATGAAGAGAAACTAATAAAGTTATAGTCTCCAAGGTTACTGTGTACAGTGTTCAGGAAACTGGAAATCTGCAGAGCGCGAGTTAGATTCCCTGAGAGAATGTAGATTTCTGGGAACAATATTTTCATTGTTCTTCCAAATGTCATTAGACCTGGTGTAGATTTGTTGATTTGGAAAAGTTAACAAATTGTCCTTTCTAATCTTTACTTGCATGCTATTTTTCATTATTCATCACTTTATTAATTAATGTTATCTTGACAATGTTTTAAGGAAACACTTATACACTTTAAAATAAGTTTGATAATAGCTAAAGTCCGCTTTTCAGCAATGTGATTGAAACAAGTATTATATATGAATTTATGGGCTTTGAACCAGGGGTGGGTTCTACTTACCTTTACTACCGGTTAGTAATGGGGCTGCACATGCGCGCTTGCTTTGCTCACGCATGCACACACTCTTCTGCACATGCGCAGAAGTGTTCTGATGATGTCAGGGTCAGTGGGCGGAGCCTCCCACCAGTTTTACTACCGGTTCTATAGAACCGGTATGAACCGGGGACAACCCACCACTGTTTTGAATGGTATGCATTCATGAGAATGAGTTTGGTATAACGTGTAAGGTACAGGACTAGAAATGAAGAAATCTAGGTTCTAGTCCTCCTTGGGCACAGAAACCCAGCTGGATAACCATGGGCCAGTCACTGCCTTTGCACTCACTCCAAAACAGGATTAGGTTCTACAACAAGACGACTAAACAATAAATACCTCGTTCATTATCCATAGATAGCTTTGTTGTATAAAAACTAGGTACCAACATGGCAACCAATGCAACCACTAAAGACAAACACACTTTAAAATCTGTGAAGCAGATTTTGCTTTTATGTTCTTTCATATTACTATTGGCAAAGCCATAGCAAATTTTAACTCATACAGCAACTACAATAGCTACAATGCATATCTTTCTGTCCGTCTATTTGACTACCTTGAAAGCTTGTTGCCTTACATAGAACCTTTAATTGCATATGTTCGTTCATTCATTCATTCATTCATTCATTCATTCATTCATTCATTCATGGTATATCTTTTTCATCAAATATGTAACAAATTAGAATTTTTGCACAAAAATTGTTGAATTTTTCACAGCATGGTTTTGGTAATAACTGCACTTAATACATTTAACACATGTTTTAATGGTTCATAATCACTCTTGATGTGAACATTCCTATCTATCTTTCATTCTTTTTTTTTCACAATTCAATCTTTTTATTACTTCAGCAATTATCTACTTTGTTTATTTTCTTGTTTTATTTATTCAGCAAAGTTATTAAAGTTATTAATATGAAACTACTTTCTGATTCTCTAAAAAAGTCCCATAATAGGTATATATGTTCATATCATCACATATCATGATCCTTCTTTTGATGTCTGAAAGATACTGCAGTACCAAGAAGGTATTAATAGTATAATGCAAAAGGACTATCAATAATCTAAAATAAACATTCCAAATGGCATATAAGTCTTAATCTCTTTCTTTACAAAAAGGTAAAAAGTTTAGATTATTTCTAAAACTATATTTAATTTATGAATCTAGTTGCCTGTTAATTTTCTGATGTAGAAAGAAATGGCTGGAAGATAGGATAGATATGTAGGATTATTTAATACATACATATTAGAATAAAAGAAAATACAACAAAATGAAGTTAAGGTTTTGGCCTGCTGAGAATGTTTTAGAGATGTATTGAATTTTAAATACAAACTTTTAAAAATAGTTTCAGTATAGTTGAATTTGTTGCTAAATATTGGGATTATTATAAATGAGAGCTTGATTTTTGTATTTTTTTTTTAAAAAAAAATAACGTTGTCACATGAAATTGCACTGCTGGTAAAATCCAGGATTGAAGATTCAAAAATAGCCTACTTAATACTTGCTGTTGCATTTATCTTCTCCAAGATTCTGCGGTTCAAGAAAAAAACTTTTAAATATTGTTATTGAAGATCACAGTATGAACTCCCCTCCTCCAAATATTTTTGAATAATATTCATTAGGAAGTTGAAGTGCACTATATTAAAAAGCACCAAGTTTTGTAAGTCACATCTATCTAATATTGTTTATTATTCCATAGTAGTTTGTTTTCACTTGGTTAAAATCAGTGACTCTTTGGAACTTGGATACATTATCAAAATAACTAAATAATATGAAAGGTAATTCACTGCATAAAGTTTTAAAATTTGTGTACACATTAACATGACAGTCTATGTCTTACAGTGCATTATCTCAAAGCATTCAATAATTTTCTAAATAAACTGGAATTAAGAATGGAAGTCCATTTGTGTTTTAAAGTTAGAAATTGTGTTATTATCTTCTAGATAATGAGATTAAATAAATATATTAAACAATAGAATTTTTGGTACCATTCTGTCAGATAAAGATATTACTTATTATTCTAAAATGTAATGGGGCTAAAAACATGTATGCTCATTATTAATAACAATAGTCAAATTCCTTAGCTGTTAGACTAAAGTAGAAATTTATTTAAATTGGTTGTTAGGTGTATAATATTTAGAATGTACAAAACACATATAACATATAATGAACTATAATATCTTTAGAAACCCTGCTATAATAATTTAGTGTTTATTTTAGGAATCAAGTTCCCTTCTTATAATTACAGAAAAAGAATATACAGAAATAACTTGGAAATAGTTTAGTGAGCAGAGATTTGAGGAATAATATGCAATATTATTAAAACAAGAGAAATAATAAATCTTATGTTCATTGTAATTTTCTTGTAATATCTTGATTACAAATGAAAAAAAATCTTATCAAAAGTAAGCATCAAAGTTAATAGATAGAATGGTGTGTAAAAGAGCCCAAGGTTCTTGCTAAAATGGAAATAAATCATTTATACTTTGAAAGCAATATTGCTATAGTCTAAGGGAGAAATATTAAAAACAGATGTTTTCTTTGAATTAGAAAACTAAAATAGGTCAACCTTGACTATGACAAGGTTGACCTGAAATGCATGTTAAGCTGCTTGGCAAGTCTTTTTCAGGGCAAATGAGCACTGTCCAAGTTGTTCAGGTAGCCTTTACTTTTCTCCTGTTCAGTTGTGTCTGGCTCTAGGGGGCATTTCTTAGCCGAGGTAGCCAACATTGTCTGAAGATACTTCTGTGGTCATGTGGTATTATAGTATGTGGTATTATAGTCATAATATAACATGACTATATTATGAGGCATAGCCTGTACTTGGTGATGATTCTATTATCTATTTCTTTTGTTGGGATTTACAGAATTAGAGTATAGAACATAGAAGTTTGGAGTTTAATTTATTCTTCTTGCAAAAACTGAGTATTTCTAGTATTAGACAACATTTTGTTATCTGCATATGGGTTACTGTATAATTTGCTATGTACTCAGTGATCTGTTCCCCTTTTCCTGTATTTCCTCATAGATTCATTGGTATGTTGTCTAATTGTTTCAGAAGACAGAACATATTTGATACAAGTCAGATTGGAAAGACACTGGAATATCATTCTTTCATAACTTGCCATGTGGAGCTGTTATGAATTCTGCAAAACAGAGACAGTTCCAAACATATCAAATTACAGCTGCCCAGTTATAGAATTTCCAGTTCTGACAGATTATAATTTATTTCTGTCTTTGGAATCTTGGTGCTCTTTATTCTTGGTATCATTCCATGCTATATACAATTGTTCCATGTTTCAATTTAGAATGCATAATTTAATTGGATGAGCTTTGCACCCCTAGTTATGTGAACTTCTCATAGTACCACTGACATGGAAAATTTGACTGTCATTTCCTGGATGATCATCATGTTCAATTTAGTCATATTTACATTAAAACTAAATATAGTCCTCTGGACCTCTAAGATATTTTAGTTACATGAATGGCCTTTTGCAGAAGAGAAAAAAGTATTTAAAAACAGCTAGCTTTTTTCTCAGTGCACTGCAACAGCAGAGCCCAGAAAAGTTTTTTTATAATTATGTCATATATACATTGAAAAATGAGGATATATAACAGTATGATAACTTGACATTTAATCTTACAGCCTTGTTTCCCAAAAAGGTAAATTGTTAGTTTTAAATCAGTCACCCCAGTTTTGTTGTGAATCATTGAAGTTAGTCAGGGTGTGTGTGTTAAATTTGGAACAACACGAAGACATACCGGTATATTTGCTTTATGTAACATTCTTAAATAGAAATAGGAATGCTCATGTTATGAAAAATTCTGTGTAATGCTGTAGAAAGGCCATGTTTGTTAGTGAATTAGTTGACTAATGAGAAAAGAGACCCTATCCCTAAACCTTTTGATTTACCGGTAGATGTTCTAGTTTAATACAAGTTAGGCACCCTTCATGACAATATCATGCCTGTAAGCGTGATATTATTTTTTAATAATGGTCTAATATAATAAAGAATTTAGACAATTCCATTCCATATAAGTCTATTTTGCCTGTTTATGTAGTAACAAAACACTTCAGGTACTCACAGCACTGTAAACTCTTGAAAAGATTTATAGAATTCTCTCTCTCTCTCTCTCTCTCTCTCTCTCTCTCACACACACACACACACACACACACACACAGACTCAGGAGATTTGCCATTTGGACAGTCCTTTATACCATTCTGAACTTCATCTGTCGATATTTCTGTTTCAAATGGAACTGTTTGTTCTCTATACGGTGGAGTTTTTACTTTTCCCAAAAAGTTATGCATTCTAAACTATTAAATTCTGTCACTGTGGAAATTCCTAAGGGTGCAAAACTTGGTTGTTGATGTTGACAAATGTTTCTCTTACTGTTTTCTTTTAATTAATTTATTCTGTACAGTTGGGGGTATAATGGTTGGGGCATTAGTGGGATAGCATATTTTGAAAGCATACAGTTGGCTATCCTTCCAAATTAAAAAAAAAATGGGCACATGAAAAGGCTGCTAGTGCCTAGAGATATGAAAATGTTGCCAAGTTGCAACATGAATATCTTCGGCTTTAGCTTTTGTTTCTTGGGAAGTATCAATGATCAGTTGTTGAAGAGATTTTAGCATCTTTTCCAGGATGATCTGTCGAGAGGGCTGCTTTGGTTTCTGTCATTTAGGTAATGGCCTTCCTCTTATATTTGATATAAATTATCTGGGGGAAGGGACCTCCACTCACTTATTTCATGTTTAGCTTCACTGATAATTAAGAAGAGATTTCCTTTTTCTAAATTTTCAGAGAGAATATGCATAGCCAAATGCTGACATTGTGTTTTGTATAGAATGTTTGATAGGATAGCATCATAACACCAGAATAATATTTTTAGAGATTAAAACCTGATCGTTACAATCAGTTCGGGTGCTACTTCTACAGCAATATAAAAAATAGAGTTGCATCTTATATATTTGAAGTCAACTATATATCTTTCCGGTCTTAATTGTTTAAAGGGAATTCATATTATTAGACATGATTTGATTATAATTCTTCAGTGTTTCATTTACGTACATTAGCTAATACTCAAATATTATACTGAACTCAAGAAAACTTCTAGTAATTGGCCAAAGTTTGAAAAATCCTACATATGCTTAATTGGATATTATTTAGATATAATAGCCAGTTGTTCTGAATAAATAAATAGATATTGCATTTAATATCAATGAACATTACATGATATTTGGAAAAGACAAAATTATTTAAATAAACATGTATTTGAAATATAACAGTATATTAATGCAGTCATAAATTAAAAGTCTTGTAAAAATATTACAAATTATTTCTGATGTCTTGCCCCTATGAAATAAGCATTCATTATTGTTTGTGAATTGTATTTGTTGTCTATTTTTATAAAATATATAATACATATTTTGCTCTGTATTTTTACAGTTTTGCTTTAAAATAATAAAGAGTGTGATATTTCTTCACATGCATATTGTATAGACAGTAATTTTTTGACTGTCCTATGTTTTTATTCATATGTAATGCCACTAACCGATAACCAACCCCTGAATAATTAATTAATTAATTAATTAATTAATTAAATTAAAATTATAAAACTATAACATCATGTTTTCAATGTTATTATTTTACAATGTAGTTCTTGTCATTTAAGTTGATAAAAAATAGTAAGTATCTTTTGTAGGAATGTATACAGGTTCTATCAAACACAAAATTAATGATATTTTATAGAAATATGAAAGATCTCAAAAAAGTGATTTAAAGAATGAATTAAATTGTAGTATGAAAGTTATTTAATATGTTTGAAAATTAGTCTGTAGAAATGGAGAATAAATGGTCTATAATTGAAATAAGTCTGTGCATATATGTTTTACACATCCTTAGATAAAACTTGATATATAGATTTGGAAGTAGGAAAATTGGAAAATATCATTGTTTCTTGCCAATCTCTTAGTACTATTTGTACCATTGATTGCAGGAATTTCTAAGAAACAAGAGCTAGATAACTATAGTTCTGTTTTAGTAAAAGCCACGATTCTTTGTGCAAATATGAAATGATTATTCTGAACAATATAGGGATCTTGAAAACTGTATTTTACTCATAGTATTTTTATTATTTAGTTAAAGATTTCTCTGAGCTTGTAGATGCAAAAAAAAAATAAAATTTCTAGCTACCCACTAAGAAAATCAGTTGTATTTTGGCATGGTATATAATTAACCCATTAGTTAGAGTCAGCTAACTAGAAGGATGATTAGAAATGGTATTGACATTGCAATTAAAGGTCAAATCACAATGCCTTTTCAATCATTAAGAACCATTGACAGCAGTAATTTATATATTTTAATATTTATATTATTATGCTAGTAAATAATGCCTTGATGTTCTGTGTATTGTTACAACAGTTAATGACAATTTTTGCTCAGTGAATAATTAGATTTCTGCTGAGAGATTTTGTCCGTAATAAAAAGCCTAGTTTGAGATTGAGATCTTACATGGAAATGCAACCTCAACACTTTTTTAAAAAAATAATTACTATTGCAAACTGGCTACGAGAAAAAGCTGCCAGTTTCTTTGGCATAGCCCTGCTAATGGTTTTATGTAGAGGTAGTACCAGAGGCTATGTGCCAGTACTTCTAGCATTGTCACAGTGAGGATTAGCCAGAGTAACTCGGTGATATAACTGTGTAAGAATTAGCAGCTGTTGCTTTGCACCAATCCATAATTACATCATAAGGGAATTACATAGTGAACAATTCTAAATCCCATGTCACATATGATGCTGGCAAGTTTGTATCATTCCAAGTACTGCATTGCTTAGCTAAAAACAGTTTTGTTGCTGTTATTTGTGAGATATTGCATGTTTTTGTGAGTGTGTGTATACTGTATGCATTATCTGTATGCACAACATTAATTAGTCATATCTATCAACATTTTTATTATCCTTCTGTTGCTGCTCTTAGTAAAATAGCTAAGAACAGTGTAGTGTGTGTGTGTGTGTATATATATATATGTATGTATATTTGTAAGTGTGTATATATATATTGTCTATGTGTATGAGAAACAGATGCACTGTAGGCAGATAAAGTAGATAAATATAGTTTCAAATAGAAGCATAAGTGTATAAATATAGACACTATATGGAATGAAGACAGGCAGATCAGCACAGTTTCATTATTGCTTGTATTCTGTATAATAAAAGAGCAGCTGACATTAAAGTGGCTGATTGAATGACACTGTCAGATTGCAGAAGACATAGTGTAAGGTAAGAAAATAACCTATCCAGCAGTTTGAAGAGCAATTACTCAGGAAAATTTAGTCTCCTTCATTATTTCGTTAATATAGTACTGCTTCCTGGATTTTATTTTTGCAATCAGAAGCTAGAAACAAAGCATGAATAATTCTTCTGTCCTAATATGAATTACTAAATTAGTTAAATAGTAATAGCAATTCTGGTTTTGTAACTTGCTGGAGACTCCTCTGTTCCATTTCTTTAATTTTGGTAGGCTTTATCTGTTGTGACTGAAATTACTTGGCTTCTATTGCTGATGCAGAAACTTGCTGTATTGAGTTTATGTGGTAATTGATAAAGATAATAAAGCAGAAAATTCTTCATGGTTTAAGAGATAATTGGCTCTTCGTGGTGTACATTATCAGTGCTATACTCTTCACATTTTGATCCTGTCTGTTCTGAGAACTCTTTAGAATACATAGCTAGGCCTCAGCTATAAATTGACTATAGGTTATTAATGTAAAATGGAACTGAGCACAGATGATGCTAGAGTTCTTTCTACAATAAAATGCTGCCTTCTTCACATTACTTTTTACTTTCTTCCTTTTTTTCCTTAGACAATAGTAGCTTTTAAAAAAGCATCAATTGCATCAAAAAACATTCTTTGTGATCAAAGTCATGTACTTAATAAATGCATTATCCATTTCTACTGGAATCACATAAGCAACAAGAACTATATGGATCTGAATACTCAAGTCTTTTCTTGATGTAACCTTAAATGTTTTTAAAGGACATACAAGATATTTCAAGGTATCTCTGAGACATTTGGACATGTGACTTATTCCCAACTGAATTTCTGCATTAAAAGGGAGCTTAATTTGAAATTTGGATTAAGAACCTAGCTTACTGTAAAAACCAAAATAATTGCTCCCATGTTTGCTTAGGAGTGCACATTCTTGCGTCCAGAAGTCTCATTGATATTATGGCAGGTTTAGATTTTTTTCCTATAAAAATGAGAATATGCATTCAGAACAAATCATTGGAATTTTTTAAAAAACCACATCATGTGTGCATGTGTTTGTGAGCATATAATATATATGGATGTAGCATGCTTTTATTCTTCACATTAAAAGTATTGACTACACATTAAAAGTATTGACTTCTTAAATATTGCAAATACATAACTCAATAATATTGTTTTTTATATTGGGATGAAAATACATATGGTGCCCATGTTTTAATTTAGTTTTCTTTAAAGTTTCCCTTGTGTTATAATAGATTTCAAGGTGATGAAACTTTGGATATCCATTTGGCAGCAACTATTATGAGATTTACAAGATAAATTATAAAATTAAGAGCCAACATAGATGTATTGGATATATGCTATCTGTTTTCTTGTTTTGTTTTGTTTTTTGTAAACTTGTTATTTCCTGCATTTTCACACCTGTAACTAAAGGAAGTTATGAATGTAAATGACAAGTTACATACTCAGATGATTTATAGTCATTGTACTTAGCAGAAATTAACACAATTATATTTTATGTACTTGCAAATGAAAACTTTTATAGTTATGTTTCCTTTTGCATACAGATCAATTTTTTTTAAAAAAAATATTCCTATATAGTAGGAAATTCCAAATGCAAGAAACCATAAACTTCCTTTTTCCATTCCTTTTTGAAACTCCGTATTTAGCAGATCAATGTTTTCTTTTGTAAGTACAATATGCTATTTTCCTAAAAGCGTTAACTGCACTTGAAAAATCTTTTGTTTCTTGGATGAAATCCTGTAAGAAAATTTACAGGATGAAATCCTGTAACAAAAAGGAAGAAAGTGAAATATGAATGAAGTTTTACAAATTGTAGACTTATGTAAAAATAGTGATCGAATGCGAACATTCAATATTCACCCTTTGTGATTTTTTTTCAGCTTAATTTTGGTGGTTGTATCAATTGGTTCTGACTTGATCATGAGGCACCTTGAGATAAAAGGGTGCACTTAGTGATAAAAAGAGTTCCTGTGGAATACCTGCTTCATTAATATTTTGAATTGTTGAATTAAGTTTGCTTTATAAAATTCTCTATTTTATTCCATTTGAAATCAATATAAAATAGTGTTTTAAGTAAAAGGATGACAATAATCCTAGGTACATATTTGAGTATACCACTCCAAATGTATGTAAATCTGTAAAAATAATTTTCTGCTCTAGAAGCCATAAGGTTTCTTAATAGGTAAGAGAAGGCATACTTCTTAAAACAAATTTGCTAAATTTGAAGCAATTATACACTCTGCTTCTACCTTGCATTCCAGATCCCTCACAAGCCAGTTTGAAGCTGACTTTTGATTTTCTTTTTTCTCAAAATGACCAGGAGAGGTAAGGAGATCATCATATCTCCAAACTTAGGAGAAGTTAAAGGAATAAGACTCTACCTCCCTTAAATTGCCACACTCATCCTCATACTGTGCAAAAGAAAAGTTAGATTGGTGGTGCCTCATTCTCAACCACATTTTAAAGTGTGTGTGTGTGTGTGTGTGTGTGTGTGTGTGTGTGTGTGTGTGGTAAATTATTGTATTGGAAAACATTTTCTGTTAAAAATTGTCTGATAGATATGATATTTGAGGATACCCAGAGGCTTTTAACCATGGTGATGCAAGAGCAAATAGAAAATAGAAAGAGTACAGAAAAGAGAACAAAAATGATTAGGGAACCGGAGGCTAAAACATATAAACAATGGTTACTGGAATTGGGTTTGTCTAGTTTAATGAAAAGAAGGATTAGGGGTGACATGATAGCAGTGTTCCAATATTTCAGGGGTTGCCACAAAGAAGAGGGAGTCAAGCTATTCTCCCAAAACACCTGAAGGCAAGACAAGAAGCAATGGAAGAAAACTAAACAAGGACAGATGCAACCTAGAACTAAGGAGAAATTTCCTGACACTTCGAACAAGTAACCAGTGGAACAACTTGCCTCCAGAAGTTGTGAATGCTCCAACACTGGAAGTTTTAAAGAAGAGATTAGACCATTTGTCTGAAATAGTATAGGGTTTTGCGTCTGATCAGGGTTGGACTAGAAGACCTCCAAAGTCCCTTCCAACTCTGTCATTCTGATCCTGTCCTGTCCTGTCCTGTCCTGTCCTGTCCTGTCCTGTCCTGTCCTGTCCTGTCCTGCCCTGCCCTGTCCTGTCCTGTCCTATCCTAGGAATGAAGCAGCAATAACAATTTAAATCATCCAGTTTTAGATAAACTCTGGCACAAAGCCAGAAAAATTATGAATCATCCCTCAAAGTAAAATGACTTCATGGGAATTAACATTTCAGGTGCTAATCATGGAGCTCATATATAAGTTACTTAGTGAGTCTTTGCCCTTTCAGATCAAGCTGATTAATTGTCTGAGTTGTTCAGAATAAATGATGTAATGAAGTATTTTTCCACCTTTTGGATTATGGTTTAAATTAATGATGTCACATATTTTTAATGTTTACAGCTATTTTACTAGTTAGAAATATACAGATATGTAGAACTGTCATTAATAATATAAGCTGATTTTTGTAAGCTGTCTGAAAGAACAAGACTTTGAAAACCACCAGTATATGGCTATTTCCCCATGACTATTAACTAGGATGGAGAGAAATTAATAATAATTATGAAGTGGTTTATACCTAGTTTAAAGAAGCCTATAGAAGCTTACAGTGTGATGCAGTTACAGATGTATGTTTGCATATACCTCATGCAACCCAGCTGAATATTTGCTCCAGCAAGATAGTGAGATTTATTGAAAAGTTGGCTATAAAATGTAACCACCCTTGGCTGTTCTATATAGAGTTTGATCAGAGTAATTTCAATTGTTTATTAATAGGACTCATGTAATTCACATGCCATGTCTTCTGTCTAATCCAGACTATGTCATTTGTAACACAGTGATTCTTTTTCTAATGTTTTGGGGTTTTAAAATAAATAATTTAAACAAAGTATTACCATAACTGTGTCCTTGTTATTTATTTTTATTTATTTATTATTGGACTTATATGCCGCCCTTTCTCCACAAGGACTCAGGGCGGCTCACAGCAATAAACAACAAGTCCAATTAAAATTCAACAATAAAAACTAAAATTCCCATTAAAACCCCATTGCACACAGCCATTAAGAGTGGAGCTATGGCAGCACTTAGAACATTAGTCGAACCTATGGAAAATGATTAAACAACTTTAAAAAAAAAAAGAAACTTGAAAAAGCTAAAAATATGACAGAAAAAAAATGTGTTTTCCAATACCGGGCATATATTGTTTCCTTTTAAAAATTGGTGCTTATTGGGCATTTTGATTTTTATAGAGCTCTATCATTTTTGTTGATGATATTGCAATCTTAAATATATTTATCCACAAATAAATCTCAGTGAAAATATAAAGCTGTTTTACTTCCTTCTTGATAGTAGCAGTTACATAAAGACAGTTGTGTACTTTATTTCTCCTACATTAATATTGACAGTTAAATTTCTTTTTACTCTCTACTTTTACAGATTAGGGGGTAATGTTTTTTGGTTTCCTTTCTTTTTATTTTTGAGCTTTTATTAGCACCTTATTTGTATAGCATTTGTAATTTTTATTTTATTTTGTTTTTGTTTTTACTCATGAATCATAGACTAAATTTACTACGTAGCAGTACTATTTGCTAACTAAAACAAATGGTTTAAATAAGGTAAGACTTTCTTACAAATCTGGCAATGATTTTCATTATCTTAATAGAAAGTTCTAAATGTGCATAGTCTGCACTTTTAAAAAAATCTTCTATTCATTTCAAATAGAATAATAGAGCTAGGATAAGCAAAGATGCAGCTGTCTAGGATGTGGTGAAAGGTGCTGTCTTCACACTTCTCCCACTTTAAAGCATCTTTTAAAATAAAATTTAAAGCACTACAGAGTCCCAAAGAAAACTCAAATAATGCAGGTAGAGATTATAATGTTTCAAATAATATAAATTATTATATTTTATTACCGTATATAAATATATTATTGTATGTTTATTCAGATGCCAGCAACTGCTTTCATACTGTTTGAACAACCAACTCTTAGATCTTCAGTAGCCTATGATTTTATGATTTCTTTCCCAGACAGATGAATAAGTGAAACATGGGCTTCATAGCCAGCATATTTTCTGATATTGATGACCAAGAGTTTTGGAGATATGAACTAGTTGTTTATAGAGGGTTGTTTACCGAAATAATGCCATATGAAGTATGGTAGTTTTATTAGGAATATCACACAAACACATAAATTGGGTACAAACATTAATTCCTACATAGATAATACTTCCCTCTGAATACTGATTTTCTTCCAGTTAAATTTTTATCATGTTTGTGGGTCCGTAGCTAATTAATATCTTAAAGACATTTCATGTATCTTTGTCTTCTGATTTTACCTTGGTTGTAAAGTGATATATTATACCTTTGTATATTACATAAATTAATGTACTGCTTATAATTTACTTTAATTGTATTGTATTTTCTTGTTTCTGTTATAAATTTATTTCATAAATATATAATATCAACCTGGCATGTTAGAAGTTATTTCATTTTTGAGAGTTAAAATGAGTATATAAATTTGTTCCAGAATACATAAAAACAAACTCCTCTTAGTTAAAAATTAGTGTTTTTCTTATGTAGAAAAAGGTAAAAAAAAAAAATTCAAGATATCTCTTTGTAATTTATGGATAGAATACGAACTACTAAGAAGCAGAAGTCCTTTATGTGGTTTAAGTAAAGTCAGTGTGCATATAATTTGTAATGTACAATGTATTGATTTATACTGTAAACAGACTATGGATAATTAATTAAAAAATAATTTTAAAAACCAAGTAACATAATATTATTAGCTTTGCTTTTTGCAAAAAGTCGTTCAGGACAATGAGTTGTTCATGACTAATTATATAAATTGCTAAATTAGAGATTAAATTCAAAATCAGATTAAAGGACGTTACAACTAAGCAAAATTCTAAGCCAAGAAACACTGAGGTGACATCAGCAAAGTGAAATATAGAATTTTATATTTGGACTCTTTTTCTGTTCAGTTATTCTAATTTGTGAAATGCATCTAAGCAGATACAGAAATGGGAACCACTTTTATGTGCACATCTGTAAAATTATTCCTTTAAATGCTGTGAATGTGTGTTTCTTACCATTTTTGATCCATTTATCTTAAATAAATATTAAGATATTTCTTTTAAATATATATTTTACTTGGGAATCTATCCAGTGTTTAAACTCAAGACAGACTTAAGGATGAGGAAGTACTTGAAGTGCTACTATATGTATGATTAATATTATAATCTAATTATATAAACCACATTGAAATGTATTTTTTTAAAAAAAGGTTCATTAAGCTGAATTTAGATCAAATACACCACAGCTCTCTTGCTTATGTTCAATGGTACTTTACAGAAGTGCTGTATTTAAACCAGCCACTTAAATAAATTGGATGATATTTAAGTATTGTATTAATTAGAAAAAATATAATCCAAATAAACTAATTATAGGATGGATTAAATCCTTCCTTCCTTATATCCTTCCTTCCTTCCTTCCTTCCTTCCTTCCTTCCTTCCTTCCTTCCTTCCTTCCTTCCCTTCTTCCTGAATTTTTGTATTCCTTTGCAGCAATTATAAATCTATATAAAACATATATTTTATGACTTCCATACAATTATAGTTTTTACTTAACTTACAAATCCATCTTTATCCCTTTTGCTCCCCTTTTCTCTTATTATAATTCTATGTTAGGATGTGATTCTTTCCAAACTCATACAAAGCAGCATGTTCTAAAAGTTTGTTCTGTGCTTCTTCCAATTTTATATCTTTGTGATCTAACGTGATGTCCTTATGTTCATGGTATATGTCTTCATCAGTACTTTTACTGATCACAAAGTTTTCTGTTTAGGCAACCAGATGGTTTTGCATTTGCTCTGAGAAAAATGTAACTTATTATTGTTGTTGATTGAAATCATTGATCTCTAATTAGATATCACTGTGGAAAGAGTTCAGAAACATGAACGCCATTTCAAATTTTTGCAAAAGGTCATTAATTATTGGAGTAATAATATAATGATAAATTATTAGCCAGGTGTGCATTTTGAAAGTGTTGAATGAAAACAATTCAACATTTCATCTATACAATTTCAAATAATACATATTGAGAGAATTAATAGATTTAAGGTAGAAATCTTGTTTGAACTGGTCTCAGTTGCATAGTCTAGAAATTACAAAAATAAGTTTGATACAACCCAAAATAGGTCTATAAAAACAGTGTGTTTATTAAATATTGCTACAAGATAGCAAATGTCATCATAAAAGCATTTTAAGCATCTTTGCAGCAACTATAGGATAGTATTTAATGAATAATTTGTATCAAATTATTTATTTAATGCTGTTACAATGTTATTTTACTCATGCAATATTAACAAGTGGATGACAGCCTCCTTGAGCTATGAATCCTCTGGAATCAGAATTTGCTTCCTATGGGAAATGACATAAGCATAAACAGTCAATTTCTTCCAAAACATTTCAGCCGATCATTGTTTCTGATGCTTTTCCCATGGAAGCAGTTTTTAACTCCTACTATGAATTAAGCAATCACAATGTATTTGATAGACATTACTTTTATAGTAAATGCATTTTTAATGAAAATGAAAACTTAACATAGGATATTATACTGTTTCACTGATTTTACTAAAACAAGTAAATGAGTAAGTTGAACACCATGGAGAATTTTATTTCTTTTCTTTTTTTTTATGTTTTCAGTTATCTTTGGTGATTAAATAAATGCCTCCTTGGATTTTTTAAAACATTTTTATCCTAAGTTAACCTAAAAGTATTGCCATTTAAGCTTTCTGTGTCACAGTCCAATTTATGCAATAGGGACTGATTTATTTTACAAAGTGTTTAGGTTACAAGTTTATACAATTTGTGGCATGTTGAAAATTTTTGAATGTTGTATTTTATCTACAGTAATAATATATTATATTTAGGACTGTCAGGATTTGTGCTGAGGAGAGTGGGACATTAAGTCCATCTCTGTTACTGTCCTTATTCTTGATACAACTGATTATTTTCAATATATTGCTTCCGTGGTTGTTTGTATTTAAATTTATATCATTATACAGGTACTTATTCCTAAATGATCCTAATTAGGATCGGAATTTCCAACACTAAACAAAGTGCTTGTTAGCTGAAACATCACATGACAACACATTTTTCTCTACTTCAGCTCTCTTATCCATTTTATTTATTTATTTGTTTGTTTGTTTGTTTGTTTATTTGTTTATTTGTTCGATTTATATGCCACCCTTCTCCGGAGACTCAGGGCGGCTTACAATACGTTAAGCAATAGCCTTCATACTTTTGTATATACCTGCTTAGTAGGGCTTTTGGCTTCCTCATTTTACCTACCTCGAAAGGATGGAAGGCTGAGTCAACCTTGAGCCTGGTGAGATTTGAACTTGCAGTAATTGCAGGCAGCTGGTGTTAACAGCACTTTAGTCTGCTGCGCCACCAAGGCTCTTCCCAATCTTTGACATTTTGGCTGTCCTGCAGTCTACCACCACTAGTCCTGTTCACATCCCAGTCCCCAGCTGACCTTTGCCATGTTCTTCATCTTGATGTTGATCTTTCCCCTAGACTAGGGGTGTAAAACTCCCGGCTTGCGGGCCGGATGCGTCACACGCTGGCCACGCCCACCCCGTTTTAGCAAAGGGGGGAAGAAAGGTACAATACATCATGTGACAAAAAAGTGACACCATGGATTTGACACTCCTGACCTAGACTGACAGAGATAGGCAGTGGCAGCAGAGAGCAATGCAGCTAAAAGGGCAGAGATCAAGAAAGAATTAGGTGACCATTGCAAAAAGCCAGCATCTGCTTTCAGCTAGACACAATTCATCAGTGGGAGGAAAGAGATGGTGAAGGTCAGTAAAGATATATGGGAGGGGGGTGCAGAGTGGCCAAAAGGGCAGAGATGATGAGAGATACAGATGGGGGGAGTTGAAGTGCAGTCATAAATATGGATAGGCTCCTGTGGCCAAGTGGCTTCTGTAATTGCACCATTATAACTTCAAATGGTCACTGAACAAAGGTTGTTAAGCAAAGACTACCTGTGGCTGAATATATACATACAAGATTTTTCTACAGCCCTAGCTCAGTGGAGTCACATCCACTCGATTCCGGGCTTTCTTCCCCACACATATATATGTTTTTCTTTCTTTTTCGTAGGTTTTATGTGTATTTCTCTCTAGCCAGGTTCCACCTACGTAAACCAAGATATTATGCGTAAACCAGATCTATGAGATGAGGGTGTGGCTAACTGATGAGGCCTTATAAGGCCAAAATAGATCTATCTTAGTCTCCCAATGGACAGCAAAGGGTCTGCTGGCTGCCAGAAAGAAAAAAAGCCCAGAAACTAGTGAATTGTGATTTCACTGAACTAGGGCTGCATAATATCTTGGTTTACGGTAGAATCTGGCTAGAGAGAAATATACATACATACATACATACATACATATGTATGTATATGTATGTATATGTATGTATATGTATATATATGTAGGTCTTTGGTTATTCGGGTCTTCTCCCACGTAAAATTGGAAGTGTCTTGGCGACGTTTCGACGAAGTCTCATTCGTCATCTTCAGGCTGGTGTTCTCGGCTTCGTGCTTCCAGGAGCAATGTGAGATCGCAGCTGTCTCTTCCTTTTAACTGCTAGTGGAGGTGTGAGCTGATTGGGTGGGAACTTGGCTGTGTTCTGATTGGGTGGAGGTATGTTCTGATTGGTTAGGGGCTTGGCTGTGCTCTGATTGGCTGGGGTTGTGTTCTGTTTGGGTGGGGGCTTGGTTGTGCTCAGCTTAGTCTGAGTTGCAGGGGGATTTGAGCTGGTGAGCTGCGTTGTTGTTGTTTGGCTTCGTGTTTGTGGCCGTGCGAGCTCTTCATGGTGGGTGTCAGTCTGCTTCATGTATGGATTGGAGGGGTTTAAAGTGGCTAATGATGCAGCTGCGGTCTGGCTTCTGGTCCTTGGTCGTGGCTCATTATCAGTGTGGGTTTGAGTCTGCTTTCTGCGTGGATGTGTGGTGGTGACATCAGGTGTGGCACTCGTGAGTGTGGGTCTGGTGTCATTCGTCGTGTTAGGGACTCGTTTGTCAATAAGGGCGGGTTTCCAAATGGCTGGTAGGCGGGAGGTATCGTCTCGTTTGTTCATGCTGTGTGGGCGTTTTTCTATCTCAATGGCTTCTCTGATTATTCTGTTGTTAAAGTGTTCAGTTTTGGCGATAGTTCTGGTCTTTTTAAAGTCAATATCATGTCCTGTGGCTTTAAGGTGTTGGACCAGGGAAGAAGTTGGTTCCTCTTTTCTGACTGAGTTCTTGTGTTCTTCTATGCGTGCACTTATTCGTCTGTTGGTTTGTCCGATGTATGTGGTGGGGCAGGCGGTGCATGGGATTTCATATACTCCTTGATTTTCTAACTCAATTTTGTCTTTGGGGTTCCTTAGGATGGTGGATATTTTTTGGTTTGTGCAGAATGCTGTCTTGATGTTATGTTTGTGGAGGATTTTGCTTATTCTGTCTGTGGTGCCTTTTATGTATGGGAGGAGGGCTTTGCCGTTTTCTTGTTCTCTGTCTTGGATTTTAGTGGGGGTTTCTTTTTGGATTAGGTTGGTGATCTTATTTCTTTGGAATCCATTGGATGTGAGTACGTTAGTGAGGGTGTGTAGTTCGGTTTTTAGGTGTTGTTCGTCAGCTAAGCGTTTTGTTCTGGAAATGAGTGTCTTGGCTACAGAGTTGATCTGGGCAGGGTGGTGGTGTGAGAGTGCGTGCAGATAGCGGTTTGTGTGTGTTTTCTTCTGGTATATAGTGTGTCCTAGGGAGCCATTGGATTTTCTGTAGACTAAGACATCCAGGAAGGGAAGTTGGTTGTTCACTTCTGTTTCCATGGTGAACTGTATTTTGGGGTGTAGGCTGTTGAGGTGTGTGAGGAAGTTGTCCAGTTTTTCTTTCCCATGTGGCCAGATTATGAAGGTGTCGTCCACATATCTGAGCCAGAGTTTGGGTTTGTGATCGGATTTTTCTAGAGCTTGGGTTTCAAAGTATTCCATATAGAGGTTGGCAATGACAGGTGAGAGGGGTGATCCCATGGGTGCTCCTTCTGTTTGTTTGTATTTCTGTCCATTATAGATGAAGTATGTGTTGGATAGGCAGTGGTTGGTCAGATCTAAGATGTGCTTGGGGGGGTTATATTTGTTTTGGATAACTGTCAAGGCTTCTTTGATTGGTACTTGGGTGAAGAGGGATATGACATCAAAGCTCACGAGTAGGTCACTGGGCTGTAAGTTTTGTTGCTTTATGATGTCTATGAACTGGAATGAGTTTTTTACGTATGAGGTGATGGATTCTGCATAGGGCTGTAGTTGTTTGGCGAGAAATTTGGCTAGGTTTTGTAGAGGTGAGCCTATGGAGCTGACTATGGGTCTAAGTGGGGTTCCTTCTTTGTGTATCTTGGGGAGACCATAAAGCTTAGGGCATCTGGATGATTTCTCTCTGGGTATGATTCTTTGCTGAATCTCTTCGCTGATGGGGGAGGCTTTTATTTTGGATCTGGTGGTTTTTTCCAGGTAGGTGGTGGGGTCTGTGTTTAGGGGTTTGTATATGGAGTCTTGGAGTAGGTTGGTTAATTTGGTTTGGTAGTCAGATGTGTTCATAACCACCGTGGCATTGCCCTTGTCTGCTGGTAGGATTATTATGCTGGTGTCTTCTTTCAGGTTAAGTAGTGCTGTCTGTTCCTCTTTGGGTAAGTTACTTTTGGGTGGCTTGCTGGTGCAGAGGATATTGGTGATTTCGAGTCTGATTCTGTTTGCATCGTCGGGGTTGATTTTGGTCAGGCTGGTTTCAACTCCGCATATAATGGTTTCAGTGGGGATGCTTTTGGGAGTGACTGCAAAGTTGAATCCTTTGGAAAGGACATTGGTTTCGGCTTTGGTGAGGATCCTATCTGAGATGTTATGCACTGTTTGTTTCATGTGTGGCTGTGAGGGTGGAGGGGATTGTTTCTGGCGTTCTTGTAGTCTTCGGAGTTTGTTGGTGTGTGTGTCTGTCTTGAGGGTGGTCTGTGTTTCGGCTCTCCAGACAGCAAGTTGTTTGGATTTGTCCCAAAGTGCGGGGTGGATCTTGTTGCTGAGTTTGAGGTGAAGTGTGAGGAGATCTTTGTTGAATGTATATATATGTATACACACACACACACACACACACACACACACACACACACACACACACACACACATATATATATATATATATATATATATATATATATATATATATATATATATATATATATATATGATATTTTTGCAATCAGGGTTTTTTCTATGTTGAAAGATGTTAAATGGCCATGGTGGGATGAAATCTCCATCACTTTCAGGCCTGTCAGACATTTTATGTTGTTTCTTCTGAGACTTATGGGAGACTGGGATAGCACTATTTCGGCCTTCTTGGGCCTCTTCAGCCAGACACACCCATATTTTATGACTCCTCCCTGTAGAGGTCAAATATTCATGGCCATTTAACATCTTTCAACATAGAAAAAACCCTGATTGCAAAAATATCACACATTTATACCTATGAATTAAAAGAAATATATATATATATATATATATATATATATATATATATATATATATATATATATATATATATATGTTTTCTCAGGTTTTCGCGGGTGTTTGTATGTAGGTCTTTGGTTATTCGGGTCTTCTCCCACGTAAAATTGGAAGTGTCTTGGCGACGTTTCGACGAAGTCTCATTCGTCATCTTCAGGCTGGTGTTCTCGGCTTCGTGCTTCCAGGAGCAATGTGAGATCGCAGCTGTCTCTTCCTTTTAACTGCTAGTGGGGGTGTGAGCTGATTGGGTGGGAACTTGGCTGTGTTCTGATTGGGTGGAGGTGTGTTCTGATTGGTTAGGGGCTTGGCTGTGCTCTGATTGGCTGGGGGTGTGTTCTGTTTGGGTGGGGGCTTGGTTGTGCTCAGCTTAGTCTGAGTTGCAGGGGGATTTGAGCTGGTGAGCTGCGTTGTTGTTGTTTGGCTTCGTGTTTGTGGCCGTGCGAGCTCTTTATGGTGGGTGTCAGTCTGCTTCATGTATGGATTGGAGGGGTTTAAAGTGGCTAATGATGCAGCTGTGGTCTGGCTTCTGGTCCTTGGTCGTGGCTCATTATCAGTGTGGGTTTGAGTCTGCTTTCTGCGTGGATGTGTGATGGTGACATCAGGTGTGGCACTCGTGAGTGTGGGTCTGGTGTCATTCGTCGTGTTAGGGACTCGTTTGTCAATAAGGGCGGGTTTCCAAATGGCTGGTAGGCGGGAGGTATCGTCTCGTTTGTTCATGCTGTGTGGGCGTTTTTCTATCTCGATGGCTTCTCTGATTATTCTGTTGTTAAAGTGTTCAGTTTTGGCGATAGTTCTGGTCTTTTTAAAGTCAATATCATGTCCTGTGGCTTTAAGGTGTTGGACCAAGGAAGAAGTTGGTTCCTCTTTTCTGACTGAGTTCTTGTGTTCTTCTATGCGTGCACTTATTCGTCTGTTGGTTTGTCCGATGTATGTGGTGGGGCAGGCGGTGCATGGGATTTCATATACTCCTTGATTTTCTAACTCAATTTTGTCTTTGGGGTTCCTTAGGATGGTGGATATTTTTCGGTTTGTGCAGAATGCTGTCTTGATGTTATGTTTGTGGAGGATTTTGCTTATTCTGTCTGTGGTGCCTTTTATGTATGGGAGGAGGGCCTTGCCATTTTCTTGTTCTCTGTCTTGGATTTTAGTGGGGGTTTCTTTTTGGATTAGGTTGGTGATCTTATTTCTTTGGAATCCATTGGATGTGAGTACGTTAGTGAGGGTGTGTAGTTCGGTTTTTAGGTGTTGTTCGTCAGCTAAGCGTTTTGTTCTGGAAATGAGTGTCTTGGCTACAGAGTTGATCTGGGCAGGGTGGTGGTGTGAGAGTGCGTGCAGATAGCGGTTTGTGTGTGTTTTCTTCTGGTATATAGTGTGTCCTAGGGAGCCATTGGATTTTCTGTAGACTAAGACATCCAGGAAGGGAAGTTGGTTGTTCACTTCTGTTTCCATGGTGAACTGTATTTTGGGGTGTAGGCTGTTGAGGTGTGTGAGGAAGTTGTCCAGTTTTTCTTTCCCATGTGGCCAGATTATGAAGGTGTCGTCCACATATCTGAGCCAGAGTTTGGGTTTGTGATCGGATTTTTCCAGAGCTTGGGTTTCAAAGTATTCCATATAGAGGTTGGCAATGACAGGTGAGAGGGGTGATCCCATGGGTGCTCCTTCTGTTTGTTTGTATTTCTGTCCATTATAGATGAAGTATGTATTGGATAGGCAGTGGTTGGTCAGATCTAAGATGTGCTTGGGGGGGTTATATTTGTTTTGGATAACTGTCAAGGCTTCTTTGATTGGTACTTGGGTGAAGAGGGATATGACATCAAAGCTCACGAGTAGGTCACTGGGCTGTAAGTTTTGTTGCTTTATGATGTCTATGAACTGGAATGAGTTTTTTACGTATGAGGTGATGGATTCTGCATAGGGCTGTATTTGTTTGGCGAGAAATTTGGCTAGGTTTTGTAGAGGTGAGCCTATGGAGCTGACTATGGGTCTAAGTGGGGTTCCTTCTTTGTGTATCTTGGGGAGACCATAAAGCTTAGGGCATCTGGATGATTTCTCTCTGGGTATGATTCTTTGCTGAATCTCTTTGCTGATGGGGGAGGCTTTTATTTTGGATCTGGTGGTTTTTTCCAGGTAGGTGGTGGGGTCTGTGTTTAGGGGTTTGTATATGGAGTCTTGGAGTAGGTTGGTTAATTTGGTTTGGTAGTCAGATGTGTTCATAACCACCGTGGCATTGCCCTTGTCTGCTGGTAGGATTATTATGCTGGTGTCTTCTTTCAGGTTAAGTAGTGCTGTCTGTTCCTCTTTGGGTAAGTTACTTTTGGGTGGCTTGCTGGTGCAGAGGATATTGGTGATTTCGAGTCTGATTCTGTTTGCATCGTCGGGGTTGATTTTGGTCAGGCTGGTTTCAACTCTGCATATAATGGTTTCAGTGGGGATGCTTTTGGGAGCGACTGCAAAGTTGAATCCTTTGGAAAGGACATTGGTTTCGGCTTTGGTGAGGATCCTATCTGAGATGTTATGCACTGTTTGTTTCATGTGTGGCTGTGAGGGTGGAGGGGATTGTTTCTGGCATTCTTGTAGTCTTCGGAGTTTGTTGGTGTGTGTGTCTGTCTTGAGGGTGGTCTGTGTTTCGGCTCTCCAGATGGCAAGTTGTTTGGATTTGTCCCAAAGTGCGGGGTGGATCTTGTTGCTGAGTTTGAGGTGAAGTGTGAGGAGATCCTTGTTGATTCGGTCTAGGAGGAATCTTTTTCTGTGGAGTTCATTTCTGATTAGGGCTAGTTCTGTTCTTTTCAGAATGCGTTTGGTGGCTGCAGAGTTGAAGTGGAATTTCAGTTGGAAGCCTGTGGGAATTAAATTTTGATCTCGGCAGTTGCGTAGGAATGCAAGGTCACATAAAATGGAAGCTCTTTGGACTTCGAGTTTTTCATAGGTCCTGGTCAGATGGTGGATTTCCTCCCCGTAGAGGTGGGATATTTGTTTTCTCAGGTTTTCGCGGGTGTTTGTATGTAGGTCTTTGGTTATTCGGGTCTTCTCCCACGTAAAATTGGAAGTGTCTTGGCGACGTTTCGACGAAGTCTCATTCGTCATCTTCAGGCTGGTGTTCTCGGCTTCGTGCTTCCAGGAGCAATGTGAGATCGCAGCTGTCTCTTCCTTTTAACTGCTAGTGGGGGTGTGAGCTGATTGGGTGGGAACTTGGCTGTGTTCTGATTGGGTGGAGGTGTGTTCTGATTGGTTAGGGGCTTGGCTGTGCTCTGATTGGCTGGGGGTGTGTTCTGTTTGGGTGGGGGCTTGGTTGTGCTCAGCTTAGTCTGAGTTGCAGGGGGATTTGAGCTGGTGAGCTGCGTTGTTGTTGTTTGGCTTCGTGTTTGTGGCCATGCGAGCTCTTCATGGTGGGTGTCAGTCTGCTTCATGTATGGATTGGAGGGGTTTAAAGTGGCTAATGATGCAGCTGTGGTCTGGCTTCTGGTCCTTTTTTTCTGTCCACTTTGGGACAAATCCAAACAACTTGCCATCTGGAGAGCCGAAACACAGACCACCCTCAAGACAGACACACACACCAACAAACTCCGAAGACTACAAGAATGCCAGAAACAATCCCCTCCACCGTCACAGCCACACATGAAACAAACAGTGCATAACATCTCAGATAGGATCCTCACCAAAGCCGAAACCAATGTCCTTTCCAAAGGATTCAACTTTGCAGTCGCTCCCAAAAGCATCCCCACTGAAACCATTATATGCGGAGTTGAAACCAGCCTGACCAAAATCAACCCCGACGATGCAAACAGAATCAGACTCGAAATCACCAATATCCTCTGCACCAGCAAGCCACCCAAAAGTAACTTACCCAAAGAGGAACAGACAGCACTACTTAACCTGAAAGAAGACACCAGCATAATAATCCTACCAGCAGACAAGGGCAATGCCATGGTGGTTATGAACACATCTGACTACCAAACCAAATTAACCAACCTACTCCAAGACTCCATATACAAACCCCTAAACACAGACCCCACCACCTACCTGGAAAAAACCACCAGATCCAAAATAAAAGCCTCCCCCATCAGCGAAGAGATTCAGCAAAGAATCATACCCAGAGAGAAATCATCCAGATGCCCTAAGCTTTATGATACACAAAGAAGGAACCCCACTTAGACCCATAGTCAGCTCCATAGGCTCACCTCTACAAAACCTAGCCAAATTTCTCGCCAAACAACTACAGCCCTATGCAGAATCCATCACCTCATACGTAAAAAACTCATTCCAGTTCATAGACATCATAAAGCAACAAAACTTACAGCCCAGTGACCTACTCGTGAGCTTTGATGTCATATCCCTCTTCACCCAAGTACCAATCAAAGAAGCCTTGACAGTTATCCAAAACAAATATAACCCCCCCAAGCACATCTTAGATCTGACCAACCACTGCCTATCCAATACATACTTCATCTATAATGGACAGAAATACAAACAAACAGAAGGAGCACCCATGGGATCACCCCTCTCACCTGTCATTGCCAACCTCTATATGGAATACTTTGAAACCCAAGCTCTAGAAAAATCCGATCACAAACCCAAACTCTGGCTCAGATATGTGGACGACACCTTCATAATCTGGCCACATGGGAAAGAAAAACTGGACAACTTCCTCACACACCTCAACAGCCTACACCCCAAAATACAGTTCACCATGGAAACAGAAGTGAACAACCAACTTCCCTTCCTGGATGTCTTAGTCTACAGAAAATCCAATGGCTCCCTAGGACACACTATATACCAGAAGAAAACACACACAAACCGCTATCTGCACGCACTCTCACACCACCACCCTGCCCAGATCAACTCTGTAGCCAAGACACTCATTTCCAGAACAAAACGCTTAGCTGACGAACAACACCTAAAAACCGAACTACACACCCTCACTAACGTACTCACATCCAATGGATTCCAAAGAAATAAGATCACCAACCTAATCCAAAAAGAAACCCCCACTAAAATCCAAGACAGAGAACAAGAAAATGGCAAGGCCCTCCTCCCATACATAAAAGGCACCACAGACAGAATAAGCAAAATCCTCCACAAACATAACATCAAGACAGCATTCTGCACAAACCGAAAAATATCCACCATCCTAAGGAACCCCAAAGACAAAATTGAGTTAGAAAATCAAGGAGTATATGAAATCCCATGCACCGCCTGCCCCACCACATACATCGGACAAACCAACAGACGAATAAGTGCACGCATAGAAGAACACAAGAACTCAGTCAGAAAAGAGGAACCAACTTCTTCCCTGGTCCAACACCTTAAAGCCACAGGACATGATATTGACTTTAAAAGGACCAGAACTATCGCCAAAACTGAACACTTTAACAACAGAATAATCAGAGAAGCCATCGAGATAGAAAAACGCCCACACAGCATGAACAAACGATACGATACCTCCCGCCTACCAGCCATTTGGAAACCCGCCCTTATTGACAAACGAGTCCCTAACACGACGAATGACACCAGACCCACACTCACGAGTGCCACACCTGATGTCACCATCACACATCCACGCAGAAAGCAGACTCAAACCCACACTGATAATGAGCCACGACCAAGGACCAGAAGCCAGACCACAGCTGCATCATTAGCCACTTTAAACCCCTCCAATCCATACATGAAGCAGACTGACACCCACCATGAAGAGCTCGCACGGCCACAAACACGAAGCCAAACAACAACAACGCAGCTCACCAGCTCAAATCCCCCTGCAACTCAGACTAAGCTGAGCACAACCAAGCCCCCACCCAAACAGAACACACCCCCAGCCAATCAGAGCACAGCCAAGCCCCTAACCAATCAGAACACACCTCCACCCAATCAGAACACAGCCAAGTTCCCACCCAATCAGCTCACACCCCCACTAGCAGTTAAAAGGAAGAGACAGCTGCGATCTCACATTGCTCCTGGAAGCACGAAGCCGAGAACACCAGCCTGAAGATGACGAATGAGACTTCGTCGAAACGTCGCCAAGACACTTCCAATTTTACGTGGGAGAAGACCCGAATAACCAAAGACCTACATATATATATATATATATATATATATATATATATATATATATATACATACATATATCTATTTTCTTACTTTTTGTAGGTTTTACGTGTGTTACGTGTGTTTTTCTTTTAGCCAGGTTTTTCCTACATAACCAAGATTTTTTTCTACAGCCTAGCTCAGTGGAGTCACATCCACTCGATTCTGGGCTTTTTTCTTCTGGCAGCCAGCAGGCCCTATGCTGCTCTATGCTGCCTAGTGAGAGACTTATATAGATCTATTTCTGGCTCGTTAGCCATCATCAGTAAGCCACACCCACATCTCATGTATCCTCCCTGTAAAGGTACAATGTGGCTTACTGGTGTGGCTTACTGATAGATAAATAGATTAATAAATTAGTTGGAGGATTAGCAGAAGGACCTGAAGATACAGTAAGACTGTTAAAAAATTTACAGTACACATTAACCAAATTCATTGTATGGCTCCTTCATATAGAGCATGAGAGGCTAACTTTTGTGTACATCATAGATTCACTTTCCAAGTTTCTGAGCCTCTGAGAAATTTTCTTATAGTTTTCCCTGCAGAGCCTGTCATTAGCAGTCAAGTAAGGACAATTTTACCATTCTTTCCCGCTGCTCTATTTTTTTCAATGCCAGTACATATATTTGTTATTCTTTATATTCCCTTTGAAGTTGGGAATCCAAAGGGAGTCTAAAACCGAACAGATGTTTCTAGTGGTAAAGATGCAGAAATTCTAGTTTAACTGAAATACAAGATTGTACAAATGCTATTGAAGCTAAAATTCCATTTGTTAAATGTATTCATTATTTATTTTTTACTTTCACATGCTATCCAGAAGAGGTGATACCTCATGTCACTAGCTCAGGAGGGAAAATGGATGAATTTATCCAAGTAAACAGCATTTCAACAGCTGCCTCTGGTGATTTCCCAAATGGATTTTTTGTTCCACTGCACTGCATATTTCCCATCATCCTTTCTTTTCTAGCTAGGAAAAATCATTTCACATTGGTCTTGGAGGATGGATATACTGATGCATCCATTTGACTGGCCAACATATAATGAACATTTTAGAAGGAAGATTTAAAAAGCAGAAGATTAATAACATTTAATTCCCTTTCCCATGTATTTTTTTGTAAGAGGATATACTAACTGATGTAATTTATCTCTAAATTTCTATGCTGCCTTACTATACCTTTCTTCAACCATCAAAACAGTTTATTATGATCAGGGTGGATTTGATTTAAATCGAGTTGATTTAAATCACAATTTAAATCATGATTTAAATCACTAGTAAAAAGGCTTGATTTAAATCAACTCGATTTAAATCATAATTTTTAAAGAGCAACTGTCATCTCTGCTACTCCTTTGACCCACTGTTGACTCACCGATAGTCCCAGTGTTGCAGAATATAGAGCCTCATGCTACATAACTAAGCTCCATTTCATGCTGAATAAACTAAATTATTTATGTATCTTAAATAGAAAACTATCTTATGATAGATTTTTACCCCAAAAGTATATTAGAATAAATTCGATAAAAATCAAAAAAATCCGATTTAAATAAAAAAAATACAATTTAAATAAAAAAAATCTGATTTTTTTGATTTTTTTAAAAAAAATCATTGATTTTTATCCACCCTGATTGTGAGGAACGAGTACAAAATATAACCTAACATTAATACAATTGAAACTGAATTGTACATTGGAGTAAGTTAACAATTAAACAGGTGGTGACAAAATGTGCTTTTGCCAACTTCCTAAATATTAACAGGATATTCTTATGCAGGAAATAAGACTTTTTTTCTGCGTGTCAGAAGATTGAGTTTTGGGAAGTGATAAGATCTTCTAAAGAGCTTCAAAAGTAAAATATGGAAATTCTCTTGATATAAACATAGGCAAGCTATACATAAAATTCATGTTTTCAAACCACATAATTCTGGTCTTATACCATATCCAACTCTTTCAAATCTTTGGAGAAATTTATTTCAAAGTAATGTGGTAAACATTTTTTATTTACCAATACATTTTGGTGTTTTAAGATGCTCTCCAAAACTTTCATACATAATTCATCTTTGGACATATATGATATGTTCTAATATTTTCACTTCCATTTGATTTCTTTGAGCTCTCAAATGTCTAAAGCCTTTATCAGAGACATCAACAGACCTTTGTGTATACTTTAAATTTTTTAAAGTATATGTGGGATTTACTGGTTTCCCACAAATGACTTTGTATATCCTGGGCTGAAAATAGTAGTAATGTTGTTTTTCATGCATCTGTAACTAGGCCAGCTCAGAATAATAAGTTCCAATATAAAAAAAGAATGCACTGACTCCCTATAATCATTTAAGATTACAATTAAATTAAAAAGATTAGATTCTTATCTATTTTTTTTACAATATATATATATATATATATATATATATAATTTATTTCTACAATACAGAGTATACATAATGCTCCCAGTTCCCATTGTCCCCCCCAAAAACAATGCTGGGAAGTGATTTTGGCCGAGAAAGAATGACTGGCCCAGGCATTTAGTCAATTTTCTAATCTAAAGTGGGACCACATCTCATGGGCTCTCAGTTTCAAATCCAGCACTTTAATCATTATTCCAAAGTCTTAAAAACTTGTTATTCATTTCAAAGAACTTTAGTAACCAGAATAACTTTTAAAACAAGCATAAAAACAAATCATAAAATCCTTCACCTGGATAACAGCTCATATCTGCATAAAGAATAGAAGTAGTTTCATGGAGACCCACGAAAAAGAAATGTTTGAGCACCTTTGAATATTTTAATAAATCAGATTCCAGGCAGAATTCCAAGTTGATTCCAGAGAAGTGATTAGAGATAGAAAAAAATCCCTCAACCAAGCCATGTCTATTTTAGTACTAGAATATCAATCATTCTTGCCTGGATGAATGGATCATTGTCATTTTCAACATTTCATTCAATCTTTCCAGAAAGAAAGTCATTTGAATGGACTATATAGTAGTTGGCAGTATTCTATTATTCCAATATTTTATCATTCTGTTTTTCTGGTATTGTATTCTTTTAGCTCATATTTTTCTATCCAATTATAAAATGTTCATAGTCACTTTTGCTAGTGGGTGTATATATAAATCAAACCAATCAATATATTTTCCATATTTAATAAAAAGCAAATATGCAAATAATTAATTGTATAGAAGAATGGAATATATATTACATGTATCATTTGCATTTTTTAATTGAACGTTTCAGCAAACAACAGCATCTGAAAAAAATGAATATCAGACATAATCAAACTGAACAGATTTTATTCCAAAATGAAAATGTTCTGTATGATTATAGGATGTCCAGTTCTTCGCTGAAGAAGAGGGAAGAATTCAATCAAAATATTTCCCAGATAATTATTTTTCTTCATTTTAATGTATTTGAGATATGCTATTTACTTTGCTATTATTATAACTTGTAATGGGGCTGTTTCTTTATTAAAGCAAGAGTTTCGTTTTATTGCTTTTGTTACTGATGATGGTTAGCTTAATTATATAAGGCTCAGAATTAGGGACTTAAAAATATCCCAGGTTTTTTTTCTTCTATTCAACAATTGTAGAAAATTTTATTAACTGACAATAATCAGTAATTAATATCCTGCCAAGAGGAGATTTGTGTGACCCTATTACCAGAACACAAAGTCAGATCATTCTGGATTTTAACAATCTAATTGCTTTTAATGTGTATTTCTTTAAAAATCATGCACCACCTTTATGTCTTAATTTTAATGGACTTTCCATTAAAATGAAACAGAAGAAAAATATATTAAGTTTCAGTAAATAAATCACTGAGATTTTTTAAAAAATTAAAGAAGGTAAACAATTCCTCATTCCAGAAGGCAAGCTCTTTTATAGAGGAGGTGCACTTCTGGGTTCTTATAAATGGCATTGTTTAATTGAAGCAACCTGGAGGACATCAATCTTGCCAGATGGATACTATGAGAGATAACAGGTCTCTCAAGTAATCAGGCCATATACCATGCAGATATTTATAGGTAGCAACTAGCACCTTTAATTGCAATTAGAAGAAAAATTAGAACCCATGCAGCTTGTAAAGATATGCTACTACATTCTGGAGCCTTTGACGCTTCCGAATGCTGCCACATGCGGCAATCAAGTTGTGAGGTAACCAGGGCATGAGTGACTATCTGAAGGGCCCCCTGATCTGGGAAATGGTGCAACTTGCACACCAGATGAAGCAGTGCAGAGCCATCCATGGAGAAGGACGAGCTGTGAATCCATGAAGTCCCCCATTATCACCAACCTTGAATGGAACTACCACCCTATCTAAGGTCAGCAATGGACTATCAGCAGATAACCACAGGAAATCAGTCTTGGTAGTAGGATTGAATCAGATATAATTTCTGAATGCACACAATCTCCTAGTACTGGGACAGAACCTTGGCAACCTCAATTTGGCCGATCTGGACTCAAAAGGTATAATTAGGTATCATCAATATACTGAACCCCAAAACAGCAAATGACCTCACCCAGTGGTTTTTTGTAGATCACAGGTGTCAAACTTGCCACATCACATTGCTGTCACATGATGTTTCATGATGTTTTTCCACTTTGCAGAGCTGGGGTGGGCATGGCCTGTGCATCCAGCCCATGGGCTGCCAGTTTGACAGTCCTTTTGTAGATGTTAAAAGAAGAATTCAAAGAATAGAACCCTGTGGCACCTGCAAATGAGGGACTTGGGGAATGATCTTTCTCTAGCTACCAACACCAACTGAAACTGGTCTGGCAGTGGGAAGAGAACCAACATAAAATGGTGCCCCAAACCTCCAACTATAGTCAACTGTATTGAAAGCTACCAAGATATCAAGAATGGATGCACCACTACCATCTTGGCTTTACCACAGATCTTCAATAAGTACAACCAAAACCGCCTTACTACAAGTCCTTGATTTATGGCCATAGTCTGGCCCTGGAATTTTGTTTGTAACTTTTTGGGGTTGTTAATACTTTCACAATTTTTTAAAAATGAGCAAGTTTAAGTATTAAGTTTCTTAAATCAGAATTTCTGTGTGTAAATACAATTCAAAACGTTTTAAATAAATCAGGAATAAAGAACTATAAACATATTTTCGAATTTATTTTACACTGCTAAGAATTATCATTTCAGTTGAGCTCCAGATCATTAATTAATCACTTGGGGAATTAAAAGATTGGTAAAAATTAACACTATTATTGCCTGGTATATAGTAGCAGCAATAAAAATGTAACTTCTTGGATTTTGCTTCTTGAGTTTTTTCCATATATTTTCTGTGTGTGTGTGTGTTTGTGTTTGTGTGTGGGTATACAGTATAGTATATGAAAAAGTACTCTTAATTCATGCTAGAAAATGTTTAGTAAATGTATCTATTGTCAAAACTCAAGAACAAATGCAAAGATTCTTAATAAAAAATATGAATTACAATCTTATTATAATGTTAATGACATTGATAATGTTTTTCCATGATAATGTCAGAATTAATTAGGACTGTTTTTAATAATTTGTTATATCTGTTTATTGCTTCATTTTAATGGCTGTACACTGCCAGTTTCACTTTGTTTGAGATAATTGGCCAAATGAATTAATACATATATACATATGCACCTTGGCTATCGATGGAGTGGCTGCATAGGCTTTAAGTTAAAATTGGGGCAGGTTCCTTTACCAAAAAATATAATTTTATTCAAAATCCATTTCTTCTGAATAGGTTCAAAAATTGGGAAAAAATGGGATCTAAATTAATTTCACACTGATTACCCTTTCAACCTTTTATATTTCATCATGGATTTTAATATGAAGATAAACAGTATCAAGGTTGGGAAAGGAAAGAACTTTATTAATTAAAAGGTTTATTTGATGGGTACACTATAAAACATGCGAGAGAATATGCAGGAAAAGCACTTTAGTGGAAAAATTGATAACAAATAAAGAGGGCAATAAAGTAATAGATTATTTTTACTTTACTTAGCTTAAACTTATTAATAATGCACAACAAAAGCAAAATGATTGACTACTACCCAGTTCCAGGTTCCATTAAAATAAGGTTACATTTATTTTGCTCTATATATATTTTACTGTATTAATCACTGTGTGATAAATTTAACTAAATGGGAAAAGGAATATAAACCGATACGACCTAGCTGTAATGTCCTTCTTTCTGTTTATCTGTCCTCTCCTCCTCACCCAAAATTAACCCTATTTATTTGCTTAATAAATACATCACTTGACTACATTATTTTTCTTCTCATGGCCAATGTTGCTATTGTTTCTTATTTCTGAAATATTGACGTTTATTTAAGTGCAAGAGGCTGTGTTATTTAGTCTTTTAGTTTTTGGATTCAAGTGTAGGCATGTCTATAACATCTGAAGTCAAAAGCAAGATTCTAGCAGCTACATTCTTTCATTTGGTGGCAGCTGTTTTTCATCGCTAAATTTAATGGATAGTGATTACAGCAAAACTGGTCTTTTATTTATTAGTTCGTATAAAGTGTGCAGTATTTGTAATATTGTTTTCCAGCTAGCTAAAGATTTTAGAAATTGAAAGAGAGAGAGGTTTTTTTTCTACAATAGAGTATCAAAACTGGATAAGTTTGATTTAAGCTCATATACTAAACTTTATAACTGTATGAAAATTATTTTTTGTGAATTATAGTAGGTCCAAAGTTTTCAGCTGCTTCATGCTTCCTAAAGTGAGCATTCTAAAATACATACATAGTATTTATTCTTGTTTTAACTTTCTTGAATTTTGACAATGGAACATAATAATAAACTTGTGGGGAAGGAAGGCAGGGAAATTGCCAACAATCTAGTTCACTTATCCCAAAACAATTTTCTAAACAACATTATGATTTATGATGCTATCTGTATGAAATGTTACCTGATATCTCTTTTCCTCATGTTCGAAAATGGAACTTGTGGAAGTATAGGTTTGTTTGCTTTTTTAACAATTTTAGTTTCTAAATATTATTGAAATTATAGGATTCTGCATGGTAAACAAGGCAAGGGATTAATATGGTTACCTAACACAGTACTGATACCTGAACAAATTCATACATTTTCATTTGTCTTAGAATATACAAAATATATAGAAAAAGACATAGTATAAATTGAAATATTTATTTTCTTTTAAGCAATATATTTAATGCATACCACACTTATGGTGTAAGTATTAGAGTGGATTGAAGGATTATTTTCTTGGGTAATTTTTTTTTATTTCTCAGAATAGTAATTTTTTTGATTCAGATGAAAAACTAAAGAATACAATTGTTTCCAATGGGATGAATCCTATTTCTAATGTGACAACCTGAACTGAGAAATAATAGAATTATTAAAAACTAGATCTATCATGAGTGGGAAAAGGAGAAGGTATATGATTCCATGGCAAAGTAATTACTTTGCACATTAAATTGTGATAATTCATATTACAGATAATATTTGACTAAACAATAGTAATTGAACCCAGCATTACAATGATAATTTGTGCTGGTCATTAAGTGGGTCGTTGTGTGACTTGTCTGATCATACAATATTTTTTGTGAATGCAATGGTCATTAAGCAAACATGGTGGTCATTAAGAGAACCCATTGTAAACACAGGTTTCAGCAAAAAATTGTGTATATCGCAGGACGCTGAAAATGGCCATAAATGTGGGCTGGTTGCAAAGTGTCCAAAATGCACTCATGTGACTACACGGAGAGATAGACTATCAGATATTTGAATCCAGGTCATAAATAGAGGGTCCATCATAACTTTGAATGGTTGTTAAGTGATTGATTGTTAAGCTGGAACCACCTGTATAAAATTTATGAAAAAACTGCTAAGGAAGGCTGATCTGTAAGTTCTTTGTTTTGGCACTGCAGTACTATTGCACTGCATTATGTTAATATTGTTGAGATGTTGAAGTGAGCTAAGATTTACAGTAACAGTAATAACATCTTTCCATCTTTTTCTATCTCTTTCTCTGTCTCTCTCTTTCTGTCTCTCAACATGTCACTTCTGAAGTTCATATAAGCATTTTACATGTCGTTGTGTCTGCACAAACTATTTATAGACAAACTGTCTATTTCTAGTGCTTCATGGTGATTTGGTTCAATATATTTATTTTCCACATGATTTAGGCCTGTATATTGGCATGACCACGTATGACCATAGTTTTATTTAGCTTGTATGGAAACAGAAAATAGCTGCATATGTTAAGTGTAATACTGGAAGGAACTGGTTAAATCCCTCACTCATCTTCAGTCAATAGGCTTCCTGAATAAAATATGATATAGGATGACAGTACTGACAATGCCTTTTTTTGATGTTGTTCAGGCACAAACACATACACAAACACTTGTGTAAGTTGTTTAACTGTATCCATAACTTTTGGTTTATTGTTTATTCATTAGTTAACCATATCAAATCATAACATCATATCAAGATAGTAAAATAAGGTAAAAACAATAAGATGTTTCAAAATATATACAACTATTCAATAAAATAATCTGATAAAATCAGAGGTTAGCCCAATCTGATCTAGATAAGAAACTCTCAGTTGGATTGCTTTAGCTATAAATATCGTAGTCATTAAGGCATTAAGAGTTGTTAACCTAATCTTGCGTAGCTTCTTCTCTGGTAATATTGTACTACTAACTAGAGCATACAAAACATTTGCTATACTAATTCTCAAATATAGCTCATCTGTCTGGAACCCACACTGCATATTGGACATGAATACAATTGAAACAGTCCAGAGATATTTCACAAGAAGAGTTCTCCACTCCTTTACCGCAATAGAATTACTTATGTCACCAGACTTGAAATTTTGGGCTTAGACAACTTAGAACTACGCCGCCTTCGGTCTGACCTAAGTGTAGTACATAAAATTTACAATGTTCTACTTGTCAATGACTACTTCAGCTTCAACCACAACAATACACGAGCACAAAATAGATACAAACTTAAGGTAAACTGCTCCAAATTCGATTACAGAAAATATTACTTCAGCAACAGAGTGGTCAATGCCTGGAATGCACTATCTGACTTGTGGTTTCTTCACCAAACCCCCAAAACTTTAACCTTAGACTGTCTACTGTTGACCCCACCCCATTCCTAAGAGGTCTGTAAGGGGCGTGCATAAGTGCACCAACATGCCTACCGTCCCTTTCCTACTGTCCCCATTTATTTGTATCCATTTCCTGTATTCATAATCACATTTATACTTATATCTGTTATCTTATATATGCTTGACAAATAAATAAATAAACAAAATAAATAAAAATAAATAAAATGTGTTTGTATCTTGAAATAGGAAATTGATGGCCTGTTCTGTCAGTTAGTGACTTTAAATGTTGGACTTTGGCTGAAGAGTATTGTTGGCAGTCAAAGAGGAAAGTAAATATTATATTATTTTATTAAGATGTTTCAGTTGGGATGGATGCAACATTTAATAGTATTCTATTGTTCTCTGTTTCCTGCCTTCATTAAAAGTGGTAGGCTCAATTGTTTTATTGTTCAAACTGTAATGGATAACAGAGAGCATGGTTGTTGGAGGACTGACTAGTGCAGGTTGTGGAGTAAATCAATCAATGCAGATTGTGGAGTAAATCAATTTCCACTTGGCCATTGGAGGGCATCCAGCTTCTCTCAACATAGCTATCCCCATAGATCTGTGAGAAAAAAAGTGAAGCAGGATTCAATATGGAGAACTGTGGAGGAGAATGCAAATGCCAACATCAGTAAAATATCTGATACATATATACTCTGGATATTGTAGTTTTAATCAATAATCATGACAAAATATATATGAAGAGAACTTTCTCAAACCACCCTTCCACACTGTATAGGTGATGTCCATTTTAGTAGGAAAAAATAATCCCTGTGTATGATTAAATGTTTAGGAACATGAAAAGTACAGTATCTTTGTCAGAGAAAAGAGTATGATAATGTTAATTGAAAGAGAAAATTACAAGGCACAAATACCTCATGCTGTGCCTTTCATGCAATGCTGTCAGTTTCTTCACTTTGATAAGAAATACAGAGCATGTGGTGTTACTAGCAGGTATTCCCACTGGTTGGATGCCTGATGGATTGGGCAGAAGCTTGCCTTGAGATGCTACCAGAAACTATGGAAAACAAAAGAAAGAAAGCAGGATGCATAGAAGTTGTTCTGTAAATCTGCTGAAGTAAAACAATTCAACAACAAAACCTACTTTATCCTATATTTGCTTCACAAGACTTCTCATTTTTCCTTAGGAAAAGTTTGCAATGTTACTTTGTTACTTGTACTACCTGAAGTCTATTTAAGATTTACACTATACTTTTCATAAGACTCTGACTACAATGGCGAAATATTGTATTGCTGATTATCAACAATAGTATTAACATAAAATTCTGGAGGTGCCAAAGAAAGTTGACAACAACTACATATCATATGAGATCACAGGTCATAATCTTCTATGGAATAATCTTCTATTGAATACAGTCATTTGATGGAACTTACTCACTTACCCTAAAATGTCCAAGAAGTAGATGGTAAAAGGTTTAAAGAATACCACCACATATTGCTTCTCTACTAATTTGTTTTTGGTTATTCCTGCTGATGTATTTTATTTACTCAATTTATGTTCTGACTTTCTATTTAAAAGTTTAAGGCAGCTTAGAATGTATGACACAAAGGAAACAAGACAGCTACAATAAAATAAGATTTAAAAAATATAAAAACAAACTCTGAATATGACACCACTTATCTCCTGTCTACAACGCAGTCCTTTCAAGCAGTTCCAAAAAGATGCCACACCCATTTTCACTCTGATTCAGGTGATCCTGAGGTTACACATAAATTCCCAAGTGGCCTCAATGGCTCTCAGAGAAAATGCTAATCACCAGATGACTGCAAAGAAATATAATCTTTCCATTCCCCCTTCCCTATCTTGTCAGCACTAATCCTTCCATCTCCCCATCATCAAGCCAGAACTGATGAAGCTTCTTGGATGAAAAACAAAACATCCGTTTTGCTTCCTTAAGGGAAAAGAAAAAGCATAGTCTAGTTGCCATTTGAAAGAAAAAGCACCTTTGAGGCAGTCTGCAGTGTAGATGATATTAAGGTAAAATAACATAAATGAAATTGAATTAAATGAGTCACAAAATCAAAATACACTTAGAATTACCTTTCGGATTACCTTTTCAGGTTTTTTTTCCTTTGTAAAATAAAACAACAAGCATTGTAAATAAAGATTTAGTTGTCTATATTTTATTAATTCATTTAAGGCATTTATAAAGACATTTCTATTCTATGGATAATATTTATGTCAGGTTGAGAATAGTGTAGATTAAAAATAGTCAGCTATATAATATAATATAAACCAATAGGAAACTATCATTAAATAACAGTTCAATTTCACAATTAAAATGGCAAGTAAAGTAAAAGTTAAAATATATTGCATTTATTTTTAAATACATAGTTACCCTTGGATTGGAAACAATGACCTTGTTTTCATTCCACTTGTTATTAATTTACTTGCTTATATTAGATTTTTCTTGTATGTTATATTGGCATATTAAAATTGTCATTACTTTTTTTCTTGAATGACTGTGAAGCCATTATATAGTGATAGATTTTAAGAATCAGTCTTCTTCCAACTTTAGTTACCTTGATAAGTCATCAGAAGAGATGCTTTTGACCAGCACTTCTAATTACTTTGCTTTAATATGCTCTTTAGCCTTAATGAGCAGAATAAAATGTCCCTATTCTTATCTTAGTTTGTCAAAGCATCTCTTCAAAGATTTGGCTTTAGTGTTTTATGTTTTCTCCCTTGATTGCTCCAAGTTCTGAGTAAATCACTGATCAGTTAAATAGTTCACATAATGGATCCCCCAAAATGTAGGTTGTTAATTATTTTTTCAGTACAATGGCAATTTAATGTACCTCAACAGAGCATTTTGGTAATACCTGAAATAGCTTTGGACCTAGTTTAGAACTCTGAGAATTATTTTTGCTTACATAGCACTAGGCTTTTGAGAATATTGTGCACTTTGAAGTCACTAATGGATAAAGCTTTATGGACATCTTGGGTAGAAACTTGTGTAATATTAGTTTCATTGGCAGGTAAAAAAACTGGCACATGTACAGGACAAGTGACTTTTTAAACAACTTCCCGTGTATTAGTAGTACTGCTGGGAAATCAAATCTTTTCAAGGCTGCTAGGAGAATGAAACAAAAACTGAGATGCATCTCATAAATCTGTGCTTCTGCTGTACCATTCTAGCTGTATGATAGTGTTCATCAAAGCAGGATCCAGGCACATGGGATATATTCCTTCAGATTAGTATTTGCTTATTTGTTTTCTGCTTCTCCTACACTAAAAATGCATAAACGTTGGGACAAATCCTACAAGATCATTGTTTTTTGAGTATGTATGAATCACCTTTTTTTTCAATAAATAAAGCAGCCACATCTTTTCCCAGATTCACACGATGGCTTCAGAAGTACCACCTAGCCTGGAATGGAAACAGCTTAGAAGCATCTTCTGAGACAGTTCTACAAGCCTGAAGAAAGAGGCAACTGCTATAACATTTGGAAAAGAGGTGCTTTTTGCATGTCCTTGTATGTTTTCAAGCAACTCTTTTAAAGAATTTCTCAAAACCTAGACTGTAATAAATAGAAACCTATCAGAAACCATGTAGAAGTCCTTCTTTCTGACATGAAACTCATACATGAGATTATTTGTGTGTAAATGTATACCAAGAAGTAATACATTTGGTTTCTTATTATGGTCCAGATATGGTTTCTTTGACCTGTTGTATATGTTAAATTTTGCAATTAGCTCCTTGGTTATCATATAGCTCTATTACTTTCATTTATGCTATATGTTTGTGGAATAAAATCCACAATGATATTTATACTGGGAGTTATACTGGGAGTTTTACAGAACTTATAAAATTATTAGGAATGAACAGCACTGTATAGCAAAGCAAAGCAAGTAATGAATGCAAAAAAAGACCAGCATCAATTGACTTTATACATCAAAAACATCATTTTCAGTCTATGAACCAGTAGTGAAACTGTTGAGAAAAGCTTTCTATAATGACATAATATGTAATCTGTATTCTTTTCAAAGGCAATCCAACACTTTGAAAATATTACAATTCAAATGAAATATATCTTCCAAAATTGGTAGAAATTAGCACATTAATGGACATAATTTGAAGGGCAGTTGACAACTAAATCCAAGAGAATATCTAGATTTTTAGAGCAATGTTATCTCACCTGAATCTCATTCCCTTGATTTAGTGATTATAAGAGTTTCTGTTTGGTTCAGATTTAGCTCTAATTTGTGTAGTCATTTGATCTGATGCAGATGTCAAATTATGATTCAGAACTTGACAAACATTTTGGGTGTTACTATAGAAAGAGACTGAAGATTCTTATTTAAAGAGGGTGATATAGGTACTAGTTACATAAACAAACTAGCAGTCTGAAGGGGGATAATTTTTAAAATAGGTGTTATATGTTATGGAGCATTATTTATTAAATTTGCATTCAAGATTTTATTTTGAATATAAAATAAATTATTGTGTTGTCTCCAAATAATTATGTTGGGATCATTCATATTGAGGTTTTTTCATAAGAGAAGTACTCCCTTTCAGTGTTCAATTAACAATATTTTGTGGGGTATTGTGTGGTCTTCTAGGAGGATGAATTAGAAAAAGAATAGTGAACAATAAAGACCATTTACAACTTCAGATCACCAATATTCGGAATGCTTATGATGATACATAAATGTATTACTTTGTATACATTGGACCTTTGAGGTAGGTCAGATTAGATAACAGACAACACAAGGACTTCTGGAACTCTGCTTTATTCTTGTACGTATAATAATAGAATCTTGCTAATTTGCCAAAATATTCTTTTACTTCATGTTATTGATTTTGTTTTTCACCCCTTGAGTGTCTTTTGCAGGACTGAGTTGTTTCCTTACATTCCTTCTTCAAAATTATCTCCATGTTCCTCTGTAAAGTAAATGTGTTATTTCCTGAGAATACTGCTTCAGCTCTTATAGATTATTAGGTGTTTCTTTAGAGCTTTCTTTTTTATTTGTTCTTTTTTACATTAGTCCTCTGTCTGAATTCACATGTTGCTGAATACACATATTGCTGTAAACTATATTATGATTTGTTTATTATTGGTTTAGTGCATTATGTGGGATCATCCCCTACATTTCTAAACCACCGTTTATAAAAGTGTTATATCTGAGCCAGGCTACTATGGCTTCTTCAACAAATTGTCCTTAAATAATTATGTGTTGGCATGATTGCAAACCCAGACTTTCTTTTTGCTCATGCTTCGTTATCTTTTGTTTACTCTGACAAAACTCATCATTCTGAGGACTATGAGATCCTTCCTAGACATCTTGTTTGTTTGTTTTTTTAGAAAAAGTAGACATATTAGTGACTGAAACTGCCCATCTTTCTGCTAAAATATATTGACTTGGAGTAGCTCGTTCTGGCAAAACAACTACATATTTTAGATGACTCACATTAATAATAATTAGAGATCACTAATGATCTGCAGTAAGATGTTAGTTCACATACCCCATAATACAGAATATATTAGTTGATTGGGCTAAAGTAAGACAATTGTTTCCAGGAAATGGTTTTTAATTACCATTCTTTCTGTGTGATTTTCTCCATTTCATAGAGAAGCAATTCAGTATTTGTGATGTACTCTTTCTTCATCATGGGAAAGGGGAATACATCTCAAGCTAAACTACCATCAACATTTGAATTTTTTTTTAACGTAATATTTGCTTTGTGGCTAATGTGGTGTAGTCTTAATGGATTATCTCCTAAGAGCTCCAGACGGTGTATGATGTGCTTAGCATACATAGACAAAGGACAAAAGATCAATATTTATTCAGTTGATTGAAATCCAGAGATATTTATGGAAGTAGGCCACCACGGTCTAACTATTTCCTCAACAGTTCTGGATTACTAATTGTAACTGCTGAAAACAGTTTAGAATTCATGTTGAATGTGGTGAGTATGTATATAGGCCCTAACAAGCTTTTTGAGAAAGGAATTCCACAATGAAAATTAATTACACCTTTATTTTCAGCAGATTGGTCCGTAAGATACTATTAAAAATAATCAAGGCTGAATTGTGAAGAGCCTATAGTAGATATTAAGTGAAGGATAAAGACCAAGAAAAAATAATGTCTTTCTTTTCTACTCTATGCCAACCAATTTATTTTCAACATTGATTTTGGGTGTTGTTTTAAACAAATGGCCAAGATAAGCCACTAACAGGCTTTTGCGAATTAAGGGTGTAGTGAAATGTTTAGTATTTTGAATGTAGCAAAATGTATATATTGATTGTTACTCTCCAGAACAAAGGTCTATAAATGAGGTCTTAAGGTCTAGAAATAGTAGGAACAATATGAATAATGATGGGGAAATGCACGAATATACAGCTATTCACATTTAAAGAAGAAAAAGCTCTTGGTTAAGGGCATGGATCACCTTCTTAAAAAAGCCACACCTCTTTATTTTTTCAAAGAAAAATACATATTTGAGTCAAAGAAACACAAACAGTGCCTGTTGGTTGGAGCTGGCAAAAGTTATGTATGCTGTGGTTCCATCACAGTTAAAGGTTTGCTTTTATTGAGGCTGCCTTGGAAGAGTAACTGGAAATTGTTCCTGGTGCAAAATAATGGAGTATACTGGAGTAAAATCGTTGCATGGCACTGTGCTAATTTCATTTTATATTTTTAAAGATCTGCGTGAAACACTGATTATTTTTGATGCAATTTAATATATTCATTTTAAAGCCCTCCACATCCAACTGTTATTATTATTATGATTCTGTGTAAAGGCATTGTATCCTTCAGAAAAAATAATTTTAAACTGTTTACTCCCTGCTACAAGTTGTCCAGTCAAAAAATCAAGATGAGAGTTATGAGGCTGCAGTTGAAGGCCCTGCCTGTTTTAATGTGCATTTTATGACTGAAATAACAAAGGCAGAGATTCAATCATGCACATTTGGGCTGGTGGCCTTTACTAAAAATTTAATTAAAACACATTGAATTCTATTTAAAGCAGTGAGTTAATGTATAGCTGCATGTCATTTTGTCCTAGTTATTGATTGATTGGTTATTAATTTTAATAACCATAATTAATAATACAGTACTGTATTATTTTTTTAAAAAAAATATGGTAAACCTGAGTTAATAGTTAACTTGATAACCTCTTTTCTGAACAAAAATGTATAAGTGTAATAAATTTTTAAAATAGCATAATACTTTGATACTTTCTGATCCTACATCTTTGCTAGCATGCAACAGTTTATTCTAACAATTCGTTTTTCTTAATCTTTAGAGGCGACTATTGGGAACATTCTCCTTGTTATGAATGCTTTCATTACATTTCTTTTCTGCCTATTGTATTTAAGCATAGCTCCACAAATAAACATAATGAGAGGAAAGAGATAGAACTAACTTTCCTCTTGCATTTTTCTTTTCCTCTTGCAAATGAACAAGCAAAACTGTTCCATCACACTGAAAAATAGCATGCCAATAGAAATGGCCAAGTTGAAATCGTTCGCATTGATCCAGACATATTATGTTCTGGATGCAGGTATTTTTCACACTTTATCTTGGGGTTGTGACCCAGGCCCAAGTACTTAGTATTAAATACAAATAGTTCAAAAACTAACAGACTTTATTAGAACAGCTGAGAATTAACTCATTCTCAGCGTAGCCAAACTAAATTAAAGCAAATTCTTCAAAACACCATTCCTCAGTTTATCACAGACCTTAGCATAATTAGGCAAACTGCCAAAGGCTTTTCTTGGCAAAAGTTCAGAAGCAGAAGACGCCGACAAGAAATGAATACAGTGAAACATGAAGCAAATCTCTCAACGTTGTTTTCCGGCAAAGAGGCCAAGTGCCGTTGCTGGTCTTTTAAGCCTTATCGGAGGAGCCAATCATCTCTTGACCTTACTCCCGAGTCGTCCTCTCTGCTTTATCTGCTCTTGCCTTCTGGCAGTTCTTCTCATACATGCACTAGGAACAGGCTCCTCCTGTTCCTCTGCCTCTCTACTGTCAGCCTCTGGAGGCCCCGAAGTCCACACATCACTCCCCAATGGCCCTGGCCCCATCTCTGTCTCTAACAGAGAGCCCTCATCCGGACCTTCCCCAACCTCCAGGATTGACCCATGTTCTTCCTCAGCCTCATTGCTGTCCGACTCCGCTGCCAGCTCCGCAGGCTGCAGGCGGATCACAACCCTTGGTTGTGTAAGAGTATTCAGATGAAAGGCAGCAGCAGTAGCAGCAGCCTAAGACTATAGAAATGAACACCCAGTTCACTCTTCATATTAGTTCTGGCTTGAAGCATTCTATTTTCAAATATATTACATTTAAATATAAGCACTGATACATTATGTCATTCGTCCATCCCAATATGTCTTTGATTGATATGCTTCTCAATAGTTAACTTGGGTATATTGTCAGACTTACAGGTGGTCCTCGACTTACAACAGTTCATTTAGTGACCGTTCAAAGTTACAATGGCACTGAAAAAAGTAACTTAAAACACTTTTTCACACTTATCATTGTTGCAGCATCCCCATGGTCCCACGATTTACATTCGGATGCTTGACAACTGACTCACATTTATGACTATTGCAGTATCCCATTGTCATATGATCACCTTTTGTGACCTCCTGTCAAGCAAAGTCAATGGGAAAGCCAGATTTACTTAACAGCCATGTTACTAACTTAACAACTGCAGTGATTCACTTAGCATATGTGGCAGGAAAAGTCGTAAAATGGGGCAAAACTCACTTAACAAATTTCTCACTTAGCCACATAAATTTTGGTCTCAATTGTGATCATAAATCGAAGACTACCTGTAGTTTTGTCTTCAGAAATATATGCGCCTCTCAGTTTTCAAAAGATCAGTAAATTGGTGAATTGTCTAATTTTAATTTCAACCATCAACTGTCTCCCACTAGAGTTGAAGTAGTGTTTGTCTTTTCTTTGTGATTATTCTTCATTCTATATGTAGCTTACAAATTTGGGGAATGTACCACTTCTACTTATTACTGCTTTTCTTAATCCATGGCACTTTTACAACTGTAACTTCCAATTTTTTAAACAGTGCATCAGTGTATTGACTCCATGTTATGTTGCATTGTTGTCTTATTTGGGAATGGCTGTGAAAAGTTTATTCTGACATTTCAGTTTCCATAATGCTCAATATCATTATTTGTTAACCAGCCCAATGTGTGGGGGCTTTATTGGTTCTTGCATTCAGCAAGAACCAATTTTTTTAAAAAAGAAAAAACCCAAAATACAAAAAATAACTATATTTGAATATAATGCTTGGCTAAAACCAATCACTTCCAAAATGAGAATAGAAACATGATAGCAGATTGCAAAAATGTAATTCAATACATTTTAAGCTTCTTTTTTTTGCTCACGATAAACAAGGTGTGCTAAGCCTTCAAATAGATTCAGTTTATTTAAAACAACCTTGCTAACAGAAATACCAAGCAAAACCATTCAAAAATTAACCCAGTCATATTTTCATATACCCATTTATCCTGTAAACCCTGTGTACCAAAGTGATGTCTTTCACCAAATGCAATCTTGTTTTTAAAACTTTTTCTGGGACTGCACTAAGATACATAGAATGGCCATTTTTATGTGGTAGCTATAGAGTGGATTTGAATGGTCCAGCCTGCAATATTTGATTTGCAAAAATGAAAAGAAAATTTGAGATAGCTTGAAGTCTATTTGACCTTAATACAGATATTTTTTTTTTAAAAAAAGTCAGAGTTTAAAAAATTTCAGTTTTTTAAGCAAACAAATAAAAGCCATATTTTTTGTTATAGCTCCCTTTTATTTTAAAAATTCCAAAATCCAGAACCCAGTTCTAGTGTTAAAAAATCTGCTGTAGAATTGATAATGAACAGAAATGGAAGCTGACAACCTATTTTCATTTCCCTGGATGCTGTAAAAAGTCAATTGCCTAAATACATAAAGTAGTAAATTAGATTTTAAAAAATGTTTCTGCTTAATAACCCAAAGTGTTATTAGTAATACAGGTAAGGAAATTACTTAATAAAAAAGTCTGTGGTTTTTAACCTGGCAGTATCCCTTTTAATTAAGTCATAAGAAGTTCTCAGATGTAAGATATAATAAAAGTGCAGTATGTAACTTCTATTATTTATAACAAAATGCAAAAGGTCTACTGAAATCGATTAAGTTTAGCAGCAGCCACAAAGTCACATGTGCATTTTTCTCAAAATCTCTCTCTTTCCTTTTGTCTGTGTATTTTTAGCAGCATCATACTAATATCCCCAACACTGTACCTGGTTGTTGTTTTTTTTGAAGCTACATCAAATAATCCTAATATGAGTCTTGTATATAAAAAGGATCCTCATTGTACATAGTGGATTTATAGCAAATATATATGTCCCAGTCAACAAGGACTATATGTGGGATTGAATTCCCATTTTCCCTTTTAAAAATATTAGTGATGAGGAAATAAATATTTCCTGTTTCCCTCCAGGCTTTGTTCCTACACCACCGTAGGGAATTAGCAACCTTTCTCAATCTGGAACCCTTTGCAGGAAGGCTAACATTTTGAGGACTTATAATTTTAAAGATATTTATGAGTGTTGTTATTCCTGTAACTTATCCTATTTTCACCTATCACCTAGCTTCATTTACTGTAGCAGGTACTAACTAAGAACAACTACCATGATAGTTTCTCGAGATGTAACATAATTGTGTCTGATGTACTTTGGGCTAATTTGTTCTTTGGGCTAGAGTTGATAGGGGACTAATAGAGTTGGATTATTTTTCTATATATGTTTTTGAATTGGTTTGTATTATATTGTTTTAAGTTGTTATTCTCTGTATACCACTTGAAATCAAGATGCACCCCAGCTAATAATAATAATAAGAAGAAGAAAAAACCTGAAACGTACAATTTATTGATATAAACACCAGTGGGAGACACCAGTGTCAAAAGAAAAAGAACTGAAAAAATTCACAAAATATTGTGACCTGGCTATCAAAACTACGTGATTATGGATGAAACATGTAACAGTGATACCCATTGTCATCTGGACACTTGGTACCATGTCCAAGAATTTTACAAAATAGATCAATAAATTGCAGCTTCCTGCAATAACACCAGTGGAAATGCAAAAAACTGCACTATTTGGAACATCACACATTTTAAGAAGGTACTTGGTTGATATCTAGGATGCTGGCAGCAACCCGTATCAACCATCAGAACCAGTCAATAATATTTGTGATACATTTTAAAATGTTCAGTTGACTGAGTTTCATGTTTATTGAATAAAAGTTAATAATAATAATACCACCTTGTTTCTTTCATTGGAAAGTAACATGAGTTAAACCAGTGTTGTAGCCTGTCAGCAGCCAGCAGAGCTGGCAGCAGATTCGGACGTGAGGAGGTTGGGAGGAACGTAGGCTAGTCTGGGGAAGGCTCAGACAATGGCTCTGAGTCGGAGGCAGAGAGGGGGCCAAGGCCATCTGGTAGTTCTTTGCTGCCTCCGGAGTCTCCGGAGTCTGGCATCAGTGAGGCAGAAGAACAGCATGAGCCTGTTCCCCGTGTGTGCATGAGCAGAGCTGCCAGGAGACAGGAACAATTGAGGAAACGGGATCGACTTGGGAGTAAAGCTTGGAGATGATTGGCCCCTCTCATAAGACATAAAAGAGAAGTGAACAGGACATGAATTTTTGCAGGAAGCAATTATTTCACCTGGCTGATTCAAGATTTGAAACTCCTGTTTGTGACTCTGTGCCAAGTTTGGCCTTGCCCTGCATCTGGAAATTATCTCTTTGGCAGCGTTCCACATGAGATAGGTGGGTGTTGATAACCTTCCTCTGAAAGACTGTTTATCAAGCCTTGCGGACTGTAAATGAAAGTAATTTACAGCCGTATGAATTAAAGAGGTTTTCTGGGAGTAAGTTTGTGCTGTTTAATTTCTAAGGAAGCCTAGGTCAGAACAACCAGTTAAAAGAGAACAGCAAAAGAACAGCATCTTGGAAGAATTGATGTGAAGAAATGGATTAGTTAGTTAATCTCCTGCTGTATTCTTTCAACTGGTTTAACTCATGTCACTTTCAAAGTCCCACATTTAGCCCATTCATAGAGATCTGTAACCCAATCAGGGGAAAAATGAATTTTTTTGAGTTTCGCAGTGTGCTGAAATTAATGTTTAATTGGTTTTCTATTTTTTTTTCTAATTCTTTAGAACCATTTTCTTGACTTTCAGTTCTATATTGTAAAATCAGTAAGGCACAAGCCTTTTTAAAAACGTTGTACTATTTTGGTTTTTTTTACTTTTTGATTATTTCTTTCATGGAGAAACGTAAGCATATATAATGTGTGTGTGTGTGTGTTTCAAACATATTCCAGTTTGTGTTCTGTAGTCTCAGATGCCCTACAATCTGTAAATTACTTTTGAGAAGAACTTTTGAAAAGGTACAAAAGTAATCTGTAAATTACTTTTGAGAAGTAATGATACAGCCCAACAGCATATTAATCATATGAACTTGCATTTAATGTTTCAGCTCATAGATGGAGTGGATTTTTGAATTGAGAAGTGCCAATCTGTTAATGTTAAGTAGTTACTAAGCTGAAAACATTCAGTTCTCTTGTGACATCATTATACTCAATGAATAAATCCTTTGTCTTGGGCAATTGGTTCTTAAGTAAGGCATCTATGATAGTTAGAAGATATGCCTAACTATGACTGCACTGATTAGCTTTTCCTGTCTTAGGCTAGTGGTCACACATGTATTGGACATTAAGGCTATGAAAAATATTTTTAAAAGGTTTTCAAAAAAGATTCATGAGTGCCTATTGTTAAAGCAGCCAATTTATTTGCAGGCTTTAGATGTGCCGCTGAATTTGTTTTCATTTGTGTCCCATTCGTGTAGAGACAACAAAGGGCAGTTTCCAAAGCAGTATCACAATCTTGTAAATATAAGATTACTTATTGACAATAGATGTATAATATTTGTTTCTGCAAGGATTCTGTAAGGTACAAAGTGCCAATTTCATATACTTTGCACATACATTTTCATGGGAATTCATATTTTTGCATTTCACTGAAAGAAAGTATCGGATCCATGATTAACTTAATGACGCTTTTGGGACCGCATTCCAGGCCTGTTGGTTAACTTTTCTGCACTAGCAAATAAAAGTTCCCCTTTGAGAGATTCTGTCATTTTTATTTTAATTCTGAAGTAGGGCTTGAAGGACAATTCATTTGGTTCAGCATTACTATGGAGGGGTACTTAGCCTACCATTATTTTACAGATGTAGATTTACTTCCCATCAAACTATTTGTTGTACTAAAGGAAAAATATAACAAACAGGTTTTTTTGAGTGGGAAAATAACATGTGAAAAAAGAATTGTACATTATTTTTCTATTTTGCACTAGTCTCATCAGGTCTTTTCCTTTGCTTTTCATTATAGAATAGACAAATAGACAATACAGTATCACTTGTGTATTAGAATAAACATGGTGTATTCATTTGATCTTTGTTTTGTTTCATACTCCAATGTAATTTATCTAAATTGGGAAGTGGTGCCAATACTGATTTTGTTATAAGGAATATTTTCTAGTTAGAAAATGTACAGTATGATTTTTGGTCTGAGATATTTCTTCATACCTCATATACCCCTAAAAGTATTCATTATTTAACATCTGGATTGTAGTTCAATAATGGCCATGGAAATAGGAAGTGATAAGATTCCTGGTAAAACACTCATCACCAGCTACCTCTGCAAAAAAACCTCCTTCTTGAACTTGGAGAGCTACTGCTAACAAATAATAATAATATCAGTCACTAGCAAAAGGCAGTGTTACTTGGAACAGTTTATATCCTGTGACAATACCATCAAACAATTTCTACCTAACCCAGGTCCTTGGGAAGGACTTGATAGGTGGATAAAAAGGCTAAATGCAGTCTAAACATCTGGCTGATTATGCAATCAGTGTTAATATATTAAACTTTAATGCTAATGACTCTCGATGACTTTGGGCAGCTCACAACAATCAAAGAAATTATGCAAAGAAACGACATGATCTAATGGTCCAACAAAGTAAAAGTAACTTTGTAGTCTTAAATTTTAATCTAATAAAAGTGAATTTACTTTTTGTGGAACTACTTCAGGTTATGGAACACCAAAGGAGGCTAGCTCCAATTAGGAACGTTCAGACTTAGACCAGATCCAATTGGTCTGTATTTTCATTATTTAATTTTAGAACACTCCTATGCCGAGTATTAATAGCTTTGCCTCAAAGTTCGCTTGAAAGCAATATTTTTCTATAAATTGCCAAAATGCTCTAAAATATAAGTTCTGCTGCCCTCAGCCAGGGTGGGAAATTCCATTGTGGCTTCATGCCCATAGCAGGTAGAGTGGAATTTAATGAAGGAAACTGCTGTGTTTTTGTGTTTTTCTGTATGTTTTTCCTTTAAAACCAAGAGCTGGGCAGGCTTCCCATTTGACCTGATACGACCCAAACAAATTGCTTCTTACATAAAAACAACTGCAGGCTTAGAGAATGTAAAAATGTGCACTGTATCTTTTTTCCTCCAACTCTGGGGAGGGAGGAACGGAAGCCCCCAAAATAGAAGAGCTCTGTCAACATATAGGCAAAGTCTTGCAGTTATCACTCAAGTTTGATAAAGGAATTTAAAGCAGTTTTACTGAAGCCAGAGGTTTTTTGGAAGTTAGATTTGGTTACTCTTTAAGTTTAATTTCATTGCTTTTGTATACTTGCTCTTCTGTCACGCAAAGATTAGTTCGAAAGGAAATGCTTTTCCTGGTGCTATGATACGTTCAAAAAGGGGGAGGAGAAAATACAACTCTTAAGGAGGAAGATACGTATATTATTCCAAAGCTAAAAAGGAAAGAAAAAACTTAAGATTTTTAAAGGAGGAGAGGAGGGAGACAGATTCCTAGGCTGTGCCTCTACTTTGGGATTCAGATGTAGAAAACTTAGGCCATATCCATTGATATTGTATTCAGATATCTTGCCTTAGCACATATACTAAGATTTATTTTAAAATAAAGCAAAAAGATGTACCCTGTTCTTCTGAAATGCTCCCTTTTATGGATTATTCTGATCACAAGTCCTATTTAAATTTTCTAAAGTGCTATGCTCCCCACCCCCATGTCCTTCTTTGCAGAACTGTCTGTTCTGAAGTTGGCACCTTCCACAAAGCAGCACACAAAAATTAAAGGCGAGGGAATAGAGAGGCTTTAATCTGCCTGGACAGCTAATGTAATGCATACTGAAGCTGAAATCTGCTGTGTGTAACAAATAAAATGAATTTCAAGGTCTTGGCTTTGAAATGTGTACATAAATGTAAACTGAAGAATGTCTTTTTTTCTAGTTGTCCCCTTTTAATCAAGAACATTTTATCTGAGGTCTAAGTGAAGCTTTTATGTAAGTGTTTGTCTAACTTAGAATGATAGGCTGAAAGCATTGACAACAGTAATATTTCAACACTTGAAATACTTCAAAAAAAAGTTTTCCTGGGGCCATCCCATCTGTACTGATATGTGTAGATGGGTCAAAGCTCTCTCCTTGATTTAATAGTGCGTCTAGAGTAAGTGAAAATAGTAAGGCAGCTATGGTTTTCCTAACAAAATTGGATTTTGCCATGATCACAAATACCTCAGCTATGAAAATTATTTAAGATAATATTAATTTATAATTACTTACTGACTTTCATAGCAGAGCTAATATAAGTAATCTTTGGATAACGACTACTCGTTATCCAACCATCTACTGGATGGTTACGTGACAGCTCCCCCAGCACCTGGATGAAACGGTGTATCTGGATCCATTCCAGTCGGGCTTCAGGCCTGGGTACAGCACGGAAACGGCATTGGTCACGTTGGTTGATGATCTCTGGAGGGCTCGGGACAGAGGTTGTTCCTCTGTCCTGGTCCTATTAGATCTCTCAGCGGCTTTTGATACTATCAACCATGGTATCATGCTGCACCGGTTGGAAGAGTTAGGGGTGGGGGGCACTGTGTTGCGGTGGTTCTCCTCCTTTCTCTCCAACCGGTCGCAGTCTGTGTTGGCAGGGGGCAGAGGTCGACCCCGAGGCGCCTCATATGTGGGGTGCCACAAGGGTAGGTCCTCTCGCCCCTTCTGTTCAATATTTATGTAAAGCCCCTGGGCGAGATCATCCGTGGTTTTGGGGTAAAGTACCATCAGTATGCTGATGATACTCAGCTGTACATCTCCACCCCGGACCATCCCAACTATGCCCTTGAAGTGATGTCCCAGTGCCTGGAGGCCATGCGGATCTGGATGGGGAGAAACAGGCTCAGGCTCAACCCATCCAAGACCAAGTGGCTGTGGTTTCCAATGTCCCAATATAGTCAGTTGGTGCCATCACTGACTATTGGGGGCGAATCATTGGCTCCCACAGAAAGGGCGCGCAACTTGGGTGTCCTCCTGGATTCACGGCTGTCTTTAGAAGAGCACTTGACGGCCGTGACCTAGAGGACTTTTCATCAGGTTCGCCTGATTCGACAGTTGTGTCCCTTTCTGGATTGGGATTCCTTACGCACAGTCACTCATGCCCTCATTACTTCCCGCCTGGACTACTGCAACGCTCTCTACATGGGGCTCCCCTTGAGGAGCACCTGGAGGTCCAACTGGCACAGAGTGCGGCTGCGCGGGTGGTTATGGGAGCGACATGGCTTTTCCATGTAACACCTCTCCTGCGCGAACTGCACTGGCTCCTGGTGGTCTTCCGTATGCACTTTAAGGTTTTGGTTACCACCTTTAAAGTGCTCCATGGCTTAGGACCTGGTTATCTACGGGACCACCTGCTGCCTCCAGTAGCCTCCCACCGGCCAGTACGCTCTCATAGAGAGGGGCTCCTCTAGGTGCTGTCGGCCAAACAATGTCGACTGACGGCCCCCAGGGGGACAGCCTTCTCTGTGGGGGCACCTACTATCTCGAATGAGCTCCCCCCAGAGATACGGAGGATCCCGGATCTACACACCTTCTGCTGCACTCTCAAGACCTTTTTATTCCATCAGGCTGGCCTGGCCTAATTTTTTCCCTTTTTTCCCTTTTTAAAATGCAAATTTTAATCTGTTCTTAATTATTGGGGTGTTTTAAATCTGTCTTCGGCCAAATTGTTTAATTCGGTTTTATTCTGCTTTTAAATTTTGTATTTATGTGTTTTATCTTGTGGCTGTTCACCGCCCTGAGTCCTTCGGGAGTAGGACAGTATATAAATCAAATAAAACTAAACTAAACTAAACTACTCATTGAACAATTGTTTGACATTACATTGAATGAGTGCTACTTAATGATTGTTCCTCCAGGTTCCTGCCCCCCCATGGTCAACATGATCATAATCCGGGTGCTTGGCAATTACAACAGTGGCAATATCCCAGGGACACATGATTGCCATTTGCAACTTTCCCTACCAGTTTACCACAAACAAAGCCAGTGGAGAAGCCGATAGGGAAGTTGCTCCTGTAAGTCACTCCTACACATGCCACTTTTTCTCTGGAAGAGTCTGACTATGGAATATGAATCCCAGGAATCTTGCATTCCATAGCAAGTGTGTCTGCACTGAACACCTCTCCATCCTCACTCCATAGTGCATGCATTACCTAGCTGTACTTGGGTGGTGCTGCAGCAGCTACCTGCACACTTCCTTCTCCCAGGGAGCAGCCATGTCCAGATGTCCTCACACCACACTGTGGTGATCATCTTGCATCTTACCACCTTCAGCAGCAGCCACCTTCAGCCGTTCTTACATAACACTTTGGTGACCACTGGCACACCCTTCTATACCTGACAGCATCCATTCCCAGCTTGTTTGCATGACACCACAGTATCCACCAGTGCATTCTCCACGACCTCTATGCAGTACTACAACAGCCACCTGCACAACCTCCCACAACCTGAAGCAGCCAATTCCACCTGGGTGCATGTATGTCATGCCGCAGTATGTCATAAACTTACCTGTATTGCAGTCTGCTTGTAGGAGATCCAGAACTTGCAACTTCCTGCTGGTTTCCCCATTGACTTTGCTTGTTGGAAGCCAGCAAGAAGTTGTGAAGAGGTCCTTGGTTAACAACCCTTGATCCTTGCTTAATGCCATCAACAAAGACTACATATCACCGTGAAAAAAAATAGCTTTGTAGAAACAAAGCATGAATATTAAATGAATAAATAATACAAACACCAGGTATGCCATGGATAAAGTCTAATTCAGAAGACCTTGTCAAAATTAGTAAAAAAAAAAAAATACTTAACATAGTAAAACAGAAATATTTATTAGGACTTCTTAATTTCTTCACATTTATTGTTTGGTGAGAATAGAATTCATTATCTTTTTAAATTTATTTCATTAACATTAAATATATTTGCACCTTTCTTTGCTCATTTTTTACTGTTGAATTGGGGGATGGAAAATGTATGCCTCCAGACAGTATTTGTGCAAAATAACTGCACCTGAAACTATATGTGCATTATACACACAGGCATACATTTCTACACAAATATAATTGCTGGTTTGGTAAGAGTTACTTGGCATCTCATTTAGGTTGCTGTGGCTGATTATGTATGTTCAAGTAGAGTCCTAGATTTTATTGAATGTGCCTGGTTCCAGAGAGAATTAATATAGGACTGTTACAGTTCTCATTGCAAATGAACTTTCTTATATTCGTACATTTTTTTTCATCAAAATGTGTATGGCTGCCCATCTCACAAATTGACTGTCAAATGTGGCTTACCGAAGAATGTACATCTAGTCTGAACATCACCTGTCTGGCATAAAGCCATACTGCAGATTGTCATCCTTGTCTCCTTTCAATCAAAATTTTGCTAAACACCTTTCCAACAATACTTAAGAGATTATTGCTCCTGCAGTTTTTACATGAAATTTTATCACTTTTCTCTTTATAGAGGACAACAGTGGTCACATTTTTCTAATTCTTTCTAATCCTGCAATCTTCCTAAACACGTTAAACAAGTTGGGGGGGATCTGTAAATAAACCATGTCTATATCCATTTCTTCAGGTATACCACCTATACTTGAGCATTACCATTTTTCAACATTCTCATACTATCATTATTTTTTTATTGCATTTACAAGCAAAAGTGAATGCACACATGCCCATTTTTTTTTTGGTTTTTGTTTCATTGAATCCTTAACTGAGCAGGAGTGACCACATCCTTATTTTGCTAAATTAAACATAATAACTTTCTGCAAATTTGCATAAATTTGAGTTCAACCCCACTATATCACCTGAGGTCTTATATATTTTAGGAGAAAAGGAAAATGAGAGACAGTTTCGTGTAGTGGCTAAGGTACTAAACTAGACAATGGGAAGACTCTGAGTTCTAGTACCACTTCAGGCACAGAACCAACCAGGTGACTTTGGGCTAATCTCTTTCTTTCAGCTCTAGGAAAGAGACAATGGCAAGCCACTTCAGAAAACCTTGCTAAGGAAACTGCAAGGGCTTGTCCTTGCAGTCTTCAAGAATAAGACACAATTGAATATAAGGTTATACACCAAATTACTAGGCGTAGACATACCTGTGCCACAAACAGCATTCTTGCTAACAATAAGGACAGTATCACAAATTTTGGCACAGTTTGGCCAGTGTGCTACCACTGCAGCGAAAACCAGTTTTATTCTCATGCTATTCCATACAAGCCAAGATCTCCAATTAAAAATAAGAGACTGCCTACCTTGCAAGCCAGAATACTATTTCCTGCATTTTACCACCTAGACCAGTGATGGCTAACCTTTTCCGGACTGAGTGCCCAAAGCGTGCACACGGGTGAATGCGTGTATGTGTGCCTGAATGCCCAAAATGCAATGTCCGCCCTGCCCCCGTGCATGCTTCCTGCCCCCATGCATGCATGCGTGCTCTCCCACATGCACTCCTGCACATGCACACATTCCTCCGTTTGTGCCCCACCCCTGCGCATGCACACACAGTCCCCCGCATGCACCCCCCCAAATATGCGCAGAAGAGATCCGAAGACCAGCTGGCTGGCAGGAAGTGCGCAAGCATGCACGGCGGTGCTGAGCTGGGGCAACGGCTCGCGTGCCCACAGAGAGAGCGCTGCATGCCGCCTCTGGCACATGTGCCATAGGTTTGCCATCACGGACCTAGACATTTGTATTACAATTCTAAATATATCTTCAAATTATTGGAATGTTTGTTTTCGTGCTTAATTTGTTTTGTGGAGGCTTTCATCTTGTTGTTTCGGCCTTCAGGATATATATTCATTCTCACCATGTATGGACAGAAAAAGCACTTCAGTGCTTAGGGCAGCTAGATTGCTATTTCAATGTTTGCAAGTCAGAGTACAAAAATATTTCCAGGCATTAGATATAGCAGCTACTTTATAATATTACTTTCCAGAATCCAAGTAACAAGATAATTTGTGATTTTTAATGACTACAGTCCAAAGAAGTAAAAATAGTCTATAGTAAAAACTTATGCTTAGTCATTTAATCATTTTAAAAAATTATAATACTTCACAATGATTCAACCCCACATAACATTCATTGGAAAATTTAAGGAGAAAAATGCCTTCTTACCTTCATCTAACAGTATTATCCGTTGTAAATTCATGCCAGCAAGGAAGCATTATATTCATCCAATCAGCTAGCATTTGTCTCCTCCCAGGACATTTCAAATTCTTTTTTAGGACAGTTTCAATGGGATGCTGATGATACAGTAGAAATTGCATATTGCTTCAGGAATGATGAAAGCTCCCATTTCAGGTGTTGTCGCTGAACAGAGAGCAGTGTAAAGAAATTTAGGAAAAAGCTGATTTGCCATTTTGATTAAAATGTCTCCATTAGTATTTTATTTATTCAATATTTATTCTGTCTCTCTATTTAAACAGGTCACCATGCAAACCCACAGATTAGTATTAAAACTAATTTTAAACGTAATAGCAAGTAAGTGGATCGTGGTTGCTTTTTGAAAGGCAAACACTACTTTCCAATGGATATCTTCCAAATTGTTGAACCAGCACTGTGAATGTCCATTCTTAAGTATCAGCTAAAGTGTAAAAGTATGCTGCAATGGTTAAGATAAGATGAAATCAAAGTATGGATAACTTGCTAAATCTAACAGACTCAAGAAGGGTTAAAGTTGGCACAGCTACCACTTGTGGATCCATTGACATTTAATATGGAGCAAATTGTGAACTTGGTAGATGCTCATCCTAAATTGTTTTCTTTTTAACTCTCAGCATCTTTGGATTTTCAGCCTTTTCACCTTCATCAAGTTTTTTGCCTCCTTTTGCATGTTATGTGCTATTTATGGAAATATATCATCTTATAATTTTTTACTAATTTTATTTTGTGATGAACTCTGCTGGTTAGATGAATGAAAAATACAGTGTGTATATATTAATCAAAAGAGTATCCATATGTTGCAAAAAATTTTTTTAAGTAATTTAAAATCTGGGTCCCAACAACAACTGGAATGGTGGTATCCAAATATTTTTTGTTCTTGGATTTTTCTGTATGATGTTATGATTTTTTTTAAATTGTTTATGCCACCTGAACACACATTCTCCAATTTGGATAGCATAGAAATATTTAAATCAATCAATCAATCAATCAATGCTAGTCAACATAAAATCTAAAATAAGCTTTCAGTTTTAGCAATAGAGATTGCCAATTATTTCTAGCCGAGCTTTTCTTCTAAAATTAGGTCTAATTAGGAAGTTTCTGTATTCTGTTTAGTGAATGTTGCCTAGCACATATATTTACATAAACTATTTAGAATATGTAGTGAATGTGTCTTACAATCTTTGGCTTTTCTCTGATGCTTTCTAATGCAATCCAAAAAGTTCTCATATGGATTTGATTATTTTGATCAATAGAAACATTAAAGTTGCACTTAAAATGTATATTATTGCAGGTCACAATCTCTGGGTCATTTAATGGCAACAATTGTTTTACATTAGGCATTTATAATACATTGTATTAAGTTTCTGTTTGTTTATAAATTGAAAAATATTTTCTTAAAGATTATTTAGTGATATTAATATCCTAGTATTTTTGTTTTCCTTATATAGTTTGAATTTCCTAAATTGTAATATACTGGATCTAGGCTTTTTATTTTTAATTTGCCCATGTTGCTTGCGTTTGAAACATTTAATGTTCTATTAGACATCAATTGTTTATGCTTTTGGTTCTGAATTAAATAATATTATAGAACTTTCCAAATTTACTTTCACAGGTTTATAATTAGGGCAAACAATTCAAATCAGTAATGAATCTCAGCTCATCAATTGGAATAATCAAGATAAATATAAGAGTGATATATAAAGACCTGGAATGCAGGTTCCTTTATTAATTTCTTCCATCTGTTTTTGAATATTCACCAATTGGCGTTGTCTAGGCTCAGGAACTCAGCAAGGTTTGCAAGAGGTTAGATTGGGTATGGTTTATCCTCACTTAATGCCTTGCTTAATGTTAGAACTTACAATGCTGACAAGAAGACTTATAACCAATCATTGAACTTCTAGCCATCTCCGTGTCCCTGTGTCATGTGATTGTGATCCAAGCACTTGGCAGTCAGCTTGCATTTATAGTGTAGCATTCTGCAATCAGGCGATTGCTATTTGAGATTTTCATTGCTGGCTTCAAATAAGCAGAGTCAATGGTGAAGCCAACACAGGGGTTGTAAATGGTGACCATGTGATATCTTAATGACATCATGCACTTAATAATTGCAACCAGAACTGTCATCAGTAAGTGACATACATTTTACCATTGTGTCACTTAGCATAGAAAATTCTATTCCCAATTGCTGTCATTAACCAAATGCTACTTATAATTTTTAAAAAAATTCTAGAAAAAGGAAATGATATCTGCTTGAATCAATTTGAATAAAGACAGTTCAGCTATGAAACATGGAGACATGACAATTCCAGCATGATTCTATTGGTGGTCATTTGTTGCTGGTCAGGAAAAAAAAGTTTATTTTTCTTTCTGTATTTGTTGATTGGAAGGAATAGTTGTGTTGCCAATCAAGAAGTGATTGGTAGACCCAACCGAGGTTGAAGCAGTTGGTTGAAGAAGTTTTGCCTGAGAATAATAAGGTTTGAGAGCTCTTAATTATCTATGAAAGGTTCAGTCTATTTGGTTGAAGCAGATGACAATCTGGGAATCCTGACAATTTGAAAACGGTAATGCTTGACGGATGGATAATGTTTGCTTGAATTATTTTGATGTGCATGCATGCCTGTTGTGGGAAAGAAAACTTTATTTGATTTGGCTATTTTGTTCCTTCATTTTTTAAGTTGCTGGACAAGAGCCATTCCTCCATAACCTCAATATTCTGCTATTACACCTCAAGGGAGAGAAGAGTTACCTTAAGCTTAATGCGTATAAACAGTTTAACTGGCTGTTCATTTGTGTAGGCTACATAGAACATTTTGTCTTGTTCCAGGCTAAAACGAATATTTAATCTCTGCCCCTCCCCAAATTGTAATCAGTAATTTCAATGGATGAATTTTATTCATCCTATTTTGTCTGCAGTATGTTACATGTTGCAGATTTGAGTTTAGTTCCCACTGAAGTTTAAAATTGTCGTATAGATGACTATGTGATACGCATTTTCTTATTACCTCTGAATATTTAGAATATTTGGTTCTTTCTCCCCTGCTGCACGTATCAAGTCTTCACAGTTACATTTTAATTCCTTATCATTTCTTAAACAATTTCCATTTTATAAATCTTAATCTTGCTAAAATGTATTTATTTAAAAGTCATCCATTTCATTTGTTGATACAGCAGCAACAGGCATTAGAAGCCAGTTTTGATAGTTATGATTATTTTAAGGAGTTTTGACCTGAAACTTTAGCTTTGAAATATATATATATAGGACAATCCTTCCCCTCCACCTTTTTTCCAGCAAGAAAGTGGGCAGAGCTAAAAAAAATTGATAAAAGTGTTTAATGGAAAGTTTGTACTTCCTCCTAGATAATATTTATCCTGAAGGGCTATTCTGCAGATGAGAGAGCAAATCCATTTCCTGCTGCTCTAGAGGACATACTAAAATCTGTGGGTCTATATCATAGAAGTGCAGAATTCAATTAAGCTTAAGAATAAGTGTACTATTAATAAGTTTTTATCAGGAAGAGAAGCTTTAGGAAATTGTGATATTTTTGTTTGTAATATAAAAACAGAAAACTATATTGCCATATTCTAGGGATTATTAAAAATTTCCAGTCATATTGGTTTAGGCATTTGAGTTTAGTAATTATGTGTATTAAAAGTTAGAAAAGAAATAACTTTGGAAACATGAGGGAAAAATGATGTTGACAAGACTATGCTCCTTGGCCAATATAAAGTTTTATATTCTTTAATTATGTAGATAATCACTTTTCAAACCAAGTTAATTTGAATTGGCATATTTCTTAAAAAGTTTAAATTATCTAATGTGTGAGCTCCTTTTGGCACAGCAGCACATAATATACTTGGTACATTTTATTTTGGCAAGCATTTGTAGAACAGTGGAGTTCTCCTGAACATTGGCATATTTTATTGGTCATTCAAGATTGATTGTTTGATTTTGAGGGCATATTGTTTTCTGTATTATGTAGTTTAGTTTGGGAGTAATTGATTATGGATGGATAATTACACAATGCAGGACGTTGTAATATTTGGTCCTTAGAATTCTCTCTAGTGCCAGTCATTCTTACCCCAACTCTGGGAATTTTTCAGTCTAATACCTTTCAAAATAGATATTAACAGTGTCTGTTCTTCTGGCCTCAATGCTAACTATATATTTTTATAGAAAAATATGTTGTATTGTTTCATACATTATATTTTTTCATAAGAGGGCATGCATTCATGCCAATCACTATTTCACAGTATATCTGCAGCTAGAAAAAGAGATATGTGTGATCTGCATAACAAATGGGGAATGGTAGCTTTTTTCCACATACCATAGGACCCAAAACATGTAACAGTTTATATCACTTATTTCTCACTATTCACAAGCTTATTAATTTTATTCAAAATATAGTTGTAATACACATTGTTATATTTTAAAAAAAACCTTGAAATGATTTTTAGTTGGATACACATCTTGGCTCTTTGGTGTGAAATTGTTTAAATAATATATATTTTGTTGACTAGTGGGGGTTGTCTTAAGCCTGTTTATTAGTTAATAACCTCCTCCTACCTCCCAGCACTAATCTTGTAAAGATCGTGATTTAATAAATCCAAGGAATTATTAAATAAATTAAGTATTTTATATTACTTGTCCTCATTGAACCAAATTGCAATACAACACAATTACATTTTATAAATAACACCTTTCATACTAGCACCACAGGGCATAGTACAAAAGAATCTAAATAGAATGTGAATACTGTAATCAAATGCAGACCCTAGGAAGGCAGATTGAAAAGGCCTGTTGCCGGATAGAAGAATAGACAGGGTAAGTATAGATGGTCACAGCAGAAAACTTGGTTTTGAATAGAAAAGCTCAGTGGAATAAAATTTCATTTTCCACTGTTCCAAAATAGGAGTGATTGGGGAGAGGGGAATAAATGACTTAGTTTTATGTGTAAGAAGTTGGAGGAAGGAATCCAAGAAGCATATTCCTTTGTTTATTTTATTATTTTTTTCTTGCATTAAATTAGGTAGGAAAAGATAATGTTTCCTTTAATTAATTTTTATGGTAATACCTTCTTTGGATTTGAGTGTAGATTTGCATCCTCTGTCTGTGCATTCATTGCACAGTGAATGACCCTCATATTCACTCCAGATTTTGGGACAAGGAGTAGCAATTAGGATTTATAAAGTTGCATTTAGGAATATCTTTGAATGGTTTCAACTATTCAGAGAGCTGCAAAAACAAGAGGCATGTTTCAATAAGACTGCAAATGTTTGAAATTCTCCAATTATCACAATAAAGCTATTAATTAAAAATTAATTTGTAATATATGTTTTACTACTTGTTTTGTATTTTGAATATCTTATTCTATTTATGCAAATATGTAGAGGCATATGCTTTTTCAGTAGGTTATAATGAAAGAAAAGAAAAAGCTTGCTTGCAAACTTTCATGTTTTGTCCTGTTAAATGTTACGTTTGATAGTAAAAGGTAGAACAGACCTCAATATAACACTTACTTTATGTAACTATAACCTCATAACAGGTATATCCATTAATAGATTTTTGTCATGTCCAGAGGTTGGATTGGCTAATATAGCTTTATATATATATATATATATATATATATATATATATATATATATATATATATATATGCAAAAAATTAAAATCTCAGGTGTTTTCCTGCATCATGTTAAATAAGTTAGTTAAAATGTTTAAAATTCTGGTTAAAATCCTAGCTTAAAATCTTCCAAAAATCCTTACAGAGCACTCTGCAAGGTACTTTAAAACCTCAACTAAAATCCTACCAGTACTTTAAAAGTTTTTCTTTCTAGCAAAGTTTCAACAGGCTCACAATCCTGTCATCTTCAGGCTCTTGTTTAGTTTAGAAGCTATGGGAAGACATATATATACATACATACATACATACATACATACATACATACATACATACGTGTGTGTGTGTGTGTGTGTGTGTGTGTGTGTGTGTGTGTAAGGGAAAGTGCTGTTAATGCTTAAGGTAGCATGATAAACCTATTTTAAACTTTGGGCATTAAATTACAATTCAGACATTTACCTATTAATTGCAAAAGAGTGATCTTCTTCTTCTTAATTTGATTTGATTTCTTAATTTGATTTATATGCCGCCCTTCTCCGGAGACTCAGGGCGGCTTACAATGCATTAAGCAATAAAAATCAAAGTAAAGGGCAGAATAGTCTTGCTGAGATGTTTGCAAACAATGAATGAAACAGGTTCAATGTGCCCCATCACATCTTTTTATTTAAAAAAAAAACATAACATTGACTTGTAAATTCTGACTGTCATGTTCTTGCATGCTATCAGCATCAGTGCCAATGTCATTGCCTCAACTCTTCCTTTTTCAGTGCATATGTTTGTCATTGAAAGTTTCCAGTCTCGGCTCTAAATGTATCAGACAATTTCTTATAGTTAAGAATTAATTTTTTGGTTCTAAGTGCATGCATTGATCTCAAGCCCTTAAAAAAAGTTTCCAAAATGAATCTCTCAGGACATATCACAAGAACAAGCAGCATTGAAGGTGGCTATTTGATTACTTTTGCTTTATTAAGTATGAGCAAACTGGTCTAATGCTGAGGAACAAATTCCCAGAATCAACCTGTAAACAATGTCAGAGAGAAGGCAAATATGGAGCCTTTATAGCACCCTGCTGTTTTAAAGATAGATGAAATATTTAGTGGCTCCATCAGGACCCAATGAAATATGAGATTCTGCATCCCAAGTTATTTGTGACCTGTTAAGAGACAAACTTAAAAGCTGCTTTCCCAAATTAAAACTTTTAGAGAAGAGCACATCTGGGAAATTCAGAACACCAGAGGAGCATGATCGGCCTCTTGTCTCTTATTGCATTGCGAGTTGCAGCCATGCCCACGGCAACACAGATGATACTAGAAGGATGCGTTTTTCCTACAGTTCCCACACATTCCTACAAGGATGGTTTTTTAGGTCATATTCCCCCATCCTCTTTATTTGCTAACTTTGGAAGCTCTTTAACTTTCCTCAAGGACACTCTTCATTTCTGAACCTGGCTTCAGTTTCCCTGACAATCCCATCTGCTTTTCCATGCGCTTGGAAAAAACTTCTGCCGATTACTGCTTCCAAAGGATATTTCTCATTCAGTGGCTGAGTTCACGGATTTCAGTAAACCAGATTGTAGCCTATATGATTTTGGCATAGCACTCTCAGCTAATTGTAGTTTGCTCAACACAACATAGGGAAGCAAACAGTGCCTTTCTTTGATGTGTGAATCAAGGTAATATATTTATAAGATGTAATCATCCTAAATCAGTTACTCATAGTTAGTCCTTTGGAGGAGTTCACCATGCCAGCCGCTAGTATTTTAGGAGTAGGAAAAAAAGATCAAAGCAGCAAAATGAAACATCTTTTAATGAATACTTCTGAATACTTCTGATCTATTAACTGATCTTATCTTACATGTCTGAGTGTACATGCATATGTTTGGAAACACACTCTACATAATTGTTGTCTTCAAATAACAAAGAATAAATATCAATACATTAAGTCAAATATTAAAGCAGTATAAAACAAGGGAAAACATTTTATACTTGTACCAGTACATTTTTTACTTGTTAGCATGGTGATAATTTATAAGAGCTCTATAAAAAGCCATGTGTTGAAGGTGTTGGACTAGAAGTAGGATGCTTAGGTTCAAGTGCACCCTCGGTTATGGAAGCTCATTCACTGACTTTGAGCTAATTACCCTGTTTCAGTCCAACCAAGCTGTTATGCGGGGAAGGTATAGAAGAAGGAATGGTATACAACTTATCTTGAGCTGAAGGAAGGGCAGAATATAAATGTAACAAATATAAGTAATACAAGTACTAAAATATATTTCATCACTATAAGTATATGAATGACAGGGTAAGGCTCTTTTGGTATCCATATTCAACTTTCCATAGATTTTAGATTTAATTCAGTAAAAATTACGGTGACTGTTGGACCCCTATATTGGTCTTTCAGGATGAAATGAATAAGCCCAGTTAGCTGTTAGCGATCTGATGCTTAAGTTCACGATGTTATTCTCTACCAAATATCTCACAATTTGCAATCAATAAAATAAATAGCCAAGGAAAAGAAGGAAGCAGGAAAAAGGAAGTAATCCAGACTTAAGAAGGTGAATTGGAATTGTCAGAACTGCCAGAGGTACAAATATAAGTCCATTTTGCATCTCTTAGCCTACACAGTGCAGTTTTATTATTTTCTGTAGACAACTTAATGTTAAAAATACTGACATTGTCAGATGATAGCTATTCAGAAATATAATGAAGAGACTGGTATATTTTTCGTTGGACAAATAATCAAGTGTGGGTAAATAAATTTACACTGAACTTGTTCAGGTCAAGTTATTCCATACGGTTGGCTTAGTAGCTGATGCCAATAAGAACATTACAATAACCGCTTGGGAGGTTGAGAAATTTGGGATTGTACAGCACATAGAAGCCATATGCTTTTGTGTACAATTAATAAGTCTGGCAGAATCTATTGCAGTTAGATTTTCCATTTCGACAGCTCATATTTTTTTACTTTTGAAGTTGATTTGTTTATACCCTTTCTGCAGAAATCTTAAAACTTTGTTTCATTTTCTTTTATTTTTTATAATTTTTTATTCAAATGTGCTCTATCAATACTATTTGATTTGATTTGAACCAGAGTTTTGGTTCCTGCTGTAGGGATTTTAAAACAATTCTTGTATGTACAGACAGACTGACACCTATGCAGCAACTAACATGGAAATGAGTTTATAGTAACTACGATATGTAATACGGTACTTCCTTTGGCACTTTCAGGCGTTTTCTAAATACTTTGTTTTTTATGCAAGTTGGCATGTCAAAATCAGTGTTTTTTCTTTGGGACAAGCATAGTATGTCTTTTGTTGATGGATAACAGAGGGGTCAGCAATTTTGCCATGGCTTAGAATTAGATCAGTATTTGGCTGCCAGGCTGGCTGAAAAATTAAATAGCCAGGCTAAGGCCAACAGCTATGGAAACTATGGAATTACACGAGTTTTTATGGTCTGTCATCCTGTTATACCTGCTTGCTGTCTATGAAAATCAAAGTTGTAAGGGCAGCTAAATATTCCTTCTGATTACAAGCTCCCTCAGTAGGAATCCTACAGAGATCATTCCTGACTCCCATTATCCTGGTTTGGAAATGTATCTTGCCTTGCATTCTCTATATCTTTGTCCATTCAGTTACTCTATACTTTCTTTGCATGTTTGAAATCTAGAGTGACCCTTTTAAAATAATTAATCAGACGCCTTCTCGGGTTATGTCTAGAGAAATTAGTACGCTAAGATTTGTGCTGACCTGTTAGTAGTTCTATTCAAAAGTAGAACTAAGTGTGAATGTCTGTGCAGAGATCATTATATTGCAGTCTTTAGACTAAGTCTGTCCTTTAGACTTTAAATTCATAGCTGCTTAAGGCTTAGAATACTATCCCCAGTAGACCTCAAATATAGCATTTAGGTGATTATTAGTGCTGAAGAAATTTAATTTAGTAGGCTGTGATTATGCTGAATTTGAGCTGTTTGCTTTTCTACTTGAAAACTGCATGAACTTCTGAATATTTTTTTTTCTTTTTATAGTTTCTCTCTCTCTCTCTCACTCTCTCTCTCTCTCTCTCTCTCTCTCTCTCTCTCTCTCTCTCTCTCTCTCTCTCCCTCCCTCCCTCCCTCCCTCCCCCCTCATTCTCTCTCTCTCTTTCTCCCTCCCTCCCTCCCTCTCTCTCTCTCTCTCTCTCTCTCTCTGCTGTTTCTGTGCTGTTTCTCTGCCGTTCTGTAACATGCTCCATGAAAAGCAATAATTTACATTCTTATGGCAGGATGGGGTGGATTTTTTTTGTTTTGTTTTTATTTCTGTTTATTTATAAGACATTTCCTTTTAGTTAGTAAAAGTTTGATCGTTAGGAGGCTCCAGTGATTTTCCTTCCCACCTCTTTCCTCCCTAAAGGGTGTTTTTTTTTTTTTTTTTTTTTGCTTCGGCACTCCCTGTGGATCCTTGTGAACTCAAAAAGCTAAGGCAGGCATCACAGCCAAGTCTTGTCACTCTCCGGAGGCAGAAAGGTTCCTTCGTCATCACTTGGAACAGGAACTACAATCACTGTGGTGAGTGCTGTGGATTTAGAAGTTAGTATGCGGATGCTGTTAGCGGTGAAGTAATTTCTCTCTCCCTTTCTCGGTTTTTCATATCACACTAGAGGCTGAACATTTTAACAGCTTTCACAGAGCTGAGAAACTTTGCCTTATATTCATTGCTAGCGACAGAACAATCAATACTGTTTAGGTTAACTTTAGTTTGCCTTGGTGGGCTTTCCTGCTGTCACCAGTGGGTGTCAGCCTTGGCAGTAGCTAACAAGGTGCTTGTAAAGAGACAAGAGTGTGCTGCTACAAGGGGTTGGAAAAAAGGGAAAATATTAATCCTTCACTTAGACTCTTTGTCTGGCAACTTTTCATGCCTGTGTTTCTCAGCATTTACATTATGTTCTGAAGACCTGATTGTCCAGCCAAGCATAAAAGAAACTCTCCAGTGAATGCATGATAAAAGAAAATACTTCCATGAAAGCAACCTCTGGGAATAGAGAGAGGCGGGGCGGTGGGAAACCATTTATAAATGAGACTTCCACGGGCCTATACAGGAGGATTTCATTTTTTCCCCCAAAACTTTATCCCTTCTGTTCTTTTTCCTAGTGCGATGATATAAATGATTCACATGTATTATTCTAAAAGAACCTCCTATATAGGCTTAATAGCTGCTATGTATTTTCCTCTTCACGAGGAAAAGCAGCTGGAAGAGGAGGCATTGAACAGGAAAACTCCCAGTGAGAAGAGACTTACGCAACTCTTTTCACTCCGCCCTTCCTTCATGTTTGCAGCCCCTGGAACTGTGTACTTGTGCATCTATTAGTATCTATGTATGTGTGCGTATGTGCATATCCTGACAAACACAAAAATAGAATTTTTTAATATGTAAAATTGGAATTATTTAATTAAAACATATATTTAACAATTAATTAGTTACGTCTCTGATATTAAAAGCTAAATTTATGTAGTGCATTTAGAGGTTTAGAATAAGCAGAGAATATACATATTACTTTTACTTAGTAGTAAAAATATTTTTTAAAAAAACTGAATAGCATTTTTAAAAATAGAAATCTATAATCTTTAAAATTGAAATAATTCAGAATTCAGTACTAGAAAAATCTTGGTTCAAAAACTCCATTTAAATAGAAAAAAACCTGGAAAAGGTTTAAAACTGGCTGCTTGAAGGCCTACTATGCATTAAAATGGCATGCTTGAGAATTCATTGATGAAATGTTGAAACATTATTAAAAATATTTTTCCATAGAAAATGTTCATGTGATCACATAATACTTGTATTTTTGTTTGTAAAAACAAAAGGATATAAATTATATAAATAAAGTATAATATGATAAAATCAAGATGTATAAAACAAAAAAAAAGTAAAATATTACATTTTTAAAATGTAATATTTATACATTATATTTGGGACCTAGTTGGTTTAGTGATTAAGACACCTGGCTAGAAGCAGAAGATTGTAAATTCTAGTCCCATGAAAGTCAAAAGTGAGTTTGAGACATTCACTCTCTCAGCCAAGGCCCTCAGGCTTGGGCTGTCAGCTGCTCAATTAATTCCTATAGCAAGTAGTTGGTCAAATTCAGTTGCTCTGAAAAAAGCGGACTTGTATTTGCAGGAAGACATATATATGTATATACAGTATGTGTGTGTGTCTGATTGTGTGTACAGTATGTGTTTGTATATATTTATGTATGTATATATACATATAGGGACGCGGTGGCTCAATAGGGATGTGGTGGCTCAATGGCTAAGACACTGAGCTTGTTGATCGAAAGGTCAGCAGTTCAGCAGTTCGAATCCTTAGTGCTGCATAATGGGGTGAGCTCCCATTACTTGTCCCAGCTTCTGCAAACCTAGCAGTTCGAAAGCACATAAAAAAATGCAAGTAGAAAAAATAGGGATCACCTTTGGTGAGAAGGTAACAGCATTCTGTGCACCTTTGGCTTTAGTCATGCCAGCCACAGGACCACGGAATTATCTTTGGACAGCGCTGGCTCTTCGGCTTTGAAACAGAGATGAGCACCACCCCCTAGAGTCGGGAACGACTAGCACATATGTGCGAGGGGAACCTTTACCTTTATATACAGACATACACAGTATACTGTACTTATACAAACACACACACACACGTGTATGTGTTTGTGTGTGTAATGTGTGTGTCACCATAAAGACATACTCTTTCGTGGTACTTAAGAAACAACTGCATAGCCAACTCTCATAGAGACACTGGCTATATTCTGCTTTCTAAGTCTTATGTTCAGAAAGAACTAGATCAGATTCTCAACCTTCCTAATGCCGCAACCCTTTAATACAGTTCCTCATGTTGTGGTGACCCCCAACCATAAAATTATTCCTAAAACCATTGAAAATATGTGTTTTCCGATGGTCTTAGGCAACCCCTGTGAAAGGGTAGTTTGACCCCCCCAAAGTGGTCGCGACCCACAGGTTGAAAACAACTGAACTAGATGATTTCACAGCCAATACCTTTTCCAATTCTGCGTCTGATTCTATGTAACCATTTGGTCAAGGAGCCACGGTTTCTAAGGGCTTGACTGTAATTGTCATGTTAGGTTTTATTTGTTTTTTTCCCTCTTTCCTAGTAAGTTGCAATAGCTAGCTGAAGCCCAATCTTTTCTTTACCAGCAAAGACTTGATTTGCCATGCCCTGGCATCATTACTAAACAAATTCCCATCTGTTTCACAACCTAATTTCCCATAAATATACAGCTAAGCTTTTTCTTATGGTATTCATGGTGGAGTGTATAAACTTTTTAGATTTCACTGTTACAACTATTGCAAAATGTCTTTTCCCAGTTCACATCTCCATTTCAGGGGTAAATCAGGGGAAAGCATTCTGCCAATTTTTAGGAGGGGGTCAAAGAGAATTAATTTGTTCTGGTGGGAGGGAAAGCTGCACTTTTTAAATTATATGTGGCAGCTGTTGGTTGGCTAGCTGCCATCATGCTTACTGTAATAGCACTTTATGGAGAGCATCAATACTCCACTCACAATATTATGATGCTATACATGAGAATCAAACCATCTATCTCAACTCCAATGCAACATCATCATCATTGTCATCTATATGTTAATTAATATCATTATTACATGTTATACAACTATAAAATTTCTTGGATGTTAAAATAATCAGATTCATAACTAGGTAACTAGTTTGTAGTTTTATCCCACAACAGTCAAAATTTGGAGGAAGGAAACATAATCTTTCCTTAGTTTTTAAAACTATACTGTTTTAAAACTATTTTAAAACCCATACCCAAAATATGGGTGGGAAGGAAAGATTTTTTTTATTCTATACTTGATTATATTTACTCATACTGATTAAATTGTGTAATAAAACTATCCTCTCTAACATTTACGTAAAGATTAGATCTATATTGTTTAAACAGTTGACTTTCCTCTGGTGTTCATATATCTAAGTTGCAAACTACTTACATATTATGTCACCTTGGGTAGGTATACGTAGTTAGAAACGTTTTGCACTTTTTGTTTGCAGTTCAGTGTGGGTTGCCCCCGGTTCGCACTGGTTCTATAGAACCGGTAATAAAACTGGCGGGAGGCTCCGCCCACCAACCCCGCCGTCATCAAAACGCTTCTGTGCATGCGCAAAAGAGCGCGCACGTGAGCAAAGTGAGCGCGCACAGCCCCGCTACAAACCAGTAGTAAAGGTAAGTAGAATCCACCCGTTGCATTTCTATTATGTGTGATTTTAATAGCAGTTTCTCCTATTGTTTTGGGAAGCAAACTCTTATTTTCTTTATTGTAAACTGCTTCTGAAACTCCTCTGAGTTTTCATCATGTTCTGGAGATTCTCAGATGCTTTAATAACTAGTGCTATCAAATGGAGTAATAAAGGCATCTAATACAACACCCCTATAGGCATATTATTTAGTTTTATTTTCCTCTCTGCATGTTCTAGGATTTACTATTATGTGTGCTAAGTTCCTGAGCTAGCGTGGGGTTATGCTGCTGGCAAAATAATGTCAGTGCAGATTACAGGGGAATTACATCGCTGAGGCCTTAAGGCATTGAATTTCATAGTGTACGTCAGGGTACATGTCTCTGAGTTCACTAAAACATGGGTATCATGCACATCCTGCATCATTAGATGTGTTATGCAGAAAACAAGAAGGCTTAATCACATATTCAAAGAAACAGTCTTACAATAAATTTTGCCTTAGCAAACTGCCATGCATAGCACAATTTCTACTGCCTGTGCATATTACATGGTAAAGAAAAGATACCCCGCTGTATATCAGAAGGTTATAATTTCTTTTAGGTGTTCTATTGAAGTGGTAAACTGTGAGCATAAAGCTCAAGTGGTTATTTTAAATAGGGGGTTTAAGCAAAAAGGAAAAAAAATTATGCCTGGCAGGAATTTCCCTTTTTCTTAAGGTTGCCAAAAGTTTTCATTTTCTTTTTTCTTAATAAATAACCTTTAAAATAAAATGGTGTGCTTTCTAAACCATGGCAGGTATCCATTTAAGCCGGCAAAATCCAAAGTGGACAAAGGAAGATAAATGTTTCTCACTAGGACAACTTTTGGCATTATAACTTCCCTTTCTTTGTTTCTCTGTTTTTTGCAGTTATAGATACTGCTGTCTTTTCATTAAATAAGTAGTATTGTAAACAGCTGCCATCCATTGTTTAGGCAAGAGAAAGAAGGGGCAGAGAGAAAGAGAGAGAATAGCACCAAAATGAGGAAGGGGCTGCTGACAATTTACTGTAGCTTATTACAAGAATTAACCAGTTATGACTGGTTATAACTTGATTCAAATGTATTGACTGCTTCTGAACTATCACACCATAAATTGGGTTCATAATTATTTGCAGCCATTATTTCAATGAATTGTTCCAAATCTTTCTTTAAATGGCATTTTTTTAAAAAAATTCCCAGCAGAACTCCTATTTCCTGGCAAAGATAATGAGACTGAAACCTTCCTTTACATAATTCAGTGCATTAAGTCCTCATTTAATAACCGCAGTTCTGACCCACAAAACGTTGTGTGACCAGAATTAAGATGACTGTTCCACTGCAATCACATGCAGTCTTTAAGCGTGACATCACATAACCACAGCTTGCAACTTACTGCCGGCTTCTCTGTTGACTTTGACTCTTAGAAACTGACTGTGAAGCTTGCAAATTGTGACCACATGACTTTGCAACTGTCTGAATTGCAATCATGTGACTGTAGGTAGTTTGTGATGGTCATACATTTGAGGACCAGTTGTTAAACTGCTTTTTCAGTGCCATCATAAATCTGAATGGTTGCTAAACAGGGCAGTTGTTAACTGAGGACTACCTGTGTATCTTCTATCTCATTCTGTTTTCTGTATAAAAAGAAAGCAGTTTTCTTTTGAAATGTTCCATGATAGCAGCATGATTCATATATTTTTACAATTTAGAAAATGTCTATTATTATGTAAAACATTTCTCATCATGGCCTCAATGGATACCTTTAGAATCTAATTTGGGTCTGAAACCAAAGCAAATAAAGCATTTTCCAACACTTTTCTTATTTTCCTCTACTAGTCTTCCTTATGGAATATCCAGGTTTCGTATTTATATATACATTGCTTACAACTACTCTTCTTTCATTCATTTTTCCAGTCATTCATACATTCAAATATATGGCTCTTCAATGCTGATTCAGCAAAATGCTGCCACTGTCATAGCTACTTATCTGGAAACATTACTGAAAATATTTATTGCTGTATTATCATGAGGCTTTGGCTCCATGGCTATTCATTTCCATGTTTTAACACTGATTGACTTCTCAGCCTCTCTGAAGATTATTTTCCTCCTTTCTCAATCCTCCAGATGTGCAGGTATAGTTAGCAAGTTATTTTACTTCATTATTGTGGAGATGATAAGAATTTTTTTTTTTTTGTTTGCTAATTCAGAACTATAGATAGGAGATTCTACTGGCTAGCTGTGGAATTCCTGAAGTTGAAATGCACACAATCTTAAAGCTGCTAAGTTTGAAAAACATTGGTCTAGATCAGGGCTGTCAAACTCCCGGCCCATGGGCCAGATGCGTCACACGCTGGCCACACCCTCGCCCAGTTTAGCAAAGGGGAAAAACGTCCCACTATGTCACGTGTCATTGCTGTGATGACATGTGTTTGACACCCCTGATCTAGATTCACCAAAATTATATAGATAGGCAAGAAACAATTACACTGATTATCAGCATAAATTTGCAGTAAATCTAACATGAAACATACACAAAGTGTTCCTGCACTTAATTTAATTTAATTTATTTAATTAAATTTATATGTTGCCCCTCTCCGAAGACTCAGGGCAGCTCACAATACATTTAAAAAATCATTATAAAAAGACATTGAAAAATTAAAAACATTAAAAACTCATTCACACCATTCATGACCGGATCTCGCCGATCACAAGAGCAAGATCAACGGCCCCAGGCCTGCTGGAAAAGCCAGGTCTTCACTGCTTTTCGGAAGACCAATAGGGTGGGGATGGTCCGGACCTCAGGAGGTAACTGGTTCCAGAGAGCTGGGGCAACCACAGAGAAGGCCCTCCCCCGCGGGCCCGTCAGCCAACATTGTTTAGCTTCTCATTGCAAAGAATTCCAAAGTATTTAAAAGTTTAAAAAAGGATTGGAACAGTATTTGTAAGACAACTACATCTGTTTCAGAGGGAATGAACCATAGTTGCATGATAGCAATATGCCTTGGCTAACACTTGTGTCTGTTAACTTATAAGTGTTCTCTGATACTATTCTTGTTGAGTTTTTCTGTGACTAATGTAAAATTTGAAGAGTATACTGTTCAGCTAGTGACAAGCAAATTCAACCTTTAAAAGAGAAAAGGACATTTTTATCAAAAGAATTTCAATTACAGTAACATTCTTAAGATCAGACTACTTAATCTTCTAGTGGCTAGAATGCTGTCTTAAATTAGGATAGGATGAACAAGTGACAGGTTTTTTTTTTATCTTTTCAATTTTTTGTCAAGAAAAGTTTCTATTTCAGGCATACTGACATACATTTAGACAACAAGAAAGGGCAGATAAAGTCAAGGACTAAAAAATTATTTACTGGAAAAATCACAACTTTGGCAAAAGCATCAATTAATTATTCAATAATTAATTTTCATAAACTATACTTATATCTTGAGAACAAAACTGTTTTCTCCTGTTTTATGAAAAACAGATATGTATGTTTTGATATACTTTTAACTGCTTACCATAACACCAGTGAAATCTGCAGTAGTTTTGAGTTCCTGAGATATAGAGCTATGTCATTTGACTGTTATCTTTTCAACAGTGATATGTGTCTACTTGTACCATGTGGAAAAATGAATAAAATATCTAAATGTTAAAAGACAGTTTATAAACACCATATGTACATTCATACCATGCAAAAGGAAAACTTTTAAGCTGAAAACGTAATGATTGGAGTTCTTTACTTCCACAACTAAAAATATAAAAACTGCATATACTTTGTATATTAATTTTTGGTCAGGGTATGGGTGTCAGACTATTTCTATGGATTCTAATAGAATTATAAATAGTGTAAACATATTTTTTTCTTTTGAACACCATAAAGTGACTCGTTTCAATATATTGTACTTGCTATCAAGAAGATAAGAGAAGTAATTTCCAGTTTCAATTGAATATCTTTCTAGAAAATATAATGCCAAAGAAACATGGCATGGGAAAACATAAGAGTGAATTTTGGGCTTTGATGCACATGAACAAAGAAAAAAAATATGTTTTTCTGTGGTTATATTTTTAGGTTGCACTAATAAGAAATATGACCGCAGTCTAGATTTCTGTCCTGAATTATTAGGTCCTGTAGCAAGTGCTAGCAGAGAAACTGATTATGAGATTATATTCAAGACCTCTTTAAGCCTACCTAGCAATCAAAACTATATAAACACATTTTCCTTTTTCTTGTACTGATGTTTTGTGTTCCTGGGTAGGGCTGAACTATGTATGCAGAAGTAGTTGATTGAAACTAATTGACTTTATGACTATGTTCAAAATTATGGCTATAATAATAAAATTAGAACGAGCAAGGATTGTAATGGACTTTTGCAGAGATAGATTATCACATTTTGGAGAAAAATGGCAGTTGATCTTTGAACATTATAAGACAGAAATATGTTATAAATGATCAAAGAATACAGCATTTCTTGGGTTTCATAAAAGATTTAATGTAATAAAGCAATTATGATTTAAAGCAATGTTTACTTTACATATATTAAGTAGAGAAAGAGAAAAGGAAGACAACAAGGCAGGAAAGGAACAAGATATATCTTTCTTATTCATTCACTAAAGATCCCTTAAGTGTGTGTTCGTGGGGTGTATTGTAACTTGAATTTTTTAAAAAAATTATATTATCTTATAAATTTTAATTTATTTGTCATATGTATGCTCTGCCTTTTTGTTCAGGGGTACAATGTAATGTACATACATGATCTCTGAGAGCTGTAACATCCCATAGCCTTTTTCTTTTTCTAACTCTCACAAACACTTTCTCACTTTACATTTTGTCAAAAGCTGGATAAAGGGAACAGCCAATGTTACTCCAATATTTTAAAAAGGGGGAAAGACTCGACCCAGAAAACTACAAATCAATCATTTAGAGGTCAATATCTGGGAAAACTCTAGCAAACATAATCAAACAGAGAGTTGCAAGCACGTAGAAACTAACAGGGTGATTACCAGAAACCAGCATGGATTAATTAAAAACAAATTGTATCAGACAAATGTTACTGTTTTCTCTGACAATGTGAGTAGGTTAGTGAACTAAGGAATTATCAGTCCTGCTAGATCAGGCATCTGCAACCTTAAACACTCAAAGAGCCATTTGGACCCATTTCCCACAGAAAAGAAAACACCAGGAGCTACAAAACCTGGGTGGGCGTGGCCAACTCATCACTCCTACCCAGTCACATGACACTCCCCTCCCAGCCATGCCTACCCAGGTATTGTGGCTCCCGGTGTTTTCTGTGGGAAATGGCTCTCTCTCTCTCTCTCTCTCTCTCTCTCTCTCTCTCTCTCTCTCTCTCTCTCTCTCTCTCTCTCTCTCTCTCCCTCCCTCCCTCCCTCCCTCCCTCCCTCCTCCTTCCCTCTCATTTCTGTTTTTTTCTCTCCCCCTACTCTCTTTCTCTCCCCCTTCCCTCTCATTTGTTTCCATCTCTTTTCCCTCTCTCTCATTTTCTCCCTTCAGCTCTCTCCTATTTCTCCCTCCTTCTCCCTCTCCCCCTTCTCTCTCATTTGTTTCTCTCTCTTTTTCCTCTCTCGTTTTCTCCCTCCATCAGTTTCTCATTTCTCTCTCTTTCTCTTCTTCTCATTTCTGTTTTTCTCTTTTTTCTCTCTCTCTTTCTTTCTCTCCCCTTCTGTCTCTCTCATGTTTCCCTCTCTTTTCCCTCTCTCTCATTCTCTCCCTCCATCCTTTTCTTATTTCTCTCTCTTTATTTTTCTCCCCTTTTCTTTCTCTCATTTCTCTCTCTCTTTCTCTATTTTTGTTTTTCTTTCTTTTTCCTCTCTCTCATTCTCTCCCTGCATCATTTTCTCATTTCTCTCTTTCTTTCTCTCTCTCTCTCTCCCCCCGCCCTCTCGTTGATTGAAAAGCGTCCTCCGGGCAGCTTTAAATCTCACATGGGGGACTTTTGCTGCCCAGAAGACACTTTTCAGTCAATGCCGGTGGCAGCACTGCTCAGCTGGAGGAGTAAAGAAGCTCAGGACAGCAGGAAAAGGGGCTAGCCCTGTCCAACCTTGCATGCCCACCCTCCAAGGGGATCAGGCCTGGAGAAAGCTGGAGTGCCCTCACCAAAGACGCTTGCTAATCAGCTGGTCAACCCACCCTTCACTGCACTTTGGCCAAGCCCGGCTGCTCACTGGAGGAGGGTATCCCTGCTCGTGTGCACCCTCTCAGCCCTGCAACAGCTGGCCACATGAGGAGAAGGAGGAGGGTTGTAGGCTTGTGCTCTCTCCTCAGCTGCGGACCTGTCCCCCTTTCTGTCATACCTTCCTCCCGGATCCTATTCCCAGCCCTTATGTTAGCGAGGTTGGTGCCGGCCATGGCCGGGTTGGGCCAGTGTCTTGGGGCAGAGAGCAGGTCACGTGACCAGGTTGGCAGGGAGCAAAGAGCCACATGCAGCTCAGGAGCCGCAGGTTGCCTATACCCGTGCTAGATAAGCCAGAGCAGAAAATCAACTCCACAGGAAGGCCAAAACTATTTTTATTGAAATAGCCTATAATGACAGAATCTTCAAGTCTGATTGCATTGTACCTCTTCCTCTTTCTTAGGTTCCAGTGAACTAGGAACTACAGTTGGAACCTGAACTACTTCCAACTGTTATCTCATTGCTCTGTACTTTAAAAAAATACATGCTTCATCCTTTTTAGCTTAGGCAGTCATTCTTGCACATTTCTGTCAAGATTATCTTGTTTAGTCTCTACAGGAAAGCTTTGGGTACTGCATATTTACATTTTAGTGAGGCAGTTGGTAAAGTAGACCATATCCCCTTGCTTGAAAGAGTGAAAAAAAGTGGTCAGATGCCATTAAGCATGGTCCTTAATGGGCTTATGTCCAAATGGAGGGAAGTATATACTGGCTACCCTAGAGTTCTCTCCTGGGTGCAGTACACTTCAAAATCTTCATAAAAAGCATTAGCAGGAATGCTCATAACATTTGCAAATGACATAAAGCTGGGTGTATTGCTAATGCCCCAAAGGATAGATGGAATATTCAGAAAAATATTGATAGAATTCAACACTGAGACCTATCCAACAAAATGTTCAATAGTGAGAAAGGTTCTTCATATAGACAAAAAAGACTGGGGAAAAAACCCAAAGCAGGTAGTGGTTTTTCTTGCAGGGAGTCTTCAACTTACAACTATTCAGTTAATGACCATTTGAAGTTACAACAGCACTGACTTACGACCATTTTTCACATTTACAATTTTTACAGCATCCCCATGATCATATGATCAAAATTTGGACACTTGGCAACTGGGTTGTATTTATGATAGTTGCAGTGTCCTGGGGAGGGGGGGTCATGTGTTCACTTTGATGACAAGCAAAGTCAGTGGAAAAACCAAATTCACATAACAGCCGTGTTACTAACTGAACAACTGCAATGACTCATTTAACAATTGTGGCAACAAAGTTCATTAAATGGGCCAAAACTCACTCAAAACCTGTCTTGCTTAGCAACAGAAATTTGGGGCTCACTTGTTATAAGTCAAGGACTACCTGTACAAAGTACAACATAAGACAGTGTCTAGCTTAGCCCTAGTATCTGTAATAAATATATATATCTTGGTAAATCACACATTAAGCATGAGCTAACAATGAGCCACAGCTTCCAAAAGAGCCAATATGGTTTTAATCTGCATTGACAGAAGTATTTATGTATTTCATATTTCTAAACCATCCATCTCCTTCAAAGAGGGACTCTTTGAGGTATAATATCACAATCACAGGATATGATAGTACCAGTCTATGCTGCACCAGTCATACCATGCCTAGACTATTGTATGTGGTTCTGTTGCCACAATGAAAAAAAGATGCTGAAGAACTGGAAAGAGTGTAGAGAATAACAAGAAGTATGAAAAGAAACTTAGAGGCTAAATCCTGCAAAGAACAGTTAACTTAAAGAAAAGAAGTCTAAGAGAAGTCATGATAGCAATCTTCCAAAACATGAATAGATATCACAGGGCAGATGGTGTGAACTTATTCTCCATAGCAACTGGGGGTAGAAGAGGGGTCCTTGTTGCTTTCTGAGCTTGGTTGTTTTCTTGCAGACATTTCATTAACTAAATTAGATATTAGGTAATATCATCAGTGGCTAGTCTAGTACTGATAATGATGCCTAATTTGGGTAATGAAACATCTGCAAGAAAGCAACCAAACTGTGAGAGAACCAAGGATTCCTCATTTCAACCCTGAGCTACAAATTTTCCTTTATTGAGGGTAGAAAAATTCAAAGTTGGAAGTTCATGATTGTGATAGCTGTTAAGTAGTTGAACAGTCTGCCTTCTGAAGCTGTTTTTTTTTTTTTATTTGATTTATATGCCGCTCTTCTCCGGAGACTCAGGACAGCTTACAATGCGCTAAGCAATAGCCTTCATCCTTTTGTATATTTATACAAAGTCAGCTTATTGCCCCCACAACTGGGTCCTCAATTTACCTACCTTAGAAAGGAAGGAAGGCTGAGTCAACTTTGAGCCTTGGCGAGATTCGAACCTGCAGTAATTGCAGGCAGCTGGTCTTAATAACCAGCTTAATAACAGGGTGCCTTAGACCACTGTACTACCAAGGCTCTATTAGTTGAAGTTGGGCAGCAATTTGGTATAAGGATTCCTGCACTGGGTAGGGGTATTGGATCAGATGATCTTCAAGATCCCGCCAATTCTATGATTCTGTGGCTAGCTGAAACTTATGCTCATTATTTCGGGTTCCAGTTTGGTAACAATGGAAAACAGTTCCTGGTCATCATGTGTGCCTGAAAACTGAACTTTTTCTCCAGATAGAACATCCCAAGTTTCTTGGCCATACTCACAGGACAGGTCCTGAAATCTCTGTATAAGCTTTATTACCCTTCTCTTTTCTAATTGGTCAAAATCCTTCTGGAAATGTACTACCCAAAATAGTTTTAGATACTCCTTGTACGAAAGGTGTATGTGTTTGCAGATAGAAAGACAGAGAGACACAAACAAACACACAGTATTTCTTATGGGTTACTCTCTTCTGCTATCTGCCAAGAAAATTTAGTTCAATAGTCTGTCTATAATGGAAGGCTGAGCGTTGTCTTCTTTCATAACTAAACTTTTGCAAGTAAGCAAAATCTCTCCCATCCCTCAGCTTGCTTTCACATTCTTTTTTAATTGAAGATACCCCCATCCCAGTTCTAATACCATACGGGGATCGGCTGTCTGGGGTTGAACTCTTAAAAGTGCAGAGCTTGCAGAGATAGATCTACAGATTGAAGGCTTCAAACTGAAGACTTCAAGTGGCAGCAGAGCCAACTAACAGCTTGCTGAGCTGATTATGTTTAAAAAGAAAAGAAAACCAGGATAGATCACCACCCACTGGAATTGTGCATCTTCTCTTTTTTCAATTTAAGGGGAGGGGAAGGAGATGGGTATGATGATTGATAAAAGGGAATTAATTGAAAGGATATTTTGATTTTGAACCAAATCCATCTGTGAGAGAATTTGGACAAATTAATAGAAGAGAAATTCAATGAACAGATTTGGTGTGATCTAGGGGTGGGATGTAAATTATTTGAATAATTGGTTTTATTTGAGGAACATTAATTGGATTGCCCTCTTTAAAATTTTAATAATTCTAGTAATCCTTAATTTGCATATTTATATGTATAAATTGCCATATGCAAAGCTTAATGCAAGGGACTTGCTTAAATATTTTCAGTGCAGTAGTTAACAAGCTCCCTTTGGTATGATTTTAACTCAGATTCTCCTAGCAGTAGCCTTGCTGTTTTTATTTTACAGATGGATTTCTGGAACTTCAAATTAATAGTTCATCAGGTTAGTCTTTACCTACACTTATCCTATGAAAAATTCTAGTATCCTGTTCTTTGTACTGTAGCATTTCAGAAAAAAATGTTCCATGTCTCTTGTTCAAAAGTTCTGGCTAAAAAGAAAGCTATATGGTACCTTTAAAAAAAAGAACCCTGATAATGTTTGCCTTCTCCTATCCAGTCTTTTTACAGTTTAACCTAAAATATTAACTTAGGCAGGGACTTGTGGAAAGGACATAAGCAGAATATAAAGCAGCAGCATCTATTTATTGTTTGTTCCTTGCATTGAGCATTTATAGATTCACTGTCTTTCAAATAATTTATTCCACCATTCTCTCTCATTCATAATTTTGCTTTGCCCCTTTTTAAAGCTATCGAGTCTAATGGCACCTTCCAAGCAGCATCTGGTATAGACCTAGATTTTGTGTACTTAAATAAAACAGAAGCAAATATGCTTTTTAAATAATGCAGCGAAAATTATAAAACATAAACAGTGTTCTCTTTTTGCAGTGCGTGGGCACGTTTCATTGACAACTACAAGACTTCAAACTGAACAGATAAAAGCATCACAAGCAAAAAAAAAATAAGAGGTCATGGTGACATTAAAATCGACAACTTTTTTTTTCTATTTGAATTTCACATTTAGTTTGTAATGACATGCCTTCTTAATTCCTTCAAGAAAACAGAACTCCGCCTGAAAACAAATTACTAATAAAAAAAAGTCCAAACAAAACAAAAAACAAAGGCTTGCAGAACTAAAGAATGTACGCATACACATTATAGTTAGCATCCTTGAACATATAAATGATATGGGATTATAAATTTAAAAGAATCAAGAACAGTAATAATTAATCTGAATGCAGTAATCTCAGGCTTTTAACAACTGAAAATCCCTGACTTGAATTTTGTTTTAAATATCTGGTTTAATAGAAGTAACACTGCTAGCAGAGACAAGTGTTTCTTTAAAACTGTAGAAAAGATCGCGTTTTCCTTTTTTCTCCCCTCTTTAGCAGTGGGCAGCCCTTCAAACTTTTGATCATCCCGTCCTTTGTACATTGCATGACTGAACTCAGCTATGCCAAACATCCTCTGAGGAAGTTGACATTTGTGCAGTTTCTCAAAAAAAGAGGGAAGAATGAATCCCAACTGTTTCCTTTTGCCCTTTTGATTGAGAGAGCAGTAAGTCAGCAGGAGAGGTGCGGCTTTTAACAAGGAAGGGTGGTAGAAGCTGATTTCAATCCTTCTACAGGCAAAACAGAAAAGAAAAGGGAAAAGACTGATGTGAAGCAACACTAATCAGAGCTGATTATGGGGAATGAATGGACTCATTGATGAGGGCAGACAAAACAAAGAGATTAAGCAATAGGGAAAATCCTGAGCAAGGGTGATGGAAGTTGTTTTGATGACCCAGGAGCTTCCTTTGAAATCTCATTTGTTTATTTGGAAGCTCTTCTTTGATTTCTTTTGTGTTATCCCACGCACCAATAATTGGAGATATCCTAAATTGCAATATTTCTTACTTCTGCTTTAACAGAGCACTGTCTGACCTTGCTGTGCTAAAAGTCATCAAAGCTGCACCAGTGGAAGCTTTTTACAAATAAGATACTAGGAGTAGGCAAATAAATACACATGGTATCTTGGTTTTGTTATAAAATTATTTTAAGAATGAATACAGGTAATACTTGGTTAACTATAAGACAAGGTAGTTTAGAGTGGAGATGTGGGATAAATAACATGACTTTCTCTAGGTACTACTTTAATCTGAAAGCCCTCCACTTAAATAGTTCACATTTTTAGGCAAAAATCAGTGATGTATTGGATATATAAAGCATTTATAATGGCAAAGCTCATTGCACGCAGCCTTTGCAACAGATCATTCTGTTATAGAGGATGACATCTTCCCGTAAAATAAAGAAAGATCTGGCTTACAGCATGCTCACTTTGATGGCAGCAGTTTTGAAAATGCATTTCAACTAAGAAAAAAATAAATCAGAAAAAAAGCAACAAAGATAAGGTGGTGTTTCCAGAATGAAAAAAAATCTCTGCATCCCCTAAAAAAAATTGAATTCATATTGTGCATGAAAAACTATACGTCTACTGTGATATATGTAAAGCAGAGAAGAGGGTTCATTAAGTAAGTCATACGTCTCTTTAGTCTTTTTCAGCCTGTTATTAATTGGCAATTTGAAGGCCCCATCTCTCATTTCTTAAAAGTCTTTATTTTAAAATCAGGCCTGGACTAGACAGAAGCTTTTTTTAAAAGGTGAGTTATTAGATCACAGTTCTGGTTTTAGTATGAGAACATAAGCAAAACTACCGTATACATTTATACAAAAGATATCAAGTTTTCATGGCTGTCTGTATTGAGCTGCCAATTAAATAGCAGTATCTACTTAATCTTGGCTGAGGTCAAGATCAACATAGTTTAGTATTTAGGCTAGAAGCCACTAGGAAACCCAGGAATTTATGTCCTTTCCTTTCCTTTCCTTTCCTTTCCTTTCCTTTCCTTTCCTTTCCTTTCCTTTCCTTTCCTTTCCTTTCCTTTCCTTTCCTTTCCTTTCCTTTCCTTTCCTTTTATTTATTTTTATTTATTTCGTCAAGCATGTATTAGATAATAGATAACAGATTTAAGTATACATATAATTATGAATACATGAGATGGATACAAATAAAAGGGAACATTAGGACAGGGACGGTTATGTGCTTATGCACCCCCTTAAAGACCTTTTAGGAATGGGGTGAGGTCAACAGTAGACAGTCTAAGGTTAAAGTTTTGGGGCTTTGGCAAGATTTCAGAAATAGTTTGCCATTGTCTGCTTCCTAGAGCTGAGAGACAGTGACAGGCACAACGTCTCCCTTTTGGCTTTATGCCTAAAGCAGGACTAGGATTCATAGTCTCCTGTTTCTTTCCTGGTGCCTTAACTGCTACACCAAATTGCCTCTGTAGGATAAACTAGAAAGTTTAACAACAACAACAACAAAGCTTCAAACAAGAGCATCGGCGAAGCACTTGCATATTATTTCCAAAAATTGACATGAATATATATATGCATGCAGTTTATCAATGGTTGAGTTCAACTTGAGAAAATGTATATTTTACTTATTGACCATACTTCACTTGTGAGTGTACTTCTAAAAAACCTGAATTTTAAAATCAGTTCTTTGACTATTGTAGAAATTGCTTGAACTACTGTGGCATCACAATATGTTTGTAAACTGCTTTTAGAGTTTACAGGTTTATTCCTATTATTTATTTTATTAATTAAATTTTAATCGGTGTTAAAGAAAATTGATTGTATTCATTGATTATGTGCCATCAAGTTATTTTTGACTTCTGGCAACCACATAAATAGATCTTCTTCATGATGATCTGTCCCTAACCCGTTCTTTCAAGTCTCCCAACAGTGCACTCATAGCAACTGTAATTGAATTCATTCACTTTGCTGCTGGTTATCCTCTTTTTCTTTTTCCTTCCACTTTTACCAGCATTAGAGCCTTTTCTAGAGAGCTAAATCTTTGCATAATGTGCATGAAGAAGGATAATTTGACCCTGGTTGTTGGTGCCTCAAGTGAAAACTCTGGGTTGATTTGTTTGATGATCCGTTGGTTGGTTTTCGTGGTTGTCCTCAGTATTCTCAAGAGTCTTCACCAACACCAAAGTTCATAGGTGTAAATACCTGCTTCTTTAAAGTGCAGTTTTCATTTCCTATGGTGTCATAGGGAAATACCATGGCTAGGAGATTTTGATTTTTGTAGATATAGAGCTATCATGTCATTCGAATATGTTTTCCAAAGCTTCCATGCTACTCTACCAAGTGCTAATCTGCAGTAAATTATGATGAGGTAATATCATACAGGAAAAAGTTGATATCTGACTCAGGAACAAGAAAATTGATCCTGAAAGAAGGAGAGGACAGGGGGAACATTGATGAAATTCTCTTGAAGAATTAGTAGATGGTAAAACTGGCCAAGGAATGCAAAGTAGGACAGAGAGTATAGGTTAGAACAATATTTCTCAAACTTGGCAACGTTAAGATGTGTGGATTTCAATCATCAGGTTGTCCCAGCCAGCTTGCTTTTAAGACTGAGAAACACTGTGCTTGATGATAAAGACTGAAATCTATATTTTGTGTTGTAAGAGTCAGATTTGTGATGCACAAGTCTAAATTAGAAGTAATTTATTAAGGGTACGAATTCTCTAGTTGCTATAACTCAATTGCATAAGCTGATACTGTGTGTGTGAGTACACTTTGTCAACCCCCAGTGAAGGAAAAAATAGATTTTAATACAATTGCAAAATAGAGTACTTAAAGTACTTACAGAGTGATATTTAGCATGGTACAAATAGATTTCCACTGGTGCAACAGAGCTTTTCCTTCCTGTTCTTTCCCTTCCTTTCTCTTTCCCTGCTATATGTAACCACAATCTATCTTTATTTATTTTATTTATTTATTTGTCAAGCATGTATAAGATAACAGATAAGAGTATAAACATGTTTATGAATTCATGAAATAGATACGAATAAATGGGGACATTAGGACAGGGACGATAGTCACGTTGGTGCACTTATGTACGCCCCTTACAGACCTCTTAGGAAAGTGGTGAGGTCAACAGTAGACAGTCTAAGGGTAAAGTTTTGGCGGTTTGGGGAAGAAACCCCAGAGTCAGTAGTGCATTCCAGGCATTGGCCACTTTGTTGCTGAAGTCATATTTTCTGCAATCGAGTTTGGAGCGGTTTACCTTGAGTTTGTATCTATTGTGTGGTCGTGTATTGTTGTGGTTGAAGCTGAAGTACTCATTGACAAGTAGGACATTGTAGCAGATAATTTTATGTACTACACTTAGATCAGACTGAAGGCGGCGTAGTTCTAAGTTGCCTAAACCCAAAATTTCATATCTGGTGGCATAAGGTATTCTATTGTGGGTAGAGGAATGGAGGAGTCTTCTCATGAAATATCTCTGGACCCTCTCAATTTTATTAATGTCCGATATGCAGTGCGGGTTCCAGACAGATGAACTGTATTTGAGATGGTCTAACAAATGTTTTATATGCTCTACTTAGTACAATTACCAGAGAATAAGCTACACAAGATTAGGTTAACAACTCTTAATGCCTTTTTGGCAATGTTGTTACAGTGGGCTTTGGCACTTAGATCTTTAGAAATGAGTACTCCAAGGTCCTTGACAGAGTGAGGGCCGTCTACAAGGTCATGTCCATCTAACTTGTATTTTATGTTCTGATTTTTTTTGCCAATGTGCAAGACAGAACATTTGCTAGTTGAGATTTGAAGTTGCCACTTGTTTGACCAATCTGACATATAGTCAAGATCTTTTTGAAGGGTAATAGCATTGTTGGTGGTTTTGAATAGTTTTATATCATCAGCGAAGAGAATGCAGTTGCTTTTAATACGATCGCAAAGGTCATTTATGTAAAAGGTCATTTATGTAAAATATAAAGAGTGTTGGTCCTAAAATCTTCCCTGGATAGTTTTGCAGTATCCCAAACTATATTTTTGAAGTGCCCATCGGAGTGATGAGAGAGAAAGAATGCCATTCAATCTTCAATGGGATTTGTTTAGTGATAGAATAGACCACAACACCTTTCCAATTAAATGAGCAAGAATGAGTTTAAACAAATATCTATACATCTGCTTTGAGTTTACAAACTCAAAGAGTAAAGTCTTGGTTAATTACTATTTTTAGATTTGGGGAAGAACATGCCTGCCCATCTGTTCTTAAATTCATTTCTATTTTCACAATTCGTATTTCAACCTTCACTAACTTTTATTTAAAATCTCATCAGTAGTTAACCTCAGAAATTCATAGTAATTAATTCTCAGAAATCTGCATTGGGTTGTGAAAGGAAAATATGCTACCATATTTTTAAATTCTAAAGAGTTATTGAGCGTCGCACTAAGAATCCTATATAAAACCTTACAGCTTTTCAGTGGCCATAGTTTCTAAGAAAGTGTACCTGCTATAAAAGCAGTGATATTGTACTTAAAGCCTAAGGCCATAGAACAAGAATTGATTTTCCCTAGTTAAATAAACTCAATAAAGTGTTACAAACCTCTCATATTAGTTCTTCATGTTGAGAGAAAAAAGGATTTTCCAGGCAATCTGAAAATAAGATTTCTATCAAATGTTACTCATGATACCATTTTGTCTTTAAAATTAACTTCAGTGGTAGTCACCAAATCATATAATACCTAAGGGCCCACTGAAATAACTTGATGCGGCTTTTATTTTTCCATAGGGAACAGATTCTCAGAGTCATCTTGTCTTGGCCACTCTTATTATGGTTTCACACTTGATGTAAACATTTACAGTGTATAGACAGAGAAAACATCTATTTCATTTGTGCAGTTATATAATTGCTGGGTATAAACTGTTCACAGCTGGCAACATGTCTAACTGAACTCATATCCTCCCCCAGTCTCTAAGATGCAGTTACTTTTAGTGCCATTGTACACCCGGGTCAGTTGAAATTGCCCTTCACAGATGGTTAGCTTTCAAGATCGCTCTTTTATTTTATTTTGAGAAATAATTCTGAGTTTTCCCAGACCTCTGTTCCAATTCTGAGTTAGTTTGGAGGAAATTTATCATTCTTGGTACCAAGCAATTTTTCCTCCCTGCAGGATTTAGTGTAAAGTAATGAACAAGATATATAACTACAAGCTGTAAAACTGAGAAGGTATGATTTGACATTCTTTTCCTGCGCACAGAAACTACTCTTGTATTTTTTTTAATGCTGGTAACAATCACCAGCTGAAGCATTCTGCTAGGTGCACAAATGATGTTCACACACTGAATCTGTGGGAAATTGCACTAACATATGTATTCATAGTAGTATATTTATTCATGCAGAATGGGCATACACAATTCTTTCTCCTACTCCTTTTGGACTTCATAATAACACTTCAAGGTCAGCCATGCTGAAACGTAACAGTTGTCTAATCCAACACTCTAACCTTTATATTAAGTACTTAGATGTGTATATTGTTCCTATATGGGTATTTCAATGGTCTGTTGTTCATATTAGTGTTTAAGTATGTCCCTGCTTTCTTTCAGGAATGACAGAATTCTTGGCCGTGATCTTGCCAATGTTAGTTTGGGATTACATATTTAAAACTGTGTTTTTGACAGAAAGAGAGCATAATTATACTATTTTCCTGAAGGCAATAGTTCATAAGCTATAAATTGGACTGAAACCATCAGTTTATGTTTTTATTTAAAGGGAGGGTTCCTGCAATGCTTCACAGGTTATTCTTATTATTGTTTTCATTTTAAAGAAACTTAAGGTTTTTTAAAACACTTAAAATTGGGTATTATTAAACCGGTTGTGATCTCAGCATCTGCATTTAAAAATCCAGCTATCATAAACAAACAAAGCCATTTCTTCCCGCTAACTTAAAACTGTTAGTGATTTAAGAAGGTTTCAAACAGTTATCCGTAATCAATCAACCTATTCTTTCTTTTCCAAATCGGAAAGCCAAATGCTGCAAGTATGTTAACACTGCTAAATCTGTCTACGCACAGAAACAAATTTATTTATTTACATTACATTTATTCTACTTTTTTTTAAACAAATGTCACCCTCCTCCTGCCAAAGTAGTACACATCAATTAAAAAATCAGATTCAGCTAAAAAGATTTCAAATTAGAATGGCAAGAGAAGGGAGTGCATGAAATAGCAAGGATGAGGAGAAAATAAGTTTGAAAATACCAGAGCAAAATTTATATCTAACTGAAACAAATCTGAATTTCCCTTCTGATGGTCTTGATTGTATAGAAATACTATAGTTTCTCTAACTACTGTTGTTTCCTCTGAATGAGCTCAGATTCTGTTCTGCATTGCAATCTAGTGAAGTTAAGTATTCTTGAAGGGGTCCATTGTGCATTACCAATATATTAAATAATACAAAAAATACCAGAAATATTCCTGGTACTGGTATTTCTGATGGTAGTGACAAGACTATACCCCTTGAAATCATTTATTTATATGTAGATATGTATGTATGTATATAGCAATAGCACTTAGACTTATATACAGTTTCGCAGTGTTTTGCAGCTCTCTCTAAGCAGTTTACAAAGTCAGCATATTGTCCCCAACAATCTGGGTCCTCATTTTACCGACCTTGGAAGGATGGAAGGCTAAATCAACCTTGAGTCAGTGAGACTCGAACTGCCAAACTGCTGGCAGTAGGCAGTCAGCAGAATTAGCATGTAATACTGCTTTCTAATCACTGCACCACCACAGCTCCTGTATATGTGTACAGTATATTTGATTTATTTGATTTGACTCTGCATCAATTGCAGCTTTCTTGTGGTTTTCAAAGGTAGCTCACATAGAACAGATTACACTAATCTAACTGAGTGAAGATGAGTGCAAATTTCTTATGCTCCTCATAGGGCTGTGCTGGTATGTTAGTCAAAACTGGACAAAAGGCTTTCAAGACATGGCCTCCACTTTCAGAATAAGTGCCATCCCATCAAGAACCAGGACCAAACCTTACAAAAAGCTTCAATGAATAAACATCAGTTCCAGCTTGCTTGGGTTCAATTTCAGCCATTTTTTCCTTACTGAAATCCTAAAATCTTCTAGGTATTTGGGCAAGAGCCGAGGTGGCGCAGTGATTAGAGTGCAGTACTGCAGCTACTTCAGCTGACTGCCAGTTCAGCAGATCAGCGGATCAAATCTCACCAGCTCAAGTTTGACTCATCCTTCCATCCTTCCGAGATGGGTAAAATGAGGACCCAGATTGTTGGGGGCAATATGCTATTTAGTATACTGTCTTTGGTGTAAGCCGCCCAGAGTCCTCGGAGAGTGGGCGGCATAGAAATATGACTAATAAAAACTAGTAAAGTAGAAAGGATAAGAAAAAAGACTCTAAACAGACTCTCTTGATTTTTCCCTTAAATAGCTCAATGAAGATATTTAACAGGTATTTAAAATTATGACATATTTTATAATAACAAAATAGCATTCTTGACATTTCTGGAAAGTCTGCTTTTTGATTTAGCATGTCTCCAAATGCCCACAACATGCTATTTCTGACTGATTATCTACCAGAGTCTCTGGTAGGCTGTTAATACAGATATTACTGTTTACCATCAGCAACTGCTGATGGTGACATCTGCAAACCAACCACCAGGACCTAGGACTGAGGCTACCAGGTTGAAAGTGAAGACTGACACTAAAATGTTGGTATTCCAATGAATACCTGAAGCCTGAAATGACAAGCCCAGTCCTTATGTCATATTTCCTTCAATCCTTAATAGCCAGGAAATACTTGCCACACACTCCAAAATGCAGTTCATGTTTACCACGGAATATTTACACATGCTGTCTCTATAGAATAGAATAGAATAGAATAGAATAGAATAGAATAGAAGAGAAGAGAAGAGAAGAGAAGAGAAGAGAAGAGAAGAGAAGAGAAGAGAAGAGAAGAGAATGAGTAGAGTAGAGTAGCGTAGAATAGAATAGAATAGAATAGAATAGAATAGAATAGAATAGAATAGAATAGAATAGAATTCTTTATTGACCAAGTGTGATTGGAGACATAAGGAATTTGTCTTGGTGCATACACTCTCAGTGTACATAAAAGAAAAGACGAAAAATATTAGTCAAGAATCCTAAATACAATACTTAATAATAGTCATAGGGAACAAATAAGCAATCAAATCATATTAGGAAACAGTCAATATAAATCGTAAGGATACCAGCAACAAGATTACAGTCATACAGTCATAAGTGGCAGTGATAATTTATCAAACCACACGAGGTGGCCATTAGTTTTGCCAACCATTTATATAAGCCCATTACTCACTTTTCCACCATTCATGGTGAGGGATGGGGGAAAGCATGGAATGAAAAGTTTGTTTTATCTCAGTAGAGGCAACCCACTCTAGAAGCAATAGAGAGAGAGTATGCAGTGACTATGCAGAGAATATGCAGTGACAAATTCGAGGAGATAATAAGATGTATAAAACAACATAATCCTTGGAAAGGACAGAGCATAGAGCAAAAGGTTCAAAATAACCCGATTTTGGTTCTGCATGATTATAAGAAAAGGCCAAGGGAAATACTGGTACAGTAGGTTTTCAAGTTTCCGATATTATATCCTATAGCAATACTCTCAGTAGTTCTTTCCAAGTTTGTATTCTGATCTGCCCTGTTTTGAAGGACTAATGGAAAAGAAAGCATTTCAAAGACACTTTGCTTTAATTAACTCATTGTTACTGAAGTTTGGATTTTAGTCTTACACTTTGCAACATTCGGTATTTAACCCAGTTTAGGATTAATGTTACATTCCTGAAATCAATGTTACTCTTGCTTTTTTTATTTTTCCAACTAAGTGGGTCTTCACATCTACTTTCCTATATCCAGTTCCACTAAATTCAAGGTCCATGTGCTCCTCTACATAATATCTAGTGTTCAGGCAGGATTATGAAACATTAACCTTAACCAATGACGCTATGCTAGGTACTGTTAGCCAGCAATATGATGGCAAATTATGCATTTTTCCAGGTGTCCTCCTGCAGCTACAATTATGTTAACAGATATAGCTCAGTGAACTAACTGCAGTCCTCTCTGGGACAATTTACCTATTAATGCCATCACAACAACACACTCAGTGCCAGAGATCAAGATTTGCTATATTACACTGCTGGTACATCCCGGTCAGCAGTCCACTTGCTCTTAAATATTTACTTCTCAAAACCATTACTGTCCTACTATAAAGTCCATTCCTCATCCTACTTCATCCAGTCTAAAATATCAACACCAGTAAACTTACTCTAAAATTCTTCCAACTCTCCACATTAAATGTTCTCCTGTTCTTCTGACCCTAACAGCATGTTCAATCACAAATTTATTTAATTGTCCTTATCAGAAGTAACACGCTGTTTAGATCACATCTTGTAAACATAATGGTGGAGTTTTAGTATATGTGTAAAGGACCTTGCATATAATATTCCAGCTTTATCGTTTTAAAAAAAATCTATGGGTCAAATTTTGGAAAAGTCAAAGCTATAGACTTTGTATAGACTTTGAAACTTTTTTTTATTTCTTCCTTTTTTCAATAAAACACATACACACGCAGGCACATAGTTTCATGAAAATTCATTAATCCATGACATTTAAAGATTCTGTCTGATAGGTGTCTGGAGCAGAGGCCAGCTGCGTACATCAGTAGTTTCTTAGTCTGGCACTCTGTCAATATGTGAGGGCCTCAGTAACAGCCCTTAAATGCAGTGCCTGTAACCATCATGCTCTTAGCATGTCAGTAAGTGTCTGAATGAGCAGATATTAGCCCGTCAGACCTTTTTGTGACTGACAATAATTTTAGAAACAAAACACTTAAGAAGAAGATAGCTTTACCTCTTTGCCTTTGTTTTGCTTTCTGTTTTTTCAACTGCTCTTTATCTGATGGGGCTCAAGTATTTCAATGAAATAAGTATCTTGCAAATAATCTGTTATCAAACAGGGTAGTAACAAAAGTGTTAGGCACCCAGATATTTCACTTGGCTAAATCTTGGCTAAACCTATATATTAATAGAAAAATACATTACTATTAAAACTGGTCTGACATCTTAGTAATTTATTGTGCTGCATGAAGAAAATCACCTTATCCCAATATGGTTTCCTCTGTCATATTGAAAACATGCAAATATTTCTTTTGTACCTCACAGAGAGAAACAGTTTGCAAATGAATAATAGTGAGGAGACATTTAAGCATTACTTACAATTATTACTTCCTACATAACTGAAATAGTTAGTGACTATGCCTCCTGAAGTGACTATGCCAGTTGATAGTAGTCTACAGTCCAAAATATCTGAAGGGTAACTTGCTGTAAAAGGAAGCATTAACATTTAGCAGTGTAACGAACACTTCATAATAAGTCAAGCTTACAACAAAGGCGTTTCCAGCCTTTGGACAACAGTATCTTGTTACTCATCATAGTCAACCAGATACCAATAGGAAAACCCCAAGCAGAACATAATTGTACATGTCCTCTACTATTGGTGTTTCTAAGGTTTGTGCAACTAATAATGGCAGCTGGAGTTAGAACTAATCTGACTGTCCAAATTTGCAGTCCTCGTTATGGTTTATGAAAGTGAATTCCATAATTTAAATCTGTATCATGAGTAGGTGAGAGAGTATTATGAGAGACAGGAAAAATCCAACTTCTTGTCCATTTTCATAAGCTTTGCAGTTGTATGTCTCAGTATGTCTGAATCTTGGAAAAAATAGAAATTAGTACACACTCTTTGGAAGAACAGGTTCTGCAAGAAGAGGAAATATTCAGTCTACTGGAAAAATCCTTATCCTGAAAGGGAATGGTGCTTTTTTAAAAAAAACTGGAGGAAGAATGATGATGATTTTATTATGAAAGTAGAAAGGATCAGTGATACATTGATTTGATGACAGAAAAAGAATTTACCACCAGGTGAAGATAAATCAAGGGAAGCTGAAAGCAAGAGACATAAAGAAATATGCTACACTAATTACAAAAAACAAGCAAAAAAAGGGGGTTAAAGACTGAAACGATTTTACTTAGGACATTAAGAATTAAGAATATATTAATGTAAATAAGAACATCTTGAAATTGTTTTATAATAGGCCTGTGTAAATTGTATTTGCAGGCACTTCACTTCTATGACTCATCAAAGGATGGGCAACGTGATTTGACTACAAATTCATCTTATTAAGAATAACTTCAATGTTACCTTCTACTCTTTGTGCATGTGCAGATAGCAGTCTTACTGGCTCAGAGTCTAGCTGCTTCCAGGATATCTCGTTACTCATGGCATCACTTTTGAAGGGATCTTTCAACAAAACTTTGATCAAACTAACACGTCACTTTGAAGATGAACACAATTTTACTGGAATCTCATTAGTCTCATTGACCTATCTCTATTCCTATAATATCCTTAACATGAGCTTTGGGGCTGATGAAATTACTATCCTATGGAAGAATCAAAATTGGACTGAGGGCTAAAATTTACCCAAAACAGAGCCCCCTCAAGTACAGGGTTAAGCTAACATCACCCAGTAATCAGCTTTTAAATCTGGTTATTTGTGTACTTAGTCTTCCAAGAAAAAGAGTTAGAGCAAAAAACAACCCAATCCATTAAAAAGCTTATTGCCAATGATATAGAACACATACCTTAAACTTTACCTGAAATAGTAAATTCGCCTTCATTTGTGAAATAGTAAAGCCATTCCTATAGCTGCTTGCATGTCCAGTCAGAAAGGGGACGGTGGTGTGAATATATTCACTCTTGAAGCAAAATATTAGCAGGACACTTTATTCCAATGATTGACCATTCCAATAATAATAAGCTGCTAAATAAATGAGGAAATTTGACTGAGTGGCTGACTGGGTTGTAGCAATAGCCTGAGTGCTGCAATGAAAAGTAACAGTCCTACTACTAGAGGAGTCTCTGAAGATTGCTAAAATGGATAGGAAGAATTAGGAGGAAGAAAGTTCAATATTACAAACAATACAAAAAGGGGGGGGGAATCATCCCAAAGGGGATGAGATAGCTTCATCCTTAATAGTATTTAGTTGGTCAGTGAAAACATTTCATTTCCATTAACAAGAACATTCAAGGCAGCTAATCGCAGCTAAATGTAAACTAAAATATAATATCATAATCAAAACTTAAAAGAAAAGTAATTAAAAACACTCTGGCATTCTTATTCTATTTGACTTTTAACGATATTTAATATGTGCCTGAAGATTTTAACTCTGCTCCGTTTGATTCAAATCTTGATTTTTAATTATTGCTTGATAATATTTGAAGTTCTGTTTTGCAAACGGCTTTTTGGTTAGTCATTGGTAGAGCTGAAAAATTATATGAAAATACTTCTATATATGGATCAAATAAAACAAAGGAACTCCAGGACTATGTTTAGACATTATGTTTCAGTGTCTGATGATGAGGAAATTAAAAAGAATTTTATTTTCCTTACTGTACTCAAAGTTGCCTTAAAGAAATGTGCTGTCAGTATTGGTAATGGATGGTACATTTACAGATAGATATTTCATGGCAAAATTTGGGTTTTGATTTAGTATAATGTGTGAAAGAAGCTTTTGCAATTCGTAAGCCTTGGTTTTGGTTTAGGATGAGATTTAAATTCAGCCAATGGTGGCTTATTTCTGACTTTTGACACATAAAGCACTATTCCAGTATCTTAAAACAGTAGCCCCCAATTGCTTCCATGGAAAGAAGTTTTTCCGTGGACTGTAGGAGGCGTGGTTTCATGTGCTGCTTGTATCCTGTGGATGGGGCTTTGCTTGTTTGCATGATCCGGTTTCGGGCATGCCGCGGCCTGGTACTCAGTGGTGTAATTCAATTTTTTTTACTACCGGTTATGTGGCTGTGACTTGGTGGGCATGGCTTGGTGGGCATGGCAGGGGAAGGATACTGCAAAATCTCCATTCCCACTCCACTCCTGGGGAAGGATATTGCAAAATCTCCATTCCCACACCACTCTGGAACCAGCCAGAGGTGGTATTTGTCGGTCTCTGAACTACTCAAAATTTCCGCTACCAGTTCTCCAGAACCTGCTGGATTTCACCCCTGCTGGTGCTGGTCCACAGACCAGGTGTTGGGGATCTCTGTTTTATAGGACTGAATTTAATCCCTGTTTTATAGGTCTGAAAGAGCATAATTCTCCTACATGCTGTTCATGACTAAGGGAACTTTCCCATTATTATGTTAGGGTGATATTGTTGTTATTGGCTTTAGTGATAGGATATTTTGGGTTTCTGTTTAGTGTTTATTCTTAAATTCACAAGGATTCGGTAAAATGAGAAGCCAGATTGTTGGGAGCAATATGCTGACTCTGTATACTGCTTAGAGAGGGCTTTAAAAGCACTATGAAACAGTATATACATCTAAGTGCTATTGCTATTGCTATTGCTATTTTAAAAATCTCTTCCTTCAATTGCTGGATCTGTAGGAACATTCTCCCATCATATGATGGCTATGGTCTCTACCTTTCTTTCTTGGTGAAGAACACATGCCTACATTGTTTTGTTTCATGAAGAAGGCTACTGAAATAATTTCTCAGATCTTAAGGCAACACTTTGAGAGTAGACTTTAAAAGCATCCAAAACTTTAGCTCCTGCTCCATCAATGAAGAAGTTTTCTCTCCACTCTGCTGTTGAGAAATACCTACCTGACATACTGGAAAGGCTACTGTAGCATAAGTGGGAATCAACAGGGAAGCTCTATTGGGCTTGAAAACAATTGAAAACAAAACAAATCCCTCAAATATTTAATTTAATTAAAGATTAAATTGTTGGTATTAAAAGGAAGGAATATAAAGTTGCTTTATTTGATCAAGGTTACATTAAGACATTTTGCAAAGGTCTGGCAATCATTTATGAACTTTTTTCTGACACCAGGATTGAAAAGTTGAGGTTTTATTGATTTGCCTAAAAAGAAGTGATGGAGTATGAGATAAAGAGAAATCTATTTGTATGCTTATAGTGGGTGGAGAGTTGTTTATACTTGTTGCGATTAAAGTTGGAAGTCACTTCTATATATATTTTTATTTTACTTCCTTTTCTTTTCCTTTTTTTTTCCTGCACTTTTTATTCTTTTTTCTCATTCTTTTCTCATTCTCTAAATTTGTAATAGATTTTACTATTATTGTGATCCAAATTTTGATAAAAAATTATTAAAAATAAGTGTATGTTTTCATATCACAGGGCGTAAGCATTTCACTTTATTCTGCCCTGGTCAGAATAGAATTGAGTGAATTCTATTCTAGACATCACAGTTAAGAAGATTCAGAAAACAAGGATGAATCTCCACTTTAAACTATTAATATAAGATACAATTCCAGATCAATTGTTATTATACTAAGTTAGATCAGGAATGAATTAGGTCATTCATGATGCCCTCTAATTCATATATATGATAAGGAATGTCAGTTTTATCCCACTCTGGTGGAGGCTTCTCAGGTTCATTCTTAGTATAGGCAGCACTTCACTACTACAGAAAATTGGTAGAAAATTGTACGTTAGCAGTTCTCCTTGAGGTTACATAGCTGTGTTTTGATATTTAGTCCATTTTTAGTGGGAAAAGAGGGCCACAGGTTTGGCAAACAATGGTGTGATTTTTTTCCAACTGGCAAGAAGTGTATGGTCTATTACATGCTAGTCAAATATCTAATTACAACTTTTGCTGCAATATTTTAACAACTTGCTTAGTTCCATGTTACCAATCTTTTCTAAATCAGGGGTATCAAACTTGCAGCCCATGGGCCAGATTTGTCATGCACTGGCCACGCTAACCCCCGTTTTAGCGAAAGGAGAAAGTCTTGATACGTCAAACTCGCATCGACAATGGGACGACGCGAGTTTGACATCCCTGTTCTAGATCATAGGTAGAAGGCCTGTGTTTTGGTGGAGATGAACTGTCAATGATCAGACAGATGTCACTCTGAACAGGGTTCAAAAGCTACACATGACAGCTTGAAACTAGGATTTCCAGCAACCATGTAGCTTACATTTTGGAAAGTTCCATACCAATTGCAAGCAGCTCTCATTACTTAAAGTTTTTATGGTTTATCATGTTCATTATTAAAGGAAGCTGCCATATGCAACTGTGAACCCTGCTAACGATCAAGGTCACTCCCCACATTCCAGGACTACATTTAGGGATATGAGGATTATTTCATGCTGCCCAACCACAAGTCTAAGTCCTTATTAGAGGATTATGGTTGTGGAAATACTAATACTATGAAATGCTTACACTTCATTGATGATGTCCCATTTTAAATTTACAGTTTTATAATTATCTCTAAATCGGTTTAGCAGTTCTAATGCAAAAGAAAGTTAAGGGAAGCAAGTTAAACTCGTTGTTTTAAAATGATAATATTGTCCATACCCAAGACTTTCTTAGAATTCAGTGGCAGAAAAGAGTTCTTAAGAAGAGGAGATCTTTAGACTCAAACAAGAAAACTTTGTGATATCCCCAGGAAAGAATTTTAGTTGCAAACAACACCAAAGGAACTCAGAAATCATAAATCTATAGAGCAGGATGTTTCCCCCAGTTGTTGCCCAATTATTTTTGAAGAAGTCCTGATCCTGCCAATTCTTGAATTCCAGCATGCATGCTGATTTTGCTTCAGCAGCCTCAGTTGCCTCTATTCTCTTGGACCAGGGGCAAGAGCAGATTCTAATACAACATAATCCTCAGTTGTGTTCTCTTTTGGAGAGGTGGTGTCTCAAGTTGTTTTGACCCTGGTGACATTGCATACTTGAGAAAGACTTTGCAGAGTTCTCATTAAAAGTTCTTAAACTTAGTAAATTCAGTGGCCAAGGGATAAGAAGACTTCTCTTGGCTGAAAAACAAAAAGGATTAAGTGACAATTGTCTCAAAAGTAGAAACAAATAAAGTCTCCGAAGGAACTTTATTAAAGCTTTTTAACTTGTTTATAAATAACAAGTGGGGGTTATCGACATGTCCTAGTTACAACATGAAAATGCTCACTATTTGCAAGAATATATCCTCACAGTGAAGTCCCTACCCTATTCTATATTGCATGGAAAAAGGCAGCAATCTGCCAGAACCTTACCCTTCTGGCCATTGGTTACTATACCTACATGGTATCTTTAAGTTACCACATTTATGGTAATTATAATTAATAGAGAAACTGGAGATCTCAATGGTTTTTCTTTATATGCATGCATGCATACCAGTGGTGGGTTGCCCCTGATTCGCACTGGTTCTATAGAACCAGTAGTAAAACTGGCAGGAGGCCCCACCTACCGACCCTGACATCACGAAAATGCTTCTGCGCATGCACAGAAGAGCGTGTGCGCAGCCCCGCTGCAAACCAGTAGTAAAGGTAAGTAGAACCCACCTCTGATGCATACATACATAGATGCATACGTACATACATACAGCAAAATGCACTGATGGAGGGTGTACCGAGTCAGTATTTCAACTGTTGCAGGGTGGGCTAAATGTGTTGCAGAACTGCATGGCAACCAATGTTTTCCAGTGTATACAAGTCCTCTATCTTGACTTCTTGCTCACTGCAAGATTTCCTAAATTTATAAGATCACCTGGAATAATGCTTTTTTAAAAAACAAACAAACAAACAAACCCTAATTCAGCTGCCAGTCATTCTAACCAAGTAGTAACCAATGGCCACCAAGATAAGCAGTGTATTGTGCCTAGAAGAATATTAACCTTGAACTATCTTCTCATCTTCTCTTCCCCAAACCTGTTCTGCCCCAGCTCCGGATTTCCGAGGATATTGACACACACCAATGGTCCTTATCAAATTTATTAAGTAGCAAGAATAAATCAAAGTCCGGCAAAGGTTGGCAACCAGCCCAGAAAACAAAATACGATAAGACTTTTCCAAAAATGCTCTATAATTACAAGTTGTTTCCAGCAAGAAACTTACTAACCATGTGTGATTTAAATAGGCTAAGAGAATGGCCAATTATCCTCAAGCCTTACTCTCAAGGAGACCTCCTCCTCCTGAGTAACCACTCCTGCCTTTTGGCAGCCCTGTGTGCTCAATCATTGAGAAGAGGCTCCTCCACTTCGCTCTCCCCACTTGAAGAAGCCTCTGGAGTTTCTGAAGGCCCTGATTGAGTCTCTGCCTCTGGCACCACATCCTCTTCAGCCTCCATGCTGTCCGACGCGAGTGCCGGCTGCGCAGGCTGCTGGCGTGACACCACACCAGCCTTCTCGTCATCGGGATCAGCCACGATCTGCGCAGGCCGCTGGCGGGCCACAACACAACCTCAGAAAAATAGGGCAGCAATTTGCAGTTCGTTTTCATGCTGGGTGATGGGAGAGGGATTCTTCCAGCTGCTGCTCTGAAACTGTCCCATGATATTCCACAAGTTCCCCTTGTGGAAATGTGCCTGCCAGGTTTCCGTGCATTCCATCAGCCAAGGACTCAGGGAAGGGGTGGGGGAGTGGCAGCAATCATTAGAGAAAGTCTTTGCCCGAGGGAGGCCACTGTTCCTCAGATAGCCGGATGTGAGTCCCTCCTTGTGAAGTGGGGTCGGGGGATTCTGATGGGCCTACTGATTGCGTACCTGGCTCCCTGCCATGTAACAGCGGTCCTGCCTGAGCTGCTCGACATTATAGCCGGGGTGGCGGTGGAAACCCCCAGACTTATTGTTATGGGGGATTTTAACCTGCCATCTGCTGGTGAGATGTCGGAGACGGCTCGGGAGTTCATGGCTTCCATGACGGCCATGGACCTGACCCACGGTTCAAGGCCCCACCCACTTGGGGAATCACACTCTGGACTTGATTTTTGTCTCTGATCAGTGGCTGAATGATCTAAGAATAGGGGATATAGACATCAAGCCCTTGTCATGGTCTGATCATTCTCTCCTTCACATGGACTTTCAAGTCACTTCCACCCACCGCAGGGAGACGGAACCAACCAAATGGTTCCGTCCCAGGTGCCTGATGGACCCAGAAAGGTTCCTGATGGAGCTTGGGCCATTTCCTGAGACTCTGGCTCACGACTCGACTGAGGACATGGTGGTCGCCTGGGACAGGGTGGCTACTGGGGCCTTGGACTGCGTTGTGCCTTTGCGGCCTCTGACCCGATGCCAATCTCGTCTAGCTCCTTGGTTTTCCGAGGAGCTGAGAGAGATGAAGCGTCGGAAAAGACACCTGGAGAGCGTTTGGAGGACAAGCCGATCTGAATCTGACCGAACACAGGTGAGATCTTATATTAAGACCTACCTAGTGGCGATAAGAGCGGCGAAGTCTAGCTACTTCTCCGCTCTTATTGCATCTGCAGAGAACCGCCCAGCTGCGCTGTTTAGGGTGACCCGCTCCCTACTTCAGGTGGGGGTACGGGAAGATCCCTTAAAGGGTCGAGCTGAGGATTTTGTACAATTCCTGCATGATAAAGTCGCTCAGATTCGGGAAGGCCTGGACTCCGATTGGGTAGATCCAGGGGAGGAGACGGGGGCAGGTCTTGAGAGCGTTATCTGGGAAGAGTTTGACTCTGTGGCTCCTGAGGACGTGGACAGGATTCTGGGCAAGCTTAACGCTGCCACATGTTTATTGGACCCGTGTCCCTCCTGGTTGGTACTGGCCTCCCGGGAGGTTACACGAGGCTGGCTCCAGGGGATTATAAATGCTTCTCTGAGTGAAGGTGTCTTTCCCGCCGCCTTGAAAGAGGCGGTTGTGAAGCCCCTCCTCAAGAAGCCTTCCCTGGACCCGGCTATATTATCAAATTATCGTCCAGTCTCCAATCTTCGCTTTGTTGCGAAGGTTGTTGAGAGTGTGGTGGCGCAACAACTATCCCGATACTTGGATGAAGTTGTCTATCTGGATCCGTTCCAGTCGGACTTCAGGTCACGATACAGCACGGAAACGGCATTGGTGGATGATCTCTGGAGGGCTCGGGACAGAGGTTGCTCCTCTATCCTTGTCCTATTAGATCTCTCAGCAGCTTTTGATACCATCGACCATGGTATCTTACTGCACCGGCTGGAGGGGTTAGGAATAGGGGGCACCGTGCTTCAGTGGTTCTCCTCCTTCCTCTCTGACCGTTCGCAGTTTGTGTTGGCAGGAGGGCAGAGGTCGACCTCGAGGCACCTTATTTGTGGGGTGCCGCAAGGGTCAGTCCTCTCACCCCAACATTTATGTAAAACCGCTAGGTGAGATCATCCGTGGTTTTGGGGTGAGTGTTCATCAGTATGCTGATGACACACAGCTATCCATCTCCACCCCAGACCACCCCAATGATGCCCTTGCTGTGATGTCCCGTTGCCTGGAGGCCGTGCGGATCTGGATGGGGAGAAACAAGCTCAGACTCAACCCCTCCAAGACCGAGTGGCTGTGGCTTCCGGCGTCCCGGTATAGTCAGCTGGTACCATCACTGACAATAGGGGATGAGATCTTGCTCCCCACAGAGAGGGCCCACAACTTGGGTGTCCTCCTGGATTCACAGTTATCTTTAGAAGATCATTTGACAGCCGTGGCCAGGGGTGCTTTTTATCAGGTTCGCCTGATCCGCCAGTTGCGTCCCGTTCTGGATCAGGATGCCTTGCGCACGGTCACTCATGCCCTAGTTACCTCCCGTATGGACTACTGTAATGCTCTCTACATGGGGCTCCCCTTGAAAAGCACCCGGAGGCTCCAACTGGTCCAGAACGTAGCCGCACAGGTGATTATGGGCGCAGCTCATTACGCCCATGTAACACCTCTCCTACGCGAGCAGCACTGGCTCCCGGTGGTCTTCCGGGTGCGATTCAAGGTGTTAGTTATCACCTTTAAAGCACTCCATGGCTTAGGACCTGGGTACCTACGAGACCGTCTTTTGCCACCAATAGCCTCCCACCGACCAGTTCGTTCTCACAGGGAGGGACTACTCAGGGTACCGTCAGTCAAATTATGTCGACTGGCGACTCCCAGGGGGAGGGCCTTCTCTGTGGGGGCTCCAACCCTTTGGAATGAACTGCCCCCGGAGATACGGAATATCCCTGATCTCCGTGCTTTCCGCCGTGCCCTCAAGACCCTGATGTTCCAACAGGCAGGGCTAAACATACAAACATGTGAATGATTTTTTAAATGTTATCTAATTCTGGGTTTTATTTAATTGACCAAACTAAGTAATAATTTTAATTAGCAATTTTATGATGTTTGTGTGTCTATATTTTTCTTGACTGTACACTGCCTTGAGTCCTACGGGAGAAAGGCGGTATAGAAATATAATTAATAAATAAATAAATAAATAAATAAATAAATAAATAAATAAATAAATAAAGAAAGAAAGAAAGAAAGAAAGAAAGAAAGAAAGAAAGAAAGAAAGAAAGTACTGTATATACAGGCAGGGATATTGATTTTGCCCCATTACTAAGACACAATAAAGGTAGTCTATGGAGGTTCCTACTGACATTCTTTCTTCCCATTTTTTTTTTTTTTAAAAAACATTACTGGCAATGTAAAAAATATCCCTTGGGTGGACAGTAGTACCGGTAAATGAGTCAAGTTTCCAGAGGACACTAAAATATTTAAGGTGGCAGAACCCCAACATGATTGTGATGAGCTACAGAGAATCTCTTTAAACTGGATAAATGGTTAACTAAATAGCAAATGAAATTCAATTTAACTATAGTGAAAGTTCATTTTAATGGTCATTTGCATCAGCTGATATCATTTGTGTAATGCTGCCATTACATAAATTACACAAATAGGGGTAGAATTTGGCCAATTGTGTGCAGTATCCATTACATCAAGGTCTGATAAATCAAAACTTTACTGTAAATGCAAAGTGATGCACACTAAAATAAAAACTCTACCTTCACATAGACATTGGGAAGAAAGATCATTGGATCATAGTTGAAGTGAAGGAATCAACTTAATATACAGCAGAGGTTTTTCTTTATTAATTGATTTTTTAAAAATAGATTGTGATAAAAAGAAAACAAAATGTTAGTTATGAGAACAGCAGTATTATGCATATTATACATAAATATGTACACATATATAGAAGTTCTACGTAAGTATTTCAGTGAATGATAGCTGTATTTTATCACATCACCCATAGTTAATATACATTGCTAAATAAGATATTTGTACAGTAAGTTGCAAATAACTTCTCTCTGCAGATTATTTAGCAGTTGGGGTTATGTTTATCTTTCCAATGCTGAAGCATAGTTATCTAGCTATTCTTAGAACATGGAGAATCCAGGGATTTTTTTGCCAGATATTAATTTTCTTTCAATTAAAATATAACTCAAAAGGATATATCCATCTAATTTTGCTTCAAAGTTGAACTAATAACACCTCCCCTGATAAAATAGTTACAGGACATTGTACAAACATACTGTATGTTTGAATTAATAAAGCATTAATTTCATTGTGTCTTGAAGATCCTGACAAGATCCTGACAATTTATTTAAGCCTTTGTGATATAAGTGCAATGGAGTCCAGTACATTTGAAACACTTTTTCTTGCCGAATTCTGTTGCCAATCTGTTGAAGCTTACGATATTGATATTAACACTTCTTCCCATCATATAACACAAAATCAGAATCTATCTTTACTTTATGCCATTTGTCCATTAGAATTTGAAAAAGAAAATTCCATATTACAGGTCGTGTGTTTATTAAGAGTTGACCCCAAAATGATGGCATACTGTAATCAACTATTAGTAGTATGGATTACAAGAAGGTGAAATCAATTTTACCTATATCAAATAAAGAATGTGAGGTCCTTTGAACAAACAGAAGCTTTCCTACTCCTTGTGTAGGGTCGGAGTAGATGATGGTTTAAAACAAATAACTGTACTTGATAGATAGAAGAATAGGAATGCCATGGACAGAATGTCCTTGGAAGCACTACAGATTATTGCTGGAGATGATACAATATGGTAAGCTTTTATCTAGATAGTCTTAAGAAGAAACCCAACTTTTTTCAAGTTTGACTTAAAAAACAATAAACCAGAGACATTGTACTACCAGTACAATTTGAGATTTTTTTCCTGTTTCCCAACAGGTAGATTAACATGCTTTATAGCATGAGTTTTTAAGGTAGGACAGAAATAGACTTGTAAATATTGTACTTACTGATTGAGATAGTGACAACCTTCAAAACTAGAGTTGCTTTTTGTATTTCTACTTAATTTTTTTAATTATGCAAACTTTGGAGCAAGTATGGAAATTATGATTTAGGCAGTAGATTTACTCTAACTGTATTGTCTTGAAATCCTGGACTGAACTAAATCGGGTAAAGTCTGATAATAATCTCAGACCATGTACATTTAGATTTTAAAAGGTTTTGCTCATGTTTACATTTCTGGTCTTAGAGATATTCAAGACTTTTCTTGTCTATGTGTGAATGTTTTCATTGTTAAAAATAGCAAGGGACAAATGCTAGGACATTTGTATGCACACTCAGTTTTAATGCATGAAGATCTCTTTTTAATTGCTTTTGCTGTTAACTTTGAATTCTGCATTGTCACGTATTGTTTTCCAGTTTTAGGCAAGAAACAGAAACCTTGTTCATTATTTCTGTTTTGACTAATTTTGTTCTATTTTCAACAGCCTATTTTATAACCCACTTCATGGAGGGTTCTTTTTGTTGTAGATCCAAAGTTATTTGAGATTCATTCATCACTGTGATCATCAGATAATAAAAAGTATTCAGAGTAAATCAAAGTAGGCCTAATCATTTTCTTTGTAAAATGGGAAATATTTGGAACTTTCCTGAAACATTTTCATCATCTCCAATAAGTAAGGTGACCAGATTTTAACATTGGTAAAGCGGGACACCCACCATTTTGTGGGCATGGCTTGGAGGTCATGAGACTGGGTGGGCATGGCTAGCTGGTTATGTGACTGGGTGGCCATGGCTATGTGTATAGAAAAAAGTCATTTCTGACAGGTCCTCGCACTTTTGACTGGTCCTCACACTTATGACCATCCTCACATTTATGCCCGTGCAGTATTCTTAACAACCATGTCACTCATTTCACAACTGCTTCTCTTCACCATGGTGATAAGATAGGGCAAAAATCGTAGAATGTGAGGATGGTCATAAGTATGAGGACCAGTCAAAAGTGCGAGGACCAGTCAAAAATAACTTTTTCAGCCCTCTGAGTAGTCCATATGCACAAAAGGACTAACCAGAGGGCTGAAAAAAGTCATTTCTGACAGGTCCTCGCACTTTTGACTGGTCCTCATACTTATGACCCTCCTCACATTTATGCCCATGCAGCATTCTTAACAACCATGTCACTCATTTCACAACTGCTTCTCTTCACCATGATGACAAGATAGGGCAAAAATGTAAAATGTGAGGACAGTCGTAAGTTCGAGGACTGGTCAAAAGTGTGAGGGCCAGACCAGTCAAAAATAACTTTTTCAGCCCTCTGAGTAGTCCATATGCATAAAAGGATACAGCAATAGAGAGGGATGAAGGAAGGGAAGGAAAATGAGAGTAGGAGTGAAGGTAAGAGAGGGAGGAAGAGAGGAGGAGAAGGAGAAAGGAAGAGGAAGTAGGGAGGAGAAGAAGAGGGGGTGAGAGAGAAAGTAAGAAGGAAAGAAAAGAGAGAGGTGGTAGGTTTGAGGAGAAAGATTGCTGTACAATAAAAAAGATGAAAGGGAAGAAAGCCAACCCTAAACAAATATAAAGATATTAAGATAAAGAATGAATTGTTAAACTTTAAAGAATAAAAGAGAACAAATATGAATAAATAGAAATAATTAGAAACACACATACAAACATACAATGTATTTTCTTTGAACAGAATATTTGGCTAGTTCACAAATTTAAACAGTGTTTAGTCATTTCAATTAAATTTACAATTTTTATATTTCCTTTTTGCCATATTTATTCCTCATCTATTTTTTTAAAAAACCAATATTACCCTTCATCCTTATCTCTAATCTTAATCAAATTCAATTTTTCCCTTCTATTCTATATTATACCCCTTCCCATTGTCATCTATTTTTATATCCATCCTCACATTGGTTAATTATGTAATTATGTAATACAGTTGTTTAATACAAATTCAACATTTTAATATAAATCAATTAGTTATATAACTATCTTTTTTATATATTAATCAATATGAACATGAATATTCCAATTATTTCCATGCAATCCAATTTCTTACAAATCAATTAATTATATTTACCAATAATAATAAACCAAATAATTTCCCCCATATATTCCTCCAAACCACAACTTAACCATTTCTGCTTTCAACACAATATACAATTAATAGTATCTCAATTATTACAATTCCCTAGTTAAATAGAGCTTTTTTTCTTTTGTGTTTTAAAATCTTGAACTCTCCTCTTTTGCCCTAAATTTCCCATTGTTTGCAATTTTGCACCTACCTTTTTTGGTGAGGAAAAAGAAAAAGAAATCTCTCTCTGCCTCATTTTGCCACGTTGCAGCAAAGACCCTGCTTTACTTTCAATTTCGCTTTTAAAGCATAGTTAGGGGGAAAAAATCTCCAGCACTCTGCAGCTAGCAACTACAGAGCCCTGAGCAAAACAGCTGAGAGCATATCAGCTGAAAGTCGGGAAGCCAATCTAATCAACTTGTGCTAATTAACCTATGCTGAAGCTTTAAGGGGCTGTTTTTTCTATTTTTGCAGGCATTGGTCTACTTATTTGTTTTCTTTTAACACTGATCAGCTGTAGGGCGGCCCTTTGAAGCCCCGCGGCAAGAGTTTAAACAGTTTTTTTCCCTCTAGCCATCAACTGGGACTCAGGAGGCAGCCGGGAGCAACCCACCACTGTGCCGTGCACTCTTTCCAAAAATCGGGACTTTTTTTAAAATGCAGCGGGACGCGAGACAAATTGTTCAAAAGCGGGACTGTTCCTCCAAAAGCAGGATGTCTGGTCACCTTACCAATAAGTCAAACTAATTATATTTGTCAGGATTTATTTTATAACCTTTAATGTTCATTAACTTATAGCTAATGGATATAATAGGACAACACATTGCCATTGTGAAATGTGGACTGCAAATAATGAATGAAATGCTTAATTATATTAGTATTATAGTTAAATTTTATTACTATTCTATAAGTCAATTATATTAGTATTGTAGTTAAGTAGCATGGAGAACTTGTAGAGTTTTAGATCTTAATGACCTAACCAGATAATTTAAACCAAGTTATTGATAAAACTTAGAAACAGTAGAAATAGATTGCCTTGAGTTTATAGGTTTGTTGTGACTTTTAGTATTCCTGGACAAACAAAATCAGTCTAGTTTTTCATTCTTTTTTCCAGCTTTCAACAACCTAAGTATGCACACCTCCAATCAAAAGATTAGATTCACTAACACTTGGGGCTGTAACAGTCTCTGACTGCACTGGGTCTTGTGTTGTGTACTACAGTCAGCAAGCTTGCATTTTTATGTAATATATTTCTTTACTGATTGTGTTCTGTTGAGTTCTTCAAGCCAACAGAGAACCTAGATTATATTAGAAGAGCTATGTAAAGCAATTAAGGCCTCTTTGCTCCAATCACACCAAATTTTGTTTCCACTTTAGAGCATACTTTAGAATCATATTGGTAAATGAATGGGCAGTTACTCAGTCATGCTTTTCCCATTAGCACTAATTAAGTTTTAATTAACTTCTTTAAAACTAAGTCCACAATAAAAAGAAAATATTTGAGACTATTTTCAAACAAGAGCAATATTTATTATTTTATGATGGGATAAATAAAAGTTGCTCTTTAAAACATTGTTTAGGAAAATTAAGATTAAAAAATGTTTGGCAAACTTTTTTCAATTTGTGAGGTTGGAACATTCCTATTCATAAGTTCCAACCATCATCTAGAAAATCTAGTAAAATAGAACACGGTAGAAGTGTTTTAAACAATAAGCTAGTGGTCACAAATATTTAATTCTGAGAAGGAGAAATGTAACAGCACATTGCAATTTAACTGTTCTGGTAAACATTTCAGTGTAATTATAAAAATCAGCATATCCAATTCTGAGAGATTTAATTATCAAAACTGAGAGGTGAATAATTACAAAGATACTTAAATTGGAGCTTCTGTCAAGAAGAAAGGCAAAATATAATCTAGTCTTTTTGTGAAATCATCAACAGAGGTCCATGTTTTCATGATACTGAGATAGATTTGCAGATCTTCATTTCATTATTTTCTGGTCTAGTCTTTAGTCTCTTTGTGGTTTTTTTTAACATCATTTTGTACAAAAAGTTTTGTTTTGGAAAATATAAAATAATGAAATACATTTACTGTTAGTCACACATTAAACAGTCATTGTCATTTGTTGAAAACGATTTGTGTTCCATAATTCGTTTTGTTTTCTTTTTCTCCCAATCATCTAATTCAGTGATGATGAAACTTTGGGCCTTAGTATGTCAAAAATTTAGAAAATACTTAAATTGACTGTGCTGGTGTATCACCACCCCCTGAACAAAAGACAAATATTTCTTATTTATTTAAAAAAAAAAACCTACAGATCAGTCATGGGTGATGCTATGTATTATATCTAGAGTGTCAAACTCACGGCGTCACGGTGGCCTCATGTGATGTATTGGGACTTTTTTCTCCTTTGCTAAACTGGGCGTAGACGTTGCCAGCGTGTGACACATCTGGCCTGCGGGCTGGGAGTTTGACAGCCCTGCTTTATATAAAAAGGTAAAAGTTCCCGTCACACATATGTGCTAGTTGTTCCCGATTCTAGGGGGCGGTTCTCATCTCTGTTTCAAAGCCAAAAGAGTGTTCTGTCCCCGTATCACGCACACACCCAACCAGCCAGCCGAGGGTTAAATAAACTCTTCAAACACACAACGTCAGTGATAAGGAACTTGGCAGCAACTCCGTGGCTGCCTGCCAAGAGTTTTTACTCCAATAACACAGACAAAAATATACACAGTTTGAATTAAATCCACGGCAAATAGATGTTGTGTCCGAAGTTGCAAAGTGCTTCGCCAGAGATTAGCTTTGTCCGTCACAGAGTCGGAATGGCCACCATACTCCCTTTTATAGCCTGTGGGGTGTGGTCCAGTGACTCAGCTAATCTCTGGCACGCCTTCCCCTCTGCTGCGCACGTTTCTCCCTGCGCCTCTGGCGAAGGTCCAGCCAGCACTTATTTTCCTCGTCACTGTCCACCTGTGGCTGCGGGGACGTGCTTGGCTCTGAGCCTATCGTTTGGCCTTCGGTGTCCTCCGGAGGCATTGCCAGAGAGGAGGGTCCTGGAGAGGGAGGCCTGGCCATCTCCTCTCCTTCATGTTCGGAGCCTTCTTCCTCCAATAAGATAGGCTCGCAGGACAGAGCCACAACAAAGAGCCAGCGCTGTCCAAAGACGTCTCCGTGGTCATGTGGCATGACTAAACACCAAAGGTGCACAGAACGCTGTAACCTTCCCACCAAAGGTGGTCCCTATTTTTCTACTTGCATTTTTTACGTACTTTCAAACTGCTAGGTTGGCAGAAGCTGGGACAAGTAACGGGAGCTCACCCCATTACCCTGTTATGCAGCACTAGGGATTTGAACAGCTGAACTGTCGACCTTTCAATTGACAAGCTCAGCATTTTAGCCACTGAGCCACCGCATCCCTCCTGCATTATATAGTTCAACAAATTACAAAAGTGAAATACAAGTTAAACAAACTAATTTTTGGAGACTTCAAAAGCTGTGCAGGAGCACAGCCCTCTTGTGCAATTTCCAGAGAGTCTGGAAACTGTGCAAGAGCACACCCTTTCTCACCTTTTCTCTGCAGCCTCTGAAAATCGCACAAGTAAGCATGTTTTCAAGAATTGTTGTTGCTGGATGTTGGTGAACGTTGGCTTATAACCCAAAATGTGGCATGTCATCTTTGATGCCAGTGTCATAGGTTTGCGATTATTGATCTATCTTACTGCTTCATGGGGGAAATAGTAGGGCTATGAAATACTTCAGATTTGGTTTCAGAAAGATGCTTCCCAATGTGTCAGGGCTTAAATACAGCATCTGTCTACAACACTTTAAAGCAGCTACAATTTTTTACAGCATCTGATAGCTGTAGCGAAATGCTCTGTCCATGTCTCATGGATTCCAAAGCATTCCCCCCCCCCAAATTGTATCTGAAGTACTGCACAGATGGAAAAAATACTGGGTTTTTGTTTTTTTTTTCTCCCCACCCAATCCCCCATGTTGAATGAGACTTGGCAAATTGGCTGGAATAAAACTCCTCTCTGTCCATTTAACATGAAATGCAGGATTTGATCAGTATTATTTATTTCCTTTTTCCTATTTTTCCAAAACTAAAAGTGAAAGCCTGCAGCTTTAGTTTTGTTGCCAAACCACCTATTGATTTACAATCTAAAATCTTCTGGCAACTCATTCTTTACCAAATCCAGTTGGAAGCGATTGAATAGCAGACATTTGTGTCCTATCAGAACCTCTTAGTGCCAAACCTTAGGTGCAGAGAGAAAAAATAAAGTATAACTGCTCACCTAAAGAGAACTGTGTTCAAAGCAAGATTAAATCAGAAATGAAAAGAATTTGGCAGAAACAGAACATTCCTTTGTTGACATTTGTCAGCTTTACCTGATCACCTTATGAAACCTGGCATGTAATTTAGAGACTGTTTAAAGGTGTTTTTTTTTTCTAACTGAAATCAACCAAGACATGTTAAAATGCAGTTTTGGAGGTACTTTGGATTAATGAGAAAAAAATACTGATAATGCGGCTATTGTAATGATGGGACTCTGAGGTGTACAGAGGTTCATAACTGCGAATGCTTATAATCTTGTTTTTGGCACTACAGAGGCAGTACGGTCGTTGGAAGACAACAAGACAAAGTTTTTTGATTGATTGATTGATTTTGTGCCACAAGTCATTGTTGATTCTTAGCAACCACATAGACAACGTTTCTCCATGAGTAACAGTGTTAGAGTTAGAAAGAAAATAATTGCAAATGGAATTACAAATGTTTTAGTTTAATTTCTTTAGCAGAAAACTTGAGGGATTTTACTGTACTAAAACATTTGAAAATTATATTCTCCAATCTATAGATTAACCTGAATAAATATTTTGTAGTGGTGCTATATTCTGGGGTATAGTAAACTCTTGACAATTGATTAATCTGAAAGAGAAAAGTATCTTTTTGTGTGTGTTAAGCATAAAATTAATTCATTGGATTTCTGCATTTTTTTTAAACATTCAATTTGTAACTCATATAAAGCTTTATTGTTTTCTGTTTTAAAATTTCAATATTACTGCTTTTATTAGAGCAATCAGTATGGCTTGCCTTAAATTGATAAGGCCAAGCAATTTCTCTGTATATTAGCCTTGGGGGAATGGAAAAAGTATTTTACCTAATATTGTTGATGCTTCTCTGCACAGAACTTGAATTTGTTGCTGCTTTGAGATTGGGTTTTTTATTTTTTTTATTTGTTTCCCCCTTGTCTCTGGCCTAATTAATTTTATAAGGCTTCCCTATGGACATAATTTATATGACAGATGACTTATAGTAACAGTCACTGATGTGGTATGAAAATTTTTGTTTATAGTAAGTTTAATATGTTCCTGCATTCCTTTCTTCTAAACTCTTTGATGTATTCATGTCTGCACTTTTTTCATTGCCCAATAAGCATGATTTTTAAACAGTTTTGTTGGTAGGATTAAAAAAGAGTAAACAAGAAAAGTAAATTGCTATACTTATGTAGTTTTACTTTTAGATTTTAAAAACATGAATGACTTTGAATCCAGCTGTAAAATCAAATCTTATATCATTATTCTTCCATCTCATGCATTACAAATGAGAAATGTTTCTCAGCTTTTTAAATCATTGGCCAACGTCAAAAAGCATCAAATATAAAGCTGTGGAATAGGAAATCTGCTCAGAAGGAAAACCTTTGTTTCTTTATGAAAATCTTACCAAAGCTAGCAACAATACTGTCTTTAATCCCAAAGAAAGGCAGTTTTGACCTAGGAAGACAATTGATTGTGTATTCTCCAAGTATTGGCTTCTTTTCTATTTAGTGTTTCTAAACTGTCTCTCAAAGCTTTAGTGATCCTGCAGAACATGTGTTTTCAGAAGACATTCAGCTAGCACAAGCTCCCACAATGGCTTCTAATTTATATAATGGTGTCTTGGGATTTTGTTTCAAAGAATAAGAGGTCAATCTGGTTTTCAGAATTCATTTCTTAAACCAAAGATTAGTTTGTGTAGTGATATTGCAGCCAGAAAGGGAAGAGATTCTTAAATCCAAGTTCAGTTTGCCCAATCCTGACTATGCTGGTAGGAAGATAACAACTCGGTGGAGACCAAATCTTGAAAGATTTATCTAGTCCTCACCTTTAATGCATTTGAGCCATGCTCTCTTTGATTTAGGTATGACATGACTTGAATGAAACATGTAAGAGATGATAGATTGACAAGAATGTAGATGAAAATTTTTAATGGATTTGCAATTGCACATCAATCAACCTAATAAAAACTTCTGCATTAATTCAAGTTTTACAATATTAACCTGAAAGGAAGATAACTCTGAATTTACAATTATCTTTCCTTTCACATAGCGGTTAGAAATAAATAATAAACACACATGAAAATCTGATGTAATGCTTCTCCATTGTGTCAACTAACTGCTTGTCAAAATATTTAATATCTCTTTGAAGCCATTAGGGAGACATAATCCAAAAGTTTAGAATTAGGTATCATCAATATGCTGATTATACCCAGTTATACATCTCCACTCCAGGCTCAGGGCTTGAAGACCTGGATATTTTTTTAAAAAAAGGCTGAGATACAATCCAAGCAAAACTGAGTGGCTATTAATTCAGAACACAATTAATACTGGGGTGATAGCATCTTTGGCTATTGATGAGTTGTGCAGGCCTACACTCTGGTAGACCTTTTGGGATTAATTCTTTCTCCTGAAAGAACACATGGAAGCTGTAGCCAGGAAGATCTTTATTCAGCTTCAGTTGCTATATCAATAGGGACTACGAAGAAGAAACACAGAAGTTGGTCCCTCACGTGCTTGCTACTTCTTACCTGTATTGCTATAATTCGCTTTACATGAAGCTTTTGAAGACATATGGAAATGGCATCTAGTGCTAAAGAAGAGTGCCTTTGTGCTTATAATAATGGTGTGGACTGGGATACTTGCACTAGATTTCCCAATGTAATTTAAACTGCTAAGACCTATAAAGCTCATACGGCTAAAAACCTAAAATCTTGCAAGACTGCCTATCCCAGATTAATTTTGCTTGCTCAATTTGGGAACAATAAAGAATGCCTACTAAAGGTCCACACCTGAACTGGTGCAACAGAAGGGAACATAAAGATGGGCATACTTGGTGGACTTTGCTTCCTCTGGAACAGTTTGAGGGCCAAATGAGAATGGCTATATTCTCATGACTTTTGGAGACTAGTCAAGTCTTGGCTTTTGTAGAAGTTTTATAAGATGGAATAGTTTACTGAGGTTGGTTCCAGAATGTAAAAAGAATACCAAATTATGGTTTCGTTTCATTTCTGAATTATAATTTTTTTTTAAAAAATTATTATACACTACTTAGAGTTCTATTGTATTTAAATGATATGTGAATCATGTAAATAAACTCCAGATGAAATCAATTCTGTAATTTTTCCCACAAACCAGACTGTATATCAGACTTCTTTTGGGCACATTGAGAGAACCCTTCTTCAATGAAATCTCAATAACAATGCTGTGCTGTATTGTTATAAAGAGCTGCTACACATAAAACTCTGCCTCCTGAAATTTATAGCTTATCCAACTTAGATGGTTTCCATTCTTCTTTGAAGGACATCTACCTTCAGCACTTCTCTAGGGATGAAGATGCTTTCAGCCTTCCTGGGCAAAGTCCAGAAGTATGCAACTGTTTTTTTAAAAAAATGCTGATTTTGCAACACAAGAGATACATGTATATTTGCATATGTAAGGCTTAATAATTAATGCTTTTTATTAAACCAATAAAGGTAATCTCTACATATAGAAAGGTCTACATTGGGAAAAGAATTCTAAAAAAAAAAAAAAAACCACCCCAGTCACAGGAACAATTACTTATTGCCTCCTTAGATAATGGTTTCAGAACATGTTAGGAGCTACAAAGAAGTTAGTTAGACAGAAATCAGTTCTGTTGCTGCTGTTTTTTTCAGACTTTGTGCTCACTCTTTCACTGACCAAAGCACAATCAAGAAAAAAACTGCATTTCTGATGTTTTAGGTCTAGCCAGGAAATCACAAATTACCTAATGACTCAACTCACCCTTCTAGTGACCTTTGTTGGAATGATAAAACTGCAAACTAATTTCCCCCTGTTACACAATCACATATAAAGGATTGTACAGGAAAGGCTTTTTAAAAATATATTATTTCTATCTATTCAGGCTTCGTCTCTAATCATAAAGTCAAATTAGCAGGTGCTTTAGGGATCACAGTTGTGACATATCCCAGAAATGTGCCAAACAACCTGAATAATGTGTTCCTGTGTATGCATCTAGATATGTTTTATATAAACTAAAGCTATGTACACTTGGGGGAAAATTCAGAAGTGCCTCAGACTTTGTGTAAGCATGATATCTTGTTCATTAAAGGACTGTGATTTTTTTCAGGCTGTCACATAAACCCTAAAAACAGTATCACCACTTTAAATTTAATGAGCAAATTCTTTAAAGGAGTGGATTGTTGTTGTTTTTTTCGGGTTCAGGTGGAAACTTTTAAAAAGACCCATTCTGTAATAAATAACAGAGTAGTATTGTACTTGCTCAAGGTCCAATGCATTTCTTATGAATCATTTTGCAGTCATACATAGCATTACTAAGAGAGAGAAAAAAAAAAAGATCTGCAGAGGTCACAATCCAAAAAAAGGGCAAAATTAGGACAAAAAAGTTTAATTGAAATAATTACTAATTAAAATTAATTACCTATAAAATAAGGCATCTCATTTATAAAATTGGTCCTCTCTCTTTGAATATATCAACCATTCTCACTAACAGAAAAAGCAGTACCCATCTTTCTTTCCATAGAAAAAACAAGAAATAAGAAAAAAATAGGATATATAGGATAGGATAGGCTTAAGACAAAATGGTTGCTGGATTTGGAAGGAAGGAAAACTAGGGAAAGAAAACTAGTTAAATGTGAGATGACAGGAAGATCACTGAAGAGAAAAGAAAAGTTAGGGAAAGTCTCTATTTATGCAATAAAAAGAGTTACAATCCACAGTTAAATAGGGCCTCGTAAACAAAGGCTAATCTTTAAAGGGGCATCCATGTCACCATTATTTAGAGGTTTAGAAATATGAAATATAAATGAATACATTTGCAACTATTGGTTTCCCTGTTTATAAATAAAGAGTTTTAGATAGATGGGGAAGAATAAGTTATAGAATGTTTTAACAAATTTGTCCGCATAGATTTTCTCTGCCTAGGAATATTTTATATAAGCTCTGATTCTATTTGGATTGGAGTTGGGTCCATCCACTTCTATTGCTATTTGCTTTCTCAAAAAAGTTTTGTCCTTCCATTTCATTGAAAATGGTTTAATGTCAATTCACAAGATACATCGAAAACAAAGAAATAATTTTTATTTGTTCAAGAATGTTTCTTAATTCTTTAACATAGCATTTATATAAATACAAAGATTTTTCCATCTTTTTGACTGAAGTTTAACGTAACTTACTAGGTCTTCTATTCCCAGGACATCCCAAATTTTTAGTACTAAAATAAATTATAAACAAGACATCCAAGTTTAGGAATTCAGGTACACAAGGACAGAATTTTATTTTCGCTTTTAACACATCTTTTCATACTCTTCCAATTGAGAGAAACTTGAAAATAGTTGAATGTGCCTCATTCAACTAAATGATGATCTAGTGGAATTTTTTTTTTTTTAATTTGATTTATATGCCGCCCTTCTCCGAAGACTCAGGGCGGCTTACAATGTGCTCAGCAATAATAGTAAAATTATGTTTTTTTTCAAAGACATATTATTCATTATTCATTCAGCAACACACTAGTTTTGATTTAAAATCTATAATTAGCAGTATATTTAAGCCACTTCTTACTTACTACATTTGAGACCTTGTTCATTCTTCTGAGTGTCTGGACTTCTGTTCCAAAGGCATTCCCTGATGACATCATCAGCTTTTGGACTTAATATTCCATTCCATTCTTGCATTCTTATCTTTCCTTCAGTCCAGTTCCTTCTCTGATTACTAGTTTTGAAGACAATCTGTTATCTTCATTCATTCAGTATAACTCACCCTGAGAATAGCAGGGACCATTTTGTCCCTTTTATAAAATCATGTTGTTAATAGCAATAAAACGTTAATCTCACAATTAAACTGTTGTATGCAGTGTGTAGAACTATACATGTAAAGCTTTCATAAAATATGAAGCCTTATAATGCAGAATTTATAATTGAGCGAGAACTTTTATAGTGCTTTTAAGCGCTTGCTGTTCCATCCCAATCCGAATTGTACTCATTATCCAACTAACATAAGGCACAAACCGTACAGATATCAAGCGTGTGAATGTATGTGAATATGTTTGCAAGACACAAGAATATGTAAAAGGCTGTATTCTGATATTGTATGTAAAACAACTTTATTTATTTTCTACAGATACTCTTTCTTACTCTCTCCCACTATATGCCTGAGACTTACTATTAACACATCCACCTTTATGACAAATCAGAGACTATGCCTGCAATCCTGAGAGACAGAATTAGCTCTAATACGTCTCTAGGGATTAATAGCCTTTAATTTAAATATATGAAAATGTGATTTGGCAGGACTCTTATTCAAGAGAAGAACCTGTCAATGGGGATTTCATTGGAATTCATAAATTTCTCTATTTATCTTTGGCTACATTCTTTTGTCATTAGAAGCTAATGCTTGAAAACTGAATTATTTACATAGATTGAGTCAATATGAGGAAACAGTACAGTTTGTTACAATGAGGAATTTGCATTGGATTGCAACATTGGATTTTTTTAAAAAAAAGGTATAGGGATCAATCTTCCTTAGCTCGAAGAAGGGAGTTCATTATTAGATAAAATCATTTCTGGAATAACTGAAGTTTTTTATTAAATAATTTGCAAAACAAATTATTTTGTACTATTTCAAGGTGTGTAAGAATGGTTGGAAGGTTCGTGTTTCAAAGAAGTATGGGAAAATAATAGCAGGATTAATTTCTCTTTGTACAAAATTTGTCTTCAGCTTTCAAAATGAGATTTGTATGACAGTGCATGACAGAGTAGTTGATGTTCTTTAATTCTTGTCAAGCTAAAAATTTTATTACACACAGTAAATATAGATTTCTAAGTCGCTGTTGGGCTTTTGGATTGTATACCTACCAAAAAAAAAATCAATAACAGCCTTTCTCAGTTGGTGCGTTATAGATATGTTATACTACAATTTATGTCATTGCTAGCCTTCGTAGCCAATGAGGTATTATTATTAAAAATTATAGTCTGGCACATTCAGAAGACAAGAAATGCTGGCAACTTGAACTTAGATTTCCTCAAATTAACGTTAATTCCTTACATTGAGATGAATTCATTTTTCAGAATATCAATTCCTGAATAACCTTGAGATCTGACTTACAGCTCCTTGGCATTAAAGCTGTAATATGGAATTCTACATATGTACGTCTGATATATTTTGGAACTTCATTGATACATATTTGCCAAGAGCCTCAAGCTGAATAAATGAATGTCCCTATAAAAGGGCACAGAATGTTTATTGTTAATATTTTTGACTGTATGCCTGAACTTAAGACAATGGTGTTTGCATATGTAAGTAATTACAGTACCCTTCAAGGCATTCTGTTTTGTCATGCTTTTTTCTCCATTTCCTGCAAATTAAATTACAGTCGATAAATTTCTTTTCCACAGTGTGTGTGTGTGTGTGTGTGTGTGTGTGTGTGTGTGTGTGTATCAGCGGTGAAATGTAAAAATGTTGCTACCGGTTCTGTGGGTGTGGCTTGGTGGTCATGTGACCGGGTGGGCATGGCCAACTTGACGTCACTCACTGTTAGAGCCAGGAGCTGCTGCACATTTTGAAGCTCATTCTGCCCTTCTGAAGCCTCCAATGCTTTGAGTTTCCCTCCACCACCCAAAAGAACATCGGAGCCTTCTCTTGCAGAAGCAGAATCCAGGACAGAAATGGAAAAACGAAGGGGGGGAATGGGGAGGAGAAGTGTAATTAGCAGAATCCAGGCAAAGAAATGGAAAAATGGGGGGGAATGGGGAGGAGAAGGTGTAAGAAGACGTTTCTTTAGATCGCTGACACTCTCAACAATGAGTTTGGTGGCGATGTAAGGAAATATCTTCCAGCTCTTCAAGTTTGACTTTAAGCCGACAGCAAAATTAGCTGTGGTGGGGGGCAACAGGACCGTGTGTGTTTGTGTGTGTGTGTGTATGTCCCTCTCTCTGCAAGGACTTGGAGGCAGACACTGTCCCTCTGAGGAAAAGAGAAGACGGCGAAGCCCTGGCTGTCACCTGGGAGAGGAGGACCATGGATAGGAACACACACACACACACACACACACACACACACACACACACCGTTGCCCCCACTGCCGCTACTTTTGCTGTCGGCTTCTCAGCGTTCTTAAAGTCAATTTTGAAGACTTGGAAGATGTTTCCTTAGATTGCTGACGTTCTGAACAATGAGTTTGGCAGCATGGAAGGCAGACACGCTGGGAAGGGAGTAAACTGCTAGCTCCCTTCCCCGCAGCCTTGCGAAGCTTGCCTGCCTTCCACGTGACCTTCCGCTTGCCTGTCTTCGCAAGTTGGTCACGGGAAGGCTGCATGGAAGGCAGGGAAGCATGGCAGGACTGCGAGCCAAGGCCCAGTTCTGGGGCGTGGCCAGCCACCAATTGCTACTGGTACGGCGAACTAGCCTCAATATCTGCTACCGGTCTTCCCGAACCGGTCCGAACCGGTAGCATTTCACCCTGATGTGTATTTATATGTGTGTGTGTGTGTGTGTGTGTGTGTGTGTGTGTGTGTGTGTGTATATGTATATGTATATGTATATGTATATGTATATGTATATGTATATATATGTATGTATACGTACAGTGTGTGTGCGTGTAATACTATTATATTATATTATATTATATTATATTATATTATATTATATTATATTATATTATATTATATTATATTATATTATATTATTTTTTCTTAGAAGACATTTGACGATGAAAAATACAGAAGTAATTTGTAATCTGAAGTTGAATCAGTTCAGAGGTACACTACACATTCAAATAGTGACATGACAGCTGTTCTTCTATATCATAAAATTGTCATCAGTAGCTATAGTATATTTGGATAATATTTGGTCATTAGCTGTTTAATTTCAATTTTAGTTCGGTTAATAATGAGGGAAAAAGATGGTTAAGCTAATCTAATAATATATCTTCTATTCATTTGAAGGAAATCCAGTTCTGAATTTGGAAACAAAATGGACTGCAGTTTTCACATCCCTTATCACTTGCACTTTTATATCTTGTAAAATGAAATCAGATATTTGTTAATGAGTATCCATCAAATGCAAAGGCTAGCAAACCTATATCTTAAATATCCTTTGTTTTTTCTATGTTGCCTGCTCTTTATAAGTTTAGGTAGCAATCAAAATACAATCACAAAAGTTGTTTAACTGGCAGAAATACATACACCACGCACATAATGTAAGCTAGTCATGTATTCAATGAAATTGAAATCTTTTGTTTCATTGTGTACATGATGTACAATGACAATAAAGGCTATTATTATTATTATTATTATTAGTCATGCTTAAGTCTGACAGCACGTTCTTTACTAAGATATGCTTGCATTTTACTAGGATAAGAAGAGACTAAGAAGGTATTTAGATATTAAAGCATAAAAAATACAAGTAGAGTATCAAACTGCTTAGAATTGCAACTATTGCAACCCTGATATTCATTTTTTCTTATTAAACAATAGTTTATTTGCTCTTCCTTGAGAGCAGAAATACAAGTTCTATAGAATCTTTTTTAAAAAATACCTCTTGTCTGATAGAGAGGTTTTGTCACATGGGCATGCCTATTTTCTGATGCCAACTGATAATGTCCTCTTTCAGATGCCACCATTAACAGCATTACTCTTGGTGGTGGGTCTCAGATAGGGGTCTTTTTGTGTAATGATGTGGAACTGGATTTCCCTGGAGGTTTACCAAGCTGCCCCCATTCAGAACATTGACTAACTTTCCAGAAGACTGTGCTTCTGGATTTGTATGATTGTCATGGCTAGGCACTGTTTAACTGATACATTCATTTCTTTACTTTTTGTTGCTAGTCCCAAAGATGCTTTCTTCCCAAAGGGCAACTGGACTTCCTTGTTTTTCTTGAAGATGTTTTTCTTCTCATCCAAGAAGTTTCTTCATTTCTGACTGAATGGTGGACAATGGAAGAATATATATTCCTTGCAGTTATCTGGTCGATAGTACACTTTCTGAGAGTCATTGAGGCCATTTGGAGGTTTATTTATGCCCTCAAGGTCATCTGAATCCTGTAGTCTGCAATTCTTTTTCTGGAAATTCATTCATACTCCCGCACCATTCAAAGGATGTTCATCCCAAAGTGCATAGCTAAATTGTCTATGGAGATTCTCAGACACCCAGGTCATGGTAATCCCAACGGTGCTTTCTTTCAGAAAGGGCAACTGGACTTTCTTGCTTTACTTGAAGATGTCTTGTTTCCCATCTAGGAAGCTTCTTCAGTTCTGACCATGACCTGGATGACTGAGAATCTCCATAGAGTTTGTTGCTAGTCTGCTAGTCTTGGTTGTTTTTTTTAAAAAAAAATATGATTCCTATATATTTTTAAGGATAGATTGCTATCTTCCTTTCTCTATTACCATGCTAGTCCTCAAAATGCTCCAGCGTATTTATGTATTTAAATATTTAGACTCTTCCCACATTCCAGAGATTTCTATGGCAAATTACAATTGATCAACTACACATGTCGGCTTGTTTTTTTAAAAGATTGAATTTGAACAAGAGATATTTGGATCAGTAGCACTAAAATGCATTTAAGTGCCATCATTTTTTTTTTCCCAAGCATCTCAGAAATATGTGTTAGTTGATATGTTATTGCCCCAAATAAAAAGCTGTTGTGTATGCTAGTGTCACAAAAAAAAAGTTGGAATGAATTTTTCCAGCAAAAAATAATGAATGTCAGTGAATAGACATATGTATAGTCTTTTACATCCCTAAACTGCATAGATAAAAGCTTTTAAAAAGAGATGTGTGGGGAATTCTTTCAGAGATTTCTCAATTGATGAAGATTTGCAATGATGTTTCCACAGAACAACAGTCAGATTGTACTCTATTAACAGGCATTGAACTTGCATAATTAGGGTTTAAAAAATATGATGGAAGCAACAGCATATTATTGGTCTCACCCACCTCGCCCTTAGACATGTTGCTTTTCTAAATGCAGAGAGGAGGTGTTCAGATATAAAGAAGAACTAGAGTTGGTTTGTAGATTCTCACCCAACATCCTTGAAATGGAAGATTCTTGTACTCCTGTCAAAGGAAGTAGAAGTTTTTTCTCAATCTTTGATTAGTCATATTTCGCTCCCTTTCCCAAACCATCCCTCTTTTCCTTTTATGCTGCTAATCTAAAATTAGTACCAGTGAATAGTAAACTAATAATGCTAATCTATTTTCTGTTTACAAAAAAAAAATCCTTAAATTAATGTGGCAATATTTGTTATCTTTTAGTCTGACTGGCTATTTTCTGAATGAATCTCTATTGTCTACCTGGAATCCATCCGTTCTTCATTCATTTGAAATCAGTGCTCCTATATAAGCAAAAAAATATTTTAGCAGACATTCATGCAGCTGATTAGTTCAGAGTATGTATCACCAGACTGTTGTTTATTTCTTATTTGCTTTGGAGAAGTATAATCTACTTCTTATCTGTTAACTTCATCCCAGACTGTTAGTGGAGTAAGCTTGGACGGAGATTATTTTGCTGTTTTTAAGATAAGCCTTTATAATTACAGGAAGTAAAATGTGTCAGTTTGGGTATGTGCTGGACAGAAGCAAGATTAGGATTTATGGGTAGATCTGCAGTAGAAGATAATCCGCAGTAGTTTGGTAAACACAAGGAAACCAATAATAGTAATTGAAAAACTTTTCCTAAATTTGATTGTTGAAAAATACTGAGAGAGAAACAGAAGTGTATGTTTGTCAAAGAAGATATAATTCACCAATTCCTGACACTAAGTTTGCTCAAAAGCTTCCTGTTTCCTAAATCTTCGTGTGGATTTTTTATTCAGCACCACTTCTTGATTTTATAAAAGAAATGAGGATATATAAATGCATCCTCTCTCATTGATTCTATAAAATGTGCAGCAGCCCCAAGAAGTTAGACAAAAATTCTATTTGCATTGTCCAACAATACGAGAGAATTAATCATGGAGAATGTTTAATAAGGCTATGGAATTCCTGAAACCTTAAAAACAGTCTTGTACAGAAAAATTCACTTCTACACAAAGACTCATAATGTCATGATTTAAATGAGCATGCTTTTCTAAGTGCACAGTACATTGAATAAAGAAATTTTCACTGACCAATCAGTTCGACAATTACTCATTTAGATAAAGACTTGTACAGCATACCTAAGTAGCCATTGAAATTGTGCTTTCATCAGCTGGTTGACAGATGCACATATTAGCTTTTCTCAATCAGTTGTCTTTCAACTATTGTATCATTTTGTAAAGTTTATTATAGCCCAAAAGACAAATATGTCTGTCAAGTACATTGGACTGACTTCATTTGGATATGCAGTCCAATATGTCGGAAAAAGTCAGTTTGGAAAAAGCTGGCCTACCTCATATTTTGCCTATATTCATTGGAAAATGTATTTTTTTCTGCTTTTCCACAAATACTGTAACTAAGTGATACCAATACAGAATTAGTATCAATGTTTATCTAAATAGCCCAATGTACCTGCGCACAATGAGGTAATACACACATTCAGCAACTTTTAGTAACTGACTTTGTGGAAAATACATTCATTTGTTTGTAAGATACTGCTGTTTTGTAAAAAGGAACATATATAATGATATATTGCACAGTTGGGATTAGCACTGATTATACCCAGTGCAATTGTCACACCTTGAAAATTGACATAAAAATTTAAAACAATATGAATAGTGTTCCTGAAACTTTAATACAGTAGATCACACTAGAGTCAGGTACATCTGTTCACAGTATTAACCATTGTCATTAACATAAAACACTTAAAATCATTAAATTTCAGGTCTGGGGACAGATTATTCCAAGAAGAATCTGCTAAATAAATGTTACAGTGTTGCAGGGAAGGATCTTGGCTACACTAGACTTACATAATTTTGCATCTCAAAGGCCTATGAACTATTTTCAGAAGAACAGTTTGAATGAAGAGTAACAGTCAGTCTGTATAGTAAATTCTGTATCATGTTTAATATGGATGTAAAAGCCTTGGAATTGAGTAAAAATGGATAAAGAACTTAAGAAAATAGCTTTAAAAGCTCTGAATTATTGACAGCAATAAAATCATTGAGCTAACAAATTGCAACTTAACATAAAGGAATAAAGTTGGTCACCATTTCTAGAAGTATCTTTGCGCAGGCTAGTGTGTTGTGTAAATAGCTTGCAAGAAAAGATGCTTTATCCACATTAAACCATAATCAGACATTAGCTTAACAACAAAGGTTATTGGGACACTGCAGCTGGTGCAAGATATAATTGCCAGAAGATAATATAATGGCATTAAGTTGTGGTTAGCATGAAGTATTAGAAACAGGACACTCAGTATATTGGACTGAACAGAAGCTGGGAAAGCTGGAAAGAGAATGATGGTTTAGAGGGTCATTGGAATTATTCCCAAGAAGGAGGCAATAACTTCGTTTGTTTGTTTTGTATTTTCAAATCAATGTTGACTCCTGGTTAATGACTGGATTCGTCCCTGAAGTTTTTTTGGCAAGATTTTTGTAGGTGGTTTGCCACTGCCTCCTTCCTAGGGCTGAGAGAGAGTGACTGGCACAAAGTCACCCAGCTGGTTTCATGCTTTAGTGGTACTAGAACTCACAGTCTCCTGATTTCTAGCCTGGTGCCTTAATCACTTGTATTGGCTTTTTAAAAGGGGCCACGTTATTGATTTAATTGGATTGATGTTTGTATAATATCTTTGTTAGTTAAAGTGTATGTGAAGTGATGTATAACTAATCTCCACAGGAGCATAAGAGGCTTTTGCACTTACATGGTTATGATATTTTTATCTTACCGTACATTTAAAAGAACTAACTTACCTTATTGTACATTTAAAACAACTAACGTAATTTGCCAAAATGAATCTATCGTTTTGATAACTTTTATGAAATCAGTTGTCAATGAATCAGAAGAAATATAGATTTGGTCTGGAATCAGACTAATAAAACAATGTTGAAATTGCAAACTTTATTGGGACATTTTGAAAGTTAACAGGGATTGCTTGTTTGAATATGACCTTTGTGAATAACTAATTGGGGAAAACAGTAACATTGAGATGATTTAAGTTATATAAAGTATCATGAATTGCCTCTAATGACTGATTAAGATATGATTTGGTTAACAGTAAATGAATCTCTCGTGGAAATATTGCTGCATAAAATATCTTTAGAATTAGGCTTCATCATCCTAAACGAAACGAAACAGATTCCAAGAACATACTTAGTACCTCCCTTCATGAATTACTAGCAAAAAAGAGACTCCATGTTCCCCATATTAGCTTTGCTGGCTCTAAGAGCCTAGAAATAGTATAAGGCACTCAACCCACATTGAAATGGAAGTAGACTATTCAAACAGGGACTCACTTCAAGCTTCTTTGTTTCCATTATAAAGCATTAGTGCATGGAAACCATATTAGTCATTCTGGCTGTGTAGTCAGTGAATGGAATGGAGGCATGTGACACAGTTCTCTTCTATATAGATGGGAGACCACCTGAAGATTGTATTTCACTGCTCTGAACTAATTGGTGAAAGAACAAGGAATAAATATAAAAGATTATTATACACATTCTTATACAATTAGAGTGAAGGAATTTGGAAATCAGGATATCTGTCTTAATTCCAGTTAGTTGTATTCATTTATTGATGAAGAGCAGGCATGATTTAAGGAGGATGAGTTTTGAGCAGGTGCAGTACATTTCACCTCTTCAAATTTAATCTTGAAATTAAGAGAGAAACATGGTCAGTGCTACATGTGAAGATTCCAGTTGAATCTGACATTTCCAGCTAATAAACAATCAGGTACTGGGAAAAGTGAGAAATTCTTTTTGGAGATCCTCAGGAGCCACTGTGTGTCGGCAATATTGAGTTAAATGTGTACATTCATGTGTAAAAGAAATATTAAAAGAGGTGACTCTTATCATTCTGTTTTACTATAAAACAATGTTCATAGTCCAGGTATTCAAATAATCCAGAAGAGTGAAAGCTGTGGTTTTGCTATGCTCAAGTGTTTAGTTTAAGTCTTGTGAATGTCTTTACAGCTATGCTGGACACTAGTACTTTAATAGTTAAAGTAATTTATGTTTAAAATAATCTGCTAGAAAGACACTATTAGTATTGTCAAGGGACAGGAGTAATACAAATATCTAATAACTATAGCAAACATTGTTGATACAAAGAGCTCTTACTAAAACAGCATTACTTGAGCCTTTTTTGTAAAACCTATCTTGTGCTTGTGTGTGTTTGACACAGAAAAAGAGAAAAAATGATAATATATTATCAGACTGTTGCAGAGATAAAAAATCAATATTTTATTGAGTTATAATTGTAGATAGTTACTATATTCATGATGTAGGATTTCTGGACATAAAAGAGATAAAGTTTTTGCAAAAAAAAATGGTAAACTTGCCAAGAACAGATATTTTGTGATCTGTGCTAAATCTCTGCTGGAAAAACATGAACAGCAATGAAGCTGAGAAGACACTAAAAGAAATTCAGGGCAAAGTGCCAGGCGCCCAGACGGAAGCAGAATGTGGACCAAAAAGATTGCGACAATCGGGTAATTATGGTTTATGAATTTCAGCTTTAATCTGTAGTTCAGTGAATCCTGATTAAATATCTGTTAAACACAATTAAAGTTTGTTTTTGTATTTCACCGTCTTGATCAGAATAATTAGAGACTGCGTGTTTCATGTCAAAAGTAGCAAGAGGAATTTAGTGAATGAACATCCTTTTTAAAAGCCATTTGTAGCACCAGCTGTTGGCATTATTTTATATTTTAGTGTTATCAGCATAAAGCTGGGCCTTCTCAGTACTGAGTGTTTTCCAGCAGGACAAGGATATTTCTGTCTATGGTAGAATAGCAGACAAAAGTGGTGAAAATAGTAGCTGTGCAGGATAATGTTTAAAACACACAGCAGAAGTTCCTTACCTTCAGAAGCTACAATTATGAATACAACAGGTAGCAAAAAACAATCAAGTTAGATCACAAGTTTCATAATAGTTTGTCAAAGGTGAATTGGCAAATAGAAAGTATTTAGGACATATATCACAAGAGATGGTGGCATGAATATAAATGGAATATTTTGTCATCCCAATTAAAGTGTCTTTACAGATCTCACAATCAGTCTGCTGATTATGGCAAAATTATGGCAGATTGTTTAATATGTTTATATACAACAGTTTAAGGAGTACTTTCTGGTGGCATTAGAGATATGTTGGCTGGTATGTGTCAGTACAGATCTACTTTTGTTTGTAGATGATGCCGCATTGTTGGTTGAGAAGCAAAGTGATTTGCAATAAATATTACGTTGCTGCAACTAGAGCATAAATCTGAAAATCAAGTTAATTGGCTTAAAGTCACCCATTGAGATTCAGTTGCTGAGGGTGGACTTGAAGTTGGAGTCTTCTGTAATAATAGTTGATGACAAGACAACATGTAACAACACAATACTATGGCTATTTAAACAATGCAAATGCAACATAGGCTGAATCAAGAGAATTATAATTTCCAAATCATAGACAGCACGATCTATTCCACTCCATAATGCTTTACAGCACTTTCTGAGCAGTTTACAGTGTCAACATATTGACCCCAACAATTTAGGTCCTCATTTTACTGACCTCAGAAGGATGGAATGCTGAGTCAATCTTGAGCTGGTCAAAATCAAACTGTAGTGGGCAGAATTAACCTGCAATACTATATTCTACCCACTGTGCCACCATGCGGTGATCATTAAAGTATAATGCTTTATTTTGCATTAGTCAATTCTACCTAATATTTTAGTTCTGGGCACCATATTTTAATTAGGACTAAGCTAAAGGGAAGCAGATTCCAAGCTAGTAAAAGAGAATTATCAGAAGACTAGAAATTAAGCTCTATGAAAAGAAATTGAAGAAACTGGAAATGGTTAACCTTGAGAAGTAAAGGCTGGGGGCAGAAGCAGAATATGATAGTAGTCTTCAAATACTTGAAAGGATATCACATAAAAGAAGGTCAGGATTTGTTTTCTATTATTCAATAGAACAGTATATAGAATAACGAATGTAAGTTACAAGAAGGCAGAATCCAGCTGAATGTTAGAAAAAACAGCAGAATAACTGCAAGTGCAGAAAATTATTCCATTGGATATATTCTAGGATTGAATAACCATCTTCTAGTGGATATTTTAATTAGGAAGATGGACTCAGATGGACCAAAAAAAAAATTTCCAATTTCATAATTTTGTGATTTTGTAAAATATCTGAACTTGTTGATCAGATTCTAAATTCTGAAGTCAAAGAGAAAATGAAAGCATAGACACTTATATTGTTAACAATGATTTTTAAAATCTTTCTCTTCTGGCCTTTTAATTTGATCTCATCAAAACGAAAACTTTGTACATTTATTCACAAAGCAGTGCTGATGATAAAATGCCATATCAGTATCCTAACTAACTAGAATACAGTGTCAAAATCCCAAATTCAGCTGAATTCAGATCTAATTATATTAAAAGTAGACCTAGCTAAAGCAAGGAGATTTCTTATTCATTATTAATGTGAATCTCCTTAAAGTCTGGATCCAGTGACTTCACATTATAATCTTCAATAATAAATCTTCAAGTTCTTAAAGAACGGAACTATGATGTATTGACTTTCCAAGTTAGAACTCATAAAATAAGAGAGTTGGAAAGGACCTTTCCAGTCCTACCCCATCCTCAAGCAGGAGACTTTATACCATTCCAGGTGTTGGTATTCAATCTCTTCTTGAACATCTTCAGTAAGCCACTTATTCTATATCTGTGCATTTGGTTTTTCTTGCTGAAGTTTAATCCTTATTTTTCTCATCATTCAATTGTATTTTGTTGGATAGGGCTCACTGTTAAGGTCTGTCAAAATCCTTCTGTATATTGAGTCTATCTTCTAAAGTGTTTCCTATTCCCCACAATTTGACGTCATCTGCAAATTTGATAAATTCCCCTTCTATTGCCTGATCTAAATCATTTATGAAGATGTTGAACAGTACTGGCCCTAAGACAGAAAATTGTGATACCACCACATGCTTCTCTCCATTTAAATGTAGTTCCATTGAGCACTATAGAGGAGTTAGTCAGCAAGTTGTGAATCTGATTAGTAAATTATTAATAAATTTTTGCTCACAACAGACTTTTTCTGGATTTCTCATTCAGCGATCATGATAATAAAACAGTGATCCCAAACTGAGATTTGGGAGTCCTTTGTGATCGTTGTGTGGTCTATTTGCATGCTTCACACCCAGATGCCAACAAGTTGTTCTAACCCAACTCACAGGCATGGCAATAGGTGCGAGTAGAATACGTTTATTGCACCACTCTACTTGTTATAGTGATATCCCCAAAAATCCTCCTTCACAAACCTTCCCTCACAAGCAGTTCAGTGAATAAGTCCAAGCACACGAATGAAGTTGAAGCAGTAAATTCCCAAGCAAACACTCCCCACAAGGAAACACCCTGGGGCAAGTCCAGAATGAATAGTCCAAGTCTGAAACCAGATCCAAGTCCAGTCCAGGAATAGCCAACAAGACAAACACAAGGAACACAGCACAAATTCAGGATACAAGAAACATGGAATAAAAGATTACACATAGGAAACTGAATGGTTGTCTTTGCCTGCTCCCGTGTGCCTGATTAAATAATCCATAACCTAATATTCCTCATTGGGAGGGGCAAGGCTGTTTCCTCTCTAGGCTCCAACCTAGGCTCTCTGGGCACTCCTGGAAACTCTGGGTTCCCATGTCTGACAGCCCCAGTTCAAGGTCCTACTCCTCCGAATCAGCAACCGATGATGCTATCACACAAGCAGAGGCAATGGAAAAAGAGGCAATAAAATCACAAGTTGTGGTCATGTAATGACTTGCTTAATGACAGTAAATCACCTGCTTAATGGCAGCTGAAATGAGTCTGTCATAGTTTATTTATTTATTTATTTATTTATTCAACTTGTATGCCGCCTTTCTCCAAAGACTCAAGGCGGCTTACAATGCATTTAAAAACCATATATAAAAACATTAAAACTTAAAACATTAAAAACAATTAAAACCCATTCACACCATTCATGGCTGGATCTCGCCAGATCGCAACAGCGAGATCAACGGCTCCAGGCCTGCCGGAAAAGCCAGGTCTTCACCGCTTTTTGGAAGGCCAATAGGGTGGGGATGGTCCGGATCTCAGGAGGTAACTGGTTCCAGAGAGCTGGGGCAGCCACAGAGAAGGCCCTCCCCTGCGGGCCCGCCAGCCGGCACTGTTTAGCTGACAGGACCCAGAGGAGACCAACTCTGTGGGATCTTACCGGTCGCTGGGAGCTATGTGGTAGAAGGTGGTCTTGAAGATAACCTGGCCCCGAGCCATGTAGGGCTTTAAAGGTAATAACCAACACCTTGAATTGTGACCGGAGACCTATAGGGAGCCAGTGCAGCTCGTGGAGAATTGTTGTAATGTAGGTGTACCTAGGTGCACCTACGACAGCTCGTGCGGCTGCGTTCTGGACCAACTGTAGTCTCCGAACACTTTTCAAGGGTAGCCTCATGTATAGCACGTTGCAATAATCTAACCGTGAGGTGACAAGGGCATGAGTGACTGTGAGGAGAGCCTCCTGATCCAAGTAGGGTCGCAATTGGTGCACCAAGCGAACCTGTGCAAAGGTCCCCCTAGCCACAGCTGACAGATGTTGCTCTAATCTTAGCTGTGAGTCTAGGAGGACACCCAAATTGCGAGCCCGTTCTGAGGGGGACAGTTTCTCCCACCGCCAGAACCAAGGATGGACAATCAACATAGTTTTTAGGAGGCAATACCCACAGCCACTCGGTCTTGTCTGGGTTAAGTCTGAGCCTGTTGACTCCCATCCAGACCCTCACGGCCTCCAGGCACCAGCACATCACATCCACCGCCTCACTGAATTGATGCGGGGCAGAGATATACAGCTGGGTATCATCAGCGTATTGCTGATACCTCACCCCATATCATCAGATGATCTCGCCCAGCGGCTTCATGGAGATGTTAAATAGGGGAGAGAGGACCGAGCCCTGAGGCACCCCGCAAATGAGGGGCCTAGGGGTCGACCTCTGTCCTCCTACCAATACCAAATGTGACCGACCAGAGAGATAGGAGGAGAACCACCGTAACACGGTGCCTCCCACTCCCAACTCCCTTAGTCATCCCAGAAGGATACCATGGTCAATGGTATCGAAAGCCACTGAGAGGTCAAGTAGCACCAAGATAGAGGAATGACCCCCATCTCGGGCTCACCAGAGATCATCCATCAGCGTGACCAAGACAGTTTCCATGCTGTAGCCAGGCCTGAAGCCAGACTGAAAAGGGTCTAGATAATCCGTTTCCTCCAATGACCACAGGAGCTGAAGTGCCACCACTTTCTCTACAACCTTTCTCACAAAGGGTAGGTTGGAGACTGGACAAAAGTTCTTTAATTCTGCTGGATCCAGGGAATGCTTCTTGAGGAGGGGCCTTACAACCGCTTCCTTTAATGGTTGTGGGAAGGCCCCTTCCCTCAAGGATGCGTATATCCCATTTAACTACCCTATCATTTAGTGATGAAGTTGCCAATTCCAATTGTGGTCATTAAGCAAGAACTGTTATTTTAATTTCAACATGAAAATTTTAAAATAAAAACTATTTTTAAAATTAAAATTCTATCAAACATGGTAGATATACCACAGTTATAAACTGCAGATTCTATAGATTTAGTACCCTTAACAATGCAGAGGGAAAGGTACTAAAGCACTGATAATTTCAGTCTGTTTAAGAACAAAATTTATATTTATATTTAGTCTGTAGAGACATGTATTAGACTTTAGATTTCTGTAGCACTGAGACTATTTACTAAATTTGCAGATAGGTTATCGTATGAAGAACAGTTTGTCTCTAAGGGAAAAGCATGTTAGATTTGGAAAAGAAAGCTGAGGGAGCATTATTGCTGTTAAAAGTACTAGCGTAATGAATGGTTTCTGTGAATATGAATGTTTGAAACAATATTTTAAAATTAATTTTGATACTATTATCAAGTTGCAGAATGGATTCTTTATATGAATGTTCTAAATGTGCTTGGATTATTTTAGCAATAATTGACTTGAGGTATTAGCCTTGACATTGAGGTGGCAGGAGACTCCGGAAAACCAACTCCCAGAATTTCCCAGTCAGTTGAAGTTGAAGATGCTAGGCTTGAGAATCAGTGATACAGGTTATACTAACAGAATCTTTAAAATTTTGCAGTGAGAAATTTCACTCAGTTGTCACCATGCATAGAGCATAGTCATGAGACTAGATGAAATAAATTAGCATTTTACTGCTACTGTTTACTTGGTTGAGTCAATTGCCAGTATGAATCCCTTTGGATCAGGGGTGAAATCCAGCAGGTTCTGACAGGTTCTGGAGAACCAGTAGCGGAAATTTTGAGTAGTTCAGAGAACCGGTAGCGGAAATTTTGAGTAGTTCGGAGAACTGGCAAATGCCAGCTCTGGCTGGCCCCAGATTGGGTTGGAAATGGAGATTTTGCAATATCCTTCCCCTGGAGTGGGGTGGGATTGGAGATTTTGTAGTATCTTTCCCCTGCCATGCCTACCAAGCCACACCACGCCCACCAAGCCACACCCACAGAACTGGTAGTAAAAAAAAATTGGATTTCACCTCTGCTTTGGGTCAACATCTAAGGTTCATACCTCCCTATCATACAGATAAATATCTGCTGTGATAATCATGAAGATAAAGATCAGTAAAAGTTAAGAATGTAATATATTGAGATTTCCTAGTATTCATGCACTAACAATACAGAGGGAGGGAGAGGATGAATGAGTATCTGGAAAAAATCCTGCAAATGCTGCTATTCAGTGCCAGAAACAAATGCTCCTATTCGGTGCTAGACACACCACTATTATCAAAGTATTTCTCTGTTTATCAATTTATAGTAAGATTTTGGTTGAGATTTATATATGAAGTTTGTTAATCCATTAAGTGAATGGCTTTTTAATAAAGCTAAATTGAATAGATGTGAAAAAAATCTGGAAAAATATAAGGAATAGAAGCTTTGTTTTATTTGTTTTCTGTTTCTGATCTCAACAGTATTCCCTGGCAGGACATTTTGAACTTTTGTCAGTAAGCATGAACATTTGCAGTTTACAATAAACTAAACTAAAATGGAATTTATTAAAAAAAAATCTACCAAGTGCTTAAAGACCATATTTTGCACTGCTTACAATAAATAGTTTGTCCAAATGTGATCCCAGCTAATGTTATATTATTCTGAATCAAATGCTTGGTCCATTTTACCATATTGTATTGCAGGGGAGACAACATTTGGAATCTAGCGAATAAAATGTGATCTACTGCACTTTGGTTGCTGCAACGATTAGAAACTTACTAAAACTAAATAAGTTGTCTTAATAAACAGTTTGGATTGTTTAATTTTAAAGAATTAAAAACAATTTAATGATTTTTTAAAGGCATATTAAAGTCCTTAGTTCTTAAGGCTTCTTAAATGCCCAGAAACAATGTAGAATATTTATTTATATAGACTATTGCCATTTCCCCCCTATTTGACGTTTTCTCAAATGGTTGTCTCCTTCACAATTGGAAATTTTGTTTATTTTTTTTTCCTAGAGTACACTTTAAATGTATGAGCTGTTTTTATTGCAGTTGTAATTAAGAGAGCATTTTCATGACATTCATTCTGCAATAATAACATTTTCGCTGAATTTTTCATGCATGTTCTTATAAAGTCTAAAAAAGTAAAACTATTTATGAGAACTAGACATTTCAGTATATATAAAAGTATATTTATTTTCTATGACTATTCGTTCCAGTTACAGTAATTATATCCCTTTTCTTTTAAAAACTCATTTCTTAATATCTGTACATCAAATTAATTTATTGATAACAAATATCTATAAAAACTAATAGTTTTTATCTATTTAACTAGTTGTTCTAGTATGTCAGGTGTCTTAGAAGTAAAAAGGTGCTAATACAAACAATGTTGATAACAAATGTTGTAACTGTAAATATTATCATTAGATTACATCTGATAGATGATATCTCTTAAAATTCATTTTTATCATCTATTAATTGGTCCAAAATCAATAACTCAGCTTCCATCCAATTTTTCCAAATCATTATCTTTTCCCCAATGTTCCCCAATGGTTTCCCCATAACATCAATTTTACATGTAAAAAGGTTTTTCTGGTTAGAAATTATATAGAAAATAATAACTTTTTAACCGACACAATTTCCAGAGTATTAATATACCTAGATCCTAATACTATCCAAATTAGCTATACGTATATATTCCAAAGTTATCTAAACGTAAATACTAAACAAATGATGAATACTGGGACAAAAATTTCACATCAAAATGGATTGAATACCAAATTTGATGAGTTTCAAAGCAGCTGAGTACCAAGGTAGATTGAAAAAAAGAATAGTATATGCAAATAAAACCTACTCTACGTATCAAGTAGAATATATGGGTGTGTAATGTAAGTATATTACACAGTTTAAGTTGTAAAAGGGGCATTGGAAGACTATCTGAAGGACAGTGAAGAAGAAGCACTGAAGCTATTATAACAAGAGACCTTACTGAATAGTGGACAGACTAAACTGGCCTACAAAATCAGATAAAGAACAGAAAAGAGACATGGCAAGGCAAAACAATACATGCCTACTTCATTAAAAAAAAATAGACAAAACAGATAACAACAAGACCTGGCAATGACCACCAGCAGGAAAAGTGTAAGAAAGAGACAGAGCGATTAAGATGTATGCATTTGTTCTTAAGACCAAATACATACAAAGCCAGAATTGAGAAGACAGCAATAGACAGCTGCAAATAAGCTAAAAAAACAGTTGATAACAAAGTTAGTTGCTGCAAGAATATTGCATAGTCTGGCTACAAAGAAGGACATGTAAAAGTGATAATAGTAGTGCATTAGAAGATTTGTAAGTAATACCATTTGACTGCAAACAAAAACTGGTGGGACCATTTGCCGGCAAACAAGAATTGGTGGAACCACAAAATAGACAAAAGTTAACTGGTGGGACTTCAGAATTCAAACAGACAAGTACCTGTCACATAACACTCCAGATTTAACAAATGTGAACAAGACAGAAAAAAAATATCTGGATAGAAGAGAACAAACTGGAGAAAATCACAAAATGTAAAGACCTGCAAATAGAAATAGAATTACTCTGGCAAAAGAAAACAAAGATAGCAATAGGTGCCTTGAGTGCAATGCTAAAATATCTGGAGCACCACTTGAATACCATTGGCTTTGACAAAATCACAGTCAGTCAATTGCAAAAGGTGGCTTAACTTGGAACAGCTTACACCTGTGAGGATGCTTTAACACCATCAAGCAACATCATTTTGAGAAGTACTTGGTAGGATAAAAATGCCAAATTCAATTTAAAAATCTGGATGACTGCAACAAACCATACGATATTTTTAAGAAAACAACAAATATTTGATTTCCTAAGCAGGATAGCACTATGATTTTGTCTCTTTGCTTATTAAGTGAAAAAATATAGAATGGTTTCAAATGTACTAATTGAAAAAAATATACTATGTATAGATATAAATGTTAGAGTTGGCAATATGTCCAGAGTTTTTATCATGAAGTTAACCATAATAAAATTAAGGAGGAGTACAAAAGAGGATAAGAAATTTAAAGTCTTAAAAAGTAAGTCTTTTCCAGTGCACCATTGGAAAAGTCACTCAAATACAAACAGATTCCAAGCAATGAAACACTATTAGGCTTGTCCATTGCCATATTTCAAACTTAGGCTAAAGGCCTCTGCATTCGAAGGATTTCAAATCTGTGAATCTGATCTTGGTGATTAATACAAAATATAGCTGGAAAATGTATGGAGGTTTGAAGCTATAAGACATCTTGCATTTGTGAAAAGTCTTCTCTTTTCAGAGACTTCTTTAGTAAAATCAAGACAAATTGGTATCTTGCTTCAGCTAGAATCCCAGTTCAGTGGAGTCTTAAGTGATATATATAAAATTTTATCTGTGGAAAAACACTAGAATTCCAATAACGGAATTGGAACTAGTTTCTTTTCATTAAAGGAATTTTAATCACATGATCAATCTCGACTGAAAAATCTGCTCCTGCAAGGAAAAGCTTTCTAAAAAAATTCTCCATAAATTCAGCCAGGTTTGATTGACTTGGAAAGTTTTCAATGCCAATCACACATAGTTTTTTTTCCCATGTAATTGTGACTCTAAGTAAGCAATTCGTTTATCCAAAATATTATGACTGGCTTGAGTAATCATCTTGTGGGCAACCAATCAATCCTCATAGCAAGTCATTTTTTCATGCATCTGTTTTAAATCACATTTAAGCTCTGCCAGATCTTTTACCTGAGCCAGGTTCTCTTTTAAGAAATTAGAACTATCCTCTTCCATCATCTTTCTCAGTTTGGCAGACAGTGACACAGCTGGAATTAAGTTAGCAATTGAACATTTGGATTTAGTTGCCATTCCAATAGCTCATTAAAAACAAAATAATATGTAATGAAAAATTTTATTTGTGCAATAATCAGTTTTTGTTTACATATTCTGATAATTCCGAAGTTTGAAAAATCTTTAATCAGGGAGAAATGCTCACTCACAATGCTATCCCAAAGCAGAAGTGAGTGCAGTCTACAGGATAGGAATCGGATAGGAACAGTCCAGATAATCAAAGCATTTCCTTAATTTACTTTTTCTTTGAATGTTAATGTTTCTTTGTGGAAAGGATGCTTCTGTTTGTCGTTAAGGACCAATTGGTTTTTTCCCTTTTCAAGAGAACTTCATTGGATAACTTTTGTGTTGTCTTGAACCATCCTTTTTTAGGGAATTCAATCTGGGTTATACTATAGAAATGGCATTGTCTGTGCTTGTGGATGATCCTGTATGTCTTGGCACCTTTTGATGGTGTCCTTCTGGAATGACTTGGCCAATTCTTTGGTGATTCTCTTTTCTCTTTAGTCTATTGCAGCCAGTATTGAGGGAGCATAGATGTAGCCTAAGGTTCCTCTTATGTTGGGTGCCCCTGAGCTCTGCAAAATTGTCATATTTAATTCCTGTGCAATTTGGTGGTCCTGCTGGACTTGTGACTTCTAGCCAAGGAGTAGGTGGCAGCTATGGCTAGGGGACCCTTTGCACAAATTTATCTTGTGCATCAATTGTACCCATTTCTGGACCAGGAGACCCTGCTCATGGTCCTTCATGCTATAGATACATCTCCTTTGGACTACTGCAATGAATTCACTATAGATGGAGTTGCTATTAAAGACCAGTGGAAACTTTAACTGATTGAGAATGCAGTGATATATGCAATTTGAAATCTCTCCCACTTTGCCCATATTATATTGATGCTGGCAAGCTGCATAGCTCCCAGTTTCTTTACAGGTACAATTTAAAATTCTGGCTATCACCTTCAAAGGCTTGTATAGCATGGGGCCAGTTTATTTGCAGAGCCACCTCTTGTGAGACATGTCCTTTATCAGTGGTTGTGGTAGGATCTAGGAAACAAGCATTTTTTAAATAATTGCTTCTGCCCAATGCAACAGCCTTCCCTCAAGACCCGGGCCTTCTTTCAGGCATTGGGGCAAGGTGAGAGATGAGCCAAGGATTTGTTCTTTTGTTGAGAGAATAAATTTATAGCACTGGTAGAGTTTTAGTCTTGTGATTTTATTATTTTGTTTAACTGTGTTTATTTCATGGAATATAAGCAGCCATATAATTTTTTTCATTTTATTTTTTTACAGGAAAAAATATTTGACCTCACCTTTGTTATTCCACTGAGTATTTTAGATGGCTCAAAATTTTAGTCATGTATTCTGGGATCCTTTATTTTTTTGATTATGGTGTTAATTTTTAGCCAAGTCTATTCAAGAAACAGGCAGAATAATTATAGGTAGCAAAGTGCTTCCTTAATATAACTTCACACTCAGTTAATAATCCGTGCAGAGGGGTTATTCACTAAAGTCAGATGTACTGTATATAAAAGCATACATTTTAACTAACTGTGAATGCACCTAACTGCAACTTTGAGAACTATTTTTAATAACGATATTGATACTGACCTAGTGTGCTCTCATATATTTCAAAAAGCACGTCCACTGACTTCGTGTGTATGTGTTTATTTCTAGTTCTACAAACACGATCAATTTCTCTTATATCGGCAACCTAAACTCTTAATTGTTTATTTTCATTGCTGCAAATTAAAAATTATTTCCATTGATGGGAAGCAAATGTGTCATGTATTATGTAAAATTTTGCCTAGATTTCTGTGACTTTTGTACAACATCTACATCACGAAATAATTGATAATATGGCACTGATCTAGCTTTTAACATTTAATTACATCTATTGGGCTAAAAGCTCTAAAAGTTGTTAGTATTTTAAATCTTTCTACTTTTTGCAATTGATTTTTTTTTTCTATTATTTTCCATCCTAATCAAAAAGACATTAACATGGACAGGAAATTAATCTAGCACTCTAGAGATTAATATTAATCTGATAATGCACTGTCCTCATGATTTCGGGAATCCTTTTTCTTACAGTGCATTATGGCACTAAATTTATAAGCTGTTGAGATAAAGGTTCCTTTGCTTGAAAAATAGAGCTCAAATTTCTTTCCCTTTTTTTTCTCAGAGCAGCATCTTTCTGTAATATTGCATATTTCAATTTAACATGTTAAAATTTTGGAGTGATTTGTATTCCAGCTGTACAGTGATGAGGCTTTGGAAAATTCTCTAATTGCAGTTTACAGAAGAATTAGAGTGTTGGAGTCCATCTGCTTATATATTTTGATGTAGGTGTTTGTCTTGTTGCTACAAAACTATAAGTAAAATTGAGTCCTGAAATTTCATTTTATTTAAGTAAAAGAAGGAAAAAAGGAGTTATAGAAGATCATACCAATAGTTGAGCCATGCTCTGTTTATATACTCAGGTTTATGTGGAATAATAAACTTAGCTAATACAAGGTTAAATGCAGATGTCTTGGATTTGGAAGCCTCTGTAGAATCAAGTTAGCCGTGGTATTGTCCAAGTAGAAAAACCCGGGAATTGCAAATGTCAGGATCAAATCAATAAGAAACTCAAAAGTAAAATGTAAATATTTACTGTTTATCTGTTTTACAAAATAAACTGAACTTACTGTTTATATATATTTTTTTACATGTGTTCAATTGGAGCTGCATGTAATTACAGTGAATTTAATGTTGGTAATGAAATATAAGAAAACTTTAACTAGAAAAAATTATGCAATCTAAAGAGATGTCATTATCTCCATGTTTTGTTTATAAACAAAAATATATCCTCAAATGATTAAAATGGATGGATAGATCAGGGAAAAAAAATTCTCCAGCAAACCAGTTCTCATGCAAGCAACTCATACAGGTCCTCAATCTTTTGGTCGCTGCATACATTCAAATGTTATATTGGTGGGGGGATCACACCTATTAATAAAATACTTGTCATAGTGCCATGAACAATCACAAATTTTGATGTTTGAATCCTCACCCTCCAGCCTAATACTGAAAAAAGATATACAGAATCTGCTATTTCTTGAGAAAAATTACAGAATGATCCAATCATAGTAGTGATAAGAACTCAGTGAAGTTATGGGCCACACACAATCTAGAAAAGAAATAATTTAATTTTCATCTGCACAATAGAACTTACTATGGTTTTTTAAAAGTTGTAATTTCAATAACAACAGAAATGCAGCACTGGTACATAGGAATGCCTATGTTAGAATCTAGAGTTTTCCAGAAATTTACAGCATCTAATAATCACATAACTTTATAGTTACTATATAATCCATGTAAAATCATTTGGAGGAATAACATTCTGCTAAATTGATTTCCACAGCACAAAATTATCTCTGTAAGTTTGCTTTTTTATCAGGATATACTTATTTGGCCAGTTTAAACTGAATACTGTAGAGATTGCAAAGGCGATCATCCTATTTAAATGTCTTGTAAAAAAGCTGTTACAGAAAAATATTTGTGAGTTAGGTGGGGCCCACTATTAAACTGTTATTGATTTTAAAAGGGCCTGTAAGTTCTAGATCTTTTCATTCTGAGCCTTAGCAACAGAAAAAAAAAATAGAAAATATTTTCCACAACACCCTGTGGAAAGCATTATTGGTGACTAACTAGAGATAGACATAAACACAGAGATGCATTTGTTAGAATATGTATCTAGGGTGCTGATATTCTCTCCCTCTTCTCTCGCCTGCCCATATATAAAACAGGAACTCTGCGTTTTTCATTCAGTAAATCTTCCCCTACTGTTTATGAAAGATAAAAAGAATCTAGGTTTTTGTGTAAGAAAAGGATTGATTAGTGTCATGTACATATGCGTTCACTTCTGTTTATGCAAGATAATAAGAGCATTAACATGGAGGTGGAATAATGGTGTTTATAATTCCATCGCCACTGTTTATATAAGATAAAAACAGTGCTTTTTAAAAAGTAAAATGGTAAGAGAACATTTGCTGTTATGTACATACATTAATTTTCCCCCACTTCTGTTTATAAAGTATGAGGATGAAAAAGTTTAACAAGTTGAAGTGAAGTCAATACTGTTTATAACATGGTTCTTGCTGTTTACCTAAGATAAATTAATTTAGAGTATGTAATTTCTGTCTCTTCAGAAAGGGGAATTGGGGTGACAGCATTTGGGGCTATATTGTGTACTTTTAGCAGCTTCAGAATTCTTTCCCTTATTAGGAGATATACGAGATATATGCTAAATTACGCCAGGCTGAGTATGATATGACTTCTTAAAATAAGGGACATATTGAGATAACTTGCCAAGAAACCATGATTTTTTTAATCTTGTGATGCTCAGATGTGTTCGGATAGAACTCTCTTCTTAGCAGCTAATATGTCCAGTTCCTGTAATTGCTGGAATGATATGAGTTGTAAGCCTCTACTTCGGAAAAGAGCCAGTTTGAGAAAAGGGCAGAAGAAGCTAGCTTGGAACCGGGGTTTAAAAGAGACAGGGACAATTATAGGAGAGCAGGAATAAAATCCAAAGTGGCTTGCAAAACAAAACAAATAAGAGAAAAAGCACCCTAAATATTCTATAGCCGTGCATTGCTTCACAAGTACTGTACATGTTCCATATTAAATAATTGTTCCCCTTTATTTTTTTTACTGACACAGATTGTGTTTAACTTTATTAGTTCATTAAGTTTATTGAAATGTATATTCACAGTACAGAATACAGATATTCCTTTCACAATGTAATGCTGAATATAAGGGAGAATGGCTCTTCTGTATATTTTAGCAAAAACAATACAATTCAACTGGTAGAAAGTAAATGTGTGTCTATAATGGACATTACAGAATAGTTTTGTCTAGATTATATTTATTTCTATTGATTTTAAAGCATTATTTATTATTTATGTAGTGTATGGCAGGGGTCCCCAACTCCTGGATCATGGCCCACTACCAGGCTGTTGCCAGTTTGGAACCAGGCTACAGAAAGTGTTGGGTGAGCGCACATGCGTGCACAACTTCCCTCGTGAGAGTGGTGGATGTTTCCACGCGTGCGCAAAGCTCCCCTCATACAAGTGGCGTGTGCTTGCGCTCACATGCAAAGCTCCCTTTGCGCAAGTGGTGGACGTGCATACCCACCGCTTGCATATATGAAGCTATATGTGTGCATGCACATGCCCACAATTCACACAGAACCATCCCCTCTCCCCCGCGCCAGACCACTAAGCTGGAAAGGATGGGAATTGCTGGCATATGACATATCATACATGGACTAGCAATATATATTAACATTTCATCAAGTTTAGTTTTAATTTAAAGCATGATAGTTCACTCTCTGGCTTTACCTATGCCTTATTTTAAACCAAATGATCATCTGGGACACTTTTATAATCTTGCTTTGAGATCCATCATGACTACATATCACTTATATGTTGATAGTGTCCTTCCTATATCTGGATTATTATATAATAGCATGTGAAAAAAAAACTTTGAGAAATGGGTCAAAGAGATGGTCACTTGGAAACTGTTAGATAAGTGAAGACAAAGCCTGCAGCTACATAATGGGTGGAGAAAGAGGGTCCGAAAGGACCTGCTCTAACTTCTCAGACTGTAAAGTAGAAAGCAGGAGATTTCTACTTTCAGGCTTGCATGATTTATGCCAGCCTTCACAGGTAAACCAGGAAGGAAATAAGACCAGATGAGCTAATTCTATTTTTGTAAGGCTGGTTGTTATTGTTAGTTGCGAAGTCGTGTCTGACCCATCGCGACCCCATGGACAACGTTCCTCCAGGCCTTCCTGTCCTCTACCATCCTCTGGAGTCCATTTAAGCTCACGCCTACTCCTTCAGTGACTCCATCCAGCCACCTCGTTCTCTGTCGTCCCATTCTTCTTTTGCCGTCAATCTTTCCCAGCATTAGGCGCTTCCCCAGTGAGTCCTTGGAGCCCAGGAAAATAAAATCTGTCACTGCCTCCATTTCTACCCCATCTATTTGCCAGGAATTGAGAGGGCTGGATGCAATGATCTTAGTTTTCTTAATGTTGAGTTTCAAGATACCTTTTGCACTCTCCTTCATCCGCATCAAAAGGCTCTTTAGTTCCTCTTCACTTTCTGCCATTAGAGTGGTATCATCTGCATATCTGATGATACCTGAGGTTGTTGATATTTCTCCCGGCAATTTTAATTCCAACTTTTGATTCACCTAGCCCCGCCTTTCTCATGATGTGCTCTGCATATAAATTAAATAGGCAGGGGACAGTATACAGCCTTGTTGGACTCCTTTCCCAATTTTGAACCAATCAATGGTTCCATGTCCAGTTCTCACTAGGACTTCTTGACCCGCATATAGGCTTCTCAAGAAACAAATAAGATGGTCTGGTACTCCCATCTCTTTAAGAACTTGCCACAATTTGTTGTGATCCACACAATTAAAGGCTTTAGAATAGTCAATGAAGCAGAAGTGGATGTTTTTCTGAAACTTCCTAGCTTTCTCCATGATCCAGCATATGTTGGCAATTTGATCTCTAGTTCCTCTGCCTCTTCAAAATTCTACCTGTACTTCTGGTAGTTCTCGGTCCACATACTGCTGGAGCCTAGCTTGTAGGATTTTGAGCATAACTTTGCTAGCATGTGAAATGAGTGCAATGGTGCAATAGTTTGAACATTCTTTGGCATTGTCTTTCTTTGGAATTGGAATGTAAACTGACCTTTTCCAATCCTGTGGCCGGTGTTGAGTTTTCCAAATTTGCTGGCATATTGAGTGTAGCACTTTACTGCATCGACTTTTAAGATTTTGAATAGCTCAGCTGGAATACTGTCACCTCCACTAGCTTTGTTGTTGCTCAGGCTACATAAACAGAATCTTGCAAGTCTGAAAGAACAAATTTCTTGCCATCACCTTTACAGACTGAAAAGATAGGAAAGGACCCTTTTGAGCCATTTTCTCTACCCGTTATGCAGCTGCCAACTATGCCTTCTCTTATCTGACCATTGCTTAGGCAGCATCTCTTCCCCTGTTTCTCAAGGTCTTGTCCACATATCAACTCATTATCATGCTTATGTATTACTGTCTGATAGAAGGTACTAAAAGGTAAAATCTGTATTTATGACCTAAAGTTTGTTTTATTTTATTTTATTTTTTTTGGTGGGGAACATAGTGAAACCAGAGAATTATCACCAAGTAATCAAGCACATTATGATCTGAATGATTTGAAGAAAAATAGGAGTATTTATATGTACAATATTTTTATTATAAGATTTAAAACAAGTTAATTTTTCACAACTAAATTTGAAGGAAGTAACAAGTAAGATAAAGTTAATAAATAAAATAATTAGAGTTTTATTTTCATTTCTGGGCACATATATTTTTGCAGTTTTTATAGATCCTAAAACAACAACCCTGTAGGGATGACAGATTTCAGAATTGATAGGCATTTTATTAAGAATGTAATAACAATTGGGATTTGCCAGATTCCATTTATCTGGACAAAAATATATGTTTATGAACTATCCCAAGGAGATTGTCTAAAGAGTCTTACACTTAGTATCTAAATTAATCATAGTGCTTTTTTCCCCCTGAGCAATGACAAAAGCCACTTTGCACTTTTATATATTATGTTAAAGTTTTTTTTTTTTTGTCATGAGCAGGTTCTATAAAAGCTTTTTCTGCTTCATTTTGACAAGTGACTACTACTAAAGTTGCCTGATCATCACAGTTTCTTTTTAACTTTTTCAGTTCCAGAAAACAGCAAACATTTCTGAGCTACGTAGAATCAAACACCAAGCGCTTTATCTGCTGTAAGGTAAGTCATGTGTATAGTCAGAAAGAAAACCCAAATCCATTTCCTATAATCTCTGCTTTGAAAATGTTGATTTGTCCTTGACTACTCAATGATCCTCGTGTCCCTGATCCAGGAATCACCCTTTGCAAACTATGAAACAATTAACCATAGTAACTTTGGATTTCTTAAATTCTTTGTCAAAAATATGCTAAAATTACTTTTTAATTGTTTGTTTTTCTTGGCTATTTTCTTGACTATTTAGTTTATATATTGTAAAATATAAAGTGCCTCTGAAAAACTGCATTTTTCTGCTACTATTGTAGCAGATCCAGCTTTTCTCAAGCTGATACTGATTATATCCCCTTTTCCTGAATATGAAGAGAGATGGATCTAGTCTCTCATAAATGGAGAATAGATAATACATTTTTAAACTTACATATTGATCCATTGATCCAAAACTTATATCTTGTTTATAAAAGTGTAGTATCTTTGCATCTGACATGTTAATTTGTTAAGCTAATAAATTTCTATTCTTGACAAGCAAAAAAATTGACAGTAGATAGTATTGTTACTCTGTTTTGTCCTAATGGTCAGCTGGCTTTAAGGCTAAATAAGTATTATGAAACTTTTAAAATTATGCAAAGTGTGGAAAAAGGACCCAATTTTTCTCTCATATAGCACGAGAAAACTTCCTTGGGGCAGATTTAGGATACATAAAAATGGTTCTTTGTAATATATGAAAATTACTTTCACAAAATATGGTGACACATGCACAAGCTTAGATAGTTTTTAAAGATAGATCAGCAACCATATTTGGCCAATGCTTGGAAGTTAAGAAAGGCTGAGCCAAATTAGTATTTGGATGAACATATAAACACTTCTGCTGGATCAAACCAAGGCCTAGCAAGTTTATATTTTGTTTCTCAGCTTATTAACCCCACCCTGTTTATGGCATTGTTGTTGCACTTTTCTCTCCTGAATAACCTGGCCATCCATGAATCTATAGACAAATTTCATTCTGACCCACATAGTATGTCTGAAATATTTACACCCTTTGAAACCAGACACTCCACAGTACCTATTAGTTCTTTCCCAGATGTCAGTTTAAATACTCATTTTTAATTAGACACCATGTTTCCATTTTGGTTCAAGGCCAATTCTCTCATTCAGAGAGTTTGTCTTATAGCAAAATGTTCTCCAGCGCCTAAACAAATATCTATTTCTACTTACTATCATCTCAACCATTGAGTTCATAATGAGTTCTGTCAGTCTGGCTAGCCCTCTGCATGGAATAGGTAACCTTTCTGAGAATTGGACTTCAATCTTCTACCTCGCAAAATAGCTTCTAGATCTGATCCTTTTTATTTCTCAGCATGATTGGTACTAGCATGTATCAGATTTATTACTTCCTCCTCACTGCAGTCTAGTAGTTTATCTAGATAGCTCATACTGTTTTACACCAACACTTGTCACAAATCTTTCTAAAACCTCTATCAACTGGCTAGTTACTTGGTCAAGGAGTCAGTTGAAACTATAAGCCTCTTTTCAGACTGTATGATCAAACAATCAAGCAGACACATATATTACTTAATCAAAAGAATATCTAACCCTGCCCAATTACTCAAATAAGCGTCCTTAAATGCTACTAATCAGTTCCAAAAGCTTGTTAGCTATCTTACCAAACTTTTGTTAGATTCTGCTTTCCCAAAACCATCAGAGAATACCAAATCTGTATGCTAGATTTAGGAACTTAAAAAAAAAAAAAAAAGACAGCAGGCAAACTATTTCCATATTGTTTTTTTAGAAAACAGCATTGTTTTGACCTTGTAGTCTCTAGAAAAAAATAGATCATCTGAAGGGTTTTATCTTTTTAAACAAGGCTTGGAATCAACAGTTGGCATGAAGGATGCTATCATCTATTTTTAGAGATTTGTTTGTTTGCAGAGGATTTTTTTGTTGGTTTAATACTCACTAAAAAGCAGCAATTAAGTGGCACCCCATCCCTTTAGGAATGGTCCTGTTACAAAAGACCAGAATGATGAAATGCTTCATGTACTTCATGAAGTCACAACAAAAGAGCTGTTCTGAACTTATATTGAAGCATTAAAAAGGACAGAGTTGCATTTCAGTGTCTCAACAGCTATTTCATCAATTCCATCCGAATCCTTCAGTACTGATAGGGCTCTTTATTTCTGATACTCATTGTGGTTATAAGCAATCCCAAGATCAAAAGCAGGCTCTCCATGTTTAGTTAATGCTGGCCCTTACGTTTCCATAACAGATCCATTTATGTAGACATTTTATCATGTTATCATGTTATTTAGACCATAATTTATAAATCAACCTAAAATCTGAATAATAAGGTTCATTAAACTTGGTTCATCATGGTAATTCCAAAACATTAAAGGGGGGGAGGAGGAAGAGGAAGAAATGTAAATGGTGAATAGCAAACAGATCACCAAAGACAGATATATGTCCATGTAAAACATTCCATTACAGTATTATGTGGATAATCTCATTGTGTCTTTGAACCCAATTGCAATTGCAATTTGAAACCAGAGCAATTGGAGACTTATAATAGCTTTTGGATATTTCAAGAAGCCCCATTCCTCTCCTCCCCTCTTAAGAAAATTAAGATACTGGTTAAAAGGGTCCTTGAGCTACATCTTTTTTTTTTTCTGTTTTGTTTTTATATTCACTAGAAATAGGTGTGAAATCTAACATATTCGCTGAATAGCGTACCCAAACAGTAACTGGATTTCTTCTGTTTTTAATGTGCATTTATTCAAAGCAATTTGCTTTGGTGGCTTCTCAATATTTTAATTTCTTAATATTAGACTATTTTATACTGCTGCTTTACCCTTTGGTGCTTCCTTGAGTACCTCATAGCAGGTCAAAGGCTGCAGCATCTGTTGAGAGTAGATTTATCTGATGTGAGGGCCAGTTAGTTGCTAAGCAACTTTTCGATTTAGCAGCATTGAATGCAAAGCAGTTACTTTTTAATGCAAATAAGTATAAGAAGTGATAGGCGGTTGGCTGCTGCTGATGACACATACACAAATGAGTATCACACATAGTAGAAATGATTTTCAATTCCTGAATCACAAATCACACATTCACATTTGCGGTGAGTATTCTGAATAAAGGAGCTGGCTTATATGATAAAACATACTACAGTATATGAAAATTGAGGAAACATACAGTATAGCTTCTCTGATTTTATTTGGAACTTATGCTTCTCTATCCTTGAAACAATTTCTCTTTCACAAGGATTTGAATAAAGAGTCTTATCTCTTGGTACGTCTGTTACGTAAATAAGGTCTGAGGCTGCAAATGTTTATAACTCCTGATTCAGAAGGAAGAGTCCTACAGAGTTTTATATTCTGATATTTTTCATGCTTCCTAATGGAAAGTATATAATGTAAATGGGGAGATTATGTAACATTACTTGCTAAGGAACTTGAAAAATAATAAGTAGGAAATTCTTACCTAAAAATTAAGCTTTTTTTCAGGAAAAAGACCCAAACATGGGATACCACTATTTACTCAGATAACAAATATCCACAGAAATAATTGGGAAAGTTTTCTCCATCATTCAGTACAATATAGCAGTTTTTTGACGTCAAAAATACTGAATTTCAAATAAATACATGCTTTTTAATAAATACCTATGGGAAAATGTAGATTATAAAAGCAAAATACGATGAGGTGAAAAGTGAGTGAAGGTTATTGAAGCAGCATTTACTTTTCACAGATATAACAGCTTATTGATTAGAAGAACAAAGTCCTAGTTAGCCTTGCTGTTCAGCTTATGCTCAATTTATTTCCCTTTTTAAAACCAGTAGAAAAAAATTATTGTACATAGGCCATTATCGTCACTGGCTAATGAACGGTGTGTGTATCTGTATGTGTGTGTGTATGTGTGTGTATGTTCTTCCCTGTTCTTTGTGCCACAGAAATGTCCTTCTAGATTCTGATCATTGTAATAACTAATTTCAAGGAATCATTAGTGAGGGTTCAAACAATATCCCATAATGAGTATGTTGGGAAAAAATTGACATAGTTTATTTCAGTGATTCATATTCATATGGAAATAATGGGTTGCAAAATAACATTGACATTTTTCTTCTACTGTACAAAATCATTGCAAGCACTGTTAATATTTTGCCTAACAAATCTTGGATAGACCTTTTAAAATATTTTATTCCAGATACATTTCACCTACAAAATTGTGGACCCAGGTTGTTGCATAGTAACTCTGGCATACCCAAAGTGTGTTTAGGATTGTTTAAGGCTTGTATTAGCATACTTCAGATTATGGGATCTGATAAGTGAGTTAGAGGCTACTCAGCTAGACCCAATAACAATGCCTGCTATTTCAACTTGTCCCAGCAACAACCCAAAAACATTTCAGTGGTTGCCTTGATCTTATCCATTATCCCTATTAGTTATTATTACCTTCTGCTGACCATGGTAATTTGTTATGTTGCTTATCCACTTTCATCATAGACCTAAAGTTGCTGATCATTGCCTCAGAACACCAGACATATTTTGTTTGTTTGTTTGTTTGTTTGTTTGTTCTGGGACTGTTTGGTTCTTCTTGAAATCTCTGTGTCCTCCTTGTAATTAATTCCATACTGATAAATGTCTACCTTATTTTTCTTTTGTTCTTTCACAAAATTTAGCTTTTAACAGCTAAATGCTGAAAAAAAAATGACTTTTATTATTCTTATTCCGTTGACATATAGAAATATGCATATTCTTTTAAAATTTATTATTAGCGTATTCCCTAGGAATGTATGTCTCCACTGAACTATCTTTATAGATAGTCCTCAACTTAGGACTGTAATGAAGCCTGGAATTTCTGCCCATGTCATAATAGTCATAAATCAAGGCACCCACTGACTGACGTGATTTTACTACCTTTTATTGCAGCAGTAATAAAACAAATGCAGTGGTTGTAAGCAAGTCCATTCATTCCTATGGACCTTTTTGACTAGACTGGTTTTGAATAGTAAAACTTGAAAACGGAATAGTAAATCATAGTCACATGATGATGGAACACTGTCTATAAAAGTTGGTTGCCAAATGCACAAAAAGTGGTTATGTGACCATGGAGGGTGCTGCCATCAAATCTCCAGAACTGGGTCATGTCCCTTTGGGGTGGGGTCAATTGTAACTTTGAATGGTTGCTAAATGACTCATCATTAAGTGAAGACTACCTATATCTGTTCTTGAGCAAAGGAAACCAAACTGTTCGCCCCTTAATTTCTTTGTCAACAACTGTAAATTCATTTAAAATGCTTTACATTAAATTTCTCTTAATATTTAACATTAATTTCCACATGTTCTTTTATAATGAGCTCTTTTATTTTTTATATATTAAATAGATGCCAATATGGGAATCCTTGTCTCTCTTTTTGTTATACTAGACCAGAGGTCTTCAAACTTGGCAGCTTTAAGACTTGTGGACTTCAACTCCCAGAATTCTCCAGCCAGCATAGCTAAGCTGACTGGGAGTTGAAGTCCACAAGTCTTAAAGCTGACAAGTTTGAAGACCTCTGTACTAGACCATTCTGTTTTTCCAAACTCAGATCTTACCATTCTTGCTCATTGTAAATAGGCTGTGTTAAGCTATTAGCTGTTCTTGATGATATGCACAATTAAAGTCTATTTTCCATACAACAAAAGTAAATTCCGTTTATATTATCTTGCTTTTTTTTCATTATATATCTTACATTAGCTATGTGAATTCACGTTGTCCCATTGTCTTTTCTGAAATCTGTCTGTTCATTTGGCATATCTCACTCAGTGTACTTTTCACTTCTTATGAAAAACTTTATATGAGGAACTTTATGTAATGGTTTAATAATTCACTCATGAAGAGCCTACTAAATGGTTATATTTTTAGGAAAATGAATGGTGCCCTCCTACGGGTTATGTTTTTTTAGGGTTTTAATCATTTTATTGTTAGTGATTTTGCAGTTTGGGGGGATCTTTTCAGAAGTTTGTATTCTTTTGTGTTTTTGTAGATTGCCTAGAGCAGGGGTGGGCAAATGTGGCTCTTTTACAACCTGTGGACTTCAACTCCCAGAATTCCTGAGACAGCCAAGCTGGCTCAGGAATTTTGGGAGTTGAAGTCCACAGGTTGTAAAAGAGCCACATTTGCCACCCCTGGCCTAGAGCCATGGCGAACCATTGGCACTTGTGCCCAAAGCGGCACACAAAGTCATATCACCCAGCACGCAAGGCCTTGCCTGTTTGTCTTCTGGGTTTTTGGCGCGCATGTACACACGACAATCAGCTGTCTTTCACACGCGCAGCAGTGCCGAAAACTGGTGTGCACATGTGTACCAGCCAGCTGATTGTCAGTGCGCATGTGTGCCAGAACCCAGAAGCTCAACTTTTCTGGAGTGTGATCCCTTCACACGCGTGGCAGTGCTGAAAACAGCCTGCGCATGCGCACCAGCCAGCTGATCATTGGGTGCGCATGTGTGCTAGAATCTGGAAGTTTGGCTTTTTTGGAGCACAGCCCTGATGAGGGCGACATTTCGGTGCGACCTTTTCAGCACTCGGTGCTGAAAAGTTTCATCATCACTGGCCTAGAGTCACAGCAGTGAGATGGGAAGCTATATAAATTTAATAAATATTACAAATACTAATAAAATAAAATAACTACAATGCTTTCTACATAGGGCCGCCCCTGAACATTCTGAAACTTCAAGTGCTGTGGAATGTGTGGTTAATGATGCCAAATATATGACACATGTAAAACCACTACTGCATAAGCTACATTGGTTACCGGTATGTTTCCAGGTGCAATTCATGGTTGTCACCTTTAAAGCCCTAGTGTTCTGCCCCAGCTCCGGATTCCCGAGGATATTGACACACACCAACGGTCCTTATCAAATTTATTAAGTAGCAAGAATAAACCAAAGTCCGGCAAAGGTTGGCAACCAGCCCAGAAACAAGATACGATAAGACTTTTCCAAAAATGCTCTGATGATAATTACAAGTTGTTTTCAGCAAGAAATTACTAAGTGCATGCAACTTAAATAGGCTAAGGGAGTGGCCAATTATCCTCAATCCTTACTCTCGAGAGACCTCCTCTTCCTGAGTAGCCACTCCTACCTTTTGGCAGCCCTGCGTGCTCGAGCATTGAGGAGAGGCTCCTCCACTTCGCTCTCTCCACTTGAAGGAACCTCTGGAGGTTCTGAAGGCCCAGGCTGAGTCTCTGCCTCTGGCACCACATCCTCTTCAGCCTCCTCACTGTCCGACGGGAGCACTGGCTGCAAAGGCTGCTGGCGCAACCCCACACCAGCCTCCTTGTCGTCGGACTCAGCCACGATCTGCGCAGGCCACTGGCGGGCCACAACACCTAGGTGGCTTATCTGAGAGACTATCTTTTTCCAAAAGTCTCTACCTGTCCAATTCAGCCTAGCAGATTGAACCTGCTGCAGATCCGATCAGCCTGAGAGTGTCAGCTGGCAGGGACTAGAAGATGGTATTTTCTGCAGTAGCCTCTGCTCTGTGGAATATCCTTTGCTCAGTTATTAGATTGGCCCCAATCCTGTTGATCTTTCATAAGGTTTTAAACGCCTGGTTGTGTTCTGAGCCTGGGGTGCTGAATATGTTCAGGGTCCCATTTCTTGGTTTTATTGTTAAGAGGCCTAGCATGTTGATTACAGTATATATTTATTTGGGATTATTTTTAATAGTTTTAATTGTTTTTAAAATGATGTCTATTGTTTTAATTGTCCCAAAAGTGCTTTCTTAGGAGGCAGATGAACTTTCTTGTTTTTTTCTTGTTTTTTCATTTTGCTTCTCATCCAAGAAGCTTCTTCAGCTCTGACAGGATAGTGGAGAATGGAAGGATTTATATTCCTTTCAGACAGCTGGTCATTTGCATCCTTTTAGAGGGTCCTTGAAGCACTTGGAGGTCTATCTGTGTCCTCAGGGTCACCTGAGTAGTGCTCCTGGTTCCTGTAGTCTGCAATTTTTTTTCCTCTGGAAATCCATTCCTACTCCCACACCATTCAAAGAGTGTTCACCCCAAATTGTATAGCTAAAAGTCTGTAGAGATTCTCAGTCTCTACAGACTTTTAATTATTTTATACTTTCGGAATCATTGATTGAGAGGGTCAGCTATAGAAATTGAATAAATAAATTCACATATTCTCTTCCATCTCCCTCTTTTGGGATGTATTCACACATTGTTCCCAATTTCTGGCTATATTATTTGATTATATATTCATTATTATAGAGCTGTTAGAACTTTAACCAACACATTTCTTAAACTTTAATTTAATGGGTATTTTATCTGCTACTGGTACCTTCCTGTTTAACACTGGCCCTATTGATTCAAATACATTCCTATTTAATACATCCTTTTTCTAAATTGGTTTTATTATATAACACTCTCTGTAAAGTTTCAGCATACTATTTGTATATTCTTTAAACCTCATTTATGTCTATTAGAACTCTTTCATAACAATTCCTGAGTACTCCTACCTTACCTATACATTTTTCTGTGTTTTTTCAGATATTAACAATACCTACAATGATTGTACTGTATCCTATAACCTTCTCCAATTTAGCATAAGTGGTTCAGTAATTAGATTCAAATTCAGAAGGTTTTTTGAGAAAAGAATGGCTTTTTTCCACTAAAAATGTAGCACAGGGCCACCTAGAATATAAGTAACACTGGTTTTCTCTTCAAGTGTTGTACAAACTTACAAAGAAATCTGTGGTAGCAAACAAGTGCTGATAGAAATGGAAGTAGAAATGATAGTTTAAATGTCATACGATACCCATCCTGAATATATTTTGGAAAAAATATATTTTTTTATATATTTCTAGTTTTTCTAGTCATTGGCTGTAATTTTTAATAATACAATTTTCACACTGGCTGAAAGCTGCAGGAGCCATGACAAGACTTCCTTTGTCTCCCCTTCCTCTCAATACAACCTCTCTTCTAGTGTCACAATACCATTTATTACATAATCCATTTGGGCTGCATTTTTACTTTTATGTTTGTCCTAAAATGCCCAATGTACTCTTATATATAATCATTTTCAATTCTTTTGAAAAACACTGAATCATCACAACATCTCCTACTTCGTGTTCCTCTGCTTTTTTACTTTTTCCTTGATGCTTTTGACATTTTTGAAATAGGTTATGCAATATCTGTTTCTCATTCTCACTTTTGCAACAACCATTCTTTTTTATGTGTTCTCATCCTTATTCACTTTATTTTTCTCCCCCTTTTTCTTAGCTTCTGTTAATTTAACTTTCACCCACTTCTACGGCACTTGAAAACAATTATTTCCACTTTTTTCCAAGCAGTTTCTACAGTATGTCTTAATTCTTTAGTGAGATTAATACTTATTCCTGCAAGACTCTTATATACTCTTTCTATTGTTGTTTTTGGATTGCATTCACTTTGCTCATTATTTTCCTTTTCTTCCATATCTGTTCTTCCCAAGGTGTACTTACAACATTACCAAAAAATGACCTACCCCATTTCTTAAAAGAAAACTTCTCATCATCCTTGCATTCTCACTAATTATGTCCATCTTATGTCATAAGCAATCAAATCTACCTTGATTTTACATTCATTCCTTTGCCGTGGATATAGATAGTTACATTCATAGTATACAAAATACTGACACTGAAGTTATCTATGTAGATACTTAGCGACAATCACTGCTGTTACTCATTCATTCTTTCCAAGCTTTCCAATCAGTTTTTCTATACAGGTAGTCCTTGATTTAACACAGTCGTTTGTTCGAAGTTACAATGGCACTGAAAAAAGTGACTTATGACCGTTTTTCACCCATACAACCATTGCAGCATCCTCATGATCATGTGGACAAAATTTATATGCTTGTCAAGTTACTCATATTTATGATGGTTGAAGTGTCCTGGGTCACTTTTTGCAACCTTCTGACATGCAAAGTCAATGGGGAAGACAGATTCTCTTAACAGCCATGTTACTAACTTAACAACTGCAGTGATTCACTTAACAATTGGGCCAAGAAAGGTCATAAAATGGGGCAACATTCACTGAACAGATGACTCACTTAACAATAGAAATAGTGGGCTCAATTGTGGTTGTAAGTCTAGGACTACCTGTACTCACATATTCACATCTCTTGCATCTTTCCTTTTTCACTTCATTTCACAACCAGTGTATATAATGTTTTAAATTAATTCAGTAACTAATTTATGATGTTTATATATATTCTTCTTACATTGCAATTTACAATCTTCCATATGTTTTGGTGATCAACACTGATCTCCACTGCCTTTCATGTTTTTAGTCTATCAAAGTGTTAACATTATGCTTTTTAGTAAGGTAAAGAAGGAGCAGGGTATATCACCAGGTTTAATGTATCTATGACAAAAGTGGCATTCCCAGAATGCCTGTGTCAAATCTGCCATCACACCGCTGCAGCCCTGCTTCGCTTTGACGATATCCTGCCATAAAGAATGGTTTGGGAGGATGGGAGGATATAGGGAAGGGAGATGACAGGAGCCAGAAGACAACGGTTCCAAGGACAAAGATATGGGAACAGAATGCAAATGCCCACCAAAGAGGTGCCAAACTTTACAACTATTACCAAAACAACTGGTTTGAACCTTATTGGACACTAACAAGATGACCAAGGGGAAATGGTGTGGGAGAAGAGAAAGTTACTGGCTTTACATGAGAATCCTCAGATCTGGCTTTGTTTATGCTGTAACCACTTGGCTTTTAGTAAAAGTATACCTTTCACTATAAATGTGGTCAAGAGTTTTTCTTTCCTAGATGCCCAAGCTGGGACGGGCCTGGCAGCCTGTTACTTTTGGGCAAATTTTACTCATATACTCATATACCACCAATGCAACCAAAATGTTTTAGCCTGTTCTGAACACCATGCAAGTTAACCTACCAATATAAAGGATCAGACGGTGTACTAATACTCAAAATAGCTCACTTCTAAAAAAAAATTCCTTTTTTGTTTACCTTCAGTCTTTTAGGCTGCATAAAACTATTCAGTTTATTGATCACTTCAGAAGTGAGCTATGCATTTAATGAAGTGGGTTCTGTTCCAGAAAAGATTAAACTAGAATAAATGCATTATGCTTTATGATGCACTAGATCAGTGGTTCTCAACCTTCCTAATGCCGCGACCCTTTAATACAGTTCCTCATGTTGTGGTGACCCCCAACCAGGGGTGGGTTCTAATTTTTTTTTACTACCAGTTCTGTGGGCGTGGCTTATTTTGTGGGCATGGCTTGGAGGTCATGTGACTGGGTGGGCATGGCTAGCTGGTAATGTGACCGGATGGCCATGGCTATGTGTATAGGGACTAGTCAGAGGGCTGAAAAAAGTCATTTCTGACAGGTTCTCGCACTTTTGACTGGTCCTCACACTTATGACCATCCTCACATTTATGCCTGTGCAGTATTCTTAACAACCATGTCACTCATTTCACAACTTCAACATGGTATAAGATAGGGCAAAAAACGTAAAATGTGAGGACAGTCGTAAATTCGAGGACTGGTCAAAAGTGCGAGGACCAGTCAAAAATAACTTTTTCAGCCCTCTGAGTAGTCCCTGTGCACAAAAGGACTACCCAGAGGGCTGAAAAATGTGATTTCTGACAGGTCCTCGCACTTTTGACCGGTCTTCGCAGTTATGACTGGTCATCATTTATGCCCATTGTACCATTCTTAACAACTGTGTCACTCATTTCACAACTGCTTCTCTTCACCATGGTGACAAGATAGGGCAAAAACATAAATTGTGAGGACAGTCGTAAGTTTGAGGACTGGTCAAAAGTGCGAGGACCAGTCAAAAATAACTTTTTCAGCCCTTTGAGTAGTCCATATGCATAAAAGGATACAGCAATAGAGAGGGATAAAGGAAGGGAAGGGAAATTAGAGGAGGAGTGAAGGTAAGAGAGGGAGGAAGAGAGGAGGAGAAGGAGAAAGAGGAAATAGGAGAAGAAGAAGAGGGGGGAAGAGAAAGTAAGTAAGAAAGAAAAGACAGAGGTGGTAGGTTTGAGGAGAAAGATTGCTGTACAATAAAAAAGATGAAAGGGAAGAAAGCCAAACAAATATTAAGATATTAAGATAAAGAATGAATTGTTAAACTTTAAAGAATAAAAGAGAACAAATAGGAATAAATAGCAATAATTAGAAACACACATACAAACATACAACGTATTTTCTTTGAACAGAGTATTTGATCGGTCCACAAATTTAAACAGTTGTAGTAGGAGGTTAGCACCCACCCCTTTCCTAGAAGAATGAAATATTTTGGGAAATATTAAAAAGGCAGAATATTATATTTCCCTGGATGAGAAATGGAGAAGCATATTTTACAGACAAAGCAGCTCCCACCTTCCTGCCCCCCACCCTTTGTTAATGGGCCAGAGACAGAAAGTCAATCCTTTGTCAAAGGACATTTGCAACACAATAGCAACAGAAACTAACACAATGGGCCCCATCAAGCCATGTGATCCTGTCCACCATTAAACCATCTTTCCAAGCAATCTCCATGTTTCCAGTGTCTTTTCCCACACTTGGAGCAGAACCCAGAAGGATATTTCTTCCAACACAGTATTTAGTCATTTCAATTAAATTTACAATTTCTATATTTCCTTTTTACCATATTTATTCCTCATCTATTTTTTAAAAAAACCAATATTACCCTTCATCCTCATCTCTAATCTTAATCAAATTCAATTTTTCCCTTCTATTCTATATTATACCCCTTTGCATTGTCATCTATTTTTATATCCATCCTCACATTGGTTAATTATGTAATGCAGTTGTTTAATACAAATTCAACATTTTAATATAAATCAATTAGTTATATAACTATCTTTTTTGTATATTAATCAATATGAACATGAATATTCCAATTATTTCCATGCAATCCAATTTCTTACAAATCAATTAATTATATTTACCAATAATAATAAACCAAATAATTTCCCCCATATATTCCTCCAAACCACAACCATTTCTGCTTTCAACACAATATACAATTATTAATAGTATCTCAATTATTACAATTCCCTAGTTAAATAGAGCTTTTTTTCTTTTGTGTTTTAAAATCTTGAACCTCCTCTTGCCCTAAATTTCCCATTGTTTGCAGTTTTGCACTTACCTTTTTTGGTGAGGAAAAAGAAAAAGAAATCTCTCTGCCTCATTTTGTCACGTTGCAACAAAGACCCTTCTTTAGTTTCAATTTCGCTTTTCAGCACAGCTAGGGGGAAAAAAATTTGCTCCAGGAATTTACCTCTTTGCAGCTCGCTCTTTGAAGCCCCGCGGCAAGAATTTAAAGTTTTTTTTCCTTCTAGCCACCAGCTGGGACTCCGGAGGCAGCAATAGATTGGGAGTGGGCGGGGTAAGCAAACGGCGACCGGGCGATCCAACAGAGGGAGAGGGTGAGTGAAGGCGTGGGGGGGGACGAGAGAGGGCTTTGGCGACCCCTGTGAAATGGCTGTTCGACCCCCAAAGGGGTCGCGACCCCTAGGTTGAGAACCGCTGCACTAGATGATTTTTACATTGAGGATAGACTGAATTCTGTACTGATGCCATTTTTTTCCTATGTCAATGATTATTTTCTTCCTTTTGTTGTTGTTACTGTTCTTGTCCATTAAAGTCAATTTGCCTTGTAAATTAATGTGTGTGGCAAACAAAAAATATAAGGAAATTATTCTTCATGATATATTTTATCTGTTTTGTTTTTGTACTTTGAATGAAAAATATTAATATCTAATAATTTCAAATACTAAACCATAGTATGGTTCCTTTACATGTATTCAGCTAAATTACATTTGTGTTTTTAACCACAACATAAGACAAGCCTTAATAGGTGCTAATAATAGTGGTAGAATTTGGAAAAAAAAAAAATTTAATTTGATTTATATGCCGTCCTTCTCCGGAGACTCAGGGCGGCTTACAGTGCATTAAGCAATAGCCTTCATACTTTTGTATATTTTATACCAAAGTCAGCTTATTGCCCCCACAAACTGGGTCCTCAATTTACCTACCTTAGAAAGGATGGAAGGCTGAGTCAACCTTGAGCCTGGCAAGATTCGAACTTACTTTAATTGCAGACAGCTGGTGTTAAATTACAGTGCCTTGTCCGCAGAGCTATCCAGGCTCCAGGAAATTATTCCCTTTATATCAACAAGTTAGTAATATATGTATGATATGTGTCTATATCTATTCAGTAAGACTTTGTTGAATTGTTTGTTTAATTTCCTTTAAAAATAAAATCTCAGCAACATTGGTTTGAATAGTCTTATTTCCTATAGATACTTTATGACACCACATTTTTAAGAAAAGTATTTTAATTTTTTTAAAATGCCATTTATACAGTTTTCTCTGAATGATATGACTTTCACTTCCTCCCAACATCGTATAGCCAAGAAAACTCAGCTTACTAACCCATGCCAGAACATCTCTTGGTATAATTGAAAAATGATTCTTTTAAGAATATTATCAGACTATGCTGGCTATGCTATTTTACTTATGGGGAATCTTCATACTCTCAAAGGAAAGGATAATTACTAATAAGAACCAATCAACTAATGAGTTAATTCATCTCCCAGGGTCATTTTCTCACATTAGTAACCTATTTATATGAATTACTGGACCTTTAGAGTAATTACCTTATTATTAATAATAAATAACAAGCAAAATTTCAATTATTATGTTTATTAAACTATCAGCAAATCTACTCAGTGGTACAATGTGTGCACAAAGTTTTCATGCTTTTAGTGCTTCTACTATATACCTGTTTTTTATGAAAACTGAATACTAAATTCCATTAATTTTACTTTTGTCTTCAAATATCATGTTTTGAAAGTCATACCCTATATGAGTTTCTTAAAAGGATCTGGGATGGATTTATTTGCTAAACTTTTTCCCGAATTTCAGTGGCCACTCTAGTATTAAAATGTTATCTCCTACTGTAGGATAATGTAGGATGAAGAAGACAGTAAAATCAATGCAGATTAGTCTATACAGTGTATTTGTCATATTCCATTTCTACATCCTCAAGGCACAAAACAACAACAACAAAACAAACAGCATATTATTTAAAATATGTTTGACAAATATGCACCCTATGTATATTTTTTCTAAATGCACTTTAAAATGTTTATTTTTTTTATTTTATGCTAAATCTGCATTTTGATGTATTCTTATGTTTAATGCTAATTTCTTCAGCATTTGAGCTGAAAATTACTCCAAAATTCCAAAAACTTTTACAATACATTTTGTATAGTGATATTTCAGTTCACTTAAAATATGAACAGTATAAAATACTTGAATATTATTGCTGCTATATAATAGTAAATTCTCTTACATTCTCTCATATTCTGCTCTTATACCATCTTTGTGATGCCTGAGAAATAACAAGCCTTCATGGTCCTATTCCAACATGCCTGCTGGTTATCTTTTTATCAGGTTTGCCTCCTTTTTATCAAGTTTGATGCCTTTTGTAGTATTGATTATTTGAGTTGATGAATGTTTTGGAGCTACGTTGAGCTTTATTTCCTTAATATGGCTTTAGAGGCTTCATTAAATTTAATATTTATTTCAAGTGCTTTCAAATATCAGTTGAGCCAATGGCTACTCTTCTATTAAGAGTAACAAAATCAGCAAACTAAAAATATCAAAGAGAATATTAGGAAATTCTTAATAAATTCCTTTATGGATGGTTTGTTGTTGTTGTTGTTGTTTGGCAAGCAGTGCCATTGTAAATTATAATTAACAACTATCATGTCACTATGTTAAATCAAAATACTTATACCAAATGTAGGGAAATGACTCCTGAGTAAAGAAAAACAACTCCTTCTGGTGTTTTCTTGAAGCAACCGTTATTCATCGGGTCCCGTCCCCCCCCAACTTCCTTGCCTGCAGAAACAGAGAATGTGATGTTTCTGCAAGAATTCCATCTAGGTCTTTGATGCTTTTCTCAAAGGTGCTTTGCATAGAGACTTTCTCTTGATTGAGGATTCTTTTTAGACAGCTGGAAATTCCTGATGGATGTTAATTGGAGTTCAGTTTGAAGATACAGAACTGCTTTTATTGCATCTGTCTTTCATTGATTTTTGTGAAAACCATAATTAGACTTTTTGTGGGTGGAGATAGCCAAGGAATGTTTCAGTTCAGTGCCTTCATCCATTTAAAGATGGACTTTACATTCCTTTGTTTTTCTTAAAGCTATAGCAGCCAGTCTTACAATCAGATTTCTATTACTTTCGAACTAGCTCTCTGGGTTCAATGTTGGGTATAAATAAATACATATTGATTCATTATTATATTATTACATATATAACAAGTATCTAACATTCAATAAGAGGTTAAAAATAGTTCCATCGTGTTAATTAGATGAAAAATTACATGTATACAGGTATATTTGCTGAATCTGAATACTATTTCTTTTAATTATTTGGATGACTATATCAATTAAAGTAAGATTTATATAGCATTAGATATATTTGGAAACTTTGAAAGAGGAATAATGAATGTTGGGAGTGTTTTCAGGATTAATAGGATGTCTGTTTTTCAGTTGTTTTCCTTCATAGCTGAATATGGCTCTAAATATTCAAATCCAAGTATTCAAAGGAGCCTGAGTGGCGCAGCAGACTAATGCTACTATTAAAGGTAGTATTTAGCTTCCAGCTGCCTGCAATTACTGTGAGTTCAATTCTCACCAGGCTCAAGGTTGACTCAGCCTTCCATCCTTTCTAAGGTAGGTAAAATGAGGACCCGGTTTGTGGGGGCAATAAGCTGACTTTGTATAAAATATACAAAAGTATGAAGGCTATTGCTTAATGCCTTGTAAGCCACCCTGAGTGTCCGGAGAAGAGCGGCATATAAATCAAAATTAAATTTTAAAAAAAATCCAGTGTTTTCCAACCTTGACAATTTTATTACATATGGACTTCAATTACCATAGTTCAATTTCCTGAACTGAATTGGGAGTTGAGATCCACACATCTTAAATTTGCTAATATTGAGAAACATTATTCAAATCCGATTCTGTAGTTGTTATATCACAAGCGCATCTTCTTTTCATATTACTGGTATTGTAATACAAAAAAACAACTTCTCTCCAAGTTGGTGTTTATCATTTAATCATTTAATGTTAGTTTTGATTCGATTTCATATTTCAAAACTGGTATCTCTTTTTTCAGCTTCCTTTGAGCAGCAGTAAATGGATAATTTCCATAGAACAAGGCTACTTATGGGCATAGACAGGCATTATCTGTGCCATTTTGTTTATACAAGATCACCAGGCTGCCTTAAAAAGGTTCTTCCTAATTTTGATTTTAATATGATTTGGAAGCAATTCCATCTTGTTTCAGCTATACAGTTTATATAACATACACACATATTTGTCTCAAGTTACTTTGGTGCGGAAATCCTAATTGTGGTGAAAACACAATGATTATTCTGCTTTAAATTGACATAGATGGACTTCTTGTACCTCTTTCTCTTATTTTCTTACTGGTTGCAAAGTATGATTAATCATTAATTTATGCAGCCGTAATGTGCTTAATCAATGCTCTTTATGCTTGCTGTTTCTGCTGTAGAGATCCAAATTGAATGTAAGATTGTGGGCCAAACTTAATGTTAATGCATAACGTATCTGTCTTTGGATTGTTATTAATTTTCCATGGGTCTGGGCACATTTAAAATAGAAACAAAGGAATCTCTTTATAATCATCTCTGATTTTCTGGAATATTTTATACTACCCACTTAAACAACTTAAGGTGGCTTTCAACTTGCATATATTAAAACATCCATAAAAATCAATAAAGTATCCAAATATTTTAACAGTCTCTGTTAAATAATCCTACGATGTCTTTTGGAAGAGGATGATTTTGGTCTGCTTCCTAAAAAGTAAACAGTTGTGGACCATCCTGACTTCAGAAGATGGATTGCTTTAAAGCAGGGCTCCAAACTTGGTAACTTTAAGACTTGTGGACTTCAATTCTCAGAATTCCTCAGCCAGCTTTGCTGAATTTTGCTGGCTGAGGAATTCTGGGAGTTGAAGTCCACAACTCTTAAAGTTGCCAAGGTTGGAGACCCCTGCTTTAAAGGGAAGTGGTTACCACTGAGAATGCCCTTTCTTCTTTAAAAAAATATTCCTGATTCAGTCCCCCAGTTATATTTCATCTTTTTTTTCTTAACTATGTTTTTTTTTTTTTGAGTTTTCCTTTTTTCCTTGCCTCCCCAGTAAATAGCTGAACATTGTTCATAGTCTTTGGTGTTACTCAGAACATAGTAGGATGGCTTTGAATTCCTCCAATACAGCATCATCCCTCACTGTTTATTGAATATAACTTCTGAAAATTATACTCCAAATGAGATCTTTTATTATTATTATTAAACTTCATAATACAAAATACAAATGAAAATAAATATAGTAGGAATATGATAATGGGAAAGGGGGCACATAGAAGTGTAGCAGGGGTGGGTTCTACTTACCTTTACTACTGGTTTGTAGTGGGGCCGCACGCTTGCGCTCGCTTCGTTCGCGCACACACTCTTCTGCGCAAGTGCAGAAGCATTTTGATGACGTCGGGGTCAGTGGGCTAAGCCTCCCACCGGTTTTACTACCGGTTCTATAGAACCGGTGCAAACCGGGGGCAACCCATCACTGAAGTGTAGGGTGGCAAAGAAAAGAGCTTTCCTTTTCTAAACTTTTTTTCAGCACAGTAAAATAAAAATAGCAAGGGAGAGCCTCAGCTTTTTCTTTCACATACTTAGTATACTAGAACATAGTCCAAATGAAGTCTTTATAGAATATTGCTTCATAACAGGGTGCGCTATTCAAAAACCAGTAGAGACAATGTGCTAGAAACAGAGAGAGTAAATAATCATTTATGGTAGTGGTTCTCAACCTTCCTAATGCTGCGACCCTTTAATACAGTTCCTCATGTTGTGGTGACCCCCAACCATAAAATTATTCCTAAAACCATTGAAAATATGTGTTTTCCGATGGTCTTAGGCGACCCTTGTGAAAGGGTCGTTCGACCCCCAAAGGGGTCGCGACCCACAGGTTGAGAACCACTGATTTATGGCATCAAAAGACATGTATGCAATGTATTTGTAATATTCCTGTATTACCAATACCAAGCTAGTTGTGAAACTTTTTAGAGCTCACGGTTACCAGTTAACAAGTAGACAAAATGAAATTTGAATTTTAGCATAGGTTAACATTTAGTTTAAGTTAATTTCATTAATATTTGCTTTCTACAAATAAAAAAAATCATTTTAGCATCCTTCTCAAGCTACTTTCAAAGATGGCTGTCATTTATTTTATCGTGTAGGTAGGGAAGGAAGTTACAGAAAAATGAAGTGTTTTGAAATAATTTGACAAGTCTGAAAAGTGTAGTGCCCATCAAATACACTATATTTTTTATCATCTTCAGGAATCTTAATAATAATCTTGGACTGTTCCACTACTAAGAGTTTGTTTGGAATGACAGCTTTAGCATTCCATTAGAGGATAGTAAATTGTCAGTTATTTAATTACTGTTTTGTCAGTAGCATAGCCCAATTCAAGTATCTTTCATATTTCTCTTATTAATATGAAAAATTATATTAAACAGACACTGTAAAATAAGATACACTTACTGATGCTTGATAAATTTGCTTACAGAGATCAAGAAATAAAAGATATTTTAGAAGGGAAGGAGGGAAGAAAGAAAGGGAGGAAATGAAGGGAGGGAGGGAGGGAGGGAGGAAGGAACGAATATTGATTTTAGTAAGCTTATTCGCACTTTCACTTGTTACCTAACTCTGAAAAACTTATTGTTAGGTCACATTTCCAAAACATTTCTGCAGTACAATATTTGGTGACAGCTTAATAACAGGAAACGCAGGAGGACCCCTTGGAGGGAAGAGCCGAGGATTTTGTTCAGTATCTGTATGACAAAATCATTCAGATTCGGGAAGATCTGGACTCCGACTGGGTAGATCCAGCAAGGGTGATGGAGGCAGGTCTTGAGAATGTTATCTGGGATGAGTTTGATCCTATGACCCCAGATGAAGTGGACAGGATTCTGGGTAGATTGAACACAACCGCATGTTTGTTGGACCCGTGTCCCTCCTGGTTAGTGCTGGCTTCCCGGGAGGTGATGCGAGGCTGGCTCCAGGGGATTATAAATGCTTCATTGGGCGAGGGTGTCTTCCCCGCCGCCCTGAAGGAGGCGGTGGTGAGGCCTCTCCTCAAGAAGCTTTCCCTGGACCCGGCAGTATTGGCTAATTATCGTCCAGTCTCCAACCTTCGCTTCGTGGCGAAGGTTGTTGAGAGTGTGGTTGCGCGACAGCTTCCCCAGTACCTGGATGAAACGACGTATCTGGATCTGTTCCAGTCAGGCTTCAGGCCTGGGTACAGCACGGAAACAGCATTGGTCATGTTGGTTGATGATCTCTGGAGGGTTCGGGACAGGGGTTGCTCCTCTGTCCTGGTCCTGTTAGATCTCTCAGCGGCGATACTATCGACCATGGTATCATGCTGCACTGGTTGGAAGAGTTGGGGGTGGGAGGCACCGTACTATGGTGGTTCTCCTTTCTCTCCAATCAGTCACAGTCTGTGTTGACATGGAGCAGAGGTTGACCCCGAGGCCCCTCATATGTGGGGTGCCGCAAGGATCGGTCCTCTCGCCCCTTTTGTTCAACATTTATATAAAGCCGCTGGGCGAGATCATCTGTGGTTTCGGGGTGAAGTATCATCAGTACGCTGATGACACCCAGCTGTACATCTCCACCCCGGACCACCCCAACGATGCCCTTGAAGTGATGTCCCGGTGCCTGGAGGCCGTACAGATCTGGATGGGGAGAAACAGGCTCAGGCTCAACCCATCCAAGACCGAGTGGCTGTGGTTTCCGTCGTCCCGATATAGTCAGCTGGTGCCATTGCTGACTATTGGGGGCGAATCATTGGCCCCCACGGAAAGGGCTCGCAACTTAGGCATCCTCCTGGATTCACGACTGTCTTTAGAAGAGCACTTGACGGCCGTGACCGGGAGGATTTTTCATCAGGTTCGCCTGATCCACCAGTTGCGTCCCTTTCTAGATCGGGACTCTCTACACACAGTCACTCATGCCCTTGTCACCTCTCATCTGGACTATTGTAACGCTCTCTACATGGGGCTCCCCTTGAGGTGCACTCGGAGGCTCCAACTGGCGCAGAGTGCGGCCGCGCGGGTGGTTATGGGAGCGACGTGGAGTTCCCATGTAACACCTCTCCTGCATGAGCTGCGCTGGCTCCTGGTGGTCTTCTGGGTGCACTTCAAGGTTTTGGTTATCACCTTTAAAGTGCTCCATGGCTTAGGACCTGGTAATCTACGGGACCGCCTGCTACCACCAATAGCCTCCCACCGGCCAGTACGCTCCCATAGAGAGGGGCTCCTCCGGGTGCCGTCAGCCAAACAATGTCAACTGGCGGCCCCTAGGGGGACAGCCTTCTCTGTGGGGGCACCTACGATCTGGAATGAGCTCCCCCCAGAGATACAGAGGATCCCGGATCTGCACACCTTCCGTTGCGCGCTCAAGACTTTCTTATTTCATCAAGCTGGCCTGGCCTAAATCTTCTCCCCTTTTAAATGTAAATTTTAATTTGTTTTTAAATTATTGGGTATTTTAAATTTATCTCAGCCAAATTATTTAATTCGTTTTTATCCTATTTTAAATTTTGTATTTATGTATTTTATTCTGTGGCTGTTCACCGCCCTGAGTCCTTCGGGAGTAGGGCGGTATAGAAATCCAATAAAATAAATAAAATAAATAATTAATAAATGAGCTTCTCTAGCTGAAATTTAGTGCTATAGAACAGTTGACTTTATTGTTGTGGTACTGGCCTATCTGCTAAGCAGCAACATCCCTACTTGGGTTGCTAGATTTTATCACCAGGTTGGCAGTGGAACTTCAAAGCTTGGAATTTCAATCCACTCCTAATCATCAAGACCCAACTCATGGGGGTTATGTGTCACATTTGAGCTATTTTACTCTGTCCTATTTAGGGCTGCATCTCAGCAACCACTCTTGCAGGTGGTTTAGAATATAGCAGCAGAGACAGCTATGAGCATGCTTCAGAATGGAAGTTGTACAGGTTACTAGTAAACTTCTGGATGCAATTCAAGGTGATGATTGTTACTTATAAAGTTCTTTGTTGTATATGACCTAGTTCTTTGAGGGTCTCTCAGTTTTCTGTAATTTCTATACAATTGAGCAGAGTCCAACATTCTTCAAGTCCCACTGATGAAAAAGTGTCACCTAGTTCTTCCCTCCGTGTAGTCCCTTGGTGGAGTCTTTGTGGGATGTTTGTGATTTTATATTATTTAATTTTAATTGTTTCATGATGTATGCTGCCCAGATTGCAATGGAATCAAGTAGGCTTTAAAATATTTCTTTTCCACTTACCAAACAGGTTATAGTCTATATTTCTAATTCTCACATCCAGTATTGATTGGTATATGGAAAATTCTTAAGCAGCAATAATTACATAATTGTAAAATACCTAAGCACCAGTGACATAGACACTGCACTATTAAGAGCTGTCATTTTTATTGTACAGCATATATGTAGATTACATTTTAATCCTGAAAGACTTCAAAAAAAATTGTGATGTTTAAATGAACATTTCTCATTCTCTTTTAGTTCCACAAAGTATTTTACATTCCTTTAACTTTGAAAATGAATGACATAAAAGCAAAGAGACGCATATCATATGAGTCATATTCTTCTTCCTAAGACATGAAATACTGGAAAGATTTTCAATTTTCATAAATTTCAATTTTGATACAATAGTTGTATGTCCTGAAGTTATCTACGATGTTAATGTACTGTAATTAGGTTAAGTGTCTCTCTGGTGGAAATAACACTGTAAGATTTTCTTAAGGTATATCCTAATATTTAATAGATTAGATCCTATTCTTTTGATAAAATGAAGCCCATGCTGTTGTGGACAAATAGAGGTGTTGAAATATATTGGCTGGATCAAGGACGATGGACAATGCGAAGATCATGTAATTAACCATTTATTAACAACAGCTGGGCTAACTGCCACAGCTATAACTAAAACTGCTTGGAACTCTGCCTGACAGCTCTTATCTAGCCAGCTGTCAGGCGGCTTAACCAATCAACGAACAGAACGTTACTTTAACCAATCAATGAACAGAATGCTGCTTCCTACTTCAGCAGACTTAATACATTGCACCCCTTTCCACCTGGATGGCGCATATGTAGTCCTGGAGGTATGCCGGTCGGCGCTGGCTTCTGATCGAACGTCTTAACCCTGCCTCACTCACAGACTTTTGTGAGGAATTACTTTCCCCAGCAGTTCTAATAACTACAGGTTGTCAGGTTTCGATGTCATCTCAAATAAATTGCACTCCCAAACAATCTTTGCTGAAATATTCCATTTATTGAGTATGACAGATCTGGCCCCGACTTCGTCGTAGCCGATACTAACCCTCTGACCTCCAAACCCTTCCCTTTCTCTTCCCCAATTCTCATCTTCTCATTGGCCATCCTCCAAGTCAGTCTCCCCAGCTTCTGACCTCAACCCACAGGAATGTCCCCCTCCCATCCCATCTCCTAGGGGATATTATCTACAGAGAAAATAAGTAGGTGAAAAGTCAAGCTTTGTCTCCTGCTTTTTATGGCAGCATCAGAATGCTGACATCCGGCCCCTCTCCCTTCATTTTTCCAGGGAGGCCTGTTTCAAGGGAAAAAAAAACCAAATTAAGTACCGTTACCCCATCCAAGGGTGTGTCCCAACCGCTCCCGCCTTGCCCAGGTGATCTGCATGGAATTTGGCTATAAGGCGATCAGCTTGGATATTTGTGTTCTTGACCCAGGAAGCCTCTGACAAGGAGTAACCCTTCCACTTAATTAAGTATTGGAGGCGCCCCCTATGCCACCTCGAATCGAGAATTCGCTGTACCTCATAGTGAGTGTGGCCCCCAACAACCAGGGGCTCAGGGGGGTCACGTGGCATTGGCCTTAAAGTTGACCCCACCACAGGCTTCAGGAGGCTGCTGTGGAAAACGGGGTGTATCTTCCCTAGTAGCCGGGGCAACCGCAATTGTACTGTAACCGGGTTGATTATTTTTACTATAGGGAAAGGTCCTATTAATTTCGGGCCCGATTTCTTGCTCGGGAGTCTAAGTCTCAAATACTTGGTGGAGAGATAAACCTTCTCCCCCACTCGAAATGGTATTTGGGGAGTTCGGTGCTTATCTGCTTGTTTCTTATAGGATTATGCCGCCTTGGCCAACGCCCTCTTAATGTTCTCCCAGGTTTCTCTCAACATATCCATCCAATCGGTCAAGCTGATTGAGGAAGGGGGCTCTCTTGGGTACTCTGGCATGGGGACGAAATCCATACCACTCATTATTTTAAACGGGGTTAATCCCCTGCTACTGTGGACAGTATTATTATACGCGACCTCCACAAACGATAGGAGGTCTGCCCAATTGGACTGTTGGTAGTTGACGTAACATCTTAAATACTACTCTATCATGGCATTCAGTCTCCGCCCCCCCCCCATTGGTGCTTGGGTGAAACGCTGATCTGAGGCCTTGGGATGAACCTATGGATCGTAGTCTGTCAGGTTTCGATGTCATCTCAAATAAATTGCACTCCCAAACAATTAATCTTTGCTGAAATATTCCATTTATTGAGTACGACAGATCTGGCCCCGACTTCGTCGTAGCCAATACTAACCCTCTGACCCCCAAACCCGTCCCTTTCCATTCCCCAATTCTCATCTTCTCATTGGCCATCTTCCAAGTCAGTTTCCCCAGCTTCTGACCTCAACCCACAGGAATGTCCCCCTCCTAGGGAATATTATCTACAGAGAAAATAAGTAGGTGAAAAGTCAAGTCTCGTCTCCTCCTTTTTATGGCAGCATCAGAATGCTGACACAGGTACGTTACTGCTTTCGACCTGTGTTTCAATTTCTCCCACGGGGTTTGTATTGTCCGAAGTAATCTGTCGGCTCAAAATCTGCTGCTCCTCGTCTGGTAGCTTCTCAGCTTCTGGTATGCCCCTTAACCCTTGGCTGAAACTTTCTCCTGCCTGGTTCTCTCTTTCTGTTATATCATGTTCAGTATCCCATCTGACCCATAGCTGGTCTTGGTAACGTCTCCAAACCTTGCCTTGTCCCATATCAACCTTATATGAGCATGGACCTGTAATATCCACCACCTTACCTGGTAACCATAATGGCTGACCCTCATAATTCCTGGCGTACACTTTATCACCCACACCAAAAGGTTTAGATGTCCTATTTGAATCCAAAGGCTTGGCAGGGGCGTAACGGGGGTGTAACCTGTCCAAAATTGTACGCAGCCGGCGACCCATCAGTAATTCTGCCGGACTCCGATTGGTAACCTGACAAGGGATGGTGTGTTGCACTAACATATACTCCGCTATATGGTCATGCCATTTCCCTGGTCCCATGAGGCCTAATGCGTCCTTTGCAGATCTCACAGCCCTTTCTGCAAGGCCATTACTGGCTGGGTGGTAAGGAGAGATAAGGGCATGCCTGATACCTAATTGGGCAAGGAACAACTCAAATGTGGTAGAAGTTAATTGGGGCCCATTATCTGATACCAATAGGTCGGGCAACCCATGGGTTGAGAATAGTGTACGAAGGGCCTTTATGACAGCCTCTGAGGATGTTGAGTGCATAAGTATCAGTTCAATCCATTTAGAGTACGCGTCAACCACCACTAAAAAAAATTGACCATGAAATGGCCCCGCAAAGTCTATATGAAGGCGGGACCACGGGCCAGCAGGGTCTTCCCATTTCCTGGGCTTACCCTTAGGGGGCATTGGCCGAGACTCTTGACAAGGGCGGCAAGTGGCCACCCAGTCGGTGATACATTGATCAAGAGTAGGCCACCAGAGATAGGCTCTAGCTAGAGCCTTCATTCGGACTATTCCTGGATGTCCGGAATGCAATGATTTTAACACAGAATCCCGTAAAGATTTTGGAATCACCACCCTGTGTCCCCACAGTAAACAACTCCCCATGGTAAATAATTCCGTTTTACGGTTTCCACTTCATGTCCACGGGCCCTTGCGGCCACCCCCTTAGTACCCAGTCCATGACTGTAGAGATCTCTGGATCACGGGATGAAACTCGAGCGATGTCAGCCGCCGTCAAAACGAAAGGTGAGTCTTCAATCATCAGGACTGATGAGGCGGGAGTTGGGTCAGAGAGCAACATTGGCACGGGGTACTGGCTGAGGGCGTCAGCATGGGCCAGGTTCTCACCTGGCACGTACAGGAGCGTGTAGTCGTAGGCGGATAGACCACCTGGTGAATCTCGGGGATAGGAATTGCGGAGTTGGACGGTCAGCTGCTAGTAGACCAAGCAGAGGCTTATGATCTGTCACTAGTGTAAAACGTCGACCATATAGGTAATGATGAAACCGCTTGACTCCAGCTACCAATGCTAGAGCCTCCTTGGCTAGCTGTGAATAATTTTGCTCCGCTGAAGCCAAAGTCCGGGAGAAAAATGCAACGGGGGTTTCACGGCCATCAGGGAAACGGAGATTTAAGACTGCTCCCACACCATAAGGAGAAGCATCACACGCTAGCACGAGGGGTAGGGACTCGCAGTAGTGAGCGAGGACAGAGTTTGAAACGAGTATACATTTGACATTAGTAAATGCAGCGGCTGCAGTTGAATCCCGGTTCCAACGTGTCCCCCGGTTCAGCAAACGATGCAAAGGTTCCGCAATAGATGCCTTGTGTGGTATGAAAACTGCAAAAAAGTTTAAAAGGCTTAAGAAGGCTTGAAGTTCGGCCTTGTTGGTGGGAGCAGGGACATGTAAAATAGCGTTTGTCTTAGACTCTGTAGGGTGTATACCCTTACCATCAATTAGAAAACCCAAGAACTCGATTTTGGAAGCAGCTACAATACATTTGCTTCACTTAACTTTGAGCCCCACTCTCTGGAATTCAGTTAGAACCGATCTGAGTCTTTTAAGGAGTTTGGTGGTGCTGGTGGCCGATACTAATACGTCGTCAAAGTATGGTACAACCCAGGGAATTCCATTAAGTAAACGTTCCATCATGCTCTGGAAGATTCCCGGGGCAACTGAAACCCCAAATTGGAGGCGGCGGCAATGGAAAGCACCCCGGTGTGTCACTATAGTTTGTGCGTCCGCTGTTTGGTCATCCACAGGCAGTTGTTGATATGCCTGTGCTAAATCTAATTTAGCAAATACGGAGCCAGTACCCAAGGAGTGCAACAAATGTTGCACAATAGGAATGGGGTAGGCATGCGCCTGTAATGCATGATTAATTATGCATCGGTAATCTGCGCAGATGTGCACTGAACCATCCGCCTTCATGGCAATAACAATGGGGGTTTCCCATGGTGCGTACTCAACAGGCTCAGGATACGTTGTGCTATTAATTTGTCAAGTTCAGCATCCACCTTTGGTCGCAATGCAAACGGTACTCTTTGCGGCTTAAGGTGACGAGGCTGCACTTGAGGGTCGAGACTGAGTGAAACTGGTTGTCCAGTGTATTTTCCTAATTCCTCAGAGAAAACTGAGGGGAATTCATTATATAACATGTCCAGTTCAGATGAGATGGCATTAATCCCTTGTATAGTTAGACCTAATGCATCGAACCAATTAAGGCCCAACAGGCTAGGGAATTTTCCTTCCACAATGACTAGTGATAATAATCCACTAAACTTCTTAAATTGTACTCGGAATGTGCCACTTCCGACAATCGGAATGTTGGCTCCTTGGCAATCTTTTAGCAGGAGATGGCAGGGGTCTAGTTGTCATTTAGCCAGTTTCGGAACTAGTCATTTAATTGTACTCCATGACACCAAGGATGTAGCGGAGCCGGAATCAATTTCCATGGTGCATGATTTCCATTCGGTGAATACCATAAGACAAATCTTCTGCTTGCTCAACATATTTGATGGTGTTACTAAATTCACATCAGAAGAGGATCGTTGGTTACTATTACGAACTTTAGACGGATTAGGATGATATTGTCGGCCCCCATCCTGCGGCACACATGATTCAAACTGTGGCTGAGGGGCTCTGCATATTCTGGCGAGATGACCTTTGCGGCTGCAGCGGCGGCCCTCTGCATGTTTAAAACAGCAATTAGCACGCAGGTGATTTCCTTCACAGCTGAAACATGCGTTTGGCCCCCTAGACATGCTAGTTGGGCCAGAGTTTTGTTTTCTAGATTCTTGAAGACGGCACACTTCAAAATCACCATCAGAATCTGACAGATTCTCATTTGTCTCATTTACAGACGATGAGTCTTTTTCTGTCTTAGGTGTAGTATATCCACGGGGCAATTCAGCTAGTGACATTGCTGCCAGTTCTGCAGCACACGCCTCATCCAATGCCATTTGAAATGTGAGGTCATGATTCGCAATCAGACGCCTTTTAAGACTTTGGTCCCTGACCCCACTGACAAGTCTATCTAGGAGATAATCTTCTAACTCAAAGAATTCACAATGCATGGCCACCCTGCTCAGAGCCGCAACATATTGATTAATAGTCTCTCCAGGGGCCTGATCACGATGGTAAAAGTGTTGGTGGCAGGCTATTCTTCAGAGGGCTGGTGCGTAATGTTTTTTTAATTTTTTTATAAAGTCTTTCCATGTTCCTGAATGTACAGATTGTGAAGCCATTAATGTCATTGCAGTATCAAACATTTCAGTACCGCAGAAACTTAGGAAATAAGCGTGTTTGCGCTCAGGCGTCAGCTTTGTATAATCATTTGCAATTAAGAAATATTCAAAACGTACCAAATAAGCCTCCCACGTCTCTGCACTGGGATTGAAAGGAGGAAAGGTCTGTGCGGACGCCATTTCCTCTTCTTCTTCTTCTTTTTTTTTTCCTAACTGACTCATGTTTTGCTTCTTCAGTTTAAATCTCTCTTGTTTCCTTATTACTATGACCGGTAGATCGACCAGTTGATCCTCGTCGCCAGTTGAAATGTATTGGCTGGATCAAGGACGATGGACAATGTGAAGATCATGTAATTAACCGTTTATTAACAACAGCTGGGCTAACTGCCACAGCTATAACTGAAACTGCTTGGAACTCTGCCTGACAGCTCTTATATTGCCAGCTGTCAGGCGGCTTAACCAATCAACGAACAGAATGTTACTTTAACCAATCAATGAACAGAATGTTACTTCCTACTTCAGCAGACTTAATACATTGCAGGTAGCTTTTATGGCCTTGCATCTTTGCATCTTGCTTAGCTTTGATATCAATGCTTACTTTTTTATACTTAAATATTTTACTTGCAGTTAGGTTATTTTATCTTCAATGGCTTGTTAAATTCATCTTTAATGAATGAAGAAATAACAATAGGATCTAGTTTTAGTCAATTTAGATCCACTGATATCACTGACATACTGTAATTCTGAGTGATTTAAATAAGTCTTCTCTAACTGGTTAAACCTGAATCCATACCATTAAGTGTATCACTGATATACCTGCTATGTTACTGTATATACCTCAGTTTTCATTGGAATAATAATTTACCCAGCTACATGGGTGGTTAATTTGGTACAGTCTTCCCAAATGTTTCCTGACTATGTGTGGATTTTTCCATCTTCAAAAAATAAAGCCAAACACATCTGTAGAGCCACACATTAGAGAATATTTCTGTAATTTATTTATGATATTTGTATAGTCACCCATCTCACATGAAAGTTACTCTGGGCAGCATACAGCATTTAGTTAAAAATACATGAAATCACAATTAAAAAATAAGCATTGCGAATGAACATAAAAGAGGAGAGGATGATAATAACCACAGTAAGGGACAATCATAAAATGGCAGAAGTGGCATGCTGTGGACCCCATGAGTCAAAGTATTTTGGTCAGTGGGGTCTAGGAAAAAGGTCTTTTCTGCCATGTCTCCCACTCTCTGGAATATTGTGCCCCCCCAAGTTGACATAAGCCTTCAATTCCTTCGTATCTCCGGGGGCAAATCGTTCCAGAGGGCAGGAGCTGCCACAGAGAAGGCTCTCCCCCTGGGGGTTGCCAGCTGACATTGCCTGGCTGATGGCACCCTGAGGAGTCCCTCTCTGTGGGAGCGTACTGGTCGGTGGGAGGCTATCGGCGGCAGAAGGCGGTCCCGCAAATACCCAGGTTCTATGGTAACCAACACCTTGAAGCGCACCCGGAAGACCACTGGAAGCCAATGCAGCTCACACAGGAGAGGTGTTACATGGGAGCGCCCCCTCGCTCCCATAATCCCCCACGCAGCCGCATTCTGCACCAGTTGGAGCCTCCAGGTGCTCCTCAAGGGGAGCCTAATATTTACCTAATATCTGTTGATTTTAATATTTAATATTTTAATGGGTTTTTTTTTACTTTTGCTTTTATGACATTGTAAGTTTCCCAGAACTGCTTGACTGTAGGAAGAGTGGCATATAAATTAAATAAATAAATCTCCCAGGCCTGATAATATAGCCAGGTCTTGAGGCACTTGCAGAGGGACAGAGCTAATCTCGCTTCTAGGGGAAGAAGATTCCATAAAATGGACATTGTGGCAAAAAAAGCTCACCTCCTGGCATCCAACAGATGTAATTCCCTGGAAGATAGGACCTGCAACATGCCTTCTCTGCCAACTTGATGGGGCAGGCAGATAATTTAGCCCTATGCCATGAAAGCTTTTAAAGATCAAAAATAGTCCTTTGAATTGGACCTGGAAGCAAACTGGCAACCAATGCAGCATACCAAGCAGAGATGTGATGTGTACCCATCTAGAAGCACACATAACTGCCTGTGCTACTGCATTTTGCACTAGCTGAAGCTTCCAGATGTACTTTAAGGGAATATCCATGTAGAGTGACTTATAGAAACTAAACAGGAAGTGATTAGAACATGAGTGATAGTGAGCAGAACCCTCCAATCTAGGAATGAGTGTAATTGGTACACAACACAAAAGTGCACATAGGCCCTTCTAGCACAACTGCCCCAGATTATTCACAGGCTCACTCTGGGGCAATGCCACCCCATCTAGTACCAAAAGTGGCATAATTCTAGAATCAGAAGGCCCCCCAAACCCAAAGCCACTCTGTCTTGCTGGAGTTCAGTATGTTGTTCCTCATCCAGACTCTCAGAGGTTCAGGCATCAAATAAAGACATTCACAGAATCATTTAATTGTCTGAGGCAGATATGTACAATTAGGTATCATTAGCATGTTGCTAATACCTCAGGCATGTCGATGGATGAGCTCACCGAGCGGCCTCATGTAGTTGTTAAATAGAAGGCGAGAGAGTACCAAACCCTGGGCCACCTCACATAGCAGGGACTGAAGGTGGCAACTCTCCTCCCTAACCACCACTGAGTAAAATCAGCCTTTGAAGAAGGAGGTGAACCAGCATAACACCATACTGCCCAGTCGAGAATGTTCAAAAAGAGAGACCAAGTAGGGCAAGAATGGATACACTCTCACCAGAGTTCATCCAAAACAGCAACCAAATGCTGTTTCCATTCTATACCCAGGCCTGAATCCTGACTGAAAGGAATCCAGATAATTCTGCTTTATTACCTTCCTTCTTCCCCCCAATTTTTTTCATGTTTGTTATTGTTATCTCACCAAAACTACATGACTAATTAATTAATTTTAAAGCAAAAACAGAGTTGTCAGAATTGTTTAAAGCAAACAATTCATATAATGTAATATATCATAGTACATTTAGTCTAATATATCATAGTTAAAGTTGTTGAGTCATTGGCTGGTTTTTATATGTCTGTTAATAAATGTAGGCAGTAGTGAATGAACCTTTCCCCAAATGAACAAAACTAAGGTCCTTCTTTTCTTCTTTTCCAAATTTGAATTATTTTCTGCCTGGTATATATTTAGCATTTGTGTTCTTCAGTGACCTCTTTAATAATATTACAAGCATTTTAAAGCATATTCTGAATGAGATACGTCTATAAGAAATATGAGTTTAATATTTATCCAAAAGAATATCTCCACTGGTGTCACAGTTTTAAATAAAAACTGTTTTGAGATTGTTTTTAACAGCAAAAAAAAATCTGTTTTGTTTTGTTTTACAAATAAATGACCATTAGAAAAAAAAATCATTTTTTTAAACTAAGGTAATTGTTGATTAAAACAAGAACACATCATATTCAGTACAGTAAAGGGCCATTTCAGTTCTAGACATTTCTATATGTTACTTCCATAATAATTTGTCAGATCATATGTGGAATCCCTTTCATGGATCACTGCCTTGTTGTGGCCAAGGGGCTTGTGCAGCGCAATGAAGCTATGAGCTATGCCCTGCAGGGCCACCCAAGACGGACAGGTCATAGCAGACAGCTCTGACAAAACGTGATTCACTGGAGAAGGAAATGGCAACCCACTCTAGTATCTTTGCCATGAAAACCCCATGGACATTACCAAAAGGCAAAAATATGTGACGCTGGAAGATGAGCCCCTCAGGTTGGAAGGTGTCCGATATGCTACTGGGGAAGAGCAGGGGGCTAATACTAGTAGTGCCAGAATGAAGCGACTGGGCCAAAGCCGAAAGGACTCTCAGCTGTGGATATATCTGATGGTGAAAGGAAAGTCCTCTGCTGTAAAGATCTATTCTCCATAGGAACCTGGAATGTAAGATCCATGAATCAAGGCAAGCTGGATGTAGTCAAACAAGAGATGACAAGACTGATCATTGACATCTTAGCAATCAGTGAACTAAAATGGACAGGAATGGGTGAATTTAATTCAGATGAACATCAGGTACACTACTGCAGGCAAGAATCCCTCAGAAGAAATGTAGTAGCCTTCATAGTCAATAAAAGAATAGGAAAAGTAGTACTGGGATACAATCCCCAAAATGGCAGAATGATCTCAGTTCAAATCCAAGGCAAACCATTCAACATCACAGTAGTCTAAGTCTATGTCCCAACCACTGGTGCTGAAGAGCCTGAAATTGACTGGTTCTATGAAGTCCTACAACACCTTCTAGAATTAACACCAAAAAATGATGTCCTTATCATCATGGGATATTGGAATGCTAAAGTAGGAAGTCAAAAGATAACTAGAATAACAGGCAAGTTTGGTCTTCGAGTATAAAATTAGGCAGGGCACAGACTGGTAGAATTTTGTCAAGAGAATACGATGGTCATAGCAAACACTCTTTACCAACAACCCAAGAGACGTCTCTACACATTGACATCACCAGACGGTCAACACAGAAATAAGATTGAGTATGTGCTCTGCAGCCAAAGATGGAAAAGCTCTATACAGTCAGTAAAAAAAAACCCAAGAGCTGACAGTGACTCAGATCATCAGCTTCTCATAGCAAAATTTATGGCTTAAATTGAATAATGTAGGGGAAAGCAATAGGCAACTCAGATATGAACTAAATCATATCCCTGATGAATATACAGTAGAGGTGACAAATAGATTTAAGGAATTAGATCTAATAGGCAGAGTGCCTGAAGATCTAAGGACGGAGGTTTGCAATATTGTACAAGAGGTAGCAACTAAAACCATCCCAAAGCAAAAGAAATGCAAGAAAGCAAAATGGCTGTCTGAGGAAATCTTACAAATAGCTGAGGAAAGAAGGGAAGCTAAAGGCAAGGGAGAAAGAGTTTAGTTTAGTTAGTTTTATAAAATTTGTATACCGCCCTACTCCCAAAGGACTCAGGGCGGTGAACAGGCACAAAATAAAACACATAAATACAAAAGTTAAAACATGATTAAAACCCAATTAAATAATTTTTGCCCGAGACAATTTAAAACTCCCAATAATTTAAAACGAATTAAAATTTCAGTTTAAAAATTTAAAAGAAGGGGAGAAAATTAGGCCGGGCCGGCCTGCTGGAATAGGAGTGTCTTCAAAGCACGGCGGAAAGTGCGCAGATCCGGGATCCTCCGTATCTCCGGGGGAGCTCGTTCCAGATAGTAGGAGCCCCCACAGAGAAGGCCCTCCCCCTAGGGGCCGCCAGTCGACATTGTTTGGCTGATGGCACCTGGAGGAGCCCCTCTCTATGAGAGCGTACAGGCTGGTGGGAGGCTGTTTGTGGTAGTAGGCGGTCCCGTAAGTAGCCAGGTCCTAAGCCATGGAGCGCTCTAAAGGTGGTAACCAAAACCTTGAAGCGCATCCGGAAGACCACCGGGAGCCAGTGCAGCTCGCGCAGGAGAGGTGTCACAAAGGAGCACCATGTTGCTCCCATAACCACCCGCGCGGCCGCACTCTGAGCCAGTTGGAGCCTCCGGGTGCTCCTCAAGAGAAAGATAGACCCAGTTGAATGCAGTATTCCAGAGAATAGTTAGAAGAGATAAGAATGCCTTCTTAAATGAACAGTGCAAAGAAATAGAAGAAAGCTATAGAATAGGGAGGACCAGAGATCTCTTAAAGAAAATTGGAGATATGAAGGAAACATTTCATGCAAAGATGGGCATGATAAAGGACCAAAATGGCAGGGACCTAACAGACACAGAAGACATTAAGAAGAGGTGGCAAAATTACAGAGAAGAACTATATAAGAAGGAGCTTAACCACAATGGGGTGGCCACTGACCTTGAGCCAGACATCCTGAAATGTGAAGTCAAATGGGTCTTAGGAAGTCTGAGTAACAACAACGCTAGTGGAAGTGACAGTATTCCAGCTTAGCTATTCAAAATCTTAAAAGAGGATGCAGTAAAAGTGCTACACTCAATATGCCAGCAAATTTGGAAAACTCAACAGTGGCCACAGGATTGGAAAAGGTCAGTTTACATTCCAATTCCAAAGAAAGTCAATGCCAAAGAATGTTCAGACTACTGCACCATTGCACTCATTTCACATGCTAGCAAAATTATGCTCAAATTCCTACAAGCTAGGCTCCAGCAGTATGTAAATTGAGAACTACCAGAAGCACAGGCAGGATTTCGAAGAGGCAGAGGAACTAGAGATCAAATTGCCAACATACACTGGATCATGGAGAAAGCTAGAGAGTTTCAGAAAAACATCTACTTCTGCTTCATTGACTATTCTAAAGCCTTTGATTGTGTGGATCACAACAAATTGTGGCAAGTTCTTAAAGAGATGGGAGTACCAGACCTCCTTATTTGTCTCTTGAGAAACCTATATGAAGGTCAAGAAGCAATAGTGAGAACTGGACATGGAACCACTGATTGGTTCAAAATTGGGAAAGGAGTTTGGCAAGGCTGTATACTGTTGCCCTACCTATTTAACTTATATGAAGAGCACATCATGAGAAAGATGGTGCTAGATGAATCACAAGTTGTAACTAAGATTGCTGGTATCTGGTATCCTCAGATACCACTCTAATGGCAGAAAGTGAAGAGGAACTAAAGAGCCTTTTGATGTGGGTGAAGGAGGAGAGTGCAAAATTTGACTTGAAATTCAACATTAAGAAAGCTAAGATCGTGCTATCTGGCCCTCTTAATTCCTGGGAAATAGATGGGGAAGAAATGGAGGTAGTGACAGATTTTATTTTCCTGGGCTCCAAGATCACTGCACATGGCGACTACAGTCATGAAATTAAAAGACGCTTGCTCCTGGAAAGGAGGTTATGGAATTATGGAAAGGAGGTTATGGTTTGCCATAAGGAAAGTTATGGCAAAGGTAGACAGCATACTAAAAAGCAGAGACATCACCCTGCCAACAAAAGTGTGTATAGTCAAGGCTATGGTTTTCCCAGTTGCAATGTATGGTTGTGAAAGTTGGACCATAAGGAAGTCTGAACGCCAAAGAATTGAGGCCTTTGAACTATGGTGCTGGAGAAGACTCCTGCGAGTCCCTTGGACTGCAAGATGATCAAACCGGTCAGTCCTAGAGAAGATCAACCCTGACTGCTCTTTAGAAGGCCAGATCCTGAAGATGAAACTCAAATACTTTGGTTAACTAATGAGAAGGAAGGAGTCACTGGAGAAGAGCCTAATGCTGGGAACAATTGTGGGCAAAAGAAGAAGGGAACAACAGAGAATGAAGTGGCTGGATGCAGTCACTGAAGCAGTCAGCATGAGCTTAAATGGACTCTGGGGTATGGTAAAGTACAGGAAGAACATGGGGTCGCAATGGGTCGGACACGACTTCACAACTAACAACAACAATGTGGAATTAAAATAGATTGAAGCTGATCTGCCAGTGGAAGATTCCTTTTTTTTTTTTTTTTTTTTTTGCATACTTGGGGGTTCTGTGGGGGCAAGAGAGGGAGATTTATGTGCTCCTTTCTCTACTGTGTCATTTTCTTCACCAGGATGATTCAAAGCCCAATTTCATGGAGTGATATTTTCTGCTTCTGTAATATACCTACATATTTGTATGCACCTATTGTAATATAAAACCATTTTAGCTACAGTATAATACCTCTTGGTTGTCAGTCCAACAAAAGCTCTATTCATTTTGCAAATTGAAATATAATTTCCATGATCCTGTACTCCATAGAACAGTCAATATTCTGTGTTTCCATGGATCTCCTTTTCTCCAGATTTTGACATATACAAATGTTTTCAAAACTTTAAAAAAAAAATTTCTGGCATAATGCCTATTGAAGATCAGATTAATCTACAATAGTTGAATGAAAAGTAATGCATCCAAAGTTATAAATCACTCACAGATGACAGTACTGAAGCTCTGACATGTTGTTTAGAAACTGTTCTTTCACTTGAATTTGTGAAACGCTGCTGTGAAAGAAGGTTGTGTTGCTTTTGGTCATGAAATGGAAGCCTGAGTATTTATCATTGGGTTTCACACAAGGTGCCATGCTTGAATTAATAGTCCTTGATCCAATTAAAATTTATTGCCAAATGTAGGTTATCTATGGTGACGACTGTTGATGTGAGTAGTGTGCAGTTTTTGATTCAGATATATAAAAATGAGAGAGGGAACAGTTTATTTGTTAGACCAGAAACAAAGGGGACAACCTGTGGTAACAACTTTTCACATGAGAAAAGTTGGTGAGGTGATTAAGAATAATTGATGCATCATTCACAGGGAAATTGCTGTCAACCTTAACATTTCAAACGAATGTGTTGGTCACAATATTTATGTACTTCAGTATCAGAAAGTTTAAGCAAGATGGATTTTTCACCTGAGGATGGCAGAGATAAAAGCTTCAAGAGTTGCCAGTTGCCAGCAGCTGTTGTCATACAAAGAGAATAAAGAGCAGGAATTTCATCATAGCATTGTGATAGTGACAAGAGGTGAGCTAATCATTATGATCCAGAAACAAAGTGCCAGTGGAAAATTATCACAAAGCTTCAACATTGGGAGTGGAGGTAGGGTAGAGAATCAGAACCAAAGCTTCAGTCGGAAAACTCATATTTAGTTGTTTGGGATGCAGGTGATATTATTCATATGGTTTCCTTGTTCCTGGCAGCACTCTCAACTCCAAGCACAGTATGACCCTGAAACAATGATTAAGCAGATTTTTAAAGCACAAAATACAATATGAAAATGTTTATCCCAAGAACCACCAAGAGGTAATTGCAAAGTTTGATCTCATAGTCTTATTTCATTTAATCTGGTGCCAGGAGGCTTCCATCTTTTCCTCAATTAAAGCAATATATTTTTCAATGTTTCTGTTGATATGTGTGAATAGAAAAATACAGGTAACCAAAGAGCTCATTTGAAGGATTATTTCTAGTTTCTAAGAGGTTGTATAAGATATCAAAGTTTTTTGCTCTCTGACAGATTTATTTTAGATTTTTAGAACATTAATAAACATTGGATATATCATACAGTAAGAGATAGATTATACACACACACACACACACACACACACATAATGAAATAGTTCTTCCATCAATTTCTATCATAAAAAAACTTACATATTCCCTGTGAAATTCCACAAATATTTCTTTCTCTTTTTATTTTTCTCTTTTTATTTGCTAAATCATGTTTATGTGAAGGAGCTGGCAGATGTTAGAAAGATTGTACTATATCTTTCAAAAATCCTGGAGCGCCGGGAAATTATTAGAGGGTTGGAAAAGAGCTGATATGGTTCCCATCTTCAAAAAAGGTAGAAAAGAAAAAAAAAAAAACACTGACCCAGAAAACTACAGACCAATCAGCCTAACATCAATACCTTGGGTGATACTGGAAAAAATAATGAAAAAAAAAAAAGATTTGTGAACATCTAGAAACAAATAAAAGCATAACTAGTAGTCAGTATGGGTTTGTTAAAAACATGCCAAACCAATCTTATTTAATATTTTGCCGAAGTGACTAAATTAGTAGACCAGCAGAATGCTGTGGACATAGTATATTTAGACTTTAAAAAGGCATTCGACAAAGTAGACTATAACCTACTTGGTAAACTGGAAAAATGTGGGATAGACAGCATCACCACCAAATGGATTTTAACTGGCTGACAAACGATACTCAACTTGTAGCTGTTAATGGTACTACAACTACATGGAGGGAAGTAAGCAGTGGGGCACCACAAGGTTCCATTTAAGGCCCAATACTCTTCAATATCTTCAAAAATGACTTAGGTGAGGGAATAGAAGGGGAACTCATCCAATTTTTAGATGATACTAAGCTGGCAAGAATAGCCAACACCACAGAAGACAAGCTTAGGATCCAAAAATATATTGAACAATGGGCCCAACAACATGAAATTTAATGTGTAGAAAAGCAAGATTTTATATCTAGGCAGGAAAAACCAAAGGTACAAATACAGATTAGGCAAAACCTGTCTCAAAAACAGTAACTGTGAGAGGGATGTTAGAGTTCTACTGGACAATAAGCAATAATAAGTAATAAACACTTAGATTTATATATTCCTTCATAGTGCTTTACAGCCATGACTAGGCAGTTTACAGAGTCAGCATATTGCCACCAACAATTGGGTCCTCATTTTACCGACCTCAGAAGAATGGAAGGATGAGTCAACCTTGAATCATTCAGAATCGAACTCCTGGAGTGAGCAGTGAGTCAGCCTGTAGTACTGCATTCTAACCACTGTGCCACCACAGCACTTAAACATGAGCCAGCAGTGTTTGGTAGCAGCCAAAAAAACTAATACAATCCTTGGTTGTATAAACAGAGGCATAGAATCAAAGTCAAGCAAAGTATTAGTACCACTTTATAAATCCTTAGTAAGACCACACCTGGAATACTGCATCCGGTTTGGTCACCACATTACAAAAAATACGTTGAAACTTGGTAAAAAAGTACAAAGAATAGCAACTAAGATTATTAAGGGCCTGGAGACAAAAACATGAAGAACGGTTGCAGGAATTGGATATGGCCAGTCTAGAGAAAAGAAGGATTAGGGGTGACATGATAGTAGTATTCCAGTATTTGAGGGACTGCCACAAAGAAAAGGGGGTCAACTTATTTTCCAAAGCACCAGAAGGCAAGGCAAGAAAGAATAGATGGAAACTAATCGAAGAGAGAAGCCACTTGGAATTAAGGAGAAACTTCCTAACAGTGAGGACAAGTAACCAATGGAACAGCTTTCCTTCAGAAGTTGTAAGTGCTTCATCACTGGACATTTTGAATAAAAGACTGGACAGCCATTTGTCTGAAATGGTATAGGATCTCCTGCTTGAGCAGGGGGTTGGACTAAAAGACCTCCAAAGTGCCTTCCAGCTCTATTCTGATTGAGAGTGAGTGAGGTACCTTCCATCAGTATTCATTTTCCTATCTTCATATAAAATCTGGGGTCCAGAAGTTTAATAGAGATTTGTGAAATTGATTTTTGAGGTTCAATGTGATTTTACTAAATAGAAAAAAAATCTCAGGATCTATTAGAATAAGTCTCAGGATTTATAATGCTGAAGTTGGGATGTACGAAAGAAGGAGCAAAAGTGAAGTGTGTACTGTAGGTCCACTGTTCATTGCTTGAAAATAAATTATTTCTAAGAGAAGAGATCCAACAGCCAACACCCAGCAGCCAACTCTGAAATAAGAAGGACTAATCAGTCAAGCAGAAAACAATACCCTAATCAAGGACCTACCAAGGAGAAAATGATACCTCCACCAACACTGGCAGGACAAGCTACTGTACATAGCAAACCTAAATTTCACCAGCATTGTTGATGTTACCAAGTATCAAGGACACTACAAAATAAATTGTAATCTAAGAGGATAGTGCCCACACTAATGCAGTATATTCTTCTGGTTCACCTCAACTTCAAATAATCAAGAACTTTAATGGCAGTTTATTTACTCGTATTTTAGCGGGATTTTGGTTCTTAGCTTATGATTTGTAATTTTGCAAGATGTATAAAGAACAGAGATGAATATAAATCAATTCAATAATACAATTGTTGTCAATTGCCATTGTAAACATATAAGGAAATATTTGATTATTTAGCATTGTACAACAAGCTCTCAGAACGAAGAAAACGAGTCAATTGAACAAGGTTTTATAGACTATTTCCCAGGAGTATGTTTGAACTGGAGACCAGAACACAATTGCATTGAGGCAGAAATTTGTTTTGTGGAGGAGAATAGTAAAGTTTATAGAGGATGGAATTACAAGCTCCATCATGTAATTTATTCTTTTATTTGATAGGGTAAGATAAAAGTAACTAAATATGGCCCTCATTCACACTATAGGACATAGCGCTCAGTGTGATTGATAAAGTTAACATTATTGATGGTTTCATTCGTATGAGAATTGGAATATGTAACAAGCATATAGAATGGCTCTTTAGCTTAAACAAAAAAGTCTAAGAATTAATAGAACTTTTAAGACCACTAAAGAATGAGTTTCCAGCGCTTTTGTTAATACTTCTCAGCCAGGTCTTAATTCCTGAGGTTAACACTTTCACTTATCTTCTTAGTGCCTGTTACATTCAGTGTGTCAGAGAATTCCTAGTGCCTGATTGCCTTGTAGCTGAGCTAACAAAACTGTTTTATGCAAATTATATCTATAGTTTAGAGTCCTGAGCTGAATCGCTACAGATTTTATGAAAAGGCATTATATACACTGAGCAGTTGTATAGATTAACAGTCAATAATGCCTTTACTCTAGCTATTCAGCTAAGCATTTAATTTCTCTTCAGAAAGTTAAGAGAAGATACTTAAATTAATCATACCAGTCGCCTAGGTTCATGTATTATTTTACAGGTTAACCAATGTTTCAACAATATTAACCAATTGGAAATGTCCTTTCCGGATTCATTTTGAAACAAATGTATTAATTGAGAAATCTATATTCTGTTAGCTTCAATAAAATTTTGTCCTGAATTACAATAATTGGATTGGGCCCAGCCTACTTTTGGTGGTATCTGGACATTATAGAATCATCAAGGCACAAAATAACTTGAAGGTCATGTATTCCTGTCACTTGTTCTATGTACAAATTACAGCATTACAAATTATTATACATCTTGTCCTCAGACAGATGGAAGAGACTATCACTTCCCAAGACAGATACTCCATCGTCAAGCAATTTGTTCTGTTGGTAGTTTCTGCCTACTGTTAAATTGAATTATACTTCCATCTAATTTGCATTCGTTGGTTCTAATTCTGGCCTTTTGAACAAGAATGATAGTATTTCAGTCTCTGCATAGCAATTTTTTCACCCATTTTATGTTTTAATTTTCTTTTTTCTAAGTAAATGTACTCAGTTCTTTCCATGAGTCTTTTGTATTATTTATCATTTCATTTTATGTACTTTTCCAATGTAGAACATCCCAAAATATTAGGAATGCTTACTTTTCTTATGACGTAAATATCTTTAATCTACAATATTGCCTCTTATTATGTTCTAGAATCCAAGAATCCAGAATGCTAAGAAAACTGCCTTTTTAACTGCTGAAAAATTACAATTACTAAGCTGTGCATTATTATATAACAGTATATTTATCCCATTAACCACCAAGGAAGAAAATTCTGTCAAGGAGCACAAGCTACTGTAAATGGAAGCAAGGGCCTAAACTTACCATCGTTTTATATGAAAGTGAGCAGAATGAAATACGATATATATTAATAACTGAATAATTTTCTAACTTTCATACTAACAAACCAAGAACAGCCAAATAAGTATCTTGTGATCTTCAGGTAGATATATTTCCCTTTGTCTATCTCTCTATTTCTTTCTTCATACAGGTTATATTTGAAACTTTGTGTTCTTTACACTTATGCTACAGCATGGAAAAGGTTTGGGATATATGAATGTGAACCATGAATACCATATCCAAAATATACTTCAATATGTAAGATGTAGTATTGTGTAATATAACTTGAGGTCTCATCTGTCTCTGAGTTATATATTCCAGTCAGCATGGATGGAAAATCAATGGAATATTATGTGTGTATCTATTTTTTTAAAAAAGTGATTTAGATTTTTCTTTTAAGAAGCCATGTAGGATGCTCTAAAGAAAGCAGAACATAAGGAATCCAAAGATAAATGCTCTTCCCCCTAAAATTCAGCCTCAGAAGGAAGCTCTTAACTTAAAATTCAAATGAAGGAGAAAAGAAAATACTGTATCAGGCTAGAACTGAACAAGTATCTTTCCTTATTGGTGATTTTTTTTTAAAAAAGGGAGAATATTAATATGTCAGTTCCTACTTGCCATCAGTGATGGTAAAATCCAAACCCAAATATATTACCTTAATAATAAGACTTCACGTGGTAGATTATCTTTAGAGAAGTTTTCCAAATGTAACTGAAGATCTATTTTTTTTATTTCTCCCTTTTTAAAAGACTCAGTTCCCTTTTCCCAAGGTATGATAGATTTTAATGCTAAAAACAATAACCATATCTCTTTTCAGAAATATGTGCTTCATGTTAGAATTGGCTTCATGGTAATAGCTAATGCTTTCAGTGCAAATTTTCAATATTTCACCTGTACCTTTCAAAAGCCCATTTTAAAAACCTATTTATTGGTTAAATGAACTAACTAGATTGCATACATACCACTACAAAACACAATGAATTAAAAATACACAAGGCTAAAGTGTTACATTTCTGACTTTCTTCCTAAATTAAAAAAAAAAAAAAAAGCAAGTGACTTTCTCAACTGTAATGATAAATTCTTAGATGTAGGTCTCACAGATACACATAGCTTCTAGATCAGGAGTGTCAAACTGGCGGCCCGTGGGCCAGATGTGTCATGTGCAGGCTACGCCCACCCCAGCTTTGCGAATGGGGAAAACATCACAAAACATCACATGACGCAAAAGTGATGCAGCAAGTTTGAGATCCATGTTTTAGATGTTCTGATTATACACATTTATATGTGGAATTGCTTAATTTAATTCCATTAAAAGTCAGTTCATGCTGAGATTTTTCTGATACATCTTTGCTCCACTTTCTCTAATTATCCCATTCTTCTGTTCATTATATTGGCCCAGTTTGTTTGTCAATACCTGTTGCAGATGGGATGCAAACTTTTCATCTGAAACAGAATTTCCAAAATGAGTATGAATGGAAGCAGAGGACCACATAGAATGCAGCATGCTTTACATCTAATGTGACATTTATTTGATGGCAGAAGAAAATTGATTCAAGTCCCACCAGACCTTTGCCATCATGTTTTATGTATTTATCCAGCAGTAGTGGATCATAATGTCCCTTGACAAAACCTATTATTCTGTCAGCTATAAAGCAATAGAAAGTGTTCATAGTCTTAAAATGTGCATTTTTAAAATCTGTTCTGAGACATGAACATAGGGAATTACATAAAGTGTCTGCCCATAGATATTTCTGAGGAACTAGGTAAACATGTCTTAGAAATATATTAGGATTGTTTTAATGCTCTTTTAATTCTATCTTTGCAAAATAATAATATTAAAAATAATAATAATCACTTTGGAACTGAAATAGTTTTGCCCATTTCCTATGCAACTTCATATGGACTTACTGAGGCAGAGATGATGATTGAGAAAATGGAATATATTTACCACCATTTTCTTTTAAAAAACAGATCCCTTTAAATCTTTAAACTGTTGCCAGCTTTGTATGGGCAGTATGGACAGCTTTGTTACCCAATAATGCTGACTCTTATTTGTTTATTTATTTATGCATGCATGCATCCAGGGGTAGAAGGAAGGTTCAGGCTGCCTGAGCCAGAAGGTCTTACTCCTCAGCTCCCACCTGACCTCTGGCTCTGGCCACCCACTGGATTTTTCTCATTCCCAGCCTTGGCTCTGGTGCTTGGTAGTACTTCCTCCATCACTTATTTTTGGAAGAGGGACATGTCCCAACCTCATTTCTTCCCCTTAATGAGAAAGAGAGAAGGAGCGTCTCTTGGAGTTTGAGTATTTCGTGCCAATAAACTGACCATGAGCTCCACTCCATTTAACTGGGCAGTTTCAAGGAAGCAAAATCTACACAGTAAACACAATAGGGTGACTTTAATGCTATTCTGTGGATAAAAAGTTTCAATTATAGTAGTATGTTCATTAATCTCTTTAATACAAGAAGCTTCTTCCAAGGTTTCTTGAGATAAGCTGCTAAAAGACTCAACTTTTCTCTTCTGATTGTTTACATTTATGTTCCATTCCATTCCTTTTCCAGCCTCTTCATAATCAATGGTAACAATAATCATGATAATAAAAATTTCCATCTGTCAATTACGAAAGGCCACACATGGCTTATATCTCCACAAATATTATGCTAATATATTATGATATCTTAGGTTACTGGGAAGAACTTGATAAGTATGAAGGCCAACACCAACTAAAGAACTGGCAGCTATGATTTCACACTGTTGTGTATATATAATAATAATACTCTGTAGCACCATCTCCCAAGCCTTGCATTTTGAGACATTTTGCCAGGAAAAAAGAATCTCTTACTCCTAAAGGGGAGGCAGATACAAAAATATAGTTTAAAATAGGTCAACCTTCTTTTTACTTTCAAGCATTACATTATGTAGATGGGTAAAATAAGGACTAAACATTAACAAATTCGTAAACAGTGGTTTAATCAGCAATCTCCTATAAAATGCTATAAGAATACTTGATATTAATCTACAATTTAGGCCTATCTATTAAAATGGAACAAAAGTACCAAGTGAGTTTGTTTTGCACAAATACAATAACCTTCAGATAGAAACATTACTAGAAATTATTATCAGAAACAAATGAAGGGAATGGATCAGATAATAAATCATATAATACTAATGGTTCATTCTAACTTGGCGGTCCCTAATATTTAATATTTAACAGGATATACCTTGCTTCTTGTAGATGGACAGTTTTAAGTCAGCGTTATGTATTGGCGTTTCTGGAGACTTCTAGGCTAATCCAGAACTCATTCTCTCACTTCCGGGTGCCAAAGAAGCAACTTTACCACTGTTTACCATGAATACAGACAGTTTTACCTTCATGTGATTCTGGATAACTGTTTTCCACTTTTCAGAGCTGAATATCACTCTTCCTGGAGGTTTCTTGTATCCCAGTCCAGGCTACCTATATTTTCTGCTCTTTTTCTACCCACATCTTCTAGCAATTCTTAATTTATTATGTCAGACCTTCAAGAGAGATCAGACTAGGAAACCAAAGGTATGTTGGCCAATACTGCTTTTGTTAGTACAGTAACAGATCTTGAAAGTCTGAATATGCACTGCCCCTCCCTCCCTTTATTTTTGTGAACACTAGGGAAGATCTTGCCTGAGCCTTTTTGTCAGATCATAGTTCTGCCCCAGGCTCAGTTTCTTTTGTCTTGGCAGCAGGTCTTCCTCGGCTCCTCAAGGTCATTTCCTCTGTCCACTATTTATTTTATTTATTTATTAAACAATTATTTATTTATTTATTAAATTTATATTCCACTTGTCTCACTATCAGGCAACTCTAGTTAGCTGACAATATCATAAAATAACAATATAAAACAAGTAGAACAATAAAATCATGAAAACATTGAGTATTAAAAGTTAATACATTACAGTTAACAACAAATTGAATAAAAAGGGACCGTTCTACATTCTATACTCTCTTCTTCACTTCTTACAACAAGGCTTTTTAAACAAAAAAAAAAAGGTAGAACTGGAGGAAACCACTTTTGGGCTTGCCCAGACAAGTCATGCTTTTTTCTGCTCCCCTTTGAGACTTGAATTCAAAGAAGGATTTAACTTTTGTTCCTGCTAGCCAAAGAGGAGGGGTTGTGAGTCATTCCCCCCAGTGTACATGTTATCCAGCATGTTCTATTCAGGAAGCAAAAGTGTTGATTCCTTGCTGGAAAATCTGTCTATTGTGCATCTGGGATAAGAAGGACAGACTGTTAAAGTCCTTTGCTTTTGTGCAATAAATTTTGGAAGTGAACAGGAGTTGCTGATGCATGATATCTAGCATCCTTCTACAAAGATACGGCCAATAAATGAAAAATGGAACATGAAAAACAGAAACAACAAAATTATTTTAAAAAATATTTAAACAACAATAAAAATTCTGGAAATAAAATAGCAAGTTTAAAAGGGCTTCATATATAGAACCTTTATTTATTTATTACATTTGTACACAGAATATGCATGTAATAAATTAAATAAAAAAACAACCACAGTAAGACAAAGTGAAACCAATAAGTATATGGCAATAATCACAACTCAAACACTTCCTAAGAAACTCGGTTTTGAACAACTTAATAAATCATCTTCTTTTAAGGACATAGAAGATGATTGCATCTCATCAGTTAGGCGTGACAACTGAGAAGCAACACTGTACAAGCCTCTAGCCCCTTTACTTTGCAAAATTAAGGGAAGACTAAGTGGTTCTCTTAAAACAAAGGCAGATGAAGACTGATTGGAGAGGATAATCCTGATGCTATTTCAGAGCCAAGCAATGTAGGGATTAATGGTAAAAACAGCAGATTGAACTGCACTCCACAACCATTGGGAAACAAGTGCAAAGCCCATGGCATAGGTGTAATGTGCTGGTTTTGGTGTCTACCTGTCAACAGCCAGGTCACTGAAATAGTTGACATTTCCTGGTGATTCAATTTAGCATACAGGTATTCACATCTATGCCAGGGGCAGAATCATTTCACAGTTTAGAAATCGCACAAGAACAGATCCTTTCCTTATATGCCCAGTAGATAATGTTTTTTGTCAAATGCCTGCATGTACAGAAGGCTTTCTCCTGCTGATCTTAATAACCAGATAAGTTTATAATAGGAACTTATTGTAGTCATGTTTAAATGAGAATGTTATAGAGATGGATATTGACTGAACTGCATTGTGTCACCTCATAAGAAAGGCAGTATGGTTACATGCCATCATATTAGACAATGTAGTTTTGATCTGACCTCTGTTTTGTTATTTATCTTTTAAACTTGTAGGGCTTGCCAACAACTCTGAGTCTCCTATAAATATATTAAAATTTATAATGAAAGTTGCTATACACAGGGTAGGAAATCATATATGTAATATAAACATCTTAAACAGTATGCACAGCTCATCCTAATCCAGAGGCTAGGAAAAAGCCAGGTTTTCAAGTATTTTGTGAAGAGCTGATTCATAGAAATCAGTTCCTATGACTATGAGACTGATTAGGACAAGATAATGTTGGTCTTCTTGCAAATTCCGTAGTGGGCATATATTTTGTCTTTGCAAAATAATTGACATTTGCAAAAAAAAAAAATGGTTTCATTTGCATTTGCAAGATGAAAAAAATTCTGAAAGCCTGGATATTTTTTGTGTCAGCACTACTGGCTCAGAGAATCTGATGATAATTTGGAATATTTCTTAAGCATGGGTAAATCTTCAAATGCTGAATCTCTTTTCACAGCCTTAGTAATTTCTTTTTCAACACTACACAAAATAGTACTAAATAATTTTACAAGCAAAAGCATGGCTATGAAAGATTTTTTTAAAAAAATGTGTCCATAGCCTGCAATTCACATAGGAGTCATCCAATAGGCTTCTATTTTATTTCAGTGAAGCGGTTCCAGAATGGCTTGTGGATTACATAGCAAGACAAAGGAACCCCTTTTTTATTCTTATTATTATTAATTCATATTGTCCTGTAGTCAACCAATATGGAGAATTGAAGCCAAAGTGTTAAAAAACAGCTCACGTGAGGGTAGCTTATATGCACATTCATTGTGATTAGATTTGGCTTGTATACAAATACCTAGGAGATAAATATGCCAAACCAACCATTGCTATGAATGAATTAATTGAGATATATCCCAATAGCCTTAGTTTTTTTTTTCTCCTCCTGGAGTGGATTAGTGGAGGCATTTTGCCTGAGACATAAATAATAATAGCACTGTTCCCCCTGGCGTTGTTTAGACATTACCTGGAATAATATGCCCCATTTGGATACCTTAATTCAATAGGGGAATTGACAAAGACAAAAGAGTTTGTAGTGAGAAAACATAGTAACAATTTTATTTTTACACAAAATGTATAAAGTTTAGAAATTTGCAGTAATTAACATAAGAAAAGATTATTGACTTAGTAACAGAAACAAATAATTTTACTTTAGTGCAAGAGAACACAATAAGAAAATCTTGATACTTTCAGGATCATTCTTAGGGATCTGTTGAAAATAATGGTATGTAAAAAACTAGTTTATACAATTTATTCTTTCTAACTGAATAGAACATTCAGTTTAGATTAGAAATGTGTAATTAAACATATGACAGTTCCTTAACCATTTCTAATAATGGTTTTTGTGATTGTATCTAGAAATATCAGGTTATGAATAAGTTCAACATTATCTTAAAAGACAAGGAAGAGATTTACTAGTTTATCACATCACATGCACAATATTTGTTCTTTGTATGCAGCAATAATGTGATGAAAATTTTATGTTTCTGCCCACTTTATACATCGCAGTGGTAACTTCAGATATAAACTAGACTTATGCAAAGCATTGCTTGTTAAGTGTGGAGTCCCATCTTTCCTCAGATTAGCAATTTGGCTTTGAAACATATCCATAAAACGATTAAGAAAAAAAAAAAACAGGATGAGGGAGTGGAGTGGAAGTTTAAAAGTCAAATTGTTTTAGATGTAGTAAGAACAATGCAAAGAGAAAAAACAAAGTAATGACATTCAAATTATGACCAGGGGGTTAAACTAGAAGACCTCCAAGGTCCTTCCAACTCTGTTAATATAACGGAGGTTGGAATCGTTGAAAAGAGACATGAGCACAAGTTATAGAAATATCACACTTCTCAACTGACAAATCAATAAAGTACAATTGCAATTAAATATTGCAATATTACATGAGAATATTACATCATGAAAGAAAAAAGTCCAAGTAAAATTATATCTCTAACCTAAAAAGAATTTAAGAGAAGAAAGAAAACAAAAATCCATTTGTAGGGAAAGGAAAAAAGAATCAGGTGCAGATTGATTCATTGAGGGTAATTATTTTTCATATCAAGCCAAATCAGGACAGACTCAATGACTGATCACTGGAACAGAGTCACAAATCACAGAATAAGTGATTCATGTAAGGAACATGTAAGAAATGTGATTCATTTAAGATACATGTAAGCCACAGTTGGTAGAACACTCAACCATGTGATCAACATCACTATCAATTTAAAAAAAAATCATGCTACAGAAAATCAAATATAGCAGTTCTCTAAATGTTTTCTTACTTTCAAACATGGTAAGCATACAGCTGTTTTGCACATAAAAGTTCTTAAAGGTGGCTTTTGTATTATTGACCCTTTCCTTCTGTACTAGATTTTTTATTAATGAAAATGTATGAGATCATCAAATTCATCAGTGGCTTGTTTTCCTCCTATCTGTAAAGGGGTTAATATCTTTGTTAACAGACAATTTAAATTACTATTTAATAGCTCATTCCATGTTAGTAACTAACAGGCAAGCATGATTCTTAGCTTTGGCTGGAGTGTGTTTGTAGAGAAGCCTGCATTTAAGACAGAATCAAAAATATCTACCTGCACATGAGTATTTGAATACATGCAGTTGTAAAACCTTAATTCATGTATCAGCAATGAAAATCTTAATTAAAGAAGCTGAATCTTTGTCCGTGAATGCTTTTTCTTCTCTGATGAAGTCCTTTGTGTATTGCAGCATCTACCTGGCCCAGACAGGCAGAGCTCTCCAAGAGCTTGTCTGGCAGATCTTCTCTTGATTATTAACAGCTAGCAAATAACAAAGTCTCCCTCTTTTGTCTTGTTGCTGAGGCTGGGAATAACAGAGCACATAACATTCTGTAAGGTTTATTTATTTTGTGAGCTTTTTGGGGGAAAACATTTTGCAGGTTGATTAAAAATAAAGTTGAGGAAAACTAATTTAACCAATTCTACATTAAGACAAAAGATAGCTCTTATAACTTTTATTTTAGAAACGGTACAGTGTCATACTTCATACATAATAAAGTAAAAACATGGGGAAGAATATTTATTAAATAAAAAGTTTACTTAATTCATTTATCATAACATAAAATCTCTAAGGCAGGGATGTCAAACTCACGTCGTCACGTCAATGTCATGTGATGTATCAGGACTTTTCCCCCTTCGCTAAATCAGGCATGGGTGTGGTTAGCACGTGACGCATCCAGCCCGCGGGCTGAGAGTTTGATAACCCTGTTCTAAGGTTTTAAGGTCCATTATTTACAATTATTCAGCATGTGGTGTGTGTACTGGACAATAAATGGTAGTATTAAATCAGAAATGATTTATTTTAGTCATTATATAACATTTATTTCTAAATTCTATTATTTTTGGTTTAAAAAAAAAACATCATGGAATAAGGATGTTGGAATTAAAAGTCCATCTGAGAACATTTAGGTAAACTTGAAATTCAGGACCCAAAATGATTCACATTCATTCTCCAGCAAATACCCTATTAGTTCTGTCTGAGCTTGTTACTTCATAGTCACCTCTTACCTACCTAAGATTCAGTGGTAAGTATCTGAAATTCTCCTGTAAAGATTCAATTTTATACTACTAGCTAGTTGCTTCCTCTCAACTTCCCCAAATTGCTCAGCATATGTATTATCTGGAGGAAGTACAAAATGGGAACATACATTGCTCTAGTAGAGTATCTTGCGAGTGGTCTGGAAAATAAAGGAGTGAAGATTCTTCAAAGCTGCATTCTAAATGTGACTTGTATGGAAGTTTCAGACATGTGTCCTTTAAAGTGGCCATTAACTGATTCTGGTATTTAGAGTCTTGAATTTTCACTCAGTAAAACAAATACCCTGTTTCCCCAAAAATAAGACATTCCCTGATAATAAGCCCAATCGGGCTTTTGAGTGCATGCACTAAAATAAGCCTCATCCCGAAAATAAGCCCTCCCCCAAAATATGTAAACTCAGAACTGGAAATCAGGTAAGACATCTTGCTCCACACACCCCAAAATAATAAGACCTTCCCGAAAATAAGGCCAAGTGCTTATTTGGAGTTAAAAAAATATAAGACAGGGTCTTATTTTCGGGGAAACACGGTATTCTTTTTTAATCCACAAGGCAGTTCAAGGGAAGCAAATGATAAAAGCATTATAGCCTGCCCTTTTTATACATTAAGACATCATACTTTGATGAAAGTCTCTCAGCCTATGGACACCTTGGCCACATAAAGCAAACTTGGCAAAGCAGGAGTTGATAACATGTAGGTGTACATTGTTGGCAATCCAAGATGTTTGATGTGCTGATATTATATGCATAGACTATAGCTTTATGGCTAACAAAAATAATAAGTCTGTAACATCACAAACATTTTTTTTCATGTTTTTAAATTACTCTGAGTGTCTCCACTCATTTCATCTAATGATTCCACTTCTTAAACATATAGACAGATCAGAGATTTTGTAGTGAATATATTTGATATTTCTTTCATATCAACTTCCTTCAGCTGATTATTAGTTACATATACTTCTGCAGTGCATTAATAAAATGTACGTTGCTATATTTTTAAAAAAAATCCAACTTTGAGCTATGTTATTGAAATGGCAACTCCTCTTTGAAAATGCTAATTTATTTGTTTTTTTAAAAAAATAACTTTCAAATGTGCCAGAGTCACTGCTATTACTTCTCTTTCACAGCTATATATATATGTCATACCTGACATTTTAAAACACAGTCACTTCTTAATTAGCTGAGTATGTTTAAAAAAGAAAAATAGATTATGGAAAATCTAACAGCTGGAAACAGTTCCACATAGTTGCATGATTTAAAAACAAATGAATTAATTTCATTATAAAACTTCCCCAAAATGTCATATTAAAATGGGAAAAAAATCCTTTAACATAAGAAACACTTTTGAAATGTTGCAAATTAAGTAATGATGAGTACCTGTTTTCACACTGGTAAAGCTGAAGTAGTGACTATTTTATATTATGTTGTTGCTGCTGCTGTTATTTTTTCTTTGTCCTGTCCCTTTGTTATTGTCTGCCTTTCCAACTTAGTTGTCATTAGATAACTACAACAATAGTTTTATTTGGACTGACTGACTGTCTGTCTGTCTGTCTGTCTGTCTGTCTGTCTGTCTGTCTGTTTGTATCGTTTCTTTTTTCTTCTGGGCAACCACATTGCTCTAAATTTATTGTAATAGACAGACAGGTATGGATTAGGATAAGAAATTTTTGCTCATCCTTATTATGTGTAAATTTTTATTTTGTGATAAGCAATAGTCTGCCAACCCAGTTTTCTGAAATCAAACATTTGACAAGACAAACTGTTATATACAGCTCTCTGAATCATCCAGAACAGAAAGTCTTTCTAGAAAAATTGTATGGTTAGAGATCTCAAAAATTGTTGAAAAGACCAGGAAAATAGCTGGAATCAGAATGCATTTTTTCTTTCAAAATTGGCATTAAAGGAAGCAAATTTCTTTCATTCGAAAATGTAGCTTGCCCAGACATCAGTTTACAGTTCTGACAAATTATCTTGATTAGTTTAGTTGGGATTGTCTTATTTCGTAGCATTTTCAGGTTCCTCTTCAACTAAGCTTAGGGTATTTTTGTTTATTATTGTTGTTGTTGTTTTTATTATCTCAAATCATTGTTGACTCCTGCTGGCTGCCTGGACAATTCCCTACAGTTTTATTGCAAGATTTCAGAAGTGGTTTGCCATTGCTTACTGAAAAAGAGTAACCTTTGTGCTTAAGGCAGAAGTTGCTTTCCTGGTTTCTAACTTGGTGTCTTCATCACTGCATCAAATAGTCTCTCATGAAAGCTAGGTCAGAAACCTTTCCTGATTTTATGAAACCCAATAGTACCGGTCCAAATCTTTAGCATACAGTCATCGAATTTAATTTAATCTAGATTGTGCAGTTGACATATTTACATATGGAACTATAGAATTAAGCAAATACAAACAATTTTATCTTTTAAAGTATTCATTACTTAAACTTCTCAGAAATCAAGGAAGACTTGTATAAGAATAGCTGCTAAAGGCAGGTTTGTGAATAATTAATTGTTAGATTTGTAACCAGTTTTATTGTGAAATATTTGAACTAGGAAATTTCTGGTTCATAGTTCAATACTTTAGTATCTCTGCTACATCATTATATCAATTTTTGATACTATAAAAATCACTATTTCAAATAGCAAGTAGAATATTTCAAGCAAGTTGAATGGGTTATAATCTCAAAATGGAGTTTGTTGAAATAGAAACATTTTAATTTGTTGCCATTCATATATATCACACACTATCTAGCCATCTTCATACTTTATTGTTGCAAATCTGACAAGAGAAGACATTTATCTAAGGCAGGGTTGTCAAACCTGCGGCATCATGGTGGCATCACATGACGTATTGTGACTTTTTCCCCCTTCACTAAACTGGGTGTGGGTGTGGCCAGCGCATGATGCAACCAGCCACAGGCCACAAGTTTGACAACCCTGATCTAAGGGATTTTTTATTGCATGTAGTAGGGAGCATCCTTCCATATTTCTTACCAGCCAGAGTTAGTCTTTGTTTAGCAACCATAATTAGCCCTGGCAACTTGGTCATAAACCACAATTGTGGTTATGATCTAATTCCAGGTTTGCTTTCCATTATAGACCTGTGAAGGTTATAAATGCAAGGACAGGTCATAACTACCATTATAACTGTGAGCAGTCATTAAATGAGGCAGTTGCTAAATGAAGAATACCTGTAACGTATTCATCAATACCTGTCCCCATTACTTTGACACTGCTACTCTTTGAATTGAAACCCTGAAAAGCCTGGCACCAAAACCCCTACTGGCTTTTCAGCAGGCTCATTTGTCAGGATTCAGGATATTAGTATTTAAATGGCTGTTTCCAAACCTCTAATGATACAACCTCCTTCTCATTGTCAATTATTTTTCTCATCTGTCATATCTGTTTGCATTGCATTTATATTCCTTTAAATCACAGAATATTCAGCATAGCTGACATCATCAAATGTAAAGCATATTCATACTTATACGAAACATTAGATATTAAATATGTAAACACATAAATACAAGTACTTACATATTTATCTATAAATAAATAGAGATACATGATGATTTTTTAAAAAAATAACCATAAAATAAAAATGCCCAACTCAACTCTTAAATTGGGATTGAAAAAAAAAGAAGGTCTACAGACCTGATAAATGAGCTTCCTAAAGAAAGGCATCTTTCTGCAGATCTGACTGTCTGGACAAATAATTTCTCTTTTGACTTGCCATGAGAGTTCAGCCTGAAACTTCTTACAATCTAAAATACACAATACTTAAACTTTAACCAAGCACGTTTGTTTTCATAACATACCTGATTTATTACATCCCACAGTTTTATAACTGTGCCCAAACCGCATATTAGCTCTTTATGTTATTTGAAATTTAAGAATGATATTCCATTTTTAAAGTGACATTGAAACATATTTTTTTTTCATTTTAAACCTAAGTTCCTGTGATCTTTATGAAGGCTGCAAGAGTCTTGTTATATTTTTAAACCATCCAATAACTTAAGTCCTTCAGTGGTGTAAAATTGAGTACTAGTAACAGTAAGTTTCATATCCAAAGACAGAACAGGGCACTTGTCTACAACTCCTTACATCAAACACTTCTTAGGATTCCACTGCAGCTGTAAGGGGCAATTGTGCAATGTTTGATGTACACTGCCCAGAGTTACTTCTGGTGAAATGGCAACTATATAAATTAATTAAATAAGTAAATAAACACAATCCTGCTCTAAGGAGCTATAGAGTTGTGATACTTGAGTATCTAGGCCCACTTCTGAAAACTAGTTTGTTGTGTAATCCCAAATGCTACAAAACTATAATATTGTCTAAAGCTCAATCCCATTCACACTCTCAAACAGTTACTCTTTATCTCCAGGCATAGCAGGCTGTTAATGGCACATAGAGCCAGCTTGGTATAGTTTGGTTAAGGCATCAGGCTAGAAACCGGGAAAGCCTGAGTTCTAATCACAAAGCCAGTTGTGTGGCCTTGGGCTCGTCTCAGCCCTAGGACAAGTCAATGGTAAACCACTTCTAAAAAACCTTACCAATATAACTACAAGGACTTATCCCAGCAGTCTCCGTGAATCAAACAGGACAGCATGGAAGAAAAAAAAAATGGGATGAAAGGATGAAAATACATGGCTTCCTGTTGCTTGGCTCATTAGTAACAGGCTCACTTGGCTCCAGGCAATGGCAAAAGATTTATGGTGGCAGGTCAATTTGATTTTCCATATGATTCAGTTACCTGCAAACAGCCTTAACAAGCAAGAGGATAGGGGCTGACCTGAGCAGAAGAATGGCAGTGGAACTCAGGCGTTGGCTGGACTGATGACAGCCATAAAGCTATGCCCTATGCTGGATTTTGGGAACTCAATCCAGTAAAATAACTGCCTCTTAGTATCCCTTAGAGAAACTTCAGAGGAGAATAGTTGTTTCCATGATTCCACACAATGCCTTGCTCTGTTCCACCTCTGTTGCCTGGTACATTCAGACTGTAGAGGACAGGCATATAAACATCTGAAGATTGGTATAAGGGATTGGCAGGGGCAGCAGGGGAACAGAACATTTCAGTACCGGAATGTGGAAAGGGACTAATGCATTTCCCCCCTCATATAAAGTACTTTCTGTCCTTGATCTGCTCTTACTTTCTTGCCACACAGAGCCCAAATGATTTCCACTCTTGTTAAGATACAAGCAACAAATATGCACAAGTCTTACAGCTGAAGCTGTCAGTAAGGTGATACCTTCTTCCACTTTTGATTCCTCAGGCTGTTTGATTCACAGTCATATGGTTTTTAACTTACACAGTTTCACAGATCAAACTAGACATAACAAAACACATCATTAGGAAGTCTGTCAGTTTTATTATTATTTTTAATTAATAGCAGGTGGGGAGTACCAGAAAAAATAGAGCTGTTCCTTCATACCACAACTCAGGAAACAAATTATTGTTCTGTGAGTCTTAATAATTGAAATTGAAAATGTTAATACTTGAAATTGAAAATGTTAATGTGATCACTTTATGATCATTGCATCATTTTAACAACCACAGCAAAAAAGGTTATAAAATCAGAACCGGTCATGTGATGACCCACTTATCGACCAGCATGATTTACTGCCATAATCCCAGATTCAATTAGAGTTGTAAGTCAAGGACTAATTTATAAAAAACTGTGATTTGCAAACACAGTGCCCCATTATGCCTTACTATGACCAATGGTTACAAACGTACATTTTCTTTCTCTTTGGAAAACTTTAAAAAGTTATATAAATGTTGTTTTTCTGTAAAAAGAAAGAGGAATGCTTTGTGCTAACTGACTCCTTTAAAATATTAACTTGAAAAATGGAGTCATAAGAACTTTAACTAGATTAATTTTAATTTAAGGGAATAATACTGTTTCATTAGTCTTGCTCCAAAAATACAGTGCAGTTCCCAAAGAAAGCTGATTTGCTTCTTCAGAACAGTAACTTTATCTGAAACAAAATAATGACATTTATTTTATCAGCTAAAATAAATGTTGATTACGCTGACAGTAGTCTCCTTCGGGCTGATTAGAAATTCCACTTTCAACAACTCATAGGTCTTCTTTGGCTAAATTATACTGCTTTTCAGGATAAACTTAAGACATCTAGGTTAAATGTTGGAAAGACTTTAAGATAAATATATGAATAGAGCCACTTGCTGTAGAAGCATTTGCTTTCTGGAAACTTGCTGAGTTTGTTAAGTGAAGTGTTACTCCTGTTAAATCATTTGGTTCTTGAAAGTCAGATCAGAAAAGGAATATCAGTGGTCATTTATTTTTTAAAGTACTATATAAAGCTAGCCATTTCTTTTCAGAAGTGGAGAGCGGGGATGGGGGTGTTATTAGAAATGTAGCTATCAAACCCTTATGAAATGACCCTATGTTTGGTTTGTAGCGGCCAAAGATATCCTTTGCATCAGAGATATAAATACCTCAAAGGAAGATTACATTTCACTCCAGAACTGACTATATGTTATTTCTGAAGTTTACTTTTTTATCTTTCCTATGTTTTCATGCAATTCTCTGACCTGTTTTATACAATGATATTCTTCTTGAACAAAGACAGTATAGTACTTTTTCTTCTCTTTATCTTTCAAGAAATTGTTCTAATGTATACTGCAACAATATACATACACACTGTACAAAAATACTAGTCCATGGCTCAGTGTAAAAAAGGGAGCCTGTGCAAGCCTTAGATCTGGTTTTTGCACTAAGCATAGCCACAATAAGAAATTTGGAAGTATTTGATGCCATTTAACATAACTACAATTTACTATCTTATGTGAATTTGGATAATCTATTAATTTTTAATTTTGTTTTCATAAAATGAATCAATGTACAACTATTGAAGTTATAATGTAAAATACTGATTATAGCTTAGGCTATTTTATTCATTTGTTTGTTAAATGTAGAATTTAATATATTGAACACTAATTAATAAAAAAATGTTATCTGATTTGGTAAGTCCTCCACTTGGACATAAATTGATGGTTGATCAATGTGAAATTAGAGCATTATTTAGCATAGGAATATGTGGCCAAAGCACAAGCTCAAAAAAAAGGTCCAGTTTTGAACCTATGATCAATCTTTACAGTCCACAAGTTCCAAATAATGTTAAAACGTCAATCAAGACAAAAAAAATCTATACCTAGTCATAGAAAAGTCAGGAGGTTTTTCTTTGGTGTTAGAGAATACATCAGTGTATGTAACTGAAAGCAAACTTTTTTGAAAGACTGAAACAAACGAATATATGGCAGAGATGTGATGAAGTTCTGAAGAAGTAGAGTCTAAAGGTTTGGCTTCACACACATTTTATTATATTTTTCCATAGTCTCATTTGATATTGGTTTTTAAAAGGTAAAGAAGTCCCTGCAGATTTTAATTCACTAGTTGTTGCTGATTATATTGTTGTTACATTCCCAAACTCCCATAACTTTAATCTTAGACTGTCTACTGTTGAACTCACCCCATTCCTAAGAGGTCGGTAAGGGGCGTGCTTAAGAGCACCAACGTGCCTACCGTCTCTGTCCTACTGTCCCCATTTATTCATACCCATTTCCTGTATTCATAATCATGTTTATATTTATATCTGTTATCTTATACATGTTTGACAAATTAAATAAACAAACAAACAAATTATAGAAACAGTGCTCATCTCTGTTTCAAGGCCATTGAGCCAACGTTATCTCAAGACATTTCTGCAATCATGGGGCCAGCATGATGTCACGGAGAGCTGTTACCTTCCACCTATTTATCTACTTACATTTGCATGCCTAGCTCCTGCTAGGTTGGCAGGAGCTGGGGCAAGGACAGGAGCTCATCCCATTGCATGTCACTTGGATTTCGAATCTGGGCTGCCAGCTTTCCAGCCTACAAGTTTAGCATCTTATCTGCTGAGCCACCATGCTGACCTTTATATTAGTTAAGGTCATATAAAGCCATAGTGTGATATTTGAAAGTTAGTAACCACATGGTACTGATGTGATTTTGAAGTGGCTCCCTCACTCTGTGTTAGTTTGTAGAAATTTAAAATAAGATAACACATGAATTAGAAAAAAAAATAAAGTATAAAGTCATTTCCTGCTGAATTGAGTCATGTAACTTGAAAATCAATTGCTCCTCCCCATGTTTCTTTGTAGAGAAATAATAATCTCACAATGGATGAATAGAATACATTTTTAAAAGAAAAAAGTAAACATTTCCTTTTAGTTTTAAATAGCCATGTGTAAAACATTCAGTGACCAAGAAAACAAAAATACAGAGCCTTTTAAAACACAGATAGAATTTGAGAAGAACCTCCAATAGAAAAAATATACAAGGCAATATAAGGTTCTGAGGAGATCACATGTTATTGACTGATTATGAACACTGAAGCAGTTCTGATGTTGTCACTCTTCAAAGTAGTCTAGACAAGAAGCAGAACCAGGACTCTATTGTAAAGATATCAGTAACTCTATTGTAAAGTTACATTAACAGAAACTTGCAAGGTTGAAAATATTTCTCCCCTCCTTTCTTTGGAAAATTAAGGAGCTCCATTCTAAAATGTCTCTCCACTCACTCACCCACCTCCTTCTGTTGAATGAAAAATCTTTCACATGTCAGTTGGCCAGTCTGTGGCTCTTTTTCCTATCTCCCCAGATCATTTCCACATACCAGATGTAAAATACCGAGGTTGCGTTGAGACCATAATCAAAATGAATAGATTAAAGTAAAACACACACATACTCAAATGAAACATTCATAATTGCTAGCTAAATATTTTCCAGAGCGCTGCGTCTACACTCAGTAGCTGGGTTACTTCCTCACGTTCTGACATCAACTGAGTGGACTTTAAATTTATTTCTCCCTTTCTCTGTGCTCTGGCCACGCCCCTTTGTCCCATGATTCCTCAGTCTCAGCAACTCAGTTGCTGACAGACTGAGGTGGAATTTTTCTCTGTGCTGAAATTCTTTCTATTTCTTAGTTCGCTTAGGTAATTTGGTTATTTTTTATTTATTTTTTTCCTTTGTTCGCGGTGAAGAGCGGAAGATTTCTGTTTGTTTGAGCGGAAAGTCAGCTGTGTGAGCGCGGTGACACGTCTGGAGGCTCCAGGCTGTCCCATGCCTCAGCATGAAGACAGCAGCCAGACTCTGACCCCTCGGGGCGGATCCGGCTCAACTTGTACCCACCGGTGTGTGCGTGGGCTAGGTGGCTCGCCGTCATGGTCCCCACCACCTCAGATTGGCACTCAGAGACTCGGCATTGCAAAGGAGGCATCGGAGCGGTTACACGAGTTTCGTGTTCGCTCCGTTATATTCACGCGGGCTCTAATTCGGTGGCTGTCCCATCAGTTGCTACTGTGGGCGCCGCCGATTACAACGGGACAAGGACAGCGACAACTGGCGGAGCGGTCCTGCTCAGCTCCAGGCCTCAGCAGCGAGGTCTAGGCAATGTGAGTCCGCCATTTTACTGCGACGGTTGCGGCCGCCATTTTGGTCGCCCGTTTGCCTCGCCCGCCACTATGTGTGCCATCCGCTCCGTGAATCGGCAGCATTGAGGGGAAGGGAGTTCCCTGGCTTGTTCTAGGAGCCCTATACCTAGCAGGAGCTCTAGGTGCCCCACACCTTCTGAGGTGCCTCTGCATGATTGCTGGCTGGCCGGACTGTGCACCTGTGCACCTTGAGTCTCCTTCACTGCTCCCTAATGAGGGACAGTCTGAAAGTCTTTGGAGGGCTTTTGGGCTGACTTTGTACGCTGGTGGTCGAACTTTGGGGATCCTTAGTCCCACCTGTCTTTGTCTGGCACCCCTTCCTTTTTAAAAAAAAAAAAAAACCAACAGGACTACCAGAAGGCCTTTATACTGCCATGGCAGATTCGTCCCTTTCTTCTGACCTCGAGTGGGAAGAGAGCCCGCCCAGGGCCAAGGCGCCAGGGGGCCATCTGTCATCCAGAGCCTCAGTGGTTCCAGTTGGCCGTCTGGCATTTGAATGGGTCATCCTGAAGAGAGATCGACTTTCTGACAAGGTAATTGGCACGATCCAAGCCTCCAGGCGGCCGTCAACGACTCGGCTGTACGAAGCGACTTGGCGAGCATTTTGTCTCTGGTGTTCGGGACACCATGTCGATCCGACTTCGGCAGTTATCCAGGATATTCTCGAGTTTCTGCAGGAGGGCTTTGACAAAGGCTTGGCCCCAGCCACCTTGAGGCGTCAGACCGCTGCCCTATCAATGGTCCTTTCTTGTCAACTTTATCAATCTCTGTCTAATCACCCCTGGATCTGGGGATTCCTGCATGGGGCCACCAATTTGCGTCCTCCCACAGTGCACCGATATCCCTCTTGGGATCTTCCACTTGTTCTCCAAGCTCTGACCGCACCACCGTTTGAGCCTTTGGCCTCTGTTTCATTGAAATTTCTTTCCCTCAAGGTTGCCTTCCTCCTGGCCATTACCTCAGCCCGGAGGATCTCAGAGCTCTCTGCCTTATCTGTTAGGAAAGTTCTGTGCATCTTTCGGCCCAACACGGTGGTACTTAGACTTGATCCGGCATTCACCCCCAAGGTGAACTCGTCGTTCCATCGGGCCCAGGAGATCATCCTTCCTGACTTTTGCCCTTCCCCTAAACATCACCGGGAGGTCCTCTGGCACACGCTGGATGTCTGCTGTGCACTTCGTCGCTATCTTCATCAAACGGCCTCCTTTAGGAAGACAGAGACCCTCCTCGTCTCCTTTCACCCCGCCTTCATGGGGCAAAAGGTTTCCTCGTCCACGGTGGGCCACTGGATTAAGGCCTGTATTTCATCCACCTATGAGCTTCAGGCAAGGCCCCTTCCGGGCAGGATCCTACCTCATTCCACCCGCAACATCTGCGGCGTCGCATTCCACGACTCAAGCATCGGTGTTGGACATCTGTTGGACGGCCACATGGACTTCCTTGTCCCCCTTCATCCGACAATATCAAATTGACTCGTATGCTTCTTCGGAGGCATCTTTCGGAAGGAGGGTGTTGCAGTCGGTCATCTCGGCCTCGGCTTCTGGGAGCAGTCAGCTTCCTGCCCCTGTGGTTTAGGCTTGGGTATATCCCAGATATGGAGTGTAGATGCAGCGCTCTGGAAAACGGACATTGTCTCACCTGAACATCCATTTTCGGGGCGCTGCAGCTACACTCCATTCCCCCCCCCCATTTTTCTTTATTCGGTTTGGGCTTCCTGCTCTGTTCCGGGTTTTTTCAGGCATTCCGGGGTTTGTTCCAGTTATTGTTCTTTGGACAGTTCCACGTTTACTGTGCTAGGCCTTCGTTCAAGACTGAGGAATCATGGGACAAAGGGGCATGGCCAGAGCACGGAGAGAAGGAGAAATAAATTTAAAGTCCACTCAGTTGATGTCAGAACGTGAGGAAGTAACCCAGCTATGGAGTGTAGCCGCAGCGCCCCGAAAATGGACGTTCAGGTGAGACAACGTTCGTTTTCATGTATCTATCAAAGACAGCCATTTTTCCTGAAACAGATTTTCTTCTTTTTTAGTTCTTCGGAAATTACTGTCTACAACTCTGCAGTCAAGTTAATACTATCTCAAATAGACATTTAGCTATGCATTTTGGGATGAACAAATTCATGTGTACATATCTGAATTATTACCTCATGTTATATCATTCTGTTCTCAGTGACTTGTAATATTTGTCAAAATTTTAAAATTCAATGAATTTTAGCCTTAGACTGATTTGAATCTTTCAGCAGATTTTTCTGTGTAGAATGAGATGCAAGATTTTGTCATTTTTACCAGTAGAGTAAAAAAAAATGCATCTGTTTCTGTGCAATACTCAAACAGATTCATTTTTTGTATTTTTTTTATGACTGCCATAATGAGTATGAAAAATCTAGTATTTCTGAGCTGGAGATTTCATGACTAAAAGCATGAATAACCATTTAGCTGCCCAAAACACTGGTGATTTTGTCTGTTTGGCATACTTCCTTTCTGATTGGCTAGCTTCTGATTGACTTGCTCATCCATTTTCAGTATTTTGTGAAAGATATAAAAAGATTTAAAGGATCTGTATCAGACAAAGAATATGTTCAATCCTCCAATGATAAAAAATAGTAGTTTGATGCCCATCTTCTCTGGAAAAAAATGAAATGAAGAAAATATTTTAGCTACTTGCATGAAAACAGTTAATGGGTTCAATATTAGTGGAAGGAAATTAGAATCTACTTCTGTTCCAATCAAGATTTGTAGTGGCTTTAAGGTCATCTAATAAAAGGCATTGGAATATATTTTCCCTGTTTTGAGAAACGGGACTCATGAATGGAGTGAGATTTGAGATACAATTCTTCATATTTTACATAAAGTATGGGCTTCATTTCTGCAAGATATGATGAAGCTTACTTTAACCCTTTTAAAAAGAATTTAAAAAAAACAATAGGTTTCGTCTGTCAATATCTACTATTCATGATGGCTGTATATTACTTCAAGGGTTACAATTTTCTGAATTTTCTGAATACAATTTTCTGAAGAATCCAAGCAGGTCAGCATTATTACATATACCTTTCTAGGGTTCCCTTGGGTCTATGAAGATGATAATTATATATTATATTAGTTTTTGATGTCATAAAATGTGATTTTATAGCCTAATATTCTTAATGTGTTTCTCCACTGATATTTTATTTTAAATGCAAGATTATATAGATGTTGTGAAGCCTCATAGAATATAGCTGGTAATTCAATAATAGCATCACTTTAAGGAAAAGACTGATTTCTTGGATTAATAGATCTTCCATTAGAAGTTGGAACCCAAAAGTTAAGGATTTTTTCATTGTAAACAATATATTAATAGATATTAGTGTGTTGACACTTGTAATTGCTAATTTTACAAGCTACAAAGTTCAAAAGCTATAGTGAACAAAATTTATTGGGAAGAATTTAGAGTTAATTTCCACATATTTGCTGGATAAATTTGGACTTTTAAAATAGCTAACTTCTGTCATATCTCAATTTTCTTTTATTCTCCATAAAAAAAAAATCATTTGAAGCTGCTAGTTGAGAGTATTTTCCTTTCTCTACTAGTATTTGCTCTTTGAATACCTTTCATATTGAAAAAACGTAAATTATTTTTCAACATATCTTTGCATCCTGAATATCTATGGAACACTTATGTTCCATAGATATCTTACTAATATAAGATCAAGGAAGAAATTGGGCCATTAGATAATAATGGAGTAGAATGGAATTTTTGGGAGTATATGGAGATTGTAGAGAAACTGAACAAATTCTTTCTGAACAAATTCATATATTAAAGATACAGGATAAATATCTGTCCTGATTGCTTCCTCAAGGAAAAAATTAGAATAGTTAAATTAAATGATTATATCCAAAGACATATTAAGAAGCTATACTGTAAAAATCATGGGTCCTGATGTCATTCATGTAAGAATCCTACATGGGATTGTTTGTCTTGTTGGCCGCTGACCAGGAGAAGACCAACATCATGTTGCCATTTCAAGATTTTATTCAGAATGGACAAGACACATGAGCTTGAATAACCTGTCATTAATAAACCCATAATAAACCACCCTCAAGGAGCCTTTGCATTTTGTCTAAATGCAACCAAGGCATGAAACAACATCTCTAGAACTAAAGTTGAAAGGCAGGAAAACAGGAAGAATAGCACTTGCAAAATTTTGTGTAATGGCCCTGCAAAACTTCTCTTTCAATAAAGAGGTAGATAAAGATGAGCAACAGAAGCATAGCTAAGGACATCTAAGGGAGGATTACTGTATTTTTCTGTGTATAAGACAATACTTTTTCTTAAAAATATTTACCTAAAAATGAAGGGACATCTTATACACAGGGGGCCAAGAGGAGAACCATGGTTGTGAAACTGCTGATACCTTATCTCTGCAAACTAGCCTCACGAGCAAAACTTCCAAGTACAGAGAGAAGCTAACAGGTTTCCTCCAATCGTGAGCCTTATGTAATTGAAATCAGCTGATGCTATGGAGAGCATGTAGCTGGTGTCCAGATGCGACAGGGAGTGGTAATGTTGAAGCATTCTGAGGCCATAAAAATGTCAGGGGAAAAAAAAAAAACACCAGTACCGGTATCTCTTACTCTGCAAAATAAATGTCTTCTATTTAATGTTTAAAATATTGATTTCTGAATTTTCGGTAAGAAAAATGGGGGGGGGGGCGTCCTATTCATGGGGGCATCTTATAGACGGAAAAATATGGTATTTCAGCAGTGTGGAAACTTATGACTGTATTCTAGCTAGGCCAGATCTAGCAAGCTCCCAGGATTTTTTGCTGCATCCACTGAAAGTCTTTCAAACTCTGAAGTTCAATCATCAAGGCCCTAAGCAGAGATATGCTTAAAAGATACAACAGCAGAGGTCTAATATCAACTGGCCAAAAGCAGATAACAGGAGAATAGGGTCTATCATGTAATCTGCCTTAGTTGTACATTTGGGTGAAAGTTTGGCCTAATGTGGATATTTATTAGCCTCCATCCCTGAAAGAAAATGCCAACTTCTTTTTTAGCCTTAGCTCTGAGATGTTGTCCTGCAAACTCTGGATTCCACCTCACTGCATCTTTTGGCTCTCTCTCTCAATATATATATATACATCCAATGTATATGGACAATGGATTTGTTGCTTTTTTGTTGGATTCCTGGCCTTGGCTTGTGCAAACCTTGTGACTATGTTTATAATTGTTGTCTTAATATATTGCTAAAAAGTACTGGGTTTGTATCTCACTGGATTCTGGCAAGTGTCTTGCTGGCTTGCAGCTGTCAGTGCCAAAACAGAAAATCCTGACACCCAGGAAGGACAAGATGGAAGTAGTTGCCACATATTGCATATGGACCTGGCTGACAGAGAGAAAAGACCCAGGTCAAAGCATATACACACCGGGGACAAAGTTGTATAACTAGTCAGAAAATGTTTTTGGGATGCTAGTGGATCCAAACTCACTTGTCAACTCTTTATGTGACTGCTGTGGGAAAGGCAAGTTATATAAGCATTAAAATAAAAATGTCAGTGTTGAAATTTCTTTATAGTAATCTATGGTATTTTCACATCTGGAACTGCAAGTTCTAATTGTTTGGAAGAAGATAGAGCTGGATAACATACACACATAATTTATAACAGACAAAGAACAGTGCTTCACACTGACCATAGTTAATCTTAAAAGAGTCATTACTACAACATGTAGTGATAGCTGTAAACTTAGATGACTTTACATATGATAAGATTCATAGATTGAAGAAAGGGAGTTGATAAAACATGCATATTTGTCAAACCCAACATCTAAAGAAGCATATGCTTTTTCTGATATGATTACTTGTTAAAAACATAAAAAATATTATTATTGACTATAGTACTCAATGAATTTAAAAAAGAATTAAATTTAAGTGAATAAATATTTTTTTTAATTTATTAAATGCAGCCCAGTCTTTTCTGTCTAGGGACTATTCAAAGTGGCTTAGCACAATGAAAAATATCAACTAAAAATAAAAATAAAACATAATAAAAAGAATTGTTCATAATTTATATTATTCTGTACTAAAACACTGAAATTGTTGCATATGCTGGTATCTTTTGATTTGACTATCATATTTATCTGCTTAAAATATTGATATTGATTAGAAAAACTTCAGTTAAATCATTAGTATGCAATTTCTGCTTTCACGTGAAGTACTGGAATGTTTGGCTCACTGAATAGCTTTTCACAGCACTTCTTTATTAATGAAATTACCGTACTTATGGGTTTGTTTATTTATTTATTTAGCATATGGCAAATACATGGATTTATAATAGTTCAAATGTTAATATCCAGTCCACCCAGACATTCAAGGACAGCGTGGTCTATATTGAAAAAAACAGACATTGATGGACATTCGGACACAATGTGATGGATATTTTGTCAAGGAGCACCATAGTCACGCTGAAGGGTAGAGACAAGACCCCACTTAAACAATGATCCTGGCAGACACCATTTTGGGTATGGATCCTGTTCAGAGTTCTGAGTATTGCCATGTGAGACAATACTTCTGGGTATTGCCATGTGAGACAATAAGTGTTCAATTTTGGTTATTCTAATTATCAAAAGTTTTTAACAAATATTTTGTAATAAACGTACAGACAATATTGGTGCATTCCATAAGAATATGAAGCTTACATTTTTGTTGGATACAATTAAAATATTATTGTTTGAATATAAAGAGCTATAAATTCTATTTTAGCAACCATCATGTAATTAATATATATTTCCAAAAAGTGATAAATGTGTACTCTATAGGAACATGGAAGTCCTGACCTCCATAAATGAAATTTTGAGGAGCAAAGATCTCCTCTGTTGGTAGAATGAAATCTCCTTTCTTCCTTTTTTTCTATGCCTAAAATGAGATGTCCAGTTAGAGAGAAAATTAGAGATGCAATGGATAACTTTGATTACATTCACTGAAATTTTCTCCTGAGAAAACAGTTTTCTACTTTCATCTATTCAATTTATAAGTACTTAAACCATGGATTCAAAACATTATATAATTTTGTAGGCCGATTTCAGTCAGAGGTCTGTACTGAAATTGCTTTAGTTGGCCTGGTCAGTGATCTGTATCTGGAGTTACATAAGAGAGTAGGTCCTGCTTGTTCTCTAAGAATCCTCAATGTCTTGAATGCCTTGGGGATACTAAGAGACAGAATCGGAGCTGGAGGCTCTACTTCTAGTAATTGGATCAACCTCAAGAGCAACATGGAGAAATTGTCATTCTTGTCACTTGTTGGGGTATCAACTCTTCTCAGATATGTTTACATATTTTTATGCAACTTTTAGGACACAATAATAATTATCTGTTTCCTCAGATTCAAGAATAGTAGCTGATTTCTTATATTGAGTACAGTGATTACTTCAATTCAAAACCAGTGCAGCACAGTTTCTGAAGATTAAAGTTTTACTGCTTGATAGAGTTCCTGAGTTTTGTAATAGTTTGGGATTTTGTTTGCTAGTTGTACATGGGCATGTCCTTTACTTATTCAGTAATATCCTGCTTGGATAGGTCCATTATATTCTATACAGAACAACTTTTGGAGATATTATAAAAGCTGAAACTTTAGAGTACTGTGGTTCACTATTTAATAGGAATACAGTTAAATTGTGTTGATTGCTTTTACTTCCAAGTTCAGTTCAAAATGTTTTTTGGGTAAGTTAGTTTACTGTAACTCAGAATGTTGATTTCTGTGATTAAAATCCTAAACATCTGGAAACCACATGGAAGAGTACCTTTTCCCGTACATGCCTCACTATGGTTTCAGTTCTGTAAGGAAGCTATGTTCTGTGTCTTTATCTGTTTTAGAAATTATAAGAGTAAAAGAGAGACCGTATTATAAGCTGAGAGTACGGGAAGCAGTGTTGTATATCTTTCTGCCCATTGAGGCTGTGTGAGTCTCAGCATTTGAGTAGGGCAAATAAGGATGATCGACCATTTTAACTAAACTTTAATGCTGGTTTGTGTATTTTTAAAAGAGTGTAATTAATTATGCCCTATGCATTATTAAACATAGGGAAATCTGAGAATTCCTGGGAAATTTGAATGGCTCTGAGCCTGTTGCACTTTCACAAAGTTCTGTAAACCTGGGCCAATAGGTTAGATGAGCAGTGCTGTTGTTTGTTGTGTTTTGTTTTCTGTGACTGAAATTTAACTGTTTTTATCTTGGGTACCATGGGTTTCATGTTGTGGTTTTTGTTGTAATCTCAGGTTATTTCTACGAGAGAGGCAACCATATAATAAATATTTATTGATTCTTAACTGATCATAATGATTTGTATTATCATGTACAATTATATTTTGTAAAGTGATTTTCACAGAATTACTGTTTATAAATTCAGTGCATTTATTTATTTATAGCTGATATTTACTGAATCTGAAATTTATAGAATTAAAATAATTTTCATAACATTATTCAGAATATTAATGTATTGCATTTCTTGAGCATAATTTATTTGAACTGATAATGATAGGAAACAGAAGCTTAATAATAAACTGTAGGTACAAAAATATTTTTGTAGCATTTATCAGTATCATATTGGTATTAACATATTAAACATATTAAATGGAATCTTGCCTATATATCATAAAACATACAAATAGCAGGCTTTGCAATAGCATGTTACATGTTTCCCTGTTTCAGGTACAATTTATGGCAGGTTTTCAGAGGTGTCATAAATATTTCACCTGCTTGCTGTACAGCATACTTCAGTAAGATGTCTTATCACCAAGAGTAATCCATTTGTACCTCAGATTGCATCCAAGGTCTGAATGAATAAATTATTCTGCACCTGTTTTTTCTTTTTTTTAAAGTAAGAATTTTCCACTTTTCTGAAAGATTTTCTGTAGTATAACAAATTGCTTATTCATACTACATAGCATTGCCTTTCAGTCTATAGAACTCATGAACCCTTATCTACTTATTACCATAGACTTTGCTCTTTTTTAATTCTATGGTTTGCTTTGCTTAAGTGAATAGATATTGAGAAGGTAGGTTATAATATCTATAAACTTACTAACTAAAAAAGAAGTCGCGCACAGTAAGAGATTGACCAGAATGGTAAATTATAAAGTGCATTTTTATTTAGATGGGCTATGGTGATTTTTCCATGTTAAGTCTTCTTGCTTAAATAGCAATTGATAGTTCTCGGTCTCCTGGCCAGTAGAATGGGCCAGAATGTGCTGCTATTCAGCTCTTTGTTCCCAGAGCAATTGTCAATTGGGTGAAAACAATGGTGAACTGATCCAGGTTGGGACCACCAAATGGAGGGTGTGGAAAACATAATCCTTATCCCTTTATTTAAAAAAAAATTGCAAGCAACTCACAAAGATATGGGGCAATTATAAATGAACTCCACTGGTTTCATTGCAATTGTTTTAAATCCCTTTCCCTGTATTTGTGAATTTTTGTAAACAAGGAGCTACAAGATGATTGGCCTTTCACCATATGAACAATGATTCCAAAATATATAGTGCCACTATTTCCTAACAATTAAGGAAATGGAAACCAAAAGTAGGACAAGATGACACAAATTTCTTTTATTGTCTAATTTTCCCCTAGTGCTCTGTCTCTTAAGTGAAAAATCAAACTCTAAGCAGCTGGTTCTTTTCCACCAATAAATACTTTTTTCGGGAGGCAAAGGGTCTAGTAGCACTTGTTATGCTGTGTTATGTGTCTATGGATTGGAGTAACAAGATTGGTATTATATGTGAAGAGAAAGCATTTTATTTTTCTCTCCACTGTGTGAAACAAAAGTCACTTTCTTGGAGTTGCCTACTTGTATCAAGAAGGAAAGTCCAATTGGCAGCAATAGTGATAATCTACTGTATTTATTCTGATTTTGTACTGAGTAAATATATCAGTCGTAACAACCACAAGGTGCAAGAACTAGATGGCGAGTAGATGCTGTCTAAGATGGGCCTTTGGTCTTACTGAGCAGGGCTGCTATGTTTCAGGAAGAAGTGAAACAAGCACTGTTTCTAGTCTTTATTGTTTTAGCCTCCAGAAATACACTAGGTAATGACCATCGGATTCCTTCTAGTAAAGGAGGCCCTGCTATTTTATTGTGATTGTAGCCCACCATAATTTAGGTATATGCATTTGATAGTGTTGATTTTTTTTTGTAGAGGAAAATTCAGAAAAGTTTTTGTAGGTTTTATTTTTAAAATATTGGCTACATTAGCCCCCCCCCCCCTCTCTCTTTGGCCAACTTACAGATCTGAATGTCTTTAGAATTTATATGTTTGCATTGAATCTACATCTAACATAGGTAAAGGGGGGCACAGAGAAAGATGGTGATCTACAGCAGTTAGGGAATTAGCTTATGGTATAATTTTATTTGTATTTATACTTTTTGTTTTGTGCAAGTTTTAATAGTTACCCTTTGAGGATTTCCAGTCTAGCTTATCAGAATCCACCAACAGCTTTTTTGTAATATTCTCGTTTCCCTTTTGGTTCAGCCGAGCCCACTGACAGATCATTCAAATTCAATTGTTTTATGTCTAAGCCGAACAGCTAATTAAAGTAGGGATGATTAACCTGACTGGCAGTATCGCTCTCTCACTCCCTCCTGTTCCAATCAGTCTTTCTCTCTCTCTCTTACACACACACACACACACACACACACGCATACACTCACTCACTCACTCACTCACAAACACACTCACACACAGAGTCTTTTGCTCTACTGTTGTGTGTGTGTGTGTGTGTATGTGTGTGTGTGTTTTTCCTCTTCTCTCCTAAACGTGGTCTGCTTGCTGATGGCAGAATGGCACTCGGAGATTTGTGCATTGTGTCTGGTTTCCTACGGGCAGGCTGACCCAGTGCCTCTGGGGACTTATCAATAGACCACTCAGAAGAGACAGAGACAGGAGAAAGGAGGAGGGGTGGGGGGAGACAGAAAGAGAGAGAGAGAATCAATATCAAGAATAGAAGGAGCTCCGAAGCCATTTTTTTTATTTAAAAAAAAAAAGTCTATCAGGACTTGGGAAGAGGGTGACAAAGGAGGTTTTTGAAAGAGGCAGTGGAGGAGGTTCTAATAAATTTGGAAGGATACAGTTCCCTGTCTTGGGGAAAAGAAGAACTCCTGGCTGATTAGCATTCACACCAGGTATGAGATGTTCGCTACCCCTTATCATCGCGTCGCAACCGAGAGGAAAGGCGCCTTTTCTTTTATCTTTTCTTCTTCTTTTTTGAGGAGATGGAGCGAGCGTGCATTTTTGTGTGTTTGTTATTGCTGCGAGGGTGGGGGGGGGGAGAGAGAGAGAGAAGAAGAGCCGTGGGCATTGGTGTGACGGGAGCAAGAAGAATGGGAGCAGGGCAGCAACGGCGGAGGGGAAAAAGAGTCTGGAGTAGGTGGTTCTCTTCAGGCAAACCTCCCCCCCCCCCCCAAGGGGTTACCCAAGTTCATTCTGAGCAGGTGGATTTAGGCGGGGAGTTACTTAACGCTTGACCGCCAGTTTTCAAAAAAAAAAAAAAAATCCCGCTTCCTATGTCTATTAAAGGAAGCGCCAATGTTTCTCTTTCTCCCCCCCCCCCCCCGCGCTTCCCGCTCTCTCGCGCGCTCTGCCTCTCTCTCCCCTCTCTTTTTCCTCTTTTCCTAACCAGACAGCGGGAGGGTTCTTGGCTCCTAGCCAGCCCAAAAGCCTCTAAGTGTTTTGCACTTGTTTCAGGGAGTCGCTGCCCGGCGATTTTTTTTTTCTCTCTCTCTCTCCTTCCTCCAGCATTTTCAGTAGAGAACAAAGAGTTCTTTACAAAGGAAAAGAGGGGACTGCGAGCTTGACGCTTAAGATGTTCCCCCCTCTGTTTTTAAGGTCCTCCCTCTCCTTTCGAACAGAAAAGAATCCGTAGCAGCACCAAAAGAAGAAAAAAGAAAAAGGATTTTCCCCCACTTCGTAATGCAAAAAAGGAGGAAATAGTTTCATTTTTTTTCCCTGTTAGCCCTTTTCAAAATAACGTGTTTTTTTTTTTAAATGTAGCTGTTGCTTTGCTAACTTTTACCTGATGGGGGTTCCTTACATAAAAGTTAGGCTGTTCTCTGCCTTTTCTCTTCCTTCCTCCCTGTTTTCTTTTTTTCTACTTCTCAAGGCATTTTACCTGGGCAATAGAGGTAAGGGGAATAGGAAAGATTCAATTAAGCAAAATTAGGATGTGAATGGGAAATTCTTCCACTTTTGGCCACCTGGCCTTCAAAACTTAGTACTGTATGGAAGGAACGTGTGTATGGTTTGTCTGCTTCTGAATAAAAAGGTTTGCAAGTCTTTTCAGAATTGTAAATTGTTTTGCTATCTACTTGTCACTTTTGCACCTGGTTATATTTATATTACATGTTTTGGGCACACATTATATTTTGTATATATTAAAATATGTATTTGGATGTCTACGTAAACAGCATTACTTTGGTTAGTAATATAAGATAATGAATCAAATGATCTATTAGTCAAAAAAAATAGACCAATAGTTTTTCATGCTATTAGATATATTTCAACCATGCAAGCTTCGGAACATTTATAAGCTCAAAAGGAGTTGCTTTTAATGAAAGTCATTCCTACTAATACCCATTTCTAATAGGAAAAATAGCAGTTTAGTACAGCAAGTAGGAATATGTGATCGCTATCATTGTGTTAAATATAATTTTAAATAGATGAAAAATATGAAGTAATTGTAGAAATTGTTTTACAATACAAAGGCTGATAATATTGCTAGTAATATCTTTTTCTTTAAAGAGAAGTTACATTTTCTGCACATTTTGGAATCTCACATATTTAATAGATATTTTTTTTGAGGAAATACGTGTACACATGAGGTTGAAAGATAAGTTGTAATTTTACTACTACAATGTTGCAATAACTTTATTGCAACAATAAAAGTGAAACTAGCTACACCATGTAAATATAAATTACCTTAGGAACCCTCCCTATTCTTAGGACTCTTCATGAATGAACCTGAAATATTTTGTGAAAAGAAAAGTCAAATTCAGAAATACTGGAAGCTAATATATTTGGCTTTCTAAAAATAGTAGAAATTAAGTAACTTCTAACTGCGTTATTTGCAATTATCTTCATGAAAATAAAATTAAATACCAAATTGCAATATTTCCATATTTATTGTTTTACATTAAAATATAATAAAATAAGTAATACCTTTGAACTTCTTTATTAATAGGAAGCTTATTTACATTTTCTGCCTTTTTTATTCTTTTGTTAGCTTTATTTTGTTATGTAGAAATATGTCTATTTTCTATCTGGAATCTCAGAAGTAGCAACAGAAGGGAGGGATAGTCAGTGCCAAAATCTATATAACCCCCTTCTCACTAAGAGTAATCTTTCATCAGATACCTGCACGCAGAAAAGGAAGAAAGAGAATAGTTTTTTTCTGAGATTTTTTTTGAATCTAACCTAAGACTAAGGCATTCACAGTAGAGAAGAAAAGAGAGGGAAACAGATGAAGGAGAAAAAAAAAAGAAAACGGAAAGAAAAGCTCTTTGAGCAGGAACACACTGGCTCTTTCTTCCTTCAAGCAATCCTTTCCAGCTCCTGGCGACATGTCCTGCGCTTTTAGATATCATATGACTTTAGCTGGGCTCCTGTTAGCAGAATGGGCCTGTTTTCCTTTAATTCTCTTTTCCCTGCTCCCTTCTGTGTTTCTGCCTATGTGTAATCTTCGCTTTCCTTTCCTTTTTTATGTGCTTCACATAAAGGCAAAACAATTTCCCTAATTTGATTTAAGTTAACTTCCCAAATTTAGTTCATATAGGTGTGGGTTTACATTGCCTTTTTTTAAGTGTACATATTCATATGTTTACATATTCTTTCTGATATTCCTCCTTTGCAACAGTGTCTAGGAGTCATTGTTGCTAATGTGAGATATAATCCTAGAATTTATATTAATATATAAATTAGATTTGCATAGTCATTTATACCTGTGTAAAATTTATATCACCTTGCTTTGAAAATTAACTTCCAAAGATTTGTGATCTCTATGTATCCAAGTGGATTATAGTGGAAGTTCAGCCAGAAGTAAAGTCCTGCTGAGGGGGGGGGGGGGGGGGAAACTTATAATATTACTTAAAGTAAGATGAAAATGTATGGATTTTTAGCATTTCAAAATATATTTATTCCCACGGGTAGAAAAAAAAGGTATGTGAATGTTTCTAATCACAGGTTTTAGGAAGTCCAAAATACTTTAGGAAAGTGAAATGTTTCTAATCTTTATTTCTCCCTTGCTGAACGTCCCAGAAAAGTTTTTAAGTTAGTTTTTGCCATGATAGGGTATATTTAGAGATTATAAATTTGATTTACTACATCAATTTTTATGTTGTATGTGCCTTATTATTTCATATAATTTAACATGTAATTCCAGGAAATCCAAATATTGATAAAGTTGCCATTTGGATGCTGTCACTGAAAACATTTTGTGCTTCTGATTCCTATGTATATTTACTTGAAAGTTATACAACCAATCAGTCTTTTATATAAAATTGTACAGAATTGGGATATGTGATAATCAGAATAATAATCAGAAAGCTATAACAAATCACAGAATATATATCTTCTTTAACAAATACTACCGGTATTTTCAATGCTGTCTTCTAAAATTGTTTTTGCATGAAGCTCCTTCAAATCCAACTTGTTACTGTATATGTACACTATATACAATCTATATATATTTGAGAAAACAAATACTTAGTTGTCTAGAGTTAATTTTTCCCCAAAATTAAAAGATCCCATGTTCCATTTTGAGTCAAGAGATATATTTTAATTTTGTGAGCCAAATTGGATATGTATCATCTGTGTCTCATTAATCATTTATATACTGGCTTTTATTAACTCTGTTTCCATTAACACTACTAGTTTAAAATTCTAAGATCATCGTTTTTTAATAACTTCTTTTTCTGATTTTCCCCAAATAAATAATAAAATTAGACTATAGAATATATATATGTATATGTATATTATATCTTAAAAGGAGTTGGGAAACCTGCATTTCAAATTTCCTTTAGCTATATTTATTAGGTATCCTTATTCAGCTTCCACAGTCTCCGTTCTTAAACAAGTAGTAATGTATAAGCTGTGAAGTAAGAAGATATAAGAGAAGCATCTTAGTGCTGCTTATTTGTTTTAACAAAAAGTAAGTCCAGTGTTGACTCACTATAGTATTATACTTCTATCCTGGAAAAGCAGACTTTTCTTCAGAAATTATGACCCCTTGTAATAATTTTAAGCCATTTTCAAATATTTCTTTTCTTCCCTCTTGACCTATTCTCTGCCATATAACTATGACTGTAGAAACTCTGTAATTAAATGCAGAGATTTGGTTTGGTTTTGCATTAAAGCTTCATTTCATATCGATATATCAATTCTTTTTTTCCTGCTTAGAAAAAATGATTTTGAAGTAAGCACAATACATGATGTACATATTATGTGTTTTTACACCGGTATGTACCATAATTATATTATTCATTGATTTATCTGCCTATATATGTCAAGGCTGTGAGTGACTAGTCTATACTATTCAGCATATAAATACATATTTGTGACATTTTTCATAAGCAAGGATAGAAAGAAATTCTGTCTTCTGATTTTCTGAATACCTAACAATTCGACAGTGACACCTTTCAATGTATATGTTTACTCCTCACTTAATGTATCTGATAATATTTCCTTGAAAAACTTCAGTTTGTCCTTTGGAAAGGTAAATATTTTCCTGTCCTGCAATAAAGTGTTACTTTTGTTGATTTGTCAATCAGTACAGAAATTAGAGTAAAATTACAATTGAGACCTTTAACAATAGAAAGAAGTTCTATATGTTATGCTTAACAGAGTTTGTTTTGATTTTTAGTAATGAACATGGAAGTCTGTGATAAACTTTCCAAATATATATGGCTGGATTTTTGCCAAGTGGAAAACTAGCTTATGTTATATGTGTGTCATTGGTACACATCAATGTAGTTTAAAGGCCAGTTGCAAGATAACTACTAAAAATATAATAGATTCTCCTTTAGCATGATAAGCATTAAAGTTTCACAGATTTATAATGAAATATTTTCCTGAAATATGAAAGCTTCTATAGAAATAAAATGTAGCACTGATTCACAGGAAGCTTTGTAGTTTGGGTTCAGTTTTGCTGTTCTTAATATTACATAAGTAAAACATTTCTTCCTATACCTATACGTGGTTCCTTCAAACCAAGGCTTATTTTTGCATAAGATTGTACTGTTTTCTGGTAATACTTACACACTAATATGTTCTCCTTTCTATTTAAAAATAATATATTGGAAAAATGATGTCAAAGGAGTATAGTTGTGATTTTATATTAAACTATAATTTTTCACCATTATTAATTCATAATATAGCCTAATATAACATTGCCTTTTTTAAAAGATCAGATATATTGTTTGAAAAATACTTGGTATGATTTAATAATTTTACACTGGTTGATTTCAACGCTGCCTTAAGTTTTGAGACTAATAAAAGTTCAGATTTAAATCTTACTATTCAACTTCTTTTTGTGTTGTACAGTATATTGTCCATTATTTTTCTTAACTTTTTTCCCCTGAAGTTACGGGATACAATTTTAAATATTACAGCTGAGATGTGTAAGGGTATATACTCTCTATTGTTCTCAGTGAAATTTTGAATTGAACTGGGTCCTTCTATTAAGAATTCTCTTGGCATACCTGAAAGACTTGTTTTATACTCTGCCAGTCTTTTAAAGTTCTGACCATATTATGAGAAGCAAAGGAACTAGTCTAGTAATGCAGTCTTTTCATTACTCTAAATAATAAAATTTCTCTGTGATCTGTTAATCTCTACCACGTATCCCAGAAAGCGTACAGATGTAGCGTGAGAAACAGTTTCTTCTCCTTTCCTGCAGCAAATAAGTTCTATAATTATTTTTCTGGCCAGAGAATCAGGATGCACCAAAGAAAATTATGTGTGTTTAGAAAGTTGCCAAAAGCTTTGCCTGGGAGGAGATCAGCTGTTGTTTTTCTTTAAAAAGAAATGAAGTACTTTCTGAGTCCTGAACATATTCTTAGCATTACAGAGTTCATACAGCAATCTTAAATATGACAACATATTAAGGATGTAACAAGCAAAATAGGATAAATTCTATTCATTTTATCCTCCGGAAACTCATTTTTCCCCCTGAATTAATAGTGGGATACATGAAAGTTTTTCATTAAAAAAAGTTGCATTTTGCTTTATTTTTACTTTACTTTTTACTTTAACTTTCTCACTGACTGGAATCCCTTTTTCTTCTTCCTTTTATACATTCCTTTTCTATTCTAGGTTCTAAATATATGTAAATATCTGCATCATTCTCTAAGAATTTTGTTACATGATAATTAGTAGTTTCAAATTATGAAATGCACTTTAAAATTATGAAAAATTATGAAACTTAAGAAAAACTATATATTAACTTTTAATTTCATACATTTAAAAAAATTCAAATAGATAAACTATTAAAAAATACCTAAGCTATGAATATACATAAGAAGCTACTATCAAAATGGTTACATTTCACTGAAGAACACAAATATAGAAGAACCTGAACAAGGATGCACATTTAGAGTTAAGAACTTTAACCCGTCCATATCTTGTTGAATCAACCTGGCCATTGTTGGGGAATGTTGGGAGCTGTACTTCAGTAATATCAACTACAGATTCAGAATACTTGATAGAATCATTTTTTTAAAAAAAACTTCAACACCCTTCCAACAATTCTATAATAATTAGCTGTGTTGATTTATATGATAATCTCAAATCTGAATCTTGAATGAGAACTTTAATCCATCATATCTTGTTGAATGAACTTGGCCATTGGTAGGGAATTTTGCAAGTGGTAGTTCAGTAACTTCAACTACAGATTTAGAATACTTGATAGAATCGTCATTTAAAAAAGAATAAAGTTCAACACTTCAAACAATCCTATAATGGTGATATTGACTGAATTTTTTTATTCATTGTATGATTTTGTTATTTGTATTACTTTTGAATTTTTTTAGTATTTAGTTATTTAGTATTTAGGAATTGATTTCTCTTTCTTAAGAATTCTGACATCAGTTTTGTGATAACATTTCTGATTTGATTTCAATCAAATCAAAAACAGACATTTTTCTTGAGGAAATACTTGAATGAAGATATAAGTGAGCTACCTATATCTACTTAAGATTAATGTAGACAAGACAAAATTGCCTAAAGCTGGTGTGCCTTTGATATGGTTATATTTCCCATAAAGAACACATTTTCTAGACTGGAGCACTTGTTAAAACCTATATTGTTGCAAGGTTCCTAGATAGCAGTTGTGTATTTGATTAATGCCTTTTATCAGTCTGATAAGTTGCTTGCAGTCATTTCCATCAAATCAGGGTTTGGTTCAGGAAATTCAGGTTACAAAAATTTCCCATGTGGATTACTGCAGTATGCTAGGTGTGGTTATCTTTAAAGATTGTTCAGAAATTGCGTCTAATTCAAAATTCTGCAGCCCACTAACGTATGTAGATGAGCCATAAGAGGCAAATTACTCTTTTCTTAACACACCTGCACTGATTGCCTGTTTGCTTTCTAGACCCATTTCTAAATGCTAGCAGAGACTTTTAAAGTATTGAACATCCTGCATATATTAGGTTGTGCCTTTTCCTTACTCTGTGTTCATGGTGTCACTAGTTCTGTAGGAAAGGCCTGTTTTCTTTCTACCTTTCATAATCTATAAACTCTTGTTATAAATCTTTAATTGTAGAAGTTCTCCTAGTTATACTCTGAAATAAAAGTATTGTTTAAAAAAACCTTTCAATTCTGTTTTTGTTTAATTTGCTGTAGTATGTTTTTCCAGATATTTGTTTGAGATTGGCAATTTAGGTACTTCTGTAAATTCTTTAGAATTATTAATAAATTTCATATAAGTTGTCATATAAGTACTAAAGTAAATACATTCTATTTTACAGGTGAACAAGCATTGTCACACAGCTTTGTTGAGGTCCATGTTGGCCAGGCTACATAAGAGTCAGAGCAGAATTTGCAGACATTCATCCTGAGTTCTTGTTCTAATTACAGGGCCCACACTGGTTCTTCAAATGTAAGTTGGAGTTACTCCATTTGTTATATTTTCTATTTGAATTCATGTATTTTTATTTTTTCATTTTATTATTTCAATATTTTAAACTTTGTTCTATTAAAAAGTTGGTCTTGAATCTACATGTGGATCAGCTGTTATAACCACACATTTGTTTGTCATGTATTTCATGTCATTTATTTATTTTAAACCCGCCCCACAAGCCATTAATGCCTAATCATTCAGAAATATAGTATATAGAAATGCTTGTTTTGCAGATGGTGAAGATACTGCCATTTATCTGTGCTTAAGTGTTGAGAAGATCAATTGGCAGAGATACAACCCTAATCCAGACTCTATTCAAGGGAAAAAATCTATTTAAAACTGTGGCTTTCATCCTCATATTATCAATATTTATGCTATACATGTACAAACATTAGTAATATATTTTGTATGTTTGAAAACCCAAAATTCTTTTGTGGTAAAATATTTCAGTACATAAGATTTGATCTATATTAATACTAGTAGTGGCTGGCTTCACAGAATATACATAATGGCTTTTCTTACAGAATAATTTTATGAAGATAGTAATGATGGCATTCTTAGATTACATTTAACAAAAAATAAGTTTTTATATTTTAAAGTTACATGTGAGTTTTTCTCCCAACATAATTTATTAGTTTTTTTCTGATTCTAGAAAATAAAATGGTTTCAGTTCATTTTGAAATTTTCCCTTACTGAGAAATCATAATGGTATAGAAAAATGAAAATATTTTTATTACTTTTTTACTCAAATCATGTTGTAATTGCATAGTTTACACAATTAATGTAAAACAGTGATTACAATGATTGCATCCTGAACAAAATAAATGTGTATACTCAGGATTAAAATTAAACTGGATTTTTAAATAATCTAATCTAATCTAATCTAATCTAATCTAATCTAATCTCTTACTCAGTGCAGGAAATCCAGAACTAAAGCATATTGTATGATGTTGAGAAAGCATATCAATGGTTTGCTACCAAACCTCCGGCAAATCTTAGTCTACCTTCTTCCCCCATCTTTTGTTAAACTGCTCTTGTCATGGAGCACTTTTTTCTACTGTTTACTCAAAATCTATCCTTCTGTAACATAGACCATTAGACCTAGACTAATTCAGTAACAGGTCCTTGCCCTCTTCTTGTAGCAGTCTGTTATTTTCTAGGCTACCGTTTTTAGAGGAATTTCCTTCAAAGGGAAAATAGAAGATAGTAGTTAATATTGACTAGCTACTTGTAAGTGTTCCCTTTTTTTATTGAATGAGGTATCTCTTATGTAATTTTAGTACATATTTTCTAACAAAAATGTTTACAAAGTTGAAGGCCTGTGAGATATCTGCTTGTACTTTTAAAAAAGATGTGAAAGAAAAGAAACATTTTATTTTAAAGGTCTGCAATATGAATCCACATTCATTAATGCACAGCAAGCAATAGATAAAGAAGATACATGTAATCAATCTTATCCAAGAACAACATGTACCATCTTGTCTTAACTCTACATTTTTGTCTGCACCTGCTGAAAAATTGCATTTCTTGCTTTGCTCATTTCCTCATTACTGTTTTTTTTCTAAGTAGTTTGAAAACGAATAGATCCAACAAAGAGGAAATCCAAGCTAATTATATATTAATCATAGTGTCATTAAGACATTCCTAACTCTTCTTACATTTCTAGCACTAGAGCAGAATTGGTGCAAAATCTGGAAGTATCCAGGATCAGACTAGCAAAGCATAACAGGAACTTGTAATTTCTATGTCCTGGAAGGTATATTGCTGCATCCTGAAATTCATATTGGTCTTCTTTATAATTGCAAAAAACACTGGTAGATTATATTATGATATTTATAGTAAACCCTTCCTTCCTTCCTTCCTTCCTTCCTTCCTTCCTTCCTTCCTTCCTTCCTTCCTTCCTTCCTTCTTTCCTTCCTTCCTTCCTTCCTTCCTTCCTTCCTTCCTTCCTTCCTTCCTTCCTTCCTTCCTTCCTGAGAGTTCTACTATAGCAATTTACTTAATTGTTTCCCACTGTAAGGTTCTGCTTTTGATTTCTTTTTAATGATTAGCAGAGAATGATCAAGTGATAATTTAACTTGTTAAACTCACTGGTTTGGAGTCTAAGATGAAAAGTAGCAACTTCTGTCTCTCTTTCAGTATTCAACTGAACAATTCATCCTTTATGCTTCTATCCTTCATTTAGGAGGATCCATTTACTAGCCATATTAAACTGAGATCAATGTATAAGAACAATACACTTTTCATCATGAACTTACTTACCAGTTTAAATTAGGATCTAAAGAAATTAAAATGTGATTTTGTATGCAATAAGAATATTAATTTCAGATGGCCATGTATACATACCCCTAAACCAGAATTCAGGTTAAAAGATGCCATTTGCCAATCAATCATACGGAACTAGGGAGTGGAAGTTTGGGGGTGAGTTGTTTAATAAGTTTTATTATAGGATATATTTTTTAAAAAATATTAAATTCTGTGTCACACTTTCAGTGTGAGTTGGGTGACTATATACATTTGCTAAATAAATAAACAAACAAACAAATACTAAAAGACAGGTGTTGGTTTAAGTAAAGATTAAGATATATACCATATTATGAAAGAGCAAGTGTGGTTCACCATCTTTCCATACAGTTGAATAGTTTAAAGCTGTTAGTAATAATTTAATTAAAAATAAGTTCATTAAAGTAATTGGACTAACCTAGAAATTGTAAAAAAAAAATGTTTATGAGTATATTTGCTACTTCTGATGTTTCTGGTAGGTAGCTGAATCATCCTGATGGCATGCAACAGGAACCAGCTGTTGAGAATATTAAAATGCAAGCATTTATTCCTCTAGAGAGACAGTAACATCTGCAAAGTTTTCCTGTCTTGATAATTCCACAGAGCATTCCCTAGTAGTTTTAACTTTTTTCATCTTTCTGCAATTGCTTTGGATCTCTTTTTGTTTCATAATATGTCAAGGAATATTACACTATGTGATTGTTACTGAGATTAAAAATAAAATTAGTTTAGGAAGAGTTATAATTTTAAGTATGGGAGATACAGTACATTATTGGTGTAGAAAGGAAATGAGTGATTCTATGTGACATAAATCATTTTTGCTACTGGTATGTAGTATATTAATGATGATAGAATGAAGAAACAGGCGCTAACAGGTAATTCCACAGATTCCATTTCTGCAATATTAGTGTGAATAATGTTAGAAATTTTTCTAAAAAGTTGTATCCCATTTCTGTACCTTTTCTTAATTACCTTTACTTATTCAAATTAATATCCTGGTCTTTGATTAATTTTCTTCTAATTACTTCTGGGTTTAAAATTTTCTATATTATAGCTATCTACAGTTAAAATGAAATATAAATCGGCAAGTTCATAGCATCTAATTCGAATTTCATTGCTTGCAATGGGACTTAGGTTCAATAATTTAACTAAGCTGGACTGTTGTGAAAAAAATGCTAACATGTTAAATATAGACATAAACACAATATTTAAATTCCAGGAGAATTACTTGATTATAATGTATGTAGAACTACCAAAGATCCAGTTTGGTTTAGTAGTTAAGGCACCTGGTTAGAAACTGGGAGACAGTGAGTTTTAGACTGCCTTAGTCAGAAAGCTAGTTGGGTGGCCTTGGAGTAGTCATTCTCTCTCAAGCCGGAAATGGCAAACCATTTCCAAAATCTTGCCAAGAAAACTGCAGAGATTTGTCCAGGCAGTCACTAGGGGACTCAAAGACACACACAAACACACACTAAAAAAGAACTGTGAGGGATAAGAGGCATTGATAGAATTGGAATGTTAAGAGGCAATACAGTTTATTAAGTACAGGCCCACAAATCTGACCCAAAAATAGGCTGTGAACCAATTCAGGATTGTTTTCTGAATAAGTTTTCTCAGATTTCTATTCCATCTTTTGTTCATAATATTAGTATAACATAGATAGCATTCCATCCTCGTTTTTTCCTACAACTATATTTAGGAATAATTAGGCTGAAAAAGAGGATGGACTTAAACATGGAAACTCCCAATCCCAGTCCAATATCTTAAACACTACATCTACACTTCATTTTTAAATACCACACTTCTACATTGTAGATATTCTTAATCCATGTCAGTTCTTGGTCCATAGTAGGTGGTATGATGTGATTTTGTTTACAGCTATAATTGACTTTTTCCAAGCCTGGACACTACATTATACTATTTTCTGCAATATATTCATTGTCAATGTACAATGAAAAATATACTGACTAGTAGACACAAGACCCATTACTTGCTTGGTATCATGAAACTTACTTTATAAGGTATTAAGCTACTAAGGCCAGCTAAAAGTCTTATATTATCCATGTAAGACTTTCAGTTGGCCTCAGTAGCTTGATACTTTATAAGGTAAGTTTCATTGTACAAAGCAATGGGTCTTGTGCCTTCTAGTTAGTATATTTTACATTTAATTACATCAGCCATGTAATTAACTGCTTCTCATGTTAGGGTTCTGCTTTGGAATTCCATTTTTACTTCCTTTTGCATTTGGATTAGAGTTGGCTATTTTAAACAGAAAACTTCTGAACTGTTTACTTTGCTGTATTTAACTCTTTGCATGGCCAATCCTGGTTTTATATTTTATTATCTATACAGACTTTATAATCTATAGAGATCTAGAATCACAAAGGGAAAAAAAATACCGGTAATCTAATTATACAATATTGAAGGCATTGTAGCAGTCTGTCTTTATTCAATCTGAGTCGGTCACTGGGACCAGAGATTTAGTCTTTTGAGTTTTTGGACTCATGATGGAGCCCATCCTCAGGAAACTTTTCTCTACCGGAATGTAGACAGAAGTTTTCTGAAAACTTTTCTCTACATTCCACACATTCTGGTAGAGAGAAGTTCCTTGAGGATGGACTTCAGCAAGAGTCCAAAAGCTCAGAAGATTTAATCTCTGGTCCCGGTGACCAATACAGATTGGATCCTGCAAAATTATCCTGGGACATGTATATTTGCTTGTATTCATAAGACTGTCTTTAATAAAAAAAAATTGTACAGACAACCACATATTTTAACTGTTTATATAACAATGCAATGGCTAGTAGTTAATTACCTACTGTTTTATAATACATGAATATGTCGTAAATTAATGTTATTGTACTTCTCACTTATGCTGCTTTTCACCAATTAAATGTCCAGTACAATTTATGTATACATCATTATACCCTTAAGAATCACACCCTGCTTTTTATTTGGAGTAAATGTTTTGCATAACTAAAAAGCAAAGCAGTTGCCATGTAAACAGCATAATTCCCATTTACAGGAAACTCATGCTTGATTCTACCTTGGATTATTCATAGGCTTCATACTATATGCATTTTACTGTGCAACAACCTGATAGGATGTCAAACATTCATGGTTTTGACAGCATCTTAAATATACAAAGGTAGAGTTCTCTATTGCAAAGTTTATTAATAGTCTCTCTCAGAATTTAATAGACTAGAGAAGGTTCTGGTAGAATAAGTTGTTTCTAACTAGCAGACAGTTTAATGTCATTTTTGATATCCACAAGGAATTCAATAAATAAAGTTAATATTTTTGATCTAATGTTTTAAAAGAGATGATTTAAATATATGGTCACCTTAGAAATGTATTTATTAGGGAATTGCTCTTATATGCATACATACATATAAACATATACTCTTATTTTAAAAAAACCAGAAATCTAATAGATCTTCTAGTCCAAGTCCTTACTCAAGCAGAAGACCTTACCATTTCAATATATAATTGTCCAATCTCTCTCTACTTAAAAACTTCTGAAGGCAAGCCGTTCCACTGATTAATTGTTCTAATGGTCAGAAAATTTCTCCTTAGTTCTAGGTTGGTTCATCCATTGCGACTTCTTCTGTCTTCAGGTGCTTTGGCGAATAGGTTGATCCCCTCTTCTTTGTTGCAGCCCCTTAGATATTGGAACACTGCAATCATGTCATTCCGATTCATTCTTTTCATTTCTTTTCAAATATCTTCTCTTGGTTCCTATTACTATGAAACATTTATGCTGAGAAAAGATAGGGAAAGCATGTAGAGCATGGATTCTGAAATTCTTTCACACAGCAGTTGGGATAAAAATATATGTGGGTTTTTTTTATAACATAATGTATGTGTGTGTTTCTGTTCTCTCTTTGTTGTAGCACCCATATGGGCATATAGGTGTATTAGGAAGCATATGACAAACTTTATGTATCAGTGTATTAGGAAGCATATGACAGACTTCACTTAAAGTAAAGGGACAATGAGGGACAGAGCTCAGACAGAACATTGCCAATAGTCTGACCTGCTACATAACTACCCCTCTCATAGGAATGCACTAAGGTTTTTTTTTCCTGAATATTTTTCTCTGTAAACCCTGGGCTTTTTTGTTTTTTGTTATCTTCCACAGATCTATTTTTGTCTTGTCCTTATCTTTTAGTTTTCAGATACATTCTCTTGGGTTGGAAAGAATAAAAATTAGATGTGATTTTTATTAGGGAGTATGGATATGGGTAGAATATGGGATATTTTAGGAAAGACCGCAATGTCAGATGAGAAATAGACTGCAGAAGAGAATGAAAATTGACCTGTACCTATAGACATATTTAAAAAATTTGTTTTGTTACCAAATTTGTCAGCTATCTCAATTCCGATGAGATCAGTGCAAAGAAGTTATTCTTTCCTTGTATGCATTAATATCAGCAATTTTCTATAGTCAAGGTGTCAATATCCATAATAATCAGGTTCGGTATGTTTTATGAATGAAACATTATTCCTACAGATTTTCTTCTCCAGATCAGAATGTTAAACAAGATGCTACACATATTTGTAAGCATTCAAAGATCTGTGCCTACATTGACTGCAAGAATCTAATTTTATTTCATTTTAGTTCTTCATTCTCACTGAATCTCTTATTGCTATGAACTATGTAATTAGACAATCCATAGGCTACCATATTCAATTTGATTATTTTTCCATATCCAGAAAAAAATCTGTTGTTTTGGTGTTGAGCAGTTAAATCTCCAAATTTTCATTATGGTTGACACTATAGAGTGAGCATTGAGCAAGTGACATCAACATACATTCTCAGAGAGCAATGGGATGATCCATTAGTAACATAGCATAGGCTATGTTTCATGGATTACTAGCATTATAAGCTTGAAAAAAATTGAGCTTTTTCAGCAGTAAAAGGAGTAATAAAATTAATAAAACTTTTAGACTGAATCCAGGCATTATTCATTACTTATTTTGAGGGAGTGTATTTTCTTTCAATAAGTCCAGTCCCATAAATACATGGAATGTATCCTTATTCTATTTTAGTTGTTCTGTAGCTGTTCTGAAGAAATACACATCAGAGTGCCAGTATATATGCATAAACAACTTGCCTATATTTATCTATAAGTACAGTTCCTAGAAAAAAATGGCTTCTGAAATCATACAAGATTTTTTTAGATGTTTTGGACTTCAAGTCCTATCAGACTGAAGAATGCCAAGGAATTGTTGGAGTTCTAATCTAAAATATCAGGAAGGCAACAGGTTTCTTATCCCTGCTTCTGCAAGTATTGGTGAGATTTTATTCATTTTTTCTCCTGTCCCTTAAATTCTGTTTTAGGAGCAAAGGATCATTGTGTTCTTTGTAGCATTAGATGGAATCATACCTAACATTTGCTTGTAATGTTTGGGTAGTTAATCCATACCCATAGTAGCAACTTCAATTAATTGTGATTCTCTAGGTTAGTTCAGTATTATTTCTTACCTTCAGTCAACATAAAATTTCAGTATCCAGAGATGAACGTTATTTCTCATATATACAAAGCTACAGTGAAAAAATAAGGTGCAGTTACAAGTATAAATGAAGGTATAACTTAAAACTACAATAATAAGTTTTATTCTGAAGGAGAAGGGAGTAAAAAGTTGCCAGTGCAGCAAATGAACTGCTATTGAGCTATGACCCTATTGTCTCTTTTCCATCCACCTGTTTGCAAATGAATGAAACAGAGTGAATTGATTTGGCATAGGGTCAAAAGATATTTTAAACTTTGAAGTTCTTTTTTGTTCTCTGCTTGCATTTGAGAAGTCAGGGAACCTACTTTAGATATGCATTTTAAATTAAATTAGATGTAATAGACATACATTGGTGAACATTTTTTCTGTTTTTTTTTTTAATTTTGGTTTTATAAACAATGGCATTACAATACTGATGCAGTATCAAAAGCATGCCTTTTGAAGCTACGAAGATTTTTTTTAATGTTAAATTTGCACTCCTCTTTTCTCCAGGGATATCAGGTGTTTTACCTCAGAACAGTCTTGCTATTCTCTATCTTGTATGTTTTTCTCTGTATTAACATTTCATATAAAGATAATTTGTTAAATGAATCAACAAAATGTGTTCTGTGGAAAAATATTCTGAAATTTTGTTAGGTCAATTCATGGATTAGCTTCTCAGTCAGTAGTACAAATTAGTAAGATTGTATTGCATATCTGGATTTTATGCAGTATATTATCCTAATGGAAATAACAGTATCTGAAGCACATTTGTGAAAACTAGAGGCAGAAGAGATAATTCAAAGGATTATTTTGTGATGAGCTTCTATTATTCTAGTCAGTGTTTTCTCAAATTATATTTTAATATAAAAGGTCATACACTTTCTTAAAGATCTTAAGATGAGCCATGTACTATTGCCAATAACAGAATAAGTTTCCAAATAAAGTAAATGGGGTAACAGAATTGAGTGACATGTGGTAGGCATGTTAGAAAAGTAAACTGTGTGGCACACACCTGCTTTTTGGCTGTGCTGTACCACAAGTTAGCATTTTGGATGAGCAGTTTCCGTTCTGTTGTTTTCTCTCAACACATGGTGTTCAAAACAGTTAAAAAGAAAACCGTGCCCATTTGTTCATCTCAGAAGCTTGCAATTTCTGAAAATTCTGCCAGATTTTATACATATGTGTGTGTGTGTGTGTGTGTGTGTGTGTGTGTGTGTGTGTGTGTGTGTGTTGATAGATGAGAGATAGATAGATAGATAGATAGATAGATAGATAGATAGATAGATAGATGGATGGATGGATGGATGGATGGAGGGAGGGAGGGAGGGAGGGAGGGAGGGAGGGAGAAATCATATATGCAGTTTTAGCTGATATTTATATAGAGATGTTATATTTTCAAATGCAAGGGTAACACCATAAGAAAGCAACTGAAATTAATTCAAAGCAATTACCAGAAAGTACATATCTTTTAGAAATAGAGGTGTTGTTCATTGTGTATATACACATTAAAGTATATAGCTAAACTATAGAAAGTATCTAACAGTGCCTGTTCCAGACAATGCATTTACAGTTGAGCGCTTTTTAGTTTCTCATTAACCTGAAAACTTTATAACCATTGATAGATTTTGGGTACCAATTACTCTTTCGTTTTGTGACATTAGTAAAGATGTGCTATGGCTGTAATGCATGACATTTTTCTAGAAGCTAAAAGAATCGAAATATTAAGGTCAGAGAAGGTATCCTGTCATCTCTAATTTGTACAGCTGCAAGTATAAAATAATGCTACTGAATTAAATATTAACAAATTCGAACAACGTAATTCAAGTGAGATTTGTATAATAAATAAATTTAACTGAGATCAAATAATATATCTTGTGATGTATTTTTTTGATTCTTCAAGCAAGCTTATATACAAAGCTGATGATTTTGTAATTTGAGAATAGAATGACTTCCTCACCAAATCACCAAATCTAAATTGATGTTCACTATCATTGACAACACCCTATTTTGGTGTATTATTATATGTAAAATATAGCTTATTAAAAAACACAAATAGTTCAATTCAATACATATTTAATATTCCCCCAAAAGTATTGGTTTTTCCCAAAGAATCTCAATTTATCATGAAATAAGTTGAAATTGATATAAGAAAGTGGCATCTATCATTCTTTATTCCATAAGCAGATACTTCGCCTTTGATGTATGATTTAACATATTGTAAATAATAAAACCAATGCAAATGATATAGACATAGTTATTGGTACCACATGGAAATTAAAAGGTGGCATTAAGTCCAGGCCATTTTCATTGGTTTTATTATTTACAAGAATATGTTATCATACATCGAAAGCAAAGTGTGCTTTATGGACTATAGAATAAAAAATGGGTGTCATTTAATGGTCTCAGTTTCCATTTATTTCATAAAAAATCAAATCCTGGAGAAGGCTGATCTGGCATGTATCACCAAGACATGGCTGGGATTCCTCTCTTGGAAATGTTCCCAGCTGATATTGAGGGTGACAGCAACTTAGATTATAGGTAGGGGAGGTGGTGTGGCTGTTGTTATTGGAGCATTTCTGATTGTTACTAGGAGAGTCACTCCACAATTATCCCTCTGTGAGACTCTTTTTCAGTTGATACCAGCCTCCCTCTTCTTAGCTGCAGGGTTGGTGGTGGAGTTTCTCAGGCTTATGTTTCTGGAGGTTTTTCAACTTGCCTTCCATTGGAATGGAATTGGAGGTAGCTTTGGAATTCATGGAAACCATGACTTCCACAAGTCTGTCCAAAATAATTCATGGTCTAACTAAGGGTAGTAGTCACATGTGAGGTTGTTGTTTTTGTTAAGGTGGTGCCTTTGTGATCTGGATTTGATGGACCTATTTTTGGCCCAATCACAATCTGGTGGTTATCAGTTTTTCTAGCGTTGCCCTTTGCAGGAAGGCGGAATGGAGCAGGTCACCTTCAATGGCTGATGCACTCAGTGGATTTCAGGGAGCTGGGGATTATAACTCAAGATCTGCATAATCCTGCTGAGATTCTAGTTGTCATCTGGAATAAATAGGATTGCTGCCACATGGACTGCTGACTTGTGAATCTCATATTGCCAAATGGTATATGGAGGGATTGAGAGAGATAAAACAGATCAAGAGATGTCTAGAATGCCACTGGCAGAAGATGAAAATGTTGGTTAGGGCTGCTATTAAAGTCTACCTTGTGACAATTCATGTGGTGAAGCAGAATTACTTCTGTGCATAAATTGCATCTGTAGATAATCACCCTACAGTCTTCTTTAAGGTGATCCAAGTTCCTCTGGTAAGGAGATATAAGTTCTATCTGCAGGGGCATACTGAGGAATTTGTTGATTTTCTGACAGATAAAGTAATTCAGATTCATTTCGAATCAGATATCAGTGTGGACACTGGTCCAAGGAAAATGCCTAGGGTACGTCCTTTCCCAGTTATCTGGAAACAGTTTGACCCTATTGCTCCTGAGGTAGTAGACAGGATTTTAGGAAATGTGAGCTCAGCCACCAGTGTCCCCCATGGCTGGTAAAATCCTCTGGGTGTGTGATGTGTTAGTGATTACAATTTTTGTCCTGTTACCAACCTTTGCTTTCTGGGAAGGGGTCATACTGCAGCATCAGAGGATCCAAAACAGATTATCTGCCTGTTTCAGTTGGGATTCTGGCCTGGATATGGGATGGAAATTGCACTGGTCACACTTTTTGATGATCTTTGGTGATAGCAGTATGGGGATAGTGCATCTATCATTGCTTTACCTGACCTCTCCATATTTTAAGTAATGTCAACAATGTTATCTTTCTGGAAAGGGCCTGGGTTTAGGGATACCATGTTGTCCTGGTTCACTTCCTTCTACCAAGGCTATTTTCAATTGGTGTTGATTGGGAGCAGGAGTTTCAGCTCTTGACCCTTACTTTGTGAGATCTCACAGGCATCAGTTAGTGCTGCAGTGATCTTTCTGTTCCTGTTTAACATATATATGATACTGCTGGATGAAATCATCCATCACAATGGAGTGAGGATATCATCAATATGCTGATAATACTTTGTTTAATTTGTTTACCTCCCATCTTGTGAGTTGTACATCTCTGCCTGTCATGAGTTAAGCAATGTTTCGCTCGTTACCGCCCTTTCTTCATGCCTGGAAGCTATTGAGGTCCGGATGGGAATAACAGGCTAAAACCAAACTCTGGCAAGATGGCGTGGCTTTGGTTCTTGAAAAATTACCACCATTGGTCATGGATGGGATTATAGTGCCCCAGAACTACCCAGTGCATAATCTGAGGGTTCTTTTGGACTCACAACTCCTCTCAAGGAACAGGTGACAATTATGGCCAGGAAAGTCTATGGACTACTGCCAGTTGTTCACCAGTTGTATCCATTCCTGGACTAACATGCCCCCCTCACAGTTACCCATGTTTTAGTTACCTCCCATTTCTACTACTGCAATGTGCTCTTTGAAGGGTATCCACAAGCTTCAACTGGTTCAAAATGCAGCAGCCTGCATATTTCTGAGCAAATCAAGATGTGTCACTGTTTTACAGGAGCTGCATTGGTTACCAATTTGCTTCCAGGTCCAAGTCATGATGCTGGTTATCACCTTTAAAGTCCTATATAACTTGGGGCCAGGTTATTTGAAGGATCACATCTTCCTGGCCCAGAGGCTCAGAGCAAAAAACCAAGGTATGTTACAGCTCCCATCTATTAGGGAAGTACATCTAGTGAAATCAAGGAAAAGGGCTTTCTTTGTGATAGCTCCCTCCATTTGGAACACCATTACCACATAAATAAGATTTGGTCCCATCTTGATACATTTTTGGAAGGCCCTAAAGATATGATTCTGTCAGGTGGCCCCAGATTGATACAGAGCCAATCGGGTAGCTCAAGTGATTGTGAGAACTGGGGGAGTATGGCTTTATGGATTCTTATATTGTGATACTTTAATGTTGTAAACTGTCCAAGTCACCGTACATTTTATTTTTTATTTATTTTATTTTATTAGATTTATATACCACCCTACTCCCGAAGGACTCAGGGCGGTGAACAGCCAAGAGATAAAACACACAGATTACAAAATTTAAAAACAGTATAAAAACCTAATTAAATAAATTTGACCCAGAACAGATTAAAACACCCCTAAAGTTTTAGACAAATTTAAAATTTACAATTAAAAAGGGAGGTTAGGCCAGGCCAGCCTGTTGGAATAAAAAGGTCTTGAGGGCACGGCGGAAGGTGCATAAATCCGGGATCCTCCGTATCTCCGGGGGGAGCTCATTCCAGATAGCAGGTGCCCCCACATAAATTTAATGTATAAATTTGGATTGGTGAAAAGTGGCAGGGTACCAGCATTTTTGGTTGCATCTGCACGAATATGAAGGGATTCAATCCGTGAGGCATCCATAATTTAGGACTGGAATTTATACCCTTACATGCACTATATGGAACTAGCAGTAGAGGAAGGGACTATGATTAAACATGCAACTTACTCCCTAGTGGCATAGGAGGTAGTTCTGCTAGTGCTGATATGATAAATGTATAATTTTTAAGGTATGTATTTTTTCTGTGAATGTTGACAATTCTTTTTTGTCTAACCCTTTCTGGAATTGTTTTTAGTGGCAGTCATGTATGATTACTGTCGAATGAATAAGACTTAAGACATTTGTAAAAATATAAATAGCTCTACAATTATTTAAGGAAATTGAATTGTTTTGTGTAAGTCTGTAATGCAACCAGCATTAAATACATAGCATGTGATAATAGAAGTCTGCTTGGTTATTCTTGCTAGGAATCAAGACAAATTCTTTATTTTGTAAAGATTGGCAAGGATACACATAACATGGGATTTGCCAATTTTTTTACAAAAATATGAGCTATTGACCTCCAGCCACTTTTTGCCAGAATGTAATAATGAAATTACTAGAATAAGTCTAGAATAAGAAAAAACATTAGAAAAGCATTTTATAGTGAAAGACTAAATAAGAAATAATTTATCTAAAATATTAGGTTTGGCTTTTGAAAGGAAAAAATAAAGCCACTATGAATCTGAATTAAATTGGAAGTAAATGCATTTAATAATTAATTAATTATCTACTAACTTAGTATTACCAGTATCTATTAAAAATTATTCTGATTTCTACTTTTTAGTAGAAATACTGGCATTCTAAAATGCCTGTTTGGATAGTCATCATTTAAGTATTGGGGAAAGCTCCTTCCTTTTCAAGTCACCTATCACTCTGCTAATGAAATTATGTATACTTTATTTTTCCCTGAAGAAACTTTTACCTGTCATCTGTTAGACTGAGCAAAGCATAGGGATAACTTTGTGATGAGGTGTCACCTGTTAGACCTTAGTGAAGTTTTTATCCCTCATGCTTTTTCTGAAGTTCATAATTAGGCATTTGCTTTCTCTAATAGGATAATGTTTCTTAAACTGTATTTCTTTCAGGACTGTTTCCCAATTTTTAAAATTATAGAGAGCTGTCTGCAAGAAGTACACATTCAAAAAGATTATCAAAAAATCCTAGAAAACCCCAAATTAGGAAAATTATATTTATCTCTGGCCCCAAAAAAGAAAAAAGGAGTAGTGATTTACGTAAAAGAAAAAATACAATCTAAACTAGTTTATACCGATGAGCAAGGTAGAGTGGTGATGGTTGAATTAGAAATAGGAAAAAGGAAAATGTTAATTGTAGGGATTTATGCACCTAACCAAAAACTACAGGTTTTTTTTAAAGACCTACATATAAAATTAGCAGAATTAGAATATGATGATATTTGTGTAATAGGGGATTATAATGCAATAGTAAATGCAAAGAAAGACTATAAAACTGGGAAAAAAAAACAAAAGAAAAAAGAAATACTTCCAAAAGAATTCTTTACTATGGCTGAAGAACTAAACTTGGCAGACGTATGGAGGGAAACACATGAAGAAGAGGCCCAATACACCTTTTACTCCCATCCGCATAACTCCTGGTCAAGATTGGACATGGCATGGATGACCCCAAGTATCAAAACAGAAGTAGAAAAAATTGAGATAGGCACAAACCAATGGGCAGACCACAATCCACTATTCATAAACTGGAAAGGGGAAAGAAGACGTAAGAGATGGACAATGAACCAAAGATTATGTAAAGAAAAAGAATTTAATTTGATGTTAGAAAAGGAAGTAAAAATATTCTTTCAGATAAATAAAATAGAGGAAACCTCTTTACAAAATACATGGGATACTTTAAAAGCATATATAAGGGGCCTAGTAATAGCATATACGAGGAAAAAGAATAAAGAGAAGAAAAAACAATTAGATAAATTAGAGAAAGACCTAAAACAAATAGAACAAAAACTCCAGGAAAAGCCCCAGAACAAAACAATAAAAGAAGAATGGGAAATGATTAAGCATAAATTGAATTTGATAAACCAAATAGAACTAGCCCAAAAAATAAAAATGGCGAAACAAAACTATTTTGAGCACGCAAATAAAACGGGCAGATGGCTAGCCTATAAACTGAAAAAAGAACAGAAAAAAAGAATGATATACCAATTGAAAGATGATAAAGGAGAAATTCAACATAGTAAAGAGGCCAAAAAAGATATTATTAAGAAATTTTATGCGAATCTATATAATCAGGGGAAAATAGAGGAAGATAAAATAAAACAGTACATAGAGAAATCAGGAATGCCAAAAATCACAGAAGAACAAAGAATTACTCTCAATAGGCCAATAACCAAATTAGAACTAGATGAAGTACTGAAAAAGCAAAAAAACAATAAAACACCGGGTCCTGACGGGCTACCGGTAGAAATATATAAAACAATGCAAGAAGTATTGGGAGAGAATATGTTGCGATTATATAATGAAGCTATGGAGAAAGCCAAGATACCAAATTCATGGACAGAAGCCATAATAACAATCATTCCAAAAGAAGACACAGATCTCCAGTTAATACAAAACTATAGACCTATTTCATTATTGAATGCCGATTACAAAATATTTGCAGCAATCTTGGCAGAAAGAATTAAATTAGTATTAAATACATATATACACCCAGACCAAAATGGATTTCTGCCGGGACGCCAAATAAAGAACAACATGAGAATAATACTTAATGCTTTAGAATACTATGAATCACACCCGGAGAAGCAGGCAGTGTTGGTTTTTCTTGACGCCCAAAAGGCCTTCGATAACCAAAATTGGAAATTTATGATTGAACAACTACAAAATATGCAAATTGGGGAAAAATTTGGGAAAATTATAGCAGAAATCTATACCAAGCAATCAGCAAGGATAATTATGAATGATGATATAACAGACAAATTTAATATAACAAAAGGAGTTAGACAAGGCTGTCCACTTTCCCCCTTACTATATATTCTATCATTGGAAACCCTGTTGAAAAAAATTAGAGAAGATCAAGGAATTGAAGGTTTAAGGATTAATAGAGAAGAATACAAAGTTCAAGCCTTTGCTGATGACTTAGTGTTTTTGACAGAAAATCCTATGGAATCTATACCTAATTTGTTTCAAAAAATAGAAGAATTTGGAGAAGTGGCTGGACTAAAAATTAATAAAAATAAATCGAAGCTAATTGTTAAAAACCTTACGGAAATCCAAACAAAAGATTTGATAGATAATATACAAATTCAAACAACAACAAAAATAAAATATCTAGGAATCTGCTTATCCACAAGAACATCAGCAATTAAAGAAAATAATTATGATAAATTACTAGAACAAACAAAGAAAGATTTAGAAAAATGGGAAAATTTACACATTTCATTCCTAGGAAGAATTTCGGCTATCAAAATGATTATATTACCTAAATTTCTATATTTGTTTCAGGTCACCCCAATTAAAATAGATAAACCGTTTTTTGAAAAGCTGAATAAAATAACATCTAAATTTATTTGGCAAGGGAAAAGGCCACGAATAAAATTTAAACTGCTTCAGGATACAAAAGATAGAGGAGGAGCTGCACTCCCTGACTGGGAGATATACTACCAAGCAGCAGTACTATCGTGGGTCAAAGATTGGATAGAATTAAAGGACTCTAGAACTTTAACAATTGAGGGACACGAACTTCAAACTGGCTGGCACTCCTTTATGTGGGATGAGAAATACAAAACACATTCATATTTTAAAACACATACAATAAGGAACTCACTATTACAAATTTGGCTTAAAATTAAAAAACAACATTATATGAAGATACCAAATTGGCTAGCACCGGCGAAATCAATTAGACACCCAAATTTAACAGATAAGACAAAAATAATTAGATATAAAGATATAATTGACTATCAAGGCAAACTAAAGACAAAACAACAATTGGAGACAGATTTACACAGAGGAATAGACTGGTGGACTTACACTCAAATACAATCTAAATATAGAGAGCATATAAAAACATATGAAATTTACAATCAAAAACAAGAAATAGATAAAATTATATTAGATTCAGAAAATAAATTAATTAGTAGAATTTATAAATTTCTCCTACGCTATAAATTGGAAGAAGAGACAGTCAAAGAAACGATGATTAAGTGGGCTCAAAATATCAAACACACAATACCTTTGGAAAAATGGGAAAAGTTTTGGCAGGAAAACCTAAAGTTAACGAAAGCAACGGCGTACAAGGAAAACCAACTGAAAATGTTTTATCGGTGGCATATGTCTCCAACCAGATTGGCAAAAATACAACCTAAAAATAGCCCAATTTGTTGGAAGTGCAAAAAGGCACAAGGGACTTTCTATCATTTATGGTGGACATGCCCGGCAGCAAAAAAATTTTGGTCTAACATCAAAAAATGGTTGGAACAAATAACAAAAACACAGATTGAAAAAGAACCAGAAACATTTTTATTAGGAATATTTAACAAATCATACCCTAAGGATATTAAATATCTTACAATTCACATATTAACTGCTGCAAGAATAATCTACGCAAGAAATTGGAAACAAGAAAAAATACCAAGTGAAACAGAAGTAATAGGGAAAATTTTAGAATGCGCTGAAATGGATAGGTTAACCAAAGAACTACAAGAAAAAGAAGAATCAGACTATTATAAAATATGGAATAGTTGGTATAATTGGTTAAAAATTAGAAATATACAAAAAATATAGGGGATATATTACCGATTGATACATATATATGTAATAAAAATATTATTAGATTACAGAAAGGTGAAGGAATATATTATAAGTAGAATTGTAGAACGTCACTCTGAAAAAATGCTTAAGAAGAAATTATATTCTTTTTGTGTATATGTTGTATAAATGTTCGTTGTGTATATGTTACGTATGTCTTTTTTAATATTTATATTCAATAAAAACTATTTTTAAAATAAAATAAAAATTAAAATTGATAGATTCACTGTTGCTAGTACTTCCCATAATTGTTTGATGAGATTTTGTATTATTTTTCAACAAAGAATGACAAATAATTCTGATTTTAATGACTTCCAAGAGGTCTTCCAAGAATTCTAGAACAACACTTTAAGAAACTCTGTAATAGGATATTGTAGTAACAAGGTATTTGACTATGTTATAATCAACAGCATTATGATTTTAATTTTCGCATTCCCTCTAGCTAGGTGAAAGAGTTTCAGATAGTTATACTGGCACCATTCTCGAATGAGCTGATAGTTTGTAAAGTGAGGCGAAGAGTGACAGAATAGGAAATTCTTCAAAATACATTTTTAAATAAATGGTTCCAGTTTCATCATCTCATTAGGATTACTATGCTCAAGCAGGTATATATTTGATTGTCCAATTTGTATGACCACCCATTCATCCTAAGAAATTATGGACAGCAAACAAAATAAAAACAAAGAATTCTATTAAAGCAAATCACTCAAACAAACCCCCTAATCTTGCATTGAGGCTCAATAAAACCACAAAATCACTAATTTTATATATATATATATATATTTGTTTTCTCAGGTTTTCGCGGGTGTTTGTATGTGGGTCTTTGGTTATTCGGGTCTTCTCCCACGTAAAATTGGAAGTGTCTTGGCGACGTTTCGACGAAGTCTCATTCGTCATCTTCAGGCTGGTGTTCTCAGCTTCGTGCTTCCAGGAGCAATGTGTTATCGCAGGAAGAAACAGCTGCGATTACACATTGCTCCTAGAAGCACAAAGCCGAAAACATCAGCCTGAAGATGACGAATGAGACTTCGTTGAAATGTCACCAAGACACTTCCAATTTTACATGGGAGAAAATCCGAATAACCAAGGCTGGGTTAAAAAAAAATATTAACAATGGAGTAACCTCAATCTCTTGCCAATTCCTTGGAGTCCCCAGGCCTCACGGTACCACTGTGTTTTGGGGAATTTACAGAACATCAGTAGAGATGGAGCCAGTCTTATTTTTGGGAGAAAGATATTCCATAAAGTGATACCCACAGCAAAAAAAATCCCTTCATCTAGACCTACCAAATGTAGTCCCCTAGCCAACAGGACCCATAACATGTCTTTTCTTCTGGATCTCATGGCATATATATATATATATTCCCATGTCAGAGCCTCCATACTAATACACTGACTCCAATAGCATGTTAGCATGGTTACAGAATTGAAGAAGCAAAACATCTTAAAGGAAAAACAAAGTCCTGTTGCCTTTTGAAAAAGCACCTTTGAGACAACCATGACTCAGATGACTGAGAATCTCCATAGACTAACCCCAACACTTAACTAGATTATAAAACCAACACTAGAATATTTAAGGAAAGTATTTTAATAAGAGTAATCAAGTTATACTTTGAAATAATAATTTCACTGCTGTGTGAAATGGAGAGTTCTACAGACTAAAGTTGGCATATAGTCATCTATAAACTCTCTGAGCAAACAATGAGAAACAGACAGAAAAACAGTGTGATAAAGACAGTTATAAAATTGCCGAAAATTAAGTGACCAATACTGAATGAAAAAATCCCTCAAACTCTGTATTTTCCCTCCCAAGTTTATCTTACAGTTCCAGATCTCCCAGAAATTTTGGTCCCTGAGCCTGAAATAATAGATTTTGTGCCTGTTTCTCACAAGAGCTTAGCCAAAATTCCCTGAGAAGAAACTTCTTGTCCCACTGAATCCCATTCTACTCTCCACCCTCCCATGTTTCACTGAATGAACTGTGGCTGTAATTTGAGACTGTTTTAAAGCCCATCAAGTAACCAGTACGGTATTCGAAATTATAAATTCTCTTAATTCACTGCCCTATACATGTGAAACTTTTGACAGTTTAGTAATATTCTGAATCCAGTAACTCATCGAGAATTAAGGTTGCTAATTCAGTTGAAGAATTGTAAACTTTTTGAATTGATCCATTCCTATATAGATTCAGTGTTTAATATCAGATTTTACAGTTCATCAGTTCATAAGAGAAAAACTCTTGGTGCGTGTACTGTATGTATATGTGTAATCGTTTATGTATAGTTTATCATGTGTGCTAAAAGCTATATACATCCTTGATTAACTTGCCAATGTGGCTTTTCATAAAAATCTTTGTCAAGAATTATCAGAATTCTTGGTACCATGCCAATGATAGAGAATCATACACAATAATAAAGTTGACTGAGTTTAGTTTAAGATGGTACAAGACTTTGCTTGTTGCAACAATCTACATAATAATCTTTCCTGATGAATTTTTTTTTAATGTATGGTTACGTCTAATGACTTACATTTGTGCTCTGTGTCTTTGTAGGTATCATTATATGAAAAGGAACAGAAATAAAATATTTCACTTGATTTCATCAGTTTGTTACTCTTAGCAAAGTTGAATATTAATTCTTCTTTTCCTTTCTGTTATCTATTAACTTAATTTTGCTTCCATGCAGGCCAAACCAAATACATGCAACTAATCGTAGGTGTTCACATATTGTAAAATAAGAAATGCATTGTCAGGATATTCTATGGTGTATGTTTAATACGCACACCATAGCAACCAAACTCCAAATCCAGGGGAGCAAATGGGATGATCATGTGCCACTGCCATATACAGTCCAACATAGTAAACCAGAGAAGTCACAGGTAAATTAGTCTTGTTTCTTGTCATCTGAGAAATGAACTGAGTATGGGTGACAAAACAGGCTTGAATTAATCAACTAATCACTGGTAGTTTAGATTTCTACAGATTGCTAGGATGTTATAACAAAACCATTTCTATTTTGATACATATAGTATTGACATAGATCTTATAATAGTCTCTATGATTCATACTTATGTGATTCAGAGCTTGTGTGAGACTTCTTGGCAGAACCTTGTTCCTAGCTTGACCTTTTAGTGGAGTTTTGACCTGTCTATTTCATTTCCTTTTTTACTATTGCTATAGTATTCTGGAACATGTTATTGGCTATTCACATTTCTTTTTGTTATTTTTATTTTCTTCATTCTACTTTCTTTGATTTATTTCTTCCTCTATATTTCTCAGCATTTTGCTTTTTTGTTTTCTGCTATCTTTTTTCTTTCTGAGCATAGCTTAGTTCATAAGAATACAGTTTTTAAGGCTTTGAAGACACTGTAGAATAGAATAGAATAGAATAGAATAGAATAGAATAGAATAGAATAGAATAGAATAGAATAGAATAGAATAGAATAGAATAGAATAGAATAGAATAGAATTCTTTATTGGCCAAGTGTGATTGGACACACAAGGAATTTGTCTTCGATGCATATGCTCTCAGTGTACATAAAAAGACAAGATACACTCGTCAAGAATCACAGGGCACAACACCCAGTGACAGTCATACGGTACAATAAGAATCAAATCATACTAGGAAACAATATAAATTGCAAGGATACAAGCAACAAAGTTATAGTCATGCAGTCACAAGTGGGATGAGAGGGGCGACAGGAACAATGAGAAGACCAATAGCAATAGTAATGCAGCCTTATGTGAATAGTTTGACAGTGTTCAGGGAATTATTTGTTTAGCAGAGTGATGGTGTTCGGGGTAAAACTGTTCTTGTATCTAGTTATCTTGGTATGCAGTCCTCTGTAGCATCATTTTGAGGGTAGGACTTGAAACAATTTATGTCCAGGATGCGAGGGATCTGTAAATATTTTCACAGCCCTTTTTTGACTCATGCAGTATACAGGTCCTCAATGGAAGGCAGGTTGATTTTAATTGTTTTTTCTACAGTTCTAATTATCCTCTGAAGTCTGTGTCTGTTTTGTTGGGTTGCAGAACAGAACCAAACAGTTATAGAAGTCCAGATGACAGACTCAATAGTTCCTCTGTAGAACTGTATCAGCAGCTCCTTGGACAATTTGAGCTTCCTGAGTTGGCGCAGAAAAAACATTCTCTGTTGTGCTTTTCTGATGATGTTTTTGATGTTAGGTGTCCATTTTAGGTCTTGAGATATGATAGAATCTAGAAATTTGAAGGTCTCTACTGTTGACACTGTTTTGTCTAATATTGTAAGGGGTGGTAGTATAGGAGGGTTTCTCCTAAAATCTACCACCATTTCTATGGTTTTGAGTGTTGCGCCACAAGGCTAGTTGTTCAACCTCCCGTCTGTATATATTAGGTAGGATAGTAGGCTACCATCTCCTGCATACCCTATGTCTGATCATTCTTAGAGAAGAACATAAAATTAACTCTTGCGATTGTTAGTAGGGATTTAGAAAGCAGACTTAGTGTGACTGCTTCTTTAGATTAAAAGGAAAGAAAATGCAGCCAGAAAATCTGCATGTAAACTCTTCATACTATACATAAATGACCTTTGTGATCATATTACAGGCAACTGCGTTCTCTTTGCCGATAATGTAAAAATATTTAACACCACAGACAATGCTGCTACCCTTCAAAAAGACTTTGACTTTGTGTCAGAATGGTCAAACAATTAGCAACTCCAAATCTCAACCAACAAATGCTCTGTCTTACACATTGGCAAAAAGAACCAGAACACAAAATACAGGCTGAGTGGACACAACCTTGTAGATGACGCTCACTCTGTCAAGGACCTTGGAGTACTCATATCTAATGATCTAAGTGCCAAAGCTCACTGTAACAACATTGCCAAAAAGGCATTAAGAGTTGTAAACTTAATCTTGCGTAGCTTTTTCTCCGGTAATATAACACTACTAACCAGAGCATATAAAACATTTGCTAGACCAATTCTCAAATACAGCTCATCTGTCTGGAACCCACACTGCATATCGTACATTAATACAATCGAAAGTGTCCAGAAATATTTCACAAGAAGAGTCCTCCACTCCTCTGCTTGCAACAAAATACCTTATGCCACCTTACTTGAAATTCTGGGCCTAGAAACGTAGAACTATGCCATCTTCAGTATGACCTAAGCGTAGCTCATAAAATCACTTGCTACAATGTCCTACCCGTCAATGACTGCTTCAGCTTCAACCACAACAATACGCAAGCACACAATAAATACAAACTTAAAGTGAACCGCTCCAAACTCAATTGCAGAAAATATGACTTCAGCAACAGAATGGACAATGCCTGGAATACATTACCTGACTGTGGTTTCATCCCCAAACCCCCAAAATTTTAACCTAAGACTGTCTACTGTTGACATCACCCCATTCCTAAGTTGTCTGTAAGGGGCGTGTATAAGAGCACCAGCGTGCCTACCGTCCCTGTCCTAATGTTTCTTCTATTTGTATCTATTTTATGTATCCAATCCATATTTATACTTATTACCTAATATGTTCTTGATAAATAAATAAATAAAATAAAAATAAAATAAAATAAATAAAATAAAATCACGCAAGAATAAAAAAGAGGCATAAAGAGAAAGATCATCCTCTCAAAGAGATGACTTCATTTAAATCCAACCCATCTTTGCTTATCTCATTTCAACCTAAGGTTGCTGTAGTTCACATCTTTCCATTTTCCAAGTGTTTATATTTCCACTCGCTCTGATTGAGGTAGTCACAGATTATCCATTTCAAAAAATCAATTACATCTCTGTGGAGATCCCTCTGGAATTCTGTAAGTTTCATCTTATAGAACCTATTTCTCTGCAGGGAGAATTCACATATGGTTATACGTGCCAAGTTGGCCCATTCTTTACAATTAAATTGTGAATCAGGGCAGATTTATTGGCATTCAAAAGTAGAAGCTGAAACCCAGGGCTATCAAGGATATAATCATCTGTTATAGAAGGTGAAGGCTAATGCCAGACCTTGGGACTACTCTACTGTTCCATTTTCTATTATATCACCATCACTTCTCTCATTCGCAGCCGGGATCCAGCAGCTCTGAGAGTCACCATGATTTTACCTTTCTGCTGTCTCTTCACTAACCAAGGACAAACACAGCTATCACATCAATAATAACAAAATAAATACAATGTGAGGCAGACACTAGAAGGGCATGCTATCTGAAGTATAGGAAGAAAAACAGACCACAGAATTAATTGCTGTACCCTAGTCAGACCTCATGTTGGATTTTTGTATCCAGTTTTGAATACTACAATTCTGAAAGAACAGTGAAAAATAAAAACAAGATTTGAAAAACCGAAAATCAATCCCTACAATGAATTGGTAAGGAATGTGGGTATGTTTAGCCTACAGAAAAAATGACTGAGGAAATATACTATCACTGTTTTGAAATCTGAAGGATGAAATTGTCAGTTGCCCCAGAAGGTAGGACTATATCCAGCAGATTAAAATTACAACAAATGAAGTTCAGGCTAAACATCTGAAGGAATTGTCAGTCAGTACTATAGACTGCCACACAAAGTGATAAGTTCTCTTTAGCTAAATGTTTTCAAATAGGGCCTCAATGGTCAGTTGTCAGAAAAGCTGTAATACATCCTGTAATAGAGGGTTGGACTAAAATAATATATAAAGTCATTCTAACTATGATTCTGTGAGACTATCTGTTAACTTCCATAGTGTTTAGGTAGTTCTCAATTTACAACCATAATTGAGCTCAAAATTAGTTTTGCTAAGTTAGACAGTTGTTAAGTGAGCTTTGCCCATTTTTACAGTCTTTCTTGTTACAGTTAAGTGAATCACTACAGATGTTAAGTTAATAACACGGTTGTTAAAGGAATCTGGCTCCCCATTGACTTTGCTCATCAGAAGTTTGCAAAAGGTGATCACATTACTCCAGGACATTGTAACCGTTATAAATATGAACCACTTGCCAAGCATCTGAATTTTGATTACATGATCATAGGGATGTGCAGTGGTCATTATAACTTCAAACGGTCACTAAATGAATTGTTGTAAGTCAAACACTACTTGTACTAATACAGCATACACATACACCCATACACATATAAAGTAATATATACATATCTATAGATGCACACAGACTAATTTATGGTTTGCCATTTGGGAAGGAGGAAATCATCTATAGCACCTCCGTTTGCATATACAACACACTGACACCTTTCACACCTAAAATTTGTGATATATAGGAATTCATAGTCCTATAACATCTATTTTAAAACAATGTTGAATATACTTACTTTTCCAATTCTTAAGATGTGTCATGACCCACCAGAAAAAAAATTCAAATGTTTTTCCATTTTACTAACCACTAGCTCGCTTTTGTAGCCTGGATTGAAATTGTTTACAGTTTTGTGCTAAGTAGAAAGTTCAAATCAATTATTGTCCATTAAAGTTAGCTATAACTGATGGAATATCCCCAGAGGAGCACTGTAAATGTATCAAAATGTCTTCCCCCATTATAACAATGAGAAGGTATGGTGAATTACTTACCTTCTCTTTTACACTTAATGCTCTGAAGTGCTGCCAGCCAAAAAATGAAAAAAAAAAGTTTATGTTGTCTTACTAGGATTTATTAGAGGTCAATATAGCAATTTTGTCCCAGAAATTCTCCCAGTTTGCATCTATGTTAGTTTTTATTCACAGATTAGGCAAAGTATAGAGGAAAAAATTCTTATTTGATATTTGGAAATTGATTCATAGTGTATATATTTGATATGTAAAGTTGAGACTTTATATTAGGGAAGTTTTAGATACCAGCAAGTTGAATGACTCATGTGAAGAGTGAAAACATACAAACACATACACATACATACACACACACACACAGAGAGAGAGAGAGAGAGAGAGAGTTTGCATAAAAATACACATATGGCCACCAATTTTGAGCATGCTTCAACATCAAACATATTCTATAAAGCCAAGGTTTTAGGGTCTTGTATAAACATGTAGTGTAGTCTTTATTGAATGTTCATTGCTTTACCAAAGCATTATAATGCAAAAGTAAAGTTGAACAAAACCAAGAGAATGGCTGTGTTTTAAACATTTGTCTGTAATAATGTTTTCTATAGCAAAAGTATTTTGTCCTCTCAGAGATTAATAGTTCTTTTCTACCCTGTGATCAGTGTGCAGCTTTTAAGAGTCACTATAAAGCAAGGATGGGGAACCTGTGGTTTGTGGTATTTTTGAACTGTTGTAATTATGGTTGGGTGGTTGACTAGCAGTACCGGAACTATAGCTCAGTAACATCTAGATTGTCATAGAACTTTGACAATTTCTAGTTCTTCAACTATGTAGCAAACTGTTTCTCTATTTTAAGAATTAATTAAAATGCACAATAAGTGCAAAACTGCATTCTGGTCACTTTTCTACATTGTAAAGTGATTATGTCTCAAAATGCTGCAAAACTCAATTGATTTTTTTTAAAAAAAAAAAATCTGTCTTCAGGAGCTAAAGGAGCTGAGTGCTCCTTTAAAATATATATTAAATTATTAATTGTAATAATGACTGGTATAACAATAATGTACTAAAATGTCATAGTAAATTGTTATAGCTCCTGAAAAAGCTCATAAGTTAATGTTTAATTGTAGTTTCATTTTGTTAATACAGCTTACCAATACTCTTTTTCTTTTATACTTTTGGGGGTACAGAAGAACACTTGATGCTTCATTTAAATTAAACAATAATTTCAAGTGAATCTTTGCTAAAAAAATGTTTTTAAAAACCCTTCCTTTAAGTTTAGCTTAGCAATGAAGATGATAATATAGGGAATGCAGGGATGGAGGGAAAGTATTCTTATTCTAGTGCAACAGTGTATAATAAACATAGTATGTTTATTCTTATCTATTATCATCTTCATTGGATAGCCAATGTACCATTTCTGACTATATTAACAAAGATATGAAAAAAATTCTGAATGTGAAAAGCAAAAGCATTCATACTTTTTTATACTATATATGCATCTAGATAGCTAGGGTCAGTGGCTAAGACGCTGAGCTTGTCAATCGAAAGGTCGGCAGTTCAGCGGTTTAAATCCCTACTGCCACGTAATGGCGTAGGCTCCCGTTACTTGTTCCAGCTGCCGCCAACCTAGCAATTTGAAAGCATGTAAAAAATGCAAGTAGAAAAAATAGGGACCACCTTTGGTGGAAAGGTAACAGCGTTCCATGCGCCTTTGGCATTTAGTCATGCCACCACAGAGACGTCTTTGGACAGTGCTAGCTCTTCAGCTTTGAAACTGAGATGAATGCTGGCCCCTAGAGTCGGAAACAACTAGCACATATGTGCAAGGGGAATCTTTATCTTTTATGCATCTATATTACATTACTTTATCTCAGAAATCAGTAAGACTAATGGTTAAGGAAGCTAAATTAAGAATAGAAGATTCAGGTTCAAGTCTCAACTGAAACTTATTAAATGAATACTATTTAATATTTTAAATATATATAAGAAGCAGGTTGTTTATCTATTTTCATTGCAAAACAAAATGCTCTTAGATTGCTAATGTATTTCCAGATAAATGATGAATTGAATTTAGCACATGCCCAGATTAAGTTCTGACTGATAAAAAAAGTACGTACTGATATTGTTACTAATTATTACTAGTCTTAAACTACCATAGTTTAAGTCAGGGGTGGGCAACTGTGGCCCTTTTACAACCTGTGGACTTCAACTCCCAGAATTCCTGAGACAGCCAAGCTAGCTCAGGAATTCTGGGAGTTGAAGTCTACAGGTCATAAAGGGGCTATATTTGCCCACCTGTCAAGTTTCGAGGTCGTCTCAAATAAATTGCACTTCAACTTGCATTTACTCTAGTGCTGACACCCACCCCTGGTTTAAGTGAAGAGTTGCATTAAAGTTTATGGTTATTGGAAATTCAAGTTTGAAAGGTCTGTATATATTGACATTGTGTATACATATGTGCAAGACAAGTATAACTCATCTGATCAACTATAATATAATCCATTGATATTGAAAGCTGTTCAGACAATACTATTAAATATAAGAATATATAATTCACTCTGAAGAATATGATCTTTATTCATATTTATATTTAGAAACTTTTTCAGATTTAGTAGGTTTTTTTTTTTTTTTTTAAATTTGATTTATATGCCGCCCTTCTCCGGAGACTCAGGGCGGCTTACAATGCGTTAAGCAATAGCCTTCATTCTTTTGTATATTTTTATACAAAGTCAGCTTATTGCCCCCACAAACTGGGTCCTCATTTCACCTACCTTAGAAAGGATGGAAGGCTGAGTCAACCTTGAGCCTTGGAGAGATTCGAACCAGCAGAAATTGCAGGCAGCTGTGTTAATAACAGGGTGCACTAAACCCCTGTACTATCAAGAAAGAGTTTTGAAGTTTGTATAAAGTTTTGATAGTTAATATCATTCTGTTAATATAAATATTTAATTTATTTTTAACTTAAAGTGCAAAGAACTTCATTGTGAAATGAAGAGTTAAAACTTTTGAATGAATGAATGAGTAAGCATGATGCTAAGGAAGGATCTTTGTCTTCTATTTCAATATAAATTCTTTTATAAAGTATTTCTGTGTTCTATTGTTATTATTTTCCATCATCCTGGAAAATTCAGGATGATGGAAAAATTTTCAATTCAGAAAAATTATAAAAAAATGAAAATTTATGAAATAGTAGTGTAAATAAAAAGACATTCACCAAATTGTTTCCACTGAGGAAAAACATATGAAACTTACTTCTACATTGTGTCTTAACTTAAATTATTTCTTTATTTATTAATCATACTTTGAATCCTAAAGGACACTTAGCAGTTTTTTAATATCTAACCATATTTTTACAATATAAGAATTCTTACTAGCAGATTTCTGTCTGATAATTCATTTCCACCTTCCATGGCTATGATTAACACATTCCAGGGTTTTCTGAAGCAAAGAATAAAGAGAAGGCTTCCCAGCAGCAAAACTAATATAACTTCTCAATATCAAGATTATTTTTAATTTACAAAACAGCAAGTAAGATGATGGAAATTAGAAAATGGTGATAGATTGGTAAGAAAATACAAGGTTTCAAATATCTAAATATTGTCCTTCTCTTTGTGGGTTTATACTGGTATGGTCAGAGCAGTCCACTCTGGCTTTAGACAAATTTAAATTTAGACAAATTTAAATCTATATTAGTCTATGGTTTCTTCATTCCATATTGATATTAGATAATTTTCATTGATTTTGACTATTGTATAAAATTGGAAGCTGTATCTATACTACAGGGAGGTAAAAGTGATACACTGAAGGCACAGGTTGGGTGTTGGTAGAAGAGACGAAGATGAGTATATTGGAAAGCTAAAGTAACTAGTCATGCATAGAGGAGTTCAGAGCAAAATAGGTGAGAGAACAAAGAGATTCAGAAGCTGGTACAGCTGAGAAATAAGTAGCCGAACACTGTGGCCTCAGAAGTCTTCCAGACATGCAGACCAGCAACAAGTTTTCTCCTTACTATGAACTGATAAGGACTGAGAGCCAAAGAAACAGCTCAGTAAAAGGGAACAATTACAAGGCTACTTGAAACTTCAACAGCACCTACTTAAGTATAAATGCTGAAAGGTAGAAGATCATAAAGGGCTAAATGTAGGGTAAAGGACACTAAACCCTGGATAAAAGGAACAGAACTCTTGGTCCTTAAATATGAAGATTAGGAAAGAAAGTATAGGCAATTAAAAAATGCAGGGTAAAAGAGAAACTTGTGATTTTGTTAAGTATTTTCATTTTTTAAAAATATTCATTGTCACACATTTTAGCTACAGATAAGGTATATGTTAGGTTTAACATGTTGGAAAGGTATATTTTGTATAATATAACCAGCCTTGTGTAAGTATAAAAGGAAAGCATTTTGTCTCCTGACCTGTGGTTTGTACCATAACTTAATTGGAACCTTCTTTCAACCGGTGTTGGCTATGGGATGGTACCATATTGGAGGAAAAACCCAGACCATAACACTGAATGAAACAAAAGACAGACTTTTTCTAGTTGTTAAGTCTGTCTTTAGTTTGGACCCGGAGGGACTAGAGCTCTCTTGAAGTTTGTAATGGTATTTTCGACAGATACTTAGCCCTACACAGGAGCTTGTATAAGAAAGTTACACATGGAAAAGGACTTAGCAGGGGCCAAGATAGAACCTATCTTACCTGTAGAAGTTCAGAGTAAACAGACTTCCTCTGATGCATGGCTTGAAATCATAAGGGAAATGCTTAGGCAGGAGCAAGAAGTAAGAAAGTGATTACTCGAGGAGGAAAATGCTTAACTACTCAGAAGGGAGGAAGAAAAAACTATTGGAAAGAGACTGGGATTGGGGATTAGTTAGAAAAGAAAAGGCTGGCTGGCTGGAAAGGCCAGAAGGGAAGAATTTAGGGAGTTAATTGTCATCAAGGAACCTAAACTCCTCCAATCTCTCCCCCTCTTATTGCTTACTCCAAAGGAAGAAGTTTAAAGTTTTCTAAACTAACAGAGGAGGATCATATTGAATCCTTCTTTACAATATGTAAATGTGTTGCCTTGTAAGTGGCCAAAAGAAGAATAGATGGTTAGATTAGTTCCATGTTTTAACTGGAAAGGCATTAAGAGCATACACAAAGCTTCCAATTTAAGAGATTATTAATTGCAATGAACTTAAACTGTATTTCTTTAAATATTTAGGTATCATACGGCGCCCCCCTTTGGATTCAAACAAATATTTCCCTCCTCGAGTCAGTTCAAAGCCAGTTCTTACACCGCCTAATGGGAGTCCCTCCCTGTGTGAGTAATGCTGCAATCCACTTGGAACTGGGCACACCATCTCTTGCTACTGTTCTGTGGAAGTGTGCTATTGGCTACTGGCTGACCCTGTGGGTCAGACTTCCAGACTACTATTTAGGCCAGTGTTTATGGCGGGACGACTTCCACAGTTCTTGGGCCCGCAATATTCACACCAAACTTATGAAGATAGGTATTCCCCCTATTGAAGCCCTTATGCTTGGCCCAGATGCAGCCAAATCGCTGATATTTCAGCGATTGGATGATATTGAAAGACAACAGAATCTGGCACTTGGTGTGGGACTTTGTTCTCCATTTTCTCTCGGTATTACTCCCCGAATGCACCCCCCCAAATATCTCTCTACGCTATCCTTTGTTAAATACAGGTTGGCCTTTCTAAAGGCACGTTTTAATGTGATCCCCTTGAATATTCTAGATAGCAGGTGCTCGGGGGGTGTGAAATCCATCCACTGTTCATGTGATGGTCGATCTCCGGAATTGTTGGCTCACATTGTATTTACATGCCCCTATTATCGGGAAGTAAGGTCAGAACTTATCTCTCCCATTTGCCAAAGATTTCCTGGATTATCTGAGAATCTTGGTCTTTGCTTCTTACTCCAAGATATTGATTCTAAGATTACATTAAAGGTAGCAAAAAATTTTGCTGCAATCTTGGGATGTAAGAGCCAGGGGAAGGAATGGGCTGGACCCATTGACTGAGGTTAGCTTTATTGATCGCCAGCGGTCGAGTTAGCTGGTGGTTGTATAAAGTGCCGATGTGTGGATTTTATGCAAATTGCAATATAGTATTTTCTACCTATGTACAATTTTAATCGACTATAGTCCATATAGATTGGAGCTAAAAATTTAAAATACATGAACTGTGAGTTTGACAGAGTAGTTTCCACCACTGATCTTGTTGCTGTACTGCACTTCAGTCTGGTCGTGTGCCAGCTATGTGCCTTGGATGTTTTGGTTTTTTGGTGTATGACCGCAATAAAGTATGATGATGATGATGATGATGATGATTTAGGTATCATACTTATATTCAGAAGCAATCATATACAAACTCAGAGGCTTTTATATTTAAGAAAAATATAAAATAAAACTGACAAATATTTCAAACAGACAAATCTAAACTTGAAAAGGCATCCAAGATCAGCCTACAAGCATCCTCTGGAAAAGCACTGTTTTAAGAAGCTTCTACAAAGTGGCCAGAGTTGGGTCCAAGCACCTTTCTCATGAGAGCCCATTCAAAAGGACTAAGTTGAAAATGGAAAATTCTCCTATTGGCTGCCATGGCAGTCAGGCACGAGACATCTGCTGTTATCCAATAGGACCGAGTCTACTGGAAAGTTTAAGCTCCGCCTCTTCCTGCTTGACCCCAGTTTTTCGACTTGGTCTGCCCAGGACAGTCGTGTCTATAGTGCTCTCGATCAATTTTCTCCATTATTTGGCTATTTGACTCAGAACGGACTTGATTTGGATTTTGGCTTTTCCCCTGACTGCTTCGAGACCGCTTCAGTGGCACTGGACTGCCGGGTGGCAGCTCCATTTTACGCGTGCACAAGCTTGCTCCGCCGCGCTTGCCCGGGATTCCCGCCTGTTCTTGCAACAGTGGAGGTACTACAGCCTCCAGACATCTTTGATCTACAGCTGTTTGGCGCACCGCTTCTTCGTGCCTTACCAGGATTCCTGCCTTCTTTCCAACGGCGGGCTTATTGCTGCGCTAAAGAACTTTCATGCTCAGCAGCTTTATAGCATGACACTACATTCCGCACTTTCGTCGTGTCGAGTTTAAGCCAGGAGGCTAGCAATTTACACCCGGGACAACTGCTCAAGGAGGTCTTCATCGCAGGCAGCCACAAGTATTTGGGGGCCCCACAGTTTGCTTAACCATAAAGGCGGGTGTAAAGGTGGTTTCTGGATTTCCTCGTTGCTCGGCAATTAAGATGGCGGATGCCAAGAGATCACAATCTTCCCACCAAACTCAGGATAGGGGAGAACGAGCTCGAGAGGACGACCCAGGGGAAAGCTCCTCTAGGGGGAGATCTGCCAAGTCCAGGGCGATTGGGAGTGATTCTTCCACCCGCCCAGTAGCTTCTAGATCCTCAAGGGAAGAGGAGAGATGTCATAAGGCGATAGAAAAAGCCTTCCAAGGTCACTCTTCAACAGCGAAGGGTGATTCTAACCCTCCACCTGTCCAAAGGCCTTCTATTCCGGCTTTGTCACCAGATAGATCTCTGCAGGGAGAAATTCCTTACGCTCCTGATGCAGAATCTGTTTTTCCTTTGGCTCCTGAGGCTCCTCCACCTTCTGGCCCTGAACAGTCACCCTTACCAGATCTGGTTGTAAAGGCCCCTAGTCAGGATCCTCAACCTTTTCCTGACATCCCACCAGCATTGGCTGTCCTCATTTCGGAGGCTATACGCCACGGCATTTCTCAAGGTCTTCAACAAAGGCCTTCTTCTGTGGTGTCTGTACATAATAGTCCACAGAATCTTTCTAGGACTCCATCTCATCATGAGGAAGTGGAGGAATCCATGGAGGCCTGCGATATTGCAGACTCTGCCAGTCAAGATTCTCTTTCAGAAGGGGAAGTCGTTGCAGATCACAACCTCTCAGATGATGAGGGGCTAGAACCTGACCAACCTTCCTTTATTGGGCTTTTCTGCCCCCAAATGTTTCGTTCTCTGCTTTTTAAAGCTCAGAATATTACATGCCTGGGAGGGAACCCCCCGACGGCTGATCCTGCCACACCTATGATGGACCCAACTACTTCCTTGTTCCAAGAACCCGCAGTTCAGAGAGAGGTGGTTCCTGCTCCCAAATTGTTCTCTGATGTCATTCTAAGGCAATGGTCCTTTCCAAGCTCAGGTCCTGTCCCTAATAATTTGGACAAACAATTCTATAATATGGCTCCTGATTTCTCTCATCTGTTACAGGTTCCCTTGGTGGACGCTCCAGTTCTTGCTCTCTCTTCCTTATCTCCCTTAGCAGGTCCTCCTGAGGAGTACTTACGTCTGGAGGAAAAGAAGGCGGAAAGGACCCTTATCAAGGGTCATCAAGCTTCGGCCTGGTCGGTGCAGGCTTCCTCTGCAGCCTCATTCTTTAATAGGGCCACCATCCTCTGGTTGAGGCAACTACAAGCTCGCCTACCTCCCTCAGATCACCACTCCCACCAGGATTGAAACAAGATTCTGGCGGCAGTTGAATTTTCGGCGGATGCCACCCTCAATGCGGCCCATTTTTCTGCTAAGGCAATCAGAACCTCAGTCACCTCTCGTCGCCTCCTATGGCTCCGCAATTGGCAGGCGGACGTCAGAAGCAAATGGTGTCTCGCATCCTCCCCTTTCTCTGGGGACAAGGTTTTTGGATCTCAACTTGACCCTCTTATCGAAACAAGGGACCATCGCAAGATTTTACCTTCTCTGCATCAGCGTTCGGACAACCGTTCTCACAACTTCTTCCGACTTTCTTCCTTTCGTGGCTCAGAGGGCTCCTTCTTGCCTCAACGATCGCAGCACTCCTTCCCTTCCAGAAGTTCGACTCACCAGGATTCCCAGGTTAGGCAGGGTTCCCGATTTAATTACAAACAGCCCTTTCGGGGCAGGAGAGGACATCCTTTCAGGAGGTCCCGTTAATTTCTCTTCAGACCAATTGATAGGTGGCAGGTTGTATTTTTTCACTGATCAATGGGATGTCACCGTCTCTGATTCCTGGGTCAGGCCCACTATCCGATTCGGCCTTTCACTAGAGTTTCGCTCTACCACCACCCCGAAGCTTTTTCTGCGCTGTCCCATATCTCTGGATCGCGCCAAGAGGGCTCGGGTTGATTTGGCCATCCAACACCTTTTAGATATTAAGGCCATTCAACTTGTTCCTCATAATCAATGGGGCGAGGGATTTTATTCCCGTCTCTTTCTGGTCCCCAAAGCTTTGGGAGGCTGGAGAGCTATTCTTGATCTTAAATCCTTGAACCGGCATATTGTTTATCGCCGGTTCAAGATGCAGTCCATCCAAACTATCCTCCTGTGTATTAGACAAAGGGATTTTATGGCCTCCATTGATTTGACAGTCTTACCTACACATCCCAATTCAGCCAGACCATCGTAAATTTCTCCGTTTTTGTCACAACGGGCGACATTTCCAGTATAAGGCTCTTCCTTTTGGCCTTTCCTCGGCCCCCAGAGTTTTTACTAAGGTGATGGCCTCCCTGATTGGTCATATTTGCTCCATATCTATTAGAACCCTGTTTTACCTGGATGACATCCTCATCTTCTCCCGTTCTCAGGCCCAGGCCCTTAGTGATCCCAATACGGCCATTCAAATTTTATAGACCCATGGCTTCTCCATTAACTGGGCCAAAAGCCATTTGACACCTTCCACCCGCCTCCAACACCTTGGGGTAGTTATTGATACTCTCAAAACTGAGGTTTCCTTGTCTCAGGAGCGCCAATCTAGTCTGTCCAGCCTCGCTCACCGCTACCGGCGGCGACGGTCAGCCTCCCTTTCAGATCTTTCCACCCTACTGGGGAAAATGGTATCCTCTTATGGCATCGTCCCTTGTTCTCGCCTCCACAGTAGGGAGCTGCAATGGCTTCTACTTCCCTTTCAACGAGATCTCACGTCGGCGACGACCCATCGGATTCAGCTAACTCCAGTCATGGTCGACTCTCTTCTCTGGTGGACCTCAGCGGTGGTGTCCAAGGGTTGCAAATTCCTAGAGCCTCAGTGGATAGTCATCACTACCGACGCGAGCCTTCTTGGTTGGGGGGCTCATCTGGGGTCCCACATGATGCAGGGCCATTGGTGTCTACAAAAACAATCCCTCAGTATCAACGTTCTTGAACTCCGAGCAGTCTACCTCGCTCTCCTGGTTTCGAGCATCACGTTCTTGGCCGGGATGTTCTGATCCTCACAGACAACATCTCAGCCAAAGCTCACATAAACAGACTAGGAGGGACGCGCTTGAAGGCTCTCATGCAGGAGTCTCTCCGTCTCGGGCTGTTGGCGGAACTCACTTAACTTCTCTTCGAGCGGATTACATCGCCGGGATGGAGAACGTTCGTACCGATTCCCTAAGATGCAACATGATAGATCAGGTGGAATGGAGCCTCCCTCTTCTCTTCAACCAGCTGACAACACGTTTCAGCTTCCCTCAAGTGGGCCTCTTTGCTTCCAGCAATCATCTTCTTCCTCGTTTTTTCACCCGATTTCCGTTGCCCAGAGCGGAAGGGGTGGACGCCTTGTGCAGCCCATGGCCTCCTGGCCTCCTCCTTTATGCGTTTCCTCCTCTTCCTTTAATTTCCAAGGTAGTTCGCAAACTCTTACAAGAACGGGCGGAACTCATTCTCCTGGCTCCCCACTGGCAGCGCCGTCCGTGGTTTGTGGACCTGGTGTCTCTCTCGGTAGCTCCTCCCTGGAGGATTCCCGACAATTAGATCGCATTGCGGCAGGGCAACCTATTCCATCCAGATCCTCAATCTTACCAACTGAACACCTGGAGGTTGAGCGGCTCCTCCTGACCAGGTCCCTCGTCTCTCCGGATGCTATCACCACCATCCAAGCAGCTCGTTGGGCTTCTACAGCCCGTATTTATGACTCAACATGGAAGTCCTTCCTCCGGTGGTGCAACAGACACAAGCTAGAGGCCTCCCCAGTTTCTGTTGTTCAGCTTTTGGATTTCTTACAGGAGGGGTTCGCTTCAGAGCTTGCGCCCAACACCCTTTGCTGCCAGGTGGCAGCTCTCTCATCTGTTCTGACATGCGGCTCTTTGACCCCACTTTCCAAGGAACCTCTAATTCGGGCCTTCCTGAGAGGTGCTACCAACCTACGACCTCCGGTCGTCCACAGGTTCCCTACGTGGAATCTCAATAAGGTTCTGACGGCCCTCACGAAGCCTCCCTTCGAACCTCTAAGAGAAGTCAATCTGAAATTCCTGTCTTTCAAAGTATCCTTTCTGGTAGTTATCACCTCAGCCCTCCGTATTTCGGAGCTCGTCTCCCTGTCAGTCCACTCGGACCTCTGCGTTTTCCACCAGGACAGAGTAGTGCTCCGCCTGGATCCCACCTTCATTCCTAAGGTCAACTCCACCGTTCACAGATCTCAGGAGCTCATACTTCCCAATTTTTGTACCTCTCCTCGCCATTGATTAGAAAAGGTCTGGCACACGCTGGACATCCACAGGGCTCTAAGAATCTACCTTGCCCATACTTCTTCCTTCCGGAGAACCGAAGCCCTTTTCATCTCCTTCCAGCCTTTGTCCATGGGCTCCCGGATCACGGCCACCACCGTCGGATGATGGCTGCGGGCCACTATCTCTACAGCATACGAGGCACACTCCCTGCCTGTTCCCCGGCATATCACGGCTCACTCCACCAGAAGTGTGGCCACATCGGCAGCATGGTCTACCCAGGCACTGTTGGAAGAAGTTTGCCGTGCGGCCACTTGGACTTCGGTGACCCCTTTCATCCGGCATTACCGGTTGGATTCTTATGCTTCAGCTGATGCTGCCTTTGGCAGGAGGGTGCTACAACGGGTCCGACCTGATCCCTCCCTATAGGGCATCTTGCTTTGGTATGTCCCATGCCTGATTGCTGTGACAGCCAATAGGAGAATGGGCGTTGGACTTACCTGATACGCCCTTTCTCTATCAGGCAGTCACGGCAGTCAGCCCCACCCTGGTAGATTGTTCGGGGCCCGGTCAGGGCGGGTGGTCCTTTTACTTCTCTACTTTTATCTCTATAGACACCTCAATCTGCTGGATACCTTCGCCTCAAAACGAGTCAAGCAGGAAGAGGCGGAACTTAAACTTTCCAGTAGGTTTGGTCCTATTGGATAACAGCCGATGTCTCATGCCTGACTGCCGTGACTGCCTGATAGAGAAAGGGCGTATCAGGTAAGTCCAATGCCCAATCTCTTCTTTACCCCACCCTGACTTCTCAAAAATGAGGACACAACCAACTACTTTCCTAGCATGGTTCGATTCCAGTAAAAACCTAGACTTTAAATTGTACTTGGAAACTAATAGGAAGTCAGTGGAGGCCCCTAAAATGGGTATAATAATTGCCATTAGCAAGGTGCCACTCAGCCTCTGCATTTTGCATCAGTTGAAGCCTGATTAAAGACATCCTTGTATAGATCATGTTACAGTAGTTTATGCACACAGTGATGATAGTGCGAGCCACCATAGCCAGGTCTTCCTGTAACCCTCCAACTTAGTGATCTAAAGTAAACTTCTAGAAGTTCTTGTAGTATGAAATATCTTCTGAGGTATCTTGGATGTTAACATCTCTACTGCATAATATTTCAATACACTTATCTTATTTCCTTCTTAGTTTGATCTTCTTGGAATCAGTTACTATCTTTTTCTTTTTGGTTTTGGCTACTTCTGTCATTTTGGCAATTCCAGTGGTTTGTTCTAACATCCTGTGTGCTTTCTTCTGTTTCTTGGTCTTTGACATTCTCTTTTTCCAGTTATCCTTAATAACTTACTTGATTTCATTCCACAGTTCTCCTGGTTCCTTATCAAGTTCAGGACTTTAAAGCAATTCTTCATGTTCTGCATGAAAATGATGGGTATATGATCAAGATTATATTTTTGCTACGGTACCTGCCTTCTGGAATATCACCATCCCCCCCCCCAAAAAAAACATTTGGCTTTTTGGAAAACACTGAAGACATGGTTTTGCTATTAATGGGGGTTCCATTAAGGCAGGGGTTGGCAACTGTGGACTTCAACTCCCAGAATTCCTGAGACAGCCAAGCTGGCTCAGGAATTCTGAGAGTTGAAGTCCACAGGTTGTAAATGGGACACAGTTGCCCACCCCTGCATTAAGGTATAGAGTCTGTAAGATGGCTGAATTGTTATACATTACTGGTTAGAACTCTCCCACATTTTATTTTTTTATTTTTAATTGTTTTAACTTGTTTTTAATATTTTGTTGTCATTGGTTTTATTTACTTATCTATATAGGTTTTAACTCTTTTAACTCTGAACTGCCCAAATGAGATGGGCAGCTCTATATAAATTGGATGAATAAGATAAGAAAAAGATTAGATTTTAGGTGTAATTTTGGTTGTTAGCAATAAAGATTATTGGATTGATATAAGTTGACAAGCCAATTTCTAAGATAAACCAATCTTCTTTATTTTGATTTCTTAAGCCATCTAGTCCAACCACATTTTCCTCTTTAATATTTCTAACTTTGACATGCCAGTCTTTAACCATCTTGGTTGCACATTCTTTCAGTTTCAAATTAAACATGATATTTATCAAGTCCTCATCTGCATTAGTGATTTGAGCACAAACGTGGGCAATCATAATATTAAAAAGTCATCCAAGGTCTCATATATTTCATTGTAACCATGTACTTGTTCTTAATAAATCCTTCCTGATTATGAAAGCAAGACTGTTCTTTCTTTGTTTTGGTATCTTGAATTGTAAACAGTATAATCTTTGAGCTGAACATTCCTAATTCTAGTCCAATATGTTTCAATTTCTAATTCCAATCCATTTCATTAAAATCTAAGAAGTTTGTCTAGTTGATAAATTTCATTTTTCACTGCAGTGAGCTTTCCAATGTTCATAGCTTGAGCCAATCACACTCTCAACCCAATCAACTCACTGGATAGTTGTGGGAAAAATAGGAGGAGGAAGGAGCATTAGGTATGTTCACCACTTTGAAATATGTATAAAAACAGTAAAGACAGGATAAAAACAGATAAAATATTTTTACATTCCTACTATAATTCTGTCTTAAACCAAAATCACCCTGTGAGCACCATGGGTACACAGGAATTTGATCTTCAGATACTTGAAACATAGCCAAATATTGTAATATACCACATCAGCTGATGTACCACAATGGTTCTTGAAGAATAAAAGAAAGGTTAGACTCTTTTTTTTATTGAAAAAGTTTTTCAAATACAAATTTCCCCCCCTTTTTTTTCCCCCTCCTCCCTAAGCCCCCCTCCCCCTCCCCTCCCCCTGTGGCTTCTTCATAATAAAACCCAAATTCATAACAGATTATATAATACTTTACCATCCCCTTACTCCATCCCCATATGCTGACCCTTTCTTTCTAATAATATTATCATATCCCCCTTATACTATACATTTCAAAATGACATTCTACTATAACATTATATAATAACTCCTAATTTAGCATAATAATATTATTATATCTCCCAGTTTAGCGATTTCTACTCATAATCTACCCTTTTTCTACCCCCCCCATACATATATCTCTTAAATCAAATCTTTTATGTATATTAATATAACATTTCAAAGCAACCTTCCGCTATAAAACTATATAATAAATCCTAATTTAACATTTATTCAATTCATAGTCTACCCATTTCCTTCACCCCCATCGTTATATCTCTTAACTCAAATCTTTTACATATATTCATATCTAAATATAATATCCCTTTTCTTAAACTAAACAATCAATAAACTAACCTGTCTCCACCCACTTTCCTACAAGACTACCATACTTAATAATTCATAATATCTTTATTCTTCTGCCCACACCACTAAAAAATATTCCCTTATGTAAATAAAATCCTCTTAAAAAAGACTTTAAGCTTGTAATCCATATGATATCTTCTGTAATGTCTTTCAGCTGGATTGTAAACTCCATCACCCATGTTAGAGTAACATCACATCCTAATTCTAACAGTATGTTCGGTATCTTCAATTACCATCTGCCCCCATCAATAGCAAATATCTTCATTAAAAAAAAAAAAAAAAAACCACCCGAGTGACTTTATATTTGTATTCCATATAGTGTCTATAGAGGTGTCTTTTATCCAAATTATTAATTCCAACCACTGTAATAAGGTAACAGCCAGATCATCTGCGTGCCCCAATTCCATAACTCTCTCGCCTTGTAGCTCAGCATAAACGTAGTATATTTATCAAAGAATCCAAAAAAAAAAAGATAGTTCCAATCATTTCAGTTTAAGGCCCTTTTCACATCCCAAAAGTACAGCACTGCAGAAGTCTGTCACTCTCCTCAGGATAATATAAACCAATACTTCGCCTCAACTATCTTTTCGTATATTCAATCATCTCTTAAATAACTGGCATTACACTGTTGTTTGGTTTAAAAGTTTTTGTTTTTGTGTGACCTGCTTCTTCTTTTCTTGACTTTTTGTGGGTTAGATCTCCATCCTGATTTCCTTTCTATAAATTGTATATCAACTGTTTGGTTTTCATGCTGATCTATAACTTGATCTTGTTGGTTTTGCTTTTGTGGCTTAAATCTCCATTCTGGTTCTATGAGTTTTATATCGACTGATTGATTTCCATGCTGGTCTGTAACTTGATAAGTCATCACTTTAGAATCCAGAGCTGCCTCTCTTGTATTTATAAATAGTCCAGCTGAGACCTCTAAAGGAGAATCCAGAAGCGGCTCATCTACGGGGACCTCTGTAACTTGTTGTTTTTCCATTACTTCCACCTCCTTTTCCTTATCTTGAATTTCTATCTCTTGTTGATTTTGCTTTTGGAGAACCTTGTAGTAAAATTCTTCCGCTTTTTCAACAGTATTTAGCTGATATCTTTCTCCTTGATATCTCAATATTATACCAACTGGAACGTCCCACCTAAATGGGATATTTTGTTTCTTTAGCTCAGTCACCAAAAATCCAAATTTCTTCCTATCTTTTAGAATCTTAGGCGGCAACTCTTTATATATCCAGATCTTTCTTCCGTACAATTGTAGAGTAGAATTAAAAGATTTTTGCACAATATCATTTCTTATTTCTTTGTCTGTGAAGTAAATCACCACATCTCTAGGCAATTGCCTTTGCTTTGCAATCCAAGAATTTACTCTATAAGCCTTGTCAATCTTACAAGATACCTCCTCAGGATGAACCTTTAAAATCCCGGCCAGCACTTGTGCAGATATTTTTCTTAAATCATCTCTATTATTTTCCTGTAACCCTCTCATTCTAACCGCAAATTCAGTGAGCTTGTATTTCATCATTGTAATTTCTTTTTCAATCCCTTGCTTTATATCTTCTGCATTGTAAGTCTCGTGAGCAGCTTCCTTTTTAGACTTTACTTCTAAACTATTGTCTTGAATATTTGTCAAATCATTTTCAATTATTTGTATTTTATTGTCCAAATTATTAATCTTATCATCAACTTCCTCCATTTTAGACTCTAATAACTTGATATTTGTATCCATCTTTATAACAATTTCTGAAAAAGCATTAGTCACTGTTACAATCTTTCGTTGCAAATTATCATACTTTAGTTGTATCATTTCTTTAATTTCTTGCCTAAATTTTTCAAGTTTCTGGTTCACAGTCTCGTGATATCTTGCCATTTCCTCCTGGACAAATTCTTTTAAATTAAAGCCATTCTGCTGAGTCTGTAAGCTCAGAACTTGTTCACATAGTTGTAAATGGGGGAACACCCCCCCCACTGCTTGTTTGTCAGGCTTTATTAGTTTTAACGCCATCCTGCCACACAAACTCTTTTTAAAGAAAGAAAACTTTTCCCCAAACAAGATCAAGTACAAATCTCCAAGAAAAAAGATACTTAAAATAGATATTTTTCTTCCAGATTCTAGCCAGCACTGTTTATTCCGCTACTTTGTAGCTTGTTACAGAAGGACTTTCACTTTCGGCTTTCTTCTTCTTCTCAAGCCTCAGCAGTCGCCATTTTAAACTTTTTTTTCCTTCACTCTAAAACACTTGTAAAATCATTAAAAATACTTGCGATTTAGGGTCCAAAGTCCAAATCTCGTCCTTTTTAATTAGTCCATCTGTTAATTTCGTTGATTGGTCCGATTCCAGCGCCTAGCTCTGCAAAAAGGCAGAGTTCTCCCGAAGCCCGGAGCAGCGGCGAGCGGAAATAGGAAGCCACAACCTGCTCGTCCCCAAGAGTAAAAAAAAACAAAACTCTGGGGACTTCGCAGAGGACTCTACCTGCCCTCGCCTGCTCTGTCTCACATTTCCTTCAGGAAACGGAGTTTTTCGAGCCGCCTTTCAGATGTAAAGGCGGCTCTTTACAGGCAACAGGGCTGGCGGTCTCAGAAGACCGTCTGGTGGCGATGGAAGCCAGACCGGAAGCCCTAAGAAAGGTTAGACTCTTAATAATTCCTCAAATAAATGGAAAATGTTCTTTTCATAAATATGGGAAATTTGGGAAGCAGACTTTTAGATGTTATTTAGATGTTATTTGTCTTACTAGTATAATAACATGGAAAGAGGAAATAAAGAAGATAGAGTTTCTGAGCTAATCCCAAATCAGCAGTACACCATAAATGTATATGCAGTCAAGAAGGGCATAACAAGTTCAGAGGTTGTACTTTGCTCTGCAAATCATAGTGTCTCAGTGCTTTCAGGCTGTGTGCTTTCTGTCAATCAGCCAGTGACAGATAACACTTGGCTCTATGAGTACTTAATTCCCTCCATGCTTGGTGTGAGCTGAGCAGAAGAGAAAATCAGTGTCAAGTAAAGGTGAGAAAGCAAAGCTGAAAGAATTTATCATAATAAATGAAAGCTAGATGTAAACATAAACACCCTGGCCAAATGCTTAGATATTGCAGTGATGGCTGACACAGAAGAACTTGTGATTGACTTAAAGACTGATATAAATAAAATAACATGGTAAAATGCAGTAGGGATATTCTTACAAGGAAAACAAATCTGACCTGAGAAACGAGAATGGAATTGTATTTTGAAACAAATCAACTAGAAACAAGAATAAACCAATGAAGACCCTTGATATAACATCCTGGGAATAATCTTCCAAAATAAATTATAACTACATTCAGGACAAGTGGTAATAGTGGCTGATATTAGGGTACTACTGAAAGTTCCTCAATCTATTAAAAAGAAGCCTTTAAATTAGAAGAAAATCATTTGAACTCTGTTGCCCTGGTAGAAAAATTAAATATACTGTATTATTTCTACACAGCAAAATAGAGCGATTACCATGAAATACCATGAAGTATTATATTGGTATAAAAGAACCATGGTGAGTTTTCTAATAAACAATTGGAAAGAATGAGTTTGATTTCTTCAAGAAAGAATCTACAAAAACCATAGTATAAAGGGAACAACATGTATGCATCTATAAAAATATAAGGCTGCTAAAATAGTTCTGTGGATATGTCTGCAAAGGTAAATAAAAGAGACAAGCATGTTGGGTGTCATCTGTAACATATGTATATGCTTGTTTTCTGAAATAATACATGGTATATTGAGGAAGATAAAACATAGAGTGGATTGAAGGAAGAAGTTCAAATAATTTAACACAACTAGTGACTTGCAGATGTGTTAGATTGCAACTTCTGTTACCCCAATAGTAAAACAATAGCCATACCTACCTATGGACAGCTGAGCGACGCAAGATTGTCGGATTTTTTTTCTTTTTAAGCATTTTTTTACTACCGGTTCTCCAGAACTGGTAGTTAAAATGCTTTAAAAAGTTTTTTTAAAAAAGTTCCAACAATCGTGCGTCGCTCAGCTTTTTTACTTTTTTATTTATTTTTAAAGCCTTTTTTATTACTGGTTCGGGTGAATAGGTATTTGCTTTAAAAATGCTTTAAAAAGTAAGAAAAAGGCTCGGCCAATGGCGCGGCACAGCTGTGATTGTCTGAGCCTTTTTTTTACATTTTTAGAGCATTTTTTTAGGACCTATTCTCCCGAACTGGTAGTAAAAAATATATTTGTTGCGAATTGCATATGTGTGCACTTGGCACGCATACGCAGCCACGAACCGGTAGCAAACCAGTTCAGATTTCACCCCTGGATTGCTCACTATTATATACAGTAGTTTACACTGCCGTTGGTGGAGGTTGGTTTTCTGCTTGATTAGGGATTAATCTGTGCTTGATTCTGATGTAATTTCTACTTATCAGGGTATTGATTTCTGGAGAGAATATGTTCTGGTCTTTTTATTTATTTATTTATTTATTAATCAAATTCACATGACAGCCCATTAAACCAATGGGAACTCTGTTTTTGTTTCCTTAGCTTTTTTTATTGTCTCTTTTATTTATTTTTTTATTGTCTCCACACATCATTCAAAGCAGAGATACACAAATAAGTAATCCACATCATTCTTCTGATATTTTATTTAAATCAAAATATCAGAGATTTACTGGAGTGTCTGTGTTGAAATTACAAATGGACTTGGAGGGCGGTTGGGTTTACCAGATTTGAAATTGTATTTTGGATGCATGCTGTCTGCCCTGGGTTAAAAGAGTGAGTGAATCTCCAGAACAAGCAGCTACTTGATTTAGAGGGCCTTGAATTAAGGTTTGGATGGCATGGTTATCTGTGGTATGACAAGTTAATGTTGATTTTAACAATCACTTTGCTAGACGTGCCATACTAAGAGTTTGGAATAAATATAAAACAAGGTTTTCTACAAAGTTGCCTCTTTGGGTGTCTCTCCAGGAAGCTTTTTTTAGAAAAGAAATGGTGGCGAAGCCAGACTGGTGGACTTTTGGTAAAATAATATCTTTCAACTCTGGTGTCCCCACCCTAAAGTCGAGGGAAGAGCTAGAATTAGAAGGTTATGTTTGTCATTGGTTTACATGTCAACAACTGAAAAAAAGATTTAAACTAGAATTAAAAGAGTTATGGGTTTGATTTTGTTAAAAAAGAATTGAGAATCACTCTGTGGTAGTGATGAACATATTATTGCTAAGGTTTATAAAACGTTACTGAAACTAAATTTGGAAAGTGAACATGTAAAACATTGTATGATTCAGTGGACAAGGAACTTTGGATATGATGTGATGCTTGAACAATGGGAAAATATGTGGACAAAAGGTTTAAAATTCACAGAAAAATATAATTTAAAAGAAAAATTTTATAAGATGATGTATCCTGGTATTTAACACCGGCTAAGTTATTTAGAATGTATAAAGTCATTTCAAACGAATGTTGGAAATGTAAAAGTAAAGAAGGGACCTTTTATCATTTATGGTGGATATGTGAAAAAGCAAAGAAATTTTGGTGTAAGATTCATATTTTAATACATAAAATTCTTAAAGATAAAGATGAAACCAGAAACTTTTCTTTTGGGTTTAATGGAAAAAAACTTGGGGGGAAAATTGGAACTTTGAGCTTATATATGTTGACAGCAGCAAGACTACTGTATGCACAAAAATGAAAGACATTTCGATTCCCACCATGGACAAATGGCTACAGCAGCTGATGTAGTTGGCAGAGATGGCTAAATTGACCATTTTGATCAAAGAAAAGGATATAAGTACTTTTGTTTGATACACGGAAACCGTTTCTGGACCTTGTGCTTGACGTGAAAAGAAATGAAACTTTGATTTTGGGTTTTACTGATTAGATGGATTTGTTGTTATAGAAATGACTAGTTTATATTATTATGGAAAAGTAGAAACTTGAGGTTCGATGTTAATGCTTTATTTTACTGCAACAGAGGGAGTCGGAAGTCAACGCTTTTATTTTATTTTCTCCCTCCCCTCCTTACATTGCATATTGCAAGGTGCAATGACAATAAACTAAACTAAACTAAACTAAACTAAACTAAACTAAACTAAACTAAACTAAACTAAACTAAACTAAACTAAACTAAACTTTTCCCTTCTCCTCATCACTGTGTCCTACTATTTGCTTTTGTATTTTTGTATTTTATTTTATAATCTAATAAAATGTTTTAAAAAGTTTAAATAAAAAAATTACAACTGGACTTTGATGAACATGGCAAAGACTTTGAGAGAAGAGACAAAGATAGCAGAAGGAAGTAGATATTATAACTGGGATTTAAAGGTAAAAATGTAAAATTGGTATTTGACTATAGTTGCTATTTCTGGTGTTCCTCAATGGCTATTTTGTAATGGTACAGCCCATGTCATCTATTTTATTATATTTGATATATAAATGAGGGGTTACTATAATAATGGGTCACTATCTCTGGTGATGTTTAATGGTTAATTTGACATTAGTTTTTGTTTTGAAACTGTTTAATTGTGCATAATAGGTTGATTTGTAATATCTATATTAGTACTTTTGATAATAGGAGTTGATAGTAATATTTAATCATTTTTTAATTTTTGAAATATTTAAATGTTAATTGATGTTAATGTTAATAAATTAGTTAATAAATGTTACTAATCAATTAGACTGGTTACTACAGAGAAGCATTAAGTTTTAAATTGAAGTAGGACAATGTATTTATGTCAGAAATTTTAGTTAATTTATACTGGACATATTGCTGACTACAATGAGGTGAAAATTTAGAGATGGGTTTATGGAAAATAGAGTGAGGTATGGAATGAAGATATATTTGGTTGTATTTTAAGAGACAGTGATAAGTTGTTAATGTTGAATATACTTCCTAATGATGATGGGGGCAGTTTCTTTTTCCTATATTTTCTTTCTTTCCCTTCTTTTGAGGGATTTTCTTCGTTTTCTAAATATTTTTTTCCTTTTTTAAATGTTTTTGAATATAGTTTATCTATTTAATATAAACCTTAGTAAAATAATTGAAAAATATTATAAATACTTATATAAGTATTTTTTATTATTACTTCATTAGATTTTTTTAAAAAAACAATAAATATATAAACTAACAAGTTATTCATTCAGATAGGAGAGACACAGTGGCTCAGTGGCTTCATGATGTTGGAGATGGTGTCTGATCCAGCGGTGTGGCAGGGTGAGCTCTTGTCACTCAACTCAGCTTTGGTCCACCTAACAGTTTGAAAGTATGTTCTATGAAAGTAGATAAATAGGTACCACTTCAGTAAAGAGTAAAGTTGGTGCTCTGTGCAGACAATCAGATAGTTGCTGGCCCCCATATGCAAGGTGGCTCTGGGGAAAGGAGGGGTCCTTGATTGAAGCTGTGAGAAAAGCTGCTCATATTTCTTTCTGGTGCAACACCTTAGGAAGTGTATGAGAGTGTCCTACAATAGAGCTGGTAAATTAGCAGACAAACTACAGGAAGGAAGGAAGGAAGGAAGGAAGGAAGGAAGGAAGGAAGGAAGGAAGGAAGGAAGGAAGGAAGGAAGGAAGGAAGGAAAATACGGGAGGAAATACATATATAAATAGAGGCAGACTTCCTAAATTCCTAAACTCAATTTATCTGTATTTCCTTTTGGTACAGATGTGTATTGGTCTATTTCTGAGATACGACAGTGAAAATGGCTTGAACTTCTTCTTTATCATCCTAGAGAAATATAAAACAATTGATTTAAGTTCCAAGATTTTAATTAAAAAAATTTTTTGACAAGTTTTATTAATTTTTTTTTTACATACATATTTTATGAACAGATTATTGACCGGGTCACATCTTTTACAATTGACGACATAATTATATGTTGATTTTTTATGATATATTTCAATCTTCTTTTTTGTTTTTTCCAAATACAATTTATTTATTTCATTTTCTGCTGTGATATTCTTTTTCTCTACTTTTTTATCTTATCTTAATCTTTTCTTAATACATAATATATAAACAGTATCACCATCTGCCTGTCAAATCCTAATTTCTTAGCATTGCTTCAATTAATTACTTATTTCTCCATTTATAAAGTATGTTTCTTATAATCCTCATGACATTTTTGGTTATAAACAATAAACTTCATTTTATTCAATTCTTACATTGAAACCCTTTAACTCGATTGATCTTCCACATCTTATCTCTTCTTAATACATAATAAGCAATATCACTATCCACCCTTAATTTCTGACTTCTATTATAGCATCCATTAATTATTTTGTTTCATCATTTACAACATATTATTTCAAAATCCCATCACACTTTTTTGTATCTTAATTTCAATTATTTTCATAATTAAACCTAATTACCACTTCATATTTCATCTGTTCCATTTTACAATATACATCACTATATTTACTTTTTACATTCACAATTACTAATATTAATAAGTTCCCTTAGATCTATTAGTATATACCTTATTTCCCTTCCTCCTTTCTACTATTCTTCCCCTTTTAACCATTTTCTCCTCATCTCTCCAGAATTCCACTTCTTAATGATTTTCTCTTTTCATCCCATTTTCTTATCTTCTTCCTCTTTTTATTTTTATATTTATTGTATCTCCTGAATCCTTTCTCTTAACTTTTGAGTCCATCACTCGCATAATTCGCTCCCCGCTGTTACCTAATCTTTTCCCATTTCCTTCTCTTTCCTTAGATCGCTTTTTTAAAGAAAATATTCTCTCCTATCCATTCTTTTTTTGCCACTGTAAATCCCAGTGTAATCATCTAACTTTTTGCCTTCAATTCTTTTTCCTTCAATATTATTTTCTTGTTTCTCATTTATATTCTTTTTCCTGTTTTACGTGCTCTAACAAAGTTTCTGACTTTTTACTGCCCTTTATTGGTTCACGCAAGTTTTTAAGCATCTCAATTAATTCCTCACACATCCAAGACTCCATATTATTAGTTTAAAAAATTATTAGTATTTTCGCTTATATTTAATTAAAATTTTAGTCCATATAGTTTCTTTTTTATTTCCAGATAATATCCAGTACAAATGTTTGTCCAATCCACTCCAATTTAAAGCTTTATTATTGTCCACCTCCTTTAGAAGTTGAGACCAAGCAGCTTAAGACAAAACAAATGCTCCTTAAAATTTCTCACAGCTCTTATGGTGATCAAGGTCACTGTTGTAATTTCCTTGAATTCTCAGGCCAGTTGTAGTGCTCTCTTTCCACCAGCAGATGTGTCTCTCCAATCCACAATTCTCAGAACAACAAAGTATCCAATTTACAAAAGTATTTTAAATCTACATAGAAAATACTTTCTCTCAAATTGCTTTTATTTTTTTATTGTTTTTAATTTCTCCAAATTCAATTTGAAATCCAGTTGTAAAATTTCCTTTCTCGGGCTTTAATATGTTAACCTCCTCTTTGTTCTTCCTTCATACTTCAAACCTGTCAAAATTCTTTCAAATCTTCATTAAAAAGTACTTTCCCTCGAGTTTCCTTCTCTTATATTAGTTTTAGTTTTTCCAAATCCAATTTTAAATTAAAATATAAAGTTTTCTTTTCTGGGCTTTAGTACTTTAACTTTCTCTTTGTTCTTCTCCCTCCATTAAAATTCCCAAGTGCCAATTAACCATTCGTTTCCTCACTGGGATCTTTTAAAGGTTTTTTTTTTTTTTAAATTTCCTTTTTTACCTGTGAGATGGCCAATCCCTCACCCGGTACCAGTATTCCGTCCAAACACTGCTCCTGAACAAAACCTTATTCCCAGTTGCCCCAGCTTCAAAGAGGTCATTTTTAATGGCCATTGCCCCCGCTGCCAGATCAAAGAGCTGCCTCCGACCTTAAGAGGAACTTGCTTGTTCCTCGGACGCGAGGCGCCTCTCCTTCTTCACTGTCCCTACAAGACAGTTCTGGTCCGAAGACACCCCCTCCCGACAGCGGTTTGTCTGGCTAGATTTTTGCCGGGCTCATTGGAGCCCGCTAATTTCCAGCCTGTTTCACCCCAACCCTTCCGGTTTCCCATCTCGATTTTAATTAAATGTTAAGGGAGGAACTGACATGTATGACCAGTTAAATATTGGAACCAATTACCAAGACAGGAAGTAGGGTGGTTTGTCACTGAATGTATTCAGGCAGAGGTTGGATAGCTATCATTGCAGATATTTTAATTTGGATTCTTGGCAAGTAGCTGGATTTAGTGGCCTAAATAACTCCTTCCAATTCTGAGACTGAAACTCAGAATTTCCTTCTTAGTATGTTTTAGATATTCAAAACAGCTTCAAAACCAAATTACTTAGCATTTTAATTCTAGTTACTGGTTTGGATTGCCAGTTTGGTTCCAGGCATGCTTTCTTTGGCTATTGTGAAATCATTAGAAGACAAGTAATTCATCTAGGCATGTTCTCCATAGATACTATATCTTCAGTATACTATATCTTTCATTTGCTCCCCGCCTCTCAAAAGTCCACATGTCCCTCTCCAGTTTATCCAAGAAAAATGCATTAAAAAAGTTTCTTTGAAAAAAACAGCTAAAAATAAAGAGTAGAAAAAGGCTTTCTTGTGGGAAATTAAATTTAAATCAACATAAATAAGGAAGTAATTAAAAATACATGCATGTTAAAAAGACATAAAAATTTAAACTGGTATAAAAATTTAACTTGCTTTTAATGGTCCAAACAACAGTTTTGGTAATATGAATAGTAAAATAAACTATTTTTTTACTGGTTTGCACACCTCTAGTATTTTTTCTTTATTTTCTTTAGAAAAATCTAAATTAACTTTTTGTACATGTCACACTTCTTGTTCAGAGGAATTCATCAGAAGATCAAGCAGGGACTGCCTCTAGGAACTTTTAATATTAATCTGCTTCCAACTAGTCTAAAGAGAGTACTACTTGTTCTTTGGGAAGCAGCCAGCTGTGGGCTAACTCCAACTCCAACTTGAAAGGCAGAAGTTGATGTTTTGTACTTTCTACTCCTACTTAGGGCTTATTTTGATTTGTTCTTACCTTCACTGGAGCAAAAGCCACTTCCCATAGTATTTCTGGAAACTAAATCTGCCTTTGGAACAAGTTATCGAAAGTCATTGCCACTGTCATACCATACCACCCATATTTCATATATGTGATGTATCACTAAATGAAAAATTGTGATGTATCACTAAAAGATACATAGATCATTTATCAGCTGGAAATTTTTCATTTAGTGATACAAGTGGAAACATCAATAAACATATGAAAAGTTACTGAATCCTAATATATATGGTGTAATTGCAAGCTAATCAGCCCCCCCCCCCAGAACAAAATGCAGTCTTCAAAGGCTAGAAAAATGGATGAGAATTGGGATCCCCATTAAACGTTCTTTCCTTCAATAGGATAACAGACAAAGGGAGGCAGCAAGTATATCTGAATGTGTGTTCTTCCTACAGCAAGATAAAAAGGAATCTTATGGTAATACAGTGAGCTAGAATTTCTGGTTCTTTGGCATCAGCCAATGGTCCCTGTTCACAGAAATTTCCTGTGAATGAATAAGACCACTGATGCAGGTACACTCTGTTTTTTGTGCCTAATGCTTCTTGCTGAATGAAGGCTTGAACTGAGACTCAGCTAGTGTCTAAACTGAACACTATATTTCATCCTACATATTTTTGGTGTACCAGGGGCAAAGTCAAACCTGCTTATCAAATATATACTTTTAGTAATGTCTCGGATAACCTCACTTTATGTCCCTCAGTACTAAACCTGATTCCTCCAGAGCACCAAATAGCCTTTTTCTTTTCTTTTCTTTTCTTTTCTTTTTCTTTCTTTGTTTCCTTTTTTTTTTTTTTTTGGCAGAAGCTTGTTCTGACTTTAGTTACTGAAAAGCTACAGCCTATCTCAAGAGTGATCTTGAGATAGGGGATATAGCGATTGAGCCCTTGTCATGGTCGGATTACTCCCTCCTTCGCTTTGACCTTTGAAACGCCACACCCCACTGCAGGGAGGCGGAACCAATGAGGTGGTTCCGCCCCAGGCGCCTGATGGATCCGGATAGGTTCCAGATGGAGCTTGGGTCATTTTCTGAGGCTCTGGCTCACGGCTCGACTGAAGACCTAGTGGCCGCCTGGGATAGGGTGGCCGCTGGAGCTTTGGACCAGGTCGTGCCTTTGCGGCCTCTGACCCGGCGCTGGTCTCACCTGGCTCCTTGGTTCACTGAGGGAGATGAAGCGCCGGAAAAGACACCTGGAGAGCAGTTGGAGGGCCAGCCTTTCTGAATCTGACGGAACACTGGTAAGGTCTCATATTAAGACCTACCTAGTGGCGATAAAAGCGGCAAAATGTAATTATTTTTCAGCTCTTATTGCATCATCAGATAATCGCCCGGCCGCCCTGTTTAGGGTGACCCGCTCCCTGCTCCTTCAGGGAGCACGGGAGGACCCCTTGGAGGGCAGGGCCAAGGATTTTGTGCAGTATCTGAATGACAAAATCGCTCAGATTCGGGAAGACTTTGACTCTGACTGGGTAGATTCAGGGGGGATGATGCAGGCAGGTCTTGAGAATATTATCTGGGAAGATTTGATCCTGTGACTCCCGAAGATGTGGACAGGATACTGGGCAGATTGAGCGCGGCCACATTGGACCCATGTCTCTCCTGGTTGGTGCTGGCCTCTTGGGAGGTTACACGAGGCTGGCTCCAGGGGATTATTAATGCTTCCTTGAATGAGGGTGTCTTTCCCGCCGCCTTGAAAGAGGCGATGGTGAGGCCTCTCCTCAAGAAGCCTTCCCTGGACCCGGCAGTGTTGGCTAATTATCGTCCAGTCTCCAAACTTTGCTTTGTTGCGAAGGTTGTTGAGAGTGTGGTAGCGCGACAGCTTCCCCAGTACCTGGATGAAACAGTTTATCTAGATCCATTCCAGTCGGGCTTCAGGGCTGGGTACAGCACGGAAACGACATTGGTCGCATTGGTTGATGATCTCTGGAGGGCTCGGGACAGGGGTTGTTCCTCTGTCCTGGTCCTATTAGACCTCTCAGGCTTTTGATACCATCGACCATGGTATCATGCTGCACCGGTTGGAAGAGTTAGGGATGGGGGGCACCGTGTTGCGGTGGTTCTCCTCCTTTCTCTCCGACCAGTCGCAGTCTGTGTTGGCAGGGGGCAGAGGTCGACCCCGAGGCGCCTTGTATGTGGGGTGCCACAGGGGTCAGTCCTCTTGCCCCTTCTGTTCAACATTTATGTGAAGCCACTGGGTGAGATCATCCATGGTTTTGGGGTGAAGTGCCATCAATACGCTGATGACACTCAGCTGTAGATCCCCACCCCGGATCACCCCAATGATGCCCTTGAAGTGATGTCCCGGTGTCTGGAGGCTGTACGGATCTGAATGGGGAGAAACAGACTCAGGCTCAACCCATCCAAGACCGAGTGGCTGTGGTTTCCGACATCCCGATATAGCCAGTTGGTGCCATCACTGACTATTGGGGGCAAGTCGTTGGCCCCACTGAGAGGGCTCGCAACTTGGGTGTCCTCCTGGACTCACGGCTGTCTTTAGAAGAGCATTTGACGGCTGTGGCCTGGAGGACTTTTTATCAGGTGCCTGATCCGCCAGTTGCGTCCCTTTCTGGATCAGGACTCCTTACGTACGGTCACTCATGCCCTCGTCACTTCTGCCTGCACTACTGTAATGGTCTCTACATGGGGCTCTGCTTGAGGAGCACCTGGAGGCTCCAGCTGGTCCAGAATGCGGCCGCACAGGTGGTTATGGGAGCGATGTGGCGCTCCCATGTGACTCCTCTCCTGCGCGAGCTCCCGGTGGTCTTCCGGATGCGCTTCAAGGTTTTGGTTACCACCTTTAGAGCGCTCCATGGCTTAGGACTGGAGTATCTACGAGACCGCCTTCTGCTACCAGTAGCCTCTCACCGACCAGTGCGCTCCCATAGAGAGGGGCTCCTCAGGGTGCCATCGGTCAAACAGTGTCGACTGGCAGCCCCCAGGGGGAGAGCCTTCTCTGTGGGGGCACCTGCCACCTGGAACGAACACCCCCCGGAGATACAGGGGATCCCGGATTTGCGCACTTTCCGCCGTGCACTCAAGACATTTTTATTTCAGCAGGCTGGTCTGGCCTAACTTCCCTTTTAACTGGTAATTTTAAATTTGTTTTAAAATACTGGTGTTTTAAATTTGTGGGCCAAATTATTTAATGTATTTTTAAATTGTTTTTAAAGTTTGTATTACGTGTATTTTATCTTTTGGCTGTTCCTGAGTCCTTCAGGAGTAGGGCGGTATATAAATTCAATTATAAATAAATAAATAAAAATAAAATATTTTAAAACAGGAAAAACAATAGTGTTAGTCTTAAAATGAACTTAAAAAGACAACAGCCCCTACAAATGAAAACATGTTGATTCTATACCATTGATGGCAAACCTATGGCACGGGTGCCGGAAGTGGCATGAAAAGCCATTTCTCCGAGCATGCCAGCCGTTGCCCGTTGCTCTTCCGGGTTCCGGTGCACACATGCGCATCAGCCAGCTGGTCTTCACTCACGCAGGAGCACCAGAAACCAGTAGAACAGTTTCCTGGTGCACATGCACGTGCTGGGCAGTTGAGCTTCCGGTTTCCAGCATGCGCATGTATGCCAGCGAGCTGGTCTTTGTGCATGCATGCGCACCAGAAACTAGAAGACTGGGTGACCAGCGCACATGCGCGTGCCGGAAACTGGAAGCTCAGCTTCCCAGTACACGCATGCGCACCAGGGAGCTGTTCTTCTGGTTTCCGGCACTCCCCCGCTACTCCTATTCAGCACTCGGTGCCAAAAAGGTTCGTCACACTGTTCTATACCGTCTTCATTATCATGTCAATTTTCTGCAGCCTTGTTCTTCATACCCAGACTATGAGGTGTTCAAACTATCAAAGATCCTGTACATCTCTGCAAATGTACTTCAAAGTATATTTGACTAAAATCAGATTGTAACAATTGTAACAAAACTTACATTGAATATAGAATTATACATTTATTAAGGACATTCCAAAAAAAATTTCTCTTACATAAAATTGTTTATGCAATGAATAATATCATTAATTGAAAATGTAAAACTGTTCTTGTTTTCCTAGTGTGGTTGAAATATGAGTTAACTTTCATACAAGATTGTTGAAGAAAGTTTCTACAAAACAAACAAAATATATAGTACACTTCGTTTCTCACAATATGTACAATATGCACATAATGTACAGTATGTAGCACTAATTTGCAATCAATAAAGCAAATGTGTCTTTATGCAGCAGAAATCGATGTAAACAAAACAGCAAAAGTAGAAACAGATATGTGAGAAAAATATTTAATTATAATCCTTCCCTAGGAAAAAAAAAGTGGGGGGAGTCATATATCATGCACATGAGTAGCACTCCAACTGAAATCAGTCAGAAATGTACTCAGGTGATGAAGAAAAGAAAGCAGTTCTTTTTCCAAGAGATTACTAAATAATGCCTATTTAGAAATGTGTTAGTCCAGTCTCAGTATTGTGCATTCTATTTACTGGTTTTACATATTATGTAAGTTATATATGTGTAATGACAGAGTACATCCTTAGGATCTACTCCATTAAGACATAATTAATCCTTGTTAATCTTGAAAGGTATTGTTGTTTAAGAATATGAGAAATATTGTGCTGCATCAAACAACAATTATATAGAATGCTGTTATTCATAAAATTGACATCTCCACCCCGGACCACCCAATGATGCCCTTGAAGTGATGTCCCGGTGCCTGGAGGCTGTGCAGATCTGGATGGGGAGAAACAGACTCAGGCTCAACCCATCCAAGACCGAGTGGCTGTGGTTTCCGACATCCCGATATAGTCAGTTGGTGCCATCACTGACTATTGGGGGCGAGTCATTGGCCCCCACGGAGAGGGCTCGCAAACTGGGTGTCCTCCTGGACTCACGGCTGTCTTTGGAAGAGTACTTGACAGCTGTGGCCAGGGGGACCTTTTTATCAGGTCCGCCTGATTCGCCAGTTGCGTCCCTTTCTGGATCGGGACTCGTTAAATACGGTCACTCATGCTCTCGTTACTTCCTGCCTGGACTACTGCAATGTTCTCTACATGGGGCTCCCCTTGAGGAGCACCTGGAGGCACCAGCTGGTCCAGAATGCGGCCGCGCGGGTGGTTATGGGAGCGGCGTGGCGCTCCCATGTGACCCCCCCTCCTGCACGAGCTGCACTTGCTCCCGGTGGTCTTCCGGGTGCGCTTCAAGGTTTTGGTTACCACCTTTAGAGCGCTCCATGGCATCGGACCGGGGTATTTACAAGACCGCCTTCTGCTACCAATTGCCTCTCACCGACCAGTACGCTCCCATAGAGAGGGGCTTCTCAGGGTGCCGTCGGCCAAACAGTGTCGACTGGTGGCCCCCAGGGGGAGAGCCTTCTCTGTGGGGGCACCTACTATCTGGAATGAGCTCCCCCCAGAGATACGGAGGATCCAGGATCTGCGCACGTTTCGTCGTGCTCTCAAAACATTTTTATTTCAGCAGGCTGGCCTGGCCTAACTCTCCCTTTTAAATTTTTAAATCGTTTAATCTGTTTACAAATTGGGTGTTTTAAATTTGTTTTCGGCCAAAATATTTAATAATTTTAATGGACTTTTAATGTTTGTATTATCTGTATTTTATCTTGGCTGTTCACCACCCTGGGTCCTCCGGGAGTAGGGCGGTATAGAAATTTGATAGATGATAGATAGATAGATAGATAGATAGATAGATAGATAGATAGATAGATAGATAGATAGATAGATAGATAATAAATAAATAAATAAAATATAATAAATAAATAAATAATAAATAAATAATAAAATTACACTAGTGACAGTTTAGATTAATGATATTTTTGAATAGGCAAGAAAGCCGTCTTTTTTCTGAATAAAGCTCAATAAGTTGTTTCTAGCCATTTATTCCATCTTTATAACAGTTCACAATTGTTCCAATCGTACATACAGTAGTATATCATTAGCTTTTGGGTTAAGCAATATTATACCAAATACAGAAAAGAAACTCTAGTAGTAAGAGAAAAAAAAATTAAAAGCACAACGCTGAAAAAGAAAAGAAGTATGGGTAAATTCAGTTTTTGCCCACACCATTCATTCTACCTTTCTATCCTTGCACAGTACCTTGTTTCTACATATGCTTATATGGCTTTATATATTCTTTAAACTTGTCACATCTCTCTGAGAATCTCAGCAACTCCAGTTTTTTAAGTCTTCCATTTTTTCTCAGCCCAATTACTCTTCTTTTATATATTGTTTTGCACTTTAGTCCTCATTCATCCTCTCTATGTGACCAAATCCTCTGAACACACCATTTTACACCGGTCACTTACCTTTTATATTTAGTCCACATTCATTTAGCACCCATGCATTCTTGATCATATCTTTTCTCATTTTGCTACAAACACTTTAAGTGTATAATCCCTATTACATTCATCTCAATCTTTCTGTTTCCCCTTATTTACATATTACAAATTGGAAATAAACATGCTCTTATACGTAGTCATTTTTGTTTTCTTCATTCCTCGCAAAAGAGCATATACTGTTTCTTTCTCATATCCTTTTTTTAATTATTAAATTATTAAATTAGTGTACCACCCAACTCATCCAGAGGTGACTATGGCCATCTTACAAACAATTTTTATTTTTTGCACAATATATTTCTTACATCCTTATTTTTGGCAACAATCATTCTCATAAGCATTTTTGTCATCCAGACATACTTTGTTTTCCTTGTTTCACCAAGAGTCCTTTTGCTGTGAGTGGGGCTTGGTACACAATTCATGGCACTCCGTAGCATAACTCTTTTTACTTGTTTTAAAGCAGTTTTTTCATTCTCTTTTCATTTTGTTGGGAAATTAACCTTATAAAAATTTTCCATATAGAATTCTCTTCCTGCACTCCTATTTTTGCCACTTGGTCTCCATCTATACAGCCCTTCATGGTGTAGGACTTCATTATCTGAGGGACCACCAATTGTTTCTGTCCATCTGCTATGTTCACATAGAGTAGGTGCATTTTAAGTCCCTTCAATTAACAACATATTTCCGCCCCTCCAAAAAAAAAAAAAATTACAGGTCTCCTAGACTTTCAGAAAGCCCAGATTCTGTTTCTAAGCCTGCAATTAACATGGTTATGCATTAGTGATGCTCCTGTCTTGTTTTTGTACCATTTGTTTTTGTATATATCTTAGTCCAGGCTGCCAGTTTAAGTAGGTTTAACCATTTTAGTTGTTTTTATGGGGGGTTTTTTCAGGGGGGCATATTGCAAGCCTGGAGGCTTCTGAAATGGGAGGCCATTAAAAATGTAGAAATAATACATTTTATTCTCTTTTTTTTCTGTGCTCATTTTTCTCAAATTTAGTTTTTCAGTATTCTCTCATCTCAGTACTAGCAATATATTCATGTCATGTAACGAAATACTTTTTTTCCCTCATGGATCACATTCTTTCAAAACATTGCATATTTTTTCACAGAATGTATCTGTATTTCTTTCACTCTCACTGTTCATTAAAACATAACATGCAACTATCACCAACCTATGAATTCCTATCTTTATATGCAAAACATATGTGATACATAATTCATACCATCTGATATACATGTTGCCCTTTCATAGTTTTATTTTTTATTTATTAAATTTATATGCCACCCATTTCACTATCCAAAGAGACTCTCAGAGGCTAAAACTCTTCATTTCCTTGCATATATTCATCAATTACACCCCAGAAAATCTTCATTCGGCCCTATTGCATACTTCTGTTTTCTCTTAGTTTTATAGGCTGAAATCACAAATAGATAATGTACATCTATTTTTGTTGTTCATTACCATTTATTCTTTAATTGTCCTTCACACTTATCTCTTAAATTCCATTCTCATATATGCAAATATCGTCCCCAGAGTTGACCTCTGCTATACTCATGATTTTGATTGAACAAGGTTTTGGATAATGTTTTGGCAAGTTAGATAAACAGCTGAAAACAGTGTTTGAATATTAGTAGCTCAGGTTGGTAGTTATGCTGTTGATTTGAGTTCCAAACTTGGCAATTTGGTTGCAAACGTTTCATCACCATTCGAGGAGACATCGTCATCGGCATTTTGAAGTGTGCTTGTCTATCAGAACACAGGTCTTTAAATACCATTTTATAAGATGCAGATTAGTCATAATATTGTTTGTTTGGATATTACTGAGTCATGGTCCAAGTTTAATTTAAGCAACAACAGCCAGACAGCCAATCAAACAGTCCAAAATGAGACCATGACTCAGAGATATCCGAACAAACAACATTCAAACTAATTTACATCTCATAAAAAGGTATTTAAAGACCTGTGTTCTGACAGATGAGCACAATTCAAAACGCATTGACGATGTCTCCTCGAATGGTGACAAAATGTTTACAACCAAATTGTCTAGCTTGGAGCTCAAACCAACAGCCTAGATAAACAGTTTCCCTGTGCCACGTGCATCCCTGCCAAATGCAGCATTCTCTTAAAAGTTAGAATAGTACAAATGCAAGCATTTTATCTCAAGCATACCCACTATTCCTCACAAAATATGATGTCCCATTTGGAGACAACCTTGCATGACAACATGTTGTCCACATCTCAATGTCTTGATACTGATACCCCACCCACTTGTATCCCATTGTATTTCATTACTTGTTTTAATCTAATCTTATGAATTAAGAGTCAGATAGGTAAATATGATTGGATACTATTTTAAATATTTTCTTAAAGACATTAGTATTACATCCATTCAGTCTTCTTCTGTTTCAGTCTATGGATCATACATAACATAAAATTAAATTACTCATAACAATTACAACTATAATGTTTCTGAATTAAGAATTCCTTTGCAAGATATACAAGCCATATTGTTTTAACTGTCTTTGATTCCTGAAAAATGTTATAATTGAAACTGAACTATCTGAAATTAGTTTCCACTTGCTCCCAACTATATGATCCAATATTGAAGAATCCAATCTGGGTCGGTCACCAGGACCAGAGGTTTAGTCTTCCGAACTTTTGAACTCAGGCTGGAGCCATCCTCCGGGAACTTCTTTCTCACCAGAATCTATGCTTTGGGCTATTCTGTGTGTAGTATTTGGTGAGAGAGAAGTTCCCTGGGAATGGGCTCCAGGATGAGTCCAAAAGCTCAGAAGACTAACCTCTGGTCCCAGTAACTGATCCAGATTGGATTCTGCAATACTGGATCATATACCTGGAAACAAGTGGGAACTAATTTCAAATAGTTCAGTTTCAATTATAACATTATTCTGGGACACATAAATTTCCCTTCATTCATGATTAGACATATTTTGTTTTTGTTTTTTTAAAATAATGTTTATTCAACGTTTTTAACCTTTAAAATCACAATTACACTATTACAGCTTTCCATTATCGGAATTTTTTCTTAATTTCAACTTATCTACAGGCCTATTATTTTATACATATACGTTCTTATTTCATAGTTACTTATCTTTATGCTATATACAATATTTACATGTCTACTACACTCTAAAATATACATTTTATCCGTTTATTATCTATATCTGAATATGATTAGACATATTTTGTATCATGTTCTTTTAACTTAAGGATCTGGTATCAGAAATTGTGGTAACATATTATTATCATCTAGAATAAAACAGAGTTATGCATATTTATCTGGGTAACTTTGCAGTATGTCATTTCAAGTAAACAAAGCATAGTACAGAAAGTTGTGTACTTATTTTGATGACTTATGCAACTCTCAAGTAGAATATGTTCTTGACACCATATGGTAAAGCACTGTTAGTTACAAGTTCCAATTTCCTGATGCTCCAATTTTTCTTGTATGTTTGAGGACAGTTCAATTGTGTTTTGCATTTTTTTCCATCCAATTTCTTTGGCTATATAGCTTTCAAATCTGTTTGCAGAAATCACAACCAAAGTAAGAAATAGAAAAGTGTAAGTTAAGGTTTGATTAATGATTTTTCTGCGTATACTCTAATGAGATTGAAATACATCCCATCATGTAACTACCTTTTATAGTTAATTAAAGAGCTACAAGCAAGGAAGCTGTAGAATTCAGTTGAATTTCTTCAGATTTGAGCATATGTGTTTAGAACATGATAAAGATTGTAAGAGTTGACCAGGCTGAGCCCAAGGGAGGGATCAAGGGGATCATCAGTTTGGAGTCCCTTCATGCCCACAAGAGATCTAATTCCAGCTCTATTTTAAATCCATTGATTTTTACCTACTGCCAATTTGCCGTGACTGTTAGTAGTTCAGATTCTTGTAGAGAGCTAGCATGGATTAAACTTGTATTCATTTGAACAACTTTACTTCCTGATTTCTTGTGCCTGATATTCTTTAATCATGTGAGGGTACACTTTCCTGATATACCCATTTTGGGAGGATATATTAAAATAATTAATAAACTACGGCACTATGTGGCAATAATCCTTCAGAGGTATGGAAAAGAATGTGCTTGTTATTGGTGTATAATTCTTATAAATTATTAAATCTGTACTACTGTATAGGAAAAAAGTTTGAACAGTCATATTCTCACATATTCTGTAGTATATTAAGAGTCCTATCTACATTTACCCATGTTTATTGAAAGGAAAATCCCAAAATATATGTATGTAAGTAAATGTATGTTAGCTTTAGGCTATAATTATAAATATACTTAATTAACTTCTATCTGTATTTGTATTTCAGTAATATAGGCATATTTCCATAAATATAATTATTTTACTTTTCCCAACCATACCAACCAAGTGCTTTACTAGCAAAGTAACAACCCAATCTCAGTTAAGAAGCAAACAATACCCCATTTGAGAAACTACTAATTCAGACAAATAAGCTAATAGCAAACAACAGCCCAATCAAGGAACCTCCAACATTGCAACCAAGACTGACAGGACTATATATAAAATGAGAGCAAACCCCACTTTCTACCAGCACTGATGATGTTAACTACTTTGGTAATAAAACATCTGCAAAACAATAACCAAGAGGGCACCAAGAAAACCCCACAGTTTTCCCAAACCATTACAACCTTGTAATGGAAATTGCCCAAACTAATATTTCTGTTTTAAAGTTTGAGTACTATATTACATTTTATGCCATGAATTAACAAGAAATTTGAGATAACATTAACTTTTAAATAGGAAAATTACAACAATATGTTGTTGTAATTTAATATGTTGTTGTTGTTAAATATGTTCATATTACAATATTTTCTATTACATGCAAAAAAAAAAAAAACAAGACATCAGGATGACCAGGCAGGCAGAAACATTTTGCAACTGGAAATATCTTGGTATTAGTAAATATTCAGTTACTAGTGGGTAATTGAATATAAATGAAACTCAGTTTTTAACAAAGACTTATTCAAGCTACTTGTAACAGTAACCAAATAAAATAAAAGTCAGGAGACATCAGTTTGGCTGAAAACAGCCATTCTGCTGATACATCTCCTGTATAACATTTTAGTGATTGAGAGTGGTGTTTATTTCTAATTCTAGGTTCTTATTCACTAACATGAGACATCTATGACTGACTTTCTGTTGAAGAAATTGTGTCTGCAGAAGTCAGCTTCCCAGATGTTTTGTTGTACAGAAGGAAGTAGCAATAAACAGATTAGCACTATTTTCTTAATTTGTGTTGATACTTAAGAATGAAACCAAAAGTAATAGCAGTTCTTCCATTTTTTTCTCTCTAGGTCAGTCCTGTCAGGCTGTTTAGATAGATCAGACAATGAAAGCAACTCCACAGGAAAGTTAAAGCTACTGTTTTTGAGACTGAATATAGTAATCAAATTTTGAAATTCTGATTGCATGGTGCTTCTTCCATTACTCATATTTCAGTGAATTAGGGAGATGTCTATCCAAACCACTTCCAAATATTATCTGAACACTCCAGAATTTTAAAATATTTTATCCTTTGCCCTCCTGGCAACAGAGGTAATGATTCAAGGTAATCTTCCTTACTCTTTAAGGCTCTCAGTAGATTATGTCTGAGAAAAAGTGATCCTCAGTTAAAAATAATGAAAATAATGACTCTTCCTCTGTCCTATTAGCTAAAGATAAAATTAGTATACCTATTTCTAATAAGGCTGTTTGACATCATTTACTAAAGAATTTATGTGTAATTAAAATAATATAGAAGTAAATATAGAAATAAATTATTTTATGAGTTCCTAGTACTGCCTTATAGTAAAAGTGAAATTTATTGCAGTATTTGATTAGATCCCAAATAAATAAATAAAAACCGAGTGGATATTTCTTTTTCAAAACTAAAATATTCAGGGAATAAATTAAGAACAAAGGGTAATTTAGTGCATATACAAGATTTTATAAAACTGACTAGCATTTATATTAATAATTTGAGTCAGCTTTTGGAAAATGTCTCTGTGTGTCAAAAAGAACTAAAAGAAATGCTGACAATTAAATCCCAAATTAAGCACATGCTCAAGATGGTAGATACGTATAGTCATCAGTCCCAGAATTATAATAATAAAAGGTTAGTTGCATTTCTTTGAGGAAGGTAATATCTATATTGTAGGAAAAAAGTTTAAGTGATAACTCTGTTATTCCACATGTAGATATGCTTCAGGTAGGATGACAGACATTCCTTTTAACCAAGAGTAGGGAATTAAATCTAATCTGGGTGCTGGACCCAGACTTCTGTTCATCTGTTCAGAAGGAAAACGGAAGCTTTGTCTCTTCTGCACACACCAGTTGTCCTTCATTTTTTCCCTGAACGAGGAAGATGCATTTTGTGCATGTGGGAATTGGTTCCCACACAAGGCAGTAAAAACAAAAAAAACATGATAATAGATTTAATGGTTACAAAAACAAAAGAGAGTCTCCCCCATCCAAAAGAGGGGGCAAATAATTTTACAAAGGGCTGGAAGGAAGAATAACTGTAAAAGAGTTTTTAACATTATTTATGTTTAAAGAGAGAAAGCTTGTTATTAAATCCCAGAAGTTGTTGAAATTCTTTGACTATGAATCCCTACTATTATCAATAAATATTACTTATCTGTAATTCATGTATTGCTCATGAGCATGTCTAAATGGTTCGCTTCTCCCTGTAGGATAAACCTGACAGTGCAGCTCATATTTGTTCTCCCAACCCAGGAAGGTGTTAGACAATTCAGCTAGATTGGAATCCAGTTTGGATCCTTCAACAGGTGCATTCATACACAAACACACAGAGATAGATATATTAGTCTAGTCTTACGCTGACTTAGTTTTCGCCAGAGGTTCTACATCACTTTTAACAATTCATACAGAAAGTAGCAATACCTTCCCAAAATTTGAAAACTAATCACATAACAAATGGAAGGGCAGTTAGGACCAAATCTCAAGACCAAAATCTCACTATTCAGAGAACCCAGCAGTGACCATCCAGAGAATGACAGGGATTGGAACAGAAACCAGGAAGCCTATTAAATAGCATTTTAGATAAAACAAGTTTATAATGATAAATAAAATAAGACAATGCGATGTATGTGCAAAATACACTGCCTATTCTTTTTATTTAAAAAGCAGTCCCACTAAATTGAGATAGTCTCAAGTTCTGCCATTAGTGTCAAGGAAAGGGTAGAAGTAGGCAAAAACAAAACAAAACAAGAGATATTTTGGCCCTAAAATGAATTTGGTCAAGAGAGATTAACCCAAAGAAATTTTGGTTTAGGTAAAATATTAGTATAAAGTATTATCAGCAACTAGGCTAGCCATTCTCTTCCAATGTTGTTTTTGTTGTTGTTTTGTGCTTCTTGAAAATAATGTCCTCATCTCAGACTTGACATCTCTGCAATTTTGAACAGATTTGGAAAAATCACCAATATTTTGACAGAGTTTCTTGGCAATGGAATATTCTTAAAACTCATTTGTCATAACTAGCCAAAGCAATGGAATGGATAGCTACATTATTGTGACACTGCCAATTTTTACTAATTTTCATAATCTTTGGTTATTTCAGGTAGTAGCAATCTTCTTTCTAGTAATAGCAGCTTTTGGTGAAGATAGTGTTTTCATTCAATTAAGAAAGTTTGTAATCCCAATCTCTTCAGTAATAAAAGAGTTTACAATACAGTTTTGAAGTAAACTACAGTCTGTCATATGACTAGTTGGTCAAAGGTACCATAGAATTAATCTTCTTAATTTCTTTCAAATATTTTGACCATTTTTATATTAAATAATAATTTAGTTGATTATTACTCAAACTCATTTTTCTCATTTGAGAAAACTTGAAAAACAAGTTTTTCTGATCATTTCACTATGCCCAGATCTCAATGGTCCAAATTCACCACTTAAATTAATTGTTTTTCCTCTCTAATATGGTGATTTATATGCATCTTACACTATTGGCTTTTCATTTTTGGTTATAGCCCTTGATCCTGCTTTACTACTTTATCTGTGGATTCATAATCCCAGCATTTTCCTGCTTGAACTATCTTTGAATTTATCTGCCTTGCTCCAAACATCGACTGGTCCTCTAGTTCTCTATACTAGAATTAGAGCTGAATGTTCATGTAGCAATTAAAAATGTACAAGTAAAATTAAACTAAAATATACAAATAAAACTAAATTAATGCTATTGGTTCTTCCTCCTCCACATATTACGTAAGAAAATTTTAATTGCTCTTTCCCTAGTTTTTTACATCCATTTCAAACACATCTAATGGGAAATTTTCCATTGTTTGTCATTTGTTAACAATTCAAATGTTTGTGTAAAATGGCTCAAAGTTCTACTTAATTCATTATCTTTTAGTGTATTTAATTTCTGCTATCAACAAATTCATATATGTCCAAAATATTATTGGGTCCATGATACTAAAATTGAAACTTTTAATATATAGATCATAGCTTTGTGGAAGTTTTGTGATTCATAAAAAATTCTAATTATGGTAATAAACTAATCATTAGAGCTAACAATAACTGTTGATAGTACATTATCTTATATTAAATATATTAATATACCTGATTTTTGTGCTGGAATTTCTCAGACTAATTTACAGTTTATAGTTCATAGCTATAAAATATATTATAATAATATATCAAAATAATATAAAACAATAGTCAATAAAAACCAATTCCTGTTTCCTGCAATGTAAACTCAAATCTCTGTAAATGGATATCACCCAATGCACACATCACAACTAAATATATTACATAATACAAAATTTTAAAAAAGGAAAATTTCAATCCAAACAACCAGAACATTTCCAGGTGCAGATTGTGAAACAGCAAGCCATGAGTTATTGATGTAAAATATACCAGTTAAAGTTGAAAATACAGATATTATGTTCCAGTAAGGTTGACTTACTGGATGTCAAAATGTAAAATTCATATAAGGAACAAAAGGTTCAGGTTGCTTAATCTGTGTGAAAGAAAACATGAAGAATTATATGAAGAGAGATGAGACACTGTGAATTAAGGAATGTATGAATTACAAGGGATCTTGGAAATCATCTAGTCCAATCTGTTGCCCACTTCAGAAATTAGCATTGTAGCTTGCTCAAAAGATTATTATGTAGTGTCTGTTTGAAATCTTCATCAAAGAGTTCACCATATTAGTCCTGTTTCATTGTTTACATTTTTCATGATGTCCAACTGAAAACTCTTTCAATGTAATTTAAACATACTTATCTTCAATCTTCTGTAACAACTCTGAACAACTCTGATTTGTTAAATTAGGTTATGCCAGACAAAACCTCTTGATTTAGTCAACAAAAGTCTTAGGTTAATAGAAAAGAATGCAATTTTCACCTGCATCAGTACAGTTATAGTATCACAAACATTGATAATACTGTGGTATGCTCAGTGGTGAAATCCAATTTTTTTTACTATCGGTTCTGTGGGCGTGGCTTAGTGGGTGTGGCAGGGGAAGGATACTGCAAAATCTCCATTCCAAACCACTCCAGGCGAAGGATACTGCAAAATCCCCATTCCCTCCCCTCTCCTGGGAGAAGGATCTTGCAAAAACTCCATTCCCATACCACTCTGGGGCCAGCCAGAGGTGGTATTTGCTGGTTCTCCGAACTGCTCAAAATTTCCGTTTTCCAAACCTGTCAGAACCTTCTGGATTTCACCCCAGGGTATGCTGCATTGGCCAGACAATACTTTTGTCCAGTTTGGTTGGCAGAATACAAAAAGGTAACTAAAGAAATAGAAAGAGTCAGAGAAGAGCAACAAGTGTGATAAGAAACTTAGGGGCTAAATTCTATAAGGAGCAGTTAAAGAAATGAGCTATGTTCACCCTAAGAGGACACATGATACTGTAGATGTCTTCAGTAAGGACATTACAGACAGGGAATATGACTTTATTTTTAAGGGTAAACTTTGCTTTACCCTTGGCGACTTTATTCGCCAAGGTTAAAGCAAAAAGCAACGAACGAAAGCTTTATAAATAATAGCAATAGCATTTAGACTTATATACCGCTTTATAAGTGCTTTAAAGCCCTCTCTAAGCAGTTTATAGAGTCAGCATATTCCCCCCAACAAATAAGCAAGAATTTTCTTTCTGTGAGAAGTATTAAGCAGGGGAAAAGCCCTATGCCAGAAGTTATAGATGCACTATCGTTGGAGATTTTCACGAAAAGATTCGACAGTAATTCCTGCCTGAACGGGGAGGTCGACTAGAAGATTTCTAAGGTCCTTCTAACCCTATGATTCTGTGATTTGCTTATGGATCTTACAAATATCAGGCAAAAGGTGCCAGATTAACAGAAAGATTTCCCAAAAGGCCAAAGGACATGAAATCAAATAACTAGCATAAGATGAGTAATGGACAGAGCAAGATAATATAAGGACAATGTTCTTTATGGACAGCAGCCAGTGGTGGGATTCAACTTCTATAACAACCAGTTCTGTGGGCGTGGCTTAGTTGGGAGTGTGGCTTGATGGTCATGTGACTGGGTGGATGTGGCTAGCTGGTCATGTGACCGGGTGGGCGTGGCTATGTACATAAGGACTACTCAGAGGGCTGAAAAAAGTCATTTCTGACTGATCCTCGCACCATCCTCACATTTATGCCCGTTGCGGCATTCTTAATAACCGTGTCAGTCATTTCACCACTACTTCTCTTCACGGTGACAAGATAGGGCGCAAAACGTAAAATGTGAGGACAGTCATAAATTCAAGGACTGGTCAAAAGTGCGAGGACTGGTCAAAAATAACTTTTTCAGCCCTCTGAATAGTCCATATGCACATAGGGACTGCCCAGAGGGCTGAAAAAAGTGATTTCTGACAGGTCCTTGCACTTTTGACCGGTCATCATTTATGCCATTATTTATCTTCTAGTCCAGAGATCACCAACCTTGGCAACTTTAAGCCTGGCAGACTTCAACTGCCAGAATTCCCAGCCAGCTATGCTGGCTAGAGAATTCTGGGAGTTGAAGTTCACAAGTCTTAAAGCTGCCAAGTTTGAAGACCTCTGAGCTAGGGCTTTGGGGCCAGCCTTTTGGGGAGGGGGTCCCATTTGGAGAGACCCCCTCCCTCTCAGGAAGCATCAGGCCCAGGCAGAGAAAGTTGCCAAGGTTGGAGATCTCTGGACTAGAAGACCTCAAAGGTCCCTTCCAACTCTGTAATTCTGGTATTGGCAAGCAAGCACAGTTAAGCTACTTAAATCATCCAGAGCTTTAGAAGATGGTAAAGCAAAGCCTCCCACCCCCAGCTTTCCGCCCAGAGCCTTTTCCTCTCTTCCTAAGGCTGAATCTCCCCTAGTTCAGTCGCAACACTCAGAGTGAGATCTAGATTGGGATCTGCATTGATGTTGCACAACTTCAGGATCACCCCCTCTTTCTACGCCGAGGCAGCAGCTCACGATTGGGGGGGGGCTGAATCAGCCTAACTTGGCTCAAATCAGTGGCCCAAGTGCGAATTCTGGCTTCTCGCAGATCGGCGGGCCTGGCTTTCTCTGCAGATTTGGTGCCTCGCTTGGATCAATCAATCCAGCCCCACTTTCTCCCTGCCTCCACGGTGGATCCAACTCCGACATCCCTCAGCGTTGCCCCTTACCAGGCACGGGGAATGCCATCACGTCCGAGACAGCCGCAGCGAAACTCAAGGACCGCCCCGATTGTTGCCGCCAGAGGGATTTAGTTTGCTGGCTCCTCCGACCACCTTAGTAACAGCGTTTCTGCTTAAAGGGGAAGATGGCGTGGAAAGGGGCAAAAAACCCCAACTCTCCGCCGACGCAAAAGGGGCCAACTCGGAAGTGGCCACTTTAAATTGGTCAGAGCCAGCGGGAAATTAATTCCCTCTCGGTTTCTGGAATAGGAAGGAAGGAAGGAAAGGCTATTTCTCAGGAAATAGCCGGTGAAAGCTCTTGGGCTTAAGTTGAAATGTTTAAGAATGTCAGCTAAAAGCCTGATCGCTGAAATGAGTTTATGATAGAGCTGTGCCCATAAGAGAGTAAATCAGAAGAGGGGCTGCTTATTATATATAAAACAGAGGTCTTCAAACTTGGCAGCTTTAAGACTTGTGGACTTCAACTCCCAGAATTTTCCAGAATTCCCCAGAATGGCGGGCGTTGAAGTCCACAGGTTGTAAAAGAGCCACAATTGCCCACCCTGGGCTAGGATAGGCTGACGCTGCGTGAGTGGGAGGCGGGGCAGGGCGAGGGGCGGGCGAGCCAGCAATTTAACAAACGGTTCGGTGTGCTGCGAGACCAATAAATTACAAAAAAACACCAAACCGTTTGTTAAATTACTGGCTCCCCCACCCCCACTATTTATTGGCAAGGGGTGGGGCGGGGCGAGCCAGCAATTTAACAAACAGTTCAGCCAAACCGGCAGAATCCCACCACTGACAGCAGCAATATCTTGATCGTGTAGATATATACGTGCCAGTATATAAGATGTATTAAGACTAAATAGTGTGTCAGAATGCTTAATTATTTCCCTGTGAAACCTTTGCAGTGAAGAATTGAGAAACATGATTATTCAGGATAAGAAAGGTAATAAAACAAAGATAGAAAGCGAAAAAACATTTGAGTTAACATTAAATATTAGGTACATGGGGGGGAAATGATAATTAGTACGTTGTGACCTTACAGTTGACAACAAAGTAGTGAAAATAGAGCATAGTATTATTTTCTTGGAAATAAGAATAGATAAAGATATAAACTGTGCTGAAGAATTAAGAAGGAGATTAATCCTAGGGAGGAAGAAAATGAAAATCGTAGATAAGATTATGAAGGGTAAGGATATTTCTATGGCAACAAAAATCAGAATAGTTAACACAGTAGCTTTCCCAGTGGTAATGTAAATTTTTGAAAGCTGGACACAGAGAATGAGAAAATAAAACTCCTTTGAACTTCGAATCTGGAGATGGTTATTAGAAATACCATGAACTATAAGATCCAATCAATCAGTCCTGGGCAACAACAGAAAAAGGACGGACTGCTCCTTTGAGATGATGATCGGAAAGCAGAAAGTCCTTTTCTTCAGGCATGTGATTATATATTTTCACATTCTGTGTGTGTGTGTGTGTGTGTGTGTGTGTGTGTGTATTATTTAAGGAAAGTTTAAGGAAAGCAGAAGAGAAAAAAGATAAGATGGACTGATGGTATCAAAAATATTACAGGACTTCCCTTTAACAAACTACAGTTTACTAAAAAAGGTAAGTTGGTAAGACCCATGTATTCACCAGAATTTGATCTGGCAGCATCTAACTCTGCAGAGATTTGTACCAGTGAACATCCTGAAACTGCTCAGAGGGTGAATAGCAAGGGTGGGTTCTAAAATTTTTTACTACTGGTTCTGTGGGTGTGGCTTATTTTGTGGGCGTGGTTTGATGGTCATGTGACAATGACAATTTTTTAGGATTTAGCAGAGGTACTGGTCTACCAGGCTTTTAACTGCTTGCAGAGCTGTACCAGTCTACCCATTTGTTCTTGGAGCGTTCCGGTCTATCCATTTGTTTTAGAGGCACCGGTCTATCCATTTGTTTTTGGAGGCACCGGTCTACCACCACACTGCCTTTTAACACTGATCAGCTGTAGGGCGGCCCTTTGAAGCCCTGCGGCAAGAGTTTAAACAGTTTTTTTCCTTCTAGCCAATCAGCTGGGACTTGGGAGGCAGCGAATAGATTGGGGGCGGGGCCAAATAAAAGGTAAGAATAACGGGGGGCGGGAGGGCCCAGTTCCCGAACAAAGAGAACCGGTTCGGTGACATCATATCGTCACCGCTACCAGCTCGGCCGAACCGGGAGGAACCCACCACCGGTGAATAGTACTGGCATCTTTAAAAGTGGTACATTCTTTCTATCCTGGGGTGTTGAATTATGAGAATTCTTAGGTTGCTAATATTACAATATTTCTTCACCAGTTCCCAGAATTCACAGAAGAGAATTTTGTGGACTAGAGTTTCAATCAACAGTTTCCCAATTTATATTAAAAGTAGTTTTCTGTTGAGAATGCAATAGAACTTAAAGAATATGTTAATAAAAGAACTAAAAGGTCATTGGCTCTGTTCAGAATTTAGAAGATACATATAAATTGAGATTATAATTGATTTGAACTCTCAAGTACTGGCCAAGATTAACACTATTAAAGATGCTGTTTCTGTCAAGGCTTTTGAAAGTTAAAATGCACAATAAAAAGTTCTACAGGTTTCTGAGCCAGATAACATAGTACTTCAAAATCAATTTTATACATAGAGAAGCAGTAATTTTCTTGGAGCTTTTGAATAAATACCTCGGGTCCTTGCCTGATCTGTAGAAATCAAATGTACACACACACACACACACACACACACACACACACCTGCACACACATACCTGTGACAAAAGATGAGAAGATGATATTAAGGTTTAGTATGAAAGCACATGTTGTGTTTCTAGATTTCGATAAAACAATGTTCAAAAACAGGAAGAAAGTATTTTTATAGACTTTTGGTAGATGCTGCTAGGAAACTTCCCTACTTTTATCAAACCATAGCAGTATAATATCCTATTTGAACGGTTCATTTGCAGTTAATAAGAGACATAATAAATATAATAATTAACAAATAATAAAGAGACAGAAGCTAGATGTTTGTATGAATAAATAGTATGATAGAAATACAGGTCCTTCTTTTATTGAATATTACATTTTTCTGACTGGAGACACGGTCTATTAATTTGGCATAGTTCACAAATTAACTTGATGTTAATTTGGAGATGGTATATAATATCTTATGAGCTTAACTTTGTTACTCTTGATCTGTTTTCTTTTTACTGTACCCATAAATTATTACTAAATATATATGCTCCTTCAACTAATTTTGAAAATAACATCTAGTATCTGGGAGTTAAAATTGGGACGCATGTTGCTCTTCTTGTTAGGGATAATGTCATATATAATAGTAATTTAATTTTATTCTTTGTGAATGTGTCTATGTAAAGTTGTATAAGTGGACAAGAAGTATTTCAAATATGGTGGCATTGTAAATTTGTTTAAAGAATTGTTATTTTGGCTATTTTTAGTACCTTTCCTAATTATCTTCACCATGGAATTATCTTTTTCATAGGAGCTACCTACGTTATGGTTCAACATATTATCAAACTATGAATCATGATTCCAAAAACTCAGGATAACTTTAGTTCATCAGCATTGAGGACAAGCATTTTCCCTCAGTCAGTGAGACCAGATGAGGAATAATTTCAGAGGTGAAAAAAGTCACGATGAAGATAGAATAAAAATTATCAGTAAGCTGTAATAATACTGCAATGGGTATTAACTAAGTGCAGATTTATTACAGTTTATTTGTGTAGGACAGTGAAACAAAATAAATTAAAACACCTTCCAGCATGCAATATATACTGTGGTGTCAGGGCTAATGCACCTTATGCTTATGTGCATGGTAAGTAATATGATATGACAGACCATATCATAGAAGTGGGTCTGATTAATGAGCAGCTCAGAAAAGGAGGCCAATAAGCAAAGAAGGGTCACCATCCAATTTATGAAAAGGGGAAATAGAAGTATCAAAGTATTAGTATGAGGAGTTATGCAGAAAGGCCATTAATCAGTCTTGCCTCCATAAGAGGCCAAAAATGTTTTTGCTGGCTTTATTCCTTTGCAAGCCCATCCCATGTGGAAACCAAAGTAAACAATTGAAACTGCCTCTTCGAGGGCCTCAATGTTATATAAGAAAATGAAGGGTCTTCCTTAAGTGGGGGAGGGATGGGGAAACCTAGCACTGAAATAAATACATATCTGAAAATGTGTTGTGTTTATTTGTTTGTTTTTAAATTACTTCCTGGAATAAAACAAATGCTTTTTAAACCTTCTTAGCAAAATAGGTAGAATTTCATCAACCGTATATATCCTTCCTTATGTGCAAGAAGATGGGTTCTTTTGTTTGTCTGATTTGGTAGACCTGTCTCCAAGAGCTGATGGCAGGTTAGCTTTTGCTGCCAGAAGGGAAAGAAGAAGAAAAAAACAATGGATGTCTCACTTGTGACGCCTTTAATTTACATTTTTAGTTGGTGTATGTATTTTAGTGTCACTGGGAGTCCTGAACTATTGGGTTTTTTCTGACAGTATTGTGCATTATTATATATTAATGCTGTAAGTGATTGGGCACTGCTATGTTAAAGACAGTTGAAACCAATTAATGATATTCATAGAAAATACATCTGTCTATAGCCACTATAGTTCTACTGTACGAATGGCAGCATCCCTAAGTACTAAAAAATAGATATCGTTAAACCAAATGGCATTCTCCTACTGGAATCTTCTTGGCCTCCATAGTTCTTAATAGGAATTACCAGTACCTGGAAACAATATTGAAAGAATATTCAAATATATTTTTTAAAAATGTATACAAAGTTCCTTATATTCAAATATAAAATTTCTTCACAATACAGAATAAATAATTGTTTTCATAACAGGGACGGCAATAGATCTAAATAGAGATGATCCAGTTCACACATATAAAATAATGTTTAATTGACAAGTTCTGTTACTTCTTCATACACTTCATACACTTACAGTTGTACTTTGCATTATCTATTTTTTAATAAAAATATTTAAACTATTTTTTTAAATTTAAACTATTAATTATCTGTAGCATTTGATCACAATGAAAATGTCTCAACTTATTATTTTGTTTATTTAAGATGGAGCAATAAGAAGAATTCTAAGTGACTATATATAAAATTATACTTGTATTAGAATATTTCTTTTTTGTGTTTGCAATTATTATTGAAAAACATTATTAAGATAATGTCCAGGTTTGAATTTGCCATTTTCTCATTATGATCCCTTAATTTAGTGTTCTATCATAGCCAAATAAACCATTAGTGCATTATTGATCAGCTCATGTTGAATCTACTCAATTACTTAGTGTGGAAGACTGATTTTGGAAGATATTATTTCTTTGGCAGTTTGCTATCCAAAATGATTTGAAATCATTTGCTAACTATTCATCTTTTCTCCAGATAATTTATGAGCAATTCCCTCATACATCATCTTGTTTCTTTTCAGTGCAGGCACAACTTTTCCCCTTTCCCTGCCTCAATGAATGTCTGCACTAAGTCCAAAGCTTGGAGTGATTTACCTGAAGAGTGATATTCAGAAACCACTGTAAGTTAATTTTGTAAACTCAGCATAATACTACTGCTTAAGGACAAAAAGAAAATCTCAGAACCTTGTAAGAATCTAGAAGCCAGCATATGCATGATGTATCAAAAGTTGGGTCATTTAATTTTATTAATTGTGGGCTTCATAGAAAATATTACTGATATTTAGTCGTGATCAAGGGTCATGTCTGAAATGAATAAGAAAATTTTAGAAGAAAATGACAACCAATTGAACATCTATTGTAATTCATATAAAAACTCTGTGGCACCTGATTTTTGCTACAACTTGTATTTTCACAGCATTACCAAAGAACATAGAAAATGTTGCAATAGTGTTTCAATTGCATTTTATGAGATTTCTGCTGTTCAATGAAGTTGGGTTTTGGCATTTCAGGTCAGCTGAAAAGCCAATATTAAATCATGTACAAAGCAAACTTAATGATCAATTAGTGTAATGTAAAGGCCATCAATTTAATAAACATTTGTATGATTAGAAACAACAAACAATCATCCACGTAACATTGTCTAATTCTCAGAAAATAAAAATTGGGTTGTCTGATGACCTTTTCCCTCTGTGTAAGGACTTTACTAATAGTATCATTGGAGTCAATAAAGTAACATATATAATCCAAATCTATAAAATAAAACTTACAAATCTTAATGTGTTATTATTCCAAAACATCATGAATGGAACCCATTCTTTCTATATGTATGTGAACGCACATATTTTAGCACTTCAATAACGAGGGCAGACAATAATTGATAAAATAACTCAACTTGAAAATAATTCTAAATTTTAGAGTTCCAGATCAACAACCAATTTTATGCACTGAATTATTTATCCAACAATTAGCTAAGATAATTGTAAATTTGACTGACAAAATAGGTATGTATTTTCTACAGCATTTCTTGTTTACCAATCCAGATTAAAAAGAAGCACTTAGTGTACTGTATAATTGGTAGAATATAGAAAACAATATTTGCCTTGATTGATTAATGTTGTGCCATCAAGTCAATGTTGACTTTTAATAAACACATATAGATAGATTTTTATATGTTAGATATATGAATGAAGGTAGTCTGGTCTTTTAAAGTAGAGCTGATGAATATGCATGAAAATGAAAGTATAGGTGTAATTATGAATAAAAAAGGTAAACTACAGTATGTGGAGGAAAATATGTATTTAGCTTGTTACAGGAGTTCATGAAACTAGGAATTCTTAAGTTGATAATGTGGTTATGTTAGAGATGTGTTTGTTTATATATATATATATATATCAATTTTCTTACTTCTTCGTAGGGTTTATGTGTGTTTTTCTTCTAGCCAGGTTTTCCCTACGTAGCCAAGGTTTTTTTTTTGTAGCTCCAGCTCAGTAGAAACTCATCTACTAAGCCCAGACTACTACTAAGCCCTACATCTAAAAGCCCAGAACCGAGTAGATGAGATTCTACTGAGCTGGAGCTACAAAAAAAACCTTGGCTACGTAGGGAAAACTTGATTCCAGGTCAACAAGAGTAAAGTCTAGAAATGTAAAGTTTTGGTTTTTTTTAAATCCTCTCCAGGATTGTTGCTAGGAGCACATTAAAGCAAGTTAAGGATATGGCTCTTCAGAATTTTGGAGCTGTAATTTGATATAAATATTGCAATGGTCATAAAAATAAAGATTATTCACAGTCATCGTTATCTCTAGGCAGGGATAATGCTTTGTTATTAGCTAAGAACCCAAAATATTTGCAGTAGATCTTAACACTGTGTGATACAATAAGGAGTATGATGGATCTGAAAATTAATGTCTGAAAGACATTAAGATGTGGGATAGAGACAGAGAAAATGAAGTGAACAATTCCAGGTTACACTTAAATAGCAAATATTTGGAGAGAACTGTTTGGTCTCTCCAATATTAAATAAGCCTTCATGTTATATTAGCTTCAGTGTATCCTCTTTCCTGTCCTTCAGATAGTCTTCCAATGCCTATTTATTTTCTTCAATTTTCTGACATAATTTGCAACACTCCACACTCACCTATTTTCTTAAGTGGAGTCTGTCAATGTCTCTATGTGGATGAAGGGCATGTGTCACTATCATTTTCTGACCATCCTATCCAGGATTTTTAATTCTCTTTGAGTCCAGTCAACTCTTCCAGCTGTGTATCTAATGACTGAAGGGGCCCAGCAGTTAATTCTCTTTGCAATATTTCCTCCACTGAGTTTGGACTTTCTTCTTCACTTTCATGATGTATTTATTTCTAACCTTATTCTTGTCTTCATTATGCTTGATGTTGCCAGCTTGAAGGTATTTATAGTGATCGTCTTCATTCAAACTCTTGAAGTTATTTCCATAGGGCATCCTGATTCCTTCAGTTTTCTATTTCTACTGATGGTAAGAGTGACTCATTCATCCATTCCAAACTCCATTGCAATATCTAGGCTGTACATATGGACAATGCTGAGCAGTGCTTCTATTTCAAATGGTGTTTTTACATTCAGCTTTAGATAATTCATGTAAAGAAAGTGGGATAGCCTGGCAGATTTTTTTGGATGTTTGATAGCCATGACTAGCAGAATTTGCCCAGCCTGTTATGTTTTCCATTGCCCACATATTCAGAAAGTTATGGGTGCTACTGGTAAAATTTTTAGAAAAACATTCTAGAAGCTATGTTTTGCATACTTTCCTATCTTGCTTGTCTGTAAAGACCTGTTTTGAAATAATCACAATTATATGTAGAAAAGGAAAACAAATAATAGAGTTGACTCACTCATTGTTTTCTACTATATTGAGATTCAGAATCATGTTACACTCAATCTTTACAAATAATTATATTATCTGGAGTATAAATTGTGTGATCGTGCCCATTAGATTCTGTTCCACATCTAAAATAATATATTTTTTTATAAGCAATACATATAGATATCTAAGATTTGGATATATTAATAGCTGATCAAGTTAGAATGAAATTCTTGAAATAAAAACTTACCAAAAATATTTTCAAGTATTTTATTTATTATCTAATTTATATAGCCACACATCTCACAAGCCAGTGATTCTGAGCAGCACACAACAAAACTAAAGCAAAACATATGGTAAAATGATTACAAAAAACTTAAAGAAAACAATATAAAATTGAAATAAATAACATTATAAACAATGGGGAAGGAGGCCGATCTTGACAGTCTTTGTAAAGGGTCACAGGGCCTTTGATTTTGGTGAGTTTTTAATTAAGGTGGCTATAAATTTTGGCAGATACTTGGTCATGAATCCCTTGCTGTCCCCATAGGTCCTTTGTTTGTTTGTTTGTTTGTTTGTTTGTTTTTTTTTTGCATGCCATCACCTCCTTGCTTACTAGCGAAATTGCTTTGGAAGTAGAGACAGAAGTTGATCACAAGGTAAATTTCACCCTCTCCTGTGACAATTAATTTCAGAGGGGAGAATAATTAGTCTGTTGCAAGAAATAATTCATAATTTGGTAATATTTCATTGTGTGGTAGCGGACACGGTGGCCTAGTGGTTAAGATGCTGTGCTTCTTGACCGAAAGATTAGCAGTTCAAGACCTGAACTCACCTGCAATAGGGTGAGCTCCTGTTCTTGCCCCACCTCCTGCCAACCCAGCAGTTCAAAAGTACACAAATGCAAGTAGATAAATAGGTACAACTTCAGTGGGATGGTAACAGCATTCCTCAGCATGCTGGCCACATGACCATGGAAGCATCTTTGCACAGTACTGGCTTCCTCAGCTAGGAAATGGAGATGACCACTGACCCCTAAAGTCAGACACGACTGAACAGGGAAAAACTTCACCTTTACCTTAATTGTATGGTCAAATTTCATGGGAAAAGTTGCAGTTTTATAGATCTTCTTAAGTAGGTTATATTCCATAACCAAACTTTTTATGAGAATAGAATTATTTATTGGCCAAGTGTGATTGGACAGAACGAATTTGTCTTGGTACACTCTCAGTGAACATAAAAGAAAAGATACATTCGTCAAGAATCATAAGGTACAACACAATGATAGTCAGAGGGAACAAATAAGCAATCAAATCATATTAGGAAACAGTCAATATAAATTGTAAGGATACCAGCAACAAGGTTACAGTCATATAGTCATAAGTGGGAAGAGATGGGTGATAGGAATGATGAGAAGATTAATAATCTTCTCATAATAATCTTCTTCTAATGCAGACTTAGTAACTAGTTTGACAGTGTTGAGGGACTTATTTGTTTAGCAGAGTGATGGCGTTTGGGAAAAAACTGTTCTTGTGTCTAGTTGTTCTGGTGTGCTGTGCTCTATAGAGTTGTTTTCAGGGTAGGAGTTGAAACAGTTTATGTCCAGGATGCGAGGGGTCTGTAAATATTTTCACAGCCCTCTTTTTGATTTGTGCAATATACAGGTCCTCAATGGAAAGCAGGTTGATAGTAATTGTTTTTTCTGCAGTTCTAATTATCGTCTGAAATCTGTTGGGTTGCAGAACCAAACCAGACAGTTATAGAGGTGCAGATGACAGACTCAATAATTTCTCTGTCTCAGCAGCTCCTTGGGCAGTTTGAGCTTTCTGAGTTGGCGCAGAAAGAGCATTCTTTGTTGTGCTTTTTTGATGACATTTTCGATTTTAGATGTCCATTTTAGGTCTTGAGATATGATAGAACCTAGAAATTTGAAGGTCTCTACTGTTGATACTGTGTTGTCTAAGTATTGTGAGAGGTGGCAGTATGGGAGGGTTTCTCCTAAAGTCCACCACCATTTCTACAGTTTTGAGTGTGTTCAGTTCCAGATTGTTCTAGTCGCACCACGAGACTAATTGTTCAACCTTCCATCTGTATGCGGATTCATCATTGTCTCGAATGAGACTGATCACTGTTGTGTCATCTGCGAACTTCAGTAGTTTAACAGATGGATCGTTTGAGATGCAGTCATTGGTATATAGAGAAAAGAGAAGTGGAGAGAGCACACAGCTTTGGGTGGCCTCTGTGCACAGGTATCTGATGTGATTCTGCTTAGCTTCACCTGCTGCTTCCTGTCTGTTAGGAAGTTTATGATCCAATTACAAGTGTGTTCAGGTACCGCTAGCTAGTTTAGCTTAGTTAGAAGAATGTCTGAAATGATGGTGTTGAATGCTGAACTAAAGTCTACAAAGAGGATCCTTGCGTAGGTCTTTGGAGATTCAAGATGTTGTAGGATGTAGTGTAGAGCCATATTAAAAGCATCATCTGTTGATCTATTTGCTCAGTATGCAAATTGCAGGGGTCTAACAGCGGATCCGTGATGGTTTTCAAGTGGGACAGCACTAGCCTTTCAAAGGTTTTCATAACTACAGATGTTAGAGCAACTGGTCTGTAATCATTCAGTTCCTTGATGGTGGGCTTCTTCTGCATTGGGATGATAGTAGACTGTTTGAAGCAAGAAAGAACATGTGGTAAGAGGAGCTGCCCAGTGGGCATGCGTGCGCAGGAAACAAACTTTCAGTTTCTGGTGCATGCATGCACACTGGCCAGCTAGTCTGATGATCTGAGCTTCGGGTTGTGAACCCGGAAGAGGAATGGCCAACGCCGCGTGAGCCCATCTCCAGCACTTCTCTGCCACCCCCCTTGCCTCTTAGAGCCCCTCTGCCACCCCCTTGCCACTTAGCGCTCCCCCTACATCATCCCACCGCCCCCCAGGGGGCAGTACCGCTCACTTTGGGAATCACTGATCTATTTGCTTGGTATGCAAATTGCAGAAGGTCTAACAGTGGATCCTTGATGGTTTTCAGGCGGGACATCACTAGCCTTTCAAAGGTTTTCATAACTACAGATGTTAGAGCAACTGGTCTGTAGTCATTCAGTTCCTTGATGGATGGCTTCTTCCATCAAGGCACTGGGATGATAGTGGAGCGTTTGAAGCAAGAAAGAACATAGCACATCTCTAGTGATTTATTGAAGATATGGGTGAAGATGGGGGCCAATTGGTCAGCACAGACTTTTAAGCAAGCACCGTCTTGTCTGGGCCTGGAGCTTTTCCTGGCTTTTGTCTATGAAATAGGGCTTGTACTTCCTTTTCTGTGATCACCAGGGGTTGAGAACCCAATGGGATGGGGTCAGTTGTAGGAAGTTTGGCTGTTGTTTTGTGTCTGAGATGAGGGTTGTGGAAATAGGTGGCTGTAGTTTCCTTTCAAACCTGCAGTAAAACACGTTCAGGTCATCTGCCAGTTGTTGATTTCCTTCATCCTGGGAAGGAGGTTTGCTGTAACTGGTGATATTTTTAAGAGTTTTCCACATGTTAATTTAATTAATTAATTAATTAATTTATATTTAATTCATATTGTTGAATTTTTATCTTGTAAGCCGCCCTGAGTCGTTCGGGAGAAGGGCGACATATAAATTGCAATAAAATAAAAATAAATAAATAAAAATAAATGTTTGCTGATTCATTTGTTGAGAACTGATTCTTTAGCTTTTCAGAGTAGCTTCTTTTTGCTGCTCTGATATCCCTTGTTAATACATTTCTGGACTTGTACAGCATTTTATCACCTTTTTTGTAGGCTTCCTCTTTGGAATAACATAGCTGCTTAAGTTTAACTGTGAACCAAGGTTTGTTGTTACTGTATATTCTAAAGTTCCTGGTGGGTACACATAGATCTTCACAGAAGCTGACATATGATGTTACAGTAACTATGAGTTCATCTAAGTCTGCAGAGGTACTTTCAAAAACATTCCAATCAGTGCAGTCAAGGCAGGCGTGTAGCTTTAAATTTGCCTCCTCAGTCCAGGTCCTCACTGATTTAATTGTTGGTTTTGTGGTTTTAAGTCTTTGACTGTAAGCAGGTACAAGGTGAATCATGCAATGATCAGAGTGTCCCACAGCTGCTCGTGGTAAAATGAATTCGAATTCAAAAATAATTTAACTATGGTAGGTTTCAATATTGCCTAGTGATCCTGTAATTGTGGGTTTGTTAATTGTTTTTAGTTATGGACAATCAAAATATTTATTTACCTTGTAGATTCTTTCATACCATGAATTTTAAAGAAAGGAAAGAGGAAAAAATATTCATATCGTCAATTTGTCTCAGTTCAGTTTCCATTTTCTAACTGAGCAAGAATTTCATTGAATTGTGTAATTTTAATATTTAATGACAAAGATTCTTTAAAGGGTTTTTATAAACCAACATACTTGGAGCAAAAATCTGAAGTTCTGAAATTAACGTAATCTGAAACCAGCTGGTCGCCTGCTGCCCTCTAGAGGCTATATTTTATAAGTGTCAGCCACCATGGTTTCACAAGAACTTTCATGTGCTGTGTTCTTTCTTACCATACCAAGCTTATATAATTCTTTTATATAACCAGAGACAATGTTCTTGATTAATAGCAAAGTGGCTTGCCCTTTGTTATGCTATAATGTGTTTTTCTGCATATTTCTTCATTTCTGATTCCATGAGGGTACAGAATTACTTTGTAAATCTTTTTTTTTCCTACGAAAAATCTTTGGGGGAGGCGGAAGAGAGGTAGGAAATAAAAAAATAGATTTGTTGTTTTATTGAATATGTTCTTTTTTATAATAAAATCCAGATTTTGTTTGTACTATTCCATCTTATTTTAATGTTAAATACAATACTTCATATAATGTGTATTTATGTTTATGTGTACAACTCAAAGGTATGCTAAATAGCCCCTAAACGGTTCTTTTCTCAAAACTTTTTAATTTTTTTAATTTCTCTGTATGCCAGAAATCTTTTTTAACTTTTGTCCACTTTTTAAGATTTTCCATGCACTATTATATCAGCGTTTATAAACTGAACATACTATTGTCATTAGCTTCACTGTTCATTCTAAACGGCATTATTTTTGTGAAGTGTGCAAAACATCCTAAACTTGAAATACCAGCTTGGAATATTTAAAGCTTGAACAAGACATGACTTTCCAGAAAGTTTATCCTGATTTCTTGAAAACTATAACAACATGATTTTAATATTGGCTTTGAAATGGCACAGGTCCCATTCAGAATTGTATTGTTTTAAGAGTCTCGTACAGTAACTCACTTTTCTTTTCAGCATAGACAATTTATTTATTTATTTATTTATTTATTTATTAGTTCAATTTATATGCCGCCTTTCTCCGGAGACTCAGGGTGGCTTAGGATAAACTAAGTTATAGGAGAAAATAGTTGAAATGAGGAAAACAATGATTTAATGCAGTACCCAGTAGTGACAACTACTGCTGATCGACCTCAGTCACGGAATAACTTGGTTTATGCAGAATATCACGTTGACATGGACAAGCAATTTTGGATGGCTAATCCTAATTTAAGGGCCTCATAATACTACTTTCCTTTCTGTATGCTGCTGTCTGGAAATTTGATGCTTTTTTTCTGAGTGCATAGAGTGGTTTTTTTCTGTATTTTTGTGTGCTACAAAATATGTTTATCCAATATGTTTAAAACATATTTCTGTGGAAGGGAAAGGAAGCTTATAGTGTCCTTTGTTCCATAAATTATATTAATCTTATTTTGGATTATATGCTATGTATGTATATGTTTCATTTTAAAATGGCATCAGGCTATGATGGTTTTCCCCCAGGTGTGGGTGTGGGTGTCAGATTGCTAATTGCTATTGTATAGAATCAAGACTAGTGGTTATTTAAGAGACCCATTATACTTCAAGAGTTGTTCCAAACGTTAACTGGACAAATATTTCATCAGAAACTGTATCTAGAAACTGGCACAGAAGTGCTCATTCTCTTACTTGATAATGTCTTACATATGATGCCCTATGCTACACATCAGTTAAAGTCTTTGGCAATGCCCTTTATAATTGGTAGGTAAGATATCTTCAGAAGTTGCAGAAGCAGTCACTGGATGATCTGTTTTATTGCACCAGACACTCTGGTACAAAGAGAGAGATGAGCTAAGAAGATGGGAGGGGGAGCTGATGGTGATGGATACAGATATAACCACACAAAGTACTACAAACTGATATCCATAAAAAAACCCAGTGGATATGGCATTGCAAAACAGCAGCTGTACTAACGCCTCATCCCATGCTTCTTATATAGAAGAAATTAAATCAAATTAAATAAATCAAATTAAAAAAAACATTATTTCTAGGAGTGCTTTGAGACTTCCCAGAACAAGCCATGGAAAGGTGAGCTGGCTATAAAACCATATATCTTTATAGTTTAAAAAAGAATGGTAGCTACAGCTACCATGAGGAAATTAAAGCTCCTATTGTCATGACAGGAAAAGCCTGTGGATAGAAAGCAGGGGTAATTAATATGATAAATTAGGAGGAATATCATGCAAAGAGGCCTCGCTGAGGGACTGGGCCCACCAGCAATTTCAAGAAGAAGAACAGGCAAATACATGGACAATTGTAATGTCTTTTGTAGATGACTGCAGGATCTCTTCATGTTCTAGCACAAACATACACCTTAAATGTTCCATACACAGTATCATGTAAGGCTAGGCAGTTATTGGCATCAGGGACCACACTGTAGGCACCCTTATTTACAAGGCTACATTGTTGACACCTGAATGTAAGGAGTAGGGTGGAAATAATTTCTGGGTCTGAGTAAGGGAGAATGTGAGAAGGAATATGGTTCTATATCTCTCTAGGAGAGCTGTTAACTAAGCAAATGGGAGCTAAACACACTTTATTTGTTGTGTTTGTGAAATTGTTTTTGGTTTTGTTTCACAGGAATGGGCTGTAGCAAAGCTATTGTCCTCCAACTGAATTCGATACTTGGTTAGATACCAAGACAATTCTTTCTTACTTTACATAACTGACCAGCTTATATAAGAAGACAAATATTAGAATATGGCCCTAGTGTTCAGTGGAAGAGGATGATTAGTGTTCTGGGTACTTGAAAAGGGGTTATTTGATCAAGTCTATCCATTCAAGGATGAATCTTAAATCCAGTTCTATATGGGGTTAACCAACTCTATTCATTTACCTCTGCCATGAAAACCCCAAAACACAATGAACTGAATTGGTCAAAAATTTTAATTCCATTGTAAGAATCAAATTAGCCATTATACATGCCTCTCTAATGCCCAGTGGTTCTAGGGGCAAACAAACCACCTTCCCCCAGTCAGACTGCTTGTAGACACAGCTCCTGCAAGCACTAACAACCAGCATTAAAAACAGATTAGAAAAACCTCAAACAATAAAACATGTTCTGAAAGGAAAACAAACAATAATGCACAGTTATTCTCGTTCCTGCATACTGTAGGTAACTGCTACCTTCAAAGGTCTCTTTGTTTTCTTTTAGAAAGAAACCCAAGACAACTGAAAAACCGAAGTCTGAGGAGAATGAGATTACGCAGACGGGTGCCTTCGTTGCCAAGTCAGGCCTTCCATGCCTGAACTTTGAAGCTATCTCATCTCTGAGCCCAGATCTCATCCATTCATCCCATTCACTAAGAAACCTGCACATATACACAGGGTCACCTGATTGTAAGTATAATAGTGTCATTGCGGATGGCTGAGTGAGACACAGTATGAATTGCAGTGTCAACCCACCCTCTCAAAACATTGAAACATGTACCTAATTAGTAGATGGAGTAAGGTTATAAGAAGTACATTTTTACACTTTGGATTAAGTGGTAATATAAGAGGACAAAATTGGATCACTGCAGTCTGCACAATTACTAACATGGAATTGCATTTTCAAAAATTAATGGAAGCAACTGGGGAAGGCCCTGTTCATTTATTTATTTACTGTTCATATTTGTGTTGTTGCTGTCTAGTTGCTGTTTTCCAGTACTGAAATCAAAGTCATTTTGACATGAATCTCCTAAATTGATGATGCCTACTTCAGGCTGTATGGAATTATTATCATTATGTAATGGACAAAAAAAAAAAAGACTTGAACAAATTTAGATAGGACTAAACAGAAGATAAATCATATTCACAGAATTAGTTATGAGAAATAGATTGCAATCATGAACTGTGGAATTCATAAACTCTCTCACTTGTATTTAATTGCTACTTTTCTCCTGTTGTCTTTAATTCAAAACCCTAAACTAAATTTCAAGAAATCTTAAACTTTAGCCAGCTATTTGAACTATTGGATATCTTTTGTAATAGTATAACTATAGTAATTAATTCTGCCAGATGAATTGTATGTATGTGAAATCTCGCTTTCCCTTATGATTAGCGGTGTTCTGTCATCTCTGAAATGGTTTAAAAATGAATATTTTAAAAAATAAAGAGAGATTAAGGCCAACTTCCAAAATCTGGGGTATTGTTTAAAAGTAATCATAAGAAAATTAGGAATGCAATTGTTTAAAACTTAATTATAGAATGACAAAATAAATTCTTTGAGAACTGCTAGTATAATATCTGAATATTAAATATATTAGAATCATATTTTCTTAATAGAGTGACCAGTTTATAAAGTATGCTGAAATTGGGCCAACCCTAGGTCTCTTATATTTTTATGAATTTAATTGGAAGGAGCGGAGGTAACCAATTTCAGATTTGTACTGAAGCTGTACTTAAGGAGACCAAATGGTTTTGGTCACAGAAAATAACTTTTAAGAAGTTTGGAGTTCTCAGTAAGAAAAAAGAAAGGAATATTCCATAGGCATATTGAATCTGAGACTTTACACTTAAAAGAACTGTAAACAATCTGGCAATCCACTATTTTGGGCTATAATGTATTTGATATAAAAAGCGTAAGGATTTCACAGATTTCAAAATCTTCTAATGAAAAACATCATCTAATTCAGTCTGGAATCAGCAAAGTAGCTCTCATTATAAATTATCAGGATGTCACTGCAGAAAAAATATTTAATTTGGAACATATTTTATTATGAACTGTACAGTGTACGTAATTTTTTTAAAAAAAGCTGTGAAAGTGTTGCATTAGTTTGCACTAGCAAAAATATTTCAAATTTGATTTTGGAGCTTGAATGTGTGCTACTTCAGAGACTCAATTACTATATTCTTGCTCACTTAAATATTTTTCAGTAAACAATATAAATCTTTAATCATTTATAAAATCAAAAACACTATTTCCAACATATATATTTTAAACAATATTGAAAAGAAGGGAGTATTAAAAAATCCTACTATACGATTTGTAATGCATTGTTTCACCTTCACAGATCTCAAGAAGGTAACAGAATTTCGAACTACTCTCTCAATTTGAAAAAGCATTGAAAATTCAAATGAAACAATTTATGCTTTTCAAATTGAGAGAGTAGTTCGAAATTCTATTACCTTCTTGAGGTTTCTATTAGAAACTCTTCTAAGGTTGACATTCTGCTCTTTGTGGCTCAGAGGATGGGACCTCTTCTTTCTCCTAAAACTTTATCCCAAACTTTAGTACAGTACTAAAGGGCTTAGGTTAAGCTTTCTGCTAAACAACTTCGTTGTTATCCAGAACAAGATGAAGTTTTCTTTAATTTCATAGCATATGTGTTCTTATTTCTACACAATGTTCTCTAAAAGATCTCAGCAATCTATTTTCTTATTTTCATTTTTTTTCTCCAATTAATGGTAAATATTCCTTAGCAACACCGCATTAGCCCACTTCCTTTTCGTCCTAATCCATATGTATATCTTAAAACTATATAACCAGTATGTCCATCTGCATAAAAAAAAATTTAACACCTTTTACTGTATATAGTGTAGAAATCCATTTTCATCTTCAGGTTTCATAGCCATGCAGATCTCTACAGATTTGCTGAACTCTTGGAGCCCAGAAAAAGAGACTGCCCCCAATTGGCAAATCCAAATGGCAATTTTCTGAAATCATAGGGAAAATATAAGCATAAGCTTTTTTTTACTAAAAAGGATGCCATCATGTGGCAATTTTTTGTGTATATAAAAGCCCTTTATAGAAATAAAGCTGTTTAAAATTTCCCTTTATTTAAAATACTTTAATCATTATACACCAATTGAAATTGGGGTGCATGTTATTTTTAAATTTTCAAACTAAGAAAATGCTCACAATTTTTTTGTTTTGGAAAATCATCATAAATTATATATAAACACAGAAGCAATAAGAACTACAACCTTGAGTGGTCCTGATTAAAATACCTTTGAAAATAACATTTTGTCATTTATATATGTTCAAGAATTCTTTTTTTTTTTTTTTTTGCACGGTTATTTCACAAGAATATTTTGGAATAAGAGGGATTCTGGATTACTCTTGATGGAAAGTTTAAATTAGTTGATGTACATAAGATTATAATTTCTTGTACATTCCAACTTAAAAATAATTATTCAGTAATCAACAGTTTAAAAATTCCAAAATATAAAATACATGATAATAACCTCATTTTTTTACTTTGCATAATTCCAGTTGCATAGCAGCAAATAAATGATAAAATCTCATTGCTCTTATCTTTTTATTATGTTCTAAAATGGTTTACCCTCTAACATTGCATACATTTGGCTTCCATGCATTAATTCGTCTGTACTTAAATAGGCTGCTGTGGCTGTAATCATGTGGGCTACCTATGTGGGAAGGTTGCTGTAAAACTCCTGCAACTGGCTGTAGAACAGCCAATTGTCGTTATGGGAAAAACACAGATTTCCTGCTGACAAGAGAAATATCTTTTTTACAATTTACAAAAGGTTGTAAATGTGTGTGTGTGGGTGTGTGTATCTATCCACCTTCAAAGACTGCATTTCTATACATATTTATTATGCAGTAGTTTCCAGTAAACTAGAGGCACTGACATTTATTTATTTGATTTCTACACTGCTGTAATTATAAGACTCTCAGCAAAACATTAAAAAAAATCCCATAAAATATCCATGGCACAATAATAAAGCATCCAGTAAAATCAATTTTGAAGTCAGACAAATCAGACATTCTATTATAAATTGAAGCAATATATAAAAATATTGTATGATGCATCTTTTCATATTTAAAGTTAAAAGAATTCCACTCTTCTAGACCAGTGGTCCCCAACCTTTTTATCGCCGCGGACCAATCAGCCTTTGATAATTTTACCATGGCCCGCTGAGCGCGCGCAGGGGTGGGGGCTTTGGGCCACACGTGCGTACCTGCGCGGGGCTCTCTTCCCTGGAGCCTTTGCGCACGGCCCAGGAGCTTTTGCGCACGGCCCAGGAGCTTTTGCGCACGGCCCAGGAGCCTTTGCGCTGCAGCGTTCATGTCCCCCGGCCGCTGCGCGGCCCGGTGCCAGGTACTCCACGGCCCGGCACCGGTCCGCGGACCGGGGGTTGGGGACCACTGTTCTAGACGATCATCAATTATAAAATCCAACTTTCTGAAAGAGAGCTAACTTGGTACAGGAGGCGTGACAGAGATATACTTTCTCCTGTTATCATCCCCATGATTTCATGGAGGTGGGGAATCACAAGCAATTTTTTTTCTTGGGATTTTCATATCAGACTATTTGATTACAGGAAGCAGTCCTGAAAAAACCCCAGGCCAAGAAATATAGGGCCTTACAAGTTAAATCAGCACTTTGAAAAACCTTCTGGCAGTTTTGAAGATTCACAATACAGATATAATGTGCAGTTGGCACCTAGTTCTGGTTAACTACTACTGCATTTTGAACCAACTTGGTGATCTTTAAATGCACTCTCCCACTGCAGTAATTCTAGGAGCTGATGATGACAAGCTCTTATGATGAGCTCTTGCTCAATGTAGCCCTACAGCTGGTATACCAGATGAAACTGGTTAAAGGTTTCCTGCCCATGAACTTCATTTGCCAATCAGCAATAGTCCAGGTGAACTATCAAACTGCAGATCTGCTCCTGAAAGCAGAACTACTACTTCTTTTGGACTTAACAAAAGAGCCAGCAGAAAACCTTGAGGAGCAAGTAGCAGCTCCGTCTTGTTTGTATATTTCAAATCTATTGCTGTCCTCTCCCAATAAATTAATACAAATGCTAAAAGATAGGCGGGAAAGATCTGAGAGACTACCAAGCAAATCCCCTCTCTCTCAGTGGAACCACTCACTAAGGAAGGAGCAGAGAGGCAATCAGGATATCATGGCTGCATGAATTGAAGATGCCAAGAAGTCTTATAGGATCAAAAGATGCAATTCCCATAAGTCTCCTTCTCAAGGTCAGACACACCATCATAAACAATGGCCTGGAGAGCAGAATAAGAAAGAGGAATGTAAGCACTTCACTTCTCTTATTGCATGGGATAGCCTTGAATTTTAATCCATACCTGAGTTCAGTCTGTTTGTTTGTAGACTTCTCAGAAAACATGCATTTAGTTAAATCTGACCCAAAGTAGACACTGTAAAAAATAAAAGTTCCTATAGGCACCATGAAGAATTTCTCAAGCTTGGCTCCTGGAGGTTAATAATGCAAAAGCAGACCACATGTGATTCCTTATATTTGCATAATCAAATAGAAACTAATTTTCCAGATGTGCACCCATATAAGTCCACCATATGCCAATCACTAATGCAGCTGTCTAATTCTGCTGGGAATCTTAGTCCCAAATATATGGAAAGCATCAGGTTAAAAAAATCTTTTGAAATAGAAGTAATCTTTCCTTATAGTTTCTTTCTATCATAGAATGTCAGTGTTTTGAAGAGGTACTAGTGAGCTTTTTATATAGACTCCAGTTTATCAAAATCCAGCATTCTGTCTTAACAAGTTTCTGAAACCACAACCTTAATTGTACTTGGGAATTATAATTACTAGATTCTGTGTAGCTCTTGAGTTACATTCCATGCACACTCATTCAAACTGTACAATTAACTCTTCCATCATTCAGAACTCAGTACCTCCTAGTTCTTTAGCATAAAGAATGTGACATATTGTGATATTTGTCTTCAATGTGGTATAGTACATGCATATTCCAGTCTATTAATAAGTTGTAAAGAATAACAAAAACATTTTATAGACTCTTAAACCCTGGATAAAATCTCTTGTCTTGCTACAGTTCAAAAAGAATGGTACATGTGAACAATCAGTGTTAAGTTCAATTTTTCCCTCCGGCTCCTTGCCCATTCATTGCCTGCTTGGATAAGAATAGCCTTTGCATTTTTACACTCTTTCATTTGTGTGCCATTTCTAAATCAACCTGCTTTCCCAACCCTTCTAACAGTAGCTTCACATGTGAGGTCCTTTACGATTGCTAAATGCACTGGGCAGAAGAGAGCTGTTTAACAAAGGCTGCTTCAGTTCCACAGAAACATTTCCCACTGTATTAACTAAAATGAGAGTGGCAGGTCTGGGAACAGAATGAGTCAGAAATCTCCACATATACATTCATACTATTCTGTGATGACAATTAGAATAATAAGAATCTGTATACTGTAATTATAATGTTTAAGACTATTGGTTCATTTTCTTGCTATCAGGCCCTGACTGATTGACAGTTAATAATTTTGAACATTTTAATCAGAAATAATATTCCTTTCAAACAATGTAAAAATACAGAGCACTTGATGTTTTTTGTGTCTCAATGAGCTGGATTTTTTTAAAAAATAAATAAATTTCAGGTGGTAATTTTTTTTCTTCAAAAGTGCTTAATCTTTTGACAACTGAGTTTCACTATCTTTATGTAATGAATGTACCTTTATGTACCTTTCTCATGTATTAACCTGGGTTGGACAAAACATTCAAAGAGATGCCATGAAAGTACATTAGCATAAACAAAGACCCTTAGTAAGACATATATGGCAGCTTCAAAAGCCCTTGGCTGTCTCAACATGATGTCCATGCAAACCACTTTGCTTCATTGGTGGTCCTTATGTAAGTGACATTTGCATGCACATACATGGCCTGGCAACTTGAGAAAGCTTTTGAAACAGCCTTGTGCTTTAACACTTAAAGACAGATGTCTCATTCATGCCCATACTTTTTGCAAAGTGTCTCTTATACTTCGTACAATCTGTGTATTATAACAGTAATACATTTCCTAAAGCATAAAGTGGCCTTGAATCCTAATTAAAGCTAATGAAAAATGTGTAACAGGGTTTAATTGATCTTCAGTAGGAACCTATAATCAATTTATTAAACAATCTAGCTAGATTAAAGTATTGTCGAGCTATAATGCTATTTATTTAAAGATACTGAAACCATTACTTTATTACTAATTACATTGGTATGGTATTAAAATGGGAAAGAAACAAAACATTACTTAAATCAGCATTAAATTTGTTTTAATACTGGTAACAAGTACTTTTGTTATTTAGACAATATATAATTACACATTTTTCATTCTGTATGCTTGTATTTAAGAAGAAAGAAAGGATAACAAAAATTCTTGTATATATTTTTTTGAACAAATTTGGGATGAAATGCTTCTTGACACACTTTGAGAGGTAAAGGACCCCAAGCTTAATAATTATGTGTTTTTCAGTAACTAAGACACAAAATCCTGATTTAAAGCATCACAAAATTTACATTTGTTGAGAAGGGTGGGAAATCCATATACATATTTCAAACACCAATCTATCTTTATGCTTTTTTCTATGGCAGGTAACAACAGTTGCAAGGGGATGACAGAGCGCATTCACAGCATCAACCTCCACAACTTCAGCAATTCTGTGCTCGAGACCCTCAACGAGCAACGCAACCGTGGCCACTTCTGTGATGTGACAGTCCGCATTCACGGGAGCATGCTGCGTGCCCACCGTTGTGTGTTGGCGGCTGGCAGCCCCTTCTTCCAAGATAAGCTGTTACTGGGCTACAGTGACATTGAAATTCCTTCTGTGGTGTCAGTCCAGTCAGTACAAAAGCTCATTGACTTCATGTACAGTGGAGTATTGCGGGTCTCACAATCAGAGGCCCTGCAAATTCTCACAGCAGCCAGCATCCTGCAGATTAAAACTGTGATTGATGAATGCACACGGATTGTCTCACAGAATGTGGGTGACATCTACCCTTTGATTCAGGATTCTGCACAAGAGACACCCCGAGGAACTCCTGAATCAGCCACTTCAGGACAGAGCAGTGACACAGAGTCTGGTTATCTGCAAAGTCACTCACAGCACAGCGTGGACAGGATCTATTCAGCTTTGTATGCATGTTCTATGCAGAATGGCAGTGGTGAGCGTTCATTCTACAGTGGAGCAGTGGTCAGCCACCATGAAACAGCACTAGGCCTTTCTAGAGACCATCATATGGAAGATCCAAGCTGGATTACAAGGATCCATGAACGCTCACAGCAGGTGGAGCGGTATCTTTCCACCACTCCAGAAACCACACACTGCAGGAAGCAACCACGTCCAGTTCGGATCCAAACTTTAGTGGGCAATATTCATATCAAGCAAGAGATGGAGGATGATTATGACTACTATGGACAACAGAGAGTACAAATCCTAGAGCGTAATGAGTCTGAAGAATGCACTGAGGATACTGATCAAGCAGAAGGTGCTGAAAGTGAGCCCAAGGGAGAAAGTTTTGATTCTGGAGTCAGTTCCTCCATTGGCACTGAACCTGACTCTGTGGAGCAGCAATTTATGACTGGCCTAAATCGAGAAGGTCAACAAGAGCCTACACAACCAGAACAAAATGATGTTTGTGCTGAAAGCATTCAGCAGCAGCACACAGATACTAACTCTTCTTCACCAGAAAGAGGAAATGACGTTGAAAGGGACAGCGCACTAATAACTGTTTGTAACAGTACTGAAAAGGGGACTTTACAGCCTATCACTACAACTGTTTCCCAATCATTGCCAAGTACACAGCTCTACTTACGCCAGACAGAAACCCTCACCAGCAACCTGAGGATGCCATTGACCCTGACCAGCAACACACAGGTCATCGGCACAGCTGGCAATACCTATTTGCCTGCTCTCTTTACTACACAGTCCGCTGGCAGTGGTCCTAAACCTTTCCTTTTCAGCCTTCCCCAGCCCCTAGGCCAACAGGCACAATTTGTGACAGTGTCCCAACCTGGAATTTCAACTTTTACTGCCCAACTGCCAGCCCCACAACCCCTGGCTCCTTCTGCAGGCCACAGCACAGCAGGTGGGCAGGGTGAAAAAAAGCCTTATGAGTGTACCCTCTGCAACAAGACTTTCACAGCCAAACAGAATTATGTCAAGCACATGTTTGTACATACAGGTAAGTATATGGCCACTTGATATATGAGCAAAGCTACGAACCCAGAGAGAAAAAGCATTTAACATCATATTATATAATTATATTATATTATATTATATTATTATATGATATAACATATTGTTGATCTAGAGAGGTATTCCTCTACTGCTGTTTTAAGATGTTCATATGATGCAAAAAGCAATGTTTAAAAAAATGGACTCTCTGTTTAAGTGTTCTTGTCCACTGGAGGAATGTAGTGTTCTTTTGAAAGTATTGAGGGTTCTTTCATAATGTTTGCTATAATATGATAGTTTTAAATGGTTTACTTTTATTCCATCCTGTGATAGCTGATCTTCTTTGCTTTGAAATTCTTTTGGGCTTTCTATATATACTCCCTTAATACATTTACAAGACTACATTTTCCCATTACCTTTTGTTATCTGAGTAGGGTTGCCTCTTTTTTTTTTCTTTTCTTTTTTTTTTTTTTTGCTATTTTTAGAAATGTTGCAAACCAGAATTGCATCAAATATTGTAATAGAGTCGTGGATGTGATTATGGGGACTGTAGAGAAGTGAATTGTTCTGCATTTTGAAAGTAATTCCCAAAGTTACTTAAAATTACATTTAACTTTTCACACCCAGGGTCCCTAACTCTCAGAGACCATGGGCCTTGAGCCATTCGGAACTGGGCTGCAGAAGTGGCAGGCGAGCATGCGTGTCCTCTGCCCACCCAAATGGACCTTCATGTGCACACTCGCCCGTCACTTGTATGGAACTTTCCCTCTCTCCCCCTCACACCCGGTCCACAAAACTGGAAAGGTTGCAGAAGTCTGTTCCACACCATAGTTTCATGTCACAGAGCAGTTATTTTTATTAACTCTTGAAGTGATATTCTCTCATCTGTACATATCCATCTAATTTTTCATTCCACTTTGAACTTGTGATTGCATTCTTTCACCAGCTGTCTAGTTTTTGAATGTGTCCTCATTTTGAATGCAGTCCTCAAAAATGAGGCCAAGCTGTTACAAAGGGGCTGTAAGTTAGAGTAATTAGTGGGCAAAATTAGCACCTTCAGTATTTTTTCTGGTACATACATGGCATCACAAACCATCTCCTTACAGTGCTGAAAGGCCAAAAAAATTAAAACATAGAATCTGTTCACATAAAAATTTCCTATGTAGTACTATACTTTGTCATTTGCTTATACTTTCTCATTATTCTCAATTGGACAAATTTACAGAAGATACCAATTATTGTATCTTCTGTATGAAGATACTTTTTCTTATTATCCCTAACATGCTGCTGGTCTTTTTTCTTTTTTTACAGTGGATGCTCTGTATCGACACCCTCATTGAACTGTTTACCATTATCCAAAGATTTATTTCCTCATCAGTCACTGTTCTCTTAGGTCCCATTAGTTTGTATGAATATTTAGGATTTTTGGCGCCAATGTGCATCATTTTTATTGGCTCATCTTGAATATTTGTCATTTTGATACACAATTCCCTAATGGGCAGAGATTATGCTAAAGCTCTTCGTAGTGCTTTATAGTTTTTACTACTCTGAACAATTTAGTGTCATCAACAAATTTGGCTATTCAACTGGTTATATCTGATTCCAGATCATTTGTAAAAAGCACTGGTCCTAGAACAGAAACCTGGGGCACTCTACTGGTTATATCCTTCCATTATTGTAAGAAATTAACACTTAGTCCTATTCTTAGTTTCCTATTCTTTAACCAGTTGCTTATCCACAAGAAGACTTGCCATTTCATTTCATGGCTTTAAAACTTACTATTAAGTCTTTGATCTGGGACTTTTTGAAAATCTAAGTAAATTAAGTCTACTGACTTATCCTTACCCGCATGTTTATTCACCCTGTGAGAAAAACTCTTAATAGATTAGTTAAACGGGACTTTCCCTTAGTGAAATCCTATTGGGTATCCATGAGCAAGGACTGTGTCTCCAAATAGTTGATATTTTATCTTATCTGTAACATGTTAAACTGACAGGTCCTAATTTTCTGGATTTCCTTGTGAGCCTTCTTAAAGTCCTTGATTTACAGCCATTCATTTAGTGACCCTTCGAAGTTACAACAGCACTGAAAAAAGAGACAACTAGTTTTCACAACCATTGCAGCATCCCCATCGTCATTTAATGAAAATTTGGGCACTTGACAACTAGCGTGTTATTATGACAGTTACACTGTTCCTGGGTCATGTGACAAAATCAATGGGAGAAGCCAGATTCACTTAACAATCACATGATTCACTTAACTGCAGTGAGTGATTCATTTAGCAGCTGTGGCAAAAAAAAGGTGGTAAAATGAGGCACAATTCACTTAACAACTGTCTTACTTAGCAATGGAAATTCTGGGCTCCATTGGGGTTGTAAATCAAGGACAACCTGTATTCAGGTCATCAAATTACAGAGGCTGAATGTAAAGACAGATTGCATATTTTATTCAGAAGATCCACAGTTTTATGTAAAATTTATCAATAAAAGCTCAATGCTTCTTCCCTTGACACTATTATATGGCTCAGTTTATCTGTGTCCCTTCCTGACACAAGCGCTCCAGCTCAGAAATCTGTCTCAACTTTTCTCATGTGAAGATGAAAAGAATCTGTTCAGCTTCTCTGCAATTTCTTTTCTTCTTCTAGCATAAATTATAATAAATTTGCCTCTAAAAACTAAACTAAAATTTCAAAAACTATTAATCAGCTAGAAACACATTATATTAATTTAGATTATTTTTTCTTCTTTTCAATTGTTTCCAGTTCTCAGAGGCTGCCTGGACAAGTCCCTGCAGTTTTCTTGGCAAAGTTTGTTAGAAGTATTTTTCCATTGTCTCCCTCCTAGGACTGAGAGAAAGTGAGTGCCCAAGGTCACTCAGTTGAATTTGTGCCTAAGTCAGAACTAGAACTCACAGTCTCCTGGTTTCTAGCCCGATGCCTTAACCATTACACCAAACTGGCTCTCACATTAGACATATATTCTTTAATTTTCTTTTTCCTTCTTAATGTTTTTCTGCAATTGAAGTTTCCATTTTTTCAGGTCAACTGAGTTTTGATCCATTGGTTATGACAGGAATTGACTGACTGGCTTCCAACCATTATCAGGCATTATTCTCATTTTGAAATAGTAGCAATTCAATGAATGTCAAGTGTTTATTATGTGACACAAGCTGACAGCTGTTTAACTCTGATACTTCATTGTGAAAACTTACCAATATACAGGGTTAAAGAACTTGTGTCAAGGCAAAATAAATATGTAGAAAACCATATTATTGCCTTTTTTCTGTCAGTCTGATCTGTGTCATTCACACTGATGAAAGTGACATTTATTCTGAAAAAAGGAATATTAAACCTTTCAACAACTACTGCCAGTATCCTGTGTTGCTATATTCTTCATCATGGACTATTTGTATCCCACATAAGGAACTCTGTGCTGAAGCTTTATTGGGAACCCAATATAGCAGAGGTGACTGGCATGAAAAGCAGAGGTGACTGTACCACATGCGTTCAAAAGCAATTATTTGCCTTCCCTTTACTATATTTCCAACTACTCTAGCAATTGCATCATAGGAACTTTCTGTGTATTTTCTTGCTATGTAGCTGCAGACTAATAGTCTCTCTTCATTATTCTCGTGTTTGCTTACAATTGTAATCAAGATAAACAGACTTGGTCTGCAAGGGAGACAGTAAACCATAGGCATTTGTACTGGTGAGAGCTTCTGTGAGTGGGCTCTGATAGAGCTGTATCTTCAGCTCTAATCAACAATGCTCTAGCCCTCAGTTGTTCTCTTTTCCAGCCTTCCACAGACTACACAACAACTTTCAGATTTCATTGCCATTCAGCATGCTCTTTCAATAGGATTAAAGTAACCTAATCTAAAGTTTCTAAAGAATGCATATTCTCCAACAGTAGAAAATTATTCGTTTATCTATCTTGAGCAAAAGAACCTAGGAAGGAGTCATGTTGGATGGAGTCATTACCCTGAATTTATGAAGAAAGAAGAAATAGAGATGGGGAGCGGGGGTGGTGATAATAGAAATGACTGAGATTTTTAATTCAGTTCAAGCGCAGAGGTCTGAAAATTGCATAGCATAGCATGGCTACAATAGCAATTCCATGACTTTCTAATGGCAATATAAAATTGTAATATAGGTATGGATTCAGCATTGGAAGAAGACTTCTTCCAAAATGAAGATCAGTAAATAAAGCCCTGAAGGAAAGTATTCTTCCAAATCTGAACGTGAGACATCCTTAGTCTGTTGTTCATCTGAGGATGCAAAAGCATACAAAAACCATTCTTATGGATGGAAAACATTTTTCCCTCAGTTAAGCATATTTCTTCTTCGATAAATAGTCCAATTCATATTGATGCACATGAATCAGTAAACTTATTGGAACTTATTTATTTACTTACTTGACATCACCCAACTGCAATCAACTCTGGGCAGCTCCATGTCATGTAGGATCAGTCACAGAGGAGGGGACAATGCTGTATAATTGAATATCACTACCTTATCTCAACAGCCTACTATTGGTCCATGCTCTTGGGCTTTATTAAACTTTACCTACTTGGTGTCCAGGCAAGAGTTGATGCCCAGTTGGGCAGAGCAGTGGTGCTGTCAGTTTTTGACTAGAGTATTTCCCCACAACCATCAGGTAGGCTTGCTATTCATCATAAGCACAGAGACCACAAGTATAGATTGCGTATCTGTGGCCTTATCTGCATTTACACAACTCACTTCCTTCCCTTCTTTATCCATCTTAATGAGTATTATTGATTCTGGGTTCTTCCATAGTTTTAATGCTTTCTAAAATAATTATTACACAATAACTTTAGATAATGACTGTTTTATATTTCTATTGTTTTATTGGATTGTTCTATGCTATCCAGATTCACTTTATGAACAGAGGTGGGCAGCCATATGAATTTGATTAATAAATAAATAACCATATACTGGATAACTAGAAAATACGTTATAGGAGAATTCATTGGCATTTTTTCCTAATTAAATGTTATTTTTCTTTCTCCTTGTGTTTCCATTTGTGGTCATTGTGCAGGTGAGAAGCCCCACCAATGCAGCATTTGTTGGCGATCCTTCTCCCTAAAAGATTACCTAATCAAACACATGGTGACTCACACTGGTGTCAGAGCCTACCAATGCAGTATCTGTAATAAGCGTTTTACGCAGAAGAGTTCCCTAAATGTGCATATGCGGCTCCACCGTGGGGAGAAATCTTATGAATGCTACATTTGCAAGAAAAAGTTTTCACACAAGACCCTGCTTGAAAGACACGTGGCTCTACATAGTGCCACAAATGGAACATCTAACACAACAAGCACTGGGGCAAGGGCACTTCCAGCTGGAGTGATGGCCTGCACTGAGGGAACGACCTATGTTTGCTCTGTCTGCCCAGCTAAGTTTGACCAAATTGAGCACTTCAACGACCACATGAGGCTGCATGTTTCAGATGGGTAAATAATATCTATTCTGTTATGAACAACAACAAAGCCCAAACAGAAACAACGAAAAGCTATGGCACTAGATTTTTTTTTCATTTTTTCATTTTTAGTTTGTTTATTTTCATTTTTGTACTACATGATGAACTGTTTTTTGCCTGCTGGTACATTACATTTCTGGAAGCTGGATGAATAGTAATTATCTCAGCCTTCCTTTGATGGTGGCCTTAAGGCCAGATAGTGTTTCAGGAGATCTACTGGTTGGATCTCTAGCTACTGGCCTCTAAATACAACCCTTCTTTACTACAAAAAAAAAAAAAAAACCTTAAAAAAATTGTCACTTGTGAAGAGCACTACAAAAACAACAACAACGAGAAATATGTTATGAAATCTACAAGGCCTACTGTCGTAAGTACACCACTTGCAGTGTTTCAATGGACAGATTCACAATTCTGACCGTTTTGGACTTCACAATATCCAGTTAAAACTGTGGAATAGAAACATAAAAATCGATCAGCAACACACACAATGGGCCCTATTGGTTTCCACCATTAGTCTTGCTATCATAAAAGGGCTGTGGAAAATGGCAAGGGAGTTTGGGTTGGATGGTGTGGAGTCCCTGCAGGATGGGGAAGGAGAATAATAGATTCCTCTTGTGGATTCGGTTCCATTCCACCAGTTCAGATTTATAATCCCAACTTCTTTCTCCCCCACTAACACCAATACCATCTTTCATCGGACTTAGGAACAATAAGTAAGAATGAGGTGAACAAAAGTAGCTTTTCTGCAATTACATGTTGTCTTTGCTGAGCATAGGGCAAACTTGGCCAATCTGGCACCCTCCAGGTCTGCTAAGCACTGCAACTCCCAGATTTCTAGATGGGAGCTGCAAATACAAAAACTCTGGAAGTGCAAGACTGAGGAGGGATGACACAGAGCCTCAGCCAAATAGTGGGACTTTGCAAATGTCAAAGATAAGTAGCAAAAAGAAAAAATTGAGAGGTTTTTTCACCTACTAGTCTAGGTATAAGGAAAGGATTACTTCCTAAAAAAATTAGGGATAAAATAAAAAAGGCTGTGTCAAGCCTATCCATGATGAGACAGGTAAAGTAATAGACAAGTTGGGGGGGGGGGGAATAAAAAGAGTTCTCAAGATTTTTTTTTTAATTCAGTTTTTTTTAGGGGGACAGAAGTGTTTACCAGGTAGAATGCTGATTTTTTAAATATATATATATATATTTACTTCAGTATTTCTGTACAAAAACAGAAGGAAGGAAAATTGTAACTTTTTAAACATAATTTTCTTCTTTTTTTGCGTACACTGCCACTAATATCTGCTCAGTTATATAACTGAATGTGTGTATACACACACATTCATACCTTATTGTTAATACAGACTGTTAAGGTTAGATGTCCTACTTTCATATAGCAAGAGGGTAAAGATGAGATGGTCCTGATATTTCTTTCTGATAAGAAAAATATGTGTCACCATATTTTCTGTTGTTTCCTTTATGCTTTTATTACTTTGAGAATAGCACCTTGAAATTGAGTGATAATATATGTGATATCTTCCACCATATTCTGTCCATATTGTAGTGTCAGATGAATAGCTGTTCGGAAGTCAGATTATTTTCTAAGACTGTTGAGTTCCATCTAAAGTTTAAATGAATTAGTTTGAGAAGGAAGTGTTTTAACACTATTTATATCATTGGAATGATAAAATATCATTTTGTCTATAGTTTCTGGAAGTACCTAGAAAAAGGGCATTTATTTAAAGAATTGCTTCCAGAGATTGGTTTGTAAGATATTTTATCCTCCCTGAAATATAGATCAAATCTCCTACTTAAATTCTAAACCTTCTTTTTCCTTATAAAAGTACAGATAATCTTCCTCCTTTTCATCTGCAAAAACATTAAAGATAAGGGCCATGCTTTGCAATTTCTACTTCACAAAATAGGGCAAGACATTCAGAATTGCATGTTTTTATTGATCACTTCCGTTCTTAGCGGATTTTTGAGAATTACCTTAAACAGTACTTTTTATGTACCTAGTTACATTGGATTAATGTCCAACTATTATATTAAGTTTCTTTCCTGTGAATCATGGTACATAATTCCTATTTCAAATGAAAATTATCTGAAAATAATATGCAAATGGAGAGTCAAGAATAAAACATTTAGGTAAATTTTAAATATATCTTTGTTTCAACTAAATCTTATGAGATTGCATTTCTGTGTAGAAATCAATGGAAAACTTTAAATAAAGTGTTCTATAACTTTATATAAAGTGTTCAGGGACAGGATGCTAGATTTAATCATGTTTTGTAAGACACTCCTTGATGAACATCATTTATTAGATATTTAAATTCTGTCAGAGTAGGTCACAACTTCTGTTATATAGCACAACCTTATTCATGTCTATTCTGAAATAAGTCCCACTGAATTCTGGGATTTATTTTCAACAAAGCATCTATAGGATTGGGATCTTAAATATTTGTAATTTAGGTAATTACAATTGCTCAGTCATTTATAAATGGCAATATGGACACATTTTTAGACTAACAATTGCTACAATCTGCATAATTTTTAAAACTATCATTGTTTAAACAAGTTAAAAATATGAGCACAAATTAAAGAAGGGAGAAAATTCTCATACATTATTTAGGTATCATCCTAATCATGAGTCCAGAATGATAATTTCTTGATCATAAACAAGTTAACCAGAAGAAAGTTATATAGATTTAGTTCCACATAACTACTGATTAATTAAAAGGGTGCACATATGGAATTGTCATTTTAAATTAATACGATTAGCATAACAGCTTCATCCAACAGCTTCATCCAGGAGTCTGAGTGAGTAAAATAAAAAAGTAATAATTTCATCAGAAATAATATACAAAAATGTAAAAAAAGACAGAACCTGGATTTACAACACGATGAAAGAATGTCATTTTTATAACTACTGAAAATCAGTCAAGAATTTTGATTTGTTTAAGCAATAACATGGTTTTATATGGTTCATTTTCCAGGTGAATTTTAGGAACAAATTGATTACCAATAACAGAAACAATAGTTTGAGTCAGTTGTCAAAAATTGGACAATTCTGTGACCTAAGATAAGCACTGACAACAAAAAAGAAGTGTAGAAGATGTTAGTGCAGAATCAAAATTAAAAACAAAATTTTCAAATTAAACACTTCTTGAAAAAAAAAACACCTGTTTTTAAATAGGTTTAATGTAGAACTTGCTGCATGTTATTCATTGAAAATGAATATTGCCTCAAAGCAAAATAGATTTGTTTGATGAAAAAAAGTATAGATTATCTTCATTCATTGACCCAAAATAATATATAGCCCTCAAAATAATGTATTCTATGCAGAAAATCCTTGTCACTCATACAAACCTTTGGGTGCTATACCTGCCACGTGTTTATTTAAGAGAATATTAAAAAATTGGACACTTGCATCAGTCCTCCTGTAAACATTTGTATTTGAGGATAAATAAGTAAGATTTGTAAAAAATAAATCAAGTGACAAATTATCTAAACCAAGATTTGAATCTGTAGTTTTAAGATATAAGGAAACCAATTACTCTGTCACAATCACACTTTTGGTGATCTATAACTTTATGAAAAAAATACTGCAGTTTTCATTATACAATGGCTTTAAAAGGTGATTTTTTTACATTAACTATATTACTGCTTTTTAAAATTCTTTTTCTGGTTTCTATTAAGGCCTCTTTTCTAATGCTACAGCTTTTTATTTAGTCTTGATAGGTAGCATTTATGCATGGATACAATTCCAGTTTTGTGAAATAAAATCCAAAGGTTTGAAGGGTTCTTCAGTGAATGAAAAGCTATTGTCATGTGCAGAAAAATCCTAAATTTCTTCATCCCACTCCCTTCCATCCATATTGAAGCCAATTAATCAGATTCTTGCTAACAATTAATTTTTACTCAGTTAATGTTCTGTCAGGCCACTTATTATTTTTATTCTTTCTGTTCATTTTTTGTACTTTTTATTCTTGCCTCCATAAATACCATATTTCAAAACAAATACAACAATAGTTAAAAATGTGTGGCTATAGGACAAGTATTCATATATCTAAATTTTCATTTTATATAACTATTTCCTTACTTGTTTCCTTACCATGGTCACATCACAGCCCAGTATGGATCCAACTATGGATCCACTATGACTAAATACTAGCTCTATATTTATAGCTCATGCAAATAATTAGAACATAATTGGAAGTACATTATCCAGATGGTTTTCTAATATTTTTTCCTTTACTTTAAAAACATTCTTTCTTATAGCCAAAGGTCACTGCAGTCCAAAAAGCGTATAATTTTGTGACCCCAATGATTTCTACAATAATATTAATATATTTATTTATGTTTAATGTTTCAGGTATATTTGCACTGAACTTAATTGAATTTCAATTTATTTCATTTTCAATTAAAATGCTCAATAAGAAACCTGAAAATAATCTTCATTTTTATATTGTTTAAAATGTTTGCACTGAAAGTTTTTTATTTATAAAGAATAGAAGGATTAAAATCTCACTGCTTTTTAAAGAAGAGAAACACATTTGCTGGCATTTTGTGATTACCTACATACTCCCATAATTTCCTATTTGCAGATTGTTAAATTATATAAAAATGATATACAGCAGTGCAAGACTCTTTCTGTATATTGAAATTTCTTTTTCCCATTTCTGGTTATATGGAAAAGTGAATTCTTAAATTTTTAAGTAAATTTCACCTGAATATATACATATCCTCTTATCAGGGCAAGTAACATGCCTTGAAGTCAGAAGTGCTATTTGGCCCATATTTTAATGTGCAAAACATTTTAGCTCATCGTAAACAACAAGAAACTTTAATAGAAAAGCAGATCTAGCAGATCTAACTCTTACTGAATTATAGATTCTGTGGTTCACAGAGTGAATTAATGAGGTCAGCAAAATGTTAGCAAGAGTGACATTTGATTTGTAAAAGTCAGAATACTAAATTAATTCAACCAATACTCGGAAAATATATTTGAATTTTAGAATTCAAATTAAGGTCCATGTTTGGTAGAAAAGCTGGAATTAATAAATTATGTCTACATATACTTAATTTAAATATAGTGGATGCAACTCATAACTAGAAAATGACATTTAAGGTCGCCACTGTAAAATTAATAATGGGCAAGTTTATCCAAAGATAATCAAAAATATGACCATATGAAACAAGGAGATACACATTTCATTCACATCACATAAACTCCAGGTCTTACCATGCTCTAAGTATTATTAGATTCAGGGTTTCTCTCCTTCCTAAGACCATTTTACTACTTAAATAGATGCCAAAGTGCTACATGCAACTTCCATCATCCCGTTTCTGTCCCTGTAACCATCCAGCCCATATCCTGAGTTTAACCATTTTATTCATATTTTGTGGGTATTTTAAGAGGCAAGATGGGTGTCTTAACCTATAAAATCTGTGACATTTTGGAGTTTAATTCCACATTTTTGGAGGACAGATTTGACAAGTTGTGCAAACTGATTCAGCTGTAGAGCTAATGAAAGTAATTTATTTCATTAAACAGAAGAGAAAGCAATTGGAAGCAAAGCCAGAGATTTCAGTTCTGAGTGTATTTTGCAGCTTTGTGGTTTAATACTGCTCTCTCCTGTGCCTTTCTTACCTATTTCAGTGCTATCTCATGCCTCTCTTTGCAGTTTAGGCCCCAGCAATGATGGTCTGTGTTCCTGAACAATAGTTAAGCTCTAGAATGATCCAGTCATTGTTCTCAGAATAACATGATCCCTCAGAAATATCATTTTCCAGTTATCTTAGCATCCACAATGATTTTGTGTTGCTTAAAGGTTTGAGGAACTCTGGTGTTTATTTCCTTGTTGCTACTTAATGGGAAATGTGAATGTGTTTAGGCTGTGCTTTTAATTTGCCAGAAATTCTGAAGTAGATATATCTGTATTTTAAAGTCTTGAAATCCAGACTTGTAAGATCACTAGTTAGTATGTTTACAGGGCCTCTAAATATTAAATTTCTTATTTTTTATGATTACATTCAAGTGAATCAGCAAATAGAGACAAGGAATTCAGCTTCTGTTTCCCATTTTGGATTATAGTATATGCATGTACATTGACTGAATTTTAAAGAGGGATTTGGTAGATGACATATATATGGCTATTAAAAGAGGACACTTGACACAAAACTTATTTCTACATAAACATCTTCAAAAACTAATGTTTAAGATATAGCAGATATTTTTCTGGATACTTAAACTTTTCTGGATAATATTGCTTTATCTAAAAATTTAAATCCTCCTGTATTATACAAAAGTTAGAAGATGGAATAGATTATTTTCACTTCCACATTAGTTCCCTAATTCATTAGACATTGGGCACCGTAAGTGGTAATAATTAAAGTAAATAATGTTAATATTTCTTAAGACTAAACAACATGTAATCAGCTAAATTATAAATAAATAAAATTACCCCTTAAAATTAGTTTACTCTGTTGTAATCATCACAACAAATAAATATGTCGTATAATACTAAATTGCCAACTGGCACACATGCACACATACATACACACACGTTAACAGAAGTAAAACTAAAGGATTGTTGTGCTCATATTCAATGCAACAGGATTGCTGATTAGTAGATATAAATGACAGACATAGTCAGAACATAAATGTGTATTCTTTTTCAAGTGGCTAATGCTGAAATAATTTTACTGTTTTTTTTCTCTATCCCACATCCAATAAAATCTTTTGCAATCACAGTTTAAAAGTTACCCTAGGAAGTTCTGAGTTCCTGTCTAAGGGAACAAAAACATTATCCAAATTTAAATTTATCAGACTATTTAACTACCTAGGCAAATATTGCTTTCTTGGGGCAGGCAATTGTACTGCTACCATGATAGTTTTCTATAGCTAGAGATACACAGGAATTGATTTTGGGTTCTCAGCCTGCAAAAGATTTGCTACAGTACCACTGAGCTATAGCCTTATGCATTTGGTTATTGATCCTTGGAATAGCACCTATATAAAACTTATGGATATGACAGGAGAAAGGAGATTAAATTTGAGAATTAAACCTTCAGAGAAAGAAAAAGGAACACTTCCTCTGTGACTTAAGTATTCATTTATTTCATATCTAGATACTTAAGAGTATTAAGTTTAGTTTCATAAAGTTGTCCCTAAAATATTAGTACTATAACAAAATTCCCACAAGTTGGCAAGCTTAATTTAAGTGGAGGAGGAATAAATAATGTATTGCAGCCTTATGCAGGACTGCTGCCTTAAAACAATAAAGGAGTGGGTATTATTTTTTATACATACTTAAGTGTATATCTAATTTTAAATTGTTATTTCATTTATATGAAATGCGGCATACTTTTGCTTTCATTTAAATCTGTAGTACAATACCTGGGCAACAAGAGCTGTGAAAAAATCATTTGCTGAGAAGTATTATTACTACTAATAAGGTAGCTGCTATGAATTTGCACTGCACTATGCCTGATGGGCATTAGTAAAATAACTGAGTTTAACAGTAAGTTCTAACAGTTTTGAATTAATAATGGATGGCTTCCTTCAGTTACCATAATATGATATCCAGTCCCTATTTGGTGTCGTATCATAGTTTTATCCATAGTTTTTTTTTTTTCTATTTGTAGCTTTCATGATGTAAGTCAATTAGATGTCTCAGATGGCATAGTTAAATGTCTATGGAGATTCTTAGTCATCCTGGTCATGGTTGTCCCAAAGGTGCTTTTTCAAAAGGACTTTCTTTGTTTTTCCTTGAAGACTTTTTGCTTCTCATCCAAGACGTTTCTTCAGTCCTGACTGAATGGTGGAGAATGGAAGGATTTATATTCCTTGCAGTCATTTGGTCACTGTTTCTGAGAATCATTGAGGCCACATGGAGGTTTATCTGTGGCCTCAGGGTCTCTGAATAGTGCACCAGTCAGGTGACCGTGAGGACACAGATAAACCTCCAAGAAACCTCAAGAATGACCAGATGACTGCAAGGAATATAAATCCTTCCATTCTTCACCATTCAGTCAGAACTAAAGAAGCTTTGTGGATCAGAAGCAAAACCTCTGCAAGGAAAAAAAAGAAAGTCCAGTTGCATTTTGAAAAAGCATCTTTGGGACAGATGGCATAGTTGTCATCATTATTCTGTTCCAATAATCAAACATTCACAGTATGAATGTTCCAAAGAGGCAATGTTTCAGGGTGGTATGGCTCTCACTTGCCAGTTATCTGTTCACAGTCCCATCCAGTACAGACTAGTTACCTTCACAGCTTGTTTGGTCTTGTCATTTGCAATATATCAGAACAAAAGAGAAAATCAATTACTGTCTGTTTGCTAATTTCTTCTGAAATTGAATCAATATTATTGTGGGCTTTTTTTCCCTTTTAGTTTCATTTTAAAACTTAAATCGTATAGCCAAGTTAAAAACGGTTGCATTGTTCTTCTAACAGAACATTTTAAGGGCCAAAACTTGTTTTAGTTCACATTTGAATTATACATTAGAGCCAAAAGATGTTACCAGTGACAGAACATCTAACATCTAGTTATTGCCATGGTAAAGATACACTACAAGCCAAAAAACAATGTGATAATAATTAGATGCTACAGTTAATACAAAATAACAAGAGTGTAGTATTACTGTTAATGCTAGGCCAGCAAAACAGGAATAATAATCAGACATTTAAGAGTATAATGAATTGATTTACAGCGAGTAAAGTCGCAAAAATACTTTCACTGACTAAATCCTAACTGACATATTTACAAAATATATATAGCACTTTGAATGTTGTACAATTATATAACTCCCTAATCTTTAATAATTGCCAAGCTTATTCCACATTACTACTTAGAATTAGGAAGATCTGTGCTTCTAAGTTTGCTTTGCATAGCTAATATGTGCCACTTATATCATTTAAGGATTTTCTGATACTGAATTACTTCCAAGAACACTGAGATAATGTACTTTGCAATATTTGAAAGTGATGAATTGTAACAGATGCAGATACTAGTTCTATACATTTCCTGTTAGTGGCTTTTTATGAAAGTGATGACTAAGTAAAACTTTCATATTCAAAGAGAAGCTGTAATCACAGCTTTATATATGGAAATATTAGCAAGTTGTATTGTAAATCATTTGTCACTATAAAATTCACCTGAAACAGCGCATGTGCAGACAGATCCAGGTGCTGCATTACTGAATAAAAAGTTCTGCAGAACAAGTGATCCTTTCTCTGCGTACAACACACCTTTCAAGGCTTGTTCTATTAAAAGGGAAGGATAAGGATCACTGCATTCCTTTCCCTTGCACCAGAGTGGAAAATGGAGAAGATAATGATCCTTCTCTTTTTTCTGGACTTGAGGAAGAGAAAAAGTAATTGCTTCTCTCTCCCTTTGGCCCTTTTGTAATATGTAAAAGATGAGGAGTGAGTAGTGTTTGTGGGGAACTCTTTTCATCTGCCTTCTATTAAACAAAGAAAAGCAGGAAGAAAGTATATTGTCAGGGCACAATTAAATCCGAAATAAACTACAGACAGAAGCAGTTTTTATTTGTGACACTCACAGACATCTGGCTGACTGCCTTGAACCTCTGCCTTCCTTTCATATAATAGTGTAGCTGTTAATGGAGTAGCAAGGATTGTATGTGTTAAAGTATTATTTTCCTCTTTTACCTAGAAAAGCAAACAGATTTTCTTCCCACAATAATCTACTTCCAATCTCAATTTAAATATGTTTAAAATACTGAAGTCAGAGGAATTTATTCAAACTAAATATTTATAATTTTGCAGCAATCCTATACACACAAGCATTATTGAGCTTCCAAAGCTACTTAACATATATGAGATTATGCTGCTGTTTATTCTAATACTCAGAGTAGCAATGGAGAAATTTTGGGCCACTTGTCACTCTTACATTAATAAAACATTTTATTTTAGTACAAGTGCATGGTTCTTCAAAACATGTAGGAAAGTTTGTAAAGTGGAAAGCAGAGGTGAGGTACTGGTAAAGGAGTGTAGGTTTCACAGATTGTTTTTTGAATTACCAGCAGAATAATTCTTCAATGGTCTACAGGTGTTCAATGACCCCATTCTGTATTGGGAACAAATAGGCATTTGTTCATAAGTTTAAATAAATTGTAAGAATTAGCTATGTCATCAGTGTAGACATAGATACAATGTATTTCCCAAATATTTATGTCCTGTTGCACTTTTTATATGCAACATTACAATATTATCAATTATTTTTTCTTTTACAATAATGCTAAGACTTCCCTTAAAATGAACTGATGGTTATTTAATCTCCCAGTCATAACTTTTATTAGATGAAGGAAGAATCAGAATAATGATGTCAGTATATTCCCCATAAATTATGCTCCTCAAACTTCCACCTATCAAAAAGGTTAGTTTATTATTATATATTTTTAGACATCAGTGTTTTCTCCAGAAAGCTGAGTCCATTTTTTGGTGTTTATGGCATTTTCCCTTCCTCCTTAATATAAACATGATTTTTTTAACATGATTCTTTTTCTTTTCTTCTTCATTAGGAAAGGGCATTTTTGTTAGTTATACATTTCTCTTTCTGTAATTAAAATGTTGGTAATCTAAATGGTTTTTTTTTTCTGGAATGTTTTTTTTAAGTAATAATTTAGTGGAGGAGGACAAGTTGCTATTTAGCTCTGCTTAGCTAAGCACATGCAGTATAGGACAGTATATTTTGAGAGCATAAATATACAGTTTGTACATTGCTAGCCATATATATTTACATATTATACATACACACTACATTACAGTATATTTATTTGTGCTTTTGAATCTGTTTGTGATGATAGAATAACAAAGATGTTTGCATTTATTATTCTCCTTTCACCTGCAGAAGTTAATCAGGATAATCTAAGAATTAACATATTATTAAAATGCATTTGTATTAGGAATGTAGATATTAATATTATAGACTTCCCATTTTAAAAAATTAATATAGGAGAGGCTAATTAATAAAAAGAAAACTCTCCAATATGAAAGTTTTATAAATAAAATCAATCTAGTATGCTTATTTAAAGCCAAATACTATCTTTTTAGGGAATCAGAAGGACATGAAAACAAAATGAAAAATGAGTTACATCCCTGTTGTCATTTTGCTTTTAAAATGACATCTGCCAATGAAATGGATTCTTACTCCACCAAACCTGTTCTGTAAAGAGTTGGAATAGGGTAGAAAGAAAAAAAAAAGTCCAACTTCAGAATGATGGGAAAAACAGTCCTATACATGTTGTCAAAACTAAATCCAATTGAATTTTGTGCTGTTTAGTCATGACTATATTAAAGATTGCAACTTCAAATTTGTTAGCATATACATAATTGAAGACACTATGGTGAAGAATAAAGAAAGGGGGGATTTAAAAGAAAACCTAGATTCATTGCCATTCTGTTTCATTTGCTGTTTTAGGATTAACAACTGGATCCACACTAGTTAAAAGACAGTTATATTATCTGTAAAAATAATCAGATATTAACAGAGCTCTCCATCAATTTTTTATATAGTGGTTTCAAGCACATCAAAGTTGCTTTATTAATTATCTTATGTTTCAGATCATTAGTTTTCTTCCTAGTGAAATATTTTACCAGATTATTTGTGAAACAGTAAAATGTGAGATAGAATATCTGTATCTTTATCCAACATTTCTGGAGGCATTTCAGATTTTTCCATTTTATTCTTTCTAGTACAAAAATAGAATTGAACAATCAGGCTCAATTTCAGGTCTTATGGTGATTTCATAAAATTTCTAGAATTTTCTAATTAGAAATAAGGCATTTTATTTTAATTAAACCAAATTTTAATGAACTCCTTTGCCTATAATTAAAATCATTGATTGTTCAGATCAGATTTGTAGGTATTAGTCTTGGTTGCTTGTTAGCGATAAGGGACTGGAAGTTTTGAACAATGCTTTTATTTATTTTTTTCATTTAAACTACAAATAAGTAATATACAGTAGCCTTGTGAGCAGGAACATTAGTAGAGATTGTTGTAGACTAATACTTATATGGACTAATCTGCAAGATTGGTTTCATTTTTAGAACTAATTAAATGGAAATAAAGTATCCATTGGATCAAATGCCCTTTTTATATAAATGTTGCTAGGAATGAGTTGTCAAGACGTAATATTCAACTGTCAAACATACAGTGTTTACAGTTCTGATTATACTAAATGCAGTAAAGTAATATATCATTTAAGTGTGAACTACCAATATGGACTGGCACAAGTTTGAGTTAGTTTAATTATTTCATCTGTCAAAAGAGGCTGACTTTATCAGGTCTGGAGAAAGAAAAGTCCTTTTCATCAGTGATATACTGGTTTTATAGTTCTTGAATCAGCGACTTCAGTCATGCAACTTTAGCAATGTTTTCTCATAAACATTATCTGAACCTTGCCATCTGTTGACTTGTACATTATTCTGGTTGAATGCTTTCTTATCTGCTTCTGGTGCCTGGTTAAGTATTCTGTGCACTTCCTTTAACATGCTTGCATTATGATCATTCAACTGATCATTTAACTGTTGTAAAGAGGTTATTAGCTAATTCTGATGTGTCTTATTGCCTCATTACTGCCTTAAGTGCATAATTTTTTTAACAGCCTTTGCGCTTTGCATATTTTACATGCATATTGTTGGCTACTTGCAGTTCATAAGTAAAGATTGGTCTTGCAAACCAGATGGTACCAAATTTGTAAATATTTTGCATTAGAGTTTGCATTTTCAGATTTCAGTGTGTTCGTGAGGCAATTTTCTAGAAGAAAGTGAAACTAACAAAGAAATACCTTAAGATGTGTACAATAATCAAAGGATAACCAAAGGATAACCAACTTAATTTTCATAACAGTGTTTTGAGGTTTTATTCTGGCTTATTACCTGAATAAATATAAAAAAGAAAATTCCTAATCTTTTGCCCCTAAAACTATGTGGCTATTTTTACTTAATTCCTGATATGTAAGTTTATTCTGTAGATCATCAAGTCTGAATCCTGACATTTTTTCCTTAGTTTGTCTACAAAATCCTTTATTCTTAATATCCTTTTAATCTTTGGGTAGATTCAACTGTTGTATAAATTGTATTGCAGGTACACATTGCTGTAATATATTAGACAGCCTACAATCCCTTAGCCTTCTTTTATCAATACTTACTTACCTAAAGAGATATATAGGGTGCCCACTTACCTAAAGAGATATATAAGTTTTGCCCATTTACCATGAATGGGCAAAAAAGCAGTGGGAATGGATACAACTTCCAGTTAGCTTCCCCATTATTTGTGGGAAGCTGTAAGGGAGCATCAGGAATCATGATCAGTGATCATGGCTGACCATAGTGACACAACAGTGCTGCAGCAGCACAACTTTGCCAGTAAAACTAGTGTGAACACCCTTGAAATTATAATTCTGTGGAAGTAATAAGTCCCAGATTTTGGATGCATTCTTTAACTTTAGTGCATTTAAGGTGATGGTGGTGATGATGTTATCAATTGAGTTGTGTCTGACTCATGGCAATTATTTGGGCCAGGTCTCTACACATCTTCTGCTCTTGCAGTACTTCTTTGAGTTTTTCTATCTGTGGCTGGTGTCAACTTTGATGGTGTCCAGACACCATGTTCCTTGACAGCGTGGTATCATTTTACTGCTAACTTTTCTAAACATAATTGCTTTCTGTTGTAATTTCCCCCACACATGACATGGCCAAAGTAAGTGAAATATGGTTTCATGATTTTGCCTTCCAGTGACACTTCTGGAGTACTTGCACTCCAGTACTTGCTTGTTAGTCTCCTTTGCTATCCAAGATATACACAGGAGCCTTCTCCATCAATTTAATGGACTTTTCCCCTTGCATTTAAGGTACTTTGATTCAAAAATATGATGTACCATTTCAGCTAATTGAAGGTCACAAACAAGAAAATTTTAGTAGCTTTTCTGCAACAGATGTCCTTGATCTTCATATTCCAGTATTGGTGGTCTCTTGAAGTCTGCAATGCCCTTCCAATGTATTTCAGGATGTCTTTGACAGCAACACAATGGTTTCCAGGTAGAAGGAAAATTTGGATTTCATGCATAGTTTCAATTTAATCATCTATAATATTTAAAGCCAATTAAAGTTACTAGTTACAGCACTTTTTTCCATAGAAATGCATCCTTTTGAATAGAGAAGACATACATTCAGGCAGGCCTCTTATTATGTGAATAAATAAGAATGAAGTTGTAGTCTTTGAAAACTAATATATCTTCAGTGGGATATATGGACTGAATGTGACACCCACTGTGCGCATTGCTCCTGACCCATTTACCATCTAAAATGTAACGGATAGATCATCTTGTAATTATAGAGCTGTGAAATACGTATGAAACCCTCAAACTTTGTTGAAACATTTATAATCTGTACAACTTGACACATACAAACCCTTGTACCAAAATTATAAATATCATTATAAATATCATTATTATAAATGTTTCATTAAACTAGCACAGCCATTTTTCTACTTTTGTTCATATCTAAAGTCATGGTAATAATTATTAAATTTCTATTTAGAAGTTCTAACATAAAACTGGTTTATGTAAATGAAGAATTAATTGGGAGACATTTTCAGTAAGGAAAAAGATCCTTCTAAAATATTTATCTTTGACCCTGGCATGTAATTTAAAGTTTGATGTGATGTCTCTGTCTTTCTTTTTTCCATTCTTTTATTTGAAGTAATATTCTTTAAAGAGGAACAAGGTTTTAAAGTGGACAAATGAAAAGAGTAGGAATTTCCCCTCACCAACCTACGTAACATTCCAAGCTGTTTCTCCATTATAAAGTTTGGATATTCTATGTTGTCATATGTAGTTTGGAGGTGGCAAATAATGAATATCTACTTTATTGCTTCTCCCTTCTAAATATTTCTCATCCGAGCTGGTACCTATGTCGCTCTTTACCAAATAAAGGAATTAATGATGGTACAATTTAACAAGGATTACTGCAAAAATTTGCCAATTTCCAACATGTGTGTCTAAAAGTTACTTAATGCAACTTTACATTCACCTCAATTATCTTATTTAAAGATTGTTATATTAATTTGCAAAGATTATGTTGCAATCAAGAAAATGCAGAATGAATACTTTTTCACAGAAAAACCATTCTTTCGGTAATGTTATGTTTACCAATTATCCTACTTAAGAAACCATGGAAATACCCAATGATTTGGAATCTATATGTACCTAAAATCACTATATAAATTATGAAATTAAAAATTAAAAAAAATACAATGCATAATACATTAAAATATAAAGTATGCATAACTTCATTAATCACATTCCTTGTTAATCAACTCCAGAATTAAACCCTAAATGACCTAAGATAAAATAAATCCCTAAGTGTCCTAAAATAAAATAAATCTCTAAATACCCAAAAATAAAATAAGACCCAATGAGCTGAGCAAGGTTTTGGAACAATGAGATTGGAATATTAGTTGTTCCAAGGACATGGTATCTTTTTATTCTCTTGATAAAATAAGACTGTCATAACAGCATATACTAACATTAAAATACTAATCATAAATACATAAATATTGTACTTATAATAGAAACTAATTATGCTACAGATTTCAATATGGATAGATTGTATTCCTTAACATTGGAAGTTTGCCAGACTGCAGTTGGAAGTGAAAATCTGTAGAATGTATTTTATTCAATGATGAACTTTAAGTATTCACCTGAATTAATTGGTTAAAACCAACTATAAATTAATGGTTATCAATTTGAAAAGTGAAAATCTCACACCAATACGTTATATTATTTTCAAGTGTTCCTCTTTATAATTTTTAAAAAAATCAGATATGTTCCCTTGAAGAAAAAAGATATCAAAATCAGAAAAAGAAATTGAAATCAATACCAAACAATAATTATTTTATAAAACTTTAAATGATTTGATGGAAAGGAGGATAAATATTTTTTCTTCACTACAGCAATATTTGCCCATACGCTCATTGCAATACAATTTGTTCTGCTTCTATAATGTTAATATTTCCATTGTTCAATTAATCATATTTCTGAAGCCTGGGAAGTAACGGAAACATTCCCTAACTCTAGCTCTTCCTAGTGGTTTAAAGTAATGTACTACTAGTCATTAATACAATTGGGAGTCTAAGAATTTAATTATGCAAAAAAGAAACAAAGAAATTGAATAAGGGTTATTAATGCACTGGTATTTTTAGTTAGTTAAATTTGCTTTTCTTTTGAAATCCTATTCCCATATAAGTGTAGGAAATGTGTAATGTGCATTGTTGCACTATCACCTGAATAAAGTTTGGGAGGAAAATATAGGAATCATGAGTTTATTTAATATGGACCAGGGAAAAGAAAGTAATATACTTTGCCATTCAATAATTGCAGTGAAATTTTCTCCCACTCCACTACAAACAGAATCTCGTGTAGAACATAGAATCATAGGTCTTCTAGTCTAAACCTCTGCTCAAGGGAGTAGCCTTATACCACCTCAGTCAAATGGTTGTCCAGTCTATTTTTAAAAACCTCTTGTGATGGAGTACCCACAACCCCAGGAGGAAAGATATTCCACTGATTAATTGTTCTCACTGCCAGAAAATTTCTCCTCCTAGGTTGGATCTCTCTTTTAAAGCTTTCACCATTACTTCTTGTCCTGCCTTCTGGTGCTTTAGAGGATAAGTCAATTCCTCTTCTCTTGTGAAAGCCCCTCAAGTACTGGAAGACAATTATCACATCCTCCCTAATCCTTCTCTTCAGTAGACGAAACATGCATAGCTCCCTCAATCATTCATCATACGATTTAGTTTCAGACCCTTTAATATCTTTGTTGCTCCTCTCTGCACTCTTTCTAGGGCCTCAACATCTTTTTGGTATCCTAGTGACCAAAACTGGACTCAGTATTCCAAGTGTGGTCTTACTAGTGCAAAATAGAGTGATATAACCACATTGTGTGATCTTGATACTATCTGGTTGTTGATGCTGCCCAGGATTGCATTAGCTTTTTTGGAATCTGTAGGGCATTGCTGTGTCATACTGCTGTGATGGTCCACTAGGATACTTATATCTCTTTTACAGGAATCTCTCCTTGTACCAAACTGCTGTTTCTTAGAGCAAACCGCAAAACTATTTTCACTGGTCTGCAGCACTGGATGGAAGCTGCTGCACCTCCAGAGTCCAAACTCCAGGAACCATTTTTCAAAAACAGAAAGGCAAACCAACTGTTTGCTTTAGCAAAATTCACTTTTGACTTATTTGTTTTAGAATATCTGTTGAGAGTTATTAGTTTGAGATGGTGTTTGCATTGCAGAATTTTAAAATTGGCACTCTTAAAATGTTTCAAGTTAAAAATGTTTTCATTATTTCCCTGCAATTGAGTCCTTTAACAGAAATACTGAACTGAGCTGAACTTTGCACTAACACTCACGTTTATCATTCATTTGCCATTCCTGTATGATGTTTTCCTAGGCTTCATATATTTTACATCTTTAAAGTGGCTTCTTTTTAAAAATGCTATGAAAGGATTATGTGAGGACCTTGGACTGAATAGAAAGAAACAGTGATCACTTGAATGACATTATGATTGGGAAATTGTAATTTCTGCATTAGTTGTTGACATTTCTCATATTTGGAAGGCTACAAACATTTTCCTTACCTGGGATATAAGATTTTGGTTTGCACTAAGACCACTGTATTGCACACTGTAATGTTATTATGGGATCATTATGTCTATACAGAAGCATGGGGAAATAATTATGTCTGACAAAGCATTTATAATTGTTTCTGATTCAATCTTATTTGTCAAGACAAAAAAAAAAGAATGCTCTAAAGCAGTCTGTATTTATAGAACTAGAAGCTAAGACTGAAATGAAAATATAGCTATTCTCTCTATAATTAATTGAATAAGATCTAAAAAATGACATATTTACTTAATTGGCTTCCAAAGATGAATTCTTCTAAATAAAGAACTGCTGTCCAGAAACAAAGGAGTTTTTAATGTATAGTTGGCATTATAGAGTTGGAAGAGACCAAAAGGCTATCTAGTCTAAAAGGCAAACATCAGCATCTAATAAGATGTCCTATGCAATGCATAGAACCACAAGAAGGAAAAAAAAATAGTAGAAACAGAAATAACTCAAAGCATCCAGTCTGTTCAGACATGTTGTATTATTTATGTTCATGTATGTGTGCATGGAAATATCCTGCAGCTAGTTGTTGGTCTGACACATCTGAATTTAATTTTCTCAGAAATAATCAGTCAAATTTAGACAAGCAAATTGTCTCTATATAACAAATATTACCATTTATTCACACCCTATTAGGAAATAAACATAATTGAATTCTGAATAGTTCCCACAATTCAAAGTGCTAACATGATTGACTTACTAAGGGCTTATCACACTAAATATAAGGTATCACTTCATAGATGGTAATCCGTATTATTTTCAGACTTTTACAGCATGAAGCTAATTCACTAAGACTACCCAAGGCTTCATAATTTGGAAAACTTCAAGACTGTTCCTGATATGCTGGTATACAGTTTGATCAGTAAAGATTGCAAAATAGCAATTGACTTAATAACGCAGTTCATGAAAGCTAGCAGAATGAGTATATTATATATTCTAGTGCACAAACAGTTTTTGTGTTAAGTGCAAGCATATTACTGACTGTTATATGAAAGAAACTAGCTAGATTTTTATGCTTTTTTTCAATATTTTATTCAACAAATCCTCAAAGAGGTCCAATATCTCTGAATGTCTTAAAAGAAAAAAAAGATAAATATTTAAGATCATGCAATTTAGTTGGAAGATTGTGACTTGCAACGGAAGTAGATATGTTGTGCTGATTCTTTTTGAAGAACTATATCTCATTCCTATTATTTAACTCCTCTCATGAAAAGCATTGAGTTTATCCTGTTTAAAGGGGTAAAGTTGCAACCTTTGCCAAACATTTATTTAAAATATGTTTTACAGGATATTGAGAATCTATAACTAGGATTTTAATAACCAGTTTCCACCTTTACATATCTTTTATCCTGCCTAACCAATACAGTATTTCCATTCTGCTCAAAGGAATAAGATTTAATTAAAATGACTTTTTATTAACTTATACAGTGTCTTCTTGAATGTGTTGCTGAAATATAAGGACAGTATCCCTCAATACATGGCACAGCGGTATTCTTATTCTACATATTTTGATTTAGTGTTTTAGTTGTCAGGAAGTGCAGAGATAAAATATCATTTCCAGAAATTTCAAAGTAATGAAAAACACACATACTGTATATTGGCGGGAAGTATAAACTTGTCTAACTAGTATTCTTATACTTGGTATTCTAGAAGTGATTTAAAACATCATGATAGTTTTATAATATAAATGAAAGTTATTGAAGACCAACTTTTCAAAAGAGAAGGATAATGCTTGAAAAACAGCATTATATTTAAATTTAAGCAAATTATTTCTTTATACTGATTATTGTGTTCTTCCTTAAAGGTCAGGCTATCTTATTTAGAGTAGTGGAAATTCATGAATTTCTATCTTTATGTTTCTTATTCATGTTTTCCTTAAACACCCAGCATTTAGAATGTATTTTAGAAATCTGTTTCATTTTTGTTTGGCATTAAAGTGGCATAGTTTAAGTGACCTGCAAGGGCATTTCTTACTGTTTTAAACAAGGGCCATACTGAGTTTGAAGGAAATTTTAAAACTACTAAAATTGTATTAGAAGTCAGATTGAATATACTAGGAATTTATGCAAACCTACAGATTTTATTCCAAGATAGTTTTGCCCTTGAATATAGTTATTGTTGTTGAAAGAATCTGTTCTACATCCACAAAGGTAGAATAGCAAAGATCTACTGGTAAATTTTTTAATACGTAGACCAAAAAACAATGTTGTTGTTGTTGTTGTTGTTAATTTCAAAAGCTAAAGGCCAGTGAGTGAAACGTGAAAATCTAATGGGTAGGAAACAGGAGCATACTTAATTATGCTGAAAGAGAAATATTCAAGTAGCCTTACCCCATTTCTTAACCAATGTTTATAATTCATCCATTTGGAGGGTTAGATAGCTTTCTTAGATCATTCTTACTGTGTTTATAAGGTTGATTTTGTTGTTTTTGTTTTGGCTTTACATTTGCACATTATATTCACTTTTTAAAAAGCTGATTTATAGTATTGTATCTTTCTAAATTTGAGGATTCATTTTGAAATAGTCTGAGGGAAGAATGCACTGGAAACTAAAAAGCTGAAATATTTAAGTTTTAGAAAGGAAAATGCACAGTTACTAAAGGAACAAGTTACACCTTTTTTTTTCCCCAGGCCTCCTTTGCAAATCATCCAAAGCACTAGAGGCTAGAAACAAACTCCCACATTTTGGACAGCTTTGCTGGTTCTGTCTTACATCCCTGAAGCATGTACTCCTGAAAGTTTTCAGTAACAGACCCAGGATATTTTCCAGTAATAGAATCCGTACATATTTTAAGTATCAGGTGGAATGTAGAAAGAAATAGTACATGAGTTACTTGAGCCAATGTAAATCTGGTTAATAAGTTAGTTTGCATTTAGACATTGCAGTTTATCAGTTTCATCATATCCATGTTAATAATGAAGTAAAGTGCAGTATTACACAATATTCACTAGAAGATTCTTGGCTAGTAAACGATGTTGTAGAAATGACTTCCAATTTTGCATCCCCCTTTTATTTATTATGTTATCAGATATCCCGCTACAAACTGATAAGACTTGACCTTAATTTGAGATTGTGTCCTTGATAGAAAATGGATTTATCCTCTTATTTAACTACTGTGATCGAGAGAAGATCCCTTTTATCTTGCACTTTGAGGGTATAAGGAAATATATCCTCTATTGTTAAAATATGGCTACAAAGATTTTAGAAAGTAAACTATTTAAAAACAGCTGTTCTCCCTATAGATTGTTAAACCAAATTTCTTTTTTCTTCCTTGTTTCTCTCTGTCAAGTACAGTGGACTTGTATGCGTTGAATTAATATATTCAAACTATTATTTTAAAAGATACATTTTCCCTACTTGTCACAGTATCTGGGTTTTATACTGTAGCCAATTAATTCATAAATATCATTTTTCCTTTCTTCTAAAATATGTAGAACAGACTAAGGAAGTTGGCTGTTTTTAACTACACAATCTTAATAGTTGCTTTATATCTTCCATGTTTTATGCAAAAATTAAATTGATAAATACTTGTGCCCTAGTTTGAAGGTTACATGTTTAAGAAAGCAACAAATAGTTGGAATCTTTTCTAAATTTTTGTGAAGACTCTTTTTGGAAAGGAAGGGTACATATTTTTGTTGTGTAATATTTTCTATTTTTGAATGCATTTTCTTGGTACAAGACTGTTTTGTGGGATTTTTTTGGTGAAAACATTATTTAAAAAAAAGAAAAGAAAGAAAAAATAATTGAAAAGTTTGCCCTTAAGGATATGCTGCAGTCTTGAGTTTAAAAAAAAGAAATGTTAAAGTTGGGGAATTGTATTGTTGTTTTCTTTTGTAATTGTTACAAGAAGTTTGTATCCACTGCTGTTTATTTTGTTGCAGATGAGGAAGTAAAGGGATTGTTTTTGGTTGTTGTTGTTTTTAAAAAAAGTTATTTATGAAATGTCTAAAACACTGGACTGTGACTTTGTGTACCCCTGTGTCTTCATGAAACTGTTGGTGATTCCATTTTTCTCCTTCCATTAAGACAGGCTTAATTAGGTGAAAATAATACATAGGATACATGTGAATATTTAGTTCATATTTGGAAAGGGAAAATTCCAAAGGTGAAAATAATTTGTTTACATCTGTTATATACAGTCATCCCTAATGGTTATCATCCCTGAATTATGTTTTTCTAATGAGCTGTGTGATTAATTCCAAACTGTCATTTTTTTAATGAAATTCACTATGAAATAAACAACCTGGATTTCTGATATTCTGCTGATTCTCTGAAAGCATTAATTCAAACCTCACTTGTTACTGATGGGGCAATATCAGAATATCAGAATTGGAAGGGACCTTGGAGGTCTTTTAGTCCAACCGCAAGAATTACTTTAAATGAATATTTTCTGATTAAATTAGGGAGATAGAGCCTACTAGGCATTTTATGTCTGAATAAAATTTAAAATGTTTAAAGAGAAATGCTGTAATCGAACAGTTCTATTAGCAGGAAGGAAGAGAATAGGAAACACCAACAGTCATAACAACATAAACTGGAGATATGTAACTGGGATATGATCAAGGCCAAGCAAAATCTTTTCCATTTTTTGACCTACAACACTGCCAAATCCTGAGCATGTCATGCATATAGAAAGCAGAAGAGTGCTCTTCATTTTCCTTTCCTTTCCTTTAAAAAAAATAATAATCTCTGATTCTTTCAGTTTCTCATCATTGTTCTGTCTGCTGCCGAATTCTTTTTTTATAGCTATATGCCGTCACAAGCACTTTTCCATCTTCCAGCGAAACTGTCCTTGTTTTCCAAACTTGAGTTCAGAAAAGGTTGAAATCATGTGCCTTCTTTCCCTATTTTATAATAAAACTCCTGTCTTTCCTTTTACCTTACACATGAAAGAGACAGAGAATATTGTCATCTTTCTGCTTTGTAAATGACTTGGGAAGCTGTGCTAATTAATTCCCTCTTCATATTCACATTTAGGTCTTCCCATAGAAATATCTTCCCTAAACCCCATGCACACTATTCAGTTTATTCAAAAGTAATACTAAAGGGCTTGAGGCATTCTGCTCCCTTTTCACTGTTGTCCAGTAAACCTTTCCTTCTTGGAATTCATGTTTTGCCCAGTTTGTGGCCTTATAAGACTTAATGGCATTCCTGCTTTTGCCCCTAGTTGATGCTGTCTTCAGCAAAATGTTGATTTACTCTCAGGCTCTTCTGAGACCTAGCCTAGAGATCAAATATACTTATGCTTCATGACTTAGTGCTTCCCTCACTAAATCCAATCCAATTGAGTCCAGAACTTTGCTGCCTCTTTGCTTCTCTCACTTTTCTACTACACTCTGTGCTTTCTGAATCATATCATGTATTTGTGAATGGGTAAGGAAAAACAAAGGGAAATTCCTGCTGAGAAATAGCATGAGAAGACAAGATTTCATTTCATTCTAGACCTAACAGGTGGAAGGGTAAATTAGCTGCCCCGGTGATGTTACAAATTCATTTGGGTCCCCAAATCAGAAAATATATACATATGAAATTTAATCTGGGCCTAATGGATAATCTGATCAAACTTCTGTACAAAAAAATTAAAATTCACAAACATACCCAGTAGTAATTATAAATTACTATTGTTTCTTTGGCAATTATTTAGCAACTGCAGCTGTGTAGTTGTATGGGTGTTTGTGTGTATAAGCAAAGAGTGCTTTTCTAACGCTGTTTGGTGCTGATGCTAAAGATTAAATCCCTTTTCCAAGACTTAATTCTGATATAAAATATACAAAAATAGACTGTATCGCATGCAATATCTTGGCATGGTTGAAAAGAGTATGCTGAGATTTCCATAGTGCCTTATTTGTAATAGATGTTGGCACGTAAATAGAAACACACACAACACACCTCTTGGAAAAATGATTTTTTCTTTAGAACTAGCTAAGTGGGATCCAACTGTGCTGCAATGGCAAAAGTAAACTAAATAAGGAGAAGTCACTGAAGCTCTGTACAAATTACTGGATAGTCCTGAAATAAGGATCAAAACAAATCCCTTCCACCTTTTTTACATCACCTTCAGCGCTGCTGCGTTGGAAAATATTTGTCTTGAAAATAGCCGCATGTTTGATCCTGGTATTGCCCATTTGCTGCTGGCATTGTTGAATTTACAGAAATTAGACATTTTCACTTTCTGAAGTGTTTCCAAAGGGCAAATGAATGCCCAGTTTGTTTCATGTTAATGCACTTTAAACAGAAAAAAGTTAAGAGACTGTTTCAATGCATGGGGAAAGATAGTGCACTAATGTCTGAACCCAGTTCACTTTATCTCCAGTTAATCTATGCTCTTGTGTATGATGTCCTTACACAAAGCCTGAAATGTGGAAGAGGTTAACATCTCTTTCCATAGCAACAAATCCAGATCTTACACAAATGTAGAAGCAGCAGAGGAATAAATGGTTGGATTCTTGAAACAGATCACAGATACAAACAGCTACTTGCAAGTGACTTGGACCTTTCTGTATGTTCAATAACTACGGAATGGATTCTAACCAGAAGAAAAAGGAATGGTGCTAAATGAAAGCAACTGAATGATCGGGCAAAACAATTACTGTCAACACACAGTTCAGGTTCCGCGCATTGGATTTGTTTTTCTTCATTGGCCTACCAACAAAAGTAACCGTAAGACAAAAAGTCCTTGTTATAGATGTCAGAAATCTCTGAACTTTTGGCCTTGCTCTCCATCACCACGTGCAAAAATCTGTACTTTTCTAAACTAAATACTTAAGAAAAAAAAAAAACCTTTTGAAGCACCTTAATGTGGCTTCCCATTCCAAGAGTGGCAGCCACTCTTTTCCTTTGAGCACCTTATTGATGTGTTATGCTATCTGCTGTCTTTATGTTACCTGTTAGGTAAATGGCTGGCTGTTAACATACATGTGTGCAGGAGCAGGTATGGCTATATGTGTGTCCAATGCATTCTACACATGTAAGCCATCATACAAGACAATGCATATACACTTGCACACGTTCAAACACAAACCAGTAATGTTTTTAATCAGTGGAGTTATCTCCCTTTTTCCCATTCCTCAGTCCGTCATAATAAAGAGTCTGACTAGTCATGAGACTAATGCTAGCAATTTAATAATTATACTTCTTTCTACGTAAAAAAAAGAAAATAGTTTTCTTGCATATCTGAGGAGTGGATAATTTCATTTGTTGAGCAAAGAAATGCTCCTAAACCAATAACTGAGTGAGTGGGAAAAATTATACTGAAGACTGAATCCTGCAGCCTTTACCTAATGTAAAGGCTTCAAGATATGGTCTCCCCTGAGGCAAAGATGCTTCTTCTAAACAAACTACTTTCTGCCTAATCCAAAGTGTGTTGTAGTGGTTGTAAGTGTACTTATATATATATCTATATATCTATATATAAACACAAAACACACACACACACACACCTTTTTACAGTGCAACATGGTTTGAGAAAATGAGATGAGCAGGTCAAAAGTTTTGAGGAAATATGGAGTTCCTTTTTTTTCCTCTCATTTCTCTCTGTAAATGGTATGTCAGTTATAAAGTGAATAAACTGAGATTTTTTTAAAAAAAGAAACCTTGCATACGCCTTTTCTATCAAGTGCTTTAAAATATAGAATAACTACACACATCCTGCCAGTTTTTTCTTACAGTGAGAGTATCCTTACCTGCCATTTAATATTAGCCTCGTATTTTTCTCACGTATATTTACCTGTGACTTGTATTTGTTATTTAAAACAAAAAAAAAAGGAAAAAAAAGAAAATTAACTGTAGCGCTTCATTATACTATATTATTATTGTGACATTTTGGAATACTGTGAAGTTTTATCTCTTGCATATACTTTATACGGAAGTATTACGCCTTAAAGATACGGAAATAAATTTTACAAGGTTTCTGTTTTGTGTGGAAGAGTAATCGATGTTGCTAAGAATGATGTTTGTTATTTTGAGTTTTTCTTTTTCCTTTTTTTAATGTTACCAGCACTTTTTTTGTAAGTTTCACTTTCTGAGGTATTGTACAAGTTCACACTGTTTGTGAAGTTTGAATATGAAGGAATAATTAAAAAGAGAGAAAGAAATTGGTTGTCTTGGTTATTTATTCTGTTGGCTTAAGGTAAAATGGCATATGCAATCTATGCACATTCTCCTGAAGATTTAACTTCGTGCAAAAACGTATATTTCTAGAGCTGATTTTCCACATTGAAAGCTTCTAGCCTTTCTAACCTTTCTAACTTCACTGCACAAGAAACTAGTTTGTAAACCTACAAAGACATAATTTTATATATTATGCCAGGATTTTGATTGACTGATTGTTATTTTCTGTAAGATTGAAAGCCGCCCAATTCCCAAAAACTCTGAGCAACTGACAGCAATTAAAGAGACAGCAAAGAATTTACAAGAAGAACAATTTTTTAAAAAGATAAAAAATGACTAGAAAAACAAACTGGACAGAAGCAAAGCAGTCTCTTTCTCACTAGCTAAAGACCTAGGTCCATAATGGCGAACCTATGCCACACATGCCACAGGTGACATGCGGAGCCATATCTGTTGGCACGCAAGTGTTGCCAAGAAAGCCTCTTGAGCCTGGAGATAGAGAAAAACGGGCCTACTGGACCCACCGGTAACCTTTTTGCCGTTGTGTGCCAAAAACGGGAAGAGCACAGGGGCGGTGCACGCGCATGCAGGGGGGGACATTGAATTATGGGTGTGGGTACATGCACATGCGACCTCCCCCCACACTTACCCCACTTTTGGCACATGATGGCAAAAAGGTTAGCCATCACTGACCTAGGTGAAGAACCAGATCTTTAGGACTTCTCAGCAAGAGCAGGGTGGGAACTACCTGGATCTTGCGGGAAATTTCACTCCAGAGGGGAGGCACTGCTACAGAGAAGTACACTTTTGGGATCCTGATATATGACATTCTTTAATCAAAGAATCTTGGAGCATACCAACCTTGCCATATTGAACTGAACAGGCATGTATTTTGGGAAACAGATGGACCCTCAAATAACCAGGTCCTGTGCTGTGTAGGGCTTTACATGAACCACAACTGGAAGCACCATCTTGAATCATACCTGGAAGCAAAGTGGCAACCAGTGCAGCTTACTAAGCAGAGTTAGTATATATATATGAGCATACTGAGGCATGCCCATCACTGCTTGTGGTACTATGCTCTGGTTCAGTTGAAGTTCCAATCTATGCAGACTGCATTGCAGTACTTTAGACCAGGTCATGAGTGGCTATCTGAAAACACCTCCCCTCCCAGTTTAAGATAATTATAAGTCTATATTTACCATAAAAGGTGACACCCAATGGGGCTTTTATCGTTCATACAGTGCCAAATTAATATCTGGTATTATCATCTTGAGTTTAATATGAAAATAATGACAAATTACAACTGAGCTAATTTCCTTTTATAACTAACACAATAAGGGAACTGATAGATCCATATTTAGTATTCGGATATTCAATATAACATCGCAAAATAGTTAATTATTTCTGATTATTAAAAATCCCTTCCTCATCATTAAGCATGTAATCAGAATGGCTGGAAAGATTTATTTGCATTGTGGATTATTTATGTTGACTTTAAAATTCTATTTTTACATATTAACATTTTTGTCAAAGCGATGATTTCCAGCCTTATTAGGATCTTATTAGCAGTTAAATCATCCCACCTAACTTATTATCTGAAGTGCAGATTGCAAAATAGGGAGAAATAGTGTTACCAAGGTCTCCAAAGGAACTATCAAATGTTAAATGTCACGATTTGGCTATCATTTTTTTTCTTCTGTTAAATTATTTTCATATATATATGAATTGTTGAATTATCCCATATCAAGTTGTCCCGTGGTGAATTGGCCATGGTAAATTGTCCCGCAGCCAGTTGACTGAGGCAAGTTTTACCATTACATTTCAGAAGTTGTTTACTGTTGCATCTTTCCTAGGTCTGAGAGAAAGTGATTAGCCTAAGGTCACCCAGTTGGCTTCAAAAACTAAGGCAAGACTATTCTCTCAGTTTCTACCCTGATACCTTAACCACTGAACCAAACTGACTTTCACTGATTGTCTTTGAGCCTTGCTAAATACAAGGGTAGGATTATACTATGCAACAGAATATAGTTCTCTTCTGGAAAACTGAGTGACAACTAAAAATGTGAACATTAATTTTCCCTGTTCTAATGTTCATGTTGTAGTGAGACTGGCTGAGCCAGTGGGAATAGTGAAATGAGGAATTAATCTGGAATCTCTATGGCAGCATAAGAGAGCAAAGTCTGATCCCTGTCCAAATGCCATTGAACTTTAGCTAGTCTGACCCAGGTACCAGTCTGAGAAGATTCTTGTGTTATAAACTGGGGCAATAAAATAGCTAACTGAACTCTTTCTCTGTGTTTTTCTATACCTGAAGTTTTTATATACTGTATATAAAGCAGTATTTCTCAACCTGGGGATGCTGAGATGGGTGGACTTCAACTCCCAGAATTCCCCTTACTAACATACTGGCCAAAGAATTCTGGAATTTGAAGTCCACCCATATTAACATTGCCAACACTAATGTAAAGACATCATCCCCTTGAGCTTGATTTTATGGGATGACACCTATACCATTTGTGTTTGTCAACCAGTATTTTTTGTATTCTTAATTCTAGCTAAAAATATAAATCATGCTATAAATCACTGGCTAAATAATAGCATGTTGATGCACCAAGTATATAGAGGTTTACTAAACCAGAACTACCCAAGGGTAGTATGTATGTGTTACCTTGGGCTGCCATACATCTTACGGAACTTTAATTGAGTTTTATGAATAATGGCAGTGGAGGGTGGGGCACTTGTGAAACGGGCAGGGAGGCAGGGCTGTGGCAACCCTCCTCAACAGACCCAGTTTCTCATGTGGCCCCTTGGGAAAATTAATTGCTCTCCACCCCAGATAGACAACCTGCAGGCACGGGACTCCATGTAAATCTTGAATTGGCTTTCCTGTGTTGCTTCTGGATGCTACTTCATCCAATTAAAATTGCCAGTTGGTGGTGGTACAAACAAGAAATACATGAACACTTGTACAGACCCTAAAGTATCTTTATCATAGCTTAAAATACAAAGAAAACAACCCATTAAACCTCAAAGAGAGAAATGTCTCAACTATATATATATTATCAGGCTCTGCCCTCTACATCATTGTCCTGTCCACTGGGAATATTGCTTCCACCCAAAGAATTGGGTGCAGCGAAATTAACATAACTTCTGCTACTGTATCAGGCTCTTCCTGTGCTGCATAACTTGGTGGGCATAGGGAAGAGCACGGCCTGGAGAAAAGGATAGCAAGTCATGCCCAGTTGCCATAGGGAAAGTAATATTGCTGGTTCTTTCAAGCTGAAAAGTGAACTGTTCCGAGTTTCAACGAATAGATGGTGGAGCCAGCAGGGCATGTTTTGAAACTTCATCTCCATGGAGGGTTGACAAGGCTGACAAAGGAGAGACCTTGAGTCAGGCTTAGGCAGAACAGGGCACTGAATGAGCTCATTTCAAACGTGAGGTAAGCAACCTCTGCCACGGACCCGGATGCTTTTACAATGTCCTGGTCTAGCCCATTCCTTCCCCTGGCCTTTGTTCATCTAGTTCTATTCCTTGTAAAAAAAAAAAAAAAAAAAAAAGTGGAGAGTAAAGGAGTCCCTGCAGATTTTACTCCACTAATCTTTGCCAATTGTAGGGGACGGTGCTCATCTCTGTTTCAAGGCCATTGAGCCAGTCCTGCCGAAGACATTTCCACAGTCATACGACTTATTTATCTACTTGCATTTGCACGCTTTCAAACTGCTAGGTTCCAGCTGACAAGCCCAGTGTTTTAACCTCTTGAGCCACCATGCCACCTCTACTCCTTTTGAACATACCAAATTCTTCTGTCATTTTTCCATCTGTCTGTATATTGACAACAAACTCTCTCATAAAAGCTGCTTTGTCATCTGCCCCTTTTGGTGTGAGACAGATGTCCCCTCTCTTGTGAACATGAGGAACAGAGGGAGAGGGATGGAGAAAGAGAGAGATTCTCTGTGAAAAGTCATCAATCCACCTCACTCCCTTGCTACCAGTTCACTACCAGTTCACTTGTGGGCGCGCGTGCTTGCTTGCACGGAGCCTCTCGACCCCACTGCTACCGGTTCGTCCGATCTGGAGTGAACCGGTAGCAACCCACCACTGATTTCTACCCAAACCTAAGAGTTACACTATGGATCCAAACACACTGAGCAGCACAATGAATGGAGCAGGGCTGAGAAAAGAACGGAACTGAAAGACTAAGAAATTGCTCCAAAGAAGGTAAGGAAAGTCTGTTTGCTTCTTACTTTTTTCTTTCTTTGGAATGAAGGGTGCTGTACCCTCATCCACTCAAGGGAAATGCCCAGGAAACAACCAAATTAGGCAGGGAACAAAGGAGGAGGGAAGGGGAGGAAGAAAGAGGCTTGTCCCTAGCTTGAAGAAGGGATTAAGATTCCATGGATATTAAAGAACCAAACTCTAGCTTGTACTATTCCATCCTTCCTTTCCCATGCAAATAAATAAAAACTAATTGATCACCACTAATCCACAGGTGAAACCAAGGTAAAAAAGCTGGGGATTCACTTATAAACTGTAGAGAGGCAGCTTCAAAAGGGGATAGTCAGGCAAGTATTTCAAGACAAATTGACCACCCAGGGCAGTGAGCAGAGAAAGGGGACATTCATTTCTACAGTAAAATGAAGCACAGCAAACAAACCGTATGAAGTACCTCAGGGTTCAAAAAACTTCTGTGGGCACAAGTTAGAAAATATTGTATTTCATGTATAGCGGAAGCAGACGAATTGAAGTCGCCTTCTGCTGGGCTGAGGATGGCTAGTGAATAATGTGTGTTTCTGTCCTGGAGAAACGGTATTTGTATTTGTTCTGTGACAACCTAATCATGCAGATCAGCCCTAAGTGAATGTGCAAGGTAAGAAAAGATTGGATTTCTCTGACAGACCACATCTCTGGTCCATGCTTGCTATTTATGCATCCTTGGGGCATAAGTCTACATGCTGTACTCAGTTCATTAAGTTACACATGTACACTTGTTCCACAGATATTGAAGGTTGTAACTATTCCCCTGGACTGTTTAGTAGTATGCCAGTTAATGGACTACAAGCTTCCATTTACATAGAACTTCTCTCTGCAAGTTGCCTTGGTACAAAATATTTTTGGATTCACCTTTTTCATTCTGATGGATTCTGTTTACAGATACCTCAACTATTGTAGCTGTTTCTGAATGAACTAATACACCATCCTTCTCTAGAGCTGTAATAGCGCTTGATAAAGTCATTTTATTTATTAAACATTACTTGAATAACAAATTTGGTTTCCAATCAGGTTTGGGTCACATTGGTGGATAGATTGCAGGCATATACAATGGAAGAAGGGTATCTTTTTCCTATATTTTTGAAATTTTGCCTAGCATGCTGTAATACCACTGAAGAGTTCTGATTTCGGATTACTAGTTAGTCATGAATATGAATATTGCATAGGAAGTATAACTAAACATAAATATATATCTTAAAGTTTAGAAAGCATTTTTTAAACCTCATGGCACACATGAGATTTAAATGCACATTTTTATATACTATAGACCAATCAAACTCGATTTCATTGACGGCCGCATCAGGATGGTGTTTGACCTCAGGGGGGTGTGGAGTGGGCGACGCTGGGGTGGGCATCACTCGTGTCAGGGGCACCTGTGGTAATCCGAGCGCTCTGCCAGAGAAAATGGGCTCCCGAGCTCTGTTTTCGGCTGCAATGACCTCCTGCAACCCTCTGCCAGCTAAAACGGAGCTCGGAAGGGCCATTTTCTCTGGCAGAGGCACCATGGGCCAGTCCTTCACTGTTTCCAGGGTGGCCCCCTCAGGCCAGATCTAAGCACCTCACAGGCCGGATCTGGCCCCCAGGCTTTCAGTTTGACATCCCTGCTATAGGCGGTCTAGGTTTGTTAAAGCTTCTGTAAAATGAAGTGAAAGAGATTGTTGTCTACATTACTAGAAAATTTCCAAGACGTAGGACATAGCCAGATTTTAACAGAATTTGTAAAAACATTTTCACACATCCCTTCATTTATATACACTTAAGTAAATGCTCAGTTTGCATATCTGCACCTCTGCAAAGAAGGAGTTAGTTTTTGGAGTGAATTGTCTGTCCACTATGGGATCAAAATGGACTGTCTTCCTGAAAAGCTGCAGAGTAGTGCAAATTTTAAGTATGGTAGAAACACTATGTCACCAATTCTACCTTCCAGACTTAAAAGGGCAGGTACATAAAGAAAAGAGTGCAATATTGTCTATCTAGTAAAAATCATTCAGATAAAGCATTGAATTGGGCCAAACAAGTTCCAACAAATATCAGCATTGTAATACTAAAGATTCAAAGGCAAAATCCCTCCATTCTTGGGAAATCTTACATTGTAATGTCTAGAATTCAAGCCTTTTTGTCCATTTCTGTTGTCCATTACTGAATAACAGTGCTTGCGTTTTAAGGCCTCAACACAATGATAAATTCAGAGGAAAAGCTATACCGGTCTATTCACTGTTCTGAACTGGGACACTCTGGCAAGGACAGATGCTAGTTAGAGTCAGTTTATTGCATAGTGACAGATAACCCATGCTCCCGTGGGATTAATAAGGCTAGACTCCAAGCCCCCTAAGCAGTAGACTCCCACTGTCAGTACTACATGGTCCCACAACCTGAGTCCTGAGGCTGTAACAAACAGAGTCCGCAAATCGAAGTCCTAGGTTCCGATAAACACGAAACAAACTCTGAGGTTCACAGGCAAAATTCAGGGTCAGCAAGGCAAGTCCGAAGTTCAGCGTCCACAAAGCCAGAAAATATTATTCAAGGTCCACAAAGGCCAGGAGGTTGCCCGCCAAAGCAAACAATTGTTCCTGACAAATGCACCTTCCCCTGCCTTTGCCTAAATCACCTCACACCAAGGTGTTCCATGTAATGAGGGGGGGGGGGCTGCTTTACCACAAGCAACCTTCCTGATCTTGCTCTATGCCTCCTACCGCTCTGCTCTCCTCACCTGCAGATCAGACAGGGGAGGCAGCTGCTCCTCATCAGAGGTGATCTGTAGCCTTTCATTATCACTGGCGTTCATCAGCCAATCCTCTCCTGCAGGTGGATCCTGGTCTGATCACCATCCCTCTTCATGCCAGGCAGGCATGGAACTGAGTCGTCCTCAGTTCCCAGACTGTCAGGGCATTCTGAGGGAACCATACCATCCCCATAGGATGGTCCTGGTTCCAACTCCTACTCCTACTCCTACTCCTACTCTGCTGAGCCAGCAACTGACAGGGCCATCATGTTCACAATGGAGCAGTTAAATAAAGATTTTTCTCACAATGACTACATTTTGAGATCTTTTTAAATAGCTTACCAAATCCTCTGATTGCCCAATTATCTTGATCTGTTTCAATCTATTTTTTTTTTCTAGATTACTAAACTGAGGCTCCCAAACAGGGTTACAACCCTGGACTAAAGACCAAGTCCTAGCTATACATAACTGCCTGGGTGTGGGAAATACAATTTAAGACTTAGAAAATTAGAAAATTGAGAGATTACGTGCTAGGGAGCTATTTAGTGTTTGTAGTGGATTAATGTGGTCTGTGATAGATGTTATTGTCTCTCTCGCTCTCTCTCTTTCTTTCAGTACTATCTCCTTGTTGTTTCTTAGACTGTTGTTTTCTTATTAATGTGCCCTTGGTGATCTAATGCTTCTATCTGTTTTTTACTACATTCTGGGATTCTTAACAGTGTTGTTTTAGTGCTGAAAAATATGGCCTGGGTATGGGTCTTTTACCTTTCATTGATAGTATTCAAGGAGTAAGGAAGAGATAAAATAAGATGCTTCCAATTGCAGTTATTTCTTTCTGCCTCTTTTTACTGGGGTTGGAGGGCATACAAGAATCATATGTCTTGTATATTAAATGACAAGATGGGCAAATTTGCTACTGGCTAATCATTCTATGCAAGTATGTTGTCTAAGAAGGGAGACCAAAGTACCTGTCTTTCCAGTCTGGGACTGGAATTTAATTAATCTTGAGATTAGTCTTTGAGATTCAAGAGAATGTTGGATGTCTGAGAAGAATTGTCAAACATGACTGGATCAAGAAATGAAAGAGAAGGATGCATGACTTTCAGATCAGATGTCATCACATTTTCCGTCACAGAAACATCTATGAATCCTTAGCCCAGCCTTTCACACCCACTTCGTTGCCACAGCAGAATTGATACTAACAAGAGTCTTATCTACTTCTTCAGGTTTTAGAGCAGGGGTCTCCAACCTTGGCAACGTTAAGACTTGTGGACTTCAACTCCACAAGTTGAAGTTGAAGTCCACAAGTCTTAACGTTGACAAGGTTGGAGAGCCCTGTTTTAGAGGCTCAAAAAAAAAGTATCCTACTTTATAATACCGACCCATCTGCTCACTAAAGCAGACTTTGTCTGCAAGGAAACCAGCAACATCATCTAACTAACCTGCAGACATCTTTCCACCCATCACTACCTGAACAAGGCTAAGCAGGAATCCATAGATGCATTAAGAACAGAGAATTTATGCTTTGCTATTTTTATTGTTCCCATGTGGGCTAGAACATGAATTCTTACAGTGCATGCTCATATTCACTTCTTGTTTTATGGCATCATCAGCTGAGGCATCATTTCACTTGCTTAATTTTATTCAACAAACTAAGGAGCCACCTGGGAACAGTATTGGAAAAGAGGCCTTGTGGGACCAATCTAATTCATAGCTATGACTTGCTCTGACCAAGAATGAGATGGTGCTGCCTACCAAATTGTCAGGGAAATTGCCAAGTCTTTATAAAATCTTCTGGATCCATTACGTAAATAGGTGAATAATGCTAGCAGATCTATTAGCTCTGGGAAAGGCCATAGCCCCCAAGATCTCTAGTTTGTAAATGAAATGGCAACAATATACTCCCATGTTTTCCATGTTTCCATGTGATTTATTTCAAAACCAAGATCAAATCAAGTGTGGGCTAGCTGAACCACTTATCTGAAATGGTGTAGGGTTTCCTGCCTGAGCAGAGAGTTGGACTAGAAGACCTCCAAGTTTCCTTCCAACTTATACTTACGACAAGGTCATGAATTCATCAACTTAGTGGGTTCCTTCAAAGACCAAAATTATGTACATGACCATATGGATGTCTGAGAAGCTGGGCTATATTGGAACATAATTATAAGATGTTATTTATTCTTTTTGAAGTTATGGCAAGTTCATGGGTCAACATCCACTAAAAAAGGGAGTCTTGTTTCAAGATGTGAGCTGTAATAAAACTTGGGGTCCTAATAGGCTACAGCCTGGATTTTATAATGACATATTTTATTTTTATAATATGTTGTAGCTATTGTGAGGCAACTTGAAGCCACTTTCCCAACTTTTTTAGCAGAAGGTCTATCTTGCAGACATTCTAGAACACAAGTGTCAAACTTGCCCCATCACATTGCCATCACATGATGTTTTGCAACATTTTTCCTATTTGCGGAGCTGGGGTGGGTGTGGCCTGTGCATGACACATCCGCCCTGTGAGCCGCCAGTTTGACACCCCTGTTCTAGAACGAAGAAAGAGTACTCATAGTATTCTTGAAGAGATACATGAAGAATACTGGTAAGTGTTCGAGGTCATGGTTAGTGTCCTGATATTGTTGGTTTTATGCTTGTTTATTTAAGGGATGGTCCATGCAGCCAAATTCCCTTTCACCCTATTCTAACCTTTCTAAGCATTTCCCACTTGCACTCCATTTTAAAGGAAACATTACAGGAAGAGTTTGAGAAACGTTTTTATGACAAAGCAATGTGTAATTCATCTTTTTGTGTGATTTACTGAACGGGCCAAGTAGCCAACTACGTTGTAATCAAAAGGCACTCCTCAGAAGTCAGTTCTTTGTGGTTCAGAGCAATTTTTTCCTTTTTAAAGGTTCTTTGCTTTTTCTTCTTCTTTCCCCATCACTTTCTTGCTCTTCTTGCTTCCTCTCAACATGGATTCTTTCCACTCATCCTAACCTAGTTGATCTTTCCTGCAGCCTGCACCCATTTTGAACAATATTCTAAAAGTTGCTGAACAGGCTGATGTTTTATTGAATTACAGCAGGAGAATTCTGTGAGCTGGGAGTCTTGCACATGTTACTATAACATTAAAAAGATAGAAAGTCCTTTGTGGAAATCTGATTACGAACTCTGAGATTTCTTGAGCAGAAGGAACATTTTATGCCAACATCCTGCTAATAAAGAGGGAGATCTGGAATCCAGTCATACTAACATTTTCTTTAAATTATGAAATAGATTATATAACAGAGAAATTAGTAAGAAAGCTTATGATTTCAGGACATATTTTTGATTGTAGTTCCTGAATCCTCCTCCGTGTTGAGTTTTTGCAGTAACTTTTTAATGTCTTGCAGTTCTCTGAGTTCCCACATGGTGTCCCAGTGGGATCACAAAGAAGCAGTCAACATACTTGAAAAGTGAAGATCAAACCAGACAAAGCTTTGCAAACTGAAATCGTTGCATTGAATTTTTCATTATGGAAACTAAAGCGTGAAATGGAAACTGTGACTAAACAAGTTGCTCAGCTTGATATAGTTATTTGTATTCTGTTTTCAATAAAGACAATAAGGATTTCTTCTAGGAAATACTTGTAAAAACCATATTTAATAATACATGATCTTGCCTTAAATACATATAAAGTAATATTTGGAAATAAAACAATAAGATTTGTTTTATACACAATCCTGGCATAGTGCCTACATTCTTGAAGGCTTTGCTGAAGTATATCAGAAACATGTGACCTGTTTATCTGTATTATATCAAGTTTTGAAAAGTAGATATAAAATGTGGAATCTGTTTAATTATTTCTTGCAACCTGATGTGAGATGAAAACAAATTGGGTTCCTCTGCATCTAATTAATGAAGCTTGTTTAGCAAACTTTCCTGATCTTTATTTTCAAAAGATAAATGCAGGTCATCTGTCAAAGAACTTATAGAAATGTTAGTTTGCAAAATGCTTGATTTCTTAAGATAAGTAGCCAAAATAGACATACAGCAAACTTACTGCCTCTATACTACATGTACCCAACCATTTGTATGTGTTAATTGTAATCATCGCATTAATAGGCATAGATATCATGGATTTCTTTCAAGTAAAAGTTGTTTGTTTAACTGGTAGTCTGGCACAATCTAACAACTCTCAGCAGTTTACATAGGAGATAATATAACAAAATTACTATTTAAAATATTACAACAAAATAATAAAACATATCAGTGGAAAATCACACAAACAAGTTAAAACAAAAAGAAAACAAAGGAACAACCAAACAAAAAGGAATAAAAAGATTAAATGATAGCACAGTGCTTACAATAAGTGAAAGCCCTTAGAAAAAACTGTTTTTAATATTTTTCTGAAGACCATCAAAAGGGGGCTAGCCTGATCTCCATTGAGAGACTTTTTCAAAACATTGGTACCCGTGTTTCCCCAAAAATAAGACCTACCCCGAAAATAAGACCTAGCCTGATTTTTAAACATGCACCTAATGTAAGCCCAACCCCAAAAATAAGCCCTAGCAAAGCAGGGTTGGCGTGGCCAGAACAGGAAGTGGTGAGCTCACACAGGCTGGCAGTGTCCAGCAGCAACCGCAGCCCAGGCAGTGCAGGTGACTTGATTAACTGTCCAAGCAACAGGCAGAGGCAGAGGCGGGGAGGCACGCGATCTGGATGTGCCGCACAGAATGCGGAAAAGCCGAGAGTTGGTGGGCTGGAGCGGGCAACCATCTTCACGTCTCTTGGCTTTGCCGCAGCCCACGTGGTGCATTCGGATTGTCTATCTCCTCCCCCCTCACACGCCTCTGCCTCTGCTTGCTGCTTGGACAGGGAGTCAATTTATTTGTGCTGCACAGCCCCAGAGTGCACCAACCAAGGGACCCGCAGGCTGCAGCTGCTGCCAGATACCATCAGTCCCCACGCATTTGCCACCTCTTGTGTGTGCACCAGGGGAGAGGCACCTAGGCGGGCTGATCACCCTGAAATCATGTTTCCCTGAAAATAAGCCCTAGTGCTTTTTTGGGAGGCCCAAAAATATAAGACTCTGTCTTATTTTCGGGGAAACACGATATTGCCACAAAAGAGCAACTTCAGCCCATAAACACATACACATATCTGCCAAAAATATGGAACTGGAATTGTTTCAGCTTGCAAGATCAAGTGGGTTGAATCAATTCTAGTTGAAACAGGTGATTCTGCAGGTGCAAATGGACCATTCGCAATTTCTGACCAAAGGGCAGCTCCATTAAAGCACATTGCAATAGTCCAGATGGCTTGCAATGAAGGCTTGGTTTATTCTATCTGGCTATTCCTGCACCAAATACGGTTGCAATTGCTACAACAGGCAAAGATGGGCAAGGCTTCTGGCCCTGGGCTTTGTCTGCTGTTGAAGCAGAAGTTTAGTGGAGAAGGATCCTCAAATTGCAAACCTGCTTCTTCATAGGTAATGCTTGCTCATCTATAACACAAGTGTCAACAGAGAAACCCAGTGTATCATCAGCAACTATATCTTATTTGAGTTGTGCTTCAATCTATTTATTCACATCCAGTCCCTTATAGCCTCCACGTATGAGGAGAGGACATCAATTGCATCTCCTCTACAGTCCAGCTGCAATATAAATATGCTGATGGTACTGCCTCCCAAACTCAGATGAACTCTCTCACTGGTTTTTCAATAGGGGAGAAAGCACCTTATGTATTACTCTCTCATCCGCCACCCAGTATACTGAAATTGAAAATGTTTCCACTGAGGAAGGAGCAGCCTCCAATTCCTAATCCTGCTGTCATTTCCAGGAAGATATCATGTTTAATGGTACTGAAAGCTGCTGAGAGGTTCAATAGGACCACAAAAGTCACGCTACTCTCATCCAGATTCTTACACAAGAGAGCAGCCAATGCTGTCTCAGTCTCATTCCCAGATCTGAATCCCAACTGAAAGAAATTAATATAATCTGTTTCTTCTGGAGTGCCACAAAGTTGATCTGCCAATACCATCTCAACAACCATCAACACAAAAAGGAGGTCGGGGACCAGACAATAGTTATCCAAAGCTCTGGAGCTTCTGAAGACTCAACCTATTCAGAAAGACCATGCCACAGCTCCCTTCAGGAAGAGAGTCATATAGAGACCTTTCAGAAATAACGGCAGTTAGCAAAATATTAATTATTCCCAGGAAAACAAGAAAAATTAGAAAGAAACTAAATATAAGCGTAGGGAGGAAAGGGAAAATTCTCAGCTTTTCAACATAGTGTTATTGTAGTCTATATCAATAAAGCAGAAATGCAATATTGTAATTTCTTGGACATGACTTGGTCTACTCAAAAGCCTGACTCTTTAAGACTTTTGTCTCTTTCTGCAAAGACAGCCATCCAGGAGTCGTGGGGGCGCAGTGGTTAGAATGCAGTACTGCAGGCTATTTCTGCTTACTGCCAGCTGTCAGAAGTTTGGCAATTCGAATCTCACCAGGCTCAAGGTTGACTTACCAAGGTTGACTTACCAAGGTCGGTAAAATGAGGACCCAGACTGTTGACTGTTCTGACCCAGCTCCCCAAAACATGACAAAACCTTTGAAGTTAACTCAAAGATTTCTTTATTAGGAGTGCCAGCAGCCCTGGCAAAAAGTTTCTCTCTCAACGCAGACTAACAAGTCCAGCCAGCTGGAAGATGAATAGTTGTCTGCCACATCTATTCATCTCCACCACCACCACCCGGCGCCTTTTATCCCCAGAGCTAGGGTGGGGCTTCGCTAGCAGCGGTGGCTCTTCCTTCCCCAGATTTCCACTGCTCTCCTCTTCTCTGCCTTCTGTGCATCTGCGCGTCAGGCACTGGAACCAGCTGTTTCTCCTCTTCCTCATCAGCCACCTCCAGATCTGGGGGCTGTTGACTCTCCATTTGAGGGCTGACAGATGACCCAGGCTCTGCCTCTGTCTCTCTCTCTCTCTGCCAGTTCCTTTCCCTCTTCCTCCTCGGAGCTCTCAGGTTGCCTTTATGCTGACCCTGGCTCCCATGCCTCCTCCTTCTCTGATTCGGCTGCTGGAGGGGCCGGCGCCCGACAGGCCACAACACTGACTCTGTAAATGCTTAGAGAGGGCTATAAAGGACTGTGAAGTGGTATATAAGTCTAAGTGCTATTGCTATTGCTATTGCTATCCAGATCTAAATGCTGTCCTCTCACTATCTATTCTATGAAACAGCGAGGACAGACGAGGATTTAATGAACACATGGATTCCCAAACTTAAAGTCTGATACAAACAGCAGTCCAGCTGAGTTCCAGCCAAAATTAAATAGGCTCACAATACAATGAAGCTCATGTTAGACACTTCATACTTACTTCATATTAGTCTCAATTGTCTCACTCGTCAACTACTCTGAGTTTGTTATTGCAGATCCAGCTACCAAAAGCATATCTGCATTAAAAATACGTAAAAAATACATGATAAGAAAATATACTTGGGGTATTTTTAAAAATTAAGTTTGCAGAAAATTTGGCTACATGTATTGATGCTTCCACAACAGCATGGATCAATACAGACATTTGCAGTTTTATAGTTTGCAATTTGAAACCTGAATAAAGGCAAACAGCAAACAACATCTACTTAACAAACGAAATGCTTTTCACATATCTCCCCTGTTGTACATTCTTTTAGGCAATCCAATTTCAATTTGGCTAATATGTGTTAATTTCTTATTGTATATGGAGAGCAACAAGTAACTTTAACGATGCATTATTATTCATGCTGAGTTACTTTGACCTATCCTATAGTGAACAGTTGGGAAATTGTACCCCAAACTAATGAACTTGGTTGCTGATACAGCTGCCTATAGAGATGCTAAACATTTTTATAACCATATTTTTCACAATGTATTTAGAATTGGCTGAGGATAAAAATTCTGCATGGCCTGAACAAACACTGTTACTTTTCATTAAAGTCTTTTAATGAAAGTTTTTGGTCTTTATTACCAAATATTCAATTTCTATTTTATTTTATTTATAAAATGTATTTGCTGCCCATCTCATATCCAACGACTCCGGGCAGCTTACATCATAAAAAACATTGAAAAACATTAAACCAAATCAGTTGAATGCACTGCTTTGAGTAGTCAAATTTGCGTTTCTAATATATTTTAGATTACTTCTCTCCTGCAGTTTTATGTTATAAAAATGTATCTTTATTATAATAATTTCTAAAGCTTGTGAAGAGTGCTATGGTTAAGAGATAATTGCTGTAGCTACATATTAAGCACACATTTAGTAAAATACCTATACAGGTAACAATAGCTAGGACAATGGGACTGTCTCCCAAAATAACTGGCAAGGGTAAAAGCTGTTGGAAATGAATGATTCATCAAATCTGCTATGGTGGATTCCCATTGTTTTTTATAATTTTACACCAGAGGAATAGTATTATGTCCTTTATATCCATATAATTATTACCCATAGCTATAGTGAGAAGTTAAAATGGAACTGTAGAAATATAAAAATTGTATTAAACGAGCATCCTTACTTCAGTAAGGAGGTAGAAGAGCCTTCTCCGCAGTGGCCTCTGCCCTCTGGATCATCTTCCCTCCTGAGATGAGATCTGCCTTCATCATTCTGGCCTTCCAGAAGAACCTTAAAATCTGACTCTGCTGGTTGGTTTGAGGTCCCAGTAAGAGTATACTAAGCTGGAGGTGGTTCAGGGGTGAAATCCAGCAGGTTATGACAGGTTCTGGAGACCCAGTAGCAGAATTGTTGAGCAGTTCAGGGAACCGGTAGTGGAAATTTTGAGTAGTTTGGAGAACCGGCAAATACCACCTCTGGCTGACCACAGAGTGGGGACGGAATGGGGATTTTGCAATATCCTGCCCTTGGAGTGGAGTGGGAGTGGAGATTTTGTAGTATCCTTCCCCTGCCATGCCCACCAAGTCACATCATGCCCACCAAGCCACACCATGCCCACCAAGCCCACCAAGCCATGCCCACAGAACTGGTAGTAAAAAAAAATGGATTTCACCACTGAGGTGGTTGACTGAGTGACAGGCACAAATCCAGCTCTGTATTGTCTGTGCTCTTGGTTTAAACTTTTATTTAACTGTTGCTAATCTTAATTGTAATGCTTTTATACTTAGATTTCATTCTATTGTAAGCTATCCAGAGTCAGTCAGGACAGTGAGATGGGTGACATATAAATTTATAATATAGATTTGTTTATATAAATAAGTAAAGGTTTTGGAACCACCACCATCATTATCAAAAAACTAGACAACACAAACATCCCTTTGCAAGAGGGAACATCAGGTTTGCTGGGAAGAGCTGAGGACATTTTTCAGCAATCCATCACTCCTCTCATAGATTTGAAATTATAGCTGTGATTTAATTTGAAAGAATAGACTGTAACTGCCATCTTTATTTTATTTTTTTAACCTCCCTCCCCGCAAATAGACTTGCTTCTATATTCACTAAAGTATCTTGAAGACAGAAGAGGGTGTGATATTGGTGGTATCTTCCTGTGAAATGGGAAAAGAGGGTTTCTTTTTGAATAACCTCATGAAGAAGCAACTCAAGACAATGCCTTATTGTTAGAGATAGCATGTGTGCATTGATTTTCTGGGTTGTTCTGTGTGATTGGCTATTACTCAGAATGATAAGATCCTATTGGTCAACAATTCTCTGAGGACTTTTATTGTTTTTATTTTAGGATATTGGGATATCATGAGCTTGTACACAATTATAAGTGGAGGAATCAAGTCCTCAGAGAATTGTTGGCCAACAGGGTCTTGTCATTCTGGGTATACATGTCCATGATGTCCCAACATCTGAAGATAAAAACAATTTTTTCCCCTTCACAGTGATTAAATGGCCAGTGTTTGGACAATGTTGCCAACTGTAGAATTCCACCATTCTACAGACCATGGTGGCCAACCGCAGAGCAAGAAAAATTCCTGGTACCATTTCATGTCCCAGCACTTCAGATGTTTGGAGTGGAGAAGTGAGGACTTGGTATGAGAAGGACAAAAGAAGGTGATGGAATGAAATGAAGGAAAGATGAGAAGATGCTGCTGAGGAAAGGAAGGAGAAGGAGAAGAGAGAAGAGCAGAAGAATGGGAAAGTGGGAGTAGTAATGTAGATTCTGCTAAAAGAGGAAGGAGAAAGAATGAAAAGAGAAGGAAGAAATGGTGAAGGAAGAGTTATATGTGGCCAGGTGTCCCCATAGTGCTATAGCCTGGAGAAGGACAACAGTCTCTGTACAGGTTTTTCTATGTTATCCATGCACCTGGATCTGTTTTAGAGGGGAAAAGATCTAATCTAAAATGTTTTGTTTTCATTTCCTTTAAACAGGCATCCTGGAGACAATCTTATGGGAGGCAAAAGAAGGAAGAGCTAGATCTACACAATGCACTTGTAGAAGGCTGTCTTAGGAGTAGAACCATCTTCCTCCCAAAAAAGGCCATGTATGTGTCGGTGTGAATAGGAGCCCAAGACTAGCAATTAAGTACATGAAAAACAGAAGTGGGTGTATGTGTATATAACTGATTTTATTAAATGGATTGCTTAATGTCTCATACTTTTCTGTGCTAAGTTAAAAACAATATTGCACCCACAAAAAATCACAGGTAGGTCAATGGGAGAAAAAAGGGCACTTCCTATAGGTTTGTCAACCTGGTCCAGTGCTTGCCAAGAGAAGAGAGCTGACCTTCAGAGGAAAGGTCCTCCTGCAGAAGAATGTGGTGCACTTGTTCACTCATGTTGTTGGATTCAGAGACATCCTGGGAACATTCCCCATTCTCTACTAACCAATCTTTTGGAGTGGTCTAGATTTGCCTTTCCTGCTTTCCATCAAACATGGGAGACTTCAATTTCCATTGACCAGCTGGACAATGTTCCTTGGCAAGAATTTCATCTGACCACAAAAAATGGGGTTTTCTTGACAGCTACATCATGGCATGTTCATCATTTGATTCTGTTAATAGCAGTAACTTTTTTTTAGGATCAAAGGAACATCTTTCTCTGGAAGAGCTTAAGAACATTTACCCAGATCTCTTTAGTTCTTATACCATAAATGATGGGGTTGACAATCCATGGAAGGAATAGGTAAAGTACCTATTGATGAAGTTGTGGACATCCTGACTAGCAGGCTTGGCCAGGCGGTACACGATGGAGGAGATGAGACTGCAAGAATAGATTATGAAGATGACCATAAAATGAGTGCCACAGGTGTGAAAGATTTTGCACCAGAGATGCCAGATGATATGCATAATGCCACATGGATAATACGACTGTAGTAGTCTAAGAGGACACTGAAGTAAAAACATTAGTAATGGATCTTGCCACCAGGCCTACAACTTTATTTCTGGAAGTATCACTGCAAGCCAGTTTCATCAGAGCCATATGCTCACAGACAAAGTGCTTGATAATATTGGATCTGCAAAATCGCACCTGGGAAGCCAAGATCACCACTGGTATAACAACAGCCATACTGCGAACAAGACCCACAAGAATTAGCACCATTAGGAGCTTCCTGGTGACAATGTCTGCATAGGACAGTGGATGGCAAACGGCCATGTATCTGTCCAAAGCCATGATGAGGAGGATATTGCATTCTAGCATGATCATGAAATAGAGGAAGAACATCTGTGTGAGGCATAATGTCAAGGAGATGTGGCTGGTTCCAAGCAGGAAATTGATGAGCATGTGAGGAAAGATAACCGTGGTCCCACAGATGTTTACCAAGAAGAGCAAAGCAATCAGAAAGCACATGGGGGTGTGGATACTCTCTTCCACTTTCACTGTGTAGATCAGAATGGAGCTTCCAACAAGAATGATGATGTGAAGGCAGAAGAAAGGATTGGCAAGGAAATATCTGGCTTCTTGAAAGCTCGGGAAGGCAAAAAGGAGGAAATCTGTGTAAGAGATATTAGCTGTTCTGCTAATATATTCTGGCTCTCATCAGGCATCTTATGTTGCTGAATGATAAAGCAGTAGGGAAAAAATCATTTTCAGAGCAATGTTCCTCAACCTTGGCAGCTTGAAGCGATATGGACTTCAACTTCCAGATTTCCTTAGTCAGCCATGCCACGCATGTTCAAGCTGCCAAGGTCGAGAAATGCTGCTTTAGAGAAATTGTTTTAAGTGGGACTAGCATAAGGCCCAGTGTTGTATCCCACAGGATATACAGGAAAGTTTCTTGCTAGGAGTAGGGCATTGTCCAAAGGGTTGCCTACCTGACCTCTGCTGTACCTGCAAACCATGAGGCTATTAAGTTGCATCACACATTTGCTATCCTTTCACAATCGCATCCACCTGGCAGGCTCTCCTCTCCAGCCCCCTGACCAAAGTATTCAAAAGTCAGTCATGTGAGTATCTTCCCATCTGCTGATCTTGGAATGGTGAGGACTAACAAGAGGGACCAGAATCTAATCAATGCTCCCTCTAGACAACCAATAAGAGTGTAACAGTAATTATGTAGACACTGTTCCGCCTCCTGAGCTATGGCAGCTCTTGGAATGACCCAAATCCTTTTATTTCCTAGCCACAACCTGAAGAAAAGGATGGAGAACAGACTTTCCTTCACTTTTTTCTCTGCTTCCAAATGATCCCCAGTTGATTGTCATCAAAGAATCTTTGCAAGGAGATGAGTGGGCCTCTTGGAAAGAAATCAAATTTCCCATATTCAAACAATATCAAGCTCTACCAAAGGAAGCAGAGAGCTGTGTTCTGTGTTTTCCTCTATCGGTGGAGGGAGAGAGGAAATAGTCCCATTCAAAAGAGAAATGCAGATATGGCTTATGTAGAGTTAAAGAAGGAGCCTTTTTCTAAGGGATGGGTGTGAGTGTGTGTATGCTATGTCTATGAAGATCTTGATACTTGTGAGTCTCAAATGAAGATAAATATGCGTGTCCCAGGATAATGTTGCAGGATCCAATCTGAATTGGGGACCAAAGGTTTATTCTTCCAAGCTTTCAGGCTCATGCTGGAGCCCATCATCAGGCAACTTCTCTCTCTCTCAAGAAAATGTGCATTATGTTGTTCTATGTGTTATATTTATAAGGTTCTTGGTTGTGTTTAGCTATCAGTTGTTAATTAGGTGTTGATGGCTGGCTATTAAGTCATTAACTGTTCTTTCCTCATGCAGGTAGACTCAGATTGCAATGAACAAGTACATGCATTCAATTTTGCAGCCACCACAATTGTTGGCAGAGCAGGAACAAAAATAGCCAGAGAAATCATTGAAGCCTGGGAAGCAGGCCCCTTGTCAGTCAACAGGACTAATTTACTACCAGTTTATAGGTACTTAGGAGCCAAGGGTGCAGCCGCACAAGGAAACAACAATCAATGACTTTATGGCCAACACCCTAATTAACAACTAGTAGCTGCACACAACCAGGCACCCTATCAATACAATGCACAGAACAGCCCAGTTCATATATTCTGGAGAGAGAGAGAGAAGTTCCCTGATGATGAGTTCCAGCATGAACCTGAAAGCTTGGAAGAATAAACCTTCTGTCCCAGTGACTGAAGTTGCAGATTGGATCCTGCAACTTGTGTGTCTGTCTGAAGTGGCTTCCAATGATCTCTATTCTAGTTTTATATTCTATAAATAAAGAAGAGAAAAGGGTCTTTGGACTTTGGACTTGAGGAAAGTTGTGACTGCAAGAGAGAAGATGGTTGAAAGAAAGACAAAACATTTGCACTCGTCTCTTTGCCATCTGGAGAAGAAACAATGGAGAAACAACGAACACAATTCAGCCAGTATGGATTGCTGACTGCAAGATCTTGGGGGCTTTCGTCCACTTAGGGAAACTTGGTTTGCCTCACCTATTCAACTGGTCCCCTAAAACACAGGCAAACGTTGCAAATTAATATGCTCCATAATGGTCACTGGCCTGGAGGAAAGAACTAGATTTCTATTTTTACTTCTTTATAAAGTAATTCCAAAGACCTGTCCCGGAGATAAAGGGTGGGATTAAGAGTCTTCTGTAAGTAAGAAGGCCAGTCTCTAAATTTGAGAAATAAAACTTGTTCTTGCTTCAGCTCCAAGCAGTCTGCCAAGCCTGAATCTGTTCGGGGTGTAGGATTGTTTATATCCTAACATAACCCTGATATGGCCCTCAATAAAATCGAGTTTGATACCCTGCCTGGACTAGATTTTCAGAATCGAGACAGTTGATTCAATAAGCCATGCTTAATAGAAATATTAAGGCTAAGGAACTAAATGGGAGCTGAAACCGAAAATTAAAAGACATAATAACTGGAGTCTACAAGGTTTATCTCTGCCTCCTCTAATCAGGATGGACACACACATAGCATTTATATAAAACAACACAGGCACTTTCCTATAACACATTATTTGGGTTCTGATTCATATCTAGCTTCTACTATGTCCTAAATTGCTGCCCATTTCTTGGATCTCTACTTCTCAGATCCTCAGAACTTTGACTGCTCTTCCCTTGAAAGACAGGAGCCCCTTCCCTCCTTTTTAAATATTAACTCAAGCAAGAAGTTTTCTTAGTTCTAAGTTGCTCAGAGTTTGAATTTCTCAGGTTTGATAGTATTGATTTAGACTGGCTAGCTAGCTCTGATTAATGGAAAACAGTTACCGATAAGTCTTTCATTTTTAACTCTTTGAGACACTTTGAGCTCTTGAGACAGGATTTTTTTATTCTTGCCATTTTGTTTGCTCCTTCCTTCCCAATTCCACAAGGGCAGCAGGATAACCATAGGACAAAAAAACCTTTTGGAAGCTCCAGTTTTCTGAGTGATTAGACCTGCAATCTTCTGACCAGGCTCTAAAGCCATAGAAACCGAATAAATTGCAGAGCTGGGAATTTCCTATCCAAATTTATTTATTTCAATTCCTTTTCCTGTTATGTTACCTTACTTTTTGCCCCCACCAAGTTTTTCCACTGATGTTCTCTCTTTTTGTTCTCTTTATTGGGACAGGTTTTCCTTTCCCAAGAACGCCTTTTTAAAAGTTTTACAACCTCCTGGACATTTATCTATGGTCATGTTCGGCCATTCCTGATCATTTGCAAGGACTGGCCATATGCAAATTGTCCCAAGTATGTCATGTTTTCAGAACACGTATCAGGGCAAACTCTAGATTGTTTTGTACAACTAGCTAGTGGGTGGAATTTAAAAGCCTTCTCTGTTCAGCCTGATCCCAAGTAGAGTAACTTGTGTGTTTCCCATTAGACCAAAGGGGCTCTTCCTGCCTGGATGGGGCTCTGCACAGAGGTTCAGGAGAGCCTCTGTTTGTCCTCCCTATCTCCTACAAACAGAGAGTTTCTGGAAGGGCAGCAAACCCTCATTGGACAAAGAAAGCAGTCTGGAGAGTTGAGTTCTTCTGCCTGGATTGCCTTCCCAGGAGAGCCGCACAGAGGCCAATTAGCTTTAATGAGCTGGACAATCCTGCTGAGCCATCCAGGGCTGGCTGGCTCCAGACGACCAGGGCTGCTGCAACAATTGCCACTGTCTCCCAGGGCCAACAGGTCCAGCCTCTCCTTTGGGCCCTAATTTGATAGAGAAAACTTTTCTGGATGTTTGTGAGACAACTTGGCTCTCTCCCTTGCACCTGCCCTGTCTGAGTCCCAGCTGGCATTTCCCCTCTGGCTTTTGCTAAGAGTCTGTTAAGTTTGCTAAGAGTCAAGAGGGCTCCTGTTGCAGGGCTAACATGGAAAGTAGGACTTTGAAACGGAGGGGGGAGGGGCAACTTTTCTAGAAGCAAATTCCAGGCACACATGTGTGGAAAAAAAGCAAACACAAACCTTGAAGATCGAGAAACCATCCCTCCCTCTTCTTTGGTGAACATCAATGGATCTTCATTGGCCATTATGTTCTCCATTTATCCAGTTTACTTCCATTACTCTTTCTGCATTAGTTTGCAAACTATTCCCCTAAAGCTCAGGTGCCTTTGGGGGCAGGTTTTGTAGGCCTTTTTCCCAGATGAACATTTTGTGGAACCTTGTCCTCCACTTCCTCTCTCTAAGACTTAGCAGGGAATCTCACAGGCTTTGGAAAAGGAGCAGATCTTATGATCTCCTGTCTTATTTTCTTCTAGAAAAGCTTTAGAATGTCTTGCCTTTGATGCTTTTTGGACTGCTAGTGCAAAACACAGATGACTATTATAGAATAGAATGTGGACAATGAATATAATTTTGTTTTATTAATTGGGGCTGCTTTTGTACTTCTTAGCCATACATCAATGCAGGCATCTCACTGATATCTAGGGAACTTTACCTCAGAGTGTCATAACATCTGACAATCAACCAAATAATACTGTAAAATAGCAAGTTTAAAAGCAAATAAAATATTACAGTGAATGAAAAAACAAAAAAAAATTGGATATGATGTCTGATGAAATCAAAAAGTATTCCAAGTGTCATTTAAAGCTGCAAATAATCCTTTTCTGAATAGAGTAGGGCTCATGGCATGTGATTCTTCTGCATTCAGTGGATCACATTTTAAATGTTGCGGTTGTTGAATGGGAAAGAGGAAGAGGAGCAAAGGCCTTTCCAGCAACCTCCCCTTTCTTGGTGGGACCCCATCCCCAGAAAGGACCTCCCATTTCTTTTGGGGGACCCTGGGCAGGAAGAAACCATTCCCTTATTGGATTAACTTCAGTGGTGGGTTTCAAATTTTTTACTAATGGTTCTGTGGGCGTGGCTTGGTGGGCGTGGCAGGGAAAGGATACTGTAAAATCTCCATTCCCACCCCACTCCAGGGGAAGGTTACTGCAAAATCCCCATTTCCTCCCGATCAGCTGGGACTTGGGAGGCAGAGAATAAATGGGGGCGGGGCCAGTCAGAATTTTTACTACCAGTTCTCCGAACTATTCAAAATTTCTGCTACCAGTTCTCCAGAACTGGTCAGAACCTGCTGAAACCCACCTCTGATTAACTTCCTCAAAATCTCAAGGCTGGGTTAGTTGTATGGATTTCATTTGAAGTTCTGAAGCTCAGGCTGTAATCCAGATTTTTAGGAAATTCCACTGAACGCCCCCCTGGATTTTTCTTGCAAGAGAGACACATCGGCTCTCATTCTTTGTGCTACATTCGCCTGTTCTCTTGATTTGGGGAGTTAGTAGTTCATTCAAACTCCATTTACTATGTTTTAAAAATTGTAACCGGAGTCGCACATTACAGGCAGTCTTCCACTTACGACTGGCCACTTAGTGACTGTTTGAAGTGACGATGAATCTACCAAAGGTATTTTGCAACTTGATTTCAAAGTTATGATGGCTGCACACACACACACACACACACACACACACACAGAGTCATGCAATCACATGACTGTTTGCAATCACAGGCTGCTTGGCAACAGGCTCATGTTTACAGCCATTTGCAGTGTTCCACAGTCATGTAACTACAATTTTTAATGTTTTTGCCTGTTTCTGGCATTTATTTTCAGTTTCCAGAAAAAGCTCCTGTTGCATATAATGGATTTGCTTAACACACTGCAGCAAAAAGTCTGGTCTGGTCACATGGTGACCCACTTAACAACCACAATGATAACTGTAATTGTGTTTTCATTTACTCATCTATCTTTTGGGTGGTCATTTCACACATTTCACATCCAGGTTAACATTAATCCAGATTTAATGTATGGTATAAATGTGTTGTAGGAACACAGACAATATATCTGTCTGAAAATGCTTATGTATAAATATACTATATGGAGCTAAATACCACACATATAAATAAAGTGATCTACAAATGGAAAATCTCATCTGCAGGATTTTATCCAGTTTAAAAAAAAAACGATTTGAATAAAATCCACCAGATGGCAGTATGGCTCATTTATCAAGATTCCAGTACAAAATACATAACCTGTAAAGTTTTTTTCAGATTTAAAACAATTGTACATTATATTTAATTTGCATCACTTAATGCCACCAGTTATTTAGTCTCTCTTTCTCTCTCTCTCAAATTTCTCTATTATGGCTGAAAGTTTTCACAACAAACTTCAGGATTAAAACATAAATCTCAAATTTCTGTTTCTTATCCTTGCCTCTGTGCTCTCTCTCCCTCTCTCCCTCTCTCTCTCTCTCTCTCTCTCTCTCTCTCTGTGTGTGTGTGTGTGTGAGTGTGAATGTGAGTGTGAGTGTGTGTGTGTGTGTGTGTGTGTGAGAGAGAGAGAGAGAGAGAGAATTATTCTTGGTTGAATTTATGACAATCTTGGTCAAGTCATGATTTAAATAAATTTATCTCTCTCTGCAGTTAAAGATGGCTAGGAAATCATTCAAAGACAGCAGGATATGTTGTTATTAAAAACGATTTCTTTTGATCTTTCAGCAAAATGAATACATGGTTTTTCCCACAGGCTCAAGGGCTCATGTTCCAGAAATTGAAGGCTTGGGGGATCTCTCCTTCCCTGATGCAACTTCCAGCTCTCTTGGCTGTACCTGCCTCCTCTTGGCCACCAGGATGGGTTGCATCACCCAGCCAAGAAGACCAAGGACAGCTGGGCCAAGGGCTTTCCTGGGGCCTTACTGGCAAGCTGCCAAGGAAGCCACAGCTCTGGATTTGCTGCCAGGTTGGATGTGGGCAGCCCCAGGCATGGCGGTACTCATTTGTCAGAAGACTGTCTGAGTAATTCCAGACTTGCTTCATTCCCTAAGTGTCCTCATAGCTGAGTCCAGGACTGTAAGGCAGCTGTGAGAGAAGAGAGGCTATCCAGAAAACTCTGAATGGCACCCAGAATGCAGAAGAAGAAGAAGAAGAAGAAGAAGAAGAAGAAGAAGAAGAAGAAGAAGAAGAAGAAGAAGAAGAAGAAGAAGAAGAAGAAGAAGAAGAAGAAGAAGAAGAAGAAGAAGAAGAAGAAGAAGAAGTAGTCATCCCTTGTGACATACCTTCCCGATCATTCAGATTGCTTCCAAAGGAATTCTGCAGCCAGCAGTACACGGCAGTTTTACAGGGTAAAAACCCCAGAAGAAATGAAGAGTCAGCCAAACATGGGACAATTTGTGGGAAGTTGTCCTGGACAGACCTGGCTGGGCCCCCTTTGCCCTCCTCGTGACAATCCCTCCCACGGTTTCATTTTGTCTTTCCTTTGGGGTTGGAAGACTTTCTTGACCAAACCATCTTGAGGATCAATTCAAGCAAGACAGCTGTTGGGCTTTTGATGAGGAAAGACTTCTGGGCTTTTTCTAACCTTTCTAAGGTCTTGCGGTAACTACTGGGTGGAAGCTGTGAAGTTTCAGGCTCCCATATGTTTTACATTCATCATATTCATATTCATGCTCCACATGTGAAGCCTCTGGACCTTTTCTCCTTCACTGGGGTGGTGGTGGTGAATCATGACAAATGCCTGGCAGCTAACAGCCTCCTTCAACTCCATCATTTTCATATCACAGCAGGAAAAGATATATGTTGGAAACACCACATCAGCAAGTTGTCCTGTCCTGGAGAGTCATGGGGAACCATCAAAAGCCTACTTATCCAGAGATAGTTGGTGCCAATCTCCCTTATTTCTTTATTGTGCCTGCATCCCTGTTTAGCACCAAGAAAATTGCCAGCATGAACAGTAAGCAGCAGCTCAATGAGGGACGACTTGTCTGGTTGTGTGTGATCACCCACCATCATGAACAGATCAACGGCAACATAAGAAATCTCCCACCCATCTTTTAATGGAGAGTCATCAAAATCTCTTTAGTATTTGCAGATGCAGCTCCTGTACACAAGCCAAAGTGAAAATGTTCACATTATTAACTGACTGAGTTCATACTTCATGCTAAGCCATTGTTACTTTAGTCATCGTTTATTGACTACAATGGTATTGTAGTCAATAAACTACAATATCATAAACTACTTTATATTAACTACAATGGTAGGATGCATAGATCACACTATGTCCAAACCAGAGAGGTCACAATGGGACTTAATATTTTAAGTTATCCTTTGGGAACTTCCTTCTTCCCTTGAAAGGAAACAATATAAAAAACCCAAATGAAATTCCCTATCAAGGCAATGCTAGTCTTTCATTCAGCTTGAAAAATTGTGCCATAGTTTTCGGCATTTCTTTGCCTGAGTATATTTGGCCTGGAGAGTTTAGAATTGACTCTCAGCAGTTGTGGGAATGACAGCCAATTGATTGTGGGTGGTAAAAGGGTATCTGGAGTGATTCCTGGAAGATCAGGCAGTCACTGGCTATTGTCTGTAGGGCTTTTTTCCCAGCTCCTGAATCCCAGGGAGCAGCAGCAGCTCCATAATAGCAGTTTCTGGGGAAGAGATGAGGATGAATCTATAGACCCAAATCTATACAGTGGGTCTGAGGGACCTAGAAGGCTGAACCAGATTATGGGCCTAGGGGCCTGGTCCAGCCTCATAGCTCTTATAGAGCTAAATTGGTAAGAAGATTGTTCTTGCTTACAGGAAAAGGTATGCATTTATTTAATAACAAGTTTCCTATTCCATTCCAGCGTTGAATCTCTGGATGGTTAAGTTTGGACAAAGTGGAGTCTTCGAAGATGTGGTAACAGCAACACCAGTAAACTCCAGATAATGTGCTGGCATTTGCAGGTTTCTCTATGTCATCCATCTCCCCTCCCAACGGTGTCTTTTGCAGGGCCTTGGCAGAAGGAAGGGGTGGGATTGGCCACTTTGGCAATCACTTTCTAATGTCTCCCTTGGACTTGGAGACGTTCCTCAGTCACCAGTTTAAGCAACAGTAGCTGTTTTTACATACTGAACATTGAAAGTGTGTAAAGTTTCTCCAATGTCTAATGAGATGAAATGTCCAGGGCTTAATTACTGGGTTACCACCTCTAACTCTCTGGCTAAACTCAAGTTGGCCACTTTGGTCCAGCAGGCACTAATGAGGGCCAGGCTATTAACGGTTGCAAGAAACAAACAACAGCACACTACCTCCTTGGGGTCCCACTTAAATGGTGAACAGAACTTGCTGGCCTCAAAGGAGTTGATCCACTACCAGGTTCTCCCAGGTGAAGAGACAGGTCCCTGAAGCTGGCCATCCAGAAGACCAGAGGAGTAACATATGAAATGATTTGGTTTTCTATATCCATCCAAACAAATGAGATTAACAATAACTAAATAAAATGGGGGAGGGGGTCTACTAATGAAAGGAGTTCATCTGTCACCAACTCTCCACCCTGGCTCTTCGTGGCCCCTTCACACAAGGGCCCTTGAAGTGACAAAAGGAGCAGGCCCTGGACAGGTTCATATCATATAGGGAAGGATATATGTTGGAAACACCACATCGGCAAGTTGTCCTGTCCTGTCCCAGGCCATGTACACCTCCCCAGGGACATGGCTGACTGCTGAGTTCATCTTGCAACCCCATTTTGTGAGGATGATGGCTCTTCTTGCCAGCTACCAAATGGCAAATGCCAGTGAGGCTCTCTGCCTGAGGGAGCCACTTTTACAAACAAGGCTGATCCAACTTTCCTTTTCTGTTGCTGCAAGTTGAAAACATGATTTTGTAAAGGCCTGCAATTATTTTACATATCTCTGCATGTAAGCTGATTTACAGAATGGGAGACATTTGGAAATATATACATGTGTGTTTGTGTCAGCACTGAAAAGCATTTGTATATCCCCCCCAACACACTATTATATTTATATCTCTGTGTCTCTCCGTCCATCCATCTGTCCGTCCATCATGCCACCGGCCAAGAATAGCTTGTGCTCTGCATATTGCTATGAGAAAAGTTTGAAAGCAAAAAGGGGGGAAATGAAATGGATAAGGTTGTGAGTAACAGGAGATGACAACTAGAAAACTGAGTCAGGACTATACTGACTCCACATACCCAGTTTTCTGTGCAAGATATAGGTGCAAGATATAGGTCTTCCTATTTACTCCTGGGACAAGGATCTGTACAAACTATGTTACCCACTTCTATTCAGGTGTTCTAGAATGGGTGAAATGGTCAGAGACTCATATTTTCATTGTCATAATCATGACAAATTATTTATATCATTTTGGGGAGGGGGGAGCAGGAAGGATGTGAAAACACCTCTCGAATCTATCTCCTCCCCTGAAGCTTATTGGGATAGTGGAAAGCAACCTTCTTTGTGGCCCCATAGCTGTCAGTCACCACCAACCCTTACAATAGGTTGCCTCTTCACAAACACAAAATGCATTTTTTGTAGATTCCTTTCTTAAAGTTTGGCACCCTAGGCAGCTGCCTAGCTTACCCTTTATGGACAGTGCCAAACAGTGCCGGACATAGATGCCAAGAAAGCCATGGAAGCCCTGAAGTATCAAAATCTGAAAAGCAAAATTGAAAGATTATGGCATAAAACAATTGTGGTGGTCACAGTAGTTATCAGCACAACCAAAAAATCTCGGATGGCACTTTGAGAATCTGTACATTGACCAAATTTCCATCCGTCAATTGCAAAAGGCCACTCAGCTTTCAATCTGCACATATACGACAACAATACATTAGGACGTTGCAGATTGTTGGGAAGAACTCAATGTGTATGAGCCAATGTGCCAACACCAGCTAAAGAACTGGATGCTGTGGTTTCACATCGTTGGGTATATAAAAATAACAACAATAACAACAAAACCTCAGAAAAAAAATATATAAAAGATTACAAAAAATACAGCTATCCAAAGTAACATGAAACAAAACAAAACAAAAAAGGAGGGAAAGGGGAAAATAGGTCACACCAGTGGTGGGTTTCAAATTTTTTAACTACCGTTTCTGTGGGTGGGCTTGGTGGGCGTGGCATGGCTTGGTGGGCATGGCTTGGTGGGCGTGGCAGGAGAAGGATACTATAAAATCTCCATTCCCTCCCCACTCCAGGGGAAGGTTACTGCAAAATCCCCATTTCCTCCCAATCAGCTGGGACTTGGGAGGCAGAGAATAGATGGGGGCGGGGCCAGACAGAATTTTTACTACCGGTTCTCCGAACTACTCAAAATTTCCGCTACCGGTTCTCCAGAACTGGTGAGAACCTGCTGAAACTCACTTCTAGGTCACACCTATTAATCAAATCTGGAACAAAATTAGGCTCAGGCTACAAGTCTGATTGAAATTCGTGTTGCAACCAATGGATCAACACTCGGCTGATTTGAAAAAAGCAGACTCTGCACTTGCAAGAAAACACTAGGAAGAAAAAAAAAATCAAATGTTAAGCACCTTTCTGTAAAAAATCATTTTAAAATTATGATTCTGTAACACCACAAGATATAAAATCTATGTCATAAAACAGTGCTGGATTTAGGCCTAAAATATACAAGCTACAGCTTAGGGTCTTACAAAATTTCAGATTTTTTTTTCTTTTAAAATTTTATGTAGCTTTTTATATGTACTGTAATCTGCGAGAGAGATCAAGCCAACCAAATGATAAATGCTAAACATAAATTAACATCTTTAAATATTCTTCTCAGCTTTTATTCTTCTCATGTTTCCTGTAACCTGTTCCTATTGATATCTTATGATTTATCACTTTGTTGATTGTATCTTATGATTTATTATTGTATCATGATTTATGATTTATCACTTTGTTTGTTTATATGTACACTGAGAGCTTATGCACCAAAGACAAATTCTGTGTGTGTCCAGTCACACTTGACCAATAAAGAATATTCTATTCTATTCTATTCTATTCTATTCTATTCTATTCTATTCTATTCTATTCTATTCTATTCTATTCTATTCTATCATATTTAATATCAAAACAATTCCACATCAATCTACTTATGCACATTATTATTGGTTGTGAATGACCTCTCCCATTTTTCAGAGTATGCTAAGCCTCTTGGTAGATGTTGCAGTTATTTATTTATTTTCTGAGTCCAGAATGTATGTTATAGCAAAAACAATGTCCAAAAGTAGATTGATGTGGAATTGTTTTGGTGTTAAAGTTGTTAATGTTATAGTTAACATGTATCATTTGGCTGGTTTGATCTCTTTTGGGCAATTTACCAAAGTTCCTGTAAGGCAAGACAATGGATGGAAACTAATCAAGGAGAGAAGCCACTTGGAACTAAGGAGAAACTTCCTAACAGTGAGGTCAATTAACCAATGGAACAGCTTGCCATCAGAAGTTGTGGGTGCTTCATCACTAGAGGTTTTTAAGAAGAGACTGGACAGTCACTTGTCTGAAATAGAATAGGGTCTCCTGCTTAAGCAGGGGTTGCACAGAAGACCTTCAAGGTCCCTTCCAGCTGTATTATGATTGATTGATTGATTGTAAACTATGAGAGAGATCAAACCAGCCAAATGATGTATGCTAACCATAACACACAATACACATAAAAAGCCACATAAAATTCTAAAAGCCTAAAAAGGCAAATAAGACAGGTGGGACACAGTTGGAGCCCAATGGAGGATGACTTATTCACCCTACTTTGTGATGCTACTGAGGCCAAGACAAAATTTGTCCTCCACCTTTACATCCTCCCAACTCACTGCAGCTTTGGGCTTCCTGTTTTGTTTGGGCCATGTGATAGGAAGCAGAGAGTTTCGAAGGGTCAGACCTCCCTCTATGGACAAGTGCCTGGGTTTCAATAAAGATTTAGACGTAGCACTGTTCTGGGACAATTACTTCTTAGCAGGCAGCTTTCTGAATTCCAGACTTCTTCAGTCGGACAGGATGAAGATGCAAGAAAGGAAATGATGATGGGGCTGGATGCACTGATGGGATTCAAACATTTTTTACTACCGGTTCTGTGGGCGTGGCTTGGTGGGCGTGGCAGGGAAAGGATACTGTAAAATCTCCATTCCCTCCCCACTCCAGGGGAAGGTTACTGCAAAATCCCCATTTCCTCCCGATCACCTGGGACTCGGGAGGCAGAGAATAGATGGGGGCAGGGCCAGCCAGAGATGGTATTTGCTGGTTCTCCAAACTACTCAAAATTTCCACTACCAGTTCTCCAGAACTGGTCAGAACCTGCTGAATACCACCTCTGGCTGAATGGGCAAAGCATGGGACTGGGCAATTTTCTGGGTTCGGTGCTTGGATTTGTTACACCAAACCTTTCCAAAGAGATGAAGGAAGGAAAAAAATCACAGCATTGTATGCTACTTTCCTGCACCCATGTTTGAAGAGATCATAACAAAGCTGCCTTGAGTATGAGGAAGAGTAAAAAAAAAAAAAAATTGACCCTACACAAATCAATAAATGAAGCAGCAGCATAAAACCAAGACTACTGATCAGAGCATCACTGCAATGTATGATACAGCAGCAGTTTTAAAAATGCACATAAATAAAACACAGATTACCAGCCATGTTTCAGAAGGTTTGAAGTGGTTAGTTTGCATCTGGCCACTTCTGAGATGGGGAGATTTTAGGTGGGGAGGGACCCCTGATAGCACATTGTTATCTTCCAAGTGAAAAGACAGGACAAGAAAGAGTTTAGTTGCCAAGCAAGTGGACCTGGAGTGGGAAATCTTTCACCAGGAGAATCTGCTAATATGGTTTTTGCTTACTAAGGAATTATGCTTACACTTAGCCAGACTAAGGGAATTATGGGAATCTTACTTTCCATTTAGGCGGGTCTATCAAAAGAATGATTTGCTCAAAAAATATTTTTTTAGACCTTATTGATGCTTTGAGGTTTTCAAGCCAAGCCAACACTTAATTGCCGCTAGCCCCTGCTGGCTTGTAAAATCCCTCAAGGTGCTGGAAATAGCAGCATAAGTATTTCACCAAGAAGTGCCAGCCAACATTCTTGCAGAAGTGACCAAGCTGACTTGACAATTTGGTAAGTTAAATGGGTGATCATCTTTGTGGGATGGAATTTTAGCAAACAGAATTCAGATCTCCACAGACTGGGATGGCGGCTTGGAAGGATGGGTCCCCTTGCAAAAGGGCCAGGATCCTGGCCAGCTTCTGTTTACACAAAAGTGGGTCTTGCTGCTGTGATCCATTGTCCAGGTTGACAGCCTTGCTCCCTGCTCTGGTTTCCTTGATCAGAAGCTGATTCCTTCATGGTTGGTGGGGAAGGGAAACTGCAAGAGGGCTGGGTCTCAAGGGAAGAAGGTGGTCTGGGAACCAAAGAGCTGGGGCAGCACTTGACGGTGGCTGTCCTTAGAAGAGGCTGATCTGGAGTCCTGCAGCCAGTTTAACTGAGCAGGACATCATACGATATTTTAAAGGCAGTTGCTCTCCAAGATTTTCAAAATCACGGAATTGTGCCAAGTAATTCATTCGCATGGTTTTCCATTATGGGTTAGGGTAACGAATGCAATATCTTGAAAAACATGGATTTCACTTTTAGGAATGAATGCATCTGAGTTTCTTATCCAACTTTTACCATTGAAGGTCCACATTTTAGTATAAGAAATCTGAATCTGTCTGCTTTATTGCTTCCAGGACTGGCTACCTAGAGGTCTCAAAAGAAGTCCATGGACCAAACCTACCTTCCTTTTCAAAGGATTGAGATGGGGGCGTGGGATATGCTGGGCAGTTTGTTTTAGTGTGATGCTCCTTCAATTCATTTCTTTCCCACCTTGTTTGGGTCCACATGTCTATCTGGCAGTTAGAAAATGTGGCATAAGAGTAAATTTGTAGAAGACTTTTTGTGGGGTGTTTGATGAATGGCTGAGGGCACAAGGTCTGTTAAGAACATTGTTAAGAACATGCTGCAGTGCTGATGTGATTATCTAGATACAGAGGTTATGGGCAACTCAGCAGAGAATCAGAACAGGGACTTCTAAGAAGATTATCTCAGTTATAGATGAGGCTGGAAAGCCATCTTTATCCACTTTCCCTTTCCTCCAAGCAAAATGAGGCTAACAGGATTGAGTAGGTGGACAGCCCCATTATTGGAAGCATATGGATATACAAGGAAAGCTATGAAGACCTGGATTTGACCCCAGGAAAAATTGGGGTTAATGGAGTTCAGGTATAGGTGTGCAGCATATGGATTTTAGTGATCTAACCTGGCTGCTGTCATGTTGGCATGAACTAGCAAATGGAGAGAGAAAAGTGGAGAAGAAACTTAGTTGAAGGACAGTTCTGATGCCACAGGGGTTCATGAGCTAGCCAGAGCTGTTATGGGGAGATGTTGAGGTTGCAGACTCATTGTTCTAGTATGTAGGTATTAGAATTTACTCAGTTGGTTGACTCAGCCTTCCAGCCTTCCAAGGTTGTTAAAATGAGGACCCAGATTGTTAGGGACAATATGCTGATTCTGTAAACCACTTAGAGTGGGCTGTAATGCACTGTGCAGCAGTATATAAATCTAAGTGCTATTGCTAGAGCCTGGAGCCCTGGAGGACATCCACCTCTTTAGCTGCTAGGGAATACAGTACTGATCTGACCCAAAATTGGAGAGAGGGAGAAGGGGGGGAAAAATAATACAGAACTGGCTGGAGAGAAAATTTGAAGTTACACGAGTGTGCAGAGCAGTCTTCAGTTCTTGATTGGTGAGGAAGAACAAAGGTCCATGGGTGGCTTCCCTGAATGAAGGAAAACAAAGACTCAAAGAGATGACATCTACATCCAAGATGGGAACAAAGGAAGGGTTCATTGGTCATTGGTGAAGTCCTGGTCTCTGGAGAAGGACTGGGCAGAAGACCCTGAAAGTGATTCTTCTCCCAACAGAGAAGTAGAAGACGATTCTCTGAGTGGTTCCAGGAGAAGTTCAAGCCACACTGAGCACAAGACAGTAATATCCCAGCCCTTTGCTTTCTTTTCATTCTCTCTTGATAAGCCCAGAAACAGGGGAGGGAGATGGAGAAAAGAGAGAGCCAGTGGGAGAGATAGAAGGGAGGAGTCTCTGGGAGAAAGTTAGGATGGAATCAGACACCAGGTGAACCACAGGATTGTGTTATATATGCCTGTTGTAAATCCTTGTTGTAAATAGCTTTGCCGTAAATTTAAAAAGCATAAAAGCCCCCCCCCATGTCTTGTTTTCTGTTAATTGCCACCCTTGCAAAGCAACATACACCTCCAGTTCAAAAATAATCCCATCACACTGAGAGAAGGTATTTAGACTTGGTTTTTCCCTTCTTTTAAACTTGTTTTAAAAATTGTATTATGTTTTTATTATAGTTCACTGCCCAGAGTTTCATTGGTTAGGTAGATAGTGGTATACATTTTTTAATCAGGCAAACAAATAAATAAACTTTAAATATTCATGTTTCCAGCTGCAGGAATGATGGTCTGCCTTGGGATGTGTTGATGATATGACCTCTGCTTTCTACAACACCTGTCTCAGCCCATCTAGCTTCTTACTCATGGGTGTTCCTCAACTGGAAGCAGTCCATGCATGGTTGTCCATCCCCTTTGGCTCCATGTACATCATGGCAGTGTTGGGGAACTGCACCATCCTCTTCATCATCAAGGCAGAGCCCAGCCTCCACCAGCCTATGTACCTCTTCCTTTCCATGCTGGCTGTCACTGACTTGGTGCTCTCCTCCTCCGCTCTGCCCAAGCTGCTAGCCATCTTCTGGTTCAATAGCAAAGAGATTGGCTTCCACTCATGCCTGCTCCAGATGTTCACCATTCATTCTTTTGCCACTGTGGAATCAGGAATTTTCTTGGCTATGGCTTATGACCGTTATGTGGCAATATGTACCCCATTAAGACACAAGACCATCTTAACCCATTCGACTGTTGTTAAAATTGGGGTGGCAGCTCTCCTGAGAGGTGTCCTTTATATCTCGCCCCTTCCTTTGCTTGTGAGGAGACTGACTTACTATCGCACCAACATCATCGCACATTCTTATTGTGAGCACATGGCTGTGGTGATGCTTTCCTGTGACAACACCTCCATCAGCAACATCTATGGCATGGCAATTGGCTTTCTGGTACTCATCGTTGATTCCCTGGGTATTGGTCTGTCTTATGCATTGATCCTCCGGGCAGTGATGAATTTAGACACAGCAGAGGCCCAGCTCAAATCTTTTAGCACTTGTAGCTCCCACATTTGTGCCATCTTAGCTTTCTACATCCCCATAGCAGTCTCCTCTCTGACCCACAGGTTTGGCCATCAGGTGTCTCCTCCGACTCATATTCTTCTGGCCAACTTCTATCTCATCTTTCCCCCTGTCTTAAATCCCATTGTTTATACTGTCCGGACTCAAATAATGCAGAGGAAGTTAATCAAGATGTTATCCTGGGCTCAGAGGCTAATCAGACGCCTTTTGTAAGGTTTTTAGAAAGGTTTTTGTTTTGGTCCTTTAATGACTTTAATGAATTAATCTCAACCCTGAGCTGTCCAGATAGTAATGTCAATGTCCTGACATGATGGCTGTAGGTTGTTTGAGTCTACATGGGCTGAATAGGCTCAGGGAACTCAATTCTGCCAATGCTAAGTAGTTGTAATTATTTGGACTCCTCTGGAAATGGAGATCTGGGGAGTAATCATCATTGGTCTTGGGTGGGGTGCTACTTCAAACTGGGGACTTTCCTGGACTCACTGTTCCTGCTTAGGAGCCTGTGACACTGTAACTAAGAAAGTCCAACTGATCCAATGTTCCAATTGTTCCTACTCCTGATGCACCAATTGTTCCTACTCCTTGAATAGGAGGCCTTTCAGATGATCACTTATGCACTAGTCAAGTCATCACTAGACTATTACAATTGATTCTACAACAGGCTGCCCTTAAAACCATCTAGAAGCTACAGCTGGTCCAAAATGCAGTGATGCACGCCATGATGCCCTACTATGATCAACCTATGTGTCATCTGTGCTTCATGAGTTGCATTGGTTACCACTTCTGGGTGTAATTCAGTATGCTGGTTATCACATATAAACCCTTGACATGCAATGGATGATAGTTTCAACAAATATGCAACTGCATGATTGGAAGTATATCTGGTCAATGGAGTCTCTTTTAGGTTAACTTCCCCCTTATCTCCTCCAAATCATTGAGCCAGAGCAACTTCTACCTTTGTGGTCACAATGCCCATCAACTAGGGACATTCTGAATCCAATGTTTTGGCTTCTGTCTTGCAGATTTTTCTTAGTTCACATTCCCATTAGTTGGCCCCAGCCCCCTTCTGGAAATGTGTACCTGCAACATGATGGATGAAGAAATTTAATCACAGGTATGGAAGTTATCACTGGAGCATGTCTGGTCACTTTTCTAAAAGAATATGTGGGATATATTTGCTATTCCCACAGTGCTGGAATAACTGGAATTGCTTTCCAGTTATTCCAGTTTCCCAGTGCTGCAGTCCAGAATAACAAACAATACTGAAAATGTTGATGCTTGCCATGGCAACCTCCAACCAGAGGTTTGGAGATGCCAGTAATGTCACAAAAACTGCTTTGATGTGGCCTGGACTTGAGATTTGAGTAATAATAAAATGATTGCATTCATATGATGGCCTGGCCTATTAATTTATTAGCAAACTATTAAGGGGTTTTTGCAAGTGAGCCATAAATTAGCTTCAACTAAAATAGTCCATTTGAATCACTTTATGAATTTGCTTTTTTTTTTTTTAGCAATTAGCTAAAATCCTACTCTGACACTTAACTGAAGAAGCTAAAGAAGATGACCATAAACATTTCAGTTACAGGGACTGTTAGTCTAGCTGGACGATTGTGGCTTTATTACACTGCTGAACAATTTTGCAAGGGGCCCATTACCTGGAACAAAGAAAGGAAACTGGACATTTAGCTTAAGCTGCTGGACAAAGGTCCCAAGGTAAAGATCTTATCATTAGCATGCTAAAAAGCACACTCAGAGGTGCAGAGCTTACTGCACCGCGCTCTACATGGGGCTACCCTTGAAAAGTGTTCGGAGATTACAGTTGGTCCAGAATGCAGCCGCACGAGTTATAGTGGGTGCGCCTAGATACACCCACATTACACCAATTCTCTGCGAGCTGCACTGGCTCCCTATTGGTCTCCAGGTGCAATTCAAGGTGTTGGTCATTACCTTTAAAGCCCTATATGGCTCAGGGCCAGGCTATCTTCGAGACCGCCTTCTACCACATAGCTCCCAGTGACCGGTAAGATCCCACAGAGTCCGTCTCCTCCGGACTCATTATAATGATCTTGCGAGACTCGGCCACGAATTGGAGTGCATGTGTTTTAACGTTTTTAACGTTTTTAATGTTTTAATGTTTTTATTTTTTACATTTTTTATGAGATTGTTCGCATTGTTTTATTCTTTGTTGTAAGCCGCCCAGAGTCCCTTGGGAGTTGGGCGGCATAGAATGCAACAAAATAAATAAATAAATAAATAAATAAATAAATAAATAAATAAATAAATAATAAGCAAGTGCACACACACACATCCCTGTGCATATTACGAGATGTTAAATTGCATATATCTTCAGCAAATTAGGAAGAAGTGATAAAATATCAGAAAATTCTGATGTGTATATGTGGTTTTAATGCTATAAAAACTGAATATCAGCAGGCCTGCTTGATTTGGACTTGAGTTCCAAGTGTACTTCTCTTTAATTCTGCACAGAAATAAAGTGTTGAACCTCAGTTTCCTCTCTCACCATGATTATTGACTCAAATTGTGTCGGATAAAAGGAACCCAGACTTGGACTGGGCCAACGCACACAAGATGATTTCCTTGATTGCTCAGTAAAACAGGTGCCTGGTGTGGCTTTAAGTCTTCTGAAGAAACAAGCTGCAACACCAAACCCGATTCTATTTTTAAAATGGGTTAGTTGAAAACCTAGCGCATTTGGGTTTCTTAATTCCAAAGTCATCATGAGCTTCACTTGGTGCACTGTGGAATTGCAATGCCGGGACTGTAGCAATGCCAATACCATCATCCTATTCAGGAAGGGCTTTGCCTTAGTGTGCTGGGAATTGTAGCCCCATATGGCACCAGGCTAAATATCCTTGGTTCATGAACGCAAAAGACAGAACTGGATTGATGTGAGATTTCAGAAATTGGGCGGTTTTGGATCCCCCATCAAATTCAAAACTGCTTAAATTCTTTTGAGGTGGGGCTCAGGGCCATAAAGTGGTTGGGACCACCATACAGATGGGGAAAGTTGGTTATTTTAGGGTAAAGTTTTGCCATTTGGCTTTGGTAATTGAATTGTGGTATGCCGAGTTTAAGCAATCAACTATTCAATCTTCATGGGCTTCCTCTCTCAGGGTGGCAAAATATCTAGGTAATTCTGATCCACTCGTCCTCAAATGCAATTGGTTTTGCAAACAACGGATAATATTTCTATAGTGATTGACACCAATTGTGTAACAATGCCATCAAGCAAAGGACAGAGAATGATGCCAGTGACATAATATCACATCTTTCTGAGGAAATGACATGGCTGAATAAATGGATTCTTGCCCCTCCCCCTCCAGCCCATCCCCGGGATTGGGCTTAAAGGAAGTCTTGTTCAGTGGTAGGTTGCTACCAGTTCTATCCGGATTGGCGAACTGGTAGTGGCGACAGCGGGAGGCTCCGCCCACCTGCACCAGACGCTTCTGCGCATGTTCAGAAGCATCTCACGCACGTGTGAGCTTGTGCACGCACATGAGTAAACCGGTAGAAATGGGTTTTGCAACCCACTGCTGGTCTCGTTGTTCAATTTTTAGCAATCAAAGAGCAGCAAAGCAGCAGTCTGCAGGGGCTAAAGAGAGTCAGAATCAGGGGTGAAATCCAGCATGTTCTGACAGGTTCTGGAGAACTGGTAATGGAAATTTTGAGTAGTTCAGAGAACTGGGAAATACCACCTCTGGCTGGCTCCAGAGTGGGGTGGGAATGGGGATTTTGCAGTATCCTTCCTCTGCTACACCCACCAAGCCACACCCACCAAGCCACGCCCACCAAGCCACACCACGCCCACAGAACCAGTAGTAAAAAAAATTGGATTTCACCACTGGTCAGAATGGTGGGTGCAACCATGCAGTGGAAATCCTGCCCATTGCATGTAAAAGAGTTGGGATTTCAATGATGGGGCCACTGGCAAAGAGCAGGCAGCGGAAGAAGAGACTTCCTTTCCTGTTTTTGTCTAGCAATGTTCCAAGAGATGGATACTCAACTTGTTCCAACTGCTTCCAGTCCTGGAGCCCCAACAAAGTGCTCATTAGAAACAAGAATGTTCAGAGGGTTTAGAAGCTGCTACCCTCTTGTCTGTCCCTTATCTTTTGTGTCTTCTTGCATAGAAAGTGAATCCTTAGTCAGCCTAATCAAGGACGTTCAAAGACAGGAGTGTATGGAACCAAATGGTAATTACCAGCAGATCTGCGCTTTGGTGGCGCAGCGGACTAAACTGCTGTTAAAGTAGCACTTAGCTGCCTGCAATTACTGCGAGTTCAATTCTCACCAGGCTCAAGGTTGACTCAGCCTTCCATCCTTCCGAGGTAGGTAAAATGAGGACCCGGATTGTGGGGGCAATAAGCTGACTTTGTATAAAATAGAACACCACTTGGGGGGGGGGCAAAATAGCCCTACTAAGCAGGTATATACAAAAGTATGAAGGCTGTTGCTTAATGCATTGTAAGCCACGCTGAGTCTCCAGAGAAGGGCGGCATATAAATCGAACTAATAAAATAAATAATACATAAACACTTCAATGGGGCCTCTGCACTTGATTCCGTAATTGTCCTGACTTTCCCTTCTCAGCTTGTAACAGGCACCCTTTGGTTATATTGTAGAACTCCAGGTTCTCAGCTGACATGGGCAAATTACCCAGATGGCACCACCTTGGGAAAGACTAACCCTGACAAGGTGTCCTATTAACAGAGACTGAGGCAATACCAATTATTTTAGATTTATTTTTCATCCTGCCTTTATATATACAACTTAAAATGGTGAACATATTTGGTACACTTCCCTTTCCTTATGTTCCTCACAACAACCCTGTGAGGCGGGTTGAACTGAAAAACAGTTACTGGCCCAAAGTCACCTGGCCAGTTTTCATGTCAAGGCAGGAGTAGAACTCATCATCTCCTGATTTCTAGGCAACACCTTCACCACTATCCCAAATTGACTCTTAATTTTAAAATTAATTTTGCATAACTGTTCAGGGAAACAGTGGTAATAATGCAATTTTAGAGCTCAGCCCAATTCTATACTGTTATACCGTCAACATTTGTCCTTTGGGCAGCTTAATTGTCTGCAAATCTTCGATAGAAGGGTTTTTTGAGTCCAGCTGCATTGTTACATTCTCCAGGTTGTTGGAAGATTTAGTAGCTGATTGTTAAAGCTTTCTGTTAGATCTGAAGTTTCAAAGTTTTCTGAGGAGAAGAAAGTTCTGACAGGCAGGTGACTGAAGAGAAAGACCAGCAAATATGCTGATATATAGTCCAAACTTGGAGTTTCTCCAAGGAACCCTTTAGTAAATGACCTGAATATTAACATGTAAACATAACATCTAACACCTGCAAAGTGTCCTTCTCACCCTCTGACTTCTAACAATTGGAATCAAGACTCAAACTGGGTTGCAAAGAATGGCTTTAGCATTTGCTGGCGGAGTTGCTTGGTTTTCATGCCATAGATAATGGGATTCAGCATGGGGGGCACCAGAAGATATAGATCCGCCAAGAAGATGTGGATATGTGCAGGAATATTGTGTCCCCAACGCTGAGTGTAAAAGGAGAATAGGGCAGGTGTGTAGAAGATCAGGATGACACAGATGTGGGAGCCACAAGTGCTAAAGGATTTCTGCCGGGCTTCTTTGGAGGAGAGTCCCTGGACTGTTTTGAGAATGAGCACATAGGAGACAGCAATGAAGATTGAATCTAAGCCCACCACAAAGGTGGCGGCTGTGATCCCATAGATGTTGTTGGGTGTAGTATTTCCACTGGCCAGCTTTACCACAGCCATGTGCTCACAGTAGGAATGGGCAATGACATTAGGCCCACAATATGGGAGATGGTTAACCATGCAGGTCAAGGGGGTCATGAACCCAATGCCCCTCATGAAGGCTGCACATCCAATCTTGGCAATGACAGAACTGGTGAGGATGGTAGTGTAATGTAAAGGGGCACAGATGGCCACATAGCGATCAAAAGCCATGGCGAGCAGCACACCTGACTCCACAGCTGAGAAGCCATGAATGAAGAACATCTGGATCACACAAGCTTTGAAGCCAATTGTATGGGAGTCGAACCAGAATATGCCCAGGACTTTGGGCACAGTGGAGGTGGTCAGTATCAAGTCAAGGATAGCTAGCATGCAAAGGAAATAATACATGGGCAAGTGAAGGCTTGGTTCCCTTCTGACCACAAAGAGAATGGTGATGTTCCCCACCAAAGAGACCAGATACATGGAGCAGAAGGGGAAGGCAATCCAGAAGTGGGCACTTTCTAGGCCTGGAATCCCCATTAGGAAAAAAAAGGAGATGCCTCTCGATTGATTGTAACAGGACATGGCATCTAACTGGCCTCAGCAACCATTTCACTACCTGCAACAGAGACAAGAAGATGGTCAGAGAAAGGGACACACTGGTGAAATTGCAGAAACTTTACAGTTGGAGAAGTCCATTCCAGGGAATGTCATCAACCCTTTTCTTTCCCATCATTCAAAGTCCTTGAAAACTTTATTTTAAAATTCTTCCTGACTTATTATAATTGGGCTTGGCTTCTACATGATATATTTGTTCTGGTGGTTTGTTCTGGTTGTCACATAGATTATTAAAATACAGAGGATTAAGAAAATAGGGACCAAGCTGCCTATCCTCAAATACTGTACATCAGGCGTGGGTTCTAAATTTTTTTACTACCGGTTCTGTGGGCGTGGCTTATTTTTTTTTTTTAATAAAATAATCTTTATTAAATATTTACAATAAAATTAACACACAGTAATGATTGAAAAGCAATATAGGAAGCGAAATATAGAAATACCTAAACACAGGACTAAAACGAAACAACAATCGTGACTAACTGAGAGTTAAGTTCACTCTCCAATTAATATTAACTAATATCATCCCAGCCAAACATTTCAATGCAATCAAGTTCTTGTTACTAACTACAAAACAATTGGCCTGTTTTTATCAAAATTATAAAGAGTTATAAAGCCTAGTAAATATCTAGTTAATCTAATTAGACGATCTTATCACCCTTCTCCTAAATTTAACCTTCTTTTGAGCCAGACAAAGCATCTGTCCCAACTTCTATTATATACTGAATCTTTCTTGTCTTTTAAGATATATGTTAGCCTGTCCATCTCAGCACATCGGAGAATCTTGTTTATTATCAGATGGTCAGGGGGCGTATCTGCATCTTTCCACAGTTGAGCAAATGCCATTCTCGCCACTGTTGAGACATGGACAAATATATACCAATCCTTCTTGTCAATGTAGTCCGGTCTTATTCCGAGTAAGTAGAGGTCTGAGTGAAGGGGAAAGCTCACACCTGTTATTTCCAGCAGCCACTGCTGTATTTTCCCCCAATAGGATTTAGGATTTAGCAGAGTCTACCAGGCTTTTAAATGCTTGCAGAGCTGAACCAATCTACCCATTTATTTTTGTAGGCACTGGTCTACCCATTTATTTTTGCAGGCACTGATCTACCCATTTATTTTTGCAGGCACTGATCTACTCATATATTTTTGCAGGCACTGGTCTACCCATTTATTTTTGCAGACACCGGTCTATTCATTTGTTTTCTTTTAACACTGATCAGCTGTAGGGAGGCCCTTTGAAGCCCCGCGGCAAGAGTTTAAACAGGTTTTTTCCCTCTAGCCATTAGCTGGGACTCAGGAGGCAGCAATAGATTGGGGATGGGGCCAAATAAAAGGTAAGAATAATGCGGGGATGGGGGGGCGGGGGGGGGCAGAACCGGTTCGGTGACATCATATCGTCACCGCTACCGGCTCAGCAGAACCGGCCCGAACCGGGAGGAACCCACCACTGCTGTACATTATTAGCCTTTGCTGTTGACTTTTGGGGGAAGATTTTTTTTTGAGCTTTCTCTCATGAAATTGCAAGGTGCCAAAGCAGCATACTTTTGCTGGGAACATCCAGCTCAGGAAGGGAAGGGCGCTCTATTCCTGAAGGATCTGAGCATGCTGGGACCACTAGGATGATTACTAATTCGATAGAGTTTCATATACATGTATATGCACATGCACACATTCCCACATGGAATAGCTCTGTAGACATCTGAGATGATTCCACCACATCCTTAAGGGGTTGATGAAAAAGGTCTATCCAGCTTAGAAGCTCCTATATACTGGCTGGTAACAAAGAATCTGGTTACAGCTCAAGATAGTGATGCCTTCTAGAAACATAGAGGAAGCATATGCAAACAATGGGAAATTGATGTGTGTGTGTGTTTGTGCATTTGTGTTGTATGGCATAAAAGGACAGGAAAAGTAGTGTTCTCTCAGTGGAAACTAAGCCTGGCAGAACTTCTTTAGGGTCCTGCAATAGCAAAGAGATCCTCACATTGGAGAGGAAGTCAGGGAAGCCCACAGTCCAATGAGTTTGGAGAGGCATCAAACTATTCCAATTTCCTTTAATGCCTATGAAAAACATGTACTACCTCATCTTTGGATGACCAGGTAGGGTTCATGTCTCTTTTAAACCTTGTCCCATTTAGGAATATCTCATGTGCTACCACAACCCAGAAGAACATGGGCACTGTCCAATCATGACGAAGGATGGAAAACTTCAAAATGGATTAGAAAAACTCAATGAACTTTTTCTTGCTTTCTTCCTCTGATCCTAAAGTGGGATTGCCTTGCTAGATCCAGCCCATCTTTCCTGGGTGTTTCAGAACCTAAACGAAAAGAACATTATGTTTTGTGCTCTGGGTCAGGGGTCTCCAACCTTGGCAACTTTAAGCTTTGCTGGCTGGGAAATTCTGGGAGTTGAAGTCCGCCAGGCTTAAAGTTGCCAAGGTTGGAGACCCCTGCTCTGGGTGATATCTTTCCTTCCTTCTTTCCTTCCTTCCTTCCTTCCTTCCTTCCTTCCTTCCTTCCTTCCTTCCTTCCTTCCTTCCTGTTTTAATTTCAGGATGATCAGCACTGTACGAGAAGTGCCAGCTGAGGCTCTAGCAGCTCAACTCAAGGAGCATCTGGGAGCCCCTTTTCCAACTAACTCATTTTATTAAAAAGCAGATACAGTTTCACAAACTGTATCTCACTTCATCCGATAGGGAGAGGGGCTGAGCTGATGTAAGGTTTAAATTGGGATGGGGGAGGGAAGGAGAGGAAGACAAGTAGGTATGCAGATTTAGATTCCATGGGAGACAGTTTACAATCCCCTTATTAATGGTATAGACTACAGATGTACTACATTAGGAACTTATTGTGATCGGTAGTAACTCTTTCTGAATTTCCAGATAGATTTAAGCAGCGTTTCTCAACACTGGCCACATTTAGATGTGGGAATTCAGTTCCCAGGATTTCCAAGCAATTTAAACCCTAAAATCTAGGCAGCCTCCAAGTGAATCTCCCATGCACCAGAATGGTATAACAGCAAAAAGCTACTCTTTTGTCAGTACTTAACAAATTCTACTTTAAAAATCAAATTTAAAATTTAAAAATTTGATTTAAAAAATCTACTTTAAAAATTAAATTTAACTAAATTGTAGTTGTAATTGTAAACCTTGGGTTGAGCACATCTAGCATGGCTTCTGACCATACCCCTGGTGTGACTGAAGCCACTCAGGCTGATCTCCTCCATCCAACAATTACTCATTATCACCCTTCTGGGCCTTAGCTTCTGCACCCCTCCAGATACCACAATCCATTTCTTGCACAACAGGGGCACTACTAGTATATTATCAGACCCACAGTTGCAGTAGGTCATGCTTACCTGAAGCTTGTTCCTGGGTCACAGCTGGGGGTCTACAGATGTACACATCAAACCAGCCACAAGGAGACTGGGAGGAAGAGGGTGCCTTAATAGTGTGGCTCCGACACCTGTGGGATCAATAGTCCTCACACATTGCAGGAGGGAATACCATGGCTAAAATCAACATGTCTGGTAACTAATGCAGGAGGGAATACATATGTAGAAGGAAATACAGACGGCAATACAAATCCATGTGGGTTGCTAGAAAACAAACTTTGGGAAAGCCCACAGGATGCAATAGATTTGTTAGAGACCTTCTGGAGAAATGCAAATATGGATTCCTTCAAGCTATTTGCTTCAGACTAAACTGCATGTCCCAAAGGTGCTTTTTCAGGAGGCAACTGGACTTTCTTGTTTTTTTCTTTGAAGACGTTTTACTTCTCATCCAAGAAGGTTCTTCAGCTGAGAAGGGAAACATCTTCAAAGAAAAAACAAGAAATCCAGTTACCTCCTAAAAAAGCACCTTTGGGACAATCATGACCTAGATGACTGAGAATCTCTACAGACTAAACTGCATGCTTTATAGTATTTATTATAACAATATCATTATTTGTTTGTACATAACTTGTCCCCTCCCATCTGTCTTTCAAGTTGCTTTTTGCTGACAGCAACTTGATGGCACATAATCATTCAATCAATTTGACATATGCTCTAAAAAGCAAAGAGGCACCCAAATCACTCTCAAACAGAATGGAAGATTTCCTTTCAAGCTATAAGTGTAGAACCAAGAATATTCTTTTTTCCCCCCAGTTTTATTGTCTACATTTCTGCAGTGACCTGTTTCTTTTAAATAGCTTTCACCCAGGAAAACCCACACTTTCTCAGCCAGAAGAAGGGGTTATCAACATGGAATGAATCAAATGAGCTCAGGTTGCAGAAAACAATCAGATTGCCAAGGTTAACGTCTGCCAAACTACGAAGTGATGTGTCTGTGGCCACTAGGCCTTTAACTGGCCTAGTTAAATGAGTTGTACGAACTCAGCCATGAAGTCTTGAGTCTAAGATTTCTGGAAGCTGAGACATCAATTCTGGAGTCCAACAGCAGTATCTTTTCCAAAATGGGGCTCTGAATGTGTTTTCATGAGGTCAGATAGCACAAGATGGTTGTTGATAGGCAAAGATAATTTATTGGATGGATTTGCAGAATATACATCATTTATCCATATCAGTTAGAGAAAAAAGGCACAGGCCAACATCCACTTCAAAGTGCTTCATTCCAGTCTTTGAGTGGGCAGAAAAGTAGAATCACAATGTCATAAATATTATGTTAAAGTTGAGAGGGCCCATTTTAGTTCAGCGCTCAGCAACTTGCAGGAAAACCAGCAAGCAAATATTAATATATCCTGATAAACGCCTGTTACAATTTTATTCCACAATTTGTTCTGGTTCTCAGTAGGCTTCTTAGTGCAATTCAAGTGCTTGAATTGTAGATGACCTACAAAGGCCATCTTGGCTTAATGTGTTCAGAAACCAGTCAGAATTCAGCTCTCAATTTTCCTTCTGACAAGCTTTTCTGGGATAACTTCTATTTGGGGTCCCAGAAGAACAGGTCTGTTCTTCTAATGCTTGCACACAGATGCAAACAATTGTGAGACAAGAGGAAGAACTTTGGGGCTATCCTAGGCTTACCAACAACGGAATGAAAGCTCTGAAAACTTGACTGAAGGATTTTATTTTATATTTTTTAACTTATTTATTTATGCATTTATATATCTGCCCATTTGTTAACCAATTCTAGGTGGCTTCCAATTAAAAGGTAAAGCAATACATACAAAGTCATATTGAAACTATAAAATTAAACAGATTGAAACATTGACACATTAAAAACAACAAAGACCTGCCACCCAGTCAAACTTCTATTGTGCAATTATCTAGTCTTCCCTCGGTACTTGGAGAAAGACCCAGATTTTTGAAGCTTTAGGAAAGCATGGCATGGCAGGTAGGGCTTTAAAGGTGATGACCAGCGCCTTGAATTGCACCCAGAAAGAAACTGGAAGCCAGTGAAGCTCCTGTAACAGAGGTGTTACATGGGCAAATTCAGGAGCCCATTACTGTGTACACTGCTTCATTCTGGACCAGTTGAAGTCTGAGATGCATAGAAAGAGCAGCAGTCCAGGCATGGACATCTCAGTGAGGGACTCCTTTTTCCTTGTGAGAACTTTACATCCCACAGAAACTTCATTCCTCTGTTTTCAGTCCTGTATCTACTCTAGCAAGATCATTTTGAAGTTTATTTCTGTTCTTTCCCACCCAGTTTTGCATGCTTTCATCCATAGCCATACAAAACCCAGTCTATTTTTCTTAGAAAGGTGGTGTTCACTAGCAATAGCAATAGCACTTAGACTTCTATACCACTTCACAGTGCTTTACAGCCTTCTCTACAGAGTCGGCCTATTGCCCCCAACAATCTGGGTCCTCATTTTACTGTCCTCAGAAGGATGGAAGGCTGAGTCAACCTTGACCTGGTGAGACTCGAACTGCCAAACTCTGGCAGCCGGCAGTCAGCAGAAGTAGCCTGCAGTACTGCATTCTAACCACTGTGCTGCCACGACTTTCAACACCTGAGACACTAAAACATTTTGGAACACAAAGTCCATCAGCTGCAACCAGCCGGCAAAAATCAAAGAACTTTATCCAGAAAGAGGCAGTGTGCAGGAAAACCAGTTAAACCATTCTCAAGAGATGGCTGTCCTCTCGGTTTCTTCAAAACCTTTGGAGATGGAGAACCCACAACCTCCAGACTTTCCCTGTTCTTCTATTGTATGGTACAGATCTTTCCATCAGGAAGTTTTTGCACCTATTTAAATTAACACTGCAGTCACTATTTATACCCATTGCTTCTCATCCTTGTTTCTATGCTAATGGGACTTTGTTTATTTTAAAAGACTTTAGAGATGCTCATGTTGTGATGGCTCCACATGCAGTGGTGGGTTGCCCCTGGTTCGCAAGAACTGGTAGTAAAACCGGCGGGAGGCTCCACCCGCTGACCCGGAAGTCATCAAAGTTGATCTGTGCATGCGCAGAAGCTTCTGCACATGCACAGAAGAGCGCGTGCGTGACCAAACCGAGCACATGTGTGTGGGCACGATGCGAACCGGTAGTAAAGGTAAGTAGAACCACCCCTGTCCACATGACCTGAAGAAGGAGATCAAGAGTATAGTATTCTTTTCAAATCAAAGAACATTTTTTGGAATTTCAGTCATTCAGCTACTGTATTACTGAATTAGGTATATTGGTTTAAAGGACTCATAAAGGTGCAATGCTTGACTCCATCTTTCAGGAAATATGTACACAACACCCACCCCATAAACAGTTAAATTCATGAAACAAAGCGAATAGGGCTTTGGAGGAAGAGGCGCTTATTGATTGTCTAGTAGCCCACCATGCCTGTAAAAGTTAAGCTCACTTAGAATGCTTGAAGGTTGCAGAATAGATGATGAGATATTGGAGAAGGAGGAGTTTCAGAAAGAGCAGTTGGCTTTGGGATGGGTGAGAAAGAGAAGACTGCTGGTTGCAATCAATGAGAACAGAGAAATGAACTACTGAAGTTGGATGTGGAGATCCATTCTGAAGCGTGCGAGAATCAGCCAGTTAATATTTTCCACAATGGATAAAGACTTCTAGATCAGAATTAGGGAGTCAGTTCTTGAAGTCAGGGGTCAGTTCAGCTTGGAAGAATACTAGGCAGGGGCAGAATAACAGGGAAACTCCCATGAGAAGCTTCCTGCTGTCCAGCTTCGGTCTCTGAATGCTCTCTACAGACTCCCACACAGCTGATTCCAGGAGACTCCCAAAGGGACACTGTATCTTGAAGGTCTATAAACCCTCTTCTGTTTTTCAGACAAGGACAGAGACTGGCTGGCAGGGATTTGGCTGATGATGAATAGATGTTTTCTGAGCTCCTATGCATCAGTTTGCTCCTTTAAGGAGGGCCACCTGCCACTAAGTTAGATGCAAAAGAGGAAACTCTGTGTGATACACAGACTTGAGTTCTGAAGTGTGAACAGATCCAGCCAAAATTTGATTCCTGCAATTTTGTTCTCCAAAGGCTGCATCACAAAGTGGGTCTGGATAACATGAAGGAGCTGCAGCTGACAATGCAAAGGTATGTGAGAATGTTTTTAGGGATGTATCATTCCGTTTTGATCTCTGTTGCATAAACTTTGAACATTCCAGCCAATTCTAGGGAAGCCCAGGCCATTCCTCAGACAGTTCTCCCCTAACATTTGGGTCAAGTGAGTCATATTTGGAGTGCTTCTGGGAATACACAAAAATGCATCATTACTTCATTTATTATGCTCTAATTTTTTTGAGTGGGCTTTGTCATAATTTGGCTAATTTGTATTTGTCAGTGCATGTACCCAGGAAGAGATAGTAAAAAAATATAGAGAGCTATTGCAGTATATACTATGTTTGCTTTCATTATGCATCCTAAAGCAGGATGTGTAAAAGTGTGCATTAAATGGGACAGAAGTTCAAGACTGCCTCAGACAAGCAAATGAATAAATAAACAAAAGTATTCTACAAATTGTGACGGTTATTAGAATAGCTTATATAGTCCACTTCCCCTTAAGCTTTCAGAGCACAAATGTTAGTTTATGTCATGCCTGCATGTACAGGACTTCCATCAATCTTCTTGGAGAAGAGGGTTAAAACCTTTATTTTTGCACAGTGTATATCCTGTCTGATATTTTCAGTTACATGACTACCACAGTTACCAGTTTAAGCTTATTGAAAATAAGAAGACTGGATCATCGCTCTGTATCTCTGTACTACGAAAACTATGGAAGGTGGACTAAATAGACCTTTCTGAGAGCTTCTAAATGTCCTTTCCTGCAAGCTACTGAGTGCCAGGATCTGGACAGCTCCTATAGCTAATACTCTATTTATAGATATTCAGGTGCAAAGGTCTGCGACTTTAATTCTCAGAAGAAGGTTTGAAACCCATAGAATAACTTGAGGCTACCCATATCAGATGGTTCCCAATGAAGATGAGACTGGTAACATGGGGCATCATGATGGACAGTGGTAGTACTTATCTTGCAGGAATTAATATGTTTGTGAAAGTGAAAAAAAATTGCTTAGAAAAGATATGATTCTATTAAAGTGCTTGGAATGAAGCCTAACATTGGTTTGATGTATTCCTTCTGTTTCTCTCCTCAGGCATTTTAACTCTTAGGGTGCTCTCATGTGCCCTTTCTCTTCCCATGATGGCCCTAGTGAATGAAACTGACGATGGCCTCATGCACTTTTTCTTGAAAGGGATCCCAGGTCTGGAACACGCTCATCTCTGGATCTCCTTCCCATTTTTCTCTATGTATCTCATTGGCATGTTGGGGAACTGTGGACTTCTCTACATCATCTGGACTGAGGAGGCCCTTCACAGGCCCATGTACTTCTTCCTCTGCATGTTGTCTGTCACAGACATAGTCATGGGAACCTCTACGATGCCAAAAGCATTCTGCATTTTTTGGCTAAACCTGGAGGAGATCAGCTTCGGGGCCTGCCTGGTCCAGATGTACATTGTTCACACCTTCACAGGGATGGAATCTGGAGTCCTCATGCTCATGGCTTTGGACCGCTTTGTAGCTATCTGTTATCCATTGAGGTACACTACTATCTTGACCCACCCACTCATTCTTAAGATGGGGGTCCTCACCTTCCTCAGAGGAGCAGTTCTCATTCTCCCCTTTCCTTTTCTAGTCAGGAAAATGATATATTGCAACAGCAGAGTTATTGCTCACACCTATTGTGACCACATGGCAGTGGTAAAGCTGGCTTGCAGCAATATCCGAGTCGATGCTATCTATGGCCTGACAGTTGCCATGTTGATTGGGGGCTTTGATATCTCCTGCATTACAATGTCTTACTTCATGATCCTGAAGGCAGTTGTGGGCCTTTCCTCCCCGGAACAAAGGAGCAAGGCATTTGGCACCTGCACTGCTCACCTCTGTGCCATTACTATCTCTTATACACCAGCTTTCTTCACCTTCTTTGCACACCGTTTTGGTGGCCATCACATCACTCCTCATGTTCACATCATTATGGCCAATCTTTACCTTCTTCTGCCTCCCATGATGAACCCCATTGTTTATGGAGTGAAGACGAAAGAGATACGTGAAAGTGTCCTGAGGTTGTTCCATAAGGAAAAAAGTATGGCAGCCCCTAACCATTGATGGAGAAAAACATTGATGGAGAAAATCCATAACTATGCCATCAGCAGAATAGATAATGCCGCATGATAGGTAAAACTTGCACTTAAATTAGCATCTTTATTGCTGATGAAGGAACAAAGCTTACATCACTGGTTGGCAAGATGGGAAATCCAGCCATCAATCAGGATGCTCACAAGACCCCATTCTTCCATCTTCTCATATAATTTTTAAAATGTCCAGAGAAGAATGTACTAATTCCCAATGATTTTGTAAACTTTCTAGAAGAGTTGGCATAAATAACCATGCTGAGGAAGGACCTTTGCTGAGAAGCTTGTGGCAGATTATTCTCACTGAAAGTAAAGTTTTCTATTCATTGCCTTATATTTTATTCCAAAAACATGCAAGGAGAAGATTGCTCCCATAGGATGAGACCTGAACCAGGTTGGAAACCCAAAGGGAACTCTTGGGATGCTTTTCTCTCAGAAATCACCCCTACCAAATATCCATGTACAGCAGTGGTTCCCAACCTTTTTCTGGCCATGCCCCACCTAAGCATCTCTAAAATCCTAATGCCCCCCCACCCTGTGACATATAATTCTTACTATTCAAAAAGTGACTCCTACTCATATGGAAGAAGCCTAAAAGGCCATTAACTTGATTTAAACAAGGTTTCAATTGCCCCCATTAAAAATCAAATTGCCTCCCTGTGGGTCATGGGCCCCACGTTGGGAACCATTGATGTACAGAGAACAGAGTTAAGAATTCTCTCTTCTGCTCTGGCTTATTTACAGAGTGATGTTTAAGCTTAATAAGCTACTCTAGCGTGTTTTCAGGCAGTTGGAGCCCATTAGAAGGAGCTCTAAAAAAAACAATGAAGATACATTGAAGATTGTGCTTTCAGTTGAGGAGGGTCCTCTCCTGCCCTCCCAGACTACCCAGAGAGATAGTCACTCTAGGAGTAGGGTGCCCAATGTGTTAGCAGAAGTCATTCCTGCTTAACTCTTCTACTGCCCCCTTCCCAAATTCAGAAGAATGAAATATTTTCCATGAGCTAATGGTTTTTATTGGTTTATCTTTTGTTTCTGTTTTAAACATTCAATATTGCAACAACTATTTGCAACAGAACTCACTGTAGACCTTTATGGGTTTAAATACTAATCACCATGAGGTAGTTTAAAATGTTCCTTTCACCAAAGAAGCACCACCACTGTTTTCTATCGATTCCATATGTCATACATCTTCCTATCCCAACAGCTCCCTTTGGAGGACAATGGGTGGCTATATAAATTTGATCAATGAATGAATGAATATAACCTGCATGATGAAGGCGTGGCTTGTAGGGCAGGAGAAATTCACTTCACAGGCTCATGGCCATAATTGAGCTCAGAATTACAGTAGTAAGTCATGCAGGCCATGAAGGGGGTCACCATTTGACCAACGCAAGTTTACATTTTAAGCAAATGTGGCACTTCTAAAGCAAATACTACAATTGTTATGTGAAACTGTTGCTCTCAATGGGCATTTTTGCCAGAAACCAGAAGTGAATACTGGTTTCCCGCAAAAACCAAAAAAAAAAAAACACCCACATTCTAAATTGTGGTCACATGACTGTGGAATGCTGCAAATGGCTGTAAATATGGGGCAGTTACTAAGCACCTAAAATGCAATCAGGTGACCATGCGGGGAATGGACATTGGTCTTTTGGAAGCAGTTCTTAAGCAGTGGTGGACTCTTCTTGTAAAATATCTCTGGATTCTCTTGTCTGTCTTGGTTTTGGGGAAGGAGGCTGGTATATATAGACAAGGCTGAAAAAGTTGCAAACTTATAGTAACAAGAAGACATTGAAATATGTAGGTAGGAAAATGGAACCAAGCATAGAATCAACATTAGGTTTCAATATAAGGAATAAAAATTGATTGTTCTACAATTAAATGGGTTTTTTTGTGGAAACAACAAATTCAGTCTTTGTATCTATGACCTGTATCGGATTAAGAAAAACCCTAACAATCATCATGTATCATGAAAAAAAGAGTTGCAGCCAAAAGAAAGTATCTCTATGGCACCCAAGTAGATCAAACTCCAGAATTTCCTTGAGTGCATTATAACGTTGGGTCCTGGAAGGTCCTTCTCAGGCAATTCTATGGAATGGCCAGATGACTCTGCATTGGATTTCCTTGGTTTTCATTCCATAGACAAGAGGGCTCAATAATGGATGTAGCAGAAGATATAGGTTGACTAGGACAGTATGGCTATTGGAGTCATGAATCTCCTGAAAGCTGTGCTCCATGGATAATCCAATGAAGGGACATAGGAAAGACAGCAGAGAGATGGGAGAAAAAGGTTCTCAGGTACTTCAAGTGTGTCCCTTGGGATAAACTGAGGGCAGTTTTCTGGATGAAGATGTAAGAAAGAGAAATGAGGAGGATATTTTGGTTTAATTTTCCCATGAAATCCCCGTACTACTAGTGTGCAGTAGCAGCCAAAAAAGTGAATACAATTCTTAGATGCATTATAAATGGATAGAATCAAGATCACATGAAGTATTAGTACTGCTTTATAAAACCTTAGTAAGACTACACTTAGAATAGTGCATCCATTTTTGGTCACCATATTATAAAAAAGATGTTGAGACTCTGGAAAGAGTGCAGAAAAGAGCAACAAAGTTGTTTAGGGGACAGGAGGCTAAAACATATGAAGAATGGTTGAATGAATTGGGTCTACTAAAAAGAAGGACTAGGGATGACATGATAGCAGTGTTGCAATATTTGAGCAGCTGCAATAAAGAAGAATGGCTCAACCTATTTTCCAAAGCACCCGAAGCAGAGATGGGTTTCAGCAGGTTCTGACCAATTCTGGAGAACCGGTAGCCGAAATTTTATTTTATTTTATTTTATTTTATTTTATTTTATTTTATTTTTTTCAATCACCGGTAGCCGAAATTTTGAGTAGTTCGGAGAACCGGTAAATACCACCTCTAACTGGCCCCGCTCTCATCTATTCTCTGCCTCCCAAGTCCCAGCTGATTGGGAGGAAATGGGGATTTTGCAGTAACCTTCCCCTGGATTGGGGAGGGAATAGAGATTTTACAGTATCCTTCCCTTGGAGTGGGGTGGGAATGGAGATTTTACAGTATCCTTCCCCTACCACACCAACCAAGCCACACCCACCAAGCCATGCCATGCCCACCAAGCCACACCCACAGAACCGGTAGTAAAATTTTTTGAAACCCACCACTGACCTGAGGGCAGGACAAGAAGCATTGGATGGAAACTGATCAAGGAGAGAACCAATCTAGAACAAAGGAGAAATTTCCTAACAGTGAGAACAATTAGCCAACTGAACAATTTGCCTTCAGAAGTTGTGGTTGTCCAACACTGGAGGTTTTTAAAAAGTGACACTGGACAGCCACTTGTGTGGAATGGTGTAGGATCTCCTGCTTGAACAGGAGGTTGAACTAGAAAACCTCTAAAGTCCCTTTCCAATTCTGTTATTCTGTTCTGTTCAGATGATGGGATTTCTCTAAGGTAGGCTCACTCTTTCCGTCTCCCCTGAGCATTGTGCAGTCGCAATGTTTGTTGAATATCACAATAAAATCAGTACCATTTCAGCATGGTTTTAGACCTATCTATTGTGGGTAGCCATTATAGAAAGTATTTAGCAAAGTATTTTTGCTTTATGGTATTTATATTGTTTCTGTCCTATGGCTTTAAAAGGCTTTGTGTTTTGCAGTTACCGAGATAGAGTTGTTTTAAAGTGTGGTGAATTACAAATATTGTTAATTAAAAAATATAAATAAAAGCAAACTATTCAAGTTAGAATACTTTCTGAAACTCCAAGGCTGAGCAACTTACTCCTGCCAGAATTCCAGGGGACCTGAACTCTCAGAAGGAACAGGGGTGAAATCCAAAATTTTCCCCTACCGGTTCTGTGGGCGGGGCTTGGTGGGCATGGCAGGGGAAGGATACTGCAAAATCCCCATTCCCTCTCCACTCCTGGAGGAAGGATATTGCAAAATCTCCATTCCCACCCCACTCTGGGGCCAGGCACAGGTGGTATTTCCCAGTTCTCCTAACTACTCAAAAGTTCCGCTACCTGTTCTCCAGAACCTGTTAGAACCTACTGGATTTCACCCCTGAGATGGAGTCTGTACTCTGGGAGGAGAACTGTACCCACCCTTTTAGCATCCCCTGCTGGGATTAAGTCTGCATCCCTTGAAACAGGACTTGGAATTTGGCTGGTGAGGTGACCCTCTATATACTACGTTCTTAGTGAGGCTCTTTTTTTATATTTATTGCAAACCATCAGGAGTCTATTGAGCTGGCAATATAAAGTACTTATAGAGAAGTAAGTATATAATATTTCTCTAAGGTCCTGCTGAGTCCCTAAAGAGTTAATCTAGGAAGTGAATCTCCTGGACTTTTATCAAGGGAAGAACAAAGTTTGGGCACCAGATGTCCAGTGAAATTTCTTTCAAAGGAGATACTTGTTTATAAGCATGTTTGGCACCAGATGCTTGGACTTTTTCCTGGCCATTTTGGAGTGGAGGGGTCTGAAAAGCAGAAGAATCCTGCTGCTTTGGTAAAGGTAGGGTGGACTCACCGCTGACTATTTCAATGACTGAGATTTTCAGCTCCCTTTCTGTTAACATCTAGGATCCTTTTCTGCTAAGCCTTATGGTGTATGGAGTGATACATATGGGGCTGCTCATCATTCTGTATCCAAATTGAGGGTTACACTTAGCAGTTTTTAAGGTTTTAATGTTTATCTATTTTTTTCTCCAGTGGGAATTATTGCCATGCATTATCTCAATCTGTTAGATTGAAGCTGCATGGAAATACAGCAAATAAATAAATAAATAAATACTGATTTGCAGATGACCCGAAGTTCAGAAAGGGCCCCAAATGTTAGAAAAGACAAGAAAGAAAGGAGTGAAAATATCTAGACTAGCTAAGGCTGTGGGGCTGAAATGTATAAGATGGAATTGAACAAGGAGAATATCAAGTTGCATTCATTTATTATAAACAACTTATATGGCTGCTCATTGTAATCAATGGAATCATGTATGGCAAACAAAATGATAAAAACACAATGGAATCAATTATAAAAGCCTAACCAATGTCCCCTTAAACATTTATTTAAAAGAAAACAAAGGCACACATGCTGATTCCACTAACATCCCAGCACTATCGGGGACATAAAGTCTTCAACACGCTCCAGAAGGCCATAGAGTCAAGGCTGTCTGGCTGTCAGAGGTGAAGTTGTTCCCTGTAGTAGGTGCCACAAAAAAGAAGACCCACTTCTAGGTCCCACTCATTGATTCTCAAGAAGAATCTAGAGCTGTGATGGGAAGCTATGACACGCGTGCCAGAGGTGGCACGCAGTGCCCTCTCTGATGGCAGGCAAGCCATTGCCCCAGTTCAGCTTTGCTGTGCATGCACATGCACCTCCTACCGGCCAGCTGGTCTTCAGGTCTCTGCCATGCATGCACATGGGTGGGGGTCCGTGCACACATGCATGGGGGTGGGACGCATGTGGGGGGGCCCGCGGGGTTGCACGTGCATGCTCGGGGGCTGCATGCACATTGCATTTTGGGGGGTTGGGCACGCTTGGGCTTTAGGCACTCGGTCCAGAAAAGATTAGCCATCACTGATCTAGAGCATGCCTACCTCTACCTACAAATTGAATGGGATAGGCAGAAACCAGAAGCAATCTGACCCAACACCTTGTGGGGCTTAAAAATAACAACAGCTTGAACTGCATTCAGAATCCCATTGAGAACCAGGGCAGGTCACATATCAGTGTTTTAACATGAGAGTACAGTTGTGTGCCCAAAGCTGCATATGTAGCTACACTGTAGACCATCTGAAGCTTCCAAATGTTCTTAATGGGCAGCCCCATGTAGAGTATTGAGTTTTGCATCTGGATAGGAGAAATGAAAGCACATGTTTAGGATGGGAGTCCCTGTCTTGGCAAAAACCCATGTGAAGGAGCTCTCAGTATCCTGGTTTAGCCAAAGTTAATCAAAACCAAATAATATGACATAGCTACTAAAAAGTCTAATGAACATAGATTTCAGACCATAAGAAGTCATTGTTCCTCTCTACTCTGTGCGGGTCGAATTGCACTTGGAGTTCTGTATCACTGCCCTTTTTGAAAAGTGGTGTCCAGGACAGTGACAGATCACATTCAGAGCAGGGCCAGCAAGATATAGGACAGTCTGCAAACCAAATCATATGAATAGCAACTAATGGATCTGGTACATTTAATCTACAGAGAAAATGACTGAGGGGAGATGTGATAGCAGTTTTCAGATATATGATTGATACCTAGCTAAAAAAGGAAGTCTTTACATTCAGGATCCAAACTCAAAGCCATCAGGAATTTCAAAACATTGACATTTCTAGGCTGCTCATAATGCCAAGAATTGATAAAAGGAATAGGACTACATTTTAGAAAGAGGAAAGAACACTGAAGATCTGAAGGATGAAAGCTGAACAAATTATCAGGATGAACCCCATTCTTTAAATTTGTTTGTTATCTCTAACAAGCTAGCCCATCTGAGTAAACTGAAACACTCACCAGCTTAGAATGACTATAGTTTCCAAAATACATAACAGCACAAGAATCTCTTTATTCATCTCTATGATTCTCCAGTATGACTGTATCAGATGTTCCTATGGGAAGCATGTCAGCTGTCAAGATGTTCGATAACAGCAGCCTGAACCTGAGAACCTTTGTCCTGACTGGCATTCCTGGGATGGAGGAGAATGCTTTGATGGCCTTTCTTCTGTTTGTGCTCTGTGTCTTCATATTGCTTGGAAACAGCCTCATTCTTTTTGTCATTAAAATTGACCAAAGTCTTCATGAACCCATGTATATCTTCCTTTCCATCCTAGCCTGCTCAGATCTGGGTCTCTCCATGTCCACCTTACCAACTATGCTTCAGGTTTACTGGTCCAATTCAAAGGAAATCACATTTAGTGCTTGTCTCGCCCAGATGTTCTTCATCCATGCCTTTCAATGGTTGGAGTCTGGCACTCTGGTGGCAATGGCTTTTGACCGTGTGGTTGCAATCCGTGAGCCACTGAGATACAGAACACTTTTCCCAAACACCATTGTTGCAAAAATAGGAATAACTGCTGCTGTTAGATGTATCTGTGTCTGTTTCCCGGCTCCCTTTCTGATTAAACGTCTACGCTTCTGCAGATCCAATATACTTTCTTACTCCTACTGTTTTCATCCTGATGTAATGAAGCTATCCTGTGTAGATATAAAAGTCAATATCTTGTATGGTTTGATTGTGATGATTTTTACATTGGGATTTGATGTTGCCTTCATTCTTGTGTCCTACATCATGATTTTGAAAACTGTTTTAGGCATTGCATCCCATCAAGAACGTCTCAAGACTTTCAGCACTTGTATTTCTCACATCTGTGCCATCCTCATTTTTTATGTCCCAATCATCAGTATCTGTTTGCTTCAGCGATATGGGAAACACCTTTCCCCCCTTGTGCACATGCTGATGGCCAATGTCTATATTGTGGTCCCACCTCTCCTTAATCCCATTGTGTATGGCATGAAGACCCAACAGATTCGGCAGAGAATATGCAACATTTTTCCAAGGAAGCAAATCAGGATTCGATTCTGAGAATAAGAAAAAAGGATTTGTATTTTACTGAAATGAAGTGCTTCCATTCCTAGATAAGGTTATGGAAACTCATCTCTCATAATCAGCATTTCTTTCCTACATAAAAAATGATGGACAATCCCCCTCACATCCCCCTTCCAGATAGCATCTCTGAACTCAGTGTGTGCAGAGGCACCATTAATGATAGTTCTGTACTTGAAATGCTGGTTCCGCTGTACAAAAATCTGTTTCTTTCTCCATGCTTGGACAACATAAGAGGTAGACAGTTGTCTCAGACTACCTTTTCCATAAACTATGAAAATTTGCAATGCTGGCTAGAATTTGTAGGAATTATGGTGCACCTGGTTGCCTGCCAATGGGAAAGGTCATCTTTTTTTTAAATCAAGTTTTATTGATTTTTTTCTTTCACATACACACACACATATTTTATGAACAGAGTATTGACCATATCATATTTTATACAACTTATCATAACCAATTTCATTTTACATAGTTACCATTTTTGCAATAATATTCTATTTCCATACTTTTTTATCTTAATACTTCTATACTTATTATATAAACAGCATCACCATCTGCCCTCAAATACTAGTTTCTTAACATTATTTCAATTAGTTATCTTATCTTATCCATTGTTGATCATATATATTCCTTTTAACTTTCATATTAATTCGTTCTTCATCCTAATAAATTTGCACATTCTCGGGGGTTGCCTTTCTACCATCATTTCCCTTGTTTTACAACAATTCTTCTTCTCCTCTCCTCTCTTTCTCTTCCCTCCCTTCTTCTATCCTTTTCTACTTCCTCTTTCCTCCTCTCCTACTCCTTCTCTACTTCCCCCTTCTCTATTCCTTCCTCCCTTTCTAACCTTCTCTCCTACTCTTATTTCCTCTCCCTTTCTTCCTCTCCTTTTCCCTGAGAAAGGCCATCTTGAATTTTCTGGTGAGATACCATCATTATGGAAGATACATGGAGTTCTGCTTCACTAGACATAAGAAGAGTGAGTTGCACTCCAGGTAATAGCTTGGGCATGGAAATGATCTGTGTAAACAGATCAAATAAGGTGACAAACTAAGAGTGGAGAAATAGCTGAGCTGGAATAAGTGAAAGACTCACCTAACACAGCCTTTTGTTCTGCCATGGTCAATCAGATGTCTGTAAAGTGAGGATCACAAAGAAAGGACAGCAACTTCTCCTGTACATTATGATCCTATAGATAATATAGAGATGCGGTGGAACTCCTTCACCATGAATTTGTTTCATGCCTTTTTGAAGTTACATACATTGGAGTCCATCATGATATCTTGACTTAGAAAATTCATGTAGAGTTGCACCATGTAAATTCACTGGAATCTCCAGCAATCCAGTTTCAGCTTCTTCATTCAGTTTCATCTAGACTCTATTGGATCTATTTACCTATCTATCACCTATCACAGATTACCTCTTTCTCTCTCTCCCTCTCTCTCTCTTTCTCTCTCTCTCTCTCTCTCCAGTGTGCATAATTTTGTGTACATTTCTAACATGTTTCTCTTTTCTTGTCTTTATAAATTGAAGAATCCTAAACTTGATAAGTGAGCAAACTGGAAGAGCAAACAAGACTGAGGAAGTTCAAGTGGAATCCTGAATGGGTTTTCTATACCATGTGTAGAAATTAGAAATAATTCTTAAAAATTATCTTGATTCTATGTAAGTATTTCAAATTCTTTCTCAGGATGCCTCCTTTTTAATTTTCTAATTATTTCCAAAGACATTAACATGCTAGATTTATTCCTTCCTCAAAAGACACATTAGTGTTGCGTCTTTAGTCTGTTTCGGTATCAGCATATGAAGTTGTTGTTTTGTTTCTCCAATGTACAGAGTTGCAAATGGCTCACTGCATTGTACTGCATATACCACTTTGCTCAGTTTTTGTCTGGGTGTTTTTTCTTTGGGGTGGACAAGCTTCTGCCTTAGTGTATTCTTGGGTTTTAAGTGTGCACATATGTTATGTTGGCTGAAGATCCTTCTGAGCTTTTCCAATATACCTGCAATGTACAGAATGATAATGTTGCTTCGTTTATTGTTTTCTTCATTATCTGTTATGGAGGAGTTCCTGTAGGGTCTTTTTTGAGATTTGATGAAGGCCCACTTGGGATAGCCACATGTTCTGAGAGTTTCCTTGATGTGTTTTCGTTCTTTTTCTTTTCCCGTCTTTGCTGGTAGGCAGGACTTCAGCTCAGTGACTCCCATTTTGTGCTCCAGTGGGCGGTGGGAATTAAAATGTAAATATTGATCTCTGGGTATGGGCTTTCTGTAAACTTCTGTACACATTCATTACACATTCTGTAAACTTCTGTACACATTAAGGAAGACAGAAGCCTTAACATTGAATTTTACAATTGTACAGTGTTCCAATATTTGAGGGCTGTCACAGAGAGGAGAGGGTCAACCTATTTTCCAAAGCACCTGAAGACCAGACAAGGAATAATGGATGGAAACTGATCAAGGAGAGATTCAATCTAGAAATAAGCATAAATTTTCTGACAGTGAGAACAATCAACCAATGGAACAGAAGTTGCCTTCAGAAGTTGTGGGTGCTTCATCACTGGAAGCTTTCAAGAAGAGACTGGACAACCATCTGTCATAAATGGTATAGGATCTTCTGCTTGAGCAGAGGTTTGGAGTATATGACTTGCATCTACATCCCTTCCAACTCTGTTACTCTATTCAGAAAAAAATTAAGATTTTCCTCCTTTCAAGGTCTTGTTTTATTTCTTTCCATAGTTTATTTTAAATGTTTTGAAATCTATCTGCATTTCATCCTGTCAAATGAATTCCTAAATATTTCCAAAGACCTTTTGTTATTTCACAGTCATTCATTTGTTCACAAAATTTTCTTTCTCAGAGGTTAAGTTCCTTGGTATTATTTTTATTTCACCTGGAAAAGCAACCAAGACCTTTGATTACTTTCATCAGTTGCCATATGGAGCTTATGCTCTGTGTAGGTTGATATGTTCCCAACACCGTGTGCAAGGAAAGAAGCTCGGCGGCTGCTTCTCCAGCTGCCGAGCCCCAGCAGCTGATCCAAGAGTGCTAGATTTCAAAAGTCAAGAAGCTCAGTGCTACAAGAAGAAGACGGGCCAGGAAGCCATCAGCAAGTATCACAGTGCATTGCTGGAGCTGAAGAGCCATTGCTTGCCCAGAAAGACTCTGAGGACACCACTTCAACTGCCTCCTCCACAGGGGCTACCGGCCTGACAAACTCTTACAACAGACTGGCGGGTAGGGTGGTCACCCAGGTTTTGGCCCCAGGATGGGTGGGAAAGGGGGGGAATGGTGAGGGGGAAAGGAAGATTTTTTTTTTTAATAGATTAGAAAATAATATGAGGGATTTTTGAGGAGAAAGCCCTGCACATTTGTGGTGTTGGAATGGATTATATGTCAACTACTCCTAGTGACCCTATAGATTTTAAGTGTTAGAATTAAGCTCTTGGAAACATTTGGAAGTATTCACTTTTGGTGACTGAGAGCAAAAAGTATTTAATGGCAGTACGTTAGAAGAACCTTAGAATTGAAAACAACTATTTTTGGCAACAATGCTTTATGAAAATAAAAATATGTACTGTATCTTCCAATTATTTAAATAAACTCATGTGGTAACTTTTACTACTAGCTGTTCATATTGACTATTTTGATAGGCTCTCTGAATTTGCAGAAAGGGTGCTCTGAGAAGGGTGGATTTGCAGTATTAAAAAAGAAGACAGAGAATAGTGATTTAATGACTACTGGATCTCTATGCTCTACCAATTATCTGAGGCCTGAGGTCCCCATTTGTACCACCCAGAGGGCCAATGTATGCCTGTACATACCTCGCTGGTTGCTTGGCAATTTATCTACTCCACCTGTATTTATATATTCTTCAAAATATGTTTAAACTTTTAAAAAATGGGAAGCTGACTTGTCACAAAGCAAAACACCATCTCCAGAAAAATCATTTATTTCTTTATTTATATTTCATCATTATCTTTATAAGTAACTCAAAGCAGCAAACATTCCAAATATCCCTCCTCCTCCTATTTTCCCCACCACAGTCCTGTGAGGTAGGCTGGGTTGAGAGAAGGAATGACTGGCCCAAAATCAGCCAGTCAGTTGTTAAGTAACTGAATCATTTCTGAACTGTCCTGCAATGTGAAAAAGAGAGCTATCTGTAACCAGTGTTTTGTTTAGAAGTGCATCCACCTGTCTTGAAAAAGCAGAACAATTATAAGCGTAGGACTGTGCATTGCTATGGTGGACAGGGATGCATTTGTCTGCAATTTTTTAAACAAAATATGGCCTTTTCTGGGGAAGAAAGGCAGCTGCATAATCCCAGGAAGCTGCATAATCCCAGGAAGCTGCATAATCCCGGGGGAGGGGGGAATGCAGCTGCCTTAAAGGTTTGCAAACAGATGCAGCATTCCTTTCTCTGTGCTCTCCAAAATATATTTTTTTGCATTTGAATCCAAAATGCAGTGGTACAGTACAAGAGGGAAAGTTAGAATACACTGTCAGGTTTTCAGGCTGTCTTCAAATAAATTGCATCGCAAACAAAGTCTTTTATAAAAGAAACTCATTTTATTAAGCACAGCACTTTTTACACCGACTCGTTGCAGCCGGCACTGACGTGCTGCCCCAAAACCCCTCCTCTTCCTTCCCCAACTCCTCTGCATTCATTGGCCATCTTCCCAATCATTCACCCCTAATCTACTGCTCCAATTCAAAGAATTTCCCCCCTCCCATCCATCTCCTAGGGGACATTATCTCCAGAGGAAATAAGTAGGTGAAAGGCAACCGTCCTGTTGTAGACGCCTGCGTTCTCCTTCTTATGTCAGCACTAGGATAAATGCATCTTGACGTGCTGACATCCACAATTATATGTTATTTGAAATAGGTGCTTTGAAATGGTGGGTTATAATCAGTTTTACCACTGGTTCGCATCATGCCCGGACTTTGCGCGCGATCGCAAAGCTGTTTCATATGCTTCCTTGAAGCTCATGGGCAACGGGTCCCATACTGGTCCTCGAGAATTCTACTATTATTTCCTGCAGGAGAACCTGCATTTAAGGTGAAAAATTGGCCAAGAGTTTTATAATGAAGGCAGATCAAATGGGGCATGAGACCAAGAGAAACTGGGTCTCTTTTAGAGAGGAAAGAAGAATCAATCAATGGAACCTTCATTTGGGCATCTATTGAGTGAACTTCGGATGCAATGAATCAAAGTTCTATAGTAATAACCATAATCCAAGTCAGGACAGTACCTCAGTCAATTTGCTTCTGGACAACTCTCTATTTAAAGATGTCTTACTATATTCTCAAGATCTCTGGCACAAGAAACTAATTCTAAGAGGTCATAGTTGACTCTTTACTTTTCAGTAGACTTCTAAAGATTCTCATCCGAATTTGTTTGGTTTTTATACTGTATACAATGGGATTCATAAGGGGTGGTACTAAAAGATAGACATTGGCCATGAGGATGTGAACAACCGGGGAAGCATTTTTCCCATAGCGATGGATCATGGAGAGTCCAATCATTGGTGTATAGAAGGTTAGGACAGCACAGATATGGGAGAAGCAGGTATTCAAGGCCCGGAGGCGCTCTACCTTAGAAGCAATACTTAACACAGTTTTGAGGATCATAACATATGACAAAACAAGCAATATAGAGTCAAGAACCATAGAAGGCACCACCACCATCAAGCCATAGATGCTGCTGATTCTTCTGTCTGAGAGCACCACTTTCAGAATATCCTGGTGCAAGCAGAAGGAATAGGAGAGGACATTCATCCTTCCATACTCCAGACGCTTCAGGAGAAAGGAGGTTGGGAACACAAGTAAAGCAGCTCGAAGAGTCACTCCCACTCCAATCTTAATGACCATCTCATAGGTCAAAAGGCTTGTGTATCTCAGAGGGTTCCAGATGGCCACCAAGCGATCAAAGGCCATAGAGAGTAGAATACCAGACTCAATAATGGAGAAAGTATGGATGAAGTACATCTGGACCAAGCAGGCATCAAAATATATCACACGGTGATTGAACCACAGGACACTGAGCATGGTGGGCAAAGAAGCAAAAGATAAGCCCAGGTCTGAGAGGGCTAGCAAAGAAAGGAAATAGTACATGGGCTCATGGAGCGTTTGATCTGTCTTGAGGACAAAGAGGATGGCACAGTTCCCTGTAATGGCTATAAGGTACATGGAGCAGATAGGAAGGGAAATCCAGAAGTGGTGTTTTTCTAGTCCAGGAAAGCCTGTCAGGAGGAAAATTGGAAGGCTGTCAGTCTTATTAGAGGATGTCATATTGCTCTCCCAAGCCAGGTCTCCTGTAGTCTTTGATGTGTGCTGTAAAAAAAGAAGAAGATGAGAAAAAAAGAAGTCATGTGTTAAATGAGCAACTCAAAGATCCTTACTTCTTTAGCTGCCCAACTGAGACTTTTCATGAAATATATTAATTTGGACACATTACAAAAAGTAAAGTGGAAGGAAAGAGAACATAAACTGGGGAGATAAACTGAGATTCAAAGACCTGACGGGACGGGTTGGGGACAGATCATCATGGAGGAAACCTATGGAAATCAAATGGAGTTGTTAAGAGTCAGACACCAACTTGATGGTACATAATCAATTGATTTATTACATTTTTATATTACCTGACTTCCAGTGACTCTAGGAGGCTGCAAAAGCTACACAAAAACTTTTCTCAAACTTACAGTTTTTTAAAAAATATATTTTATTAACAGTGGCTTTATTACCCTTCATAACCATGCAATAACAATTTAAATTTTAAAAAGGAGAACAACAAAAATATATAATTGATAATTATATAATAAAATGAAGGTAAATGACTTATTAATCATAATTTAAGATTAAAAGATAGTAGTGGGCCAAGATTTGGGGATCACTCTTTTTTCCTCTTTCTGGATGAGAGGAGCTATTTGTCTCCTCTAGTATCTCCTTCAGAGTCAGTTTGGTGTGCTGGTGAAGGCACTCAGCTAGAAATCGAAGACTATGAGTTCTCCTTCTTAGGCACAAAGCCATCTGGAACCTCTTGGGTTGGCCCCCTCTCTCAGCCTCAGGAACAAGACAATGACAAACCACTTTGGAAATCTTGCCAAGAAAATGGCAAGGACTTGTCCAGGATCAGACACAATTCAATAGAAGAGAGGAAAACAAGAGTACCTCCTTAGTTCTCCAGTAGTCCTGTAAGTTTCCAACAGCTCTCCAGGCAGTTCCTTTAGTATCCCGTAGGAAGAATGTCCTCTATAAGACCTGGGAACCTGAAGGCACTCAAATTAGCTAGAAGATCCTTTTTCAAATCTTTTCTGATCTGTACTCTTTTTTGTTCTTTTCAGTAAAGCAGCAGTTCATCCTTCCAAGTAGAGATCATCAGCCCAGACAACATGTAGCTATCTTGATTAAGAGGGATGCACGGGGACTTCTTATAAGGAAATTACAACTGATTTAAAGAGCCTCTATTAGAGACCTTGGAAGAGGCTGATCCAGGCTATAGCCTAGAAATTCTTTGACCTTATCTAAGAAGGTACCAAAGAAGAAAGTATTCCTCCCTGGTCCAAGAAAAGACCCTGTAATATCCAACAGGCAAGAGTTTTTATATGAGGGAGGTGTTGGCTGCTTACATCAGAGAAAACTGCCTCTGGGGGTTGCTCAAGGCAACATTCTTTGTCCATGTTCTCTCTAAAGAATTCTAGGGATCAACAGTGAGAAAACACGTAGCTTGGGTTGAACTGGAGATCCCTTGGTGCACTTGAGCTTAGTTGTTTTCCTAAAGAGGTTTCATTATCCAACTAGGTAACATCTTCAGTGGTAGCTAGAATTCCATGGAACCCAGCTAATTATCAGACTTCTGCCCAGCAGACTGAAGAGGAAACACTGATGCCAGCTCACTATCAAGAGCAACTCTGGCTGGCTTACAATACAATACAAATAGAAGTATAAAAACAATTATAAATATAGGACAATAAAAATAAAAAAATAAGTAAATAAATTTCTTGGCAGTAATGCTGAAGTGGCTCCTTGTCATTCTATGAAAATTCTCAGTCATCCAGGTCAAGATTATCCCAAAGGTGCCCTTTCAAGGGGCAACTGGACTTTCTGGTTTTTCTTTGAAAATGTTTCACATCTCATCCAAGAAGTTTCTTCAACTCTGACTAGATGGTGGGGAATGGAAGGATTTATACTCCTTGCAGACAGCTGGTCATTTGCATTCTTTTAGTGAGTAGTTAAGGCCACCTGAAGCTCCACACCCATTTACACTATTCTGGTGACCCTGATGACACAGGTAAACCTCCAGGTAGCCTCAATGACTCACTAAAAGAATGCAAATGACCAGCTTCTACAAGGATTATAAATACTTCCATTCCCCACCATCCAGTCAAAACTGAAAAAGCTTATTGGATGAGAAGCAAAAGTCTTCAAAGAAAAACCAGAAAGTCCAAATTACCTCTTAAAAAAACACCTTTGGGACTCTTCATCATTCTTTTATTCAAGAATGAAGACTTAGCCTATATCCTGGGCTTCCTGGGGGATGGGGGGGGGAGGTCTCCTATCTAAGTATTTAGAAATCCAGGAAAACTGTTTGCAAAGTCAGATAAAATTGGTAGGATGCCTCCTCCAACCCCCTACCACCACCACCCGGTTGTAATATGTTCTTCTCCAAACACAAATACTCACAAGGAATGAAAGATGAGGACATATCATTTTAACTTAATTGCTGGAAAGATGCAGTTCTTTGGCATAGCATTCCTCCCAACTTGGGAAAACGGTCCTGAAAATGCAGCAGGCAACCATAAACAAGGCAGGCATCACATTGACAGGTTAATTTGAATATCTTTCCATGCCTTTATTGTTATTCTATGAAACAGAAATTCGCAGTGTGTTTCTTAATTGCTATTTCTGTTAGTGTTGATAATTGATCCTAAAAGGTAGAAGTTATCCACCACTTCAATGTCTTCGTTGTCAATTCTATAATTGATTACTATACTGATTACCATCTTTCAATTTAATTATAGTCCCATTTTCCCTATGCCATTGACTTTTATTACAGATATAGCTTGCAGGTCATTTGTATTTTCAGATCATCAGCATAGTACATACCGTGTTTCCCCGAAAATAAGACCCTGTGTTATATTTTCTTGAACCCTGAAATAAGCGCTTGGACTTATTGCCAGGCACTCAAAAGCCTGATTGGGCTTATTATCAGGGGATGTTTTATTTTGGGGTAAACAGGGTATTATTGATTTTTTTCCCTCCAATTTTAAACCACATTCATCTTCCAGTCCAGCCTCTTTTGATATATATTCTGCATATAGGTTGAATTAATAAAGGGAGAGTATATAGCCTTACCACACTTCTTGACCGACCTTTCTGTCCTGCTACGTTCCAGCTGGACTGTGGTTACTTGTCCTGTGTGTAGATTTTACACGAAAACAATGAGATGTTCTGGGATTCTCATTTTTCTAACAACATTTCAGAGTTCAACATGGTTGACACTATCAGCCTTGCTAATGCTATAGTTAATGAAATGGATATTGACTTCTTTTTGATATTTTTTCTGTTATCCAACATGCATCAACATCAGATCTATCCCATCCCCAAAGAACTAGAGGGATCAAATTATGAAAAGAAAACTGTGAAAATGTTTAGGAAACATGTTTCCCTGTAATTTTTTCAAGCTACTGGTTTAATACCCAGGCTGATGATCTGTACCGTCTTGCTTAAATAAAGTTCCAAAATCCTTCTCATTTAGTGTCATTCCATAGACATGGAATATGTCTATAGACATGGAATATATGGCCTGAAACCTTGTTATATCTAAAACATACTTGATTTACAAAGTGATTTCTTTACAACTAGCAACTATTTGTTTATATCAACTGATCTTAAAAAATAGCTAAGTAGTTGGACCTGATGAGTATTTTGGTAAACAATTAAATTCATGCAGATTGTATTTTGGCAGTGTCCATTATTTCCAGACAATACATAGTGTCATATCTACTACTTGAAGCCTGGTAAATTAATTCCAAAACATGGAACTATTCTAGCTTATTGTGAGCCATTTTATGAACATTAATTCGACCATCTAAATGCTTCCACCACTGCATAGTAAAAAGGAATTTAGTCTTCTGACAAGCTGTTAAGAAAAAAAGTATAATGAGGGGAGAAATACTTCTATGTATGCAGAAAAAAGGTAATAGAAAAAATAATACTTGTTAATCAATTAAGCTGAATTAGGATTTCTTGATATTAGAGCTGAAATCAAGATTTTGTAAGCAATCATCCTAATATATTTACAGAGGACGAAAGAACACCAATTGTTGAAGAAGAAAATCAGTAGCAAGCAACTCTGCTGCTTTTGTGAATCAAATAGTTCATGATGACACAAAGGATATGGTTGTCACAGAGTCACAAGATCACATTCAGCTAGAAAGGACCTAACACAAGATATTGGGTTCTACTTACCTTTACTACCGGTTCGCATCGTGCCTGCATGCGCAGATCACCTACGATGATGTCTGGGTCAGTGGGTGGAGCCTCTCACTGGTTTTACTACTGGTTCTTACGAACCGGTCCGAACCGGGGGCAACCCACCACTGGTTGAACCTGCTTAATACTTGGGTGTTGAAAACTAGGGACTAACAGGATCATATGCTAAACTAAGAAATCTTTAAAAATCCACTTTCACATTGTTGCCAAGATCACTAATCGACATGTCCATGAACTTCTTACACATCAAGTTCCAGAGTTATTTAGGACTTTATAAATATAGTAGGTAACATCAATTTCCATTGTGCCCAGTATAATATTAGAAACAGTGATAATGTGCACATATCTTCCAAGCCCAAACATTACGGTGGCTATAGTTTTCTGCACAAGAACTTTGTATCTTTAAGTGCATCCCTTATAATGATCCAATGGAGATATTTTGATGTCTACGGTATAAACATGACTTTTCCATTAATTTTCCTTTGGTTTCTGCCCCAACATTATACATCCCAACATTGCAAAGCACTGACATCTTTCAATACTGTTTAAATGAATAGGATCCTAATTCCCAACATAGCGGTAAATGAAGGCATCATCTTCTTTGTCATTTCTGTGCCTTTGATTAAGAAGCTATAAAGGGATTTCTTAGGAAGGACCAAGCATTGTCCAGTAAGAGAATAGAGGAATTGAAAAATAAATATGAATGATGATCAAGAATCTAAGAACATGGCTGTCATTTTGTTGGCTAAAATTGAATGAATAAAATAAATAATACAATAGTGCATATCACAGTTTTTAGTAAATATACTCTAGAGCAGGGGTGTCAAACTCACGGCATCACATTATCATCATGTGATGTATCACAACTTTTTCCCCCTTCGCTAAACTGGGGGTGGGGGTGGCCAGCGCATGACGCATCCGGCCCGCAGGCCACGAGTTTGACATCCCTATTTTAGAGACAGTAAAAGCAAATATTCCATTTACAGTGAAGGTGCAAAGTCAACTATAGTTTAATCGTACAGCTGTTTTAGTAGGCAAGAAGGCAGAGTGCTTGAAAAAGAACCACCTTAATCTTTGGCTATTCTCCTTATAGCAAGAATTGGATCCTGTTCTTAATTCTGAAACAGATTTTTTGCTTCACCAAGGACATGTCACTAAATCACTTTTTATCTCAACTGCTCCATCTGTGACTGGAATAGAATAGCACCACTGAGAATTCCAATTTTGAAATTTCTGATTTTTTAAAAATAATGCTAGATCTACATTATTATTTCTGCAATTATAGACATCAAATATTTTCAGCAGAACAGTTTTTCACTACTGCAGTAATCATCCCATATTTACAAGATTCTTCCTTTTTTTATTTGCTTTAAATTGCATGCAGTCTAATAGAATAAAGGACACACTGTAGATAATACAGATAGTCCTCATTTAGCCACTGCCTCATTTAGTGCCTCTTTGCAATTATGACAGTAATAAAAAAAACTTTTGACCAATCCTCATGTTTACAAATTTCACAAGCCTATAAAGCAAAGAAAAGCTAAAGTAAGATTGTAAACATAGTTGCAATTTCATTTTATTATTTACTTGTAATTTTGAAAGGGTAATAACACATCTGTCATCACAAAAAGCTAATTGAAAATCCCCAAACTTTTGATCATATCTTGAATCACTTTCTTTATATGCTGGAGATTTTCCAGAACCGTCTTCCCAGATCTTGATCAGGACAAATTTTTTTTTTAAAAAAAAAATAGTTGCTACCAAAAAGCAGAATGACACATTCAGTATTTTCTTTCCTACTTTGGCATAGAGAAGGATGTTCTGTGGGAGAATTGAACTACAGCCTCAGCTCCAACCAACTCATACTAAGAATTCAATTGTCTGTTCCGTTTTTATTATTTAAGCTAAGGGAAACGGAGCAACAACACTGACAGCTAAAGTTCCTATTAACTCACAGAGCTGATACAACCCAGGCAATTAAAAACTTTAGCCATGCTGTTCATTTCATTCATTATCCTTGAGGGGACAACTCTAAAGAAAGAAGCCTGGCCTTTACTTCTATTTCTGCCATTTATTTTTATGTGAATTTGGATTATAAATATTGCCACCAAATTATAATTTTGTCTTTTTATTATTGTGTTTTGTCTACGTTCCCTACGTTAGGGAACGTAGGGAATGTTATCATATCTCTACATTATCATATTTTAATGGGAATAGTTCTAAGTAGATATGATTGGCTTCCGTTTACAAGCATACAAGATCCACAAAAATATAATGAAAATAAATAAAAAGTAGATGGCACTGTGTATCATAACCAGCAGTTCCATGTAGCTATTAAACAGCAGAGGAGAAAGTCTTAACTTTGGACCTCTACAAGGGAGTACCCAGTAAACCAACCTCTCATCCCCTTAATCACCAGTTGTACATTTAGGAGAGAGTAGACCAATATGCCTGTTCCTCACAGCAGTGGTGGGTTCCTCCCGGTTCGGCCCGGTTCGGCCAAGCCGGTAGCGGTGACAATATGACGTCACCAAACTGGTTCTCTTTGTTCGGGAGCTGGGCCATCCCGCCCCACCCACGTTATTCTTACCTTTTATTTGGCCCCACCCCCAATCTATTCACTGCCTCCCGAGTCCCAGCTGATGGCTAGAAGGAAAAAACTGTTTAAACTCTTGCCGCAGGGCTTCAAAGGGCTGCTCTACAGCTGATCACTGTTAAAAGGCAGTGTGGTGGTAGACCGGGATGCTTGAAAAACAAATGGGTAGACCGGGATGCTCAAAAAACAAATGGGTAGACCGGGATGCTCGAAAAACAAATGGGTAGACCGGGATGCTCCAAGAACAAATGGGTGGACCGGTACAGCTCTGCAAGCAGTTAAAAGCCTGGTAGACCAGTACCTCTGCTAAATCCTAAAGAATTGTCACATGACCATCAAACCATGCCCACAAAATAAGCCACTCCCACAGAACCAGTAGTAAAAAATTTTAGAACCCACCCCTGCCTCACAGGCAGTGTTGTGGCCGACCAGCGGCCAGCAGAACTGGTGGCAGACTCAGACAGTGAGGAGGTTGGGGAGGAACATGGGCCAGTCCTGGAATCTGGGGAAGGCTCTGATTAGTGTTCTGCGTCAGAGGCAGAGATGGGGCCAAGACATCCGACAGTTATCAGCTGCCTTCGCAGTCAGATATCAGTGCGGCAGAAGAACAGCTGGAGTCTGTTCCCAATGTGCGCATGCACAGAGCTGCCAGGAGAAGGGAACAGCTAAGGAACCCACTCAGGAGTAAAGGCACAGGTGGCCAGTGAATGGCCCCTCCCATAGGGAATAAAGAGGAGTGACAGGGGAGGGGAGTTTGCAGGAGGCAATTAGTTCAATTCATTAGGGTGAAGATCTGTTCTTGCCAAGTAATTCTCCATGCCTGATAAAGGTCTGTAATTGTGAAATCTCATGAAAGACTGTTTGTCAGGACTTTGCTGGAGAGGAATTTACCTTTAACCTAAATAAAAGAGGTTTTATCGGAACGAGGAGTCTCCTTCATGCTCTTGGGAAGCCTAGGTCAGAACAGGCAATCGAAAAGGCTACCATGGACAATTATTTATTTATTTATTTATTTATTTATTTATTTATTTATTTATTTATTTATTTATTTATTTATATGCTGCCCCTCTCCAAAGACCTAGGGCGGTTCACAATACACTCAAAAAATCACTATAAAAACACTTAAAAATTAAAAACATTAAAGACATTAAAACCCATTCACACCATTCATGGCCAGATCTCATCAGATCGCAAAGCGAGATCAACGGCCCCAGGCCTGCTGGAAAAGCCAGGTCTTCACTGCTTTTCGGAAGGCCAATAGGGTGGGGATGGTCCGGACCTCAGGAGGTAACTAGTTCCAGAGAGCTAGGGCAGCCACAGAGAAGGCCCTCCCCCACGGGCCCGCCAGCCAGCATTGTTTAGCTGACAGGACCTGGAGGAGACCAACTCTTGGGATCTTACCAGTCGCTGGGAGCTATGCGGTAGAAGGCGGTCTCGAAGATGACCTGGCCCTGAGCCATGTAGGGCTTTAAAGGTAATAACCAACACCTTGGTATAAAACACTAGTAAGTGTTTTAGACAATGGTATAAAACACTAGTAAGACAGTGGTCCCTAACTTTTCCGACAGTGCAGATCAGCACCGGTGGCAGTGGTTAGGGGGTAGAGATGGTTTCATGTGTGCACCTGCCGTTTGCACAAATGGAGCTTTGCATGCTTGCGCACTCTTCTGCCACTTGTGTGGCCCAGTTCCGAATGGGCCAGAGGGCCCAGCCCACTACCATGTAATAAGTATTTTCTTGTCTCTGTTTTAATGCAATAAACAAATATTTGTCTAAAAGACAGCATTCTTTTGCCTTAAGAGTTTGTACTCCCACTGAAATACTTTTCTGCATGTTGGCTACATTTTATTTTATACCAGTAAAAATTCACATATGTATAGAAAATGTTACACAACTGTGTCAAATTCTACAGCTATTTGTAACTTTCCAATGTTGAGAATTTTTTAAATTTAAATGTTGTGCTTTAATTGTTTAATTTTAATTGTATTAAAATTAATTCTGATTTTAAAAGGACAGAATGGCTTCTCATGAATCTTTTTCTTTGAAAAATCACTGATCTCTTTTAAAATACCAGGAATAAAATCATTTGAATTAACCAGAAAATGTGAAGCCCCGATTCAAAACTTACCAGAATTAAACACCTGAATTTGATTCAAATCTGCCCATATCTCAACACCATTTAAAATTGTGGTCTGTAAAAAGCAAAGCAAATGTTTTGTTCACAGGTCTAGTCTTTTTTTTATTATTACAGTGTTTCCTTAAGAAAACATGTTATTGTGAATTTGTATTCAGTAGACATCCCAGCTAATGGGTTTTAAAGACAAATGCTTTATACATGTGTTAACAAAGACACTAGACATTCAGCTTTAAAAATATCTGAGGAGGGGAGACTGGTTGAGAATACAAGCAATATATAAGAGAGGCTTATATTGTAAAGTTAAAAGAAAGAGATTAGATATAACCAGAATCACATGGGAATTGCTTGGAGAGGGATCAGTTTACAGCATGCTATCAGCACCAAGGACAGAGATATGAGCAGCTTGGTTGATGGTGGCTTATAGAGATCCTCAGAAAGCTGATTGGAAATTCGGCGGTATAAAATCAGATCCAGAGAGATCCCATACTGTAAATACTATCTATAAAATTGTGAAAAGCTAAGAGGCAACATGGATTTCTTACACACTTGCTATGCTTCTGGAGGAAGGGTAACGTTTCACATCCCTGTGACTTATGGTTCCAGAGTCACATGAATCTACTATATTTTCTCCATTCTTTCACAGCATAATCAGACCAAGAAGGGTAAGTCATGGTTTTAGTGTTTTGCATTTTAATGCTAAGTTATTATGTTTTAGAATGCTGCCTATAGACATTTTCAAATGTTAAGAAGCTTGGGACAAAAATATGATTAAAAGATATAAAGCCAATAAGAGTGTATTTAGAAGGCAGAATTAAAAAAAATGCAGTGGATTCACCCATAAAGAATATAGGAATAAGAACAGATTCATTTTTTCCTCAATATTCTGCCTTTCTTAATTGAAGAAAATGACTTTTTAAACAAATGTTTTCATCTTTCTAGAAGTAAATATCTGGAATATTTTTTTTAAAAAAATAGAAAGATACATGTGTTTTACTTAAATAGTGACAAAGGGACACCAATAATGCTGAGATACTTTTATTCTGAAACTATATTTTTCAATGCAATCAAAAAATTGATTCCTGTTTGAAAGAATTGTGTATTGAAAAGTGACTATTTTAAGTAGAAACTTCCACTTCCTCATTTTAAGGAAGATCTATGAAAAGGAATGACTGGTGGTGGAAAGAAGTAGATATAAGAATCTGGAAAGGAAATAAACAGTATGGGAATGAAGTAAAAAATAAAATGAGAGTGGAATATAAATAAATCAAGAAAATATAGAGAAAGTCTGGGGCAGTTAGTGAGCTTTTAATTGCAACTTTCAATTAAAGTTCAATTAAAGGGTGGATCACTCACTCCCTATTGTCACAATTATTCAAGAAAGAGATTCTAAAAATCATGTAGGTTTTTCATTGTATCTAAAACCAGAAAATATATATATACAGTACCTGAAAACATGGTCACAAACAATGTCATCCAGTAGTTATTCTTGCACTAAAGACAGTTTCTTTGACGTTTGTTAGCCAGACTGATATTCTGCTATCAAGAAAAGTGAAGAGTTAAAAAATTGAAAATTGTAAACAAAACCTTTAATTAGGAATTTGATTTGGAGTTCATATAGAATAATGAAGAAAATAATGTTGTTGATATGATTTGCAATTTTTTGCAGACTGCAGTTTTGATAAGCCATTTTAGATCTGTAAAATCATACACAGATGCCAATAAATCTTAACATTTATTTAATTACCAAATTGTGATTTCAGCAAACTGAAAGGATAGTAGATTGTAGCAGTTTCTAGAGATTGCAGTATATGTAAAATAGCTTTACAGAAGAAGTACCGTAATCAGAAACTTTATGTCTTCTACATCATAATACATGCAAAATGTACCAATGTCCAGATGTTTAAAGGTATTTATGCAGTTTTGGAAGCTTTTATGCTTGCTTTTGGAGCACAATGCAATTTGGGTCCATTAATAATATTAAATGCAGTTACTGTATTGTTAGAAATAATCCCTGACTCCATGGAGCTCTTGGACAAAAAGAACAACTCATAATTTTCACTTACTATATAAAAAGGTATGCAGAGATTTAACTTCAAAGCTACAATGATGTTGTCACAAAGGACTTTTTAATAGAATAATTCTTTTGCCTTTCTTGGTTTCATCTGTCAAAAATCCACTAATTCTGAGAAATGTTATTTAATCTCTTTAGTGATGTCCCATGGTCAGCTTGGCTTTCAAGCCTCAAACCTTCATTCTAGAGAATTGCATGTGCACATATCCTATCAAATCTATGAAATCTGATCCAAAAATTCAATGGAATTTTGCACTAGGTAGAGCAATCCAATGTCTGCCAAAGCCTGCAAAGTCAAAAAACAAGAGTAAAACAGAGAAGAGAATAATGAGGAATATACTTAGGGTAGGTCAGCTTTTGGCCAGGGTTACGCTTTCTGAATCATGGAAATGATGAGGAAGCAGAAAACAAATAGTCTTTTTAATCAAATATATGAGAGAAAGAAAGAGAGAGAGAGAGAGGGCACAAAGACGAGAGTTCAGATTCTGTAATGCCTTCTTCATGTCTTAGGAAGATTAAGTTTTCCTACTTTCAGAGAAAGCAGTCATAGCTCGCAGATGCTAAATTGGAGGAGGTAATCTTACCAATCTTTTCATTATTGCAGCTAAATCATTAAGCATAGCAACTAAATTCATTTAGAAGATGATCAAAGCTAAATTGAATATTTTCAGAAAATGATCATTAATTGATTGGGAACAAGAGCTTTTGAATGTCCTGCTGTGCACCTCCTGCTGAATGCTGCCTTGAATTTACAGTTCATAGTATATAAAAGATGTCTGATTTCTTTGAAACTTTTAATAACTTTAATGAGATGCTTAGGAATCTGAGGAAGGAAGGAATGATTCCTAGCATGGAATCTGCCTTTTGAAGAGCTTCTGTATTCAAGTAGTCATTGACTTCCAACTATTCTATAAGAGCGAGGGTGGCACAGTGTTTAGAATGGAGTACTGTAGGCTCCTACTGCTGACTGCCAGCTGCCAGCAGTTTGGCAGTTCAATATTCATTGGCTCAAGGTTGGGTCAGCCTTCCATCCTGCTGAGGTGAGTAAATAGAGGACCCAGATTGTTGGGGGCAATAGACTGACTCTGTAAACTGCTTAGAGTGGGCTGTAAAGCACTGTGAAGTGGTATACATGTCTAAGTGCTATTGCTATTCATTTAGAGACTATTTAAAGTTACAAAGGCACTGAAAAAAGTGACAACCAGACCTCATCACCTTCATAGCATCCCTACCACATCATCAAAATTTGGGTGCCTTGCAACCAGCATTTGCAAGCATATTTATGATTGTGCAGAATCACAGGGTCACATGATCACCATTTGCAAACTTTCCAGCCAACTTCCAACAAGCAAAGTCAATGAGGGAAACTGGATTCAACAGTGATTCAGCATTGCTTAAAAATTGTGGCAAAAAGGGTTTCAAAATTGAGTGTTTCAAAGCAGCCTAAGTAAAGCAGTGCTAGAATTCTTCATGAATGGCCTATCATGGAGGTAGTAAATTATCTGGAAAATGTATCTTTTCTGTCCTTCAGTCTTTGAAAGCACTCCAGTATTTAGAAGAATTCCAAGATTATGGTTTTATGAAACATAACATATCTATGTTATTTACAAATCCATGAACAATAAATAAAATGAATTTTTATTAAAATTCTCTATTTTCAAAATGTTCAGCAAAAAGGTCACTAAAAAGATGGAAGCTGTTATGGTCAACGGAGGCCGAACTATCCATGTTTGAACATTCTGGAATTTAATCTATCATTAAAGAAATTATTTTGCTGCTATAATGTTTGTGTACGTGTTATTTCATACAAACATTTAAACAGATATCTCTGTTTTGCAGATCTCCTTCATCACAATGGGATCCCTCAGCTCGCCAAATTTTATTATACCAGCCATGAATTGGGAGAATAACTTTAGCAGACTTGAATTACGACAGCCTCATTCCTACTATGCTCTCTTTTCCTCCATCTTTATTTTAGTCATTGTTTTGGGAATAGGCAGACTAGGATAAACCTAGCAATAGCAGACCTGCTGGTGGCCATTTTAGTGATACCATGAGTGGTATATCTTGAGGTGTGTAAAACTCGGGCTGCTGGTACACGGGCATCACTTGATATACTCTCAACATTTATTTCAATCCCCTTAAACCAAATAGTGAATACTGCCATCCAAATTGTTTTTTCTGCTTCAAATTCAGTAATTATTAAATTACTAACAAAAAATATTACTTGCAGGTCATATGGTTACGGCTAAATTGATCTATCAAAGGAATATTTGGGATATAACTTCCTAATGTATAAAATTGATGAGCTATGTGGAAATACATGATAGAGAAACAATAATGAATATGCTGGGTAGTTACGTACTAATTATCCCAGCAACTTTCAGTCTATAGAGGTTGTTTGCCCTTATAATACTTTTTTTGTTGTTGCAATGTTTGGTTTCCCTGGCTTGACAGTCGTTCTTATCATATGTAAATGCAGTAATGTTGAGTATAATAGGATTTTAAAAATAAGTTTTTTTAATGTACAGGGTTCAGCATATGTGTTCCTTATAGCACATTTACATAAAACTAATGTTTAATTTCTGAAGTATATTGATAGAAGGCATGGAGACCTGTCAGCAAAAAGCCTTCTCTACTGGCTTTACATTATCTCTGTAGTCCATGCCCTGTTTGAAGTCTTTAGCTATAAATTAGAAGGCACTTAGGTCCCAGTGTGTTGAATGTATGCCTTTCTTCTATTCCAATATGATTGCTACAGTTTTAGGAAATATCTATTTGAGAAACTGCTACCACTGAATGTTAATATTCATAAGTCCCATTTAATTCAATGACTTTAAAATGACAAGTTGTGTTAAGGTTATACACTGCAGTCATACACCTGATTATATGAGTTGAAAGCATATAAATTCAATAAATCAGTTAAATGGCACTTTTAATTTCTTCATCAGTCATTCCCTAGTTGATGCTTTTCATATATGTTGATCAGTGGTTGACTGCTGATGGTTGTAACAGCTGTTGTAACAACCGGTTCGCCCAGCACCAAAAATGTGAGCACGTGTGCATGCTGCACATGTACGCGGCTTCAAAAACATGACGATGTAGGATGGAATAGCGCCAGGGCAGGTGGGCAGGCCCACCTGCGGGTCGCAACTACTGGTTCACCCGAACCACTCCAAACCAGCAGCAGCCCACCTTGATGTTGGTCCATTAACTAAGAATTCTGTGATTTGAACATCCAACATAGCTGGAGAGTTGGGTGAAGATAATTGATAATTAAACTGTGGCAAATAAGATTTCAGAAATATAAAATTTATTAATTAAATTTACATGCTGCCCATCTCTCCAATAAGACAACTCAAAACAGCTTGTATAGTATGCAAAGAACTGTAAACAAAATGTGAGTTTTTATTTGGGCTCAACAGAGCAAATCATTTCTAGCACCTTTTCAAGTTACGTAGATGATATAGTTTTGGAATTTGGTTGTCCTCAATCTTAGCTAGTATGGCCTTTAAAAATTCTGAGAGTTAAGGATTTCTGGAAAAGGTATAGCAAACTAACCAAAGCAGAGCCAATAACCACAGCAAAGAACAAAGAACTGGTGAGTAGAATGGTTTCTTTTAACCTCTCTGGATAAGGAGAGGATAGGAGATAACTCACATGTGCTCCTTACAAGGAGACCTCAGAATGGTTTTAGGAAGATTTAATTGCTGGGAAATGATGAGATTAGCCATTTTACTTAAATGAGAGACTAAGTTCACAAACTCTCCCTCACTAATCATTTTTGGAAAATGCTCATTAACTATTTCTAAGCTAAACTCTGAAATCTTCAGAATGACAAGGTTGAAAATCCAGTTCAATCCTGAAGAAAAGAAAATTTTAATTAAAAGCTTAAGAATTTAAAGGCTCTGAAATTAAACAGCAAAAAGATAAATAAAATTTTATCTTAGAAAGTTATAAGTAGACTGAAATCCCAGATAAATTTGGAATATTGAAACATTTACTATAAGATTTTGAAATTAATTATAAAGACAAATAGCTTATCATGGAAAATATATACTATTTTGGTATTTACAAGATTTCAAAGATAAACAAGTTCATATTTCAGAAAGTGGGCACTAAAGGGGACTAAAGATTTTCAGTAGAGAAAAGATTTACAAATCTATAAGATGGTGCAGAACATTATAACTATGAAAATACTGAAGAAGTCTTTTGAGGAACAGAGCTAGAAATTGGTAGCCACAATAACTACAGGGTCAGCAGTGATGTCTGCTTCTATGGATACTCTATGTCCAAAAGTTATTATCTACAGATGTAGAACAAATTTTATCTGACAAGATAGAGATGGTTTCGAAAGTGGATTTGTAACTCATAGACCAAGAGAATGACTTAGAAAAGGATATTTAGGTTGGTTTTAAAATGTAAAAGGGAAACAGAAAAGATAAACTAAGAGAGTGACCTGGATATTTTTTTAGCTTTGAAGAACTCTATATGATGGGACAAAAAAGTAATGAAGAGAAATTGAATCTTATGACAATATTTAAATTAAGACTGTTAGAAGTAAAAGAAAGAAATATAAAGTTGGTTTATTTCATCAAGATTAAAATAAGATATGTTATTATTTCTGGAAATACTTTTATGCACATTCTTCTGGCACAAGGACTGAAAAGATTATCTTTTATGGATTTGTTTATAGATAAGACATAGGATATGGGATGAAGAGATAAATGTTTGTAACCTCAAAGGGGGACGGTGAAATATTGCTAATTTTTTCAACTTGTGAAGTTTGGCAGTCATTTCTTTATATATTTCTTTTGTCCTTTTTCATTTTTATTTGTCTCTGTCTTCTCTCTCATCTTTTTATTTTTGCTTTTTCATTTGATTTTCTACTGCTTTCTGCTTTTTGTCTTTAAATTTAGTTTGAATTAGATTTTAATATTATAATCAAAATTTGTAATAAAATTATATATAAGAATTCTGGGAGCTGATATATACGAAGGTCATCAGACTGGGAACATCTGTATTTTAGCAAGAATGCCACACTTTTTCCCCTGAAACATTAATTAAAAGATAACTTAAAGGCTTATATTGCTGATAGGCAACCTAATACAAATGCTGGTAGTTAATTATTCATATCATGTCACAGTCTCAAAATAAAAAATTGAAATAGTATAATGCAAATCCAATTATGTTCACACAATGAAATGTGTACCAATATATTAAACTGTTCTGGAAAAGAAATTATCTCTATAAAATTGCTGAAAAGCCATAAAGTGGATTGACAAAGAGAAAAGGACTTTTGTGAATATAAGTGGGGATATTAACAGAGACTAAGATCTGATTTAAAGGCTGTAATCTATTGTAAACCAGAACATCTTCCATCTCAAGAATTCAAAGCACTGCATTGTTATCAAGTCCTTTCTACTTATCTCTAAAGAGGGGAGGGGTGTTAAGCTTTTATCATCCAATAATTGGTAAGAGAAGATTATGCTTTAGCTAATCTCTTATTCAAAGGAAGTAACTGAATCTTTTTTTTAAAGAGAATTTGGAAAGAATCAGTAAGGAATGCTCAGTAGTTGTATTTAGAGGAGCTTGCAGAGCTATGTCTGCTAATATTTTAATATAAAGGATAAAAAGTGACTTTACTTTCTAAAGATCCATTTAACTAGAAGATCTGTGGCTGAACTTCTTATTTGAGTTATCATATTTTCTAGTAAAGCACTGGTGGACATCCAATAAATGAATTTCAAACTGTCAGACAATTCTATAATCCTATTCCTTTGAAATATTTCATGTCGATGGCGAGTGAACATTTGAAACACTATTCTTTCTCTAACTTCAGGTTTAGACATAAATGAACCAAAAGAGAATACTGCATATAACCATATGCCAGTGAACTATAGAAACAAAAGATACTTTACAAGATGCTGCATTTGAAAGTAAACATTTCCTACAACTGTTCTAGGGAGTGATCTTCACAGAAATTCTCATATAAAATTCTCATATAGAGTTATTTATTTATTTATTTATTTATTTATTTATTTATTTATTTATTTGTTTGTTTGTTTGTTTGTTTGTATATACCTGCTTAGTAGGGCTTTCGGCCCCTCCTAAGCGGTGTTCTTTTTTATACAAAGTCAGTTTATTGCCCCCACAATCCGGGTCCTCATTTTACCTACCTCGAAAGGATGGAAGGCTGAGTCAACCTTGAGCCTGGTGAGATTTGAACTTGCAATAATTGCAGGCAGCTGGCAACTTAAGTGCTACTTTAACAGCACTTAGTCCACTGAGCCACCAGGCTCTTATACCTGAGTCTGTGGTTTTTTCCCCAAACCCCCAAAACTTTAACTTTAGACTGTCTGTTGTTGACCTCACCTCATTCCTAAGAGGTCTGTAAGGGGCGTGCATAAGTGCACCGACGTGCCTACCATTCCTGTCCTAATGTCCCTTTTTATTCGTATCCCTTTCATGTATTCACAATCATGTTTATACTCTTATCTTATCTTATCTTATCTTATCTTATCTTATCTTATCTTATCTTATCTTATCTATGCTTAACAAATAAATTAAATAAATAAATAAATAGAAAAGCACTAGGTTGTTTTGTGAATGCTAATGTTCTACAATGTTCCAAAACATTGCTTTTTGAAATGACAATACCTAATTTTGTAATATAAGACTATAGAAAATAATTCTGGTTCAAGTTCAGTTTGACTATTGATGTGTTATCTTGTCTATAAAACATGGCTGAAGAAATCTTCAGCATATTGTCAAGGCTTTCTTTAGATTATACATCTCCAATCCTTTAGATTGTATATTTTGCCAAGAGCTGAAGAAATAATACCCATGAATAGGACATCTGTAAATAACATATATAAACATGGAGAGATCTTCTCCAGGAAACATATAAAACAGTTATTTAAATGATGAACCATATACAATATATTTTGCCTTGATATTAGCACAGCACATAACTCAAGTACAATGCAAGATTTATTGATGGGCTATAAATGGTAGTTGTTAGGGATTTGGAATTTGACAAAATGATACGTTTTGTGTTGGCAATCTGCAAAATCTTCATTCCTCTTTAAATCTGATCAGATTCATTCATTAGTACAGTAAATGTAGAATTCATGACAGTATAAATGGATGCTGAGTGGGGTCTATGACAATTTGCCATGGCCAACTCGCTACAGGACAACTTGCTGCAGGACAAGAGTTACACTAATATCAAAGAAATGGTGGAATAGAATCATTAAAGAAAGGATGCAAATGAAGGGACAAAATGAAATGTGAATGACAAAAAATAAAACAATTTTTAAATTTATTTTAAATAATAAAATTGAATTGTGAAATTGTTGCCACAGCTAGTTGCCCCATGGTGAGTAGGCAATGGCAAGTTGTCCCACAGTTGGCCATGAGAAGTTGGCCATTGCAAGTTGGCTGCAGTAAATTGGCCGTGGCAAGCTGTTCTATTCTATGCTGAGTGTGTCACTTCTTTTAAGTAACAGTATTTTTTTTAGAAAAATATAATCCTAACCTTTTTGTAATTTATGTATTGGAATAAAAACATTATCCATAAATATGGAAAAGCTCATATGAAAGATAACAATATTGAGTAAATTAATATGGCAATGAATTAAGCATTTAGGACTTTAAATGAAATATCTTGGTTAACTGTGCTACAAATTAATCTGTTATGGGCTCTGATTTGTATTTTTCTAAAAATAGATCACAATAAAAATGGACAGCTATATGATTGACATGAGATCATGTATGAACTATGAAAGTCACTGTTTTTAAAATTATAGTGATACCTTGCTGAGCTCAGGTTTTGGCATCGTTCAGTGTGGGAACTCACTCATTATGCATTAGCATTAACCATTAATTAAAGCATTAGTTTGTTCTACAAAACATGGGTAAAAATCTTAGTCTTCTGTTTTGGTAAACACAGACTTAGTACATGATGAAAAAGTCTCCTTACTTTTTAAAAATCTCTCCAGAGGTAAAATGCTGAGGTAGAATACAAGGCTAGACTCAGGCTCTCTTCTTATGCTTCTAGCCTCTCTTTATGCTTCCTCAGATTTGCATATAATACCGACAGGATCCCAAATCCCAGTTTAAGAGCCCCATCTGATAGGAATGATTTCTTCAACAATGTGAAAAACTGTCAAATAAACGATATTGCTTTTAACGTTCTAGTCTTATTTCTCATTTTGTGAAGGAAACGTTCTATTTACTGTTTTAGATTTATAATCCTAAATGACATTATTGCAGTACTAAAATCTCAGTTGGAAACACAGAATGTCATTGGCAGTAATCTGTCAATCTGCCTCAGGCAATATAATGAAGAAGAGATGATGGATATTTTTGACAGCAGCTGGTAAGTTTTGTTATGAACTTTATAATTGGTAATTACACCAGAGACACAAATTGTTCAGAATACTTGCATTTTAAATATCAGAGTTACTAGCCTTATGCTGATGCATTAAAGAGCTCTATCGTCAACAACACTTTGTGGGTCAGCTTAATATGGGCCTTATACTAATTGATTGCCAAGAATAGTTATCGAGGTAAGAGATAATATACAGTATTTGCAGATAATATATTTGTGTGAATTGGGAGATGCTTTTGAAAAAAAACATTTGAGATCCAAAGGTTGCAATAACTGTGATCCCGACTGATATCTTACAGAAAAAAATTACTTGATGGGTTTTTTTTTTAATTTAAGAAAAAAGCCAAAACTTTAAACATGGGAAATGTATTATCTTAAATGGCTGCAAGAGGTCACCAATGAAAGCTATAGAGTCTGTGTTGACCCCTAAGGCCAAGACTAAATATGACTAGATCTCTGTCCCTTTCTGTTTAACAAAAGAAAGTTTGCTTTTTCTGACTGGGGAAAAATATGTACTGTGCACCACTTTTGCTCTTAGCAAAAGCAAAAAGGCAAACTCTATAGCAGTTTATGAAGCCAAAGAACGAGGTACTTAATACTGTTTTTAGATCAGGTTTTTTCTCCATTTTGTTTCCAATCATAGAGAAAAAAATAATCACATATATATTTTCTCAATTCAGATTACCAAGAAATTTGAAGTACCTTGCTTCAAAGGGGAATAAATTAACAACAAAAAGACTCACATTTAAATAGTTTTTCCATTATCTTTTAAAAGTAAATTTACTGATGGTCAGCTAAAATTATATTTATTTTTATTATTGCTATTTTCCACATGTGCTTTGCTTTTAATAAGATATGTGAAAAGACAATCAAGGATCTCCAAGTATTTTCTAGAGTAATGTGTAGTTACCTTAAAAACAGACAGAATTAATTTGACCTTGTTCACTTATTATCTTCAGAGTGGCAGTTTGCCTTTAGATGAGTGCATTTAGATTTATGTGAATGAAGACTTATATCCACAATTAAACACTACTGAGCAAAAATGTGTTGCTTCTCATTTTCTTTTATCTCCTAGGGACTTTTATAGTCTGCTGGCTGCCTTTGTTCATGACACACATATTGAATATTCACTGTCAAGCCTGCCATGTCTCCCCAGAACTCTACAGTGTTAGTACTTGGCTTGGTTACATCAACAGTGCCCTCAAACCTATCATCTAAAACCACCTTCAACAATGAGTTCTGTAAAGCTTTCCTTAAGATTCTCTACTGCTGCAAAACTTGTGGAGCTTTGTATTCCTTGCAGAAACAGCAAAGGAAGGTATAGCTGAGATTGATTAATGTACATCAGGATGAATTTTCTCTGTTTTTGGTGAATTTTGGACTAATTTGTCTATGGCTTTTCTCTATCATTTAATGTGGGAAATAGTTTTGTAATAGTGGGATTCATGAATTTCATGATGTGTGGTAGAGAAAAGTCCTCTACTGCCATATTTGGCATTGTAATATATTTTCATTAGATACAGAATTCAAGGGACACAATTTGATGAGCAGAGCCGATGCCCTGGAATTTGCATCTCTGGCAAATACACATTCTGACATTGTTTTAATGAATCCAATATGCAATATTATTATGATTGCTTGTTGAGCACTTTAATAGAATTACACTTTAAGATATCTCCTAGCGTAAATATTTAGGTGTTATAGTCAGATGATTTGCCACTTAAAATGAAAAGACCTTCGGTACTTTCTTCACTTTTTCTTCTGCATGCATATTCCATAAACATCTTTAGTACCATCATTGGCTGTCTATAGACATCGGTCTAAATATCCTGTGGGAGCACACTCTATAACCACCTTATAATGTATCATTGTGAGGACGCTTTCATAAGGACACATATAGAACAATTGGTCAGACAAGTTACTGTAAAGACTATTTTTCCTGAAGCACACATCTGTTCATGTTAATAAATCCACTTGTCCAACCAAATTAGCTACTTCTTTTCATAAAAAGAAGTCATTGTAATTACTTGTAATATATTTAAGGTAAAGGTTCCCCTTGCACATATGTGTTAGTTGTTCCCAACTCTAGTGGGCAGTGCTCATCTCCGTTTCAAAGCCAAAGAGCCAGCACTGTCCGAAGACATCTCCATGGTCATGACTAAACATCAAAGGCGCACAGAATGCTGTTACCTTCCCACCAAAGGTGCTCCCTATTTTTCTACTTGCATTTTTACTTGCTTTTGAACTGCTAAATTGCCCAAGCTGGGACAAGTAATGGGAGCTCACCCCGTTACACAGCACTAGGGATTCGAACCACTGAACTGCCAACCTTTCAATCGACAAGCTCAGCATCTTAGCAACTGAGCCACTGTGTCCCCTTTGTAATATATTTACTTGATAAAAAAATTGAATTCAAACAGTAAAATGTGATTTGGATTGTGGGTACATAGGACTTACCAAAACAACTTGAAACCAAATGTACCTTCTCCAAGAATTGAAGGTCAGCTGCAGAAGAAAACTCCATGAGGCCAGGAAATGATGCATTTGGTCAATATGTCCCAAATAGTTGTCTATTGTTACTAATTTGACAACTACAGTGAATCACTTAACAACCTTTAGTAAACTGTGGTAAGAAAGGTCGTAAAATGGGCAAAATTCACTTAATAAATCTCACACTTAGCAACAGAAATTTTGGGCTCAGTTGTAGTAGTAAATTGAGGACTATCTATACTTCAAAATTTAAGGTATTTTACGCTCTTGTATGAAAATAATAACATGCTAGCAAATAGGTACTAAGGAAGAAGAGGTTTGCGGATGACTGACTTATTCACTGAAACATCTCTTTGATTTGTAGCTGTACATTGAAAAAATGTATGAGTTGAAGTCAGACGAAATAAGGTCTATATACTAATATTCATCAATGGTGCCCTCCTGGAGTTCTGAAAAGCCCTTAAAACCTGCCTTTGGCCCTAGGACTGGAATTAATGTGTTTATGGTGAAGCTATCATGTTTCATTTTAATGGTTGGTTTTAGTTTGGGCTGTCTTGTTTCATTTTATGTTTTCTGTTGTTTTAATTTACTATTAGATTTTGTAAACCACTCAGAGTCCAATGGGATGGGCAGCTATAATAAATCTAATAAAAGAAAAAAGAAAGCAAAAACAATACCAATAGTATTGTGATCCCAAAATATCTGGAGCACCACTTGAACACTTAAGACATTGACAAAATCGGTCTACTACAAAAGGCAGCTTTACTTGGAACAACTTACATTCTGAAATGGAACACCAACAAATAACAACTTTCTTGTTATTGGGAAGAACTCCAGGTGGGAAAAAATCCAAATCCAGTCTAGACATCTGGCTGACTGTGCAACCAACAACTCTTTTAAAGATTAATTTTATTAGAAAATAAATCGAACTAATGTCAGTGATGTTTCTAGATAATTTATTTACAATACAATCCTATGTTACAATTTGGGTACATCCAAAACTGAACATACATAAAATTGTTGCCTCTTAAATCCATTCAGCCTCCACAGATTCCTTGGATGCTTTGGTAGAACTACAGTGCACATTCCATCAGTCCTGATAATTGTAAACACAGTGATGTTTGTTATTCAAATATAAAAGCTTTGGAATATGTAATTCTATTACATATAGTAGTGCCATTCCTCTGAAAACCTTGACTAAAAATTGACTATATAATGTTCAAACTTTATGTGGGGAGGCAGCAGTGTCCAAGGCCTCCACCATGCCTCAGAAGTCTTCCCTTTTGTCCCCAGACTACTTGCTCCACAACTTGATATTTTTTAAATAATTATTTTAATTTTAAAATAAATATTTATTAGAAGTTGGCACATTGCAATGTGCAAATCTCCAGCTGCATGTATATTAATGGGAATGTCTTTAACCTCAATATATTTTCATAGTATCACATGTTCTCGATAGTTGGAATATTTCCCCAGCTCCCTCAAATTCGAAATAAATAAAATAAATAAATAAAAGTGCTGGCTACTCTGCAATCTTACTAGTGTCATTTTGTGTCTATCATTTAATATCATTGTTTAGGGCTTTGATTCTGAAGAATTGGAATTGTTTGTAAACATGCAGTTCATTATGGCAGACTATAAAATATCTATTAGATCAAATTTGCATCAGTGCAGTATTTTTAGTAGTAGTAGTTTGTATTAGTCCTAAGTGGCTTTTCCTGGAAGAATAGTAGCTTGTTTTACTCCCTATCCTCCCTGAAATAATTCCAGAAGTTGAACAATATTCATGTGGCTTAATGATATAATTTAATTTAATTTAATTTAATTAATTCAATTTATATGCCGCCCCTCTCCAAAGACTCAAGGCGGCTCACAATACATTTCAAAAAATCATTATAAAAAACATTTAAAAATTAAAAACATTAAAAACTCATTCATGCCATTCATGGCCGGTCACGCCAGATCACAAGAGCGAGATCAACAGCCCCGGGCCTGCCGGAAAAGCCAGGTCTTCACCGCTTTTCGGAAGGCCAATAGGGTGGGGGTGGTCCGGACCTCAGGAGATAACTAGTTCCAGAGAGGGACTATTGATTCAGGGACTATTGTTCAGAATTTATATTAAGGTTATATTATACTATTACCTAATGTTCCTAAAATTGTTTATACACCTGTTATCTGACCTGTTAGCTTCTGAATAGCCTCAGCCATGTAGCATTTCCTTTAAAGCCCTTCATGGCTTGGGACCAGGTTATCTGAGGGACTGTCTCTTGCCGATCACATCTACCCAACCCATCAGAGCGGGGAGGCAGGGAATGTTACGGATCCCATCCCAGAGGGAGATACACCTGATGGGACCCAGAAGAACGGCCTTCTCCGTGGTGGCACCCTCTCTGGAACATCATTCCCCCAGAGATTAGAATGGCCCCCACTCTAATACTCTTTTGGAAGGCGCTGAAGACCTAGTTCTGCCAATGGGCCTGGAGAACCCAGAGCGGGATGGAGCCCATTAAATGGCTCATGTGATCTGCTGTTGTTGGGGTGGGAGGTGATTTTATTATATTAATTTATTTGATTTTTTAATTAGTTTTACTGTTTTAACTGTAGTTTTATATTGTGTAAGCCACCTTGAGTCGCCATGGGCGAATAGGCGGCAATATACATTTAATAAATAAATAAATAAAAATAAATTTCTCACAGAAAGGATTCTCATTATTTTCTAACATTTGGGAGGGGAGGTAACCGTAATCTTTTTTCTTTTTGTTATGAGATGTTAACAAAGATCACTCTGGAAATCATATACATGGAGACAGGCACTATAAAAATATCAGCAGTGAAATCAGTAAAAAAATTAAAACCATTTGCATGTATAGATTACTTATTGTACAAATTAACAACTACATGATTTTCCAAAGCTTAGTCAAGCTCAGAAATGAGACCTAGATATCGTTTTAGACATACTGTCATTTCACATGAAAGCTGTGATTGGGGATGTTGTGTCTTTTCCACCAAGTAGGTTTTTCTGTAGTTGCATTGCTGAAATTTCCAGAACAACTAACTCCAATGCTGTAACTGTCCTCTCTTGGAGCCTGGAGGGTGTTGAGGTCTGAATGAGGAGCAACAAGTTAAAATTGAGCCCTGGCAAGATGGAATAGTATTAGATGCAGGGTTCCTTGGGTCTTGAAGAATTGCCATCTTCTGGATTGGACAGCACTACCCCAGACACCTGGTGCAAAACCTGGGGGTTCTCCAGGACTTACAACTACTGGTGGCAGTAACGGTCAGGAGAGCCTTTGCACAACTGTGTGTTGTGTCCCAATTATATCCATTCATCACCAGGCCCTTCTCAAAGTCACTTGTGCCCTGGTCACCTCTCCTTTGGACTATTGCAATGAGCTCTACATGGGACTACCTTTGAAGAGTACCTGGTAGTTTTAGTTGGCTCAAAACAGTGGCCCACACAATTTTGTGCAAGTGAAATCTGTGTACCTGTCACCTTTTACAGGAGCTGCACTGATTGCTGATTTGCTTCTGAGTGTAATTGAACTTTAAAGCCCAACATGGTTGAAACCAAGTTATTTAAAGGACTACCTCTCCCCAGTTACCTCTATTTGACTCACCATCAAATAGTAAGGGGTGTCAAACTCAAGGCCTGAGGGCTGCATCCGGCCAGCAGGTTGTTTAAATCTGGCCCGCAAAGCCACCCTGGAAACAGCGAAGGATCGGCCCACGGTGCCTCTGCCAGCGAAAATGGAGCTTGGGGGGCCGTGCACGAACCCCCCCCAGCTCCAATTTTGCTGGCATAGGGCTGCAGGAGGCCATCACAGCTGAAAATGGAGCTCGGGAGCCCCTTTTCACTGGCAGAGCGCTTGGGCCACCACAGGCACCCCTGACATGAGTAACATCAAGCTGGCCATGCCCACCCTGGCCCCAGCGAGGTCAAACAATCCTGATGCGGCTCTCAATAAAATTGAGTTTGACACCCCTGATCTATAGTTTCATCTATTAAGAAAATACATTTGGTGGTACTTCTCTGCAGTGACCATCCTTAACTGAAGGGAGAATGTTCCAGAGGATAGGGACTACGGCAGGAAAAGTATGTCTCCTAGTCCCTGCCAGCCAACATTCCTTGGCTGATAGGACCTTTAGCATGCTTAACCTATCAGACAAATTTGGACACGTAGAAATCACTGCAAGAAGATGGTTTTAAGTAATCTGGTCCCAAGCCTGAAGAGCTTTAAAGATAACAAACAGAATCTTGAATTGCATCTGGAAACACAGGTAACCGATGCAGCTCACACTGTAGTGGTGTTACATGTTTGAATACCCAATCAAAACATGAGATAAAAGTCCATTAAGATTTGTTCTTGACAAATTCAGTCTATCTATCCAGTTATTGGCTTTTTGCAGGATCATCTTGCCTGGTCTTCCCATTCTCACAGTTTTTCTCTATTTTATGAGTTCCCTCCCTCTTTCTCTCCCTCATGCCTTACTGCATTTCCCATATATAATACAAAAATTTAAGGGTTTTATTAAAGTTCCTCATGAAGTATAATAAATTTAATAATATAAAAACTTTTTGACATTCAAATATAGTATAAAAATCCAGTAGAAAAGAAAGTTGAACCAAATAATCTAAAGAAACCTGAAATACATAATTTGTTGTATTTGCTTTTACTATCAAAGCCTTATGCCTCCCCCTCCCAAAACATTATCGTAAAAGGATATTGTTGAAAGAGTGCAATCCATACCCTTGAGATAAAACAGCTATCTTTTGATATTATTAAAATCAGGGTCTCTAACAAGCAGCTTACAACATATGAAAAAAGCTCTCTATCTAACAAGAACACAGAGGACTTTAAGGAATGCATTATTTTAAAACCTTTCCACCAGCAGAAGTGTTCAAGTGAGACATAATTCATAACAGGAACTATTTTTCCTATGATTTTTAACTACTATATGTCACTTCTTCCTGATATATTTAAAAATAATAATAAAAAATTAATATACAATAGTAGTACGCCTGTATCTCAAATAGATGCAGAATTGTTTTCCCATTGTTCCGATTATTTGATGTTCTTTTCTTCTCATTGCAGTTCAAATGTCCATAAGTTAATACAATTCAGAAAAGTATGTGAATTCTTCTAGAGAATATCCTTATTTTTATCTTTTTCAAAGATTAATATCTCTGGGGGAAAAATGTCAATCTTTCCTAAAATTATAAGGACTTAGAAAGTTATACTCAGATATGAGATATGAGCGGGCAAAATATGGATTTTCTTTTATCATGGGTATCTACCCTCATGGTATAACAGCTCTTCTCCATAATCTTGATCCAGAAGGGGAAGCCAGGTTGGGGAATCTGCTTTTTTACATATCTGACCTCAGAGGGCTTGTCTGCTGATAATCTTGCTTAACTGATCCAATTTATCTTCTTTCAAAGCATTTTGGATAGAAGAAAAGAAGCTAAAGTAATGCTGAAAGTTATGCATCATAAGAAGTACATAAGCCAGCAGCTCTTTGGTCATGACGAGGTGATGAATATAGGCACGACTGTGGTTTTGACAGCAGTAGCATGAGCATCCATTTACTAAAGGATTAAAATCATCCTGGTACCTAAAAGAGAAAAGCACATTCATGGATAAGAAGTAAATCATCCATGCAGCTAAAGTTACACTTTGGGTCCAGTGGAGTAACTCTAAAAACTAACTATAACCTAATTGCTGAACACAACATGAACACTTAATGATCACTGATATTATCATCATTATATGCCATTATCTGTATACATGGTACTTTACAAAAATGTCAGAACAGGTCATCAGTTTAAGGAGTTTACAATCTAAAGACATGCTAACATATTTGCTGTAATACTGTGGTTCAAATTAACAACTGATACTAGATCAGTTGACAAAGGACTTATAAGTCAAGAGAACCCCAACCAGAATGTGCTGCCACAAGCCTGACAATGAAAGATTTTAACACATTCTTTTCGGTATGAATTATTGTTGTTCTCTGTACTTTTCTACTTTTATTCAGACTTTTTTTGTATAATGATTATATTATTCTATTGTATTTCCCAGTGGTCCAACCTGCATAGAAAAAGTATGAAAAGGAATGTTTAATATGGGGAACTGCCTCTACAAATTTGACATGTTGGGTTTTTTTTAAGAACTTTTTTTAATACATGACATGATTAGAGCAGGACCAAGGTAGTGGGAGACAAGTAACAAGACAGATCCAGCAAGTATGACCCTACTGTCATCTAAATAATGTCACTCATGTGGAGAAAAAACACTGAGAGAGCTCTATTACATTTTTAACATTATAAGAGATCCATGTAACCAGACTGTTAAATACATAGTTGCAAAAACAACATGATGAAGATATCTAGGAATCCTATTAACCTCATAAAATTATACAGCTCAACACATCATATAATAGGACAGTTAAGGTTTCATGAATGGTCCTAACTATAAGATCATCCCCCGCGAATGTCTAAAGCAAGCCACGAAAAAAAATTTTTTTTAAAGGCTGTGATCTAATTTTTCCTTGGCTCAAACATACTTAGTTTTAAAAGCATCAACAGTATTTAGTAGCAAATAGGAGACAGAATACTTATTCAATAGCAACTAGGAATAAATGATCAGTGGCATTCTGCAGAATTATTGATTAGCCATGACTTGACTCAGTAAATTCATCTGCAAAATGACTCAACAGTTTCTTTAAATTCAATGGGACTTGTTTTCAGATAAGTAAGTATAGCATAAAAAAGGACCCTTTTGATGACAAGGGTTTCCATGTGATGTGTCAGTTCATGCAAAATTTGAAGAGCTAAGGTTTTCCCAGAGAAAAAATTGAGAATTTTTCTTTTCAAATGCTAAGCCTCTGTTAGGGCTAAAGCTTCATTTTTTGAGTGAAATTCGTAAGCAACCACAATATTAATTTTCAGCAACTGTGGTCGGAAGTAGTTCTCAAGATGGCCAAAAAAAGGTGGGAGTGGGGAATATTAAGCAGTCACCTATTTATAAAATTAGGCCAACAATGTTCAGAACTTATTTCCCAATTAATGCAAAGACCACTATAATATTACTCGGGACCTACACATAGTAAAAACTGGAATTTTAAGTAATCAAAAACCAACATACTTTATTTCTCTCAGATGTATTTCAAATGAAGTCTTTTCTTGAGCTTCACTGCATGTTTCATCTTTTGATTTTTCATCATCTTTCCTCACCTCTGTTTTTCCATCTTCTTTTATATCTGCAATAAAGGAGAAGTTCATACTTAAAGGCTATGGCACTATTTAAAATATTTAACTAGTTGTCACAAAATATACAATCAAATAGTTTTGATACTTGCAAGGCAGTAAAATAGGGGAAAGGGAGGCAATCTAATGTTAAAAGCTTAAAATGTAAATGGCTACATTTCTCATTGTTTTATAACTATCCATCCACACAAAATAAGCAATACAACATTTTAACCAAATTGTATTAAATGCAATGTGGCGTTGTACTTATTTTCAATTAAAACAGATTCATGTTCTATCAATTTACTCTTACATTTTAATCAGAAAGTTGAGGTTGAGCCATCAAGGCAGTGATATAATCTTAAAAAGGAAAGCTTTTTATTTTCCAACTGTAAATGTTTATCAGGATGAATCTTTCATAATCACGATCAGGAGAAAAGATATAAAATACATAGAAATCCTATTCATTTTTTGAGTATTCTACAATTAGATTATGTGTTTGTATATACTTTACTAAATGCACAAAGACTTGACAGCTTGTCTTATAATAGTGGCAAAATAATAGATCATTTAATATTTGCACTTTACTGTAGAATCTGTATGACTTATTAAATTGTGAGAAGCTTCTAAAAAAGGTGATAATAATAATAACTTTATTGTCATTGTACGTGTATACACAGTATACCCATACAACAAACTTCACTTAACACCCAAAGACCAGGTCCAACACACATAACAATCCCCAAACACACTCCCACCCACCACAATTCCCCACCCCTAAACCACCCAAACATCCACACAACAGACCAAGTAATACTGTCCAACAGCTCACTAATGGTGATAAAAAATATAAAAGATCTGAGCTGTCAAGGCATGAAAATCGACAGCCATTAAGATCTCCACTGCTTTTTTTCACTCCTCAACAATGAATGACAGCAACTTCACTGTTTTTGGAAAATATTTACATTTTTAAAAAGTACAGTCCTTGAATTTTCTTTATCAACCTATGTATTTCAGGTTTGAAGGCCAAAGAACAAAACAACGAATTGTGCACATATAACTCTGATTAACATATAAGGTTTGTTTGTTTGTTTTTTAAGAAAATGCATCAGGAGCACAAAGTCAAAAAAAAAAGGCCTTAAAAGTATGTTGGTTTCTTCAACCATATGGAGTTCTAATTGCTGATGCTAAACATCAGCAAAACCTTGTTTTAGTAAATGAATTGGGGGAAGAGATCCTATCATTCAAAGAGATATCAAATATGAAGTCACTGGGATGATTTACATCAATTGCAAAATCTCTTTACCAAAATTATGGAAATTAGATCACATGCATCTACTTATATCATTTATACAATGAAATTATTACAGTAACTGTGTAAACTGTTGTAGAACTTTAGTTCTCTGAATGTAAATCTGCTTTTCTGAGATCTGCTAAACTGACGTTTTACTATAAATAATAGTGGTCTTAACTATAATCTTAAACCTCAATTGGAAGTTGTACTTCTAGTATAACAAGTAAAGTTTTGTTTACAGTGCAATAGAACAAAAAAGAGAACATGATTAACAACATAATTAGAACATTCTCAGAAGGATGTTAAACATAATAAGCGTACAGATTGGAATCTTAAGAATTTTAAAACTCACATTACCAATATTTTATTCAAATATCCCCATGCAGACAAGATTATCAAGACCAATACCTGCTGATTCAGGATTCAGTTGATAATCATAACTGAAGGACAAAGCACAGTGTCGTTCTGTCACCTGATAAGGAAAACAACTGTCAAAAATATCTATTCCTCTTTTAATGCACTCCAGAACTTCATCTGGTTTACCAATTCCATGGATTAATCTGCAATAGACCAAAAAAAAAGCCATTTTAAAATAATACTTGATACATATTTTTGCAATTCATTTTGTTCTCCTTCTATTCATACACTCCTTTCCCATTTTACCTTGATAAATTCTGGAGTTATACTTACAAGTTCTGAGTTATACTTACAGTAATTATGTCTAATAATGAAGTCAGGTAGATATTTATAACTAGTCCCAAACAACCAACAAAGTTTCTGAGTAATAGGTGAGGCATGACTTATAAAGCCTGAGAGAAGTGAAAGGCCTTACATTCTCTCCAAATACCTTGGGATTCACATATTCTGATTTATCAGAATTCCAAAACAAACATGCTCCAAAATTCAGAAGTAGATGAGAAAAACTTCAAAGGCTAACTTCCTATCCTACATTATGAGGTAATTTATGTGACAGTTGCTCCTTGTTGTATATGTTGTGTATAAAGCATTCTCTCAAAATGGACAGCCTCCAGAAGTGTACTTCTTCCAAATCTGGCTACAGAAAGGAAGACTGGATGGAAATTCTGGGAATCTTCTGTAAAGGTAAAGATTCCCCTCGCACATATCTTCTAGTCGTTCCCGACTCTAGGGGGCGGTGCTCATCTCCATTACAAAGCCAAAGAGCCAGTGCTGTCTGAAGACGTCTCCATGGTCATGTGGCCGGCATGATTAAACGCTAAAGGCACACGGAACACATGCATCTACTTATATCAAAAGTGGTCCCTATTTTTCTACTTGCATTTTTACATGCTTTCGAACTGCTAGGTTGGCAGAAGCTGGAAGAAGTAACGAGAGCTCACCCCGTTACGCGGCACTAGGGAATCATCTGAAGGGCACTTAATTTGGGGGTGGGAGACACTGCTATAAGGATCTGTAAGTTACCAACCATATCTTGAATATCTTGAGAATAGTAGCTGAATTCACTAGATTTAATCGAAACTTTTTCTACAATGTAAGAGGGAAGATACAATATAACTATTTTCTGTTTCTAAGAACTTCAAAATTCCCCAATGAATATAAAATTGCCTTGCATCCCAATGGACATTATATTTGACAAATGACAATAACTATTTTAGTGGCACACTGGAACAAGTAATGAAATTGTAACAACCATTTTTTAATTTCCAACTTTTAATTTCTTAAACATGTTAGCTTATGTCTATTGCTGATTCATGATATATGTTCCCTTTACAGTGAAAGAAAATGGAAAATGGAACACTCTCATTGCCTAAAACTCTGAAGGATACATCATACTTATGTGTGTAATGTGGCCCTAAACATTCCAGTTGCAGATTCCAATATCCTCAGATTCTTGGTGGTGGGGTTACTTTTCCAAAATAAATGGAGACAAAATTCAACCATACTTTCAGAAGGTATTTTAATGATATTATTGCACTGCCAGAATCCTCTGTACCATTCAGAAAGGACGGAAAGCTGCACTGGGCTCCTGGCATTATTACACCACCACAGAACTATACAGTATGTAATGATGGTATTGTAATATACAGAGCTTCTCAAAACTGAGCATAAAAATATACCTGAAAGTTCATTTGATTTAATGACTAATGTACTGGACTTGAAGCAAGGAAACTTTAAGTTCTAGTCTTGCTTTGGCATGGAAACTAACCAAGGGACTTTGTACCACTCATCCTCTAGTAGCCTTAAAACAAGCCAATGGCAAACCACTTTTGATATGTTGACTAGACTTGTCCATATCATCATCCCGAGTCAAGTTTGGTTGAAGGCAAACAAACAAACAAACAAACAAAAAAAACCTACGCACAACTACACAATACACTCACTTTTTAGAATTCTCTAGTTGTAATGGAAAACTAAACCAAAGAAAAAGGATAAATCACAGCACTAGTATTTGCAAATTTGACTTTCAGAATTTCTAACTTAACCTAAGCTTGCTGTAATCAAAATAATGTTTTGAAATACAAAGGAAACAATGTTTTACCAACAGCATACATAAAAGTCTCCTTGGGGCTTGAAAATGTAGCTGGCTTTACCAAGCTTCTTGCACTGTTATTAACGATGCCAGACTCTAAATTCATTTGGCACGTCTGATAAGACTGGAAAGGTAAAGGAATAGCAATTTTGCTCTCCGCAGGAGTAATGTGCTGACAACTATATAAACTAGTTTTTAAGCTTGCTGAATAAGATAATTACATTCTATTAACAAAACTATTACACAATTCATTAACATTTGTAGTTCCTTAAATGCAACTTTTCTAATTCCAATCTAAGATACTTATTAAAAATAGAGTGAGGCCTGCAAAATTTGACTGACATACTGTTATCCCCTATTATTTGTACAATACATATCTTTATCTCAATCGGAGAGACAGAAGATGATAATTATTGTAAAAATGACCTGTTTATCATGAGGAAGGCAAAATGGATTATTATTCAATATAAAATATTTTTGAAACTTTTTGGTGAAAGTAAAAGAGAATTGGATTTTCTTAAGGAACATTGGCAATAAGATTAGAAGCTGAATTAGACAACTCTTTGGAATTATAATGGTCTCCTTCCAAAAGAAACCAATTCTTGTTCTTTCCATGCAAAAACACATACTCACTGGAAAGCATGTTGTTTTCCCATGTTGTATACTCCAGATAGAGGGGGGTGGATGGGTTCCATTTGTTGGTTGAGTCTTTGTATATACAATGTTTTGAGTGATCAGATGTTACCTTGTTTATTTTTATTGTATTGTTTTTTGTCTTGTTATTTATTTGATACTTATTTTGTGTACTATGTAGAATCATTTTGGAATCAGGCAGTGTATAAATCAAATCAAATTAAAAAATATTCAGAGCTTCAGTTGGCAACATTCTTTACTAAACATGGTTGTTTGCAGATGGCTTCATAAAATAAAGATCTGCAATTCACAGCATGAGTTTTTGATTGAGGCTACATTGTCAATTTGAAGCAGTAGTACAATAGTTGAAATATACTAGTAACATTTGACATTGATATTTTTTCAAAATGATAATTTTATGGTGCTAAATGAATTAATAAAAATAATGTGTATTATAATTGTATGTGTCAGTATTAATTAAGTTGGCAATAATTTCAAACTTAATGGGATCACAAATTCCAACCTTTTCCCCCTGACTTTGAATGTAATTGAATGAATGACACAACATAAGTTTTAAAATATCCCCAAATTGCTTTTTAAAAAATGGCCATTTTATTACTTCCTTGCATAATTGTGGGTGCTCTGGGCAATAAAACAAAGGAGTGGGGCAGTTCATGCAGCAAACATCAGCTGAGAATTTTCGAGCCTGTCTTAAGTTACTAAAATCTACTTTTGTAATACCACCTAACACAATGTCTCATCATACATTCAAAAGTTTTCTGTGTTTGTGAAAATCCATCCAAGTGCTGCATTAGATATGCTTAAATAAAAATCCCATTTAGCTCTGACCTTGGTTTATCTTCTGGCAGCTCAGCTGTAACTGAGGTTAAGAGCTCCAATTTAGTCTCTTTAGTCATGGTATTTCCTTGAAAGGCATCTAAAAGAAATCCAGCCACCGGTCTTTTGGCAGTCTCCCTGGCTGATCTTAGTCTTTCCTCCAACACATCTCCACCTTCGATAACCCCAATCATCAAACTCTGTTTCAATTCCTGGTATGAAAGAAAGTCATATATATGTAAAATATGAATACATCCTTTGGTTCAACAGATGTTGGATAGAGTTGGAACGGAAAGTAGTCTGCTTTCCTGCAGATTGTTGCACTAGTGATATCAAACAGTAAGTATAGGGTGAGCAAAGAACATAAAACTTAAAATAAGCTCACATTTATTTTTTCTTCCATCCCATATTATGATCTTAGGCAATACTTTAAATACATGTATGATTCATAGCCCTATGAATCATGGCTCTGGTTAAGAATATCTTAACTATTGCTTAACTATTTTTCCTAGCAGATTGCCACTTCTTTATAAAACACCTCTTGGCAGGGTGGATAAAAATTGATGGGTTTTTTTTAAAAAAAATTAAAAAATCAGATTTTTTTATTTAAATCAGGTTTTATTTATTTTTATTAAATTTATTTTAATAAAATGCTTTTGGAGTAAAAATCTATCTAAAGATAGTTTTCTATTTAAGATACATTAATAATTTAGTTTATTCAGCATGAAATGGAGCTTAGTTATGTAGCATGAGGCTGTATATTCTTCAATATTGTGAATGTCAATGCATCGCTGTGGGACAGAGATGACAGTTGGTCTTTAAAATTATGATTTAAATAGAGTTGATTTAAGTCAAATCCACCCTGCTTCTGGGCATTATTTTTGCTACCTGAAGTTTAAACTATTTTTTTTTAAAGACCAAATGATACAAGAGCAATTTTTGTTTTGGAAAGAAAAGACAGTGTATGTTACTAATTTCTCAATACATACATTAAAATTACTTTTTCATTAAAATTGGCCTTTCTGCTAACACAAAGATATAGACTCCATATGAAATCTATTTGGTATTATTATTTTGAATACTTATTCCAAGCTTCAAGGGCTTTATAAATACAAGATATAAACATTTTAAATAAAATGCTATTCACAGATTCTGACACAATGAAACTGGAACGGCTCCAATTAGAGTGCTATCGTATTTTTGCAAAGGGGTTTGTGGAAGAGTGCACAACGACACAGCCCTAAAATAATTTGGTTTATCAATATAAAATTAAATTAATAATACAAGGGGGATGAATCATTATACTTAGTTCTATACAACAAAAAGAAAACAGAAAGAAAGAAAAAGACAGTGTTCTATCGATTATATAATATAGTTGTCAGAAACAATGCAGGAATTCTGCAAGCTGTGTTTACCAAAATATCTAAAACTTAACAAGTAACTGCAATGTGTATATACACCTCAAAAAGAGTTAACTCTTACTGGAGAATTTTCTTGCAGCTGTAGACATTCATCCAAAAAGCACAATGATCGATCTACAGATTTCCTGGCTTTCTTTCTGGATATGTCTCCTGAAATAGTGTCTCCATCTGATAAACACTGGAACCAGTCTGGCTGGATAGCCTTTTGGATGTCCATGAACTTTGATGCTGTGAGTTCTTTCCGTCCTCTATTGTTCCATATAGATACAGCCTATCAGAAATTAAAAAAAGAAAAAACATGATTTTATGCACTATGAATTAATTCCATTCTTCTATTTGTTTTCCATCTGGCTATGCAAGAATCTTCAGTTGCTGCCACTATTACTATCATTCCTTAAAAAATAGTAGGGAGGGAAGTGAATAGCCAAGACTGAAAAGTCACGAAAATACCCCAGTTTACTATACCTTCTTGCTGTTGTAGCCATGAGGAGAACAAACAGCAGGGTCTTGAAGGGAACAATATAATATTGATTCTGGCATACCTAAGTCCAAAATAAAATGTTATCTTTAATATAGAGACAATGAATTTTTTATCATAATGCTGTATCACTTAAACTATTAATAGCCAAGTCTCCAAAAATTATAACATTCCACTAAGCATTTCTAGTTACTTTTCAGGATAATGTAGGAGAAAGATCTACATTGTCAGTTTCTGGTAGCAAAAAATCAGAAGGAATCTGATACCAACTTATCAAACTTTTTTTTTAATTTAAAGAGTGTATGTTTTCTGGAGCTAAAGCTCACTTCATCAGATGCACAGAATGGCTAGACTGTTGTATGTTTTATGTTTGTTTTATGTTTTATTTGATTTGTATACCGCCCTACTCCCGAAGGACTCAGGGCGGTGAACAGCCAAGCAATAAAATACATAAATACAAAAATTTAAAAAACCAGTTAAAATCAAATTAAATCATTTTGGCCCAGACAAATTAAAACACCCCAAAAATTTAAGAACAGATTTAAAATTTATATATTAAAAGAGGGAGGAGATTAGGCCAAGCCTGCTTAATGGAATAAAAGAGTCTTCACAGCGCGGCGGAAGGTGCGCAGATCCGGAATCCTCCGTATCTCTGGGGGGAGCTCATTCCAGACGGTAGGTGCCCCCACAGAGAAGGCTCTCCCCCTAGGGGTCGCCAGCCGACATTGTTTGGCTGACGGCACCCGGAGGAGTCCCTCTCTATGAGAGCGTACTGGCCGGTGGGAGGCTATTGGTGGTAGTAGGCGGTCCCGTAAATAACCAGGTCCTAAGCCATGGAACGCTTTAAAGGTGGTAACCAAAACCTTGAAGCGCACCCGGAAGACCACCGGGAGCCAGTGCAGCTCGCGCAGGAGAGGTGTCACATGGGAGCGCCATGACGCTACCATTACCACCCGTGCGGCCGCACTCTGCGCCAGTTGGAGCCTCCGGGTGCTCCTCAAGGGGAGCCCCATGTAGAGAGCATTACAATAGTCCAGGCGGGAGGTGACGAGGGCATGAGTGACTGTGCGTAACGAGTCCCGATCCAGAAAGGGACGCAACTGGCGAATCAGGCGAACCTGATAGAAAATCCTCCCGGTCACGGCCGTCAAGTGCTCTTCTAAAGACAGCCGTGAATCCAGGAGGACGCCCAAGTTGCGAGCCCTCTCCGTGGGGGCCAGTGATTCGCCCCCAATAGTCAAAGATGGCGTCAACTGACTATATCGGGACGTCGGAAACCACAGCCACTCGGTCTTGGATGGGTTGAGCCTGAGCCTGTTCCTCCCCATCCAGATCCGTACGGCCTCCAGGCACCGGGACATCACTTCAAGGGCATCGTTGGGGTGATCCGGGGTGGAGATGTACAGCTGGGTGTCGTCAGCGTACTGATGGTACTCCACCCCGAAACCACGGATGATCTCGCCCAGCGGCGTCACATAAATGTTGAACAGGAGAGGCGAGAGGACCGACCTTTGCGGCACCCCACATATGAGGGGCCTTGGGGTCGACCTCTGTCCCCCTGTCAACACAGACTGCGACCAGTCAGAGAGAAAGGAGGAGAACCACCGCAACACAGTGCCTCCCACCCCTAACTCTTCCAACCGGTGCAGCATGATATCATGGTCGATGGTATCAAAAGCTGCTGAGAGATTTAACAGGACCAGGACAGAGGAGCACCCCCTGTCCCGAGCCCTCCAGAGATCATCAACCAACGCGACCAATGCCGTTTCCGTGCTGTACCCAGGCCTGAAGCCCGACTGGAACGGATCCAGATACGTTGTTTCTGAGTTTGATCCTGTGAACCCTGAGGATGTGGACAGGATTCTGGGTAGACTGAACGTGACCACTTGTTTATTGGACCCGTGTCCCTCCTGGTTAGTGCTGGCTTCTCGGGAGGTGACACGAGGCTGGTTCCAGGGGATTATAAATGCTTCGTTGGGTGAGGGTGTCTTTCCTGCCGTCTTGAAAGAGGCGGTGGTGAGGCCTCTCCTCAAGAAGCTATCCCTGGACCCGGCAATGTTGGTAAATTATCGTATGATATAACTGGTGTAGGATTTAAGGATTTAAAATGTAATAATAAAAATGGAGAGGACTCTAGGTTTGAAACATCATACAGATTACAATAAAAACATGTAAAACGCATTCCAAATAAATCCTAAGTCATTTCATCAACATCCTTTGCAACAAGCAAAAGTCAATCACCAATGCCATCTCTATCCTGTAATTTCAAATGGATCATGTCTTTATCCACCTCATCCTTATTTAAATTCAAAAGCATACCTCCTGGATCATAACTGATCAGAAATTAGTAAACAAGGTTGCCAAAAGCATGCCTTATTGGGGTCACCCATAAAGAGAATTAATTCTATTTCCAGGGATTCAGCTCCCTAAACTGTCAAATGGGAGTATCACATTTATTGATTTCACTTAGACAAAAAACATATGTTTCTTTTGTAATGTCAACTAACAGCGTTGCAAGAAAACATCAAAATTTCTTACCGACTTTCTTACAATTAGTTAAAATGCAAAAAAATTACTATTGCCAATAAAGGAGAATATACATAGCTTAAGAGTTGAACTGTGGAGTTCTTAATGCTCTCTGAACAATCAAGCTGAGACAGCAGCAAGGACTCCACATTTGTTATTATTCCCATCATGGGGGCTGGAGAATAAGGGGGACAATGAATTCCTGCTCACACATATTTTTTTGCTTTCTTCCCTGTTCTTCCCTCCTTCCATCCCTCACTAGGAGGCAGATAGGTGGCCTGAAAATTATCACAAAATTGGTGAAAATCAGGATCACACAGTAGCCCGGCAGCACTGAACCAATCACAACATCCCCAAATTTCATTCCTTTGGGAGAATTGGGTCCTGGCATTCTGTAAGTTAGCTCATTGGAGGTACTTTGTTGACAAATGTTTGCCCTATGATGCACCTCTTTGCCCAGTTAAAGGTTAGAGACATAAGAGTTTTAGTAGCATATGGATAACACTCTATTCCAAATAATTTTAGATGCTATAACACATACTTTAACATGCTTCATTAATGATAAAAAGCCACCCCTATACTTTTACCTATGAATTTTCCAATTCCTTCTTTATATTCCTGCAAGACCTCTTGAAGATCTGCTCTGCATCCAAACAGAAATATGTTAGACAACTATATAATTCATGCATTTTAGACATTAATGCACAATATGTAAATAATGCAGTTTGAAAAACATCTCAGTGTATGAATTCACTAAGTGATAGCTGTTTAGCCATTGACCCCAGAGTGATTCTAACCACAAAGAGAGTCCCCTATAGTTTCTCACTATCCAACAAATATTTTGAATCTAATATAGTTGAGGAATCATAATGCAAAAAATTTCTCAAAGTGCAAAACAGCTTCCTCTTAAATTACTAATGTTGATAAACATGATCAGCAAACTAAACGATTATGCAATTTAATGCTAGCATATAAAACCACCATTGAAATCTCAGGGTGTAATCCTAGAGCAAAGAAAAAGAATTTTGAGAATGAATCCTGTTGAAATTAAAGGGGTCTAGATTTGCACAAATAGGACAGCAGTATTTGAATGTAATTCTATCAGGAATGCAAAAATTATACCTACATACGTATACATACATACATACATACATACATACATACATACATACATACATAAAACATACAATCTCAAAAGAAATCAGATCCAAGTCTGCATTTGCCTCATCTATTTTACCTACAAAGGCTGAAATTGCACTCACAGTGTTGTAAGTGAAATCTGGGCAACCACAGGAACATCTTGAACACTGTGTAGTGTATCATGGGTAAGGTGTGGTGCTGTTCCCATTTTGGTATAAAGCAGACACCCTGGAATTTCCATCGACTGAACCGCTTTCTTGCCGAGATTTGTCAGTGTCCCAAGGCGACAGCCATCAACTATTTTGCAGAGATTTAATTTCATCTTCACATCAACACACCTGAGACAACAGCAAATGATCAATAAGCAGAGCCCTTAGTCATCTTGAATCAGTTTTCTCTAAGTGTAATGGTCATGATGTATTATTTATCTTACACTGATATTCCATGACATTTTGTATCATGGAGGGCATTACTATTTTCCCTGAATTCAAATAAAAGCAATGAATTACGATGCACAAGTTTTGTTTTCAACTCTCATAAGCACCAAGGTGAATGGACTACATGAAGTAGAGTCCAAAATATGTAAAGACATCAGGTTACCTTACTTTATACACCAAAACATGCCACTTATAAGGACTAGAAAACAATAAATATTTATAACACCGGTACTGAACTGGAATAACACTCTGTGGCCCGGCTACTAAATCTGGGTTTCATGCAAAAGTCTATATCAGCACTAAAGGGGCGGCAAGGGGTATATTTTCTTGTTTCTTTATATTAACATTTCGTGGTCGTCCAGATTTTTGCAACCCAAATTTGGAAATCCTCATAATCCTGAATGTTTTAATAAATAATAATAAATAATAAACTTTATTGTCATTGTATGTGTATACACAGTATACCCATACAACGAAATTCACTTAACACCCAAAGACCAGGTCCAACACACATAATCCCCAAACACACTCCCACCCGCCACAATTTTAATTCCATTAAATGAAAAAAGTTTTTAATTAAATCTTAAAAAGGCTTGATACTTTTCTCTGTCAGTGGCATTCCAAATTGCAATAGTAAAGCCAGTATACATTTGAAACTTTTTTTTTAGCGTATTTCGTTTGTAATGTACAGAAAACCCAATCCAATGCCCTCCAAATGTGCTTTCTTCAAAAGGCAACTGGACTTTGTTCAGAACTGAAGAAACTTCTTGGATTAGAAGCGAAACGTTTGCAAGAGAAAAAAAAGTAAGTTCAGTTGCCTTTCGAAAAAGCACCTTTGGGGCAACCGTGACCGATGACTGAGAGAATCTCCATATAGCTCCAAACGTGAGGTAGGTAACAAAACGTCTCCAGAATCAGCGCGGTGAGAGATATAGAAGCCATCATTACGATACAACGGGAGGCAAAAGGGGTTTTTTTTAGGGGGTGGGCATGGGGGTGGAAGTATCTAGTCCTAGACTATATTAAAAAAAAAAAAAATAGGAGACGAAACTAGCAAGCACCGGAATTCCACGATCCGGTACCTGCTTTTGGCCTAGAGCAGAAGTCTTCAAACTTGGCAGCCTTAAGATTTATGGACTTCAACTCCCAGAATTCTGGGAGTTGAAGTCCACAAGTCTTAAGACTGCCAAGTTTGAAGACCTCTGGCCTAGAGTGTAAATAGCAATTGAACCACGCGCAATTACACTTACATATCAATCCCCGCACACGATAACACGCCGTTTCCGTTGCGGCTTTTGATTTTTTTCGTAACGCCGGTTTGCCAATGGAGAATATGTACGTCATAAAAAGTCGACGGCGCGGGTTTGATAGGAGGGAGGGAGAGACGCGCCCACTAATTGGCGGAAATGTTGCCATGACAAAGCTTAGGGACGCCGCTCTCCACTCGAGCGAGGGAAACGGACCGGCTTGGGGTGCTTTGCCTTCTACGTCGGTTGTCGGTCCGGCTTTAAGGAAAGGAGTTCGAACAGTGCGAGGTGGAAAGGAAATCGAGGGGTCTCCTTCGGGCTTTTTCAATGGCGGTCGTGCGATCCCGTCCTGAGCTTTATCGTTGGCGACGTTTCAATCAGCCAGCATCGCGGCAAAAGGTAAAAAAACAAAACAAGGACGTAGACCTGGTCCGCTGCTTATTGCTGAAGTCGCTTTCCAAACAGCCTGTGCCGGCTATTGGATGGTCACAGTTTTTGGATAATATTAAAGCCTGCCTTGATTTCATGTAACTGAGCAGCAAGGAAGTGCCTGTGCAGGTAGTCCTCGATTTACGACCACAATGAAGCCAGTGAAACATTTGTTAAATGAGTTTTGCCCCATTTTATGACATTGCGTGTCACAGCTATTAAGTGAATCCATTTGCTTGTTGGTACTCAGGGGTGAAATGCTCCCAGTTTGGACCGGATCACCCGATCCGGTAGCAATAGAGTCGGGTGCTTTGGAGAACCAGTAGCAAAAATCCCTCCACCCCCCCCATGCCCAGCTGAACCGCACACTAATCAGAGGCTTTTTTTTTTACTTTTAAAAGCATTTTTTCTACAACCTCTTCCGCCGAAAAAATGCTTTTAAAAGTAAAAAAAAAAAAGCCTTTGATGATCGGGCAGCTCAGCTGGGATCAAAGGCTTTTAAAAGAAAAAAAGCCTCTGCTGATCAGGCAACTCAGCTTGGATCGTCAGAGGCTTTTGAAAGCATGTTTTGTACAACCTCTTCGCCGAAGAGGTTGTAGAAAAAATGCTTTTAAAAGTAAAAAAAAAAAAAAATGGCCACGCCCACCCAGTCACATTCCCCCCCACACACAAAGCCACACCCACAGAACTGGTAGTAACAAATTTTAGATTTCACCACTGTTGGTACTGGTAGTTATCCAGTATCTTATTGCACATTCTTTTTGTTGGTTCTCTGACTCATTATGTATGCATGGAATTCTTCCTGCCAATGCTGTATATGGAAATAAATGCATAGCGCTATCTGCTCTTTTCCCACAACCAAATATTTTCTAAGGCAGGATACTTTTTATTATGGATGTTTTGACTATAAGTGGAAAAAAAACAGCTGGAGCTCTTAGTACATTATACATACATACATACATACATACATACATACATACATATATATATATATATATATATATATATATATATATATATATATATATAGCACAGAATGAAGGCTCTCATTGTTCAGTAAAGTTGAAGAGACCCCATTAATCAATCCAAAGGATTCGCATGACCTTGGGGCACAGCAACCGTTATAAATATGAAATAGTTAACAATTTTGATCAGTTTGGGGTTTTAAATTTGTCGGGGCCAAAATTATTTAATTTGATTTTATTCTATTTTTAAATTTTGTATTGTATGTGTTTTTATTGTTTGGCTGTGCACCGCCCTGAGTCCTTCGGGAGTAGGGCGGTATAGAAATCTAATGAAATGAAATGAAATGAAATGAAATGAAATTATCATGATTTAAAGGTCATAACTGAAAAACAGTCCTATAACACTTTTTTCAGTGCCACTGTAACTTTGAACCGTCACTAAACGAACTGTTGTAAGCCGAGGACTACCTGTACTCAGAGCATACAGAACTCGTTGCCACATCTACTTCAAGTCTAGCTCAACTAATGTGAATGCATTGATGTGGTTTTCTTGGAGCCATACAGAAGCAGTTTTATGAGTTTTCTGTGCAGCCAGCATCTGAGTTACTTTTTTGACTTCTCAATCTATCCTACAGCCCTAAAATGTCTCAGTGGCTTCCCATTTAAAAAATAATTAGATCTGACTCTATGTAACTTTTTGAGATCAAAGCCAGCTTTGCACTGCCATGTAAGTGGGCCTTCTTACAGAAGTTATGAATAACCACTAGAGCCCTTTGATCAATGAAAGAAAACAGAATAAAACATTTTTCTATGCACACCTAAGTATGTGTACTTCAATCGGTCCTTTAAATGTGCTTGGAGTAATAGTGAATATTTTGTCTCATTTCTTTTGAGAATATTTGTTGTAAAACTTGAGTTAATGTAAATCAAAGACATGCCTATAGAATAGCATGATATAAATATAGTAAATAAAAATATACTAACTAGTTTCATTAAAGTTTTACAAAATGGAAGCTCTTATATAAAGGCATCCATAGAGATCTCTTAATTTTACTTTAATTTGATCTTTAACTGGAAATTAAAATATTTGATTCTTTAATTCCCAGCCACAGTTTGATGCTGACAGTATAGAGCACTGGATAAAGGTAAGGAAAAATAAATTAATGCTCAGTCTCAAATATCTGGAAAAAAGAGTACTTCTTACTGAGTGGGAAGAAATCTTGAGTTCCCTAGTAAAGATTCATTTAATTCAACAAGATTCGTTTTCTGAATAATTATGAATGATACTGGATTGTTAATTGCAGAGATGTTAAAGTCTATTACAATTATTATTAGATTATGTTGAGAAATGTGTATAAATCTATAAATCTACTGATGTGTATAAATGTGTATAAAGATATACTTTACTGATTACTAATAGAACCATAATGGTTAAGGATTGGACTAGGACAGTCCAAATTCATGCCCCCTCTTAGTAATGGAAATTTTAAGCCAGTGACTCTTTCAGCCCAATCTACTTCAAAGTGTTGCTGTTATAAGGATAAAATAAAGGAAAGTCCCCTTGTAAACTGCCCTGAATTCTTGAAAGAAGTTGTGGGGGGGTGGGGGGGGGGTGGGAGTGTACACATCTATCTGTAGTAGGATAGATAACTTAAATTCTAGCATTTTAGTGGATGCTATCTTAAGAATTAATATGCTTCTTAGTTTCAAAAAAATTCTATGTGGCTAACAATTTTAATATAAAATAATGTATCAATAAAGGAGATACTCTTCAATACATATAAGGACCAATCAAAATCAAAAAGATAAAGCCAGCAGAATAAATACCATGTGCTTCCAACCTTATTGCCGATCAAAATATCTTCTCTTGTGTTAGACAAAATAAGTCGATCTTAATAACATTTCTATTATTTATTTTTTTAAATTCAGCGGGTGGAACAAGCCTCCGAATTTGCTGTTTCTGAAGCTTTTTCATTAAAAAGGGCATCCTATTCTCATGGACTTCATGGTCCAGTGCTGGATTTGGAGACAACAGAGCAGCTGTTAGATCATGATGAAGCATATGTAGAAGGTATTACCTAAACATTTTGTTGTGGACTCCAGCTGATGCAGAATAATTATGGTTTTTTTACTGTATTGTAGAAAAAGAACAATAGATTACCCATCCCTAGAAAAGTACATATCACTTCTCCCATCCCCCTATTACAATTTTGTAATTTTGTGGGAGATGGAGTTGTAACATTCCATTATGCCAAGAGATTGTGAAAATACCTGATTTATGTATGATGGTGGACGGTAATATCAATTTAAATTTATAGAGAAATTTGATGAAGCATGGCTCAGTTTTTCAAAGTGCTGATTACTGTATATGTAATTGAGGATAGCTTTAAATGGTGACCATATTGTATAGATGTTTTTAAATATCTATGATCGTTTTAACTAATGAGATTCATACTTTCCCAATTCCTCCTAGGCTTGTGAGCTTTCAAATATAAGATCAACTATAAATAATACCAAGAAATTTTAACAAATCAGAATAAAAATCTTGGCTAAAACTCCTTGGGACTAATACTGCAGAAGCCAGTTTAATTTGCCTCTGAGCAGAGTTTAGGTTTGGGGTGTAAAACTCCTTTTCATATTTTAAACTTTTGCTTTAGTTGGGAATTCTGAATCTAGTAATATTTTTATTGCTTTCATCAATGCAGCTCAAGAGTTGCTTAATGACTGGATGAATTCAAAATTGAAATTGGAACTGGCAAGTGATGAAGACAACGATGTTCAAAATTCAGCCCCTAACTCTGTTCCTTTACAAGAGCCTGTTGCTGGCTTTCAGAAATATAAAAAATTTGATGGTGAGACTGATTTTAAATTTATTTTAAGTATTTACATAATAGCAAAACCTCTCCTGGTACACTATTATACTGGTAAAATTCACACCAAACAATTAAATTGAAAGTAAAACATTATTGTATCTAATAATCTAAATAGTCGATAAAGACCATTCTGAGAAAATTGCATTGTTGTGGCATAACTAACCCCAAAAAGTATCCTTTTCCAGAAAGACAGGACTGTCACAGAAGAACCCTTCTCCCTTTTGTTCTGTTCCTTATAGGCTATTTTACAAAGAGAGATTAAAATATTTTTAAGAAAATGATGTAACAAACACTACTTTGATTTGTATCCAGTTTTTCCACCCACAGGACAATCAAGGAAAGTAACTATTAAAAAAATAACCACTCGTGTTTTCAAAGACTTTGTACATGTATTTTCCACTCTTATTTTAACATTCTTAAGCTGAAAAATCATGCTACTGGAAAGTGATACTTTGCTATTGAATTTCAGAGTTCAAAACTCAGTGTAATTGGGCTGCGTATGGAGAGATTTTAAGGATAGAATAGGCGTATTTCATCTCACAAAGGCTTATGATTTTCATTATGGTTTCACCATTTCTAAATATAAATGTCAGGCCTGGAAGCCTAGGAATGCCTAGCCTCAGAGTCTTCTTTAGTTGGGGGTGTTATTGGAACCCTGACAATAAATGCCTTCATAAAACAAACATTTGTAGCTCGTTTTTGGTGTTCTGGGGTGTTCTGGGAAGCACAAAGAGGACCTTGGGGATGGCACATGTGGTGACTGCAAGCTGCAACTCCTGATTCAGGACAGAAAGCTTAAAGACACCATTTTACATTCAATTTCAATATGATTTATGTATTCTAGATTTCTATGGTTATTTGGAGCAAGAAGTGGAAGGCACCACGGTACAAGATTTTTTACAGCATCTATTGCAAAGCGAAATTGTAAACAGTGGTATACTGGAAGGCCTTAAAACTAAAGCCGTCAGAGAGAAAAAGGAACCCAGAGACATACGAATTAACATGGAACTAAGGCATAAGCAGGTAAAAATATAATGTTTATGGAAAACTTTCTAAAGTTCACTTTATATTTTTTCATAAATTTCTTAAGTTTTTATATTGTTTAAATTAATCCCATAGAGGAGGGAAAGAAGTACAATCTAAAAATAATAAATTGAAAGTATAATGGCTATATATACATACCCTATTTCTCAAGGCTGCAGTGGATGCAGAGCCAATGTCGCAAATCTGAACAAGCTGGCCAGGACGCCTGCATTCCTGGATAAGTTTTGCAGTTTTTGCCAGGGCCAAGACACTGTATGACAGTGTATTTGGCCCTATGACTCAAGTGTTGGAAGACAGATCATCAGTTCTAAGCATTTTGAGTCTCACTAGTTCTTCTTTCACTAACATTTGAGGCTGTTGCTTCCAGAGCTACCCAGAGTGATGGGCCAGAGGAAACAAATGTAATGTTCCAAAAGCCCATCCAGTAATTCTCTGTCTGTTTACACAGTCCCACAGGAAAGGAAAAAAGCAGGGAGCAAGGCACTGAAAAGAAAACTGAATGGAAAGGGCATTTACTTCAAAGCATTACAGACAAATAGACAAAAAAGTAAAGTGAGGATAAAACTTATGTGCAGGGACTTCAGGTGTACATCCTTCACAATGAGGAAGGCCTCCCATATCAAATAGAGAAGCAAGGGAAAAAAACATGAGACGCATATGAAGTTCATTCTGCACTGGGGATAGATGGAGATAGGAATAACCGTTGAATGGTGCCTTCACATGGATTAGCATACAGTGAAATCTTTCTCAGGGAAGAAGTTGTTCGGTGAAGCAGCTGATTCAATCTTTGTGCAAAACGAAGAAATCATTCACCGTAGCTCAGAAAAGAATCTATCCTGATCTTCCAGGTTAAAGATCATAGCCAATTTTTTTTTTCAGGCAGAAGCCCAACTCATGTGTCCAGGTCCAGCAACAGAAGGGCACACCCAATAGAAAAGACAGAGAAGGCAGGAACCAAGGAAATACCTGAGACTGTTTTGTCTTCACCTGCAAGGTGATGGGCAACTGCAATAATTTTAATGTCCTGTAATATTCCTGTATGGACATGTGGATGTTAGAGCTAATTTAATGAGAATATACAGTTCACAAGAATCCCCTATCTCTAAGAATGAACAAAAAACATTTTAAGATGAATAATACATTTATTAGACTTTAGAAATATATAAAATATAACTGCATAAGAACGCTCTGATGCAGGAGTCTCCAACCTTGGCAACTTTAAGCCTGGTGGACTTCAACTCCCAGAATTCCCCAGCCAACTGGGGAATTGAAGTCCACCAGGCTTAAAGTTGCCAAGGTTGGAAACCTGGTCTGGTGTATTTTCTGTTTACAAGATGCTAAAGGAAAATGGACATTGGCGTGTATTTTGAACCTCAGACTGCTAAACAAATTCATCAGGCACTGAACCTCCAGAATGGAGAAATTAAGGTCTATACCAGAAGCCAACACAGTGGAATACTTCCAGCCTCAGTAGAGCTATCAGAAGCCTAATGCATATTTTGATTTGAACTTTTTACTGATAGAAGAGTCAACTCTTTCCTGTATAAATCCTTCATCTAGTGATTAGAAGTTATTTGGCAATCAAGTTCAATGACTGGCCTGTGCTTTAACACTTCTTTTTGTACTTGTTTTCCAGGTAAAAGAAAATCGCTTGAAACGGCAGAAGGAGCTTGAACTTTTAAAACAAGAAAAAGCCCTGAAAAAGTTAGCAATGTCAGAGGCTCAAAAGCAATTGCAAGAGGAGACAAAGAGGAAAGCTCTGAAAGCCAAAAAAGAAGAAGCAGCAATCCAAAAACAAATGGTAATACTGCGGAAGGAGTTGGGAGAAAAAAGACATCTTATGGAAGAAGCACGGAAAATGTAAGCTTTAGAGAAAAATCAGTTCATTCTAGATCCTAAAACAGAATCCGAACAACCCTAATAGAGCAACTGTATACAACTGATTAGATTAGATTAGATTAGATTAGATTAGATTAGATTAGATTAGATTAGATTAGATTAGATTAGATTAGATTAGATTAGAATTCTTTATTGGCCAAGTGTGATTGGATACACAAGAAATTTGTCTTTGGTCCATATGTTCTCAGTGTACATAAAAAGAGAAGATGCATTCGTCAAGAATCAAGGTACAACACAAAGTCATAGGGTACAATAAGCAATTGAATCATACTAGGAAACAATATAAATCATAAAGATACAGCAACAAGTTACAGTCAAACAGTCATAAATGGGAGGAGTTGGGTGATAGGAACGATGGGAAGATTAATAGTAATAGTAATGCAGACTTAATGAATAGTTTGACAGTGTTGAGGGAATTATTTGTTTAGCAGAGTGATGGTGTCATTTTTAGATGAAAGATCATCTAAAAATCATAGTGAGTTCTAACGAGTGAGGGAACATATAAACGTAAGACAATTTAGAACCTCATCTCCAAAGACGCTGTGGAGATTGATTAACTTCCAAGTGTAATTAAATTTATTTGAGATTTGTAGATATAGAAGAAACTACTAGATCTTCTTTTCCAAATCATCTCTATATGCTTTTCAAAACCACCGACCAAGTAGGTACCATGTTATATGAACTGTAAAAATTAAATCAGAAGTCAAACTATTTTTCATGTGTATCCCTATTTGATTACAATTGTTTCTTCAAATTGTCAGCTTCTACAGCAGCGTATGACATTAAGATGACTGAAAATCACTATAGGTACCTCTTTAGGACACTATGGGAACCTACTAAGGCAGTTTTCCTTTTATATAATTTATATAATTCTTCTTTAAGAATTATTTAAGGACATATTGTGTAATACTAGCTTATGAAATGGAGAACATTGCAGTAACTAAATGTATTACAACAGTCCTGTAAAACTTGCTCTGTTCAAATAAAAAGTACAACAAATAAGAATTGCTAACTAATAACAAATTGATTAACATGCACTTTCTCTACTACTTTTCTCTAACCTCTCACAAACTGTCCTATTTTAGGGAAAGAAAGAGACACAATTTAAAAAAAATTCAGACTCTGATAGAAGTTGGCCTGCCTCCTGCTGAGCTTACCTATCTGAATTGTGACAATGAAGAACAAAAGGAGGAGGAACAGGCCAAAAAGCAGGAACTGCTGAGCAAAGTCAACACTGCTGATCAGGTGGTGAGGACATTCATGATCTTGTCTTCAGATGGATTGTTGCTTTAGCTAGAATTCTTAACAGTTTTCACTAAACAAAGATGCTCAAGGTGTCATTTATGTTAAAATGAACTGGGGATAAATGTATAGATTTGAGGTTGAAAGGATATAGAAGGTTAGGAGAGCAGATGGATGCCAAAAACTGGAACCTGCTCTGAAAACTGCTTCATGACTAAGTTTAAACCTGAGGATACAGCACAATGTTATGTCAGCCCAGGTTTTCTTATAAACTTCTTTTTTTCTTCTTTAAAGCAAGAAAACCAAGGGAGTCATTTTTACACTTGCTAAAATGCAATATGTTTGAGTATGATCTGGTATTGTAAAGTGCCACACATGTTTATGCCACCAAAGCATGGACTTGAAAACAACAATAAAATAGTAAATGGGAAACAACAGTCTGCAGATGCTGTATAGCATCTACTTATATTTATTAGCCACTTAGAAGTTACTAATCAATAGACATGCATAACAATTGTAGTATATTTGCTATTTGAAGACTTATAACTGTCCTGCTTTAACTTATTAACGATGCATCCTGGATTGCTTGCTGAAATGAGATGTAGGTTCTCATTAAAATGTTAGTTATGTGATCATTCAATTATGATAGCAATACATATGAAATAGCATTAAAATGTTACAGTTAACTGAAGTAGACAATTGATATATTCTTAAAAAAGAGGTTTTTTTAAAAAAAAAACCCTTACCACTTATGAGTTTGGGCATGGGGGATGAGAGCCTTCTACTTCTTTATATCTACATTTTTAAAACGCCAATTTCTACTTTTTCAGTATTGGCAATATTATGGAAAACATAGAAAAAGAAAGTAGTAGAAAACAAAAGAAATGAAACACAAAAGAGAAAAGAAAATCTAGGTTGCACTAATACGATTTGCTATACTTCACAATACCTTTCAAATCTTGTTTTTCGTACTACTTCATACATATATATTTTATATATTTCTCTTTTATGATATCAACTTCATCCTCCCCTGGCTTTCTCAAGTCTGCTTCTCAACCTTCATATATTTGTTTTACATATATCAGTCCTCATGCTCTCTACATAACCTATCCAGTATATTTCTTTCATATTTTTCTATTCATTCTGACATATCTAACATTCACTTCCACATACATATACAGTAACAAATCATTACAATTTATGAAGGGAGGTACAGTTGTCAGTGAACATTGAAGGCATTTATTGCAATACTCCAATATTTTACATTATCAGAAATGTAAATATGATACAATGGAACATGGTTACTTGATTCTCAATGTAGTGCCTACGGAAGTATTTCTCTGCCTGGTACAAGTTTATTCTGGATCTCAGAATTAAAATGGGAAAAGCAAGAGCCCTTGCAGACTGGAAGTGCCAGCTGAAGATTTTGCGAGCCTGGAGGGATTATTCATGGTCTCACAAACTGGAGAAGGAGACTCAAAAAATGGAAAATCAGCTTCGGGATCAAAATAGGTAGCAATATTAACACAATTCCTTCCTGTGAAGTTGAAAGTTACTCTTATGTTTGGTTTAATTATTTTGATTTTTGTTTGTTTATTGGAGTGCTTTTAAAAAAGGAAATATAAAATGCAACTGAAAAAAAAATTATGGTATATTTTCAAACTTTTTATCAGGACTATTGCTTTCACTCTTTTATGAAGAAGCCATCAACATTAGTATTCATTAACATATAATTAGTGCCACTGGTGTGCAAGATGTTTTTTGAATACTGTGCCACTTATATAAACTCAAGGACAATTCAGCTGGTATATTTAATACTATGATTATTAAACTTTTTCAAAGTTTCCCTTCCCCCGCTTTCCCCATTTATTTATTTCTTGACTCTTGCAAACATGAGAATGATCCTATAATTTTGATGAGTAACCGTTCCTGGATGAATCTATTATGGGGAGGAACAGGCTCAGGCTCAACCCATCCAAGACCGAGTGGCTGTGGTTTCCGACGTCCCGATATAGTCAGTTGACGCCATCACTGACTATTGGGGGCGAATCATTGGCCCCCACGGAGAGGGCTCGCAACTTGGGCGTCCTCCTGGATTCACGGCTGTCTTTAGAAGAGCACTTCACAGCTGTGACCGGGAGGATTTTTCATCAGGTTCGCCTGATTCGCCAGTTGCATCCCTTTCTGGATCGGGACTCGTTACGCACGGTCACTCATGCCCTTGTCACCTCCCGCCTGGACTATTGCAACGCTCTCTACATGGGGCTCCCCTTGAGGAGCACCCGGAGGCTCCAACTGGCGCAGGGTGCGGCCGCGCGGGTGGTAATGGGAGCGACATGGCGTTCCCATGTAACACCCCTCCTGCGCAAGCTGCACTGGCTCCTGGTGGTCTTCCGGGTGCGCTTCAAGGTTTTGGTTACCACCTTTAAAGCGCTCCATGGCTTAGGACCTGGGTACTTGCGGGACCGCCTACTACCATCAATAGCCTCCCACCGGCCGGTACGCTCCCATAGAGAGGGGCTTCTCCGGGTGCCGTCAGCCAAACAATGCTGACTGGCGGCCCCCAGGGGGAGAGCCTTCTCTGTGGGGGCACCTACTATCTGGAACGAGCTCCCCCCAGAGATACGGAGGATCCTGGATCTGTGCACCTTCCGCCGCGCTTTAAAGACCTTACTATTTCACCAGGCAGGCCTGGCCTAATTTTCTCCCTCTTTTATAAAAGATTTTTAATTTTTAAATATCTTTTAGTATTTTATACATTCAATTTTAAATTGGTTTTAAAAGTTTGGGGTTTTAAATTTGTCGGGGCCAAAATTATTTAATTTGATTTTATTCTACTTGTAAATTTTGTATGTATGTGTTTTATTGTTTGGCTGTGCACTGCCCTGAGTCCTTCGGGAGTAGGGCGGTATAGAAATCAAATAAAATAAAAATAAATAAATAAATTATTATTTCATTGAGTTCCAAGAAATTACATTAGGAATCCATTAACCCAATGCAGGGAAAGCAAAGTACATTTGATCTGTCCCAATCAGCAGGTTGCATCATGGCCACAATCATTATTGAATAAAAACTTGTTAGAAAAAAATATTTCAACAGGCTTGTGTAAGACCTAATGGTTTCCCTTAGAAATATGCTAATATAGCTCTTACTAATAGCAATTATTTTATGCTTGACCCATATTATTGGAAATACACTGGAAACTACAATAAGCAGAACAATATATTTATCAAAATAAGAAGTCATTGCAAGAGAAATAAATACACTCTACTTTTTTTGTTTTTATTTTAATTTCCTTTGAGGACTGCAACAGCCATGATTGCTGATATCAGGATATTTGGAGGACTGAAAGTTTTAGTCTACTTGAGTGGAGGTGGAGATCAAATGGATGCAAGATTTAAGGCATCCATTTTATCGCTTAAGCTCCAAAAGAACTTTATTATGTAAACAAGTCAGTTTTGTCTACTGGAGGGGATCTGGGGTCTGCAAATAGGGTACTAGAGGCCCACATCTAGTAATGCATGCTCAACTCTTTTATAAATAAATAATAGTCAAACAGAAACCAGGGATTCTAAACTAATGTTAAAAAATATCTTAATTTAGGAAAAACCAGCTGGCTATAGAGTTTAACCGGAAATGCATTTTGCGTCATTTCTTTGCTGAATGGCAATGCTGGAGCCGATTAGAGATGGAAAAGAGAGAGCTAGAAGCGAAAAAAGAAAAAATGAGGAGAAAAATGGCAAAGCTCTTGGAAGAAGTATCACTGGGGCAACCAACGTCAGATTTCTCAAGACCTACCAATAAAATCCTTGAGACAGAAGTTACCCAAGATAAACCTGCAAGTGATACAGAGGTAAACAGTATAGAGGTTAACCAGCTGACTGAAGTACCGTTTGTTCAGAATAATCCCACAATTGCAAAATCTGAAAGAGAAAATTCCTGCTCTCCAGGGACAAGTAAAAAATGGAATCTCCATTCCCCAAGTCAACCGAAATGCCCATGGCAAATCACCAGAAAACATGCTGCTTTGAATCTTCAGGACCATGCCAGGTTTGGAAATGAAACAAAGCATTCCCTGCAGCATCTTGATCTATCAAAACAAAAGAAATCTTCCACTATTTTGGGTCCCCTGGAACAGCAACGTCTGATTGAAGAACAGCAACAGCAGCTTCAAGAGCAGCAAGAGCTGATCCATAAACTTCAGGGCCTTCAGAGGCCACACACTGCTTGGGAGGAGGTTGAGCAAACTACAACAGCTACCACAGCACTTAACATTGACACTCCAAAAATTAAGGAAGAAAAGCAAATGAGAGAAAATCAGTCAAATTACAAGAATACTAAATCTGTAAGGTATAATAATAATATTACCGGGATTTTGTTATCTAGTAGCTAAAAGAATGTGGTTGGAGCAACACACTTCAAAGTAGCACTGTGATGTTTTTAGTTGTAATTAATAGCTCAGTATCACATATGATACAGGTTCAATACTCACTATTATTTGACCAATTTTAATCATTTATTTCCATTGCTTTAATAATAAAACAACAGTAGTAGTAGTAGTAGTAGTAGTAGTAGTAGTAGTAGTAGTAGTAGTAATTGAGTAGTCTAAGGAACTTTCAGTCCAAAGTAATTACGGGCAAACAATAAAAATAAGCAGAGGAAAACTATATTTTTATTTAGTTGCATGTGGCTTGTTGCCTTATAGAAAATCAAAGGAGGGTGTTTGTAATTTTTATTCCTACCACTCAAATGCATGGCTAAGAAATAAGGTGTCTGTTGTCATGCAAAGGACACTTTTTCTTATGATTAATAAAAAGGGGCAAGGGGGAATAACTAGATTAACAAAATCATGCGCTGTGAAATTTACAAGGGTTTTTTGTAACAGAATTATCTTAAAGCGACTTCATTTTTAATTTTTGTAACATAGTTTATTTAAACTGTTATGATTTATTTAGGAAAAAACTGAAAAAGAAATATTGTGCATACTATAAAGGTTTCAAAAAAAAAGGAGGCTACAAAGTACAGTGGGGGAACGGTCAATGAATTAATATATAGTCATGTAGGACTGAGTAGAATCGTGGAACAAAAACAAAAACAAAAACAAAAGTTAGGACAAAGTTCTGGTATGGTATTTTTAATAGGTTGGATATTAACTTTCTGCATGTATAGACAGAATTGCTGTAGTCATTCTAGTTATTTTGAGTTGGATTTCTAGCCTCATACATTGTAGTAGAAGATAGAGATCTAATAAGTGATCTGGTCCAATGTTCTGCTAAAAATAACAAACTACTGAATCATCCACAACAGATTCAGCCTCCAGAGTGGCCAAGTCCAGTTAACTATGGGTGGAACTGCTTCACTTTTTACACTTTTTACTGTCAGAAAGTTTTTCTTAATATATACAGTAGACTGAATCTGCTTTCTTTTAATTTCAACTGGATGGTCCTTGTCCTTCCCTTACTTTTAAAGAAAAGCTGCTCTTGCATGATATGACAATCTTTAAGAAATGTATAGGCCATATCCTCCCCTCAGACTTCTCCATAGCAAGCTAAAGAGTCACAGGTTCTCTAATGACTTTCATAAGACTTAGTATCTGGATCCTTTCCAGGATAGGATCAGGAAACCAAGCCTTATAAGGGTCACTTTACTTATTTCAATCTTTCCAAAGTCATTTTGAATCTCATGCTTTGGCTGTAGTCTACATTATTCACAGAACATTTTTTCTATTTGAAGTATTTGCTTTGTAGAATCTTTATCCCATGCCCAAGACCTTTCTGTTCAATTGTCCCTTTTTTTTTTCTTTCCTCTCTCCTATACTTGGTTTATTTAGGTCAGAAGTTCAGCAGCCAGTCACTCATAAGAGAAGGACTTTGAAAGCATTAGTAACACCACATCCCTTGCTTAGAGGTATGTCCCTAACTTCTAGAATCTTTCCTGGATGTCTATAAAAAGCTGCAGTAAAATATATGACTGTTATAATACAAATACGCATACTATATTATAGCACAGGAACAGTCATGAAATGTTTAATAAATATAGCAGAAGGGCTGATTTTTTTAATTGGCCTTCTTGGCAAACTTTTTCAACTCCTATGTGTGAATTATCTCAAATCCTAAATTTTGTGGTTTTCTTTGAATTAAAAATTAAAGTGTTCTTTTTTTCCTGGACACCTTGTTGAATAAAATTTTAACTGGACAGGGTGAGGTCACTAGCATTGTGACAGTATAATATAATTCATATACTTTATCTGACCACTGACAAATAATGCCAGTGTATTTCAACCAGTCTCAGAAAGATTAAAACAACTACGGCAAGAAATAATTGTAAGTATACATATTTCTTCCTGAAATATACACACAAATGTGTTTAAATGTTTTAATTAAGTTGATGGCTTTCAGAATCACATTGCAATACATGTAATGTGCATTGTAATCAATAATTTGTTTTTCTTAATGTGCTATATCATAAATCTAAGTACCCTTTATTGTTCATATCAAATTAGTTATAAGTTATTAATAGTCTATACCACCTAAGATTAGAGGAAAAGTATTCTTGTGGTTAGTTATGAAGAATGGCATAGACTTGTCCAACTTCTTTAACTGGTAAGTAAGTTGCCTTAAAATACATGTAGTCTTTAACAATCATTTGTTTAGTGACCTTTGGAAGGGAGTGGGGGAAGAGAGAGAAGGAGAGGGAGAGAGAGAGAACATATTGAGCTAGTTTGATATGGATCAATCAGAAACAAAATTTAAAGCAAAACTCTGCATGCTTCAAGTTTCAAATTTAATTTATACTCATTGTACGCCATCTCCTAAATGTTTAGCTATGGAAGAGAGAGCAGTTCAGCGAGCAGAACGAAGGAAACAATTGGAAGAAGCAAAAAAAAAGCGAGAAGACGAAAAGCTGGCAAGTAAAACTAGTTTCTGACTTGAATATCCAGCAGGTAGACAATAAAAGGACCAATATAATGTTTAAAATACAAACATGAAATTTTATTTATTAGCCTTTTATTTTTTAATCAAATTTCTGTGGCCCTCCATCTAGCCAAGGAAATTAGGCAGTGAATATAAAACAAATTACAAACCACTTAAAACCAAAATAAAACCACATTCCAAGCTGAGGCATCTATAAAAATTTCAGTCTCACTCTATAAACTATATACACATGCCAGAGCTTTAATAAATTAATACCCTGGCCCCTGAAGTTGGTTTGCCTTAATAACATGAAAATAACATTTTATACTGAAGAGCAGAGGATAAGTTTTATAGATGAGGAGACACTGCATGCAAGCAAGAGAGCATGTTTGGTGAGAAAGGCACTTCATCTTTTTCTTCCCAGCATAGAAACCAAACATTTTCTGAGAAGATGGATAAAATAGAAAGTGTATAAGATGCATCTAAAATCCCTCTATTTTTCTTCAATAAAACAGCAAACAATTTTGCAACCCACTAGTTTAGACTTAAAAAATTAAACTTTTTACCTAACTAGTAGACTTCATCTCCAATTAACAAGTTATAATGGTGGTTACTTGTTTTTGATATTTATATTTTACAAGTGAAAACCTGCTTTGAAATGTGTAGGTTTCCTGACTAATTACTGCTGGTAAACCTATTCTCTCTCCACCATTGCTGAAAAGGATTCTGAGTAAAATATTATTTTTACCCCTTTTGTCTGTAAAACACACATCATTATTTAGGTAGGCATCTGCTTTGGAACGTCTGTGTTTCTTCGGGACAGGGATTTAAATATGATTTAGCTTGTCTTGTTCTATACAATCCTAAGGCTGAGATGCAAGCCAAAGAAGAAGAACGTGAAAGACAAGAAGCAGCAGAAAAAGAAGCTAAATTAGAGAAGAGGCGAGAAGAGAAGAAATTGCAGCAAATGGTGAGTGGAAGATTGTGCTACCAACTCACAGTTGGTAGTTGATCTCACAGATCTATTAGTGATAAAACACTAGTTTAAACTAGCTTTTCAGTATGATTTTGTAATGGCACCATTACAAAATTCAATTCAAGCAGTGTCAAAGCTGCTGAGGAAAAAAAAATACTTTCACCATTTCATAAAAATTATTTTAAACACCCCTACATCAAAGCCATATTAATTGCTGTAACATAAAGTAATGGGACAACAGTCCAGTGTTCTAGAATTAAGCCAGCCTGGCATTGTTGCTTAAATGATTCAAAGCTTCTGAATGAGATTATGTTCAAACAGTTGGTGGCAGATTGGGAGGAATATTTAGACTGTATGCCCTCAAATGAACCTCCTGATGTATGAATGAGTGACTTTCTTGCCCCTGTCATTTGATGCCCTTGCTCTTTCAATCTTATCCTGTCTAGGGGGAAAACAAGTGAAAACTGCTGGTAATGCTAGCTGACTTTTTTTTTTGGGGGGGGGGGAAGTCTTAGAGCTGACAAGGGTAAATAGTAGATAAAGAAAGCAACAACAGAGGCAGAAATAAGGCCTGGAAGATCTGAAGATCTGAGGTAATGCCGGAGGTTTTGCAACTTCCCAAACATGAAACTGCAGTGGTCATTCTGTATGTATAGTCACACAGAATAGTTACCCTAATCGCAAAAAGATGGCCTATTCAAAATGATGCAGATTGGCATGAAGGAAATGCTTTTGGTAATGACGTTTGGAGCCATGTAGAGGACTGCAACAATATCTCCATTTCCTGCAATTTAGAAAGAAATCAACAACTGAGCACATGAGTTTTACTTGTTTGCCCAAGAAATAGTACTATTTTTAATGAACTGGTCAAATTCTCTAAACTGTGCTTTTCTGATTTGTTAATTACAGAAAGAACTGGAAAAACAGAGAAGGCTAGAGAGAGAACAGCAACTTTTATCCAAAGCTGAAGACCATTACATTAAGGTTCTGCTCAAACAGGGGTTAAAGGCCTGGAAGAGACTTACAGAGCAATCTGAAGAAAACATGGTGGTAAGAACTAGACTAAAACTGGCCATCTTGGAAAAGATAGTTTCATGTGCTGAAGATGAATCCTCTGCTATTTTCCAGTGTGTGAAGTGTTGGTGAGTGAAAAGGTTTTTTCATCAAATCAGATTTCTGTGTTGTGATGATAATGCATGGACTAACACAGCAAAAAGGAACCATTCTCTAAGCCTAGTTTATACAGCCTTGATGGAAAAAGCTTTAAAAAATTCTGTGGATCCAACAAAATATCTGAAGACAAGTTTAAAAGAAGGGAAAATATAGCAATCCAGAATGAGTGTTATAATTAGCATCCCCAAATGTTCTGGCCCAAAAGACAAATGTCAGACTGTGACAGCATTTGCAGAAATGCCTTGTATAGCAGGAGCAATTTTTTCCAAAATTGGGGCTATGGAGCTCATTTACGTTTAAATTAGTGTTTAAATTAACAATATATTTTGAATGGCTTTTAAAATATGTGAACTACCCACAAATCAAGTATCCATATGAATGCCCTGAGTTCTAGGCATATTTCCAGCTAAAATAACTGAAGATGCAATTGTGCTGTCAGACTATAAAGTTGAAATGGAGAAAAAAGAATGTGCTTGCTCTGGGAATCTATGCAGCTTGGTCATTGGACATAATAAAAGGGGCCTGGTCAGTGATGTTTCAATGACACAACCTTAGTTACAGGACCGCCCTTGCATCCATTTATACCAGTAACCATGTCTTTTCTTGATCTCTGAATTTAGATGGCCCAAAGTCATCACTGTACTACGTTGCAGCAGAAATGTCTTCTTGCCTGGCTTCATCATATGCAAGAAATACATTCAAGGAAAATAGCTCAAGCTGAGGGTCTCCATTGCTCTCAATTGCTTAGAAGGTCGTTCAGGTGTTGGATAAAGGTGAGCAAGAGGGAAGGTATATATATATTTTTAAAAAAAGTAATTGTAGGCATTTTCTAAAAGATTCTAATCTAATCTAGACTGGAGACCAGGAGTTTGAAGTAATGAAGACGGAGGGAGCATAAAGCATATTTTTTTGTGTGTATCATACCACATGCTGAATTGTACATTCACATTTGTGCATTGTGAGGGTTTTTTCCTTTGACACATGCAGTAGAAAATTTTGTTTCTTCCACCTACTTCTGTTGCTATGTTGTTGTATAAAATGTAAACATACAGTAATTGAGTGACACCTTTTTCCTTTCATTGGACTTCTTTCAGTATAAGGATTACACACTTACTCTGGAAGAGAGTGCAAGCAAAATGCATGAAACTACCCTAAAGAAGAAGTTATTTGGCTCTTGGTTTGATTTGGTAAATGAGGAGAAAAGTATATTGTGGGCGAAACAAAAGACCGCAGATCAATACTTTAATAGGTAAAAATGAATATATGAAAGGCATTTTCATTTAGATTGTATTTATTGCAAGAATTCTACAGTATGTTCCTTGTTCTTTAGGTTCCTTTGGAATCATCTGAACATTGTGTGTGTGCATGCATTCATTTCTTTGTTCTGGGAAACAAGATGCAAATCATGCTTCGAGGATATGTAATTTAGATACAACTTATATGTTAAACTTATCTTTGTGTACAAACCAGCCATATAACTATATCACTAAACAGAATGAACCATACCAGATAGAAAATCTGGTTCTTCCCTTCTTCTAGCAATGTGCTTGGGCTATAGGCTGTTATTGCTTACTGTTCAGCCCATATTTCGCTCTACAGAAAGCTAGTACTCCTAACAATACAATACTATTCAAAGGTATCCTCTACTGAATTCAATGCTTTTTTAGAAGTTTAACTTCTACATAACACAATGTAGAAGTGCAGCTCTAGCATATGTCTATCCTCTTGTTATTTGGTGCAGTTGCTGAGAATCACCAGCCATTGAATAAATTTGGCAAACCCAGTACCAGGGTAGTACTGAATTGAAATTAATAAACTTAATTTCAGTTCATTTTCTCTATCAACACACTTCATTTGGAAACTCCATATTCATTTATCATCATAGGAAAAAAAATTCTAAGCAACAGCCTTTATGCAAGACTTAAAAACTAAATAAAGTTCCCTTAGAGTTGTACATAACATTTACTGTCTTTCATGGGAACATCTATGGTCCTTTCTTTGCAACAGAATCTACTGTATTCAGCTTTTTCTTGTAAAGTACTGAGATTTATCAAAAGTTGTCTTGCATTATTTACAAGGCTCATTTCTGTTTGAAGACAGTATGTTTAATGTTTGACTAAATATGTGTCTAATGATAGGTGTTTTTACTAATATATGGGCTTTGCTCTATGCTAAACAGAACAGCCTTATTTTAGACTGAATAAAATCAGAATCTTACTATTCATGGGGAAAATTATATTACAAAATATAGACAGGATTCCAAATCCTTTTCTTGTAATCTGTTGAATTAAAAAGGAAGAGGATTCTGAGATTTTTCAGACCAAACCACAGAGAATACTAAATGTATGACTCAGTCTATTTGAGTGTATCACTTAGTTTTAAAAAACCACAAATAAAAATTATAAATGGAAAAGAAACATCTATGCATAAAGGTCTCTTGGAAGGCAGTGTGATTGATTAGTGATAAAATGAGTTGAGAGACTCACATCCTCACGTAGCCACAAAACTCATTCTCTGTTTAATTTACTTCACAGGGATAGAAAGGTGTGGGATTAATATATTTTTGAAAGAAAAAGTGAAATGCAACCTAATAATTAAAAACTATTAGCAATATATTCCACTTGTAAAGAATGATGAACAATGTAAGAATCAAAGTTTTCTGATGATATTTAACTATTTAAATACCTGTTTTTCTAGAGCAAATTCAGTTACTGCCCTCTTGTCCCTATCTGTGAGATATAATACAGAATGCTGGATTACATAGGCCCTTGAACATTCAGTTCACTTTCATGAAAATGAAACCACTGTTATGTTTGAGATACCGTTTCAGACATAAAATCTTGGCAACTAGTTCTCTACATAGATAAGGAAAAACTTTCAGTATCTTTTATAAGGGTGTCAAACTCAAGTTGTCACGGCTGTGTCATGTGATGTATCGGGACTTTCTCCCCCCCTTCGCTAAACCAGGCATGGGCGTGGCCAGCATGTGATGCATCTGGCCTGTGGGCCGGGAGTTTGACAGCCCTGGTCTAGAGACTAGTGACATTTAGCATCTCTTTTCTCTATGGAAATTCCCTATCCAACAAGCTGACATGTTCCTAAAAAATAAGGAGGAAATAGTACATTGTTTCATAATCATCTCTGCCTCAACATAATAGCATATTTTAAAGCTGTTTATTCAATATGGGGCAAGTATGAGAATATTTTTTTAAAAATAAACATACGCATGCCTTCTTACAATTCTATTGTTATTTTCCCTCTTTTAAATATTTTTGTGATACAGGAGAATGATATTACTTGCATTCAGAGCCTGGCAACAGTACCCAGATCAGATGAAAGAGGAAAGAAAAAAAGAAGAAAGACTAGAAAAGCTAAGAAAGAGAGTATCTGAAATTTTGCCAGATTTCCAAGCATGACAAAAGAATTTCAGACCAGAGGACAAATAAAAGGGGAAAAAAGTCCATGAGGCAAATTTCCTCTTGAGATTGTCTCTGTAGCACCATTTCAGTAAACTCATTCCTGTTTGCCTTTTTCCTTCTATCAACAATGTGGCAGTATCTTTGGTTTGCAAGGGAAATCCTATGAATGTCTGCTTTGCAATCAGAATTGACCTTAAAAACAGAATTTGTCTATTGCTGTTCAGCTGTTAAGAGCTCATGGTGTGAACATAGTTATGGTCCTTACTATCTGCATACACCCACATCAAGGCATTTTGTTATCTATCTCAAACAGCTGTAATATAAATGCAAAAGCAACCAGTTAATCAATACCAGCTACCCTTGGTCTTTTCCCCAATTGCTGTGAGACAATCAGTTTCCACAATGTTGGAATACACTTCTGTGCTCTCTAGACAACTAAGGTAATCCATACAAATGCCTTTCACTGTTACTGTAACTAGAAATACTGTAATAACTATTGTTTTGGCATTCATGACACACAAAATCAATTGCCTAGAAGGGTCATTGTTATATCTATTTTGAAAAGTGCAGTAGTTAATCCCAGATTTGAGGCACATGGTAAAGTTCTGTATGTTATATTTACACATTTGTAAGTCAGTCACTTTTAAAGGAAGATTTGTTTCTCACATTCATATGCATCCTCCTTCAGCCACCTGAAGCCCTGGAATTTGCCAGTTGTCAGTCTCCCTTGTTGCCTACAAAATTCTGTTGCTGCTTCACATATTCTGAGTTTCTAAACTGTTAACACTTCAACTTCCAGATGGAATTTTCATTCTACAGCTGATAATTTTTGGCTGAAAACTGAATTAGAAACATGAAGGTCAAATCACCTTAGTAACAATTATAACTACAAAAAGTTATAATAGAAAAACAGCAAAGAAATAAATTATCTCTAAAGCTGGATTAGTAATTTTTATTAAGAAAAATGTTAAAGTGATAATACAAGAATTCCGGCCAGGAACTTTGCTTTCAAATGTGGAATTTCTTTAGTTTTGGAAGCTAGTTTTGGCTTCCTTTGTGCCACATTTATAGTACCATGGGCAAGTCACTGATCTCTTTGCAAAATGTAGCCCAGTTTGCCCTTGATTATTAATTATATATCAGTATGATACTCCATTGTGGCAAACCAATCATTATTGGTTTATGTGGTCACTAAGAGTTCACATTAGCTTGATGGTTCACAAACAATCCATATATAAGACCTCTAAATCTAAAGAGCCATTTGCTGGTCATCCACAAGTTTGCTTTGCCTCAAAAAATATTCATTCTTTAAGGACAAATAGGGACAGCTTTAAATGCTATTCTTCCATTTGTAGTTCAAATGTATTCATCTATTATTAGAAATCACACATAGAATAAATTTATACAAGTTTTTTTCTACAGTTTATATGGAAGTTTATTCTAGGGAAGTTTACAAAAAATCCCTATTTAGTACCCTAATTTTTTATCAAATAATGTTTAACTGCATAGTTAGTAATCATACTTTTTATTTCAAGCTTCAAAAATTCTGAGTATAAAACATTAAATTCCCTCCATTCCCTGCAACTTATTAGCAATTAGGTTTATCAGTATACATATAAAACTTAACCCATCTTTCCCCTCATCCTCATATTTAAAAAACAAAAAAAGAACAAATGAAAAAGATAGCCAATGTGGTTTATTGAATCACTGTTTTTAATGATGACATTGTACTATAGCTTTATTCACTTAATATAATTTAAACATTTAACGTATTAATAGCAAACATTAAGGTTATAAAAATAAATACTCCACTATGCAATCAAATTTATAGATAAAATATTTCAAAATTAAATAAATAGTTCAGATAGAAGCAATTTTATAATATACATCACATATTCCAACTGTGGGGGGGAAATCTAAAAATTGTAAACCAACAAGAAAGAAAATGTCCTGTTTTCTTAATGTTCTCTACTGTACAGTGAGATGGAAAAACAGATTTTGAAAAAGATAAGTTATTTATATATATGGGGAAAAAACTTTGATACTATCCTGCAAGAGCAAAATACATTCATGATTTGATTAAAATCAGAGAACATTTAAAACATTAGATTGTTAGGCAGGTATTTCTTGCTTTAGAAAGCATTCTTATCTCAAATTATTTTAAAGACTAATTTGGTATAAAATAAAAAAGCACCATTAAAATAATATATGTGTGAGCTATGATATATATTACTTAAGTCAGAAATATGGCAATGGAACAATTATTGCATAAATACGAAGGAGCTTCTGCTTCCTAATGAGCTCACAGTAAAACTTCCATATTATTAACATTTGATCTTGATCAACGAAAGCAACACAGGAAGCCTGCTCCTTCAAAGTTCACCATAACCTCTAGACTGGAATTGACTAACGCAAAGGTATTTTAAATAGAAAATGCTGTAATACAATTTTAAGTGTTTCAGAATTGTAGAATTCCAAAGGCTAGTTGGTATTTATCAAATTTAGGCACTACTCATCTCGGTAGCTAAGTGACTAGTTTCACTCTAGATTATATTCTACTTCACTGCAATACGCAATAAGTGCTTAGAAGTCACTTTCAGTTAGCTTAATTGTAGCTACATTGAATTGTCTTTACATGGCAACTCTTTTCTTCAAAAAATTGTGCTTTATATTTCTGACATTGAGACAGGTCCTTTCAACTTTCCCAAGAAAAGCTAAACAATTGGGGATTGTGGATTTTTAACATTTTCCGTTGTTCCTTGCAACATTCCTTCATACTACAAGATATTTATTGTCAATGTCTAGCCTTTCCAGATTGTGTTCTGACAGCAATATTTTACACCTTTGGGGTTCTGTGAGAGTCAGGCATGGAGGCAACTTTGCCATTTTAGTGCTTTGGAGGGGGAGGGAACCCTCTTAAGCATTATTAGTAATAATTTCTTCCAAGTATAGCTATCTACACTATCTAAAACATATTTTCGGTTGTTATAAATATGTATATTTTACCATTTCAAGCCAATATTAAAAAAGAGAAGCTGGAATTATATGTGTGTTTTAAAAATTTAAGGATTTTGTTTCTTGTTACTGGCTAGCTACTTAGAAGATTACCAGGTTTTTATTAGACTTTAGCATGTACATAATATAATCCTATAACGGTGTTAATATCATCTTTAGAATGATATTTCTGTTGAGATGTGTGCGTGCATGTATAATATATATTATATTATATGTGTGTGTGTGTGTGTGTGTGTGTGTGTGTGTATAGTTAATATTTCGGGTTTCTTCCCATGTAATTGTGGATATATCCCTAAAAGGGTAGAAGCGACGTTTCGGCAGAATCCCATCTGCCATCATCAGGCTTATGTCAGCAGTCATTTTGCACTAACGTCAGTTAGTGCAAAATGACTGCTGACATAAGCCTGATGATGGCAGATGGGATTCTGCCGAAACGTCGCTTCCACCCTTTTAGGGATATATCCACAATTACACGGGAAGAAACCCGAAATATTAACTATATATATATATATATATATATATATATATATATATATATGTATGTATGTATGTATGTATGTATGTATGTATGTATGTATGTATGTATATACACACACACACACTGTGTGTGCATGAATTTTGCGAATTTTAGCAAATGCCAACAACTGCAAAAAAATAATCTAGCATATATTCATCTTTATAACAGAGAAAAAGAACTGGAGCTACATTTTCTACAGTTCCTAATTCTCCAAACAACTGTTTTTCTTAATATAATTGGACTTTTTTTTACAATTTGATTGCATTGTAGTTCTACAAATCATACTTGTTATGATTTAAAATGTTTAAAATTCAGTTTGATGGATTTTTTATACGGCCTTCAAACAAGAAACTACACTTAGGCTGATGATCCATAATCAGCTGCGATTTTAATCACTTGCAATTTGCAATATTTTTTTTCAATCAAAAGTTGTTGATTTTACATGATTTTTGAATTTGGATGTTTTAAGGGCTTTTACTAGCTACTTCATTTATTTATTTAATATATGAGAGCTTAGATTTGGTGTTAAGACATCAGGCTAGAAACCAGAGGCTGTGACTTCTATTCTTGCCTTAGGCACAAAGCCTGCTGGGTGACCTGGGCTGGTCACTATCACAACCCTGGGAAGGAGGCAATGGCCCCTGAAAAAAACCTTGCCAAAGAAATTGCAGGGACTTGTCTAGGCAGTCTTCGAGAATCAGACACAAATGAATGAAGGGAAAACATAACCCATCTGACTCTCAGCAACTCTGGGCAGTTCATATAAATATATGAACCAATTAAATTAATGCAGAAATAGCTTTTGCAATTCTGATCTTACATTGTTCATTATGAGCCATTTTAAGGCAAGGGATAAGTATATTAATTAAAAGCAATCGTATTCTCAAAGTAAGCAAGTAATAAAAAAAAATACTAAATCAGCTATGCAAATCACAGCTTTAAAAAAAGCCCATCCTATAGGCACTTATATATCTCTGCTCTTGTAATGCGAAGATATTAAAGAGTACAACATTGGAGAGCTCTTCCTTTTTTTGGTAAAAGCATAAAAATGAGGGAAGTTCCCTTTTTAATTTCTTATATCCATTAACAAAATTCAGGGTTTATAACAATCAAGTTTTTAAAAATTCAAGTGTTTTGGCTACAATACATCATGATTAAACGACACTGAGAACCTTCTCCACTATCCAGTTAATAACTATCTTTGCATCAGAGAAATGCATAAAATTAAGTATGCAGCCTGTTAAATTTGGGGTGTGAATCCAAAGAAGACAGGAATTCCAAATAGAAAAATCAGAACCCGAAAATAACATATCAGGATCACTCCTATAACCAACATGCGTCTCCACACACACAAAAAAAAACAGGATCAAGGAGAGATTCAACCTAGAAATAAGGAGAAATTTTCTAACAGTGAGAACAATCAACCAATGGAACCGCTTGCCTTCGGAAGTTGTGGGAGCTTCATTACTGGAAGCTTTCAAGAAGAGACTAGACTGCCATCTTTCAGAAACGGTGTAGGCCTCCAGCTTGGGCAGTGGGTTGGACTAGATGACCTACAAGGTACCTTCCAACTCTGTTATACTGTATCTAATTCATAACTGACAAATTGGAAAGTTGTGGAGTGAAACTCTTCTGCTCAGAGTTAAATACCTTTGCCCTCACAATAAATGCTCTATAAAGAAACAATGTATTAAAGGAAACTCATTTTGTTGTAACCATATGACTGTGCCTCTCTCAAATCTATGACTTCCCAGCATAATATTCTGACCACCTGATTCATATATCCATATATGCCACAGAATGAGCCGAGAACAGAAAGTATGTGCTGCCTTCAAGGAAATGCTAAAACTTCAAGGTCACATCGACCTCAACAGGGAAGTCTCTGCTTCTTTCAATTGTAATGGTTGTTTTTATATTTCTGTTTCCTCACCTGACACTAATAGGTATCAAGTGAAGAATATAAGCAATCCCAATCATACCAAGGTCTTCCTGCAAAACATTTGGCATATGCATGTTTTTGAGAAAGTGGTATTGCAGTTTGCTATATGGCTTTAAAAGGATCTTCGTGCGCCAGTCTTCATTTGCAAGAGATGAGAGCTATTTGCCCAGAACGCCTTTCGATACATGATAAAGTTAATAGTTAAAAATTCCTTCATACGACATCCTCAGCACTCTGCTGCAGATCAGATGAGCGCAAGGTGAAAAACTGGATCCAATTGGATAGAAAACCTTGATTATATTGTCCCGTATCAACCATCATACCCCATAATAACCTCCTTCCAATATTCTCCCGTAATGCAATGCGAGCTTCCCTCTCAGTCATGTTACAGCTGATATTCAAGAGCTGAAGAAGAAGGATGTAGCTCATACCAGAAGTTACAATGGCGCAATACCATACACAGGTGAATGTCAGGGCTGAACTAAATGAGGAACAGAAAGGCATGATTAATACAAAAGTTCATGAACAAAAATTATTTCCCATTGCTAGTCTGGAGCATTCTCCTATTTCTGGTAAACTGCAGTAGCAAGTAAACCATGTGTATAATAATCGAATCCTAATTTGTTAGATTAAATATGGGAATAAAATTAATATTCTTATTCTAACAACGTACAAGATGGAATTATTTGTGGTGACTCTCTGCCACCAAATCACTTCTCCCCCTGGTGATGTGTTTGTTTCCCTTTTTTTAGTATAAAGCTGATCTAGAACAGGGGTCCCCAACCTTTCGAACCTCAGGGACCACTAAATTCATAATTTTAAATCCCACGGATCACTAATATGATCTGCCTAATGACTGGCTGGGTGGGGGTGGCAAGGTGGTCATATGACTGGGTGGGCGTGGCCAACTCGATGTAACTCATAACGAGTGGTACTTTGCAAGCCTCTACTTGCCACCCCTCGCCTCCCTGCCCGGGCTCCTTAGGGCCCCAACAGGAAGCAGTTGTTGGAGCTAAGCAGCCACCACGAGAAAGAGTTGGCAAAACAGCCCACTCAGTTCAAATTGGATCTGACCAAGAAGGAGGCTCAGCAGAAGCCCCTCACTGAGGACTACGAGCATAGGCTTTCCAAGCAGAGGGAAGATCTGTGGGAGTGCAAGGCCAGGTACCGGCACCTGGAAGCTCAGCGGGCTAAGATGTTCAGCCAGTTCCAGGCCATGATGCTGTCCCACTGGAACAAGACCCTCGGGCTCTTTGCCACCAGAGGCACTTCCCTCCAGCCTTCGCCCAAAGCCAGGAGGTCAAAGCAGACCCCAAGTCAAAATTTCTGCCCCCCTCTGATCCGCACAAAAACACCCTGAAGCAGGAGACTCTCTGTAGCAACACAAACGTTCATTGCACGTATCCGGCCCAGGGGCCATAGATTGAGGACCACTGATTTAGTGCAATATAAAAAATGCAAATAATTTTTCTGCGGACCATCAAAATTTTCTTGCGGACCACCAGTGGTCCATGGACCACCAGTTGGTGACCACTGATCTAGAAGGATACTTCTGTCCTTCGGTATGCACCTGTTACCTTTCTAAATGCCCTATCAATTGCCGGTTACTTTATGTGATATCATTTTACTCTTTTTAGCACACATGTCTATGACTATTTTAGGGAGGAAAGATAGAATTAAAATGACTGCATATAAATGGTTTAACTTTTTTCTCCAGAAATAACTTAAATAAACTCAAGATTTTAACCCAATACGGATTATTAAAAAAAGTAAGCCAACGTGGAAGCATACCCCATATAAGTGAAGCTAGAGAATTATACTCTTTTCAATTAAAAAAGACAAGAAAGAACAAAGTATGAGAACTCTCGCTAGCAGTCAAAAAAAGAGCCCAGGACATTTGAGAAGATGGAAATTTCCTCCACAGAAGAATATGTAACATTAAGCTCCCAATGCATCACATTGGAAAGCAATTACATTTTCCTTATGAACGTGCAAAATTTCTCATGTAAATGAGCAAATAAAACTATTCCATAGACTAAAAAAACCACAGAATTCCCACAATTTTCTTCTAGGGATTATCTTGATTTAATCCTATCAAGTTAGTGAGCATTTCTCTCACCTGTATTCTCCATAGACACCAGGACAGTAGAACAGAGCACTGAGGGTGTTTTTTCCTCTACAAATGGTATCCAAAGTCAAAGAAATCCCATATATTGAAGTGAGCAAAAAAAGGAAGAGGGCAAGGACAAAAGCTTGATGGTTCTGTTCTCCAACACAGTTGTTAATCCTCCAAGAAACAAAGGAGAAATATGATATTATAGTAACATGATTTAGAAAAAGGTAGAATCCAAAGTGCCCATTAAATACTTGACTTCATTTTTTAAAAAATCTGAAATAACCGTCTATTCACAGCTTACAAAGTAAACACAACTACTTTGTGATTTGGATGAAAGAAAAGGTACAGGTGTCAAATCAGAAAAGGAAGCAGATATGAGGAGGGGTATTCAAGAGACACTTGTATAAATATAACTCAGGAACATGCTGTATTGCGTAAGAGGAGCTGCTACCAAAAAGATCTCATTGCTGAAACAGGAACAATCTCAACCAGAATTGTTTATGATCTATATTCCAAAAGATTGTATGCCCCAAACGTGCATAAATTCTATTCATATGCTTCAAAGACTATGTGCTTGCTATTTAACAAATGCCTTGCACTAATCTTTATAAAATGAACTTGGGTAAGAATTGTCCAATGTAGCAGATGCTGCACACCACTCACTGTCTGCTTATCTTAATCTGCTCTTCTGTTCACCTCTGCCAAGTTCCATGTCAGTTTTTTTATAAGGAAATCATTCCAAATCTTTGATAAGCCTTATATCCATGGAAGCAATTTAAATGTGCAGATAACTCTGCTTTTCTACCCTACAGAATATGTGAAGCTCTGAAAGAAATCATTCTGGTTTCTTTCATGCGAGTTGGAAAATTAGTAATAATGCTCTGCGGTAGTAGAGCTCATACTGCATTAAACAGGGGGCTATAATAGACGATATCCAAAGTCCCTTCAACTCTTACATCCTGATGGTATGATTTACCTGCAGAAAACCCTGTATTTCACTTCTGCCGCCTCTGGGTAGTAATGGGAACACTGATATTTATAACTTTGAACAGAAATTCCCCAACTAACGGCGAACAAAAGGCAGCCCAAAGATAAAGGCTTAGGAACCCAGTCTGTTCAACAGAGATAACAAGTCTATGGAACCACTCACGTATAGATAAAACCAAGGTAGAACAATATTTCAGAGAGAACTACAGCTTGCTGGCAACAGAAGCATTAGGAAAAAACATCAAGGCCAACTAAGGAACGTACCAGACACAGTGATGATCCAGTCTCTTCACACACCTGCCACATATTCGGCAGTGTCCAGCTCGAGCTGGTTTAACCAACTGACATTTGGTGCACCAGTCCTTTGAGCCCTGACCTGTCTCTGCTTCCAATATTCTGGAGTAGCTCTCAGTGTTAGTGTGTCCAGCAACATCCGAAGCAGGTACTCTGCAAAGCCCATTGGAGTTTCCCAGGCCATTCTTATTGAACATGTTATTACTGCAACTGCCTTGGTGAAGTGCTTTGTCGCTGTTCATTTGGCTGAAAAGATAGCCAGGATCTTTCTTGGCTCGATGTAGGGCTACAAGCATCAGGATTAACCCACAAGTAAGAAGAGCCACCTGACTGTATTCCACATGGCCTCGGGGAACCACTTCCTGGAGAAATACATAGTACATGTAACCTAGGGAGAATAGGCCCAGGCTTAAGAAGAAGAGAGTCTGACCTTTCTTCCTGTGTGTGAGGTAGTAATACCACAGTACTAGTATGGGAAGCGATATCAGGATGACGAGGGCCAAAAGGAAGTGCAAAGCTGCTATGTGAAGGAAAAAAGGAAGCAAGACGATTGGCGGAAGGAGGCTGATATCGATCTTTACAGCCCCTCGAATCCATGGAAAACGGAAACGATCAGTGAAGGTTTCTGTGATTCTCTCCAATATTCCAGGAGGTAAAGATTTGCAAGTCATCCATCTGTTAGGAAAAAACACAGATTCTGCTCATATTAGACCAAACAGAACACGAAATAACATTTCTGCTAGTTTCTGTCACATTAACTTGCACCACATCAGAATTTACAGGGAGAAAATCTTTAGATTCTACTTTTACAGGAGATAAGCATGCTTTTCTAAGGACATGTTCATGAGAAAAAGCAGTAGCACCTTTGGACAGTCACCAGCTCCAGACAAGTTTCTGTTCTTTACATCCCACACAAGGGAAGTAGAATCATAATCCAGCAGAGAGCACATGTCACATTTCAACACTTCCACTTTACTGTCTGCTAATTGAACTGCACCGCAATTCCCATCACTTTCAAATCTAGCAGTGATGAATACTGTAATCCAACACACTTGGGGGGCAGTGATTCAGGGGACACCGATCCATGCTATCAGCAAAAATACAACACTTGGTGGGAAGTTCGTCTTCTGCTTTTACATTTTAACCTATGCAAGACAATAGCATCACTAACCAACAAGGCTATTTGCACAGAAAGAAGGGACCTGTAGACCTAATTAGTCAGAAAGGCATCAGTATGGGAAGACAGAATCTTTTTTTATCCACCTGGACTACCAGGTAGTAGTACCAGGTAAAGGTAGTAGAGTTATCAAGGATGCAGCTGTAGAGATGGTCAACAGTATTAAGTTTCTCAGGATACAGATAAGTAACAATCTGAACTGGTCTCTTCACACATCAGCATTAGTGAAGCGTGCAAACCAGCGTCTGCATTTCCTCTGTTGGATGAGAAGAGCACATCTTTCTCCTCCTGTCCTGGCTACTTTTTACAGAGATATGATTGAGAGTGTTTTAACAAACTGCATCATTGTTTGGTTTGGTGGCAGCAGTGCCTCAGATAGAAAGTCCATTCAGAGAGTGGTAAGGACAGCAGAGAAGATTATAGGAAGCTCGCTTCCTGTCATTCAAGATACTGCTTATAAGCACTATGTGCTTAGAGCTCAAAGCATTGTTAGAGGCCCCACACACCCACTTCACAGTCTGTTTCTGTTGCTCCCCTCTGGGAACAGGTTTCAAAGTATTTCTAACAGGACTACCAGATTCTGTAAAAGCTTTGTTCCCTATGCCATCCGTCTGATAAACTCACAAGATTTGTTTCTCTCACCATGTACACGTATACATCCAAACTAGACAATGTTGTTTTCTGTGTCATATATGTGGGAATATGCATAATTTTTATTTATTTATTTATTTTGTCGTGTTTATGTAGTATATTAGAGGTGGGGACCCTCTGACAGCTCTATGCAATGAAATTTCATTTTAATGTTTGCTGATTAGTGTACATTCAAGTGACAATAAAGTTAGTCTAAGTCTATCAGCAATGTGGGTAGGACCGACAATCTATCCTAACAGGTACCAGGGGTGAAATCCAGCAGGTTCTGACCGGTAGCGGAAATTTTGAGCAGTTCGGAGAACTGGTAGTGGAAATTTTGAGTACTTCGGAGAACCGGCAAATACAACCTCTGGCTGGCCCCCGAGTGAGGTGGGAATGGAGATTTTGCAGTATCATTCCCCTGGAGTAGGGTGGGAATGGAGATTTTGCAGTATCCTTCCCCTGCCATGCTCCCCAAGCCACGCCCACAGAACCGGTAGTAAAAAAATTTGGATTTCACCACTGACAGGTACCATATACTAAACCACGTGAAAATCCAGATCTACCCACCAGAGGTGGGTTTTTGCAACTGGTTCTGACCAATTCTGGAGAACCAGTAGCAGAAATTTTGAGTAGTTGGGAGAACTGGTAGTAAAAATTTTGACTGGCCCCGCCGCCATCTATTCTCTGCCTCCCAAGTCCCAGCTGATAGGGAGGAAATGGGGATTTTGCAGTAACCTTCCCCTGGATTGGGGAAGGAATGGAAATGTTACAGTATCCTTCCCCTGGAGTGGGATGGGAATGGAGATTTTACAGTATCCTTCCCCTGCCACGCCCACCAAGCCATGCCACGCCCACTAAGCCACACCCACAGAACCGGTAGTAAAAAAATGTGAAATCCATCACAGCTACCCATCAAGGCCAGTGACATGCCCACAGCCACGAATCTCCCCGCCTCCTCCCTAACGAAGTCCCAAGCTTGAGGAAATCCTCAGAAAGAGCCCCCACCCCCTCTTTACCTTTCACAGCACTCGTCGAGGTCCTCGCACTCGCAGAGACACGCCGCTAGGTGGCTCCTTTGGCCCTTCCGATCGAGATACTCGCAGCAACAGAGCGTATCTTCCACCTCCTGGGCTCTCGCTCGTTTCCCTGCCCTTTTGACCATGTTTCAGCCACGTACGGTAGCAACACCAACGGGACCTTGCTCCGACCATCGGAAAAGGAGCGTGAGAGAGGGTGCGTGGGTGAGTGGGTAGGGTCACCAGCTTTCCGATCAGACCGAGGACCGTTCAACGCTTTATAAAACTCTGGGTTAAAAGTTAAGTCGTCGAACGCTGAATTTTGAAAAAAGATTCGCCCAGACAAAAGTCGTCGGTAAAACGCTCCCGGGCGGAAAGACTTTCTCCAGGGTAACTCCGCTTATTAGTAACTCCACTTAACTACCTGCGACCGAGCAATACAGGATTCCTGAAAGGAATGGATCCTTTAGAAAGAGCACAGGATTCCTTATTACAGTTACCAGTATTAATAATAATTATAATTTAATTATAATAAGTATAAGTTATTACAGTTACCACGAGAGCAAACTGTAACCTTCATTGTAAGCAATTCTTGCCAAGTCCGTGACTCCCGCGCCCCGCGACTCTCGTGGCGGTCCTGATTTCCAACTCCGTTGAAGGCAAGGAAGGAAAGGAAGGAAGGAAGGCTCCCAGCGCCCCCTTTCCTTTGGCCGCGGCGATTGGTGGGATTCTCGACACGCTCCGCCTTGTTTTATTTTAAGCACTCCTGCTTTCTAGGCACGACCCCTCCCTTCTTGCAGTTCTCCCCTAAGTGTCCTCACGGCAACCTGAAGCTTCCGGCTTCTTTACAACGCCGGTCTTGTCTTCTGTTTTTTTTGTTTCCCCTTTGTGACATCACGGAGATCGGCCCACAGCCGGGAAGATAGCGAAGGCGTGGTTTACCTTCATCCCAGTTAGTGCCGAGGCTTGCCCTGGAGAACATCTGTGAGCGTAGACCCAAAGGTGCTTCTTCAGGAGGCAACTGGACTGTCTTTTTTTTTTCTTTGAAGACGTTTCCCTTCTCAACCTAGAACAGAGGTCTTCAAACTTGGCAGCTTTATGACTTGTGGACTTCAACTTCCAGAATTCTCCAGCCAGCTGTGCTCCAGCAAGACCTCTGACCTAGAAGCTTCATCAGCTGTGACAGGATGATGGGGAATGGAAGGAGGATATATTTCCAATAATGGATGGAAACTGACCAAGGAGAGATTCAACCTAGAAATGAGGAGGAACTTTTTGACAGTGAGAACAATCAAGCAATGGAACAGAAGTTGCCTTTGGAAGTTGTGGGAGCTTCATCACTTGAGACTTTCAAGAAAAGATTGGACTGCCATTTGTCAGAAATGGTGTAGGGTCTCCTGCTTGAGCGGGGGATGGGGGGTGGGGTTGGACTAGATGACCTATAAGGTCCCTTCTGTTTATCTGTATCTGATTATTCTGTCAGAGCTGAAGAACCTTGGATGAGAAGCGAAACGTCTTCAAAGAAAAAACGAGAAAGTCCAGTTGCCTCCTGCAGAAGCACCTTTGGGACAACCATGACCTGGATGACTGAGAATCTCTTTTAGCTATGCAATTTGGGATGAACACTCTTTGAATGGTGTGGGAGTAGGAATGGATTTCCACAGGAAAAAATTGCAGACTACAGGAACCAGAAGCACTACTCAGGTGACCCTGAGGACACAGGTAAACTCCCAGGTGCTTTAAAGACACTCGACCAGCTGTCTGCAAGGAGTATAAATTCTTCCATTCTCCACTATCCTGTCAGAGCTGAAGAAGCTTCTTGGAAGAGAAGCGAAACGTCTTTAAAGAAAAAAAGAAAGTTTCCTGAAAAAGCACCTTTGGGACAACCATGACCTGGATGACTGAGAGTCTCTACAGACTGTGAGCGTAGTCTTTAGAGAACTAGTCCACCATAATCATCCACCATATACATGGTGAAGAGTCCATTGACTATAAATACAGAGAGCAGAGATCATTTAAGCAACACATACTAGATTACAGTACTATTACCAACTACTTTTTGGTCTCGCATTCAGATCCAACCCATGTACGGTAGTTAAATTATGTTGTCAGGAGCTAAAATATGTTGAATTGATGCACAATTCGGATCTTATTACTTTCATGCCCCAAAAGTTTTTGTTCCTGAGTTTTGTCCACCAATCGATTAGGACTGCTTATTTTGGCTGTCTTGCATTTCTCCCCCCATCAAATGAGTTAGGTTCATCGATTGATGGTTAAATTACTTCAGCAAATTTATGATACCATGCCGTAATTACAAGAAGGATATTGGACCAATCGATTACATCTGCGGCAGGCAAAAACTTTTCAGGTCTATTTTGCTAGTGGCAGGCAAAAAAGAAACAATTATAAGGAAGAACACAATGCCTAAAAAAGAAACCTATTTGTATCCATTTTGTAGTCAAAACATACATTTATTCTCAGTTCTTAATATTCACGCATAAAGGCAAAGCTAATGGTATGTCTGTACTTTGCCCATTTCCTGCCATTAAGATGCACTAAAACAGAAAAATCAATTTCATCTTAAACAGTTCAAATTATAAACTAGTGATCATTTTTAGCCATGCCTTGGCTAAAAACCATCACTTGCCATGTAGGTGGATGAGTCAGATCTTATTTCTTATTTTATGAATCCTTTCAAAAGAATTAAAAGGTCTTAACTTACCTTTCTTTTTTAAAAAAAATGTAATTACAGGTTAGTTGAACAACCATTAGGTATATACAGGTAGTTCTTGGTAAGCCACAGTTGAGACCAGAATTTCGGTGGCTAAGCAAGGCAATTGTTAAGTGAGTCAGGCCCAATTTTTTCTGCCATGGTTGTTAAAGTGAATCACTGCAGTTAAGTGAATCATGTAATAAGCAAATCTGGCTTCCCCCATTGACTTTGCTTGTTCAAAGACATCTAGGAAGGTTGCAAATGGCCATCACATAACACCAGGATGCTACAACTGTTGTAAATACATAAGATAAAGTTAAGGTTTCTGCTGTCCAATCATGTCCAACTCTAGGGGTTAGGGTTAGTGGCAGTAGAAGAAATGCAAGTGATCTAGGTTTTTTTTTCACCTGTTTGTAATACAAGACAGCTATTTAATACTGGTGAGTGGAAGATAGAAACTTTTTGCCTAGGTCCATGATACAAAGTAATAATTACATTAAAAGATTCAGAATTAATTAGCTCAATAATGTTTCTCTCTTTACCAAGTAGAGACTTCATTTTCTAATTGCTTTTGGAATAGAATGGAATGGAATGGAATGACAATTGGAAGGAACCTTGGAAGTCTTCTAGTTCAACCCCCATACTATTTCAAAGGGCTGCCCAATCTCTTCTTAAAAATCTCCAGTGGTGGAGCACCCACAATTTCTGAAGGCAAGCCATTCCACTGGTTTATTGTTCTCCTTGTCTGGAAATTTCTCATTTCTAGGTTGGATCTTCCGTTGATTAGTTTCCATCATGTCACCCGTAGTCCTTCTTTTCATTAGATTAGACATACTTAGTTCCTGCAAGTGTTAATATCCTTTAGCCTCCAATAGCCTAATGATCTTTTTGCTTTTCTTTGCAGAAGAAATTAAAACTAGATGCCATATTCCATGTGATCTTACCAAGGCATTATAAAGTGGTGCTAACACTTTATGTGCTCTTGAGTCTACCCCTCTGTTAATGCAGCCTAAACTTGTGTTTTTGGCAGCTGCAGCATACTGCTGGCTCATATTTAAGTTGTTATCCACCAGAACTCCCAGATGCATGTTACTATTGAGCAGGTACCATCTATTCTATACCTGTGCATTTGGTTTTTCTTGCCCAAGTATAAAACCTTACTTTTCACACCACTGAATTCCATTTTATTGGATTGGGCCCAGTGTTCAAGTCTATCAAGATCCTTCCTTCTTGAGCATATTTTCTGGACTGTTAGCTTTTCCCACCAACTTGGTGTCGTCTAAAATTTTGATGAGTACTGGGCCTAAAATAGTACTGCATACTTCCCTTCATGTAGATGTAGTTAAGGACTACACATTGAGTGTGGTTGGTCAGCCAATTATGAATCCATCTGGTGATGCTATTTAACCCATATTTTTCTATCTTATCAAGTAGTAGGTTGTGATCTATTTTATCAAATGCCTTACTGAAATCCAAGTAAGTTATGTCCACAACATTTTGCTGGTCCACTAATTTTGTGATTTTGTCAAAGAATGCAATAAGATTTGTCTGGCATGATCTGTTTTTGACAAACTTGTGTTGGGTTTTGGTTATAAGTTTGCTTACCTCTAGATGTTCACAGATTTGTTATTTATTTTTTCCAGGATCTTCCCAGGAATTGATGTCACACTGATTGGTCCATATTTTCCTGGATCCATTTTTTTCTGTTTTTGAAGATAGGAACAATGTCAGCTCTTTTCCAGGCAACTGATAGTTCCCTGGTGCTCCAGGATCTTTGAAAGATACAGTTCAATTGTTCTATCATGTCTGCCAGCCTCTTCACAACCCTAGGGTGTAATCCATCTGGACCTGGTGTTTTGAACTCGTCTAGAGTGGATAGATATTTTCTTACCATTTCTTGCCTATTTTGATTTGCATTCCTAATCTGTCTTTTATGCTACTGTTTTTGAGAGGTTGGATTTTTTTCCCCCTTTTTGTGTAAAGATAGAGGCAGAGAATGAGTTAAGCAGTTCTGCTTTCTCCCTACTGTCCATCACCCTCCTTGACATCTTCTCCCACTAATGGACCAATCATTTCCTTAAGTTTTTTTCGTAAATTAATCTGGGAAAAACTGCAATGTATGTTTTGAAGCACTTATATTCATATTCCCTTTGACTTGTGTTCAATATTTTGAGATGACACACAACACATTTATATTCAATCATTTCTTTTTTAAAGGAATCTAGCATCCTCTATATTTGGGTAACATATTTCAGTAACATAATATGGTAAGGACACTTGGCAAAGATGAGACAGCAACTGTTATTTTATCAAATTATAAACTAAGAAACTGTAATAGTTTACACTTATTAATACATTGCCATCGATATTAGTACTAGTTGTATTGTGATTAATAATTATTTTTCAAAATCCCTTAGGTGTTTCTGATTCATCAGTTAAACTAGTTTTATATATAAGGACTAAAAAAGCATTTTTGACAAAAGACAAATGAAAATAAAGACTCCTAAACAGAAGTCACAAATAGGATTACTTCCTCTTAACAGAAAGATACGCAGCATAATCAAAACTACACAGTACTGGATGTTCATAATTTTATTTGCATCACACTTTAAATGTTTTTGTTCTTTTTTTATCAGAAGTACAGTTAGAATTTTTTAATGGGATAGTTAGTTTTCTTCATCAGAACGGAAAACTTACATATCACATTCTGCATCTTTAATTGTTACAAGGAACATGATCCCCCAGGCCTTGAAAACTATAAAACTATAAAATGATACAAATATTCTAACAAAGATCTCTCTCTAAGGTTGTAATATATAAATCAAATTATACATTAGTTACTTTTTAAAGATATGTAGGGTTGGTCATTTTTAAATATGACTTCCAGACATGAATGAAAATTCCCTGAGAAATTCTGAGAATTGAAATGATAGCGACTAAGAGGAAGAAATGTTATAATCCATAAAACAAATTCCCCCCAAACAGAAAAAGCTACATGTAAAATTTAGATTTATTCATAGATATCTGGAACAAATAAGCCAAATGTTGGAACAATTTACTTTTTAAGATTTTTTTTACATAGATAAAAGGAACATGAAGTGAAAAACTTTGCATGTGATAAACCAAACATTTTATATTGCATTTTTCATAACACTTAAGATTGTTTCCATCTAAATCTAGTGTTTATTACTTTATACAGTAGAGTGCAGTGGTTTGCTGAAGTGTTTATCAGCAATGTATATATAATTATCAGCTCTCATTTTGTTCTCAAACATTCATTTCCACCAATATTCACAGCTCAAGAAAGTGTTTTCTCTCTCTCTCTCTCTCTCTCTCTCTCACACACACACACACACACACACACACACACACACATACACAGAAACACACATATAAGACATCAAGTGGGTCAGGAAGATTCACAAAGATTCACAAATTCACAAGAAAATTCTTTTTAAAAAAAGCTTATTCCAGAACAACATTTATTATATGTGAAAGTATTGTGATGAAAAGACTGTAATAAAGAAGCAGCTTTATCATCGCAGCAATATATTTTCATTCTTCTTAGTAGCTGGTTTTAGTGACATCAACTTTCAGGGTCCCCATCTTTGATTCTGTTTAGGTGATCAAAACTATGCTGGAGCATAGACAATGAAGTCTTCAGCTGGAGTGATAAAGATTGCATAAGGAATACCCAACAAATTATACTTTGAATCAGAAATGTAATTATTTCCAACCCAAAGCAGTTCTAGGTTTCACAGGAAAGTATTTTTATATCCCATTTTCAGTTGGAGCCCTTAATAAGGACTTGCAAAGATAGAAAGAAGGAGGGACACCAGTTTACTTGGTAGGTAGTGCTATTTTAATTATCAACGGTGTCTCAGACTGAGATAACATCATATATAACACCAATGAAAGTCAGCCAGCATTTATTTAAACTCTAGGTTTCTTCTGTACTATTATTGGCACCAAGGTAATTGTCTATTAAGAGTCAGACCCTTTTAAGAAATTTCCCTGATTCTAATCAATGCAAAATGAAAATGGGGAAAGATAAAGGCTCTCCCATCTCTCTGATTTTGGCTTCACCAGTCTCAACTTCTGCCTCCATTCATGTTAGTGTCCTGCCATTGAAAGACTCTCCAATTTATATTCTCGTATGCTTAAGGACTCCTCTAGATCTGCTTGCCTAGACGACTTTCTTATTTGTCAGAATAATCAGAAGGAAGACCTTTGACTGTTGCAGGATCACTACATTTTTAGTTGGTCACCTCATTTCCAAACTGCTTTTAAAAGCTGTCTCTTTCTGATATTGATTGGTTCTATGCCATTCAGAGGTGGGTTTCAGCAGGTTCTGACCAGTTCTGGAGAACCGGTAGTGGAAATTTTGAGTAGTTCAGAGAACTGATAGTATAAATTCTGACTGGCCCCATCCCCATCTATTCTCTGCCTCCCAAGTCCCAGCTGATTGGGAGGAAATGGGGATTTTGCAGTAATCTTCCCCTGAAGTGGGGTGGGAATGGAGATTTTACAGTATCCTTCCCCTAGCCACGCCCACCAAGCCACGCCCACCAAGCCACACCCACAGAACTGGTAGTAAAAAAAATTGAAACCCACCACTGATGCCATCCCCCTGTTCTAGGGTGGATCAAATTGAAGATTGTACAATGCATCCTTCAGCATTATTCTCAGATGACAGCAGATACAGTATAGCAGATAGTTTATACTGTTATAGCTAGGCCATTCTTGCTGAATATAAGAGACTTCTGAACTAAACCAGTTTTTATACCATTAACTTGCTATAATCATCAAGAATTGTTAGAAAGTAAATGAAAAGCAATGTTGTTTCTTAATCCTCTAGATCAGTGTTTCTCAACCTTGGCAGCTTTAAGATGTGTGGACTGTAATTTCCAGAATGCTGACTTGGGAATTCTGGGAGTTGTAGTCCATACATCTTAAAATTCCTAGGATGGGAAAAACTGCTCTAGTTATTCACAATGATGTCTGTACTTACATATACAGTGGCTCAAAACAATAAGGATCAGAATACTTACCTGTTCAAGCAAAGCTATAGAATCCTTTAACACCCCTTTCACATATTGGGCTTGATTCATACTATGATGAGTTTTCTCCTTTGATGCCACATTAAGGGCTAGACTGAAGAAAGAATAGAACATTAAAATGTAATATATTTGCTTCATCAAATTTAATCATGCTCTCATGTTATTTAATCATGCTCTCATCCAGGGGTGAAATGCTCCCGGTTCGGACCAGATCGCCTGATCCAGTAGCGATGGAGGTGGGTGGTTCGGAGAACCAGTAGCAAAAATCCTGCCCCCCCCCATTGTCCAGCTGAGCCGCACATTCATCAGAGGCTTTTTTTTTATTTTTAAAAGTATTTTTTCTACAACCTCTTTGGCTGAAAAAATGCTTTTAAAAATTAAAAAAAAGCCTCTGTTGATCGCGCGGCTCAGCTGGGATCATCAGAGGCTTTTAAAAGCATTTTTTCTACAACTTCTTTGGCCAAAGAGGTTATAGAAAAAATGGAAAGGGAAAAAAATTAAAGGGAAAAAAAAGCCTCTGCCGATCAGGCAAGTCAGCTGGGATCGTCAGAGGCTTTAAAAAAAAAAAAGCTTCTGCTGATCAGGCAAGTCAGCTGGGATCGTCAGAGGCTTTAAAAAAAAAAAAAGAAAGCCTCTGCCGATCAGGCAAGTCAGCTGGGATCGTCAGAGGCTTTTTTTTTAAAAAAGAAAGCCTCTGCCGATCAGGCAAGTCAGCTGGGATTGTCAGAGGCTTTAAAAAAAAAAAAAAAAGAAAGCCTCTGCCGATCAGGCAAGTCAGCTGGGATCGTCAGAGGCTTTAAAAAAAAAAAAAGCTTCTGCTGATCAGGCAAGTCAGCTGGGATCGTCAGAGGCTTTAAAAAAAAAAAAGAAAGCCTCTGCCGATCAGGCAAGTCAGCTGGGATTGTCAGAGGCTTTTTTTAAAAAAAAGAAAGCCTCTGCCGATCAGGCAAGTCAGCTGGGATCGTCAGAGGCTTTAAAAAAAAAAAAAGAAAGCCTCTGCAACTGGGATCGTCAGAGGCTTTTTTTAAAAAAAAGAAAGCCTCTGCCGATCAGGCAAGTCAGCTGGGATTGTCAGAGGCTTTAAAAGCATTTTTCAGCTGAAGAGGTTGTAGAAAAAATGGTTTTAAAAGTTAAAAAAAAAAAAGTTGGCCACGCCCATTCAGTCATATTACCCCCTACCAAGCCACTCCCACAGAACCGGTAGTAAAAAATTTTACACCACTGCTCTCATCTCTATATTAATTTTACTAGAAAAATCCACACAGTGGATTTCCTAGTAAAGTTCCTAGATTACCACATGATGGATAGAATTTTAATTATCAAATATATTAAGGGAGGCTGAAAAGTTTCAAAGAGTGAATATTACCATTTTGTACAATTTTTGCAAACCTAAGACATTGTTCTACTACGAGTACCATATGGGTGCACCATCATTTCTCATACTGATGTGAAAATAATTGATTATAGGATCATTCAAAATGACAAATAATCAAGTGACTTCCCAAGTAAATTGCCAGTACTGGCATAAAAATAAATATTATGCATTCAAATCTTGCATACATTATCTAGTGAATTCTTGTCAGTGACAACAGTTGTATTAGGGATTCCTAATTTACTTTTTCCTATGCAGAGCAGTGAGTAATGATATTTTTTCAGGCCCTCTGCCATGACTTCCTGGCTTTCCCCATTACTAAGAACTTTCTCATTAAAAAAAAATAATGTCCAAGCACTCCAAGTATGCAAGTTTTTTTTTTAAATAAAAGCAAAGCTTAAATGAAAGGAAATTCCCCTTAGAACTGCTTCGCCAGAGTTGGGTCTTTTGAGTGTGGCTTAATCAGAATTTATTTATGTATTTATACAATATTTCTTCACTATCTCAATTTCTCTTAACTAAGAACAATTTACAAAAAATAAAAGCCAAAATCAATACAATAAAATACACAAGTCAATCCCAAAAGGTTACTGAAAAAGAATGGTTTTCAGAGTTTTGAAATGTGAGAAAATGGACGAGACCTGTATCCTGACCGAAAAAAGGTTTAGATAATGGGTTTAGAATTTTCTATAGTTAAAGTCCCAATACCTTTTTCAAATTCTTTCCCCAAAATGGAAGGTCAGAAATTGTGGATGCTGTTTAATACTGCTGTATTTTTTTTTTAATTTAATTTATATGCCGCCCTTCTCCGGAGACTCAGGGCGGCATACAATGTGTTAAGCAATAGCCTTCATACTTTTGTATATTTTTATACAAAGTCAGTTTATTGCCCCCACAATCTGGGTCCTCATTTTACCTACCTTAGAAAGGATGGAAGGCTGAGTCAACCTTGAGCCTGGTGAGATTTGAACTTGCAGTAATTACAGGCAGCTGATGTTAATAACTGTTAATAACAGTGCTTTAGTCTGCCGGGCCACCAGGCTCTTATTGAGAGGAGAGGAGAGGAGAAATACTGCTGTATTCTTTAGGAGAGGAAACATCTCTGCTCCTTCAAGGTAGATGGTACCTCCCCTCTCTCAAAAAGGTTTAGATCACCTGTCAAATCCAGGCATATACATACTGTCTGGTATTAATTTCCAAATGAATGCAAGTCCTTTTATCCATGAAAAACCTCACATAAACATCATAGTGGCCATTCTTCCTCCTCTCTACCAATAAAGGGTAAAGGTAACATTAGGGTCAATAGACTCAAATCTACAGATGCAATAACAATGGATATTGGTAAGAATACTTTGCCAGTATTATTGCCAAAAATATTGATAATGTTGAGTATATAACCATGTTAATTGCAATCACAATTCATTTCCTCCCAGCATTGACCTAAGCTTTATTTTCTGGAACTCCTTATAGCAATGTTGGCAAACCTTTTCGGCACCAAATGCCGAAATGGAAGTGTGCATGTGCACATGCGCGCCTGCCGGAAACTGGAAGAGCAGCTGCCCGGTGTGCATGCGCACCAGCCATCTTCCGGTTTCTGCACGCATGCATGCCCAAAGACCAGCTCTCTGGTGAGCATGTGCATGCCGGAAACCAGAAGAGCAGCCGGCTAGTGCACATATGCGCACCGGGAAGATGATCTTCCAGTTTCTGGCATGTGCATGTGCACCGGCCACCTGGTTTTCCGGTTTCTAATATACATGTGCGCATGAAGACCAGCTGGCCTGTGCACATGTGCGCGCTGAAACCCAGAAGATCATCTTTCCAGTGTGCGCATGGTCACCAGCCGGCTTCTCTTCCAGTTTCCAGCACTCCCATGTGCGTGAAGACCAGCTGGCCAGCGCGCCACAAGCCAGAAGAGCAATGGGTGATGGCTCACATGCCCAGAGAGATGGCTCTGTGTGCCACTTCCGACACACGTGCCATAGGTTCGCCATCATGGCCTTATAGAATTAAGGAATTCTTTTGGTATCTGTAATACAGGAGAGATGGCTTGGGGCAATTATTCACCTCTGAGTTCCAAAGTACAAGCTCGTGGGCAGCTGGGAAAAAAATCTAGACATCCCCAAGACAATCTGAACTGATTAGGTGCCTTCAGTGAAATATTTTAACTGGCCCACCCCCAATCAAGCAAAGTGGCAACATAGATATGCACCCGAGAATGTTAACCGTTTTCTGCCATGGATGGATCAATGTCCTCAATTTTTATGATAAATCATCAACCAATTCCAAAAATTAACAAAACTCAGCAATATCAGTAAGAGAATATGGTAGTACAAAATTATAGGAGACCTATGCTTTTCTTAGGTGACTGCACAGCAAATCTCTGACCAATAAAATACCACCCAGAGGCCATTTCTGTTGAATCTCAGTGGAAAAAGTTATCCATTATATATCCTGCATGAAGAGCTTAATGAGCTTAATATGTCTAAAACTGGTTTGGCAGCATTCCAATTTCAATGCAGATCTTTTGAGCAATTTTAAAGTGCTTTTGCTAAGTTGTACATTTTTCACTAGCTTCAGTTTTCAGGTGAACTGCAATATGTAAACCTAACATTTGCATTAACTAATATTAGCCCACTGGGAGCATGGAGGAAGAGACAAATGACAGAACAAAACAAAAAATACTCACATTGTTGACCCTTCTTCCTGAAGTTGAACATGGTACAATGACTGAGCTGCACGCTCAATCTTTGACAATTTCAGGAACAGTGCCACATTCAGAAAAACCAGCAGCACTAAACTGGAAAAAATCCAAACAAATGGACAGTTTTCGTTATCATTACTAATTCTTGCAAAAGCATTCTTAATGACAAGAATAAATAATATAAATATTTATAGCTTCATGACAACTTTAGCAAGATAATTAAAGCTTTTGAAGTGTAAGGTATATATAGTACTGTAAAAATGATACAAACTGTGTTCTTACAACACATTAGTCATCTCACATTCAGGCTAAGTGTGGCATTTGAGTCCAACTGTAAACTAAATTGTGGCTCTAGAACAGGGTTGTCAAACTCGTGGCCCACAGACTGGATGTGTCATGCCCACCTCAGCTCCTCAAATGGGAAAAACGTCACGTGACGGCAACGTGACGCGGCAAGTTTGACACCCTTGCTTTAGAATGTGGATAAAGAAAACATAATAGATAGCAAACCACACTCCTAATTAGCACTGATGATGTTATCTAGTTTGGTAATGAAATATCTGCAAGAAAACAAGCAAGCTCAGAGAGCACCAAGGAGCCCACATTTCAACCCCGAGCCACAAATATTCTCCTTTATATAATCTGTTTGCAGATCATACAGAATAGAATCAAATTCAGGCAATTAAATATGTCTCCTTTCATCTTCCTGGACCAATCCCCTGATATATATTGTCAGGATAAGCCACAACTATAATCAATTTTGATCACTTTGGAGAAAAGACTGAATGCAAATCTGTATGTGATATGTGCCATATGATATTGACAATAAAGATTAAGAGATTGTGTGTGTGAAATTGAAGAGGACTAATTCCAAAACATTCTGCATTTTCCTTTGTGATAGCTTTTAGGTGCTCTTTATTTTAGTGGAATATTTTGTTCAGAAGCTCAAGGCAATATACATGGCATTCCCTCCTCTTATTTTTCCCATAACAATCACCATGTTTATCTCAAGAGGATTTAGAATGACTGGCTCAAAGTCACTCAGTGAACTTCTTTGGCCGAGACTTCACTTGAACTGGTTTCCCCATGCACTATGCAAGGTATAAATTCCCTGAATAAATTGTTGTGATATATAGACAATTTTTTCCTGGTAAGCAGGGTGTTTGCATGCAGACCCTTTATAAGCAATCCTGGGGGTTAGTTGAAGAAATTGGGAGTCTCTTTTGCAGAGACATTCTATAGCCTGAAGAAAACACCTTCTTGCAAATCAAACAATGCATGGACCAGTGCAACAGTGAGATCTGGAAGTAATTCTGTATCTTAATTACAAATTTTCAGGTTCTCGCTAGGGGCAAGAAACAGGATCCTGCAGATAAGAAGGATGAGCAGCTAATTATCAGAGTAATAACTACAAACCTTTCTAAGCATTCCAAACATTATTTGGAAAGTATGAGGAAGGAAGAAACAGCCTATATTTTCAATTCCACCACTATCATCTATCATCAAATCAAACCTTTATTGTCAATGCACAACATGTGTACAATGAAATTGAATGAAATTGAATCATCATGTCCAGTGAATGTTTAAAGCACAGAGCTTATTTTACTCCTGATGGCTTTATGTACAACACAGGACTCTAGTTTTCCAGAGGTTCATATCACTTCTTAAGTGCACTATATCCACAAAAAGCTTATCTTTTCTGCTCTCCTGGCTTGAGAAAGGGTCCATATACAATATCAATCTTCATATGTAATAGACGCAAATATCAGTAAGCTAAATTAACTTTTTCTTCATATTTAATTGTTTGTTTGTTAAATAAACCATAAAACCATGATAGATGGTATCAAAGGCCGCTAAGAGGTCAAGGAAAGTGAGAATGGTTGCACTACTCCCATCCCATTCCCCCAGAGATTGTCCACAAGTGCGACCAAGGCTGTCTGTGTCTCATAGCTGGGCCTAAATCCTGACTGAAAGCGGTCCAGGAAATCCATTTCATCCAGGACCCTCTGGAGCTGTCAATTTCACTACCTTCCCCAAAAAGGAAAGATGACAGACTGGATGAAAGTTGTCCACGCAGGTGGGGTTGAGATTTTTTTTTTTTAAAGGAAGAGGACAAACCAGGGCCTCCTTAAAAGGTCCCGGGAATGTCTCCTCTTGCAGTGAGGAATTTATTACTGCATGAACCCACTACCAGTCACCCTCCTGGAGACTTCTACCAGACAGGAAGTATAAGGGGCTAACTGACAGGTGGTTGCATTGAAAATACAGAGGGTTCTGTCCACTTTCTTAGATCCAACAGGGTCAAACTGTTACCAGATTACTGGGCAAGATGACTCTCTAGGTTTCTCATACAGATTTGCACTACAAATCCAAACAATTTTATCTGACAAGTGCTCAACAGTTTCTTCTGCACGTCCCTGAAGATGATTATCTGACCACCACTATCCTGGCCAAGGAGGGATTGGGTGATCCGCAACAGGGTTGATGGGTGATACTCTGCAGATGCAATAGGAACAGAGAAATGGTATTGTTTCACCATTTTTACTGCCATACTATAGGTCTTAATAGCAGCTGTAAGACATGTCCAGTCAGAGCCAGCCTTCATTTAGCTGCTGTAAGAAGTCTTGAACCAAAAGAAGTATCAAGCAAGTACTTACAAAATACTCATTGCCACTATGATGATGATGGTTTTATTTGTAGCGTTCTTCTTCATTCCTGTCAAGCAAGGAAAATACCTTTACAACATTCTAATTTTGAAATTCAGTTAACCTGATTTTACTAAATCCCTTTGCTGAAGATTTGTCTCCCTCAAAGCAGGAAAACAGTTCAAGGTTATGCCTGATCTGGATGCTTTTTGAACATAAGATAAAAACTCGCTTGACTTAAACTTGAATCTGGTGACTATATGGACAGGCCCATGATATTTTCTTGGTAACAGTACAGAACTAGTTTGTCTCTGCCTTTTTCTCTACCTTTTTCTTCCTACTCTAGCCCACAGCTTCATATTTTGGGTAGGTCTCCTACCTATAAACTAGGCCAGAACCCTTAGTCTTTTTCAGAGCAGCCAAGGTCACTAAATGCTGCCACTTAAATTGTCTAAAATTAGAGTTGGAGGGGGCAAAGGGAGATGGTACATTAAATGATGCCATAAGGATTTCAACACAATTATTTTTAAAAGCAGTTAGTACATGGCCATATGCAAATCTCATTCAATGTGCTATGACTAACATAGCAAGAAAAACTTCAGTATTCTAGAAAGTAAGTGCAATTTTACAAAAAGGCTCATAATTATTTCAGAATTTAAAATGGTGGTTGTAGATGGAAAATACAACCATAGCTGCATAAGTAATATATCAAGTAGCTTATGTCAATTATCCAGAATATAAGGCTTTGTATGCCAACAGCATTTTCCTTGAACTTTCTTTACAATTAGCTGCACCACACATATTTATGTTGAAATACTCTGGATTTGCTGCATATGGACAAGCAAGAAAAGCCTGTATGACACTTGTGCAGAAATACTATGACCTCTAGTACTAAAATAAACAACGCCTTCAGTTTCATAAATAGCTGGGGGGGGGAATATTTCTACTTGAACCCACCTGTATTCCCAAGAGGTATTGTTCTTTTGTCTTCTGTAGAATCTTGTATAGAGTGTTTAGGAAGTGTTTCTTCTGAATTCCGCTGTAAAATCCATCTTCTCCTTCTTAGGACACCAAGTTTTGCAGGATCCTCAATAGGTTTGTTTATTCCATATTCTTCCTTTAGTAATTCTGATTCTACAAATGACAGAATCAGTTTTCCAGTTTTTACTTTATAGTTTCTATTTTTTTTTTAAGCTAACCTTCTGGAACAGCATCCATGTATTTTGAGATTTCTGTTGTCAGAAATCATAGTTTAATTTAATACCAGCTAAAAATTGTGGGAAATTGGTCTGATAATATCTGGCGGGCAAGTGGAAGGAAAGTGTTTTATGACATTTACAGATTGCTGGCCCAAACTCCACTACTAAGAAGTTCATTAATTTTATTCACGTCTGTTTCTCTTTATGTCTCTCTCTCTTAACAAATAATCATTTATATTTACAAAATGATAGTTTAAATCAGCAGTATGACAAGAATCAGATCTGCCTACTGAAATGCAGAAACTGCACTTTCCACTTAAGAAAAAACAAGAAATGTACATTTGATATACTGATAAATGTTACATTTTAAAAAAGACAAAGAAAATGAAGCCAAGATAAGCTTTTCTTTAAAAAACAAAAAACCCAATTACTTGATTTTGAAACTCAGTAAATCTTGAATTTCATACAGAATCAACCTGAAAATTTCATTATACTACATACAGTAGAAACAATACTGGAATAGTAATATGATTTTATTTTATTTTTGGATCTTCTACCTTGAAATTATCATAAACTGGTTCAAGATTTCTAGGAAAGAAATGGCGAGCTGAACATGGTTCCATTAAGACCATGATGGAAAAAAGATGATTCCTCTCTGGACAAAGAGATTTTGATTTTGGAAAGTTACAAATGAATAAATGGTCCAGATGAATTTGAAGTAACATTTTGAAATCAGTTATAAAACCTTTGCCTGGAAAATGCTGTTGTTTTAAATTCTTAAAAGAAAAAATGATTGCTTGGAATTTTGAAGGATGGACACTAGAGGGATCAGAATGAATAAAAATTTACAATTAAATTTGACTTATTAATACCAAATGAAGCAAAATACTTTTGCATTGATGTATTGAAGTACATTTGTGATCAATAGACCCAGAATGCAGCAGTTCTTCACTATTTCTAAATAGCCAAGCTAATTAAATATAAAAGCCATGAATACCATTGTCAAGAATGATGGCAAAATACCATACTTACCAAGTTGTTTAAAATTTTCCTGGATACCTCCCCATGTATTCTTTTCAATTATATTCTTGACAAGCCCCCATGGTTGTTTTTTGTATTTCACATCTGAGGAAATCCTGTAACAAACAAGAATAAAGCTAGCAACTGATTGGAATACAACTATAGGTAAGATCAGCATTTTCATCCATTTTGAGAGCAATTTTTGCAGGCTTTCAGCTTCAGGTAAGAAGCTGTATACACAAAACAAAGCATGATCACTAAGGTAACATCTTGAACACAAACGCTGAGAGCTGAATGAGGAAATAGAGAAAATAGCTGCTTCACAACTCTATGTAACTTTGGATGACAGATGCACCATACATTCATAGATTTGTAGGGCATATAGATCATAGAGCCAATATTAGTTTGTTGAAAAAAATTCTACTAAAACTTTCATAGGGGAAAAAAGTGAAACTAAAAAAAGAGCAAACATTTTTTCAGTCAAGAGATCATTTTCCAATCATCTAAGTATACAAATTAAAGCCTGGCATTCCTAAGCTTCCTTGTTTTACCGAACTGAGAAAAGCTGTCTTTTACGATTTCCAGTTTTACTACTGTCATTAAACGAAATGTCTCACCGGAGTCTGCATTTTTGACTGGACATATGAGAGATACTGTAACTGTACACAGTGTAGAAGTAATCATGGTAAGGCACATCATGTGTCACCACCTCTGCATCTACTTGGTAAGACCGATCTTTGTGGCTTCGTTTATGCAGCACCTAATATGGAAGCAGAAAAGAACTCTTTTTTAAAAAAAAATGCTGATGTTCAAAAACTAACTGAGAAAACTTTTGCACCACAATAAATGTAGAAGTCCTGAAAGAAAGTATACTTCTAAAATGATCACACTACATAGTTGTGTATATCCTAACACGGCTTTTCTCAACATATTGCCTCAAGTGGAAATTGAACTTAGTTCTCTATAATTCCAAGCCAAAATACTGATCAGAAATTATGAGAATTGTTGCTCAAGGACAGTTGTAGAGCACTAGTTTTGGGGAAAGCAAGTCTAGAATAAGTTTAATGATGCCCAACGTCTTCTATTTTTTTCCCGATATTCTGTCAATGGATAACCAAAGATAGATAGCACATCTTTGCAATCCTTTCTTTTAAAGCTTCATCTGCTGCAAAATGTAGTGGAATGAATAGTGATGGGCTTGCCTCAGCATGTCCACATAATATCAACACTCCACAAACTGCACTTATTCTAATTTGCTACCAAATGGCTATCACCTATAAAGCTCTACATAGCATAGACCCCAACTTTTTGTATTCTGTAGTTTCCGCCAGTTCAGTGCAATCTGATACAATTGAGTTTTATACCTGTTTTTCTGTTGCAGTTGTGAATTTTCCAATAAGTGGATTGTTAAGTATAATTCTGTAAGTCAGGGTCCTGAGTTGATTGCCTCTATTATCTTGGTTCCACGAAGTTGATACAATATCTAAAGCCAAAAATATAAGTCATTATCGCTATTCATTTATACAGTATCATTTAGCAACCTTAAACCATACATGCAAGGCAAAGTGAATTGAACTACGAAATTATCATATAACATGTGGTATACAGTAATGGATTTTAAATAATTAATCCCCAAGTTTATTATTCTGAAACTGGCTTGAACCATTATGATAAAGATTGAGATTGTGTCCATAAATGAGTGCTTTCTTCTGGATTTTTTTTTCTATATATATTAAAATATATTTGGGGTTTAACCCCATCATATTATAGCAGTGGTTAAATCTATAAGTGTTGTGTTGAGGCAGGAAAACATACAGCAAAAACTATTCAGAACAGAAAAGTAAATATGCAACCAGGCAAATGAAATAAAACAATAAATAAAACAAAAAAAAAACCAATGAAATGAAATAAACAATAAAACAAAACAAAGCAAAATGTTGGTGGTATTTTTAACAGCAGCCTACAATTAATTGCAATGCCCTAAAAGAAACCTACTAATGGGACCATTGTTTTCTGCAACAATCTATTTTTATCTACATTAGAAAAAGTTCTTTAAAAAAGCACAAACCTTCTATTTAGTTAGAAAAGCATGTGAAACATTAATCATAGTAAAGGAATTTTAATTAATTAAAGTAAGATCTATCAGTGCAATAACAATAACGTATCAGTGGTGTTCTCTGATATCAGCTGAACTGAAACTTAATACAAAATTATGGTGAGGGTTAATCATTAGTTGTGTGCAAAACTTTTTGAATGAAAACTGTTTAAACGTGGAATCACCTAATGTTTGGATGCACTTCTGCTTTCTCTACTCAGGTGATCAGTGCTCCATTTTATAAATTCATTCTTCTCTCTACAGTATGATAACCTATTGTATCCATCTGCATTTTGTTAATTCAATATAACTTGCAAAGAAATATCAAATTGTGATTTCAAATCCACATGGGTTGATTGCGAATAAGCCATAACTTGTGAGCATGTTTATATTCTGACAATGACTGTCATTTCCTAGCTTTAAAAAAAGTCAAGATATGCATAGTTCTGAACAGGAAAACAAAGCCAAAATACTGCAGTTAAAACCCCATTGCATCCAAACATTCAGTTATATCTAAAGGCTGAATAACCTTCTCAAAAACCAAGATCTGAGCTAAATTTAAACCATTGTTTGTTTCAGAATGATTATTAATTATTAATAGATTCTCAATTCAGATGTTATCCAGACATGTTTTTTTTTTACTTGTTTGCCCAGTCAAGCAAAGGGAAGAGCAAAAGAAGTGGTATATAGTCATCAGAATGCAACCATGAAAAAAATGGGTTTGCATTATATTTGAACCCAGTCTTTGTATCAGTTGCTTTTAACACAATATTATTCATCTTGTTAAAAGGGAGATTAACTTGTTTTTTTCTCAATGTAGACAGTACAAATTAAAATAATTTACCTGTTATATTTCTAGTCCTCAGATATGTCTGTATGAAATGGGAATTGGTGAAAAGCATTTCAAACAGCTTATCTGCACCAATACGGAAAATGCGATTAATAAAGAGTTTTCCATGGAGTTCACACTCAAGGATGGCTTCCTCAGCTATTGGAGAAGAGTTTAAAACACAGGTTAAGAACTCTGTTAACAGTTACCTCAGAAAAAATATATCCCAAAAGATGAAATTGTCTGCACTACTTAAAGGACATCAAAAGTACAATTATGTGAGACAATTTGATTAAATTTATCAAATGCAGGTAATGGACAGAGTAGTTCCTCTTCCCAGCAACTTTCCTGCCAAAATTCCCTAAATGGAAATCTCCAAATATATTTTAGAAAACACCTTAAGCATTTATGGCAGTTTAGAATTAGAAGACTTAATGAAAATTTGTCAGTTTACTTGCCTACAAAGTGTGAAGGATTCTAGAAATCTACACTTATGAAGGCAGGGATGAAATCCAGCAGGTTCTGACAGGTTCTGGAGAACTGGTAGTGGAAATTTTGAGAAGTTCAGCGAACCGGTAGTGGAAATTTTGAGTAGTTTGGAGAACCGGAAAATACCACCTGGCCCCAGAGTGAGGTGGGAATGGAGATTTTCCAATAGCCTTCCCCCAGGAATGGGGATTTTGCAGTATCCTTCCCCTGGAGTGGGGTGCGAATGGAAATTTTGCAGTATGCTTCCCCTGGAGTGGGGTGGGATTGGAGATTTTGCAGTATCCTTCCCCTGCCACACCCACCAAGCCATGCTCACAGAACCGGTAGTAAAAAAAATTGGATTTCACCACTGTATGAAGGACTTTAAAAAGCATCCCTTGATGTTGAAGGTGGTGACAGGAGAAACAAGAACAAAACTTACAAAAGAATAATCAAAGATACTATGAAATATATGCAAAAAGGAGGAGGAGGAGAAGGAGATTTTATCAGATAATCCATTTAATCTTAATTCATCAATGGACTGGAAAAGAAAGAAAATAGTTGAGTTGTAACTGTAAGTATGGAAGGAAGATTCTTCATCATTAAAATAAAACAATATCACAACACTAGGATTCAGATTATAATGCCAGCATAATAATGATTACTGAAATAAAAATATAACATAGAGAAATTGAGGTGGAAGGTTTTTCTATAGTAATGACAGGCAAGTACTGAAAATCCTTGCAAAAATAGCTGATAGAGTAATTAATAGCACTGGCCATATGATTAAAATAAATGAAGATAATTCACAAGTCATGTATTCTCCTGCTTTAAGTGCAACATGTTTATTGCTTTAAGAATCTCCCAAGAATTATACATGCCCTGGTATTTGCAGAAATGGACAAATAGAATAACAGAGTTGGAAGGTCTTCTAGTTCAAACTCCTGCTCAAGCAGGAAATCCTATACCATTTTTAAAAAATGGTTTGTCCAAATCGGAATTATTTACTAGAATTTTGGAATTATTTACTAGAAAAATAAAGCAAATAGCATTGTAGCATAAAATGTCCTACGTTCATTGCAATCTAGTGCTCATGTCATGGAAAGCTTTAGAGTTAGGGAAGATTTCAGTTTGGAACATTTTGTGGTCTGTTACTGAAACTTTACTTTCTGTAAAAGGCAGTATCTGCATCACCATCATTATGTGCAGAATAGTGCCTCTCATCCATGGCTATGACAAAGGCTTCATCAATACTATAATTGTGGTTGGCCTTGGAGTAGCCAGGGATACTGGGGGGACAATTGATGCTATGTCTGCAGCAGCTTTGTTTCTAATTTATATTGTGCAGATCACATAATGATATCACGTTGATGTAAAAGGTCCATAAAGGGGTCATGCATAAGCGCACCTGCGTGCCTACCATCTCTGTCCTACTGTCCCCATTTATTTGTATTCATTTCTTTCGTTCATGTCCATGTTCATATTTATACCTGCTATCTTGTACATGTTTGACAAACTAATAAATAAATAAAAGATAAAATAGCAGTCATTGGCAGAGTATGATTCTGAGTGGTGAAGCACCAGGGTAGAAGCCAGAAGACTGAGTTCCAGATGATTTTGGACTAGTCACTGTCTCTCAGTCCAATCTCAGTGCACAGGGTTGTTGTGGGGAAAAGAGGGGGAGGAAGGAGTATTGTGTGCGTTCTCCTTCACTTATTTATTTATTTATTTATGTATTGATTTGATTAGTTATATCCCACCTTTATCATTTTTACAAATAACTCAAGGTGGTGAACATATCCAATACACCTTCCTCCTATTTAAAAAAAAAAAGGTGAGATATAAATCTTTTTTAATGATCTTTAGACAATATTTCCACATTGTTATTTGTACAGAAGCTTTCCAAACTGATCCTATTGTCTTTCTTTCAAACTTGACAGTAAGTAATGAACTATTGAAGGAGAAACAGGATGATCAGTTTACATGTACTGATTGTGTCCTCCAACCTGACACTATCTCTCAAGGTCTTGGGATCTATTGCCTAAGGCAGCCACAACACTCGGCCATTTTCTATCAGTTTTACTAGCAGCAAGATAAGCACGAGCAGATTCCATAGATAAGATGATTTATGTTTTCTTTTGTTGCTGTAATTTGTACTGTATGGAACATTAAGACTGGAACATTATTTACCGTCTTCATCACTTTCTGAGGCACTGCTCTTCTCTTTAGGAATATTCTCATTTACATCCAAGGATTGTAATGAAACTTTGTGTGGTACAACATCAGAGAGCTTCCTTTCTAAAGGAATCAATGAATTCCTCTTGTCTTGTTTATCATAATGACATTCCTCTGGTTCAGCAACCTAATAAAATAGAATATCATTCTCACAGCCATCTTATTTAATAACGTGACAATTCACAATCTTAGCTTTCCAAAAAGAAAATACAAAAACTTTCTAAATGCTTCCAAAACCACTCACAAACTCCTGAAAACCCACATATCTACACACATTTCAAATACAGATAGTCCTCGACAATCCAAACACTTAATATACTTTAGATAATATTATAAGTGGGGCCTGACTTTTGGTGTACTATACATATATATAGATTTGTGGTTTTGTGTGTGTATCTTAGCAGTATCAAATGCCAAAAAAAAAAGGATTTGATATTCAGGTTGGAGTGAAAGTATAGTGATATTATATGTAATAACAGGATTTTGTTATATATGATGACAATATTTTGAAACTTGTTAAAAATCTAAATTTCTAACTATGTACAAATTATCACCATGCTATGCTACACATTTTCAGTATATCCACAATAATAAGAATTTTAGTCTACAAGAATATGACTAGCTTGATTTTTATTTCTCATTTGTTTTTGTAGGTTAGTTTTTAAAAATTAATTGAATAATAGCAAATATGGTATGTAAGATTAGAATTCATTTCAAAATAAAATAATTGACATAAGTAACTTCAGAAAATGTAGCAATAAAGAATATAATAACAATTTTTTTTAGGAAATATAGTATGTGTTATTAAATCAGAAGGGCTTATTTATGAACCAATAAGGAATTCACTGAACTATTTTCAGTCTAGAAAGCTATTCAATTTATTTACTAAATTTAATGCTGCCCAACTCAATAATATAGTAACTGGGAAGTTTACAATATAACAAAAAGTTTAAAAGTGCTAAAAAAAACCCAATAAAAATTAGAATAAAAATGTTAAAAGTTAAGAACCAAGATGATGAGTAGTCTGGTGATGAGAATCTTTTGTCTCATCAGCCATCCCCAATGTATAGGCCCTCTCAGTGCCCAAGCCAAGCAGAAGAGCAAAGTTTTTAGGCTCTTCCAGAAAGCCAAGAATGTGAGTGTGGAACTCACCTGTGATGAGAGAATATTCCAGAGAATGGAGGCCACAGCAGCTATTTTATCATAGTTTGGATAGCTTATAACACAATTCATTTAACAAAACTGATTTCTCAAAGAATATGAGAAATCTATTAGCAGAGAGGCAATCTGCATTTATGTAAATATATAGATTGTCTTGCATTAAAATATTTATTTGATTATATTTTTATATTTAGTTATGATAAATTCTAAATATTTATACTATGTTTCTGTTGTTAAACTATGGTATATATAATGGTTTAAACAGTATATATTTATATGCAGGAATATAAAACAAGTTAATAAAGTAAATAATGCATTTATAGTGAAAAGGAATGTTTAAAAGCTTACTTCTAAAAGTGAGTTTCCAGTAAGAAATTCTGTCTCAACTTCAGTCAGAGCAGTGGATTCTTGAACTATACCAACAGACTTAGCTGGTTCCTTATCTCCAGATTCATCGCTAAGGTTAGATCTATACAAAAATAGCAACAATGTTAATTCATACTTATTCTAGAATCATTTGTTAATACAGTGATATACCAGTATTGTATTTAAAGCAGATTGGAAAACAAATCTGCCTTAAACATTTAATCTTTCTACCATCAAATGATGTCTTTATCTCTTAGGAACATCATTTTTCAGAACTTGTCAAAAAGCAGTACCATTGTGTTATATTTTGTTACATGAATGAGGGAAAAGAAATCCCTTTGCTTATCTATAGTTTTATTTTCCCAAATATCTTCTGTATAATTACTCACATCTAGGATGATTAGGCAAAAGGACAAACATAGGAAGTTTCTAGGATAATTTTCTCCAAACTAAAGCTCATCAGATATGATCTGTAACTAGCAGTTATTGAATTTACCAGTTTGGAATTGCAGGACTTGAAATCCAAACTACCTAGATAGTACTTGGTAGAACAAAGCCTAAGTAGAGGCTTGATTTGAAAGCAAAGTATTTCCCAGCCAATACCTAAGCACATACCATTTATTGCTAGCTCTTGTAAAGACTTGGGGCAGATGGGCGGGGGGTGGAGGGCGGGAGGGGACACAGACAACGGGATAGAAAGCATGTTCAGTTCTGCTGTACATACCGTGTTTCCCTGGAAATAAGACCCTGTCTTATATTTTTTTGAACCCTGAAATAAGCGCTTGGCCTTATTGCCATGCGCTCAAAAGCCCATTTGGGCTTATTATCAGGGAATGTCTTATTTTGGGGGAAACAGGGGAAAACATAATAGTTTATAGCTAAATAAATCTATTTATGAAAACTTCATTTTAGAGGACAATGGTGATCTTGACAGAAGGGCCACTGAGTTTTGTTGGAGGAACAGACTTCAAGATAGTGACTTAGTTCAGCATCTGATAAGGTCCAAGGTCTTAATTTGCCATCAGCACTGAAGGTTTATCACCTACCTATTAAAGTGGGCCAAAAACCTATATAACCTGAATCGATCTGCTCTTAATCCTGACAATACCATTGCAAGCAACCATAGCAATGCCATATTTGTTGGGTTTATATGACAATCTTCTATAAAGATTCTGTAAAATGAATCTTCTGTACATAACTGAACAATTTGCATATTCAAAAACATTTAAATACTACTGCTTTGTTATGTAAAGATAAAAAGTTTTCAGCAACCAGCATAACAAGAATTAGTACCTAAAATATCCCTGATAGAATAAATTATACCAAGTTTTTATCGATAGATGGTCCTATCAACAAAACACAATGTCCAAAAAAGCAAAAATACAGTAACAATGTGGCAATCTATAATATTTCCTTACCTTAATTGTCCATTCTCTTCCGATGATGAATAAATGCTTTCCATCTCTTCTATATTCAAGCCAAGCTCAGAGCCATAGCTCTGGTGGACAAGCTGCCAGAATTCCTGTTTGGTTAATTTCTGGGAAACAGAAGAAAATGTACATTAACAACAATGGCAAGTTGTTCACAAATTAATTATTGATTGTTATTTAAGTCAATAAATTATTCTAATAATCTAAAAGGACTGTTTCATAAGAGCATTCAATAACCTCAATATTAGTATACACAACTTGTTTTGGGCTGCAAGAACTATTCAGTTTAGCCATCCCAGGGGTCTTACACCCCCCCCAACCGATTCCTGAAATAACACCCCAAGACATTTTAACTATTGAGAACAGCTGCAACTTCTTAACTCATATTAGTTGTACAAGGCCACAATCATTAAGTCAGCTGTCTTTGGTTCAGAAGCCTCTCTCCTCAAATGTTAAAGAGGCCCTGATCAAAGACCTGTAGCAACATAGCAAGTTAAGCAGAATAATGTAGACTTAAGAGCTATGTCTTCCATAGATCTGCAGTTTCAGAATATTCTACTGTTTCCTTAACCTCTACTAAATTGTTTTACTCTTTGTTATCTTATCAGGAGAACACCTGTGTCCTGTGCTGTGGAACAGAACACGTTTGACTTTCCATAATATTACACTTGTATCAAACTATCTTTCAGTAGTCTTGTTTTGAGATTAAACACATAGCTCCTTCAATCCCTTTTCCAACACAGCACTGCATTATTTCTCTAATCACCCTCACTGCTGTAATGGTATGTGGGAATGACCATTGGGAAGAAATATAAAAGGCAATTTAGCCCACAACAGGAGTGGGATGAGGCAAGCAGCTCAGAAAGGACCCTATTCCTAGTTTTTTGAGTTGTAAAGGGGATGTGAGAAAGGGAAATGTTATTTCACATTTTGCAAGGTTCCTGTTACATTATATTACAATACAGTAGAATTAGCTCATTTTGGTCATGTCTCCTATCTGGTCTACCTCTCAAGATGATTGCCTTTCTCTGAACCCATTCTAATTTCTCTGAATCCTTCTAAAAACATAAGAAGCAGAACTAGAAATTGAGCTCAAAGTTGGGGCTAACCAACTTTGTAGAAGTAGAATAAATATTATGACACTTTTGGGTCATATTTACTTTATAATGTACTATTGTTCCAACCTTTTTCACAAATACCAATCTAAGCCATATGTGTTTTTCATTTTAGCTTCCTACATGAAGAATTTTGCACTTGCTTCTGTTAAATACGGTATCCTTCAGTTACTTTCAGGCTAATTTATGAAAGTTTTGAATGTTATTTTTCTCTTCTAGGATAATTAGCCAACCCAGTTTGGTTCATTTAAAAAACTGATAAGGATTCCCTCCATTTCTTCATCCAAGCCATTAATAAGAATAGATGTTTAGAGGACACAGAACTAATCCTTGGGGGGCCACGCTTAATAATCTCTCTTGAATTTAATGAGGAACTATTGATGAGTACTATTGAGCTACATTTTTGAGCCATTTTGATATATTCACTTAATTATCATGCCATCCACCTAGTGTAACTAGCTTGCTGATAAGAATGTCATGAGGTACTTTGTCAAATTCTTTGAAGCTAAGCTGTATTGTCAACAGCATTCCCACAATCTATTAAGAATTTATCTGATTGAAAAATGAGTCAAGGTTAGTTTGGCAAGCCTTCTTCCTACATATTCATTCCACTTCATTAAATAATTTGGGGATTTCATAATTACAAACAAGGAATCAAGGAAAAGAAAGTTGAATTTATGCTTCTTTTCAACTACACAGAACAAATAAAAAGCATACAAAAATAATTTTTTAACTTGGGCTCCTTATTAGTTTAATAGTAGTACTAAACCATAAACCACTTCCATGTACACAGAATAAAATGTACCCTAATTAATAATACTGAATATGCCATGAATGCTAATAGTTTATAAAGTTTATAAGAGTTAATATTTATTTGAAGAAGTATATAGTTAGCAAATGTTTAACGTGGATGTTCTTTATTGATCCCAAGGTTTATCTTAAGTTTTTATGATTGCAACACAATCCTCCTATCTGTCATAAAATAACGAAAGCACAGCAAACAAGCCATACAAATGCTATGTAAGCAAAAATGCAATTTACATAGTATTACACTAAATCACCTTAGTAGAATTAGCAAGGAATTTTTACAATAAATGCTAATACAGTGGACTTCATTATCTGCAGGTTTTGAGTATCCATGGTTAAAAAACAAAGATCCAAATAAATTGTCCATAGTAAATGGTTTAGGTATTTTCTGCATTTTTAGGTTTGCAGTTTCATTTCATCCATCATTTGGTGCATTGATAGAATTCTTCTTTGATTTCCTGATGATCCTAGCAAACTGCTAACATTCTGATGCTATACTGTCATCCTGTTTCTGCAAGTTACTTCCCCACAGGAAAAATAAGCAATGTGCAGGGGAGAACTCTGCTGAGTAAAGTGGCATATGATCACAGAAAATATTTCCCTTTATTTACAAAATAAAGCAGATTTTTCCACAGTTACGGAATTTAAACCCCCATTTAAACACACATGCCTGTGTGTGTGTGTGTGTGTGTGTGTGTGTGTGTGTGTGTGTGTGTCGGGATGGATTGGATGGAAGGAGTGGGTTTGGAGTGGCTGAATTTGGGGAGAATGAGGGAGCCGGGGGCAAGAAATGGAGCCCCCTCTGCTGAGTGTGCAAACAGAAGCAGATGGGGGCTCAGATACGACCCCCGGCTCAGTGTGAGTGGGGTGCCTTGCCTGCCGGAGAGGAGGGGGGCCGTTGAGGTGGGGGAGGGGATATCTGGGGTATTAGAGAGCCGGAGTATTGCGGTTATGACTGGGAGAGGTAGATATGGCGGGAGGTAGGCCGCTCTCGGGGAAATAGGACTCGCTGTCTCAAAGTGATTACTTGTTCTGGCCCCTCTGGTTCTGGTTCACCGGGCTTGCCTCGTATACCTGGTAACTCGGGATGTCAGGGCCCTGGCCTCAGGCTGCTGCTGTTTAATGCCAGATCTGTTGTCCACAAGGCCCCGCTCGTTCGGGACTTAATCCTGGAGGAGGGGGCTGACCTGGCATGCATAACTGAAACCTGGCTGGGCCAGGAGGGGGATGTGCCCCTCTCAGAGATGTGCCCAGACGGGTTCCAGATATTGCATCAGCCGCGACTCCAGGGAAGGGATGGAGGAGTGGCAGCTATTGTCCGGAAGAGTCTTTGCCCTCGCAGGATCCCTGCCCCTGAGATTGTTGGGTGTGAGTCTCTCCTCTTGAGGTTGGACTCAGGGGTTCAGTTGGGCTTGTTGCTGATGTATCTGCCTCCCAGCTGCGTTACAACAGCCCTGCCTGTGCTGCTAGAGGCGGTAGCTGGGCTAGCGGTGGAGTTCCCCAGGCTTATGGTACTGGGGGACTTCAATTTGCCGTCACTTGGTGAATCCTCAGATGCGGCTCAGGAGTTCATGGCTTCCATGACAACCATGGACCTGATCCAAGTAGTTCAGGGTCCGACAAATGGGGGGGGACATACACTTGACCTGGTGTTTCTCTCGGGGCAGTGGAGATATGATCTGGAATTAAGGGTTATAAATGCTTCTCCCCCCCCCTTTTTTTTTATTTGATTTAAATGCCGCCCTTCTCTGGAGACTCAGGGTGGCTTACAATGCATTAAGCAATAGCCTTCATACTTTTGTATATTTATACAAAGTCAGCTTATTGCCCCCCAAATTGGGTCCTCATTTTACCTACCTTAGAAAGGATGGAAGGCTGAGTCAACCTTGAGCCTGGTGAGATTCGAACTTACAGTAATTGCAGACAGCTGGTGTTAATCACAATGCTTTTAGTCTGCTGAGCCACCAGGCCCTTGTCGTGGTCAGATCATTTCCTGCTGAGGTTAGACTTCAGGACGCTACTCCTCCATCGCAGGGAGGTGGAGCCGATTAAGTGGTTCCACCCCAGGCGCCTAATGGACCCTGAAGGATTCCAGAAGGAGCTTGGGGAGATACCTGACTCCCTTGTCCACAGTCCGGCTGAGTCCCTGGTGGCTGCCTGGAATAGGGCGGCATCTGGGGCACTGGACCGGATTGCGCCTTTGCGACCTCTCCATGGCGGTAGATCCAGGAAAGCTCCCTGGTTTACCGAGGAGCTCCAGGAGATGAAGTGCCAGAAGAGACGTCTAGAGAGACGCTGGAGGACCAGTAACTCAGAATCTGACCAAACACTCTTATTAGGACTTATTTAGTGGCGATACGGGCAGCAAAATGTTCGCATTTTTCCGCACTTATTGCATCCACTGATTCACACCCAGCCGCCCTATTTAGGGTGACTCGCTCCCTCCTTAATGCAGGGAGAGTGGAGGAGCCCTTGCAGGGTAGAGCTGAGGTGTTTGTGCAGTTTCTGTCGGATAAAGTCACTCAGATTCGGATGGACCTGGACTCTGATTGGGCAATTATGACCGAGATGACGGGGGCAGGTCTTAGTCCTATTGTGTGGGATGAATTTGAGCCTGTGACTCCTGAGGAAGTGGACAAGGCTGTAGGAGCGATGAGTTCCTCCACTTGTTTGTTGGCCCCATGCCCCTCCTGGCTGGTTTTGACCAGCAGGGAGTAACACGAGGCTGGCTCCAGGCTTTAGTTTATGCATCCTTGAGGGAAGGGGCCTTCCTGCAACTATTAAAGGAAGTGGTTGTAAGGCCCCTCCTCAAGAAGCCTTCCCTGGATCCAGCAGAATTAAAGAACTTTTGTCCAGTCTCCAACCTACCCTTTGTGGGAAAGGTTGTAGAGAAAGTGGTGGCACTTCAGCTCCTGCGGTCATTGGAGGAAACGGATTATCTAGACCCTTTTCAGTCTGGCTTCAGGCCTGGCTACAGCACGGAAACTGCCTTGGTCACGCTGATGGATGATCTCTGGCGAGCCCGAGATGGGGGTCATTCCTCCATCTTGGTGCTACTTGACCTCTCAGCGGCTTTCGATACCATTGACCATGGTATCCTTCTGGGACGACTAAGGGAGTTGGGAGTGGGAGGCACCGTGTTACAGTGGTTCTCCTTCTATCTCTCTGGTCGATCATAGTCGGTGTTGGTAGGAGGACAGAGGTCGACCCCTAGGCCCCTCATTTGCGGGGTGCCTCAGGGCTCGGTCCACTCTCCCTTCCTATTTAACATCTACATGAAGCCGCTGGGTGAGATCATCCGACGATACGGGGTGAGGTATCAGCAATACCCTGATGATACACAGCTGTATATCTCTACCCCGCGTCAATTCAGTGAGGCGGTGGATGTGATGTGCCGGTGCCTGGAGGCCGTGAGGGTCTGGATGGAAGTCAAGAGGCTCAGACTTAACCCAGACGAGACCGAGTGGCTGTGGGTATTGCCTCCTAAAGACCATGCTGATTGTCCATCCTTGGTTCTGGGGGGGGGGGGGAGAAATTGTCCCCCTCAGAACGGGCTCACAATTTGTCCTTCTAGTGTCCTCCTAGACTCACAGCTAAGATTAGAGCAACATCTGTCAGCTGTGGCTAGGAGGACCTTTGCACAGGTTCGCCTGGTGCACCAATTGCGACCCTACTTGGATCAGGAGGCTCTCCTCACAGTCACTCATGCCCTTGTCACCTCACGGTTAGATTATTGCAACACGCTCTACATGGGGCTACCCTTGAAAAGTGTTTGGAGACTACACTTGGTCCAGAACACAGCCACGAGAGCTGTCGTAGGTGCACCTAGATACACCCACATTACACCAATTCTCCGCGAGCTGCACTGGCTCCCTATTGGTCTCCGGTCACAATTCAAAGTGTTGGTTATTACCTTTAAAGCCCTACATGGCTTAGGGCCAGGGTATCTTCGAGACCACCTTCTACCGCATATCTCCCAGCGACCGGTAAGATCCCACAGAGTTGGTCTCCTCAGGGTCCCGTCAGCTAAACAATGCCGGCTGGCGGGCCCACGGGGGAGGGCCTTCTCTGTGGCTGCCCCAGCTCTCTGGAACCAGTTACCTCCTGAGGTCCGGACCATCCCCACCCTATTGGCCTTCCGAAAAGTGGTGAAGACCTGGCTCTTCCAGCAGGCATGGGGCCGTTGATCTTACTGTTGCGATTTGGCAAGATCCGGCCATGAATGGTGTGAATGGGTTTTAATTGTTTTTAATGGTTTAACTTTTAATGTTTTATATATGGTTTTTAAATGCATTGTAAGCCGCCTTGAGTCTTCGGAGAAAGGCGGCATACAAGTTGAACAAATAAATAAATAAATAAATAAATAAATAAATAAATAAATAAATAAATAAATAAAATTTAGCTTAGGCTCAAACTCCTGTTATCTGCAGTTGCAGTATCCATAATTGCATGGGGTTGTATTGTATGTTGAAGCAAAAACATGCACTATTACGGTAGTAGGATCCACTTCAGTGGTGGGTTTCCCTCAGTTCGCACAGGTTCTATAGAATAGTAGGCTATAATAGTAGGTATTCTATGTCTCCGCCTACTGACCCTGATGTCATCAAAACGCTTCTGCGCATGCGTGCGTGGCCCCGTTGCGAACTGGTAGTAAAGGTAAGTAGAATCCACCCCTGATCCACTTGTAGTTATGTAATAATGTGGATTGTTTCCACATTATTACAAAGAGATTCTATAACCATTTGTCTGAAATGGTATGGCGTTTCCTGCTTGAGTCAAGGGGTAAGACTAGAAGACCTGCAAGATCCCTTTCAGCTCTGTTATTGTGTTATTTTCCTGAGATGTAAAAACTGTCCCTCAGCCTCGAGATACAAGAGTCATCAGAAATCATGAAAAAGGTAGCCTTGTATGCAATAGTTGATAGTCTAATATACAGATATATTAAGCAGGATAAATAGGGAGTACTTTTAAAACTGTATATTGGCCTTCCCATTACAGATGAAAAGTAGAAGAGCAATATAAGAAATAAAGAGAGGATAAAGTACTTAAGTCTCTTCTGAATGAAAAGACAAGCAGAAATACATAGATGAGACTATACTCAAATTTTGCTGAGCATGCAACAAATAAAGTCTCATTTAATGCATCTAATGTACCTCATCTAAGGTGGAGCAGATTTATTTTTGTGATGTGCTACTATCTTCACATACCTTTGGTACTCCCTGGATATGATGACTTATTTTCTCATGGATGAAGGCAGCTATCTTTGCTTTGTTCCCACAATGCGAATAGTATGGCTTTTGTTGCCACATTGCAATACCACATTTACTGAAAATGGCTTAGTTTTAACTAAGCACGATGTATGAAACAAACCATTGCAATAAACCATGTTTTAAGTTAGAATTACACATGAATCAGGACAATATGTCTTATTCAATAAACCACAGCAAAACCTAATAATAGCTTAGTATATTAAATGAACCCAGTAGTATCACTGCTATTATTCTGCAAAGATAGCAAGTAATTAATGCATGACATTCAAGGAGGAGGATGTGGTATACTCAGTCACTCCATAACTTTTTCTAGTTTCTTAATACCATCAACAGGCATTTCAAACAGAGATCTCCTATTTATATCTGAAGATGTTAAGAATTGAATCTAGATCTTTCTGCATTCTAAGCATCTACTCTTACCTTATGGCCATCTTTTAATGATTCTCTAGTTACAAAGAAGCATCATTAGTGCTTGCTTAAAGGCAACCCATACCATTGTGCCAATCCTACATATTGATACACTATGGCTGTGTTCATATAACTTGCTTATCCTAATCACTTTCTGGATTTGCACAATCCCTAAACCAAAAACTTATTAAATGTCCATAAAAAACAAAATTAAAAGCAACCATAATTAATGTACAAATATAGTTGTTAGTAAAGTGTCAGTTAAACTTGATTAAACCATGCAAATATTTTTCTTCAACTCAAATAACAATGATGTTCTTTCTAACTTAGGAGTAAGAAAACTTAACTCTAACTTTAATAGAAAAAAATCTATTCAGTCTAAAGAGATTATGGATTTAAGAGCAACAGGTTTCTCATGTAAGCTTGAGGTCCTTTTTTCCTTCCACATTCATTTACCTGCAGTCCTCGGCATGAAAAGAGATCATATTCATAGATTTGCAATAACGAAGCACAGTGAACTTCATAGTGATACTCAGGAAACTGGACACATCATCAGGACAAAGTTAACAAGGCAACTTCAGGGTTGAAGCAACTTTCCGTCATTGAAAATCAGCACTTCCTGAAGTGTCAGAATGCCTCCTCCTCAAGCCATTTAACTAACAAAGCAAACTAGAAACCGGCAAGGTAGGTAACATCTAATCTAAACTTACCTTGCCTGCACAGAAGTTTCTATCAAATAGTGGCAAAAGCTATAGAGGTACCACTTAAAAAAAATCAAAACAAAACTCCACTTCGAGAGAAAAGTGTTGCATTTATACAAATTCTACTCCTGGCACTCGGAAAGCTGTTAAAAAGTGGGCAGGTCTGATTTTAGTTCTGTAAGTTGTTCCTTGTACCAGCCCCGTTTCAGCTCCTCCCATCAAGGAAACAAATCTACAGTCTGTGAAGCACACAGATTACTGTCGAGGCTTTTTTCTGTCTCTTGCACAGGTTACTGGAATATGCATAAGATTGAACCGATTCAGAGGGAAATTTCTCTTCTGCTCCTTTCCTAAGAACTGCATTGAGTTAATGCAGCATCTCCTGGGAGCGATTTGAAAGCTGCATGTGTGATAATGTTGCTAATAATTCCATCCAAAGTTGATCAACTGTACTTGGATGCAAGAGAAGAACCCAATCTACATTCCTAGGCATAACCTCATCATCAGATTTCTCTTTAACCCTTTTGCCATGATGCACATATATGCCAGTCCCGCACCTCTGGAAAAACAAACATCTTGAGTTTTCCCCTGAAAGTGATCAACTGTAATAAGATGCCATTTGATGTGTCTGTCCTCCACCTTTCCATTTGAATAGAATCCGATGCACATCTACTTAAATGTAATTACTATCAAGTTCAAAGGTAAGCCCATTGTGTACATAGTATGTGTACATAGGATTGCAGTCTACAAGCACCACCCAGATTTACCCAGAAATTAAGGACTCATTAAATAAAATTTGCTTTCAAATAAAAGATGGATTACATAATAAAAAAGTATCATTCTAAACATAGGACTACATCAGTTCTGAATAAGGCTAACAGTGGTTCTTAGGGTATTTGAATCAATTACTCTTTTTCTTGGTCTGGAATAAAGTCATTACTCCCCCACCCACTCGCACCCAAAGCAGACTGTTGTTTTACATAAGCGTCTTGGTAGTGGTAATCCCAAACTAGCTCCTCAACTCACAGCAAGGTGACCCCTAGGATATGCCCAAATATCACCTTTGGGGATAATTCCCCATTTCGCCAGCTTTAAGAACCACTAGGTTTCACAATTGGGAAAACCCTGCACATATAAAGGCTTATTTAGGGAAAAGGTACCTTAACATTATTTTACTACTATGTAGTTTTTATGTCAGAAATATTTCAAACTTGTGATCTTCTATACACAGAACATCTTCTGAAAAATGCAGCCCTCCCTCCAACATTTGGATCTCAGAATGTGTTATACGTAATCCTCAACTCACAACCACAATTGAGCCCAACATTTCTGTTGCTGAGATGTTAAGTGAGTTTCTTGCCACAGTTGTTAAGTGAATCATTGTAGTTGTTAAGTTAGTAACACGGTTGCTAAATGCATCTGACTTCCCCATTGACTTTGCTTTTCAGAAGGTCACCAAAGGTAATCACATGATCTCAGGATACTGCAAATATCATAAATATAAACCGGTTGTCAAACCAGTTAAATTTTGATCATGTAAACATGGGGATGCAGCAATGGCCTTAAGGGTGAAAAACAGTCATAAGTCACTTTTTTTCTGTGCCATTGTAAATTTGAACAGTCACTAAATGAACTGTTGTAAGTTGAGAACTACCTATACTTATTTGCAATTGTTAATATGACAGAAGAGGAATGTTATTAAAACATAACAAAAGTAACTATAGTAACTATATTTAACTTTAATTACAGATAAATATAAAATGTATGTTGGGTTTTGATCTGGCTCCATCCATTACTTCTTTTGAAGTTCTATCTCACCTAACCCAGAATAAGCTCTTCACTCATAATTGTAGGTTGAAATAATACATCTGATGGAAGCAAGGCCATGCAATATTTCTGAATTTGGAGTTTAGGATCAGGTGAAAATTTAGTCTAAGGATGCAAGCAGAGAAGGATAGAAAAGCTGCTTGTTTTTTGATGAGTGGTTTTGGAATTTCTCCAGCTAAAAGCACTCTAAATCAGCCCAAGATGATCTACATAAAAGTGATTAAAATCTACATCAACCAGTCTGTGCAGAGATATATGTATATAAACGATTAAGAGCCGATAGATGTAAACACATACAAAAACATCAAATTATCCATTATGCTTTCCCTTTTCTTGAACATAGGTTATTCCTTGCAGAACTCAGTCAAATTGTTAAATCAAGATAAGATTCAAAATTTTCATACTAAAACACATCGAAGTAAGGAAAGTTCTCAAACAGATGTCCAATATTTTTAAAATAAATTTAATTTGCCCCTGTTTTGTCAGATGTTAATTTGACAATAAATAAAAAAATATGTGGAAATTTAAAGTGCCACTCATCATCCTACCACTTCCATATTTTGCCATGATTAGAGAGATTTTAAGTTTGGGCATTATGTCTAACTCAAAATATTTTTTAAATAAATACTCAGGCCAATTTCATTTATTTCTAAAGTACACCAAATTTACAATCTCTGCCGCTCATATTTATGCATAGATTATAGAGTTTCAATTTTAAAATAATTATTATGTAAGAGAAAAAAATATTTTTTTAAAAAAATAAAATTTGTGAAATATCAGTGCAAATTACCATTGTATAAATACAAATGTTAAGGCAACAGTTTCAAAGATATCTTACTGGTACTGTATTACTGATACTGGTACTGTTAGATTACAGCATCCAAAATAAGTCAAGATCTATATGAACTGTAAACTCTTAATTAAATATAAATCAAACGTTTTAATAATTTTTTTAATTGACAATATGGAGTCTTGGATGTGTGAGGAATTAACTGAGATGTTTAAAAACATGTGTGAATCACTAAAGGGTAATAAAAAGTCAGAAATTTTACTGGAACATATAGAACAGGTAAAAGAGAGCATAAATGAGGAGCAAGAAAATAATATTGAAGGAAAAGGAATTGAAAGCAAAAAGCAGTTAGATTATTTCACTGAGATTAACAGTGGCAAAAAAAGAGTGGAATATTCCCCCAAAAAGAATCAATCAAAGGGAAAAGAAGGAAAGAGTGGAAAGATATTAGGAGAAAACTTGGGGAGAATTGAGTAATATATTTAAAAGTGAGAAAAAGGATTCAGGAGAAAAGATATAATATAAAAAGAAAAAAAAAGAAAAAGAAGAAGTTAAAAGAATGGGATAAAAGGAGGAAATTATTAAGAAGTGGAATTTTGGAGAGACCAAGAGAAAATGGTTAAAGAGAGGAAGAATAGTGGAAAAGAGGAAGGGAAATAAGCTATATATTAGTTGATTTAAGGGAACTGTATTAATAATATTAATTGTGGATGGTCAATAAGTTAAAGGGTTTTTAATGTAAGAAGTGAATATGATGATGTATATTGCTTATAGCAAAACAGAATAGCAAATGAAATATGAAATGGTAATGGGATTTAATTATGAAGACAAGTTAAATTAAGAGACAAAATTGAAATGTTAAAAAGTGGGATAGGGATTTTGAGAAATATATTTTGCAAATGGAGAAATAAGATAATTAATTGAAGTTATTGTAAGAAATTAGGAGTTAAAGGGTGGATAGTGATACTGTTTATGTATTATGTATTAAGAAGAGATTAAGATAAGATAAAGAAATATGGAAAAAGAATATTATGGTCAAAATTGGAAATATGTAAAAGGTACCTGGGGGAAAAAAAAGAGATGAAATAACAAGTTACAATGAAAAATGATGAATTTATGATAAAGAATTATATAAAAGGGATGAATTTGGAAAAAGTGGGAAGATTGGAATAGATTATTAAAATTAAGATATATAAGATGTATAAGATGTGACCCGGTCAACACTCTGTTCAAAAAATACGTATGATGAAAGAAAAATGTTAATAAAACTTGTTTACAACAAAACAAGTCACGACCTCAGATATTTCCCAGCTATAATAAGAACTTACCTTCTCCAACAATGCATTTTGCCATAATCTAAATATATTGAGGTAGGTTCGGTCTCTGGCACTGAAGGAAGTGAAGAAAAACTGCAGAACAAAATGGTAATTTGCATGAAAAGTATTGAAAGCAATCTACAAGTCAGTCAACCCTATTTCAAATAAAAAGATATTAAGTCAGAGCTGAGTTGATTTTTAGAAGTGTCTAAGAAGAACTAAATTATACAGTCTTCAGCCATTCATCATCCTATACTTATTTACTTAGATAAAAGTTTCATTACGTTCAGTCCGGCTTACTATTATTTATTCAATCTGTTTGTTTGCCTTCCTGGTTACAGAGTATTTACTTCCAAGTAAACGGGTATACTCCAAATTTATATTCACACTACCATAAAATTAAGTGTCAATAAACTTAATGGGTTCATGGGTATATAAAAGAGATATAGTCTTTTATATAGACAGATAGACTGACAGACGGATGGACAGGACAGGATAGATAGATAGATAGATAGATAGATAGATAGATAGATAGATAGATAGATAGATAGATAGATATAGATATAGATATAGATATAGATATAGATATAGATAAGTTCTAAGATCATTTGCAATTATTACTATTATTATTAACCAATTTATTTGCGGCCCATTGCACGGCAATGCTAAATAATAGTATTTTAAAATTCAAAATTTTCCTTTCCAAGTACAACATAATAAAGCATTTTTGGCTCTTATATCCCCATGCCCATTCACATATTCTACAGTAAAAGCCTAGATACATTCCTGATTGACAGAGGAAGAGCCTCAACACAAAGTACGCATTGATACATTCCCAAACATTACTTTATCCTTCCTCCTTCTACTTTCCCCAAAGCAACAACCCTCTTAGATGGGTTGAGCTGAGAGAGAGACTGGCCCAAGGTCACCCAGCTGACTTTCATGCCTAAATCAGGACTCGAATTCACAGTCTCCTGCTTTCTTAATAGCACACCAAACTGGTTTTCTTTAGTTTAGTTTGGGACAATCTTCTTTAGACTCCTAGACATATAGACTAGAACATCCTTCATCAGGCATATACCAGTAGTACAGGTAGTCGTCGACTTACAGCAGTTCATTTAGTGACTGTTCAAAGTTACAATGGTTACAAACTGAAAAAAGTGACTTATGTTATGACCAATTTCACACTTATGACTGTTGCAGCATCCCCATAGTCATGTGATCAAAATTCAGATGCTTGGCAACTGGCTCCCATTTATGACGGTTGCAATGTCCCGGAATCATGTAGATCACCTTTTGAAACCTTCTGACAAGCAAAGTCAATGGGGAAGCCAGATTCACTTAACCACCATGCTACTAACTTAACATCTGCAGTGATTCACTTATCAACTGTGGTAAGAAAAGTGGTAAAATGAAGCAAAATTCACTTAACAACCATCTCACTTAGCAACAGAAAGGTTGAGCTCAATTGTGGTGATAAGTCGGGGACTACCTATAATGGCCATGTCAAATTAGTGTAATGGGAACTGTAAATCTATAACTTTGGAGGCATGATGAGAAAAAAAAGATTTGCTGTAGTGGTTAAGTCAGGTGACCATGATTGTAGTTCAGCTTTAGGCACAAAGACAGCTGGGATACCTTTGGCAACCCAGCCCAAAGAAGGAGACAATAGCAAGCTACTTCTGAAAATATTGCAAGAAAACTTCACAAACTAGTCTAGGCAGTCACTAGGAATCAACACTGACTCAAAGGCACATGCATACACACACTCAGAAGAAAAGCTAACTAACAAGAAAGACTGGCTTTGTACCAGAAGGAAGGAAGGAATGGAGGGAGGGAGGGAGGGAGGGAGGGAGGGAGGGAGGAAGGAAGGAAGGAAGGAAGGAAGGAAGGAAGGAAGGAAGGAAGGAAGGAAGGAAGGAAGGAAGGAAGGAAGGAATTGGCTGCCTCAAGAAATGTCTCCATTAAACAGAGGTACAAGTAAGAATACTGTACCTTCTCCCCTTCTGTAGCAATTTGGATAGCATTTGGAATAAGCCGAGCCGTCTTCTCTTTTGTCATGAAGGTTATGTCCTTCAAAGCGATAGAAATCTGAAATTTGAAATACACATAAAATAAGGCATCTAAAAGCTAAGGCTGAAACTACAGAAACAAAATACTAAAATGACTATAATTAAAGCAATAGTTTTCACATGATTTCATTTAATTCAGCATTACTACTCATATCAAAACCATTCCTTTAAAAATAATTGAAGGAGTAGAGTTAAAAACAACCTAAACAGATTGTGTTTCTTTTTTTTCCTTATGAAAACTGTACAAACTAAGATAGAAATCTTATCATAAAATGCAAACTTAAAATTCTTAGTGTGAAAATATACTATCTGTACCAATATTGTCAGTAAAGTGTATGAATGTGTATAGGTATTTATGTGTACATAAAAATATACACAATGTACTTTGGACACACACATTTCTTAAAGCACACATGCCTTACCATAGTTTCCCATCTGAAGATGTTACTGTAGAAACAGATCCAGTTTTCAGACAGATATAAGCGTCCTTGAAGAAGGATATCTTTTTGGAGGGCACAGGCATAATCTAAAGAAAAGCATTACATTTTTATAACATTTTAAAAGTGTAGCCAAGCAATTAAGTTCATCAATAATATTTTTATTCATTATTTATTTGTTGACTATTTTGTTAACTGATAAAACCATTCCTACATTACCTATATTTTATTTTGAACAGCTTCAAATACAGATCCCTGATCTTTACATGCATCTTAAAACAGACCTTGATGTTAGCTTAAAGTCAAGATTGCCTAGAGACAAAACTAATTTTGAATGGAGAGCCTATTACTCATTGGATATTATTATAATGTGCAATCTTCTCTCTCATATAACTAAGTTCAGGAGAAACTAGATTTTTTTTAAAGCAAATGATGAGTTTGTACTATAATTGACAATAATTCCAAAAAAGTGACTTCACTTAAATTTCTCACTCCTTCCTAACTACGTTTGTTAAATGATCTAATTTTCTCACCTTCTATCAGCTATGGCACTCTTAGACATGTGAGTCTAAATTATTATCAAAAGTAATAAACTAAGCTTTAGAGTTAAATTACCCCTCAAGAAAGCTCCCTAAATTTAACTATTATATTAATTTCAAGCACCTTTTCTCAGCTATATTAGAAAATACTATAAATATTAAGTAAGAGAGTTTTTAATTACAACTTTCAGCTTCTAAATTTTTGCTGTGTTATTGTTTGAGAAAATTAGTACTGTGAAACATGATTCAAAGGATAAAGCCAAAAGATTGAAATACACGGAATAAGACAAAGATGCACACCTGCTTGCATAATTTAATTACAGTATTTGTATGAAATGGTTGCAGATGTAGTGGCTGGGAACATGAGTGTGTGCATACTTTTGGATGCAAAAATATCATGTTGATTGAGATTTGGAATGGTTTGCAGTCAGTGATTATATCATATATTTAGGAGCATAAATCTATCAAAAACCAAAGTAGTTGTGTTTGACAGGGAAATGGAATGGATAACTGCAAATTATATATAAATGGTGAAAAACCAAGCAAGTAAATGAATGCATGTTTCTGAGAATATTTATTAAAGATGGAGAAATGCAAATGCTGTAGAAGCAGCATTAAAGGAAAACATTGGCCTACATTGCTGGGAATGTAATGGGAATGAGTTGCTGTGTAAAACAAAAAGAGAAAGAGAGAAAAGAGAAAGACTCTAGAATGAATTTGCACTGGATTGAATACAAATATGAGTAAACCATATGAAAATAATTCAAATAGTTTAGTTACATAGAGAAAATGAATGTGAGTCAAGTTATGAAACAAACGCATCAAGGAAGAATGATATACAGTACTAAGGTCAAGATAAAGAGAAAGATTTGGAAATTCATGATTGGATAGTGATGAAAAAAGAAAGATCAGCATCTTAAAGAAAATACAGCATGTAAAGCAATGTATAGATATGGTGGTTTTCAAGGGTGGAAAGATATGGAAAAGTATAATGAATAGTGTTGGTTTAGATTAGATGTATTCCTTCTTTTTTCTTATCTCATATCTTTAATTTCTTTGGTTGCTACCTCCTATTTGTTTTGTACATGTTGCACAATGTCTTTAACCCAAAAGAGAACAGCATGATGAAAGTGTGTATGCGTATATGTATCTCTTATGGTAGGCAGAATCTGTGTTTGGCTTCTACATTTTAAAAGTTCTAAAGTGGCATGTTAATCCAACTGTGTTAGTATTGCTAGTTAAAAAATATCAGCTATAAAAGAATGTTTTCGGATACTATATTTGACATACTATAGTTACTGTTATAAATAAAACAGGACACCAAATCAGTGGTGGGTTTCAAAATTTTTTACTACCGGTTCTGTGGGTGTGGCTTGGTGAGCATGGCATGGCTTGGTGGGCGTGGCTTGGTGGGCGTGTAAGGGGAAAGATACTATAAAATCACCATTCCCTCCCCAATCCAGGGGAAGGTTACTGTAAAATCCCCATTTCCTCCCGATCAGCTGGGACCTGGGAGGCAGAGAATAGATGGGGTCGGGGCCAGTCAGAATTTTTACTACTGGTTCTCCGAACTACTCAAAATTTCCTCTACCGGTTCTCCAGAACAAGTCAGAACCTGCTGAAACCCACCTCTGCATCAAACCTATTGTGAGTTTTAAGATTCAGAGTCAGAGTTTTAACAAGTTGTGAGTCCAGAATCATAACCCCTGTCTCCTTTTACCTGGGAGCTACACAGGTTTCATATTCTTTCTATGCTATAAGAGTCTCTATCAAAAAAGAAATTATTTCTGACCATTACACAAGTGTTACGAGGAAGGACTGACTTCAGGGAGTCCTGAATTTTTCTTCTTGTTTCTAAAATGTCCACAGCTCTTTTTGTTCTTGAAAATACTCCAGAAACATGAAAATACCGTAAATATTTACAAGTGCTAAGGAATTTCAGAATATATTTCTTTCTTTTTTAAAAAAAAATGACCTGCAATAACCTCAGACTTTGCATTACATGTTAAATGCCTAATGAGCATGGCTGTGAAACTAATTCAGATTCACAACACTCCAGACTGTCTGCTGTGTCTGGCAGACTGCATACATTCTCAAAACATATTCACTTATCTCAAATGTAGAATTTACATCATCCGAAGGGAGAGTGATATGCTTTGAATCATGTTTAAAGTCAGATTATATGAGCCTTTTTAACAAAAGGAATTCAAGTTGGGGTTTGTTTTTGTTTTAAAAACAAAAGAAACTCTGAACCCAAGGCTGAACATCATGGAATTCAACATTTCTCCACAGCCATAGAATTAGCTGATTGGCATTTGTAAGGGAGGAAGGGAAAACTAGATACAGTGGAACCAGGGATACAACCGTTTCAAGAGTTATTTTTAAAGAAATATAGAAAGATTTGGTTAGGAATCTGCAATTAATCATTTGATTTATTTTGATTGTATCCACCCTAATTAATCTTTTATTGACTTTTGTCTTTCCATCTCTATATTAATTGGTGGATAGACTACAGAGTATTATATTTTGAATTATGTTAATGAATATAGCTTTACAGACTTTAATAATTTTTCCTTGATAAACTTTAATTCTGTAAAATCTGAAATCAAACAATAAGCAGGTTGTAGTAGACTAGCACCATCATGTGGTCTTTGAATAACATTGCATATTATTTTAAATTTTGTGTGTTCTAAGTTAACAAGTTGTTGCCTCTCTGTGAATTAATCAGACCAGAAATGGGTTTTTTTGCCTTAATTTTGAATATCTGAATTATGATATTTATAAATAAGACATTTACATAATTGACTTTTTCTATTTCTTTTGATAATGGTTGATTTTTGTTGATTTTCTTTCTTGTAACATTGGATCATCTACCATATCTGGGGAAGAAATGGGCTAATATCCTTCTTTCATGCCTCAATTCTACAGGGTCAGAGGCAGAACTGTATAATTTCTTTTCCTTTTTAATTATAGTTCATACTAAAAAATATTTACATGTCAGGTCCAAAACCAAGAATGATACATGGTGATTCTTCCAAGCAGAGTTCAAAGTGACTATTCCACTATGTGCAGCTACAATATAATCTGTGATTATTGAGGAAGTGGAGCTATCTTCACCTTCTTTATCTCACACATAATACTTGGACTGAGTTGCCTCTTACTCCTCTGGAATGCATCCCCCACCTCCTGAGAATCACCTCCTTATTTCATTCCATCACATTACCTAAAATTTGTATTGGAAAGTTCAATTATATTTTACTGCCCTTCTACTGAATAATGTCATTTTTCTTACCTACTACGAGCCTTTCCAAATCAGGCAGGTGGGCAAATTGTTTCTTGAATTCTTCATTCCGATATTTATAAGTAGAACTTGAGATCTGCAAAAATAATGAACTTTAAGAACAAATCCAACTTTCCTTTGATTTACTAGAGACGATGCTACATTCAGAGTACTGCCAGGAAGGGTTATAGAAATTATTTTAGACTATCAGTTTTTTTAGTTGATAATTTAGTGTTTTCTATTATCTTCTATTTTTTGATTTATAGTACTGCTATTGAAAGATATAGATTTTTTTTTTCAAACATTGGTCCAGACTAAAAGACAATTAAGAGCATGTTATACATTCAAACACACATATGGAGGAAATAATCAATTTCCAATACTACAAGAAAGATTCTTTCAAATCAAAGGCTATTTTATTCTTTTAACAGACTGATTTGGCCATTTTTCTTTGTGGGAGGGGGGAAACCCAAGGCAATATAGATAAAAATAAAACATCTGGGGAGCTAGCATTACATATGTCCATATTTGTTATATCTTAATATTCCTATTGTATCTCACCTTAATCCTTTATAGCATTGTGTCTTTTTCCACTGAACTAGATAATACAAAACCTTTTTTTTAAAGTGCATTTAAATAAGCATATGCTTCTTTTAAGTAAAGAATACAGGTTATCCATTCTTATCTCAAGAAAAGATTGTGGAATGTGAAGTAGCTCAAATTATGTTTTTGTTTTCTTAGAGGCATGATATGCACCTTGAGAGTAATCCACAAGTTGATTTTTCCATGCACAATCATTTTTGGTAAAGAACCCATACAGAATGGAGGGACAAGGAAATAATTTTTAACACAACTGCTCAAACAATTAAAAGGCATCTTTCTCATCCCTAACTATGAGTGTTTCCATCCACCTCAAGAACACATAAATACAATTAAAATAATGTACAATTATATTCTCCCATTTTGTTACAACCATAGCCAAACAATAATGAAACCCCCCCTCCCCATATCTGCCCTCTTCATCATTTCTTCTGATCCTAATATAGTGCTAAACTTCCACTAATCGGAGAATGGAAAAATACAAGCCTCTGCAATTCTGCTTGGAAAATAGAAAATAGCATTGGAAGGGAAATCAGTATCAAGCAAACTGTCCCTGCTCTCACAGGCTTAATCTCACTTTCCTTAAGTATCAAGCAAACTGTCCCTGTTCTCACAGGTTTAATCTCATTTTCCTTCAGATAAAAAGAAAACCACAGAATGGTTTTCCAGAAACCAGGCTAAAGAAAACTCTGGGTAAATTTCTCTGACCTGACTACCTCAGAAGGCTCTGCTCTCCTCTCAAATATTCCAAATTGATATGTGCCAAAAGGAACAGCAACATTCAGAAAAATCTCATGGAGCATGTAAAACAGTGGTGGGTTTTACTTACCTTTGCTACTGGTTTGCATGCGCAGAAGCTTCTGCGCATGCACAGAGCGTATTTGATGATTTCCAGGCAGGTGGGCCCACCGCTGCTACTACTGGTTCTCCTGAACCAGTGCAAACCGGAAGCAACCCATCACTGATGTAAAATGGCACGCACACACACACACACACACAGACACAGACACACACACACACACACACACACACACACACACCATGCTCCCATTCACATAATAGTGGAAAACACAGCCATACATTTTTTTTGGCCAAAGTAGAAAAGTATCTGTTAACAAATTTAATACAGAAACAGCAATATGTAACTGGAATAACCTTTCTTTCAAGGTGTAAATCAATCTTTTTTAAACTTACTATAAGTGTGCCACTCTTTGAAAAGAGCATTAGTCACATGATTTAAAGCAGGTTTAATCAGTGGTGAAATCTAAAATTTGTTACTATCAGTTCTGTGGGCGTGGCTTGGGGGGTAATGTGACTGGGTGGGCGTGACCGTTTTTTTTTTTTTTTTACTTTTAAAATCATTTTTTCTACAACCTCTTTGGCGAAGAGGTTGTTAAAAAATGCTTTTAAAAGGCTCTGACGATCTCAGGTGAGTTGCCTGATCGGCAGAGGCTTTTTTTCTTTTAAAAGCCTCTGCCGATCAGGCAACTCAGCTGGGATCGTCAGAGGCTTTTAAAAGCATTTTTTCTATAACCTCTTCAGCCAAAGAAGTTGTAGAAAAAATGCTTTTAAAAGCCTCTGATGATCCCAGCTGAGCCGCGCGATCATCAGAGGGTTTTTTTTTTACTTTTAAAAGCATTTTTTCTGCCGTAGAGGTTGTAGAAAAAAATGCTTTTAAAAATTAAGAAAAAGCCTCTAATGATCGCATGGCTCAGCTGGGCATGGGGGGGGCAGGGATTTTTGCTACCGGTTCTCCGAACCACCCGTCTCCATCGCTACCGGATTGGGTGATCCTGTCCGAACCGGGAGCATTTCACCCCTGGGTTTAATGCTCCTCCAGAAAAATACTAGACACAGATTTATAAGGAGCCTGAATAATTAAGCTGCCCATAGAAGTCCTGTGGTGAGATGGGCGGCAAATAAATTTAATAACAAATAATATCTACTGCGTTTCCCTGAAAATAAGACACTGTCTTATATTTTTTTGAACCCTGAAATAAGCACTTGGCCTTATTGCCATGCACTCAAAAGTCCAATTGGGCTTATTATCAGGGGATGTCTTATTTTGGGGAAAACAGGGTATATGGTTCTTTGTGAAGCCAGTATATATGTATCACATTTGTATAGTTGCCCTCTTCACATAATGACACTATCTTTTATATAGCCTGCCCAAAATAATTTTAAATAGCTATGCCAAGTGATTTGAGGGCACGTCAGCAACATCAAAAAGAGGTCAGTGTTTCCAGCATCGTAAATGAGGTGTTTCAGGATATTCCGAAAACAAGAGTTGTGCTGAATAAACAGGAATGGCTAAAGATCAGTCCACATGCTGGCTGTAAATGAGACATGTATTCCATACATTCATGGAATCCAAGTGTGGTGCAGAGTCTTTGTGAGATACTTGGAGAAAGGTCTTGCTCAATGATCTGGAAACAGTTTGATCCTGTTGAACCTTAAGGAAGTGTACAGAGTCCTCAGTGCTGTCAATGCAACCACCTTTCAATCGGGCCTTTGTTCCTCATGTTTGGTAAAATCTTCCAGGACAGTGAACAGCAGGGTTAATGCAGTGATAAATTCCTCACTGCAAGAGGAGACATTCCCAGCACCTTTTAAGGAGGCCCTGATTTGCCCTCTCCTAAAAAAAATGATTCCACCTGCCTGGACAATTTTTGTCCATTCACCCATCTTTCCTTTTTAGGGAAGGTGATAGAAAAGGTCGTTGCTTAGCAGCTTCAGATGATCCTGGGTGAAACAGATTTCCTAAACCATTTTCAGTCAGGTTTCAGGCCCAGTTATGGGACAAATCATCCATTGGTTGCACTTATGGATAATCTCTGGCAAGGGCAGAATGGTAGTAGTACAGCCATCCTGGCTCTCCTTGACCTCTCAGCAGCCTTCCATACTATTGATCATGATAACCTTTGTGGCCAGCTGAATTTAGAGCTGGGTGGCACAGTTCTGCACTGGTTTAGCTTCTTTCTCCAAGGCCGCTCCAAATCAGTACCGATAGGGAGTAAGAGATCCAGCCCTCGGCCAGGCTCTTATGGCATACTGCAGGACTCAGTACACGCTCCACTCCTGTTTAACTACACGAAGTCGCTGGGTAAGATCATCCATCACCATGGGTTGAGATGTCATCAATATACTGATTTCAACTTTACATCTCCACATGTGGTGATCCGAGCGATGCTGTCGGTACCCTCTTACAGTGTCTGGAACCTGTAGGGGCTGGATGGAGGGCAATGGACTACGACTGAACCCTGGCAAGTCTGAGGGGCTTTGGGTGCATAGAGCTTCAAGATCCAGCTTTGGATATCTTTAGTTCTGGACAGGTCCAGTTCGTATTTTAGGGACTGTTCTGGATTTGTGACTTCTGCTGTAAGAACAGGTGATGGTAATGACTAAGAGATCCTTTGCACACCTTTGGTTTGGGCATCGCTGTGGCCTTTCCTGGCTCAGAACTCCCTTGTCTCAGTCACTCAAGTCCTAGTCGTCTCTGATCTGGATTACTGCAATGCACTTTACATGGCGCACCCCTTAAAATGCATTAGAAAGCTTCAACTGATACAAAGTGCAGCAGCATGAGCAGTCTTTGGGGCCCATAGAATGACAACACTGCTTCACAAGCTGCATTGGCTGCCAGTTTGCTTCCCAGTGCAATTCAAGGTATTGGTCATGACCTTTAAATCCCTCCATGGCATAGCTCCAGAATACTTGACGAACCGTCTCATCCCACTAAGGCAAGCCTGCCCTACTCATGCCAGCAGAGAAGGTCTGTTGAAGATCCCATCATTCAAGAAACTCCAACTGGCAGAATTGAGGAGAAGAGTCTTTGCTGTTGTAGTGCTGGTCCAGGATAAGGTTTGCCGCCCTCCTCCTATCCTCCTGCAAAGACCTCAAGACCTGGTTCTGCTGTTTGGCCTAGGGATCCAGTAAGAGAATACCACACTGGATGTGGCTGCTGGACTAATTAGCTGATCCCATCCCCCACCCCATGCTTTCTACCCTCCCTCTTCCCATCTTTTAATTCATATTATTGTGTTTTCATTGTTTATTTATTTTTTGTTTCGTTGCTTTGTTATCGTTATATTTACATTTTTTATCTTTTTCCCCCGTTTTCCTGTTGTAAGTTGCCTAGAGTAGCCCCACAGCGAAATGAGCGGCAAGTAAATTTAACAAATAAATAAATAATAAATTCCAAATAAAGATTACCGGTGATTAGGTTTCTTTGTTTCATGATTTGTAGAATCCATGGATCAACTGAGCCTTGACTCAGTGATCTAACTGCTGTGAAGAGTCATAAGGTAAGGCATTCCTGTACTTTCTGTGCCGTGCATATATATAACAAACGTCAATATAAATAGTTTATACTTACCTATTAACCTTTGTGTCTTACTAGATGATATAAGAAAATAAAGCCTTACTAACACTAGAATAAAGTCTGAAGGTTGTCTGAAGTTGTTTGAAGGTTGAATCATTGCAATTGGACTAATTTTTTGTTGTTAGTTTAAGAGAAGTTTCACTGCCCATCCAGGCAGCTTCCTCAGTCAGAGCAAGGCAGTTAGGCAGAGAGTCGTTGGAATGTACGAACTCTACCTGGATGATTGAGAATTGAGGTTGGTGTGGCAGGAATTGGTACATCCCAAAAACTTCTGCCTAACTGTCGTGCTCTGACTGGGAAAGCTGCCTGGAAGCGCAGTGAAACGTCTCTTAAAATAACAACAAAAATTAGTTCAGTTGCAATGATTCAACCTTCAAAGAACCTTCAGACAACCCTACCTGGATGATTGTGTATCTTCATCGACACTAGAATAAAGTCTTCTGTAGACGACATTCTGTGGAGAGTTATAGGGAATGCGGAGGAAGGGGGTAAGGATACTAAATGTGACACATCACATTGTTTCCTGACTTGGCCATCATCTTAGTGATTCATATTTAGTTTATAACAATAGTACAATTAATTTCTTACCAACATAATTATTGAACATTATGGATGGTTCATGCACTTGGTGGCTCATAAACTTTATAATATTTGCTATCAGTATGAAGATTCTGGGATTGGTAGAAAAGAAGAGTTTTCCTGAACTATGTATCCCACAATTTATTCTACTTTCATTTCAGATTTTCCAGTTTAGTGTTTCTATTAAGATTGTGCATGCTTATTCCTTGCTTTAGCAACATCATGATTTAGACATTGGGTGGAGGGGTGCTATTTGCTTTGCATTAATATTTTAATATATTTTACTCTTAAGTGTATACTTTAAATTGAATTGCTAATTTCCTTACTGGAATTTGGTGCATTTTGGTTGGGGTGCAAAGAAATCACTTGCTTATTTTGAATGTATGTGATATGTGTGTGCTGGTCTCAGATCCTTAAGATCAGTCACTCTTTGTAAACTACTAGCTATGGACTAATTAACATTGCTTGGGTTCTCTCTAGTTTATTACTTTTTTGATGGCTATTTTGCCAGAACACTAAAAAACATTGGGGAATATGATCTTCTCTCTTTTCAGTTTTTCTACTGACAATATTCCTTTGGTTTAGCCATCATATGTGGCAGGGATCCTCAAACCTTTTAATCAAGCGGCCAATTCATGGTCCCTCAGACTGTTGGGGGCCCGGATTATAGTTTGAAAGACTGTTTCCAAGGGTGCTTGTCTGCACATTAGTCTCATGGCTGTTTCAGCCTTCTGGACCCGGCTCCTTAGGGCAGAGCCAGCTCTGGGCGCTAGATTGACCCCCTGCAAAGCCCCCTTCTGCCGAGGAGCCTGGCCGAGACCTCACCTGCTGCCTGCTGAGGTGCCCTGACTGCCAGTGATGGGATGGGGTCCTTCAGGCACTTAGCTTGGCCACCTGTTTAGGAGCTCCAGCCGCTCCCTCCGGGTGCCTTGTCAGAGCTGCCCTGGGGTTTTGCCTGCGCCAACGTTGCTTGCTTGGAGGGGAGTGAGGGGGTCGGTTAGAGGAGTGCGGGCTGGATAAATTGCTTCAGCGGGCCATAGTTTGAGGAGCCCTGATATATGGTATGAGCAATGTGTATATTTCCTTGCTGCGCCTAAGTAGAGGAATACTTTATACAAACAATCAAATGTTCCCAACTTTCTGGGAACGCTACCCAAATACTATGGTTCTAAACCACAGTTTTTGCCACAGTTCACCTCAGACTACCTCCTTCACCATAATTTCTTTCATCTCTAGCACTCTGGACAAAAATCAGGATGGTATGTAAAAGGCATAGAGAATAGCTTTGAAGGAAAGGAAGAAGAGATGATAAAAGATCAAGGAGCTCAGGCCAAGGAAATAATGTGAACACAGCAAACATCTCAGGAACTGAGAAAGGGAAAGCACATGCTTTCTTAAGCTGCTTTGCCTTGTTGTGCTAAGATGCTCCAATCATGTTTCTTTCAATTCTCACCATTAATTAATCTGGTGAGGGTTGGAACCCAATGACAACCGGAGGACAATCTGTTTGTTGCATTTCGTATATTGAACTGACTTGTAACATCCAATTTCTTCCCAATCACTACTGGAAAAGTGTTTCAAGAGTTCGGTCTGGATGCTTTACTTACAGTAATTTTCCATGACTCTTCATTTCCCCAGAGTTGCTCTGGGAAGAGCAGTCTCTTAAGCAGAAGGTATTCTTCCTGTGGGGCACTGGCAGACAGAGGTCTGGACATTAGTGAGATTTGGTCTCCGTCTATAGCCCAGCCTCACTCTTACTTGTAGAGACTGGAGGAGAAAGATTTTGAAATATTTCAGATTAACTATGTACCAATTGGACAAGCAAGAATGTGACCTGGGAAAACAATGCTCAATTGAATCAGATACTTCTGTGTAATTAATTATTTTTCTAAAATGCAGATCAACAGATTAGTAATGTAGAAATATCATTCTTCACCCAGAGAAGCAAAATAATTGATGTTGAATTGTAAGATATGGACATCAGATGTTGAATAATATGAAGACAAATAAAAAGGGGTTATATATGTGTAATAATAAAGGAGAATGGAACATTCCTTCTGTTTTAATATTAGTATTAATATTTTTTCTTATTAAGACCCTTACCTGTAGTCCTGTGCTAAATGTCCCCAAAACATCCTAGTAATTCTGGGAAATGGTTATTTTCAGTAGCTGCATCCAAATTTACTAATCCTCTCAGGGCAGAAACCTACTGTGCAAATGTGTTAATAGTGTGGCTGCATAGTAAATTCCTCCTACTGTATAGTAAATAAGACTAGTAAGTAAGTAAGACTTAAGTCGGGAGAAACCTTTTTGGCTTAGTTTCTTGGAATTCTTTTTTAATGGCCCTCAATTTATATGGCTTATTTTTATAGATTTTTTTTCGTAAAATCATACAATTGGAAAGGGCCAGAGAAGTCATCTAGTTCAACTCACTTTCAGTGTGAGATCTGGTACAGCTTATCTGACAAAAGACCATCCTGCTTCTGTTGAAGACATCTAGTGAACAACTCATCACATCTGTGGCAAGTAGGTTCCATTGGTTGACAATGTACATAGTCAGGATGTCTCTTCTGAACTTTCTCTTTGTAGTTGTAACTCAATGGTTTTGATCTTGTTCTCTGAGGCAATAGAGAATACCTTTATTCACTCAGATATATCAAATAACTTGAAGAGTTAAATCTCTCCGTAGGCATCTTTTCTGTACACAGATTGTCTATTCTTCTCAGTGCTTGGTTTCAGGCCCTCTTCTGAATTTACTCCAATTTGATACTGTCCTTTTAGCTGTGGTGCCTAGGACTGGATGCAATACTATACTCCAAAGGGATCTGAACAAGGCAAAATTTACTGCAAAAATTACTTCCTGTGATCTGGATCCTATGTTCTTGTTATTGAATTCCAAAATAATATTTGCCTTTTTAGTAATTCTATCATACTCTCTCTCACACATATACCTTACATATTTCCTATTAATATGTGAAACTTAACATTTCTCCTATTGAATTCCATCCTATTCATTTAAGTCCACTGCTCAGGCCAGCCTTGATTTTTTTTTCAACATTATATTTTGCATCTAATATATGAGCCTTTCAATTTTACATGATCTGCAAATCTAAAAAAAAACAACATGAAAAGCACAGGACCCAGGGCAGAGAGTTGTGATGATCCACTTAATAATTCCTTCCAAGTTGAAGTAGAGCCCCTAGTGAATCAAGTGTGATTCTATCTAACAGTAGTGTAATATTTTATTATTTTCTTAGCAAAAATATAAGGCACTCTGTTGAAGGTTTGGCTAAAGATCAGATATACTGTGTCTATTTATTATACTATTGTTACTTTCTTCGGTAAATTCTTAGATATCTTGAAGTCTCTCAGGTTATAAAATCAGCTCAAGAAGGAGAAGATTGCAATGATTTACCAAAAAAAAAAAAAAACCCAATAAAGATGATTGGGAGACTGGAGGCCAAAGCACATGAAGAATGGTAGCAGGAATTGGGTATGTCTAGTCCTATGAAGAGAAGGACTAGGGGTAACATGATAGCAATCTTCCAATATCTAAGGGGCTGCCATAAAAAAGAGGGATCAATCTATTCTTCAAAGCACCTAGAGGCAGGACAAGAAGCAATAGTGGAAGTTGATCAAGGAGAGATTCAACTTAGAATTAAGGCATAATTTTTGAAACAAGACAGCTGAGGTCATAATGATGAAAGGAAAATTGCCCCAGAGGTTCTGTCCATTTTGAGCAGGAGTAAGACATCACAAACCTTGCAAAAAAGGGAACTTTTACTCATCTCACCCCTTTCTTTGCCATCCCTTAGGTGCCTAGTGGATCAGTGACAACATTTCAAATTTCCAAGCACCCCATTTTATGTATCCCAGTTTCCTCTCAACTACTTAGTATTCCACATTCTTCCAATAATCTATTCCCATTGTGCTACTTTGAATACATTACTCTTGATTGAAGATTGGCCTTATAAAGAGAAACCCCAGTTGTTATAAATCATATAGAAAGCAAATAAGGGAATAATGCCTAGGGAATCTTCCTTGACAGAATTGAATAGTCTAGAACAGTATTTCTCAACCGTGGCAACTTTAAGGTGTAAGTTGCCAAAGTTGAAAAAAATTAAAATGGTTGAAAAATCTTGCTTGTTCGGCAAAAGGCAATAGAGCTGTGATGGCGAGCCTATGGCATGCGTGCCACAGGTGGCATGCAGAGCCATATCTGTGGGCATGCAAGTGTTGCCCTAGCGCAGCTCCAGTGCGCATGCACATGCCGGCCAGCTGATTTTCGGGCCTTCCGGGCCCACCGGAAGTCGGGAAATGGGCTGTTTCCAGCCTCGGGAGGGCCTCCGGGGGGGAATGCCGTTTTCACCCTCCCCAGGCTCCTAGAAAGGCTCTGGAGCCTGAGGAGGGTGAAAAAACAGGCCTACTAGGCCCACTGGGCCATCACGTCCCAAAAGCGGGGGAGCGCAGGCGGGTCATGCACGCATATGTGGGGAGTGGGGTCCATTGAATTATGGGTGTTGGCACATGCATGCGCGACCCCCTATGCTCCCCCTGCTTTTGGCACACAACGGCAAAAAGGTTAGCCATCACTGCAATAGAGTATCCTTATAAGTCTAACTAGCAGATACCCATAACAGGAGAAGTTCCCATTGCAATGAATATTATTGTACCTAGCCTTTGTAGAAATTAATCTTGGAGATAGTCTGAAAAAGCCTTCAATTAATAAAAGCCTTTTATTTCCATACAAGTTCCCACATAAAAGATTTAAATTAGCAAAATGACCCTTCTTTAAAACCCTTCAGAGATTTTCATCAGATAAAAGTTTCTCTTTTAGTTCCTTTTTGATACCCTGTTTCCCCCAAAATAAAACATCCCCTGATAATAAGCCCAATCAGGCTTTTGAGCGAATGGCAATAAGAGCAAGCGCTTATTTCAGGGTTCAAAAAATTATAAGACAAGGTCTTATTTTCGGGGAAGCACGGTATTTTAACCAAATATAGTATGAAAGGCAAAACACTTATGACTGCATGACTGTAACTTTGTTGCTTGTATCCTCACAATTTATATTGCTATTGATTGTTTCCTAGTATGATTTGATTGCTTATTTGTACCCTATGATTATCATTAAGTGTTGTACCTTATGATTCTTGACGAATGTATCTTGTTTTTTTATGTACACTGAGAGCATATGCAACAAAGACAAATTCCTTGTGTATCCAATCACACTTGGCCAATAAAGAATTCTATTCTATTCATTGTTTGTCTATTAGTGGAGGGATAAGCAGCTGATGGCTATGGAACTTAATTTGGACTCTAATTTTCAAAATGCGATCCATTCCTTATTGTAGTGCAAGATATCTGTTGCTTTAAGATACACATTCACACTGTGCTTCCTCATTCCTCCTCTACCTGGTGAGTAGATGTTTTGGCTCTTGGTTTTCTTTCAACCGGTCATATTCAGGTTCTGGATTTGACATAAAAAAATGTAGTGTTTAACACCGGTTTAATAGAGAATTGAATTCCATGGACTTTCCTGCTTTCTAATCTTCAGATACATTTCAGTACTCAAGGAGTTCACAGTGAATATAAATGAGCAGGCTAATCTAAAGAAGAATTCTGTCTTTATTGTGTAGCATGATGAAAATGTTAAAGGAGATGCCTCTAACTATTCAGAGCTATAGATTAGATTAAGAGATGAAATGTTGTCTGTGCTGTTGCCCCTCAGCAGAAGGATTTTCACTGCTATTGAGTTATATCACTTTCTACCCTTCTTTGAATCAGCAACACAGCACTGAAAGTTGCTGTCCCACCATCAATCTTTATTTGACTCTCTAGCCTCAATTCTTTGTCACTGCTAGTCACTTGACTTTTTTCCAAAGAAGGGGGTGACAAAGCCTAATCATTTTTTTAATTCTTGAGATGGTCTTTGGACAGTGTCAGGATAAGGGGGAAAAACACTAAGTTTGTCTCACTCATAGGCTGGGAAGAAGATGAAAGCAACAGCTAGAAAATGTTTCAAGACATGCATACAGTAGTGGCCAAAATTTGGAAACCTTTTGAGAAAAGTGTATTTTTGAGGTTTGATGGCTAATCACACCACTTTTTTGGGGGGGAGTTTCAAGATAATCATATTCCACTCCTGGAATGGGCCTGGGAATAGTCCAGGCCTTAACCCAATTGAAAATCTATGGAGCCGACTAAAGAAACTTGTTAGTCAGAAGCCACCCGGCAATAAAACCCAGTTAATAGAAACAATCATTCAATCTTGGTTTCACATTATAACAGCTGCAGAACTAAAAGACTTGGTTCACTCCATGGGAAGACGTTGTAAGGCCGTAATTTATGCTAAAGGTTACCCAACTAAGTATTAACTGCCGTGATAATTTTTGTATATCTTGTTTTTTCTATAGTGATAATTTTTGTATATCTCATTTTTGCTACATGTTTCATTTTTCTTCTTATACTATAACTGCTATTCTAATAGCAAATCCTTCATAAAAGTTATTGCATTACATTCTTGATTAAATTATCTTTCCATTGATACATAATTTTATGATACTACTCCAAAAAAAAAGTGGTGTTATTAGCTAGTTTTAGAAAATACACTTTTCCCAAAAGGTTTCCACAATTTTGGCCACTACTATATATGGTACTCAGGCACCAGCTGCATAATGGTAATGGTCTTTGATAAGATTATGGTTGGCTACAAGTTACTTAGCCCACAGCCAAAATGGCTAGCAAAGCTTTATCATTTCTTGCTACTAGGAGCAGGTTATTTAGAAAACCTCCAAATGTCACAAACCCTATATAATTGTTGATGTAAAGAGAAAAAAAATATTCCCAGCCTCTCTAGAAGTCTCTGGAGGCTGGGAACCTCCGAGGGGGTGGGAAAGGCTGTTTTCGCCCTCCCCAGATGCATACAGAGGATCTGGAGTCAGGTGAGAAAGAAAAACGGTCCTTCTCCACCCCCAACCCCAGGCCCTCCAGAGGCAGGAAATAGCCTGTTTCCCTACTTCTGGTGGGCCCAGAAGGTCTGAAAATCAGCTGGCCAACGTGCACATGCATGCGGGAGATGAGCTGGCGTGCCCATTGATATAGCTATGCGTGCCACCTGTGGCACAAGTGCCATAGGTTCACCATCAGGGCCCTATGCCAACTGAATGTGACAAGAGCACCACCCAAGTGTTTTGCATAATGACCGGTTGCTTAAGGGAAACATAAAAACAAGTTCTTCCAGATATGCAGGCAAACTTTGTCCAGCATCCCAAACCTACGATTTTCTTTGCATGATACAGAGATGAATAATCTCAAAATGCAGGTTCACATGTGACTCTCAGATGCCTTTAATGCAGAACCAAAACCCAATCTGTCCAGGTACTTTAGTTATTCAGCAAATTAAAAATGTAATAAATAAATTTGCACTTTACCCTAGCTATAAAATTATTAAACTCTTTTAGATATACTTGTATTTAATCACTTTTCACTTTTTTATGAAAGTGATAAAAGGTTTCTGAAAATAGCTTTTTAAACGTGATTCACCATGTCTTAACAAGCTAGTATTACACACAGTAGCACCATTTTTATGACGCAATCACAAATTTTAGAACCCACCCCTGGTAAAACGGATGAGTTTATGCCATTATCACTGGCAGAGAATGCTTCATAAGAGATGGATCAAAATAAAGTTCCTAACCTACTCTTCACTGCTCCATTTAAAGCTACATGAAAGTTTTCATTGACTAAAGCCATGATGGGAGGCAAAAATCAATATTCATGGGCCCATCTGATGCTAATTCCTTTTTCTATTTTTCTTCAATTCCTGGAATGCTGCCTACACAAAGGGACTTTGTGTATCTGTGAGAGAGGGAGCATGCACTAGTCCTAGAATGCTCCTTTATTCTTTAAAAAAGGGAGAGAAAACATTGCCCTCTCCATGTAATCTGATACTTTGCCAGTTCTCAGCATTTCTCAAATGAGGGGGGGGAAAGGGGGGGGATTGCCAGACAATTACCAAGTTCCTTAGAAGTCCTGGATATAAGAAGTCATATACGGTAGACAGATATTCTCTGATAATATATCTATAAAGTTGAGCTTGAAATCCAAGCTTTAAAATGTTCGTCTTTGCTCAGTTCCACACTGAGCAAAGACAAGGCTAGACTCCTGTTGACGTAATGAGGACAACCAGGCTGTTCTCTTAGCAACGAGAGAAGGGGTGGTTTGCACCTGCCTTCTGGGACGGTTTCATGACTTTTCAGTCTGGTTTAGAGCCCTCAGCTTTCCTGGATGACTTTCCTTAGTTCCCATTTTAAAACAAGGATGGCCACAATAGAGGAGAATGTTTGTAATTTGGGTTGAAATGTGGAGTTGCTAATGCTCTCCGAGTTTGATCATTTTCTTGCAGTGCACTGTTAATATTACCTAGTTTGGGTAATGAAACATCTGCAAGAAAACAACCAAGCTCAGAGAGCACAAAGGAGCCCTCAAGGATAGCCTCACCCTTCTGCTGCTCTACATCATTAGTTCTTTTCTAAAATTCTCACCTTTAAAATCCTATTATTAAATTAGGAAAAATAGCTGTCTAGCAATAACAGAATTAAAAAGCTTTTAAAGCGCAGAGTATTTATAGCAGATGACACTAAAATCTTACCTTCCCCAATTTTTAAACATCCAGAAAAGCTACATTTTAAACTGACTTCAAACTTGTGTATTTTCTATATAAATACAGTAGGCATGGAAAGTCCATATAAAATCTTCAATTGGTTTTTTTGCTTTCCCATCACCCACTGAGAATATTCAGGTGGAAAATGTCATGTTATCCCTAATAATAGATCACGATTTTGCAGTTTATTATCCCTAGTATTGAATCAAATACTATGAATCCAGATAAACATTTATAATTTAGATATTATAGATTGAATATTAAATGTCACAATTTCTCAGCTTTTGTCAATTATAGTGCATTAAAACACATAGTTTTAGATATTTATCAGACTCAAATTATCTAAAATATCCACATCCAAATATTGCCAAAAATGCTGTATTTTCCACCCCCATAAAAAATAATATTAAAGGCCTCCTCTAAAATATAAGAAACAAAACAACATACAACCAGCAGAGAGAACAAATAATCAACAATATTCATTATCACAATTAGTATACTCTCATAAAGACCCTGGTAAAAAAAAAAACCTTATTCAGAGTTGACACCAGAACATTAGTAAATTAGTAACTTGTTGGTAAGGTGAGTTTCTGATCCTAGTAAGCAGGCTCTATCCCATCCAATGTACTTCTAATGACCTGACAATAAGATGAATCCCCCTCCCTCATTTAAGAACAATGGCTGATAGAGTCATAAAATTTCACAGAACCTACCTTGAAAAGAGGAATATGTCTTCTAAAAGCAAATCAGCAACAAATCCAGGGAAGTGACACAGCAAATATCCCATTACAAATGCATTAGATACTGTATGTGCAGTGGTAGGCATGTCAGTGTTCTATTGGCATGCTAAGTACACAGAAGAGTTGGGAATATATTGTTCTTTTTTGTTTGCTTTTCACCGATTGACCAGAATTGCTTTATGGAACAGCTGGGCTTGCCATAAAACAACATACTGTTTATAGCATTAGGAACTGACTGCTTTTTATGTTTGAGAATATGCAGTCAAGAGATTAACATTCATAGGTTTGTTATGAATCAATTGTAAGAACATGCAGTAGTCAGCAGCTATTCACTTGGCAAACGTTACAGAAGCATCTAATTAACATCACGTAAAATGAAAGAAATTAACGGTTTGCTACAAGTAGACTGAATTCAAAAGTATTTTAAATGAGGAATGTTAGCACCTGATCTAAATCATGCTAGCTCATTTCCTTCAATCTGTTATTTTATTAGTAGTCTAGTCATCAGTCACGTTGTCAGGCAAGAAAGGGAATAGAAAAGAAATCATTCCTGATTATCCCTTGACATTTCTTTGGATCAACAGAAGGGTGGGGCAAGGGAGATGGGGAGCTAATCAACAGAGGGACGTGGTTTGGTGACTTATATGGAGACCAGAACTTTGCATTCTTGTTTCATGGTACTGATAATAACATGGACAAATTAAATACTTAGAAAAATAAGAAGCTGTTTGCAATGGAAAACATAAATATATAATTGGCTTTTAATAATTAAATTATCAAATGTATCTTTTATATTTTAGATAATCAAGAATAATGATATATCATAAATTTAGCCTCATCAACAAAGCACTTTAAAAAGCCATTCATAGTTTTAGACAAGATAAAACTCTCTAAGTAGCCTCAGAAATATAAACACACATATATACACACCAAGCAGAAGACAGTTGGCTTGTCACTTATTTCTCATGACTATTTCAAAACTCTCTTTTGAAAATTCATATCTGTTAGTAGGTTGGCAGCATTGTCTCTTTCTAATTTCTAATGGATTAAACCACAGTAAGTCTCCAAGGGAGCAATTAGAGTTTTATGGAAACCTTTAAAGACAGTCTGGCCTACCACTAGGACTTAATTAACAATTCTTGTTCTTCCTTTCCACACAGTTATATTGGATAGCTGAAAACAATGTTCTCTGCAGAATGTCTTCCTAGTATTCCATTCAAGAATCATCATTAGCAAACATGCAAAATTAAATAAATGTCTTATTATTAATTCTAAAATTCAAGTTGACTTCAAAATATATAGGCAATTTTTCTGAGTAAATACATTCAAAATTTTGAGAACTTGTCAGGGGTATCTCACAAAATGGCTACCACACAGTGGATGACTGGTCACAAAATATTTACTACTAAAAACTGTCTCCTCTATGATATGTGTATTCCACTATTTTTGCATACCTCTGATTTTCTGGACAAAGCATTATTGCAACCATTTTTATTTTCAAATTGAGCTGATATGTCCCATCAAGTGGATCTCATAGCATTTTAGCAAAATAAAAGTAATCTTTGAGACTAGTATATTGTAGCATGCCAGCTTCCAATGTATTCTTTTAAAAAATCTTTTAAAAATAACATTGCTAGGCAGGGAGCTTGGTTAACATTGGGGATGTACAGTATCTCCAAACCAGTGTTTCTTAACCTTAGCAATTCTAAGATGTGTGGACTTCAATTTTCAGAATTCCTCCAGCCAACCACCGAGAACTGTACATATATCTTGGAACTGCTGGGGTTGAGAAATACTACTCGAAACAATCCTAGGCCCATGACCACTACACTGCAATCCCATCTAGGAGATTGCTTTTATTTTAAAGAATACTGGTGGTTTCATTTGTACATGTTAGTCCAACATAACTTAATTAAAATGCCCACCTGCCAGGAAAAAAATGACTAAAGATGAAGAGCTTCCATAGATGGGCATTTCTATTAATTCTCTAGCATCATTATCTCAGAAGCCCAACAGTGCTCCCATACCTAAGGTTTGCTTACCTGTAGCTTGAATTCAGGAAATAAAATAGCTCTTACTGTTAGTCATCTAATTCCAGCCCAAGAACAACTGTGGGATGCTGAGAAACAAGCATGGGACTAAATCCCAAATTGCAGCTGATTCACTTCATCAACTCGGATAATTCACGTAACTACTGACTCAGATTTCCCATGCCCAGAGTATGATTAATAATTCAAAACTCTAATCAACAGATAGCTCAGATAATGCTTCTATGCTTGGAGCAGTTTGATGTTTGTACTGTTAGCACAAACAGATCCTGGGTATTGCATGGTTTACAAAAAAATACCTATTTTAAACTTGAGAGATTCTTGTCATCTTGCAAATGGAAATCATTTGGAACTTACATTTCAAACTAAACCTGACATATATATAATTACAAATTTTAAAAATATAAATATCAGGGCTAGGAAAATAGAATTGGAGTGCTGAATTAGGAAAGATTAACCTATTACCTGTTAATCATACATAAAATAATATAGTCTATTCTGTAATAATAGAAGTCTGTAAGAAGTTTCCAATTCCACCAAGTTTGATAAGTTTTAGTAAAAGATTTTTGTCAACAAATTTATAAATGCTTAAGTATATGAAACCTATTGAGTCACTTCTACCCAGTGCTTGTTAACATATTAAAGAACTCTAAAAGACTGTTGCATTCTGTGATAATCTATTTGTTATGGAAAGGCAGTGTAGCAGTATTGCCCCCATTTTCCCCTAGACATAACTTTCTTTTTTAGGGCTTAGATCTTTCCGGTCAAGATTTAGATTTTTCCATTTTATTTCTCACTAACTGCTTAGGCTGCTTTCAGTCCATCAGCTCTTACTTCGGCTTTTCTTTGCTTTACAAACTTGTGAAGTTCATAAAAGTGAGGATTGATCATAAGTTACTTTTTTATCACTATTGTAACTGCAAAATGGTTGTTAAATGAAGTAGTTGCTAAACAAGGACTATCTGCAAACCTATCCGACCCTGCTTAGGTACATGTGAAGGATCAGCTAAGAAAGGCTTATTCTGTCACTTATAACGCTTGCCAGCTGTTTGTCTGACACAAGATGGCATACCATGAAGTTTGTAATTTTTTGTCTCCTTCCAAACATGCAGGTATAGTCTATTCATGTTTTGTTAAATTTGAAACTGCCACTCTTGGAATTTTGGACAAATAGATTTCTCTTAACTTCTCAAATGGCTCTCCTTACCAAAATGTTCAGATTTGGATATCTATCCAATTCTTCTATCTCCAATTCATGGAGATTAACACGAATATGCCTACTTCTTTTAGAAATATCTATCTACTACTTTAGCAATTCCTTAAAACATTTGTTTCCTCTGTTCCAATGATTTCTTTAATTTGTTTGCTGCTTGAAAAATATTTAACGGTCTATTTTTATTTTTGTAGATACTGAATTGCATTTCAAAGCTTTAGTCTCCCAGAAGCTAAAGATGAAGTAGCAAATGACATGACATTGTGAAAGTGGGGAGGATCAAACTTGCTGCCTTTTAAGGGCTGAGCTTTTTAACCAAGAGGTGGTCTTAACCCTTGCTGAGATGTATGGTGTTGATTTCTTTCTTCAATTCTGCCAAAATGAAAAAAATCAGTATAATTTTGAAAGGGTTTGAGGAACAAAATATACATTTTAAGCATTGCACAGGCTTAAGGCAACCACTTTGCCCCTTAAAATCTTTTCTTTCCAACATAAAAAACCCCCTAATTTGTAAGCACCACTCAGTTCAAAGGGGTTTTAGGAGCCCGAACAGATCCTGGGGTCCATATCCTGCTAACTCATGTTCTGTTCTTCAATTTAACATTTCTTGCAATATAATCCTTGTCTCCATATGGCTTTGAGAGTGCTTAGCTTTTTTTCTCATTTGGCCACAAATTAAAATTACCTTAGTTTTTAAAGGCCCGTTAGTACCTTCTATTAATTATTAAGTAACCTTTCAGGGTTTTTAAATATGTTGTGAAATTTTATTTTAGTTTAAATAATCTCCAAAAATCTTGGCACGATACCATCTTAACCCTCTTTTTCAGTGGTTGTTTACTTGTATTTCATTGCCAGGGACATTTTGTTCTGAAGTCTCTGTATCAGTTGGCTATACTGTGTACCCAGGGGTCACCTGATCATGATTACCTATATAGAAATGAATCTCAATATCAAATAGTAGACAACTCAATAACGTGATTCTCCTTACTAGGATTATAGATATTTCAAAATTAAAACTCAGGTTCAGGGGAGTGGATCATTCTATCTACGATATCTAAATTTAAAAAGATAAAAATTAATAGATGCTAATACAAAGTAAGAAAAAGAAAAAAGATACAAAGAAGTAGCTTCCAATCTTTACAGCAATTAAAAGCACAATTATAAATTTATCTCTTGCAATGAGTGTATCATAGTGTTTTTAAGATTAAAGCCTCAGAATTAATGGATATTTTTTATTTATTTCAGGTACAAACTGTACAAATGTCCATAAATTCCAGTAACCCAGAATATAAGAATACCTATTCAGAACTTAATTCCAATTTCTAGTTTGCTAAAACGTGCAGCCCAAACATGTGGCCAATAGTGACAAGACAAGAAAGAGTCAGTTTGGTCTAGTGATTAAGGCACCAGGATAGAAACCAGGAGACTATGAGTTCTAGTTCTGCCTTAGACATCAAAACTGCCTGGACTACTGGGCAAGTCATTCTCTCTCAGCCCAACACTCCTCACATGGTTGTTGTTGTGGGGAAAATAATAAAGGTGGGATAAAAAAAATCTAAAATAAAAAAGCCACATTCAAGTCCAATATAAAACAACTAAAGTTAAGTTAGTAGGAAAACAACACCAAGTCTCCATTCTCTCTAGAATAGCCAATTTAAACAATGATTTCGTATAAAATATAACAGTGAAGTCATTCCTCAGTTACTCAACAAAGAGATAAACTAATACATTAAGTATTACTAAGTATACATTTTCTCCAAGGCAGAGGAAAAGATTGACTTAATTAAACAGCTGTAAAAAAAACACACATCCTTGAATAAGAAAACACTTCTCTAAAATGGGGGAGGGGTAGTGGGGGGAAGGAAAATTTGAACTTACCCAGAAGTTCCAATCTGTGTTCCAGTTATATGGAGATGTGGGCTGCATTTTCTCAGTGCAAACACTAAGATTCTCTTCTGAATCCACCAGTATTTGGCTGATGAGGCCATGATCTGCTTCATGAAGGGCCTGGTGAACAAGGAATATAACTGGTATTTTAAAAAGGCAAAGGTAAAAATCCAGAAGTCCTAAATAAAATGAGAGGATCAAAGAATAAGAAGTATTCCAGTCCCCCTACCTTAGAGCATTAAATGGATTTTTATCCTCCAGTTCAATGCATTTTATTATTCTTGTATATAATCAACAATCTACTAAGTTCTGTTTTTTCTGCAATTGGATTTTATCTTCAATTTTATTTTTTGGTGCACATTGAAAAGTTTTAATAGTTTATGGTATTATCAGTTTAATAGGTGAAATAACCACCTGGAGAAATATGTTTTATTAATAGACTCCATGTTATTTTGGACAATCCAAAGATAAAAGGGTGTGAGCATATCTACACACAAACAATAGGTAGAATCAAAATATTCTAAAATACACTATAGCCTTTACATTAAGAGTAGCGGACAACTACCACCTGGCAAAACCGCCGCCTCTTCGGCAAGGCAAGAAAGGCACCAGGAATTCTGCCCGTTCCCCAGATGACAGATGACAGATGACAGAAAATCTGCCCCTTTTGAAATATGTACCGTTTTCTTTCGTTTGTAATGCTACACGCTCAGAAGGGCGGGGGTGAATGAGAGTCCGACGGGACAAGGAAAGTTTGGGCGATCCTAGCCAGTGGCGGGCGGGAAAACAACTTTCCGCCTTTTTCTTTTAGGTCTCCGCCACTTTTTCAGCAACCGTCGCCGGGAGACGGAAAGGCAGCAGCGGACAGAGGGCGACTGAGAAGGCAGACTTGCCACCTGACATCCCCAAAGACCGTCAGTTGCTTTGATTGTACGCTAAACTTTCAATCCAGCTGCCCATAAAAAGATGGAGGGGGTATGTGAGGGGGGGGGGGGAATGCCGCGCCTCTTACCATGGAGAAGAGAAGGATGCGACCCGCAAGCGGATCCGAGCGCCATTCGCTCGCAACGCTTCTCTTCCCCGCAGCTTAAAGGGCCAGCAGCACCCAAGCAGAGCCACCACGCATGAGCTCTCTGGGCCGAAGACCAGCAGGGAGGCACAACTGCACAGAGAGATTCCGGGGCTCTGCTAGGGCTGCGTGACGCGTCCCCGGTGCCTGCCCCGGGCAAACGATCCGGAGAGAAGGTCCTGCGTGAGATGGGCGGCAGGCACATTTAATAAATATTGTCACCGAGTCTGAGCAGACCATAGAATTGAAATCAACCTGTAAGTTCTCCTTTTTTATTTTGAAAAAGCAAGGAACATAGGTGTACCTATTCTTATCCATACACAATTTTTTAAAAATATTCTTACTTGCTGTTTTTCTGTCTTTTTTTTTTTACTCATTTAGTAAATGAGTAAAATTAAAATTAATCCATCATTTTCAAGTGACTGTCCTTGGTGAAACATAACAAGGAAGAGTTGGGACTGCAGCAACGAGGCCGTATGATTTTCTTCAGCAACAGCATGGAAAAAGTTTCAGTTGCCTTCTTCCTGTATGCTTTTTTTGACTTTGCAATATTCTGAGTCAGGTTTCATTTATTAAAACATAAAAGTGAATTCAAGTTTCCAGTCCATGTTGCATACATCTAGTAGTGAACAATTTTTTGCATGTTACTAGGTTGTACAGCGGATTAAATTTTTCCTCAGACTTCACTTAAGCATAATTAACCAAACAATTGTTTACTCAACCCATTTTTGTTGTTCATCATGGTCTGATTATTCTTTGATTACTTTTTTTGGAAGGGAGATGGGTTGCTCTGCTCTGGATAGTTTATGGACTATTTGGTTCCAGATGAAACCGATGTTTTTTTCCCTGAGGATCTGGTGGCCCGTACAACTGAGACCTTAGTTTTGGCCTGGAACGGGCAGGTGACAAGGGTATGCCTGTATTAGGGATTTCATTGTGGTGACAAGTCCAGCAAAACCTATTTTTCCATTCTCACTGTACTCATAGATATCCATCCAGCTGTATTTTTAAAGTAACTCACTCATTAGTATGGAGGGATGGGTCACAGGACTATCTTCTGGGTTTCTGTGAAGAAAATCCTGGTACCTGGTGAGTTAAGTCATGTATACTAAATTGGTTGCTAGTAAGCCACTAGGCAATTCAAGATGTGATTAGCCCTACATGGCATTCATTAAAAAATGTCTGATCAGTTCCCAGAAAAGAATATCCTAGGCACTTGCTAGGTTAAGTTTCTCAAATTCAGCCACAGTTGGACTCAGACTGGGCAGATCTAGTTGAGATGACAGAATAATAGTCTTCCTTCATTAACTGAGAAAAGTTTGATTGTGTGATTCCTGAGGATCTGGCAAGATCCTCAAGACTGTGAACATGGCCACCTGTTGGTTAGATCCATGTCCTTCTGGGTCAGTGAAAGCCTCCCAGAAGAGAAGTGGTTGGGTCCATTGTATACCTACAGTTTCTTTAAAAGATGATGTAGTATATATCCTCAAGAAGCACACACTAATCCAATGGCTCTTGTCAAATTTTTTCCAGACTTAGACCTCTCCTTTCTGACAAAGTTTGAAAAGAGCATAGTCAATCTGTAGCTTCAGAGAACCCTGAAAGAAATGGATAGACCTTTTTCCGTTGGGTTTTAGGTGGGAACATAATGTGGAGATTGTACTGATTGCATTTATTGTGCTGGTTCTCCTCCTTTGTCCATATTAGTTCCAGTCCATACTAATAGGAGGGAAATGACAGAATTGAAAGCCATTTAAGGTATTAATGGAATGCCACAGGACTCAATGTTCTCACCCCTTGTGTTTAACCTACATGATACTGATGAACAAAGTCACCCATTGGTTTAGAGGCATCATCAGTATGCCAATTATACTCAGATGTTTTTCTCAAATCAAGGCTGACCAAGGGATGCAAATTCTTATTCCAGTGCCTGGATGGGAAGGAGCAGATTCATGTCCAACCCTAACAAGACCAAATGACTCTGGGTGTAGGGTTACCAAATGTTCAACCTTAGTTCTGGTTGGAAGTCACACTTCTCCTTTCAGGACTGATGCAATTTAGGATTCTTCTGGAATTTCAGCTCTTGTTCAAAGAGCAGGTGGAAGCTATGACAAGGAAGACCTTTTGTACGGATCCATCTGGTGTATCAGATGTGCTCATGCTTATATGAAGAAGCCTTCCTCATGACACAATTGAAGATGCTAGTGATTACACGGCATTCATTAAGAAACATTGTCTGATCAGCTCCCAGAAAACTGCCTTTACTGGAACTGGAATGGATTGACTGGAATACATCCTTTAGAGATCTGAACAGCCTGCTCTGCTCTTCTCTGAGCAAGCCTAGAATTTCCCTCCAGACTTGGACTATGGAAGGCTTCTTTGGGGAAGAGAGGGTGTGGCACATGTCATGGGTTGTTTTCTCTATGTTAAGTATTTTGACTCCCTCAATGGTTTTCATATATTGTTTCAATTGTTTTCTCAGAATTGCCTAGAGTTGGACAGCCTTACAAATATGATTTATAAATACTTTCCCTGAAAACAAATTTAGCAGAGCATTTCAAAGACCACTTCCTCCCAGTATTAAATACTATTCATTGCTGCAACATATTCTTCATGTAGGAGCTACAACAGAAAAAAAAGTTTGATTTCAAACCACTGAGCAAGAGCAGTCTTCCCTAACTGGAGTCCCTAGGCCTAGACAGAAGTGCAACTTCCCAAATCCCAAGAAAGGATAGGAGCAAAAAGTTAAGATCTATTGTCAGTATCTTCATGCAGGTTTTATTTTGTGGGTTTTGTGAAGCTTACTAATAATTGAACAAGGCATAGTGCTGCATTTTTATATTTCAGCATGTAACTCAGGGCTAGCTAAAGAAAAGGGTGTTATATAAATGATGTGCTAACCAGCCTAAGATGATTTTAACAAGAATCTTAAAATAATAAGCAGTATAAATTCCAAGCTAATCATAAGTTCCTATACACTATACCAGAATTATTCACATTACGCTATTCATGAATCATGGCATACTATAAGAACCTGTGGAGAATATCAGAGGAATATGAATTCCTGTATGTGATCTGTGTGTTCAACTTCAAATGATAGCAGCGCAGTATGTGGGCTTTAAAATAAGCCATGTCTACTAGTCATTTCTTTGAAAAGTGCTGTGAGCTCAGCAAAAATTACAAAAGTTACAAGTTTCCACAGGTGAGACAATAAGCTCAAGTGAGAGACAAGTGAATCAAGGATATAATAAAGTGGGGTTTGCTGTATCTTAAGTAGCCTTCCTTAAACTGCGCGCTTCAAAGTATGGGAACTACAACTTCCAGAATTACCTTTCAGCGTGAGAGCCGGAATTTTTTGCCCGTTGCCATCCCAACCTGACTGAAGAAAGGGAGAGGGGCTGGCCCGCTTGTTTGGGAATGCCGGGAGTGGTAGTTCAACAGAAGGCCGGAGCTAACAGGAAAGCTCCCCAGCGGCATATATTCAGGGCAGCACTGCAATGTTGTCTGAAGGCTCTGGACCTCAGTAGCTGTCATGGGCGATGCAAAGACGCTTGGCAGGCGGCGACGGGCAAGTTGAGTTCAGGGTAATCCTCTGAGAGACTGGCCGCCAGAAGATGGCGCTGTTACATCAACGTAGTCAACAATAGGTCTGCTTATCTCCACCAAGTTGCACTTGGTAGAAACAAGCGCCTCGCGCAGCTGCCTTCGTAACAAGCCCGCGGAGTTTCCGCGCCGTGGAAACTTTATTTCTGCCCCAATCAGAGAAGGCTCTGCTTAATGTGTTGCTGATCCCATTTGCATGAAGACTGCGTCTACCTTGTAGGTATTTTTGTCTATACTGTGTTACTCATAAACCTTACCAGAATGGTTTCAACACTAGTCAGTCTTTCTGCTATAAGAATAATTCTAAATTAAAATGGTTTTGTTGTGATATGCATTTTAGGACTCTCATAGTGATGCCAGCTAATATATTTGAGCAAATGAAGATTATTCTATCTTCATTTTCATTGGGTTTTCTCCATTTAAGCAGAAAGTGAAAAAAATGTTGCTTTGATTACATTTATGCATAATTAAGATACAGCCGTATTTATAGTGGAAAGTTAGATGGCTCCTGGGAAGCATATTTGCCTGTTTTTCACGGGGTCATCTATGGATATGAGATCTTCAGGAATTTGGAGCCAGTGTACTTTTTGGATTTTTCACAGAGTATCTACATCCAGGAGTACTTTTAATCTGCTGATAGGAGCTCTTACCTTTTGAACGATCTATGCACAGTTATCTCTGAACTGGTAATTTTCTTCATCACAGACTGCAGTGTTACTACCTGCAACATTTATATTGCAGCAGTTTGTTTATTGTAAGAGATCCTAATTAGGATCCTATATATTTTGCATGAGACAGTCTGTAATCACTATATATTTGCTGTTTGGTCTGATTCAAGTTGCTAACTTTATTCTTCAAAACCAAGGGTAGCTGGCAATCTTTTTGAATTACATTGCTTCTCTGTGTCCAGAGGAACCACATAAAAAAATAGAAGGGTAGAACCAAGAGGGAAACATCTTGAGAATCCTTTTCAGCTGATTGGTTGCTTCCTTCCTTCACATCTCCATTTTTGTCTCCTTTCTCCACCCATAATTTCCTCCTCCCTCACCTGCCCTATCCTCACCACATCTTCCTCTTCCTATCAGTGCCACCATCCACTTCTCATCCTCTGTCAATTTGTCCTGTCATATTTTATTTTGCCTCCTGCCTTGGCCAGTTTGCCACCAATAAACTTTCCTCCTTATCATTGGTGATCAGCAAAGGAATGGCAGCTTTGGCCAGTCAGATGCTGTAGTCTACATCAGGCAGCTTTAAGCTGGCTAATATATATATTGCAGATGTCAGGTCGTCTTGGTGGTTGCCCCCCATTCTGCGACACCTTTTCTTTTGAGTTATGGAATCTCCTGGACTCACTTAAGATCTGGCTATTCCACAGAAGGTTTGAATCTAATGCAGTGTGGACTACATTGCAGTTGGTATAACACTGTGGAGGACTCCCAAGAGAAAGTTGACTTGGCAATTATAGTCATATTTTATCAGTAGGGCTAATAGATTTGAGCTGCAAAAGTTTTGTGACAATTAGATGACAAGCAAATAGTTACAAAAACAATCAAACAGATCTGATTACCCTTGCAGACGATACAACAGTGGTAGGACTCATTTCCGGAGGAGATGAGTCTGTCTATCGAGATGTGGTGGACTGGTTGCTTTCATGGTGTAGAGACAATAACTTGGTCCTTAACACCAATAAGACCAAGGAGCTTATAGTGGACTATAGAAGGAATAGATCAGACATCCAGCCCTTGCTTATCAATGAAGAATGTGTGGAGCAAATGGCCAATTTTAAGTTTCTGGGTGTTATCATAAAAGGGGCTTGACCTGGGGCACTCACATTGCAGCACTGGTCAAAACAGCCCAGCAGAGATTATACGACCTGACATTTCTCAGGAAACAACAATTGAAAAACTGCTGGTGACCTTCTACCGTTGTACCATAGAGAGTACTGTAACTTACTGCACCTGTGTATGGTTTGCCAATTGCACAGTGACAGATAGGACAGCACTCCAGAGGGTTAACGTCATTGTCCAGAGGATCACTGGCTGCCCTCTCCCCTCTTTGGAAGAGCTTTATACCTCCCGCTGCCTTAAGAAAGTTCAAAACATTCTTAAAGATCCATCTCATCCTGGGCACCCTTTTTCTGAACTATTACCACCTGGTACAGGATAATAAAAACAAGGACAAATAAGCTGAAAAACAGCTTCTATCCCAGGGCAGTAACTATATTGAATTCTACTGTATAGTGCAATATTAATGCAATATCAGGTTTTCAATTCAATTGTATAGAATGTGAAGGATGTGTTTGTGTTTTATTTTTATAGTTATAATGTACACTGAAGATGGCATTTAAATTTGTTGTATGAGGTGCAATGACAATAAACTAAACTAAACCATAATCCACAGAGATCACTGGATTACCAATAAATAAGTGTCCCAATTTCAATCATGGTTTGGGAGGGAAAGGTTGATCATGTAGGAGTCCACAACCCCCAATCCATGGCCTATTGAAAGTGGGCTGAGCAAGCGGCGGGCAAACACGCGAAGCTCCATTTGTGCAAGTGACGTGTACAAAACCAACTCCTTCCCTCCCGCTGCCACTGCTGGTCCACAGAGTTAGAAAGGTTAGGGACTGCTGATGTAGAACACGTTAGATACTGTAGAATTCAAATGGCTAACCCAAAGTTAGTTTGTCAGTTGTGTGCCTGACCAATGAGAAAAGGGTTTCTGATGCAGTAAAGCAGTGTTCCCCAACCTTTCTGGATTTGTAGACTGGCAGTGGGGAGAGGAGATGGTTCTATGAGAGCAGCAGGTAAGCGCGTACGCAGCTCCATTTGAATGAGTGGCCACTTCCACCGCTCAAGGGTTGGGGACCCCTGCAATAAAGACTTGGCAGTTATCTTGTGGTGTAAGATTGTGGTGTTTATGAGACAGTAGGTACTTCCCAAAAAAATTGGTGCCTTTGATCAAGCTAGTGAGATTGTTAGCCACTATTCAAAAGATCTGACGTTAGTAGTTGCTCAGGTGAAGCGTGTGTTTTTAATTTTAAGCAATGGCTTGTTAATATGGATAAAAACATTGTTTTAAAAGACCATTATAAGTTAATTATATTACAGACTCTGAAAAACTGAGACTGGGAAACCAAGTAAGTGGTTTGAGAGGAAAGGAACAGAAAGAGAAAGGAATAAGGACTGCACCCCTACCATTTCTCTTCAGAATATCTTTTCCTGCCATTGCATTTCTGACTACACTGGCAATCAGGGCATTTGATGGATATTCAATTCTGTACTATGCAGATTACTATTTACACATATAGGGCAAATGTAGGAAAGATGGGGAGAGGAGAATAAAACTTTCAGAAGAGTATTTCAGTTTCAGATTAGAACCAAACATAAATACACACTTTGTGTCACATATTGATAGCTGAGGACTGGAATATTTTAGAGGTAAACTGAAAAAAAAATGGGAACAACTCTGCATGAATAAGCAATGATTGCAATGATCATCTGCAAAAGCAACCTCATTTCTACATGTAGGGGAAAAGGCTTGGCCAGGCTAGTCAAGCAGTGGCACCCATAGAAAGCACATTGATGTTAAAATGGTGATATATATGATGATGCGGTCATGTAATGACAGTTTATTAAGCGCATACAAAAGCAAAAAAAGTCACATTGTGTTAGGTTTAGAGAAAGAAATTAGGGCATGGTGGGAATTAAATTAAATTGGATAAAGCTACTGTGAGAAAGCAAATATGCCTGAAAGAAAGATTTATTTTTGTATTTATTTCCTGCCTTACTTTTTAATTTAAGGTGATGAACACACATAATAGTTTTTCCACCTATTTTTCCTAATTTTACAGTAAAGATTTTAGTACATAGAAAATAAAAAGGGATCCTAGTGTTATTCTGTCAGTCAGTCATATAGACTAGTGGTGGGATTCAAATAATTTAACAACCGGTTCTCTGCCTTAATGGATTTCTTCCAACAATCAGTTCACCAAACTGCTCAGAAAGTTAACAACTGGTTCTCCCGAAGTGGTGCGAACTGACTGAATCCCACCACTGATATAGACATTGCTGAATGTCAGCTACTGAAGGGCTAAACTGACATCAGTGTCTGTCATTCATATGGATTAACAGGACAATAAAAACTTAAAGAATCTATAATGGCAGATATACCTAATAATTGTAGAAACAAGTTTGTTTTGGATCAGCATCCCCCTGCTTATGTTTTGACAGATACATTGGTGACAATTGATCATTTGGCTAGGCTGGCTAGGGATCTGTAGTTAAAAAGATTGTGAAGGTGCCACATTGCACCTGGCTATTTTGTCATCCTTCTGTAGATCTGTTTAGTTTCTAGTGAGCCTTCTTAAATTTACTGTACAAAACCATATCCCATGGAAAATGATTTTTTTTGTACTGTACTGATTTCCGTTGCTGCTTTATATTGTTTCTCACTTCCCTCCTTTTTTTAAAAGAAGATTTGATATTTGTATAAAATTATATATTTTTTCTAAACAAATGGAATCATATGGTGAATATATATTTTATCATGTTAGCTTCTTAAACTGGTAGTAACACATTTAAATGTTCATATTCACAGTTTCTTAACCTACAGCATATTTCTAAATAAATAATTCTGGAACCCCTCTGTATCTGGCTGCTGATCACCAGAAGACAGGAATGCTAGATTTCTCTGCTGCCATCAATTGGTTGTTTACATATTTGCAGAATTTAAAAGTATGATTCATAATTTCAGAAGCTGGAAAAGTGTAAAAGATCAGGAAACTTGTAGTCTTCAGGTTGAAAAACATGGAAATAAAACCCTAGTATTTTTTTAAAAAATCAACAGTTTTAAATTGTTTATTATAAAAATCTATTAATGCCTATAGCCACATAAAGGATATATTTGGCCACAAAGATACTTTTGCCAGAAGATGTAGCGCTGATTGAATGGTGCAAATCTCCAACACCGAGCTGCTTCTTTGTCGCACTGGCAAATTATGTTTTGACATCTGTCTAGGTCAGCATCTGAAAAAAAGGAATGAAGAAAATACTACTGCTGGTTATGATGAAGTAGAGTACAAAAACAAAATAGTCCTGCTTATCTATGAAACTGGTATTTATTAAGATGTATAATCTTAAAAGATAAAGGATTATTCTGTTTGAAACTTTTTTGAACACCTCAAAATGGTTAAAATGAAATTCATATTACTTGAAAGCCATTTTGGACATTAAGAAACCAAAATTCATGATTGGGAAAGCATTGGCTGGGTTAACAGGTATGCATTAACACACTATATCTTACAATTACATAATATGTATTTATCAATTTTAAAACAGAATATTTTACATTCCATGTTCATTTTTATTTATTAAGCCCTATGTCACACATCCTCTTTTAAAACAAACATTTTTCTAGGCCTTTCTGTGAAAAGTCATTCAGGAGAGCAGTGTCTCAGCAACAGTTGACTCTCCAGAAATCTAAACATCTGAGTAATATGAAGTATGAAAAAGAAAACACCTCTTTCACTAAGTGGGCAAAGGATTTTAATCCTTGCTGCTCTTTCGTACTGTAATTTTTAAGAAATCCACAGTCATGATACTCTGTTATGAATGATGGTACAGTGGTTAGAATGCAATATTGTAGCTAACTCTGCCCACAGCCAGGAGTTCAATCCTGACCAGCTCAAAGTTGACTCAGCCTTCCATTCTTCCGAGATCAGTAAAATGAGGACCCAGATAGTTGGAGGCAATTTGCTGACATTGTAAACTGCTCAGAGAGTGCTATAAAGCAATTTGGAGCAGCTGATAAATCTATGTGCTATTGCTATTGCTGTTATGGTGGTTGCTGATCAAGAGCTGCCCTTTAGGTTGAGAAGTGTCCAAGAACAAGGGCCACAGTAGGCAGGGCATTGGATAGGGCTGGAGTTTTGCAGAGTTTTCAGGACTGGTTTATTTTTGAAAAGTTCTGTTCAGCCTATTTTGAAGTGTACCCTAGAGTTTCAATATGTCATGAACCTCAAAGAAACAACACTGTATCACTATTTTTAGCCATCACAGTCAAGTGGTGGCTACAATGAATGGCCTGCATCCCTAAAATCACTGGATTTTGCCCACCCGTGTGTTATGAATTGCAGCAATTCAACACTGTTTATATATTTTACATATTTACATATTAAGATTTCTGTCCAAAACTTTACCCTTCCATCTTCAAACTAACCACAGACCTTGGAAAACTGACAACATGCTACAAACATCTTGAGTAAAAGTACATGGCATTAAGTTAGCACAAGACAGTATATTCAATATTCAATACAACCATTTTTCTCACTACTAGTCTCCACAAAAAGATTGAAACTGCTTTAACTTAAGGTCATAAGTATGAACTTTCCAGCCCAGTGGTGGCCTGGCTAAAAGGACTGGCATTTCCTAGCACCATGCTTAGCAAAATGGAAAAAATAAAATGATACTCTGGCTAAGCATAGGATAGCAGTATAATACTGTTGTTGGTCAAATCTCATTTGAATGTCATTGGCATCCTTCAGTCTCAAGAGACTATGGTATCGTGCTCTGGAAAGAGGTCCTAAAACAGCATCTAGTGTGACTAAAAAGGCCAATTCGAGAGTGGCAATCCCTTCCACACTGAGGGCAGATACATTCTGTTCATTTGAATGAATGAATTAAAATAACCAATATCAAAATCAATACCCTTTCATAATCACTTTTAACCCAGAGAAAGGTTTAATTCAATGACTATTACATTGTTTTTTATAAACTGAATCTTCAGGCAACTATGAGAAATTGTGTTAGTATTAAAGTTTTTTAAAATAGTCTGGTTAGAACAGTGTTATGAATCTTCCAAGATCTCTGAGAAAACCAATAGGACCATCTGAAATTAAAGCTGAATTTTTCACCTCTAGAACATCTGTATGTACTTGTGCCTCTCTGAGATAAGGTAAATAAAAATAATGACATTCAGGTTGTACCTTACCGCATATCACAGTATTGTCCTGACAAGTCCACTTATATCTGTCTGTTATGGGGTGACAGCCTTGTCATTGTGCAAAGTCATAACAGCAGTCATGTCTATGGCAGCACCTTTCAGCAACAGAGAATAATTAATACCATTGATATGAGCCTTGAACATCAAGTAGTATGTGCGGGACTGTGAAACTCTATCTCTAGTTTTACAGTGCTCTGGTTGTGAGACATTTACAAGCCCAATCAAGTACTTTTATGAATCTCATCAATCTGGATATTTTAAGAAGTAACTACTTCTCTAAACTCAGTTTCTTATGAAAACACAGCAGCAATAATTTGATGTTCACAAATGCACATTGTAGAGGGAAAACCTTAAGTGTAATTTTTCAAAATAAATGCATCTCTAGTTCCACTGCAACAAGGGATCACATGGTCATACTTTTTCTTCTATTCCTTCTCAGTTTAGCAACATGATGTCATCCAGGATAATAAAAGGACTGGGTTTATACTAGTTATATCACGTTACTGTTCCGAATACTCAGTTATTTTGTTACTTGCTTTTCTTTTTCTTTTACTATCACATTATACTATTGCTTTTCCAGATAGCAATAGCAATAACTCTTAGACTTATATAGCAAATCATAATCCTTTACAGCCCTCTCTAAGCATTTTTATAGCATATAGCCCCCAACAATCTGGATCCTCATTCTATTGACCTCGGAAGGATAGAAAGTTGAGTCAACCTTGAGCCGGTCAGGATCAAACTGATGGCAGGCGGCAGAATTAGACTGCAATACAGCTTTCTAACCATTGCACCACCATGGCTCTTAGATATTCTTGTCTCAAAGTAAAGCTGACTTCATTAAAATGTATTAAACAGAGTGGGATTAATTCAGTTGAAGAATGTAATGGAAATATGAACTTAATAGAGAAAGAAGTGATGTACAGTACGTACCAATCTGTTTCATCCGTAGGCCATCCACTTCCTCCTGGACCACAATAGCATCCGTAACTTACATAGGCCAAAGGAAATCGGCTTGTACCACATTTTAGGGTTCCATATAATTCAATGAGTCCTCTTTTATTCACAAAGTGTTTTTTTCCAAGAACACCATTCCATACTGCAAAGGCAGAAATTAAGATTTTACTACATTGGAGTAGCACCATCCAATAGTTGCTTTATCTCTTTTTACACAATCTGCTTCTGCATTAATATATACATTATATTGTGTCTGACTGGAGTGTTGGGCAGCTGTTAGAAAGAAGAGGAAGTTTAGATTAAGCTCTGGGTTGGTGTTACCCTTCTCACGTCTGAGGTTGTCTTAACCTCAGTTATTTAACATAGCATTTACCGGTAACTATAAATCAAAGTAAGTATTATGGTATTTAAAATAACCTACTTGAAATAATACTTTAGTTTAGTATGACTGTTAAATGTGAAGCAACAGGGGTCCTCCAACCCTCGGTCCGTGGAGCGACACCAGGCCACAGCCTGCAAGAAACCAGGCTGCACAAACAAGTGAAGCCCCATCGACGGGGTGCAGGCAGCACATGAAACTATGCCCCTTCCGGTCCACGGAAAAACCTCTCTCCATGGAACAGGTCTCTGGGGACCTGTTGGGGACCATTGACTTAAAGCATATTAAGGCATTATATTAAAGCATTTAAACTTTAAAGCATATAAATATACATTGCAGAATTGCTCAAAAATCATAGAAAAAAAAATCTATTTCACGGATAGAAAAATACGTGTGTGTGTGTAAAATCTCAAAGCCCTAGAAAAATCTTTCAATTTATTAAAAGAATTATATCCACATTAAGATAGGCAAAGTGATAAATTATTAGGACTGAATTCAGTCTCTGAATATTTACATATTTCAAATCACAGCTTTTGGCCTCCAAAGAATTAAAAAGGAACTAAGGCAAAATTTCTTTTTTTTTTACTGGTTCCTGCCACCTATCAGTTCAATCAAGTATCATTTCAGAAAAGTGTCTGTCACATTTTAAACACTTAAGTGCAGTTTCACAATTGACTATTGTATTACAGTATTTATTTGGCAAGACAGTTTTGCTGAAACCTTAGAAGTTTAAGAATGTACAGAAGGCCTCATGTTTTCTTCTACATGGAAAGATTATTAATAGTCTCTTCTAAAAAATCTGAAATTTTGTTGGGCTTTATGGGAATCTCAGATTTCTTAATTCTGGAGTTTGGACTGATGTATTTTCAAGTGCATTAGTTAGAAATCTTTGGATAATTTAAAATACCTTGTGCTAATGGTCTTTTATTTTTTATTATTAAACTTGTTCCCTGAGTCAACTTTAGATGTCTTATAATCATTCAATTAAAATGCAATATATAACATTAAAACAGTAAGTAGGGAATCTTAAATTTAAAATTCAGTTAAATTAAAGTTGACCAGTGTGGAGAGGGAAAGAGCAAAGTGGGCATGGGCAGCAGATGGAAAATACCTAATTCATTAGCCACTTCCAAAATCGCGCACCATCATTGGGGCTCCAGGCCAGTTGACACAGCCATGTCTTCAAGGCCTTTCAGAAGGCCAAAAGGGTGGGTGTGAATCTCACCTCAGGGTGCATGATGTTCCATAGGGTGGCAGTCACGACAGAAAATGTTCTTCTGGATCCTTCCATCCAAAATTCCTTCATTAATAGGGTTCGCAGTATCCCCGTTCTACTAGTATAGAAGGGTGGGTTAGTCCCACACTGTGAGCCAGTTCCTCAGATAGCCTGGACCTGAAGGGCTTTAAAAGTGATAACCAATGCTTCAAATTGGATCCAGAAGCAAACTGCCCACCACTGCAGCTTGTGGAATAGTAGTGTAAAATGAGCCATCTTAGGGCCCCCAAGAACTGCCCATGCATCTGTGTTCTGCACCAGCTGAAGCTCCCAAATATTTTTCAAGGGTAGCCCCATGTAGAGTGCATTTCAGCAATCTGAGTGTGAAATGATCAGGACTTGAATGACTGAGTGCAGGGACTCTTAATCCAGCAAAGGGCACAACTAGTGCACTACACAAAGTTTTGCAACAGCCACAATTTCCAGCTGCTCATTGAGAAAGAGTCATGAGTCCAGGAAGACCCCCAGATTGTGCATCAGGTTTGGGGGAGTGCAACCTTATTCAGAACTAAAGATGTTAACGTCCCAGAACCAGAAGCTCCACATCTTACAGGGTTTATTAATGCGCATGCAAGTTTTACTGTTATTTTTTTAAATCAATAAACTTTTTCTGCTGACATTTGTTCACTTCACTCCACAGCCTACACATGAAATAAACCTTTCTACAGAAGCATCACTGCGGGAGGATTTAAAAAAAGGTAAAGTGATATTTAAAGAGTCACAAACACATACACAAAAAAGTGGGAGAAATATTTAGCTATGAGAATTGTTATTTGCCTTTGTACTGAAATACCTATTGAATTAGTTCCACCAAATTGTCTAATAAAATGTTTAGCTGTGACACCCACTTAACTGGAATAAGTACAATCTTCAAGTAACAAGTCTTTATCTCAGTTTGCAAGTTTTCACACTTATAAATTAAAAAAAATGTACATATTCCCTTACTATTTAAATGCTCAAACAGGTTATTATGACATCGTTATGTGTTTTTGGGACTGAAGACAATATAAAAAAGTGAGCTTACTCATCTATCCGTGTCTTTCTTGCTTCACTTGAATTTAACAGCAATTTAAGACTCATGTAATGCATCGTCAGCATTAAGTGAGGAAAACAGAAGGGGAAAAGGATCAGCATTTCTTTCAGTCCAGCATCTACCATCATTTAACATTTCATTTGCACTCACCTGCCTGAAACAGCAACAGTGTCATCAGCCGGCGTTCCATGTGGAGATCAACTCCGTATGACCCCACTCTGTCTGCACACCTACAGTCTGTTTAGAGTAGACTCTCCCTGTAAGTTCTTCTGTCAAACTGAGCCAAGCAATGGGTGTGTCTAAACAGTCTTACTGGATGCTCCTTTATGTCTACTCTCAAAACTAAATATATGATTCTGTAAATTTCAAACACTTCCTTCTAAGCAAAAAGAGATAATTATTTAGAGGCTTGTGGAAGGATAGTTCTCTGATGCCAGGGCTTCTATTTGCAGATTGTTCCTTTCATCAAGTCTTGTTAAAAGGGAATTTTACTGAATATGCTGGACAGGTTGACATATTACAACCACAAAGCTGGGGTTCTTTTGCTTGCAATCCCCAACTGACTTCACCATTTGTTTCACAGCTCTTAGTGTTAAAATACTTAATTTCTATGTAACAGGTATTGGCAGCATCTAAGATAAAGAACTATTAAAATAAAGATATTTTGTCTGAATGCTTGAGATTTTAGCAAGCCGTTTAAAGTGAAAAAATGTAGTTCAATATCTATTTTTGAATATTAATTCAAAATTACTGGGGTTCTCTATATGCCTAGGGGCTCCTTGAAACACCTGGTTTTTGTTTGGGATTTTCCTTCTTCCATGACAGCCATTTTGTGAAAGAATAAGCTCTCTCCCATGACAGCATCATGAAGGTCCATATGATTGAATGTTCCAGTCTATCTCTCCTGCAATGAGGCTGACAACGTATTCTTCCTTGGAGACAGCTATTTCTAATCCATGAAGTTTAATATTCTTCAGGAAAATTATTAATTACTTTATTGTTTTAATGAGACGTATGGTATTGATTTGTTTCTTCAATTCTGCCAAAATGAAAAAAAATCAGTATAATTTGGAGGAACAAAATATCCCTTAGTACCTTCTATTCATTTTTTGTTGTTGTTAGTTGCGAAGTCGTGTCCGACCCATCACAACCCCATGGACAATGTTCCTCCAGGCCTTCCTGTCCTGTACCATCCTCTGGAGTTCATTTAAGCTCATGCCTACTGCTTCAGTGACTCCATCCAGCCACCTCGTTCTCTGTCGTCCCCTTCTTTTGCCCTCAATCTTTCCCAGCATTAGGCTCTTCTCTAGTGAGTCCTTCCTTCTCATTAGGTGGCCAAAGTATTTGAATTTCATCTTCACAATTCTAAAAAACAGTCAGGGTTGATCTCCTCTAGGACTGACCGGTTTGATTGCCTTACCTTCTATTAATAAGTAACATTTTAGGGTTTTTAAATATGCTGTGAAATTTTGTTTTAGTTTAAGTAATCTCCAAAAATCTTGGCACGATACCATCTTAACCCTCCTTTTCAGTGGTAGTTTACTTGTATTTCACTGCCAGGGACATTTTGTTCTAAAGTCTCTGTACCAGTTGGCTATACTGTGTACCGAGGGCTCACTTGACCATGATAACCTATATAGAAATGAATCTCAATATCAAATAGTTGACTACTCAATAAATTTCCTTGTTATGATTACAGGTATTTCAAAATTAAATCTCAAGTTTAGGGGAATGGATCATTCTATCTATCTAAATTTAAAAACAAAAACTAACAGATGCTAATACAAAGTAAGAAAAAGGGGGGAAATGATTCAAAGAAGTAGCTTCCAATCTTTACAGCAATTAATGGTACAATTATAAATTTTATCTCTTGCAATATAGTATATCATAGTGTGTTTAAGATTATAACCTCAGAATTAATGGGTACATTTGATTTATTTCAGATATAAACTGTACAATTGTCCATAAATTCCAGTTATCCAGAATATAAGTGTATCTATTCAGAAGTTAGATATTTCTTGCCTTGTGAGCAAAAGTCACAAGGAGTCAGTTTATCTAGTGGTTATGGCACCAGGACAGAAACTGGGAGACTATTGAGTTCTACTTCCACCTTAGACATGAAAGCGGCTTGGATGACTGGAACACTCACTCTCTCTCAGTTCAACCCTCCTCGCAGGGTTGTTGTTGGGGAGAAAATAATAAAGGTGGGGTCGTGATTGGGTCATCCATGGGGTTGCGATGGGTCGGCTAACAACAACAACAAAAAGTCTAAAATAAAAAGCCATATTCAAGTGCAATATAAAGCAATAAAGATAAGTTAGTAGGAAAACAACACCCACTCTCCCATCTCTGTAGAGTAGCCAACTTAACAATGACTTTGTATAAAATATAAACAGTAAAGTTATTTTTCGGTTACTCAACGAAGAGACACGCTAATACATTAAGTATTACTAAGTAGACATTTTCTCCAAAGCAGAAAGATTGACTTACGGTAATTAAACAGCTATAAAAACCACACATCCTTGAATAAAAAAGCACTTCTCTATAATTAAGTGGGGGAGGAGAAAGTGAATTTACTCAGTAGCTCCAATCTGCATTCCAGTTACATGGAGATGTGAACTGCATTTTCTCAGTGCAAACACGAAGATTCTCTTCTTTATCCACCAGTGTTTGACTGATGAGGCCATGATATACTTCACGAAGGCCCTGGTGAACAAGGAATATAATTGGTATTTTAATCAGGTAAAGATAAAAATCCAGAAGTCCTGAAATAAAATGAGAAGATCAAAGAATAGTAACCAGGGCCGGATTTAGATGAAAAGAGGCCCTAGGCTATTCCACTTATGAGGCCCTTTCACCTATAGTGAAAGTGTAATTTTAATTTTGCTAACAATTTGAATGTAGGCCCCTCTTGATCTTGAGGCCCTAGGCTGAAGCCTAGTTAGCCTATAGGAAAATCCGGCCCTGATAGTAACAAATCATTCCATCTTCCACAGCATCCAATCCAACTGATGAAGCTTCCAGAATAGGAAGCAAAATGTCCTGTTTTTTTCCTCAAAAATCAGTCCAGTTGCCTTTTCAAAATAAAAAACAACTTTTGATACAACTACCACCTTGATAGCTGAGAATCTTCATAGACATTTGATCAAAGAATAAACATCGCTTTCTTCCTTGGTTAGGGCATTTAATAGGTTTCTCTCCTCTGTATTTTAATCGTTTTCTGCAATTGTTTATCTTCAATTTTATTTTTATTTTTCAGGTACACATTGAAAGGTTTTAATAACTTATGGTATCAGTTGAAAAAGTGAAATAAACACCTGGAGAAATATGTTTTCTTTCTAGACTCCCATGATTTTGGACAATCCAAAGCTAATAGGGTGTGGGCAGATCTACACAAAAGCAATAGTTTTACATCCCAACAAAAGGAGCGTTTTTCCATTTACTAGTTAAGCTTCCAAAACCGTTAGAATCAGTATGTTCTAAATCACATCATAGCCTTTACATTAAGAGTAGCCGACAACTACCACCTGGCAAAACCGCCGCCTCTTCGGCAAGGCAAGAAAGGCACCAGGAATTCTGCCCATTCCCCAGATGACAGATGACAGAAAATCTGCCCCTTTTGAAATATGTACCGTTTTCTTTCGTTTGTAATGCTACACGCTCAGAAGGGCGGGGGTGAATGAGAGTCCGACGGGACAAGGAAAGTTTGGGCGATCCTAGCCAGTGGCGGGCGGGAAAACAACTTTCCGCCTTTTTCTTTTAAGTCTCCGCCACTTTTTCAGCAACCGTCGCCGGGAGACGGAAAGGCAGTAGCGGACAGAGGGCGACTGAGAAGGCAGACTTGCCACCTGACATCCCCAAAGACCGTCAGTTGCTTTGATTGTACGCTAAACTTTCAATCCAGCTGCCCATAAAAAGATGGAGGGGGTATGTGAGGGGGGGGGAATGCCGCGCCTCTTACCATGGAGAAGAGAAGGATGCGACCCGCAAGCGGACCCGAGCGCCATTCGCTCGCAACGCTTCTCTTCCCCGCAGCTTAAAGGGCCAGCAGCACCCAAGCAGAGCCACCACGCATGAGCTCTCTGGGCCGAAGACCAGCAGGGAGGCACAACTGCACAGAGAGATTCCGGGGCTCTGCTAGGGCTGCGTGACGCGTCCCCGGTGCCTGCCCCGGGCAAACGATCCGGAGAGAAGGTCCTGCGTGAGATGGGCGGCAGGCACATTTAATAAATATTGTCACCGAGTCTGAGCAGACCATAGAATTGAAATCAACCTGTAAGTTCTCCTTTTTTATTTTGAAAAAGCAAGGAACATAGGTGTACCTATTCTTATCCATACACAAGTTTTGAAAAATATTCTTTCTTGCTGTTTTTCTGTCTTTTTTTTTTTTTACTCATTTAGTAAATGAGTAAAATTAAAATTAATCCATCATTTTCAAGTGACTATCCTTGGTGAAACATAACAAGGAAGAGTTGGGACTGCAGCAACGAGGCCATATGATTTTCTTCAGCAACAGCATGGAAAAAGTTTCAGTTGCCTTCTTCCTGTATGCTTTTTTTGACTTTGCAATATTCTGAGTTAGGTTTCATTTATTAAAACATAAAAGTGAATTCAAGTTTCCAGTCCATGTTGTGTACATCTATTGGTGAAAAATCTTTTTGTATGTTATTAGGTTGTACAGCAAATTAAATTTTTCCTCAGACTTCACTTAAGCATAATTAACCAAACAATTGTTTACTCAAGCCACTTTTGTTGTTCATCATGGTCTGATTATTCTTTGATTGCTTCCGGGTTTCTGTGAAGAAAATCCTGGTAACTGGTGGGTTAAGTCATGTAAACTAAATTGGTTGCTAGTAAGCCGTTAGGCAATTCAAGATATGATTAGCCCAACATGGCATTCATTAAGAAATGTTGTCTGATCAGCTCCCAGAAATGTGCCTTTATTGTTGCAATATCTAACCTTAGAAACTGGAGTGGGTTGACCAGAACAGATTCTCTAGATATGGACTGCCCCTACATTGCTCTCCTACAAGCAAGCCTTAAATACCAAAATCTGTAGTTTCAGAGAACCCTGAAAGAAATGGATAGACCTTTTTCTGTTGGGTTTTAGGTGGGAACATAATGTGGAGATTGTACTGATTGCATTTATTGTGCTGGTTCTCCTCCTTTGTCCATATTAGTTCCAGTCCATACTAATAGGAGGGAAATGATAGAATTGAAAGCCATTTAAGGTATTAATGGAATGCCACAGGACTCAATGTTCTCACCCCTTGTGTTTAATCTACATGATACTGATGAACAAAGTCACCCATTGGTTTAGAGGCATCATCAGTATGCCAATTATACTCAAATGTTTTTCTCAAATCAAGGCTGACCAAGGGATGCAAATTCTTATTCCAGTGCCTGGATGGGAAGGAGCAGATTCATGTCCAACCCTAACAAGACCAAATGACTCTGGGTGTAGGATTACCAAATGTTCAACCTTAGTTCTGGTTGGAAGTCACACTTCTCCTTTCAGGACTGATGCAATTTAGGATTCTTCTGGAATTTCAGCTCTTGTTCAAAGAGCAGGTGGAAGCTATGACAAGGAAGACCTTTTGTACGGATCCATCTGGTGTATCAGATGTGCTCATTCTTATATGAAGAAGCCTTCCTCATGACACAATTGAAGATGCTAGTGATTACACGGCATTCATTAAGAAACATTGTCTGATCAACTCCCAGAAAACTGCCTTTACTGGAACTGGAATGGATTGACTGGAATACATCCTTTAGAGATCTGAACAGCCTGCTCTGCTCTTCTCTGAGCAAGCCTAGAATTTCCCTCCAGACTTGGATTATGGAAGGCTTCTTTGGGGAAGAGAGGGTATGGCACATGTCATGGGTTGTTCTCTCTAGGTTAAGTATTTTGACTCCCTCAATGGTTTTCATATATTGTTTCAATTGTTTTCTCCTCAGAATTGCCTAGAATTGGACAGCCTTACAAATATGATTTATAAATACTTTCCCTGATTAGCAGAGCATTTCAAAGACCACTTCCTCCCAGTATTAAGTACTATTCATTGCTGCAACATATTCTTCATGTAGGAGCTACAGCAGGAAAAAAAAGTTTCTGGGTTCCAAACCACTGAGCAAGAGTGGTCTTCCCTAACCTGGGGGTCCCTAGGTCTAGCCCTAGACAGAAGTACAACTTCCCAAATCCCAAGAAAGGATAGCAGCAAAAATTTAAGATCCATCATCAGTATCCTTATGCAGGTTTTATTTTGTGGGTTTTGTGAAGCTTACTAATAATTGAACAATGCATGGTGCTGTATTTTTATTTTTCAGCCTATAACTCAGGACTAGCTAAAGAAAAAGGTGTTACATAAATCATGTGTTAACCAGCCTAAGAGGATTTTAACAAGAATGTTAAAATAACAGTATTTAAATACTGTATATATTTGTATTTGCAGCATTTTTCTGCTCTCAGTTCTCATTCTTCAGGGGTTCTCCCTCCTCTTCTATAAATGCATTATGACTAGAATATATTTATACAAAAGCTGATGTTCACAGTTTTATTTTAAAAAAGTGTTGCCAGAAGTTTGTCATAAGACTCTGTCTGTAAATTAATTAAATTTAATAAAAGAACTGCAAATATACATCTAGACCTGGAATATTGGCACTTGTTCAAAAGGGGAAAATAAGGTTTTAAAAACTAACAAATGTTTCCAGTAAATAAAGAGCTGTTTTATCTATTTTATTGACATAAATTCCAAGCTAACCATAAGTTCATATGCACTGTACCAAAATAATTTACATGTTGTAAATTACAACATACATGAGTATGTGAGCTTCTGTTTGTTCAACTACAGCTGATCATAGCAGCCCAGTATGTGGACTTTAAAATAAACTAGTCATTTCTTTGAAAAGTGCTGTGAGCTCAGCAAGAATGGCAAAAGCTACAAGTTTCCACATGTGAGACAATAAGTTCAAGTGAGAAACAAGTGAATCAAGGATATAATAAAGTGGGGTTTGCTGTATTTTAAGTAGCCCTCCTTAAGCTGAGCGCTTGAAAAGTATGGAAACTACAACTCCCAGAATTGCCTTTCAGCGTGAGAGCCAGAATTTTTTGGCCGTTGCCATCCCAACCTGACTGAAGAAAGGGAAAGGGGCTGGCCCACTTGTTTGGGAATGCTGGGTCTGGTAGTTCAGCAGAAGGCCGGCGCTAACAGTCTAGCGGGAAGGGTCCCCAGCGGCTTATATTTCACAGGTTTTAAAGTACTCACAAAGCATCATAACATAATAAGGGCAGAGGGATAAGATTGATCTTAGTCTAAAGTCTTGGAAGAGGAAATGATAATTTAGACACATGGGTGTCTAAATAATTGCATGGGTGGGTCTGTGAAGTCACTAGCAATCACATCTGACTCAGGAGTAACTTTACTAAGGATCGCAAAATAAGAACCTGTCACTGCAATTTTTTTAAAAAAAAATGTTATGATGAACTTCATCAATTTATGGCCTGAATGCTCATGAAATTGTTTGGCTGCAGTCCTTGTCTGCTGCTCCCTAGTATATACGAGGAAGTCTGATTAGTGATTCTTCCCTTATGGACTTTAATACTGAGGTCTACTATCAACTGTAACTGAGTTCACCCCAAACATGTGTAGGCCAAATTATGGGTGGTAAGTTAGTAGCCTACTATATTGTGAAAGCTCAACCATTGTGGTTGGTTTATGCTTCAGTGTGATGCCAATTCAATTAGGTTAATTCAATAGATCATGATTCAATTATGAGTCAAGTTCCTAACATAGCTAACTAGTTCATGATAAACGCACATTCAAAATTTACACTGTAGGTCAGGGATGTCAAACTCAAGGCCCGGGGGGCCAGAACTGGCTCACACAGTGCTTAGATCTGGCCCGTGGGACCGCCCTTGAAACAGTGAAGGACTGGCCTGTGGTGCCTCTGCCAGCGAAAACAGAGCTTGGGAGCCTGTTTTCTCTGGCAGAGTGCTTGGGCCTCCACAGGCATCCCAACACAAGTGACATCGAGCTGGCCATGCCCAATCTGGCCACCCACCCTGGACCCCCAAGTCAAACATAACACTGATGTGGCCCTCAATGAAATTGAGTTTGACACTCCTGCTGTAGGCAGTTTGGTACAGGTAGTCCTCATTTAGCAACTGTCTCAGACAGCAACCATTCAGAGTTACAATGGAGATGTAAAAGTAACTTTGCAACCAACACTACATTTATGTATTTGGCAGTTTCTTTTAGTCATGTATATGCCATTACAGTCAGTTAGCACTTGTAGTCCTATGGTATGTAGTTTCCTTTCCTTCACAGGGTGGAAAGACTGCACAAGTAAGCTTCTGGAGCTACTTTTTTCTGCAGGGCAGCACATCCCTTAAAAAGTGCTAACCAACTCTATGACCTTAACTAGAACCTATGCTGTTGCAAGACCCCAATTAGTTTCACACTAAATGCTCTTTCACACTAAACCTCCTATCAAATATCCAGTGCTATCACAATCCTTTTATTTGTGTTCCCCATTGTGTGTTTGCTTTCTTGTAACCTCTTTCTCTCCAATAAATGTAAATACAAAGATTAGTTTTCTTCTTGCTAATTACCCCAGCCCCACAGTGAGCATTTCAAAGGGTAGGGGAGTGGAGGTAAATTTGTCCTTTTATCTGACTTCTTGTGAGTCAAATGTCCCAGCCATTTGGGCTAACCTGGCTGTTTGGCTTTTGACATACTGTAGTAAGCCAAAAGAAAGCTGAAGTAAAATTGTAAGTACAGTTGTGGTCACGTGATTTTTCACTTAGTGACTATTTTGCTTAATGATTGCATTGCTGATTGTATTTGTGGTTACTACATGAAGACTATGTGTACCTTATAGGTATTTTTGTTATTCTATATTACTCACAACCTTACCAGAATGGCTATGTGCCAACACTTTGTCACTAAATATATTATAGTCAGTCCTTCTGCCAAAAGAATAACTCTAAATTAAATTGATTTTGTTGTGATATGCATTTAGGACTGTCATAGTGGTACCAGCTAATATATCTGAACAAATTAGAATAATCTTGTTGGTTTAAAGCATGATTCAAATCTCTGGTCAGAAATAGAAAGTTACTGCTGTTAATGTGAACAATTTATCAAATGAAATAATTTTTGGTATTGATCAGCCAATATATGGGCAATTGGTAGCTAAATGTATTACGTTACAATACCAAGAAGAATAAACAACTGAAGTTATTGCAAGGGCTTAAGCTAAAATATTACAATCTCTGCAATTTTATCTTCCCCCAAAAAACCATCGTTCCTGGAAAGCAGCAGTACAAATAGGAAGCTTTTAGAAGATAAAAATAGAGACTGGCTTTTATAGCTCAGGCAGAGGTGATTATACAGTATAAGACCCTCTATAAGGGAAAGACCGTTCCTTAGCAAGTGTAGGAGGGCAGTGGCAAGAAAGGATCATGAGTGGATAGAGCACTTAGTTTTTCAGAAAAAGACAGACATGGTATACAGGAAATCCTCAATTTACAACCATTTGTTTAGTGACTGTTCAAAATTACAAAGGCACTGAAAAAAGTGACTTATGATAGATTTTCACTCTCATGATGATTGCAGCATCCCCATTGTCACATAATCAAAATTTGGATGCTTGGCATGATTTATGATGGTTTCAGTGTCCTGGGTCATGTTATCACCTTTTGAGACCTTCTGACAAGCAAAGTAATGAGGAAGCCAATTCACTTAACAACCGTTTTGCTAACTTAACAATGGCAGTGATTCACTTAACAATTGTAGCAACAAAGTTGTAAAATGGGGCAAAACTCCCTTAGCAACTGTTTTGCTTAGCAACGGAAATTTTGGACTCAATTGTGATTGTAAGCTGAGGGCTATCTGTACAGTATGGAATCAGAGAATATTCTGGCAGTGGAGAAAATGTAGAGCAAATTGCAATTTCACAGTTTCAGATCAGATTTACACAAATTTATGAAAATCCTTTCCACTGGCCCAGTTTTAAATTACTAATCAGAGCAGTGTGCATATAATAGCACCTTCCCTGGCAGTGGTGGGAGGTGAGGTTTGTTTCAAGGTAGCCTCATGTAATTGTAAGTGCTACCTGGTAACAAACAGGTAATTTCTTCAGCAAATTAAGAAGTTGCTGCTGATTTCAAATATGTGCAAATAGTGATGGGCAAAGAATAGCTTCTTTGGGCAAAAGATTCTATTCTGCTGTACAATGTATTTTTGGAAATAAACTAAATCTATGGTACATAATGTTTGAAATTATCTGTAGATTATAGTATTAACATGTTAGGATACAATTTGAAAAACAGAATAGCTTTTCAATAGCCGTAACACAATTTGAGATTTATGCAGAATGAGTCAACCTCAATTTCTCTCCAAAATAAGCTCAGTTTAAATTTACGATACATAGCTAAGGTTAGGGATGAAATGCATGAAAATTTGTACTGATGTACAAATATAAACCTGCCAAGAAGTAGAAGCTTTGTCTTCTAGGTCACATGATACAACCTCCAAACAGGCTTTGAATTAACAACCATTTGCTATAAATGATGTATTGGGGGTGTGTAATTATATGCCATCTAGAGTAAGAGCCCAGACATGGGGGCTAGTTGCAATTACTTGATGGTGAATTAAATACATTGTTAAAGCCCTGACATTGAAAATAAACTGAAATTAAGCCGCAGCTGTTCCTTTGGGCAAAGATTTGTTAATTGCTATTGGTCTTCCCTGACAATATGCAAGTTTACTTGGGCTGTTTTCAAAACCGCAGTTGGACAAAGGCAAAATTAAATTAATTGGGAAGGTTGAAGTAAATTCACTTTAGGAAGCTAAAAAAATATTCAGGTCTACTTTTTGAAATGTTACATCTCATCTTTCCTTTAAAAGTAGGTTACCTTACATGCCCTATAGAATTACAATAACATCAAGAAATATGAATCATACATGTTTCATTTTAGGGGCGCACAATCTGCTATAATTCTCATGATATAAATAATAACTGGGATTTATGTACTTTGCGACAAATTTAGGGGACCAGGGGTTTTGAGAAGAGACTGCTTGAAAATCTGTTTTTTGAGTGCAAATTCTGGGTTTAGCTGAGAGACTGTTCTTAACATATTCCCCACCTCTCCCTGCAGCTTTGCTGATAGAGATTAGCGCTTTTTCAGGCAAGGAGCTTCAGCAAATCCAAAAGTGACACTCATTTAGGCAACAGACAGAGAGCTATGAAGTCAAAGCTGTGGTAACATTAGTAAGTGTGACATTTGCTAGGCAGAATGTGAGTTCCTATTCTTCTGCAATACCAACAGGCAAACCTTTTTTTTGTTTGCTCATATGCTTGATACAAAAGGTAAAAAAAGAATGGGTACATATTCAGCTATGCGTCAGGACATCCCCAAATGTTACCTCTGGGCAATGCCCTTTCTTCTGATCTCTCTCATATTAGGTAAGTAATGATTCTAGCAATTATTTTCTTTCACATTAAGAAAGGTGACAATGGCTTTTTATTATCAAATTATTGTTTAAGATAACCTTAGGCATTTTTACTTTCTTGGGAGTAAACTCCACTAACCCTAGGGAGATTAATTTTGAATAAGATTATTAAATGTATGTGAATCTGGTTCCTTTACCCAATTGCCTCATAATTATTGTATAAAAGATTACTTGAACAATGTAGAAAAAGTTTGTATTTTTCACATCTTTATCTTATAATTTCTACCTTTGCACTTGTTCACTTGTTTGCCCGCAAGATTTTATGCCTGTTCTTCTAAGATATACTTCTATAAAATTTAATGACATAGCAGTTTTTTCACAGACCTAGCAGCATATGGGGACCTAGAAAGGAAAGAGAAAGGAGCTAGATGGTATTTGTATCCTTGAATTAAGGGAATTCTGAAAGGTTTAGCTGCCTATCTAGGGTTAAGAAAATATGTAGCTTCTATACAGCCATGAAGCATAGGAGTATTAATATCTTTGAATTTTACAAACCCTGCCCTGTCATAAAACAGGACAAGCTACCTCAGGAAGTTGGTTTTGGATTCATGAAAAATCAGCTATTTGCAATTTCTTCTCGCAGTACTTTTATATCTGAGGTTTTCTGTTTCAGCTGCCAGAATAATTTGGCTAGTCTTGAATAGCATGCACTTTCACTGGTGAGCTGATTGAATATTCCATTATACTTCAAGCAACAACAACAAAAAAACATTTTAAAAAATCCCCCCTTTGAATTGGCTCTGGGCATTTTATCCTCAGATTAAGCCCATAAAATAAGTTCTTAACATATAAAGTTAAAGGTCCTCTTTTACAGTACAGTACTTTGTAAATGATGCATACCAATATAGAGCTGTCATTTCAGCTTTATTCATTGTCCGTAATAAGTAATATTCAATATTTTGCCCATCAAAATTCTATACACTTTTATCTATGCAAGAGGTTTTTAACTGTTGATAACAATCTACTTGTAAATACAGCAGCAGTATTTGCTATATTGATATGCATGATGTAGTTTTAGTTATTTGTATTCTTAGTAAACTCAAGTCAAATTGATTACTTGTGCCTATGTGGACACAGCACAGCCATGCAATGTTCTTGTGAACAGAAGAAAAGTAGCTTGCCAATGCATTTTTCTGTGATATTGTTGCCTTCCCATCCAAATACAGGTAGTCCTCGACTTACAACCACAACTGAGCCCAATTTTTTTGTTGCTAAGCAAGACAGTTATTAAGTAAGTTTTGCCCAATTTTATGACCTTTCTTGCCACATTTGTTAAGTGAATCACTGCAATTGTTAAGTTAGTAACATGGTTGTTAAGTGGATCTGGCTTCCCCGTTCATTTTGCTTGTCAGAAAGTCGCAAAAAGTGATCACATGACCCTGAGACACTGCAATTGTCACAAATGCGAGTCAATTGCCAAACATCTGAATTTTGATCATGAGGATGCTGCAATGGTCATAAATGTGAAAATCAGTCATAAATCATTTTTTTCAGTGCCATTGTAACTTTGAACGGTCACTAAACAAACTACCTGTACTAAGCAAACCAGAGTGTGTTTAATTTCTGAATGCAGACGAAGTGGGCCAGGGACTATCACCTGTATAGAAAGTGACTTTTTAGTATTGGCATTATGGACTCACCTTGTGCTACATCCCCCTCTTGCCTTGTAGTAGATGAAAACCAGCACCTTCATAGATAGTGCTGGTAAAAAAAGAAGCTTTTGCTTTTGAGTGGCTGTGTGATTTCTCAGAGTGAAGGATCCTTCTTCTGTGGTGAATTAAATCTTAGAAGGAAGAAGGTTAGAACTGGGAAGAGAGTCCAGGAGACTATGAATAAAAGGAACAAAGAATGAAAAAGTTCAAACAATAAATCAAGATATAATAATCCCTACAAAAGGAATCAATGGAAAGGAACCAACTAGAAAATAATGTCTATAGGAAATAGAAGCAAGAAACTCATAATTTAAAAAAAAAAATTAATTTTTTAAATAGTAAAGATTTTTTTCACAATATTAAAAACTGAAGTAACTGAAATAATTCACTTAAGCTAAACGCAGGGAGACTCTGAATTGAAAAGAGAAACTTTGTGTGGAAAGTTTAGGTGGCTTTAAAAAGATTAGGCAAATTCACATAGGAAGAGCCTGTCATTGCTATTAGCCTTGAAGTCAGAATAGCATCTTCTGAATCACAGAGAGCATGCATAAAAAATGCTATGGAGGAACGACTATCATGGCCTGCATGTGTATTTTCTGGATTTTCATTTCATTTCATTTTATTAGATTTCTATATCGCCCTACTCCCGAAGGACTCAGGGCGGTGCACAGCCAAACAAGTATTTTCTGGATGCATGCTAAGAGTACAGCTCTTCTTAAGTTCAAGAATGATGTATAGCTGGTCAAAACTTCCTAAAGATGCGAGGAAGAGCTGTGTGTTAAGGACAAAAAAGGAACAAAAACCTTACAAATAAGTAATTGCCTCTGAAATCTGACAGAGAAATCTGTCACTTATAACCAGAGCCTTGGATCAGACATTTTAAGTAAGGAAGTGAATGCCAAAATGCAGAGAGAGAATGCCATTCTCTCTCTCTCTCTCTCTCTCTCTCTCTCTCTCTCTCTCTCTCTCTCTCTCTCTCTCTGTGTGTGTGTGTGTGTGTGTGTGTGTGTGTGCGTGCGTAGTCATATCATTGCATACATCACCGATGAAAATAGGATCCACTAGCTTGGTTTTATATTTATAGGAGATGGACAATAGAAATAAATACCTCTAGACTACTGACCTTTTGCAATATTAAAAGCCAACCCTGCATTGTGACCTTTATGATGAAGCCCCAAGAGAATGAGCTGGAATATGATATCACAGATGTGAGTCACAAGCTTCCTCCAACGCTAAACACACACAAATAAATGCACACTCTTCCAACAAGTTCTGATATTGCAACATAATCAGACCTGGCTCTGATTTAAATATTAGAAGGGCATCATCAATATACAATAATGTTCAGACATCATTTCTATATTTAAAAATATATCTATAGAGACAATCAGTATGTATAAGGGAGAGAGGAAGATTTCTGATGATCCCTCCCAGATTTTCCCAAGCAAACTCAGTCAGGAAATTAGCAGAAAGTTGAAAGTCACTCCTGCTCCCACTGGTTTTTTGCCTGTCCATGGTCATTCTGTTTCTCGGTTTAGGTAAGGGAATATATCTGACGACCTAACAGGGCACAGGTTGTCTAGTAGGGATATAAACATGTGCACCCACAAACACATGTATACATGAAGAGACATCTACAAACATTATGGGATGTGAAAAATTGTCATAATTTAAATACATTTGTGCTGAATCACACCGCAGTTTAATATTCAGGGTAATGCTATTGCTTTGATTAAATTTGAATGTCTTGTTATCCTATTTAAAAATGCTTAAGTCATAAGAGTCATTAGCTAAATGTGTTATTTCTTATTTCATTGTTAAAATTGTCCATAAGAGGCATATGGAAAAAAAAACTATTTTAAGCATTTTCTTATTCAGACCATGCAATTTCTCCTTCCTGCCACATTACTCCTACCTACCTCCACATTCAAACTTTGAATTTGCAAGAGACTGACAAAAATAAAAGTGTACTGGTAGTTCAGAACAAATCTTACCAGTAGAGCTACATATAGTTGCACAGATGATGATTGACCTCTTTGTAAAGAACCAATTTTAAAAGTTGTTGTGGTGCAAATAGTAGCCTTTCCAAATGGGGAGCAGTGACAACATTATGTTGAAATCACACCCTTCAGCTTCTATAATGATGGATGAAATATGTCCAGAACCCAGTAACTAAGAAGACTATCATCTGAGAATAATATGTACAGGAAGGAGAGGAATCAGCAAATGGACAACAAATGTTATGTCTGGATAATTATCTGCTGGTTAGGAATGGATGGATGCTACTTCAAATGGCCCATGAAAAAGTGCTTTTACTTCAAATGCCTTCGTCAAATTTTGTTTCATTTAAATTGTGTAGTCAAAAGTATGGAATAACAATATGGTTGGTTGTCTGCAAATGTTCTGAGGATCTTTCCTGTGAAATCCTGAAAATGTAGGTTAGATTTACGTTTCAAATATACTTCTTTCCCAAACACATATAAATTAAAGCATCCGTTTCTCATCCCTTCATTTCTTGATTTTTCTAATCTATTCTGAAGGAGATCTTCCACTGAACCCCTAAACTATATAATAAACCTTTCCCCACCTCCCTTTACAAAAACTTCCCTCTGAAACACACTGCTTTGCTGACTGGAAATTATGGAAAGTGCTAGATAGGGGAGTGCCAGTTTGAGGAAGATTATCCCAGAGTATTGTTATATTCTGATAGAGTCCAAAATGTTGATCTGTCTTTCTACCTTTGCAGTGCTTTATGCTGGTGTTTCTAATGCCACACAGGAGAATGCAGCCACTTCAAGCAATTCCTCTAACCACCCTACAGAGTTTTGGATGAAGACAATGACTGCTGAACCATGGCAACCATTTCTATCTCAGACTCCAGAAAAAGAGAAAGCCAAGGAGGGTGAAACAGTGGTCTTTGGATGCCAGTATCACAGTCCCCAAGGATCATCTTTGAATAACCTCACAGTGAAGTGGTATAAGCGGGACGGAAAAGGACAAAAGGATGTCATGGAAAATAATGTCACTGCCCTGGAAAACAACACTAGAATTTTCATGGCTGGGAATTTATCAGAAGGTGATGCTTCGCTGACTATCTTAAAAGTGTCAGCCAGTGATCATGGCACTTATTACTGCCAAGTGATTCTTTCCAATGGTGATGTGGTGACCGGTGATGGCACAAAACTTAGAATCCAGAGAGCACTAGGTAAAATTTTGTTCTGCTTTTTAAAAAAAATGTTTTCAGAGATTTTCTAGAATGTTTGCAAGTAGACTATCTGTTAAAGAAATTATAGTGCTCTCCTCCTCCTCCTTCTGACTCAATGATGGCCTAACAAAAGCCTTTTCTGAAAGCACCCGAGGGGCATTGTGAAAAGTAAGCCACTTGGTGTCAGGCCTGGAAGCCATCTTTTACATTGGATCTTCAGGCCTGCCACATTTAGTGCTGTGGGAACTGGGAGGGGGGATTGTATGGAGCAGGGGAGATATATAGTCATAATAACATTCCTTTCTCTGAGAGTCAAGGACATCCTGCCCTGCGCTTGGAGTGGTGTGACTGGGAGGCATCTCCAGTTGGGACGGTGCATTGATTGGGCCATGTGATGGAAATGTGGGTGCTGGGCAGGGACTTGGACTTTCCTATGGGTGGGGAAAACCTGGAAGCTTTCAGATGCACGTTTTCCCAGATGTGCCAATATGACATCTCTAATAAAATGCAACTTTGAGGAACTTCTAGCCTTGGAGCCTTCTTTTAACTGATGTTGTTTTGTGTTTTTAATAGGCTGTACACTGCCCTGAGTCCTTTGGGAGAAGGGCGGTATAGAAATAAAATTATTATTATTATTATTATTATTATTATTATTATTATTATTATTAATATTAATATTAATATTAATATTATTATTTCATTGAGGGTGTTACTTGGAACTCTGACACTTGGCTTTAAAGATCATAGCCTGAGAATACATGTTTAATCATGTTCTTTTTTTTAATTTTTAAATTTAAAATAAGCTAGGTTCACAAAGCTCATTAAGCCATAAAATATGGTTTATAAATTACAATGAGAAAGTGCACATAACTTAAACCATATAAAATAAATCACAATGTGTAAATCTAGCCATTACACTCGGACTATAGATCTGGGCTGCAAAGATCTGGTAGACTACTAGATAATCAGAATAGAAAATAACAGCATATTTGGGTAATTTTTCCATAACAAAGTTTTTAAGGCTTTACAATAAATAGACAAGAGAACAATGCAAACGCAAAACTGAAAACCATGTAAGCTCTACTTTGTGTTGCCTCTGAACCTTGTAAACAAAGGTTCAGTTGATTCAAAGTGCAGCATCCTGCCTGCTGGTAGCAGATTTGATCACATAACTAACACTGTGGTCATTGTGGTGGCTACTGGTTTGCTCTAGGTAAAATTAAGAGTACCAGTTTTTATCTTTAATGCTCTAAATGTCTTGGTTTCCAGGTATTTGTAGGACCATCCCTTCTGAAAAGATTTGGAGTTCTTGAAAAAAGGTTCAGTGAGAATCCTCAAATCACATGAGATAAGGGGACGGGGGCTTGGATGTTAGGTCTTCTTGGGGTAGCCTTCCCCCCCATTCTGCAACACCTCATTTTCTGAGGTATGGAATCCCCTGAACTCACTTAAGATGTGACTATTCCACAAAGGGTTTGGATCTAATGGGGTATGGGCTACATCGCTGCTGGTTACTTAATTTTAAAAAATCTTCGTTAGTTTCATAAAATAGAGTTTTCGTTGTTTGTAGACTGCCTTCAGTTTCAGGGAGAAACTGAAACCACATTTCAAAGTAAATGAAGATATTTTAAACGTAAAGTCCTCACTTCAACTGCATGAGTCGGTTAAAAGTTCCAAGTGAACAGAACGGTTCATACAAGAAACAGCTTGGAAACTGGTACAACTGAAAACTTAGATAGATATAATATTTTAAAACCTGTCCATTTTCAAATTAGTAGGTCATTAACTTTCTGTTGTGAATAATTTTGAAAATAATTTTTCTATAAAAATATCCACATGTCTAACACCTTGGAGGACTTCAAGAGAAAGATGACATGCAATTATAGTCATATTCTATCAGTAGGGCTAATAGATCTGAACTGCAAAAGTCTTGTGACAATTAGATGACACGCAAAGAATTGCAATTGAACTAACTGCTTTGCTGCCATGTTCTGAAGTGGAGTTTTGCAACCAGATCTGATTACCATAGCTGTAATCCACAGAGATCATTGGATTACGAATCAATAGAAGTGTCCCAATTTCAATCCTGATTTGGGAACAAAAGGTTGATTATGTAGAACAGGGGTGTCAAACTCAATTTCATTGAGGGCTGGATCAGGTTATGTTTGACTTCAGGGGACCGGGGTGGGCGTGGCTGGGGTGGGCATGGGCCATCTTGACGTCATGAGTGTCAGGGTCACCTGTGGTAGCCCAAGCACTCTGCCAGAGAAAACGGGCTCCCAAGCTCTGTTTTCACTGGCAGAGGCACTGCAGGCCAGTCCTTCACTGTTTCCAGGGCAGACCCATGGGCCAGATCTAAGCATTCCGTGGGTTAGATCTAAGCACCCCATGAGCCAGATCCAGTCCCCGGGCCTTGAGTTTGTCACCACTGATGTAATAATAATAATAATAATAATAATAATAATAATAATAATAATAATAATAATAATAATAATAATAATAATAATAATTTTATTTCTATACCGCCCTTCTCCCGAAAGACTCAGGGCGGTGTACAGCCTATTTAAAAACACAGACAAAACAACAATATAAAATTTAAAATAATTAAATAAGTGGCTCAGATTTAAAACCCCAATAAATTTAAATACCCCAATTTAAAACTATTGTGTTGATAGTCCGGCCTGGCGGAACAACAGGGTCTTCAATGCGCAGCGAAACACCCGGAGGTCGGAGATCTTACGAATTTCCGGGGGCAGTTCATTCCACAGGGCTGGGGCTCCCACAGAGAAGGCCCTCCCCCTGGGCGTCGCCAGCCGGCATAACTTGGCTGATGGCACCCTGAGGAGACCCTCTCTGTGGGAACGGACTGGTCGGTGGGAGGCTATTGGTGGCAGAAGACGGTCTCGGAGGTACCCGGGTCCTATGCCATGGAGCGCTTTAAAGGTGGTAACCAACACCTTGAATCGCACCCGGAAGACCACTGGGAGCCAGTGCAGCTCGCGCAGGAGGGGTGTCACATGGGCATAACGGGTTGCGCCCATAACCACCCACGCGGCCGCATTCTGGACCAGTTGGAGCCTCCGAGTGCTCTTCAAGGGGAGCCCCATGTAGAGAGCATTGCAATAGTCCAACCGGGAAGTAACAAGGGCATGAGTGACCGTGCGCAGGGCGTCCCGATCCAGAAAGGGCTGCAACTGGCGAATGTAGACCATGTCTACGAGGGGTGGGTTCTACTTACCTTTGCTACTGGTTTGCAGCAGGGCCGCACATGCGCGCTCGCTCATTCGCACATGTGTGCACTCTTCTGAGCATGCGCAGAAGCATTTTGATGACCTCAGGGTTGGTGGGCGGAGCCTCCCGCCGGTTTTACTACCAGTTCTATAGAACTGGGGCAAACCGGGGGCAACCCATCACTGATGTCTACATATTTTACATGTTCTACAAGTAAAACATGTAGAAATTCACATGACTAATCCAAGGTTAGTTTGTCAGTTGTGTATCAAAGCGATGAGAAAAGGGCTTCTGATGTGGTAAAGATTTGGTAGTAATCTTGTGGTATAAGATTGTGGTATTTATGAGACAAAAGATTTCCAAAACGATTGGTTCTTTTGATCAAGCTAGTGAGATTGCTAGCCACTATTCAAAAGATCTGACAAGGTTAGTAGCTGGCTAGGAGAAGCATCTGTAACACTGTAATGTTTGCTATTATATTTAGAGGCAAAATAGATTAAAATTGCAAAACTCTCTGTCAGGTTCAGCTTGTGAGATGGCACCCATCAAAGGCAGGCAGACATGCAATTCTAAATATGATTTTTCTTACACGTATCACATAATAAAGATTTATTTATAATCAAAAGAATGTTGTTTCTTTTTATTACATGAACAGTATTTTTACTTTCTTGACTAATTCTTACCTGTCTTATCTTTAAATACAGGTCGTCCTCAATTTAGGATCACAATTGAGCCCAAAATTAATGTTGCTAAGTGAGAAATTTGTTAAGTGAGTTTTGTCCCATTTTACAACTTTTCTTGCCACATTTGTTAAGTGAATCATTGCAGTTCTTAAATTAGTAACACTGTTGTTAAGTGAGTCTGGTTTCCCCATTGACTTTGCTTGTAAGGAGGTCGCAAAAGGGGATCACATGACACAGGAACACTGCAAACGTCATAAATGTGAGTCAGTTGTCAAGCATCCGAATATAAATCACATGACCATGGGGGACGCTGCAACGGTCATAAGTGTGAAAAATGATCATAAATCACTTTTTTCAGTGCGGTTGCAACTTTGAACAATCACTAAATGAACTGTTGTAAGTCGAGGACTACCTGTATTTCCTTTGGTCTATGCTTTCTCTAAGTTTTCTTTTTATTTACTTCTATTTCACGGTTTTGCTTTGCTTGGCCTTTTTTCTTTAAGCCCAATAGAACTTCAGATTTATGCATGACACTCCTAAACCCACAGCCCCTTAGTCACTTACATGGCTTCTGTTCAGTTGGCTGCTGGTTAGGGAGTTGACATCATTTCTAGTTGCTCCTGAAAGACTGTAGCTCATTTGTGACTGCCAAAGGGCCTGTTACTGCAGTCTACCTTCCACTGGCTCCTTCACTGCCTGTTTTTGGAGTGCCAGATGCTAGCACTCAGGACTTTATTTTATTTATTTATTTTATTTTGTCGAGTACATATTAGATAATATATGTAAGTATAAGCATGAATTGAATACATAAAATGAATACAATTAAAGGGAACATTAGGACAGGGATGGTAGGCACACTGGTGCTATTATGCACACCCCTTACAGACCTCTTAGGAATGGGGTGAGGTCAACAGTAGACAGTCTTAGGTTAAAGTTTTGGGGGTTTTGGGATGAGACCACGGAGTCAGGTAGTGCATTCCAGGCATTGACCATTTTGTTGCTGAAGTCATATTTTCTGCAATTGAGTTTGGAGCAGTTCACTTTAAGTTTGTATCTATTGTGTGCTTGTGTATTGTTGTGGTTGAAGCTGAAGTAGTCATTGACAGGTAGGACATGGTAGCAGATGATTTTATGAGCTCTGCTTAGGTCATACCAAAGGCGGCGTAGTTCTAAATTTTCTAAACCCAGAATTTCAAGTCTGGTGGCATAGGGTATTTTGTTACGAGCAGAGGAGTGGAGGACTCTTCTTGTGAAATATTTCTGGACACGCTCAATTGTATTAATGATTAACGATATGCAGTGCGGGTTCCAGACAGATGAGCTGCATTCGAGAATTGGTCTAGCAATTCTCATCACAACCTGGGCTCCCTTGCAAATGCTAGCACCTAGGTGATCTGGTTATATGCCAATACCTGTGGACCACTTAATGAACTTTCAGTTCCTGTATCTTTGGTGGCTGGGTTATCTTAGAGTTTACTTGATATTTTCTTCTGGTGCTTTGTCACTGTCAAAGTACTCTGCTTTTGTTCACTGTCATTCAGCTGCTGCCTGATTGGCTATTTTATTCTATTTCTGATTTTCTGTTTTCTTGTTCTTTTCTCCTTTTTCATCTTCCTTATGCAGTATTATCATCATACCATTTGCCTTAGAAATGGTAAGAATAAGGACCATAAAAGGAAGAGAAGACACAACAGTGCTTTATCTTCCAAATGCCCTTCCTTTCACACTCTTTCCATGTCAAAGCCATACAGAAGCTTTATTGTATGGACTGGGTACATATTTAAGTGCTCAAAAATATAAATAAATGTTACACATTGTAACAAGAACCACTAGCCAAGCAAGCTTCTCTCCTTCACTTTTATACTATACTGTCTTATACTATATCAAGTCTTTTGACTCTAAGTAACTTTCAGCAAAAAAAAAAAAAAAAATCAACATAACAAATACAAAATTGTCAACAACTCAAATGTTTTAACGTAACATCTGTATTATAAATATTTCTGTAATAAAATTCAATAACATACATCTATACTATAGCACAATCATATACCTTACATACAGTATTTGCTGTTCCTTCCTGAAAGCTGTTTGAAAGATCTAGGCTTTCAATAAGCCTAGACAATAAGCCTTCAATAATTGATTTTCCTAAAAATCAAGATTTTATTTGGAGAAAAAAGTTTGGAGATGACTAGGCCTTTCATAATTACCTTGAATTACACACAGAATCTAACAGAGTCAGCCAAAGACATTTCTGCAATATTGTCTTACATGGCTATATCAGGTAGTCCTAATGACCTCATGGGCAGCCATATTCTAACTAATTGAAACTTCTAACTGGACTTCCATGGCAATCTAAAGTTAGACCTTTCTTACAGTAAAGTTTTAAGGACTAAGTGGCTAAATTCTCAAGGAATACAATGAGTCCCACCTTTAAGGTTAAATAGCCAGGAAAGAATTTACTAGAGGCTTTTGTTTTTGGAGGCTTCATGGGAGTTTTCTTTCCTAAATACAGATTCCTTCTTAGAATCTTTTCTTGCTTGGAAGAAAAGATTCTAAGAAGGAATCTGTATTTAGGAAAGAAAACCAAATTTACCCAGATTCAGTAAGTAGCCAACTAAAGAGTGTGTTATTTTATTCTTGAAGTACTCAGGGTTTGTCTATTTCCTTTGGCACCTCTTTTCTCTGAGATTATTTTGGATGAACAGTCATTATTGTTGCAATATTTTCAGGATCAGACTCAATAAATTTAGTAAGAGTTAAAGGTTTAAATATATCTCCTTTTATTTACATTAGGCATTCTATATTCACTGAATATTCACAGATAGAAGCAAGGAAAAGGGTGCAAACAGCTCCTTATATATACAATGGGAGGAGCTAGATATGGGAGTGGTGAATTATGAATACATTAAGAAGTGAAGAATAAATTAACCCCTGATACCCCGTTCATATACTATTTACACATTAGAGAATAAGGCATTTACATCTGACAAATCCCCCTCTAAATGCCGATTCGTTATGCAACACCAATTACATTCAGATTCAGGACAATACAAAACATACAACTTAGAAGTTAAATATTTGTGCTGCTTAGAAGGTAAAGGCTTTGTCAATATGTCAGCTAATTGTTCTGAAGTATCACAATGCACTGCTTTAATAAATCCATCCTGAGATAATTGTCTCACATGTTTAAATTTTATATCTATGTGTCTGGACCTTTGTCCAATAGCGTCAGATCTAGATATTTCAATAGCTGCTTTATTGTCTTCATGCATAACAAAAGGCAAAGCAGGTTTTTTCCAAACATCTGAAATTAAATCATTAAACCATACAAGGTTATTTGCAGCTTTAGATAAACAAACGTATTCTGCTTCTGTCGTTGAAGTGGCCACTAGTTCTTGTTTACCAGTGTACCAGTAAACTGGACAGTCATTTAAGAGGAATATATAACCAGATGTACTTTTTCTACATGAGGTGTCTCCAGCCCAGTCCGCATCTGCGTAACATGTAAGCTTTGGTTCTTTATTATCGTTAGGTTCTAACATTAAACAAAAGTCTAGTGTATTTTTCAGATATCTTAATATTCTTTTAACAGCTTCCCAGTGGTACATTGTTGGCTTGCTGACATGTCTGGATAATAAATTGAGGGGTAAAGCGATATCTGGTCTTGTCCAATTAGATATATAAAGAAGTGAACCTATGACTGATCTATAAAATGTGTTATCTTTGAATTCAGGGGATGATTCATCAGCATTTCTTAGAAAGTCAGTCTGCATAGGAGTATCACAAGGTTTGGCATCACTTAGATTGCATTTGTTTAAGAGCTCTATGATCTTATCTCTCTGAGTAAGTTTGAATCCTCTTTTAGTCTTATTAATTTGAACACCAAGATATTTGTTTACTTTGCCTAAAGATTTCAATGAGAAATGTTCATTTAGCTTAGTTACAAAAGTTTCTCTTCTCTCTTTATGTTTTCCTATGTATAAAATGTCATCCATATAGATCAATACAAATTCTATGTAATCATCACCCTTTTTGACAAAGAAACAGTTATCAGCAGTGGTAGCATTGAAGTCCATGGTTTTAAGTACTTTTACTAAACAATCATACCATCGTTTACCAGATTGTTTTAACCCGTATAAACTCTTGTTTAACAACCAAGTCTCATTCTTGTTTGTGTATTGACTGTGAGGTGCTCTTACATATATTTCCTTATCTAGTTTTGCGTGTAGATACGCAGTCTGTATGTCATATTGGAATACATCGAGATTGAGTGCTGATGCTACCACTAGAGCTGTTTTGACACTCTCAGTTCTTACTGTGGGGGAATACGTGTCAGTATAGTCCTCCGGATATTTCTGTGCATAACCTTGTGCAACTAGTCTAGCTTTGTATAGGGTATTGCCTCCCTCTAAGTTCTTAATTTTATATATCCACCTGGTACCAATAATTGTTTTATCTTTTGGTGCAACTGCAGGTGTAAATACATTTAATCCTTGTAAGCTTTCCATCTCTTTTTTCATTGCTAATTCCCATTTTTCTTTTTCTTTACGAGGGAGCTTTAACACTTCCTCATATGTATTAGGTGTCGTTGACTCACCATCCATATGCATTATATAATCCTTGTATTTATTTGGCATCTGATTTCTGGTGTTTCTAATTGTTTTTTCAGGTTTACTATTGTTATCATGCAAATATCTTGCTTCCTTTTTTGTTAGTGTGTCTGTCTTTATTTTGTGTTGGCTATTTGTCCATGTTTTGGTTTTGTTTTTATATTTGTTGATATTTTGCTTTTCTATAGTCCCTTTCTCTTGAGATTTTGTATCTTTGTTGTTACTTGGAAATATTTCATTAAGATGTATTTTAGACCAGTTGGCCTGTTCATGGAACACAGCTGTTCTGGAGACTATAAATTTGTTATTATTATCAATGAATCTGTACCCTTTAGTGCCTGTCTCATATCCCATAAATCTGAGTCTTCTGGACACGTTTTCTCCCTTTCTTCTTAATTGCTTAGGTATGTGTACGTCTGCAGTGACTCCAAATATGTGCATGTGTGCCAATTTTGGTTTCCTATTATACATCACTTCATATGGTGTCTTATTTACAATGCTGGACCAGGTTCTATTCTGTGTGTAATTGGAATAATGTAGGGCTTCTGACCAGAATTGTTTGCTTAAGCCAGCATCTTCCAATGTGCATCTAATCATGGTTTGTAATGTAGAGTTCTTTCTCTCTACAATCCCGTTCTGGAACGCAGAAAATGGACTAGATGTGTAATGTAACATTCCTTTGTCCTTTAACCATTGGGAGAATTCTTTAGACATGAATTCACATCCCCTATCTGTCATGATTTGTTTTATTTTGATATTGTGTTGTGTTTCTATGCGTTTATAAAATTCTTTAAATTTTTGAAAGGTTTCATCTTTGTGTTTTAATGTATAAACAAATCCATAGCGGCTATAATCGTCTACTATGGTCAAGAAGTAACGTTTTCTATAAGTGATTGATGGAGTTAGTGGACCAACTAAGTCCATGTGTACTAAATCAAAAATTTTGTTGGTTGATCTAGTAGATTTTCTTGGTCTGGGGCTAGTTTTTAGTTTTGTAGATTTACATACTGAGCATTCCAAATAGTTTTCACAATTTTTTATTTTAACACCTTCTGCGTGTTCAGTCATTTTTTGTACTACAGGAAAACTGGCATGTCCTAACTTCCTATGTAAGATGTGAGCACACTCATCATGAATTGGCTTACCTATTTTTGGTTTTTTTTATTGTGTGCATCTTTGTGATCATGAGATATTTTACATTCATCATTGTCACTGTTGCTAATGTTTCCATCATCTACTTCAATACAATCTTCCATATTTGAATCAATGTTGTGCAACCATTTTTCCTTTGTTATTAGATAAGGTAGGCCTCCTTTAATCATCACAGTGCCTATATCTATTTTATTTTTCTCCAAAGTCGCTTTTCCTTTAGAAAAAACAATGTTAATATCAGAATCTCTACTTAGTTTTATGGCACTTAGTATGTTATGAGGTATTTCAGGTATTAGCAATACCCCCTCTATTTTTCCTAGACCAGGCAAGGTTACATTCCCTCTACCTAATACTTGAACCTTTTCTTGGTTAGCTACCTTTATTACAAATTTATCTTCTACAAATGAAGACAATATATTTTTGTTATTAGTGGTGTGATTAGTTGCTCCAGAATCAATAAGCCAATTATTGTTCTCATTCTGCTGTATGTTAGTGTTGTCTTGTTTATTTAATCCATTCAGTGAACCAGATTTTCTATCCTTTGAATTATCTCTGCCCCCTCTATTCTCTTTGTAATTTGGTGGGCTTCTATATCTATGTCTATCCATGGAAGACTGTCTATAATTGTATTTGTTTCTATATTCTGACCTATGTCTTTCTTTTAAAATTTTGGGGCAATCTCTCCTATTGTGTTCCCTGGATCCACAGTTGTGACATTTAAATGTTTCATTATATTTTTCTTGGAAAGCTACTTTCCTATATGGTTTGTGTTCTATGTGATTGTTAGAACGATTCCTTCTTAAATTGTCTTCTGCTATTAACTTATTGGATAGACTTTCTATGGATAAGTATCCTAGATTGATTGTGTCTAAGTGTGACATATAATTATCCCATGATGGGTCAAGTGAGTTGATGATAACACTTTTCATTGTTTGGTCTGAAATCACCTCCCCCCTTAAATGCAGTTCAGCTCTTATTTTGTTTAAAGATATTAAGTGCTCACTTATGGAAACCCCTGGTTTTATCCTAGATGAAAAGAAATCTTTAGACATCCTTGTGGTAGTAGCTACACTGTCACTGTGAAACAAATTGAACATGCATTGAATAATTTCTGAAACAGTCAGATTTTGCTTAATGCTGTGATACATAGCAGGAGATACACTAGAAATTAATAAGAAAAATGCTCTATGGTGTAAACAGTCTAATTTTAGAGTCCAAGGTCTTTTTGGGGGACTAGTGATAAAAAACAGCAAGTTTTCTTTCATAAAAGCAATCTGGAGTTGCTGATACCACTCTTGCAAATTAATGCCATCAATTCTAAGTTTTGGAAAATCGCTAGGTAAGTCCCCAGTATTATTATCCCCACTACTTACAACTGGGGGTAGTCCATGGTCTCGTAAGTGTTGAAAGTCACAGGATGGAGTGGGTATTCTGTGCATTAGTCTGAGTGGTCTTTCTTCTTCATAATGTCCTCTGTAGTTCTCTGTATTCATCTGCGCATGTGCGTTGTTCATTTCTCTGTCGAAGCTGCCATGGGAAGCCTCTGTCGCTGCAGTTCCTTCGTAAGGTTCCTCCTCCGACGATTCGGTCTCCGTCTCTACCTTGATCGTCTTGCTGATAGCTGATGCTTGCCTCCTTTCGCCAAAGTCGCTCCGCTTGAAGCTCTCCACCTCTGGAACCGTCTGCGGCGTGGGAGAAAACCTGCAGGGTCCTCTGGGCTCAGGTGTTGTCATCCTTTCTGCACGAATTGAGCTGGATATGTTCTGGTTTGTCTGTTTGCTTGCTTGCCTTTTTGTTTTTGGATCATTGACTTCCGTTGATTTTTTTGCCATTTTTAAATTTGGATCAAAAGTTTTAAATAGTTGTTTCTTGGTTGCTTCGACTTTCAGTTTAATAGATGTTTCTTCTGCGTCCGTATCTGATTCTTCTGAAAAATAAAGATTTTCTTTACTATTTTTTGTGCTGTGTGATTCTTTTCGCGCCAGAGATTTTGAATGGTGTATCGTGATTGGCTCTGCTTTGCTTGTCTCAGTGGCCGGTTGAAAACAAGATGGCTGCCATTCGAAATTTTGAGCGGGATCTCTGTTCTTTCTTCTTGTTATTTTTTCTTTTATAGATGGCTCGCTCACCGTTTTTGTTTCTTTGAATTCAGCTGTCTCGATGCTATTCTCTCTCGCTGCTCCGCTTTCTTTCAAGAAGTTTCGAAGGTCCGCGATGAGATCGTAGTCATCCTTTTGTTTTTTTAGTATTCTCAGTATCTCTGATCTGAGATTGTTGCTTTCTATTTCTTTATCGTTTTTGGAGTTTTCTTTCTTATACATGTTTATTTTATTGAGTCAATTAACCATCCTCTGCTACCAGCTTGTTGCAATATTTTCAGGATCAGACTCAATAAATTTAGTAAGAGTTAAAGGTTTAAATATATCTCCTTTTATTTACATTAGGCATTCTATATTCACTGAATATTCACAGATAGAAGCAAGGAAAAGGGTGCAAACAGCTCCTTATATATACAATGGGAGGAGCTAGATATGGGAGTGGTGAATTATGAATACATTAAGAAGGGGACTTCCGGGTTGGCTCCGCAGCACCATTGACGGTCTTTTTAGACCGCCGCCCCCGTGATTCCGTTGAGCCGTTCTGACAGCGTTAATCAGCTGTCAAACGGCTTGAAAATCTCCCCTTCGGGAAAAGAAGGGGAGGAGAGCAGGTGGGTGAGGGTAGAGCTCCCTGAAAACCCCTGGATTAATTCCAGGGGTTAGGAGGGTGAGAGCTCCCCGTTCAGCCCACTGAAGCTCCGGATCCGGGGGGACTCTGTTTTTTTTTTACAGAGCTAGGTGTTGCGTCCAATTTCTGCTGTCAAACAGAAGATTAAATGATTTCAAAAAAGCAGGCGGAACAGAAGCAGGAGGACAAGCTTTTTGCAAGTATAACACTTAACTCCGGGGATACAATGTTTCTAATTGGATTTTCTGAGCTGGAAGTTAAGATGGCGTTTCTTTGTTGCGATTTTAAAAGGGAAAGTTAGAAAAAGTTTTTGCTAATAGACTCGTGCTCAGAGACTGGCTTTAAGTTGCTGGAATAGATTTTGAAGAGCTGTTTGGGAAAAGATTGTTTATAAAGAAATTGCTGAATGCTGCTCAAAAGGATGGCTCTGACTTTATGATTTTATGGCTGTGGGAAGAAAGAAAATTTCTTTAAAATAAAATGGCTTCTAAGAAAGGAGATCTTGAAAGTGCTGGATGCTATTTGGAGGTGTCAGAAACGAAACAGTTGTCTGATTTACAGAGTTGTAAGGATTTTGATGCAGAACTTACAGAATTTATAAAAGAAGCCATGAATAATCATACTGCAGCTATAAGTAACCAAATAGCAATTCTTAAAGGGATAACAACAGAAATGACTGAGGAAATCAAAACAACTACGGAGCATGATGACAACTCAGGAGATATTGCAGCAGAGAGGGTGGAAGAATTTTCTCAAGAATTTTCGAGCTTACTCTCTGCTCTTTTCGGAAAAATTGATAGAATCCTTCAAAATTATGACTTGGTTTGGAAAAAAGTAGTAAATGACCAGACTTTCGAAGTTTCAGAAGATGAAGGAGACTTGTCAGTGGCATCTATACATTTAATAGAAAAGAAACAATTGAACTTTTCTTCACAAACTCTTGACAAACTTTGGTTTTACAGACGAAGGAATGAACTGATTTATATAAGCATGAAGAGGCGATTTGGGTGCTCTAAATCAGAGGAAACTTTTTTAAAAAGGGGACAATTTTTGCAGTTATATCAACCTCAAATTAAAATGAAAAACCTCCTCAAAATAGAAGTAGGAGGGATGCAGAAAGATTGGAAAAAATATAAAAAGAAAGCAAGAATGGAAGATTAACCTTTTCTTTTGGCTTTGTAGTTGTTCTACTCATGGTTAAAAATGATTATGTTGTAGGTATTATAACTACTGAGGGGGGCAAAAGTATAAAGTTAAATATTGATTTTTAAATATGATGTACTAATGGTTGATTAATCCTTTTTGGTTTTTTAGTTTATGTATTAATGGTTAATTATGTTGTTGATTATCTTTTAAATTTTAAAAATTGGAGGGAGGAATAATGAAGGGGGGAAATTTAGAAACTTAAAAAATGTAGAAATTTAATCAGTGAATATCTAAGGTTTATTTTTTGTTATGAGATTTCAAAATAAGAAACCAAGAATGGAAGATTAATTTTTTTTTTTTTGGCTTTGTAGTTGTTCTATTCATGGTTTAAATTGATTATGTTTTAGGTGTTATAACTACTGAGGGGGAAAAAGTATAAAGTTGAATATTGATTTTTAAATATGATGTATTAATGGTTGATTAATCTTTTTTGGTTTTCTAGTTAATGTACTAATGGTTAATTATAAAAATGTAGAAATTTAATTAGTGAATATCTAAGGTTTATTTTTTGTTATGAGATTTCAAAATATCTGAACTTTGAGAAAAGTAGGAGGGGGAAAAATGTTTTTAGGTTTGAATGTTTAAGATTTGTTAATGGTTTTAAAATTCTTAGAGTTATTGGATTACATGTTACTTTGTGTTTATATAAAGGGAGGTTGATGAAATTGTAAAAGGGGAGTTAAGGGGTCTTGGGAGTTATTAAATCTTGCAGTTAGCTAGTTTATTTTAGCGAATGTTTGGTGAAATCTATGCCCTGTTTTTGTTCTGGGAAGTCGGGGGTGGGGGGTGGTGAGGAGGGGTTGAAGATTGAGTTTACCAAATTGATTTTTTTTTCTTTTTTTCTGATGATAGTATGAATGATTGTTTATATTGTATACTTGTTTGATCAGAAAATAAAAACTTTTTTATTAAAAAAAAAAAAAGAAGTGAAGAATAAATTAACCCCTGATACCCCGTTCATATACTATTTACACATTAGAGAATAAGGCATTTACATCTGACAATTATTTTTGTGTATATACGATATTGGAAGCCAAGTTATTTTCTCTAAATGTCATCCCCATCTACATTTCGGTTTGCTGTTGTGTGTTTCTTAATCAACCATTAAACAATTAAGAACTATTTTAAGAAGACACTTTGATGCCAGTTTGTGTCTTGGGGGTTACAATGATATGCTTCATATCACTAGGCCTCAAATGGCTTAGGCCTTTTTAGGTTGACCTCCAGTTGCTGGATTTAAATTAGTTTTATGTATTGATTGAATACATACCCTAGTTTTCCTTTATATGCTAAGGAAGCATACCTCCTCCTATTTTTCTCCTACAATAACTTTATCAGGATGCTAAGAGAAAGACCTGTTTTAACAAAAAGGGGCAGCCATTTTCTTTCCTTTAGCTTTGCTCGTTTTTTGTTTATTTGTTTGTTTGTTTGTTTGGCAAGGAGGAAAAAATGGTGGTAACATATACTATTGAAAGCATTAACTGTGGGTTCACTCTTGCCTGTCCTAATTGGGTACTGTAGATCAGTCCTGACAGGATGCATTAACTTCTTCTGTATATGAATAAACATCAAAGCTCGAACAGAATGATACTTTCAATGTTTAAGCAAGTTCCGGTAGTAATGGGCTCAAGTAAGATGATCCCACAGAAACATTTACAGTAGCAACATTTTACCATGTGGATTCTCTTGTGTTTTATGTTGAATGCAATACATTTCTGACTAGGGCATGAATTTCCTCTTAGGTTGGCTTGGTATAGAAGAATCCATTGGAACAATCATTGGCGTGGTGGCTGCTGGTATTGGAGGCCTGATAGTTCTGATTGTAGTCTTAACTCCTAGACTGCGAAAGTGTCTTCCATGTGCTAAAGTAACAGCTCATGAAGGTAGAGTATGAAATGCATGATCATTTAATAAATTAAATATATGCAATACTAATAAATGCAGGGCATCCATGTGGTCCAAGCACTTTTTTTGGCTTGTTCAGAATTGTCACCTAAAAAGTTGTGTAAACATATTTTTGTTGTTTCCTAAAGATGTTTTGCCCAGTTATAACAATCTAAGTGTAACATTATTCTCTAGTATATGATATCTTTCATGTGAAGTGTTAATGAATACTAAAATATAGGAGCATGTCTTTACATGGTTAGTCTATTCATTTATCCAAACCAATATTATTTATGGAATTTTCTCTCTGCTGAGCTGATGTCCTATCTCCCCATCCATGTGTTTGTATAAACAAAGCCAGCATATCAGTTTCCATCCCCCTTGCCAATCCCTTTACCATCTCTATTCTGAAATGTTTATCCTGTTTTGTAAGTGTGATTCTAATTATAACCAAAGTGATTGGTTTCCTTCCTCTAGTTTTGTTGCTATCTCCTTTCCAATTATCAGCCAGCAAGGGAAAGACCCAGTTATCAGGATCCAGCAATAAATATAGCTGGGTTTACTTTAAGGCTCAATATCTCTTCTCTAGCCTGGATTGCCATCTGCTCCTTCTACACCCATTTGGACATTTCCCAAGTTGAAATAATGTGATTTTAAACGTGTATAGGAAAATACCCTGGTCAAAAGTTGCTTTAGAGGAGGGGGGGCATGATATAATTAATTTGAACTATGTGCACTTAGCTGGCAATTGAACTCAGGAAACCCAGATTCCAACAGATTCTCTGCCACTGAAGTTCTCAGGATGATTTGGGATCTCTCTCTCTCCATCTCCCCCTTCCCATTCCACCCGACTGTTATTCTGAGAAAAAGTAATAAGAGGAAGGAATTATATGGCAGTTCAGATTCCTGAAGTGAAATTGGGATGGAATTCTAACAGATAAATAACATACAATAAATTAGAAGGTTCATAGATTTTTTTAAAGAATCTTTTGTTTTGAAATGTGCTCATCTCCCAAAGAAATAAAAAATTAGAAGCTAAGAATAAAATGGAGAGGTAGAGAACAAGTTGGGTATTTTGTAATTGAGCACCCCAATATGAGCACCCCATTTTAAGAGAGCATCCATAACATTCCAGAAGATCCCAACATTTTAAAGTTCTCCCTGCTCCAAAGATGATTAAATTTATATTAAGAGTAGATTATAACCTGTTTATTTTAGTCAGCTCTAAATTTGATTTTAAGTTACTTGCAATTGCTTCTGTTTCTGTGTGCATCTGTATCTCATTTATATGAATGGTATTTTTTTGGGGGGGAATACATTTCATACCAGTTTGCATGCATTTTTAAATTGTTGACTATCTAGAAAATATACTGCAATTAAAAAGAAAAGCATTCTGATATAATACCCTTAATATTATGAGGAGAAAGCCTAGATATTCTACACAGCACCCAAGCCACAAATAAAAAATAACTTATATTGAAGAATTAAATGCTAAAATTATCTGTGCCAAGACCATGTTTTCCTATTCACCTATAAAATCATCCAACCATAATTGTGTCAATATAATAACACTAGTGAAGACAGGTATTATGTCCTCAGTGATGGCTGTGTGAACCTAGAAAATAAATTACTAGTGGGGAAAAGGTTCAAAGCTGCAATTTAAATAAACTTAAATATCTGGAAAGGATGGAACTATAAAACAAATGGAGTTCATAGAGCAGGATTACCCATTGTTTAACTGTGGTTTATTGACTAAATAACAGCCAATTAAAGCATATTGCAGTTTACAATCAGCAATGACTGGATTTATAGAAATGTGCTAACATCTTCTGGCTAGGAGCTTCTCCAGGCATGTTAACATCCTTCTGTCAAAGGAGCTGCACCTGCAAAATCCTGATGGGCTCTGTAGAGAAGTTTGAATGCCTGCTGTGAAGGCATTTGTATTCAAGATCTTTTCATGTTATTCTGTATTTACTCCCCAAAGGAAATAACTCTAAAAGTATGCTGCATATTAAAAATAATTTTGAATGGTTACTTTTGTTTTTGTTTTTTGAATTTTTTTTTTATTTTAAAACAAAACTTAAAACATAAAACAATTATCATCCATTACAATTACAGAAAGTGTATTGATCGGTTACAAATCTTTTGTGCTTAATCCTCTATCCAACATTTTCTTATTTAACAGTTTATTACATTATTATTCTCATTTACCAATTATTTGAAGTAGCATATCCTCCATAAGGGAAATAAATACCTCTTTATATGTTTTATTATTTTATCCATTTCATGTTTCATATTTCATTTCCATGCTTTCTTGTCTAATCATTGATAAAATAAATCCCATATCAAATAATATTGTTTATCTTTTTGTTCCCTAATTTCAAATGTCAATTTACTCATTTCAGCACACTCCAAAATTTTCTTAATAACATCGTCATCCATAGGTATCTTCTCTCCTTTCCAGTTTTTAGCAAATACAATGAATGTTTACTTTTGTTATTGCAATGTTTTCATTCCATTTTTAAAAACGTGCCAATACAATATTAGCAGAAGTTCTGAAGCAGAATAGAAGATCAATACAAATACTCAAAATGCAATCAGAATAACATAGTTTAGTTCATGAATGACATGCATTTTGAGTTATGTCCATTTATAACTGCTGGAGAATAACCAAGGATTAGTGTTTCAGTTTCACAACTCAAATATGTCTATGCAGTACATATTATCAGTGTGGGCTATAGGCATTATACTTTAACTTAATTAATCCATAATTAATCTGTTAAAAAAATTACCATAATCTCTGCTGATGGTCACTAATTTGGATGGCTTTAAAAGAGAATTGGAGAACAAGTCTCTTAAGAGCTATTAGTCTTGAAGAGTCAGTGCTACCTTACAACGAAGGCAGCACTCTTTAATATATCAGGTGCAAGAGGACAATTGGAGAGAGCTGCATCTTCATGTTCTTCTTAGCATCCCAGGTACTAAAATGTTTTTGGTTGGCCACTGCAAGAAACTGAATGCTGAACTGAAAAGACCCTCAACCTGATCAAAACTATTACATTCTTAACCACAAGTCTTAGATCATAATGGTACATGAATGGATAAAGGAATACAGACAGACATGCCTGTGACAATTCACATGTAAATACTTTGGGTATTTCTAGATGATCTTTGACTTGCTTTATTTGTAGAAATTGAATTTGTCTCTGACTAACACCGTACCTGGTTTTCTTGTTTCTCTAGTCTTTTCTCTTATAATAACCACAAAGAGAGGAAAGGCAAACTTGCTGCCCAATGCCTTTCGATTGGCATTGATTCTTACATCTGGAAGAGTTTTCAATTGATTTATATTATTTGTTACTATTTTCACTTTACTGCTCATTTATTTTCTTCTTCCTTTCTTCTTTTTCTTCCCCCTTCAGCATAATTTGGAGCAATGGACTAAAGAATAATATCAGCTATGACAAGAATTGCATAGTTAATCAGTAGGAGAAAAACTACATGTTGTTCATGTATCTTATTTTTAAAAATAGAATAAAATTTTAGCATCATTTTAGATCATATGCCTTTTTTAGAAAAATATAAAGTTTATTGATAGAATGAGTGTATGAAAAAAGTTTACAATTTTAGGTTAATTTTAATCAATGGCTTACTTGTCAGTATGGACAGTGGCCTTCTAGTCAATATAAGTTAATAATTGTATTACAGACTTTGAAAAATGGAGACTGGGAAACCAAAAAAGTGGTTTGAGGGGAAAGGGACAGAAGAAGGAGGAAGGAATAAGGACTGCACCCCTACAACTTCTCTTCAGAGTATCCTCTCCTGCCATTGCATTTCTGACTACACTGGAAATCAGGACTTTTTTTATAAATGGATGTTCAATTCTGTACTATGCAGGTTACTATTTACACATTGTATAGGGCAAATGGAGTTAAGGTGGGGATGAGGAGAATAAAACTTTCTGACGAGTAAAACGTGCAAATATTTCTCTAATTAAAGCATGCACTTAGAAACTTGCAACAGATAAAACAAAATATCAATACATACTTTGTGTCATATATTGATAGCTGAGGACTGGGATATTTTACCGAGGTAAACTAAAAAAAATGGGAACAAACCTGTATGAATTAGCAATGATTGCTACGATTATCTGCAAAAGCAATCTCATTTCTGCATAAAGGGGAAGAGGCTTGGGCATGATAGTCAAGCAGTGGCACCCATAGAAACCACATTGACATTAAAATGATGATATATATGATGTGGTCATGCAAATGCTGCCAAAACCATCAGTTTAAAATAGTAATGACAGTTTATTAAGAGCATAAATAGCAAAAAAGTCACACGGTGTTAGGTTTAAAGAAAGAAAATAGGCCATGTGGGAACAAATTATAATTGGATAAAGCCAGCATGAGAAAGTAAATATGCCTGAAAGAAAGGTTTCTGTACTTATTTATATCTTGCCTTATTTATTTTTATAAAGAACTCAAGGTGACGAACTTATCTCACTTTTCCTAATTTTACGACAAAGATTTTAGTTAAGTACATAGAACATAAAAATGGATCCTAGTGTAGGGTCATTCTATTTAGGTAGAAATAGCAGGCTTTACCTAGAATTTCTATAGGGCTAGATTCCTGCCTATATCTTGGAAGTTGGAGGTTTAGAATCCAGCTTCCCCCTCCCAGGCCTGCTCTCCAGCCAGCTGCTATTCCAAGGAAAATTTCAAAAGAGAAAAAAGTTGTTCAAACTTTTCTCCAGAAAATCTATTATGGGTATTTTCTGACATGACAGGATTCTAAGAACATCAGTGGTCATAGTGCCCAATGCAGCAACATACATAAAATGGACTCTTTTTAAAGTTTAAAGTTTTTTTAAAAACCCATTAATGCAGTCAGTCATATGGACATTGCTGGATGTCGTCTACTGAAGGGCTGAACTGACATCAGTGTCTGTCATTCATATGGATTAACAGGACTACAAAAACTTCAAGATTCTATAATGGCAATCATATCTAACAGTTGCAGAAATTAATTTGTTTTGGATCAGCATCCCCCTGCTTATGTTTGTGACAGATACTTTGGTGACAATTGTCATTCCTGATCATTTGGTTAGGTTGGCAATGGATCTGTAGTTAAAAAAATTGTGAAGGTGCCACATTGCCCCTGGCTATTTTGTCATCCTTCTGTAGATTATTTATTTTATTTTATTTTATTTTATTTTATTTTATTTTATTTTATTTTATTTTATTTTATTTTATTTTATTTTATTTTATTTTATTTTATTTTATTTTATTTTATTTTTATACTGCCCTTCTCCTGCGGGACTCAGGGTAGTGTACAGCCGAGATAAAACATAGCATATAAAATTTAAAAACAGTTTAAAAAACAATTAAATAATTTCAGCCCAATAATTTAAAACAACCCAATTAAAACCGAATTCAATTAAAACTGAGAGGATGGGATCAAGCCAGCCCGGCTAGATGGAATAAGTGCCCGACAAAAAGTCCGGAGGTCTGATATCGTGCGTATCTCAGGGGGTAGGTCATTCCAGAGGGCAGGTGCTGCCACAGAAGAAGGCTCTCCCCCTGTTTAGTTTCTAGTGAGTCTTCTTAAATTTACTGTACAAAACCATATCCCGTGGAAAATGGATCATTCACTAGCAAGAGAGCACTTTTCTCTTAGTTTTGCACTGAAGTTACATGACAGTCCCAATTCTTTTTTTTTCTTGTACTGTACTAATTTCCATTGCTGTTTTATATTGTTTTCTCACTTAACTTCTTTTTTTAAAAGATGATTTTATATTTGTATAAAATACTGTTTTTTAAACAGAATGGAATCATATGGTGAATATATATTTTATATTAGCTTCTTAAACTGGTAGAGGCACTTTAGTAACACAAATGTTCATATGCACATTTTCTTAAGCTACAGCATATATTTCTAAATAAATAATTCTGCAACAGTGGAGCCCCTCTGTATCTTGCTGAAGATCACCAGAGGGCAAGAATGCTAGATTTCTCTGCTGCCATCAACTGATTGCTTAGATATTTGCAGAATTCCAAAGTATGATTCATAATTTCAGAAGCTGGAAAAGTTTAAAAGATCAGGAAACTTGCAGCCTTCAGTTTGAAAAACATGGAAATAAAGACCCTAACATTAAAAAAAAAAACCCTCAACGGTTTTAATTGTTTATTATCAAAATCTATTAATGCCTATAGCCACATAAAGGATATATTTGGCCACAAAGATAATTTGGCCATAAGATGTAGCGGTGATTGAATGATGCAAATCTCCAACACCAAGCTGCTTCTTTGTCGCACTGGCAAATTATGTTTTGACATCTGTTTAGAGCAGCATCTGAAAAAAAGGAATGAAGAAGATACTACTGCTGGTTATGATGAAGTAGAGCACAAAAACAAAATAGTCCTGCTTATCTATGAAACTAGCATTTATTAAGATATATATGGTAATCTTAAAAGATAAAGGATTGTTCTGTTTGAAACTTTTTTGAACACCTTAAAATGGTTAAAATGAAATTCATACTGCTTGAAGGCCATTTTGGACATTTAAAAAAATCATGATTGGGGAGTAAAGATTTGGCTGGGTGTAACAAGTATGCATTCACCCACTATATCTTACAATTACATAATATGTATTTATCAAGGTGAAAACAATGCGTTGTACACTCTGTGTTCATTTTTATTTATTAAGCCCTATGTCACAAATATTAAAACAAATATTTTTCTAGGCCCTTCTCTGAAAAGTCAGCTTAAAATTTAAGAAACAAGAAAATCTAAACTTAGTAATATGAAGTATGAAAATGAAAACACCTCTTTCACTAAGTAGGCAAAGGATTTTAAGCCTTGCTACTCTTCTATACTCTGAGGTAAAAAGCTGTAAAAAGCTGTAATCCACAGTCACGATACTCTGTGAGGAATGATGGTACAGTGGTTAGAATGCAATATTGTAGCTAACTCTGCCCACAGCCAGCTCGATCCTGACCAGCTCGAAGTTGACTCAGCCTTCCATCCTTCCAAAGTCAATAAAATGGGGACCCAGATTGTTAGGGGCAATTTGCTGACACTGTAAACAGCTCAGGGAGTGCTGTAAAGCACTATGGAGTAGTAGATAACTCTACTAAGTGCTATTGCTATTGCTATTGCTGTTATGGTGGTTGATGATCAAGAGCTGCCCTTTAGATTGACAAGTGTCCAAGAACAAGGGCCACAGTAGGCAGGGCACTGGATAGGGCTGGGGTTTTGCAGAGTTTACAGGATTGGTTTGTTTTTTAAAAAAGTTGTGTTCAGGGTATTTTGAAGTGTACCCTACAATTTCAATATTTCATGAACCTCAAAGAAACAACACTGTATCACTATTTAGCCATCACAGTCAAGTGGTGGCTACAATGAATGGCCTGCATCCCTAAAATCACTGGATTTTGCCCACCTGTGTTTTATGAATTGCAACGTATAAAAATCTATAGTAATTCAACACTGTTGAACACTGTCTAACACTGTTAGAACAGTGTTATGAATCTTCCAAGATCTCTGAGAAAACCAATAGGACCTTCTGAAATTAAGCTGAATTTTTCATCTCTAGAACATCTGTATGTACTTGTGCCTCTCTGAGATAAGGTAAATAAAAATAAGGACATTCAAGTTGTACCTTACCACATATCACAGTATTGTCCTGACAAGTCCACTTATATCTGTCTGTTATGGGGTTACAGCCTTGTCGTTGTGCAAAGTCATAACAGCAGTCATGTCTATGGCAGCACCTTTCAGCAACAGAGAATGATTAATATCATTGATGTGAGCCTTGAACATCAAGCAGTATGTGCAGCACTGTGAAATTCTATCTCTAGTTTTACAGTGCTCTGGTGCATGCGAAATTTACAAGCCCTGTCAAATACTTCCATGAAGCTCAGTGTAGTCTGGATATTTTAAGTAAGCGTTTCTCTGAAGTCTCTTAGGAAAACACAGCAACTGTGGTTTGATGTTCACAAATACATATTGTCTATATATGTAGGGTGAAAACGTTAGTAATAATTCAAAATAAATACTTTTCTAGTTCCACTGCAAGAAGAGATCACATGGTCATACCTTTTCTCTATTGCATTCTCAATTTAGCAACATTATTCTGTCAT